>NC_092024.1:11739956-13224912 GCF_042242105.1 Pempheris klunzingeri | reverse complement strand
AATGGAGTTGAATTTCCTCATGTTGTATTCATTTTTGTATCATTTAAGATTGGATATACTCTTGATATAGTCTTAACTAAAGCAGGTCACTGAGCTTGGAGTCACTCTATTACTCAATGAGTCACACTAAAATTAGCTTTTTTTTTTTCCCGCAGCACTATGCCTTTTCAATCTCATTTTAAACAGATGCCATGTGCTTTGCAGAGCACCCAAGAAAATAAAGCAGCTCTTATTTTCCCTCTGAAGAACATACTCAGAGTAATAGTAGACAGAGGGAAATGTTGATCTCACAACAATCCCTCTTTGTGTATAATACAGCTTTACCACTTGCAAATGTATGAGGTTTGAATCAGCAAAATGTTCACAGAACAATTGCAGGAACGTAATGGGGCTTTGTATGTCCAAATATGAATCACGCATAAACGCAGAAATTACACTTCAACCATTTATTCTGGTTAGAGGACATGAGTTAGTATTATACTTTCCAAATGCTATATGTAGCTATCACTGCCCCAGTAAAATAGGTCAATAGATTGTGTGTGCGTCTAATCTCTGATCAGATGGTGTTCTCATCCAGGGCTATTAATGTGCTGATCCACTAATTGGAAGAGCTTGCTCTCTTAATGCAATGGCCTTCTAAATGTGTCCGTCCCAGTAATTTAATAATGGCCATTTCATGCTACTCTGACTTTTCAAACAGCTTGCTCGGGGCAGCTACAGGGACTGGTTATTGATTGAAACTCCTAGGCTGCCTGGGCTAGGCTGTGGGTGAGAGAGGCTGATCAGTCTGCTTCCCAGAGTCCAGATGCAACCACACACACACACACACACACCCCTCTCTCTCCACATGCTACTCATAAACACACAAACATGAAGCCTAGACCGACACAGGCACAAGTACATACTCGCTCGCAAATTTTCCCATTCCACTGAGATCCTCTCCACCGGGCTCCATCAGTGGAACACAGATGAGAGCTTTGAATGGAAAAGTAAAATGAAACTCTAGTGGGAAAAAAAATGTCACAGAAGTCCGAAATGAAGACGTGGGACATCTTCAACAGCGCTCTCATTCTACTACCTTGATGTGCAGCTCTGTGCATGGTCACTAGGGCCTGGTGCCTGTGTCTGACGAGTAATGAGGAGAGGGCCGAGGAGAAGAGATAAGAGGAAGAGTGATGGGGGTCAGGCTACAGCGTCGCTGGCAGCCCTCACAGACCTCACACACCACCCTCCTCCCCCTCCGACAAGCTGTCCAGGACACCGTTTGTTTGCACAAGGTGATAAATAATTTGGCCTGAGCTGACATGGATTAATGTGGCCCTTAGCCCCCTTTTCCTCCCTCTGCGTTCGGTCACAGAAATGTTTAGCTCCTCAAACTGGCTCTCCCTTAATGGCCAAAATGCATGAAATTCTTATCAGCTTTCAAAGCCAGGGACCATGAAGTGACCCTGCTGTTGCTGAGAGGCTATCGTGGAACTTAAAGGATGCTTTTATATATTTAGAGCAGCACCCTGGACATGTTCCCAGAGGCATTTACAAGAATTTTAGCAGTTTTGTTTCTCCCTGTGTGCACTTTGAAATGTTTTCATCTCCAATTAAGAGCATTTGGAGTACTTATTTCACATTTTTTTAACAGCAGTGGAAATGATTAAACTAAAGAAAAATAATAAGGGGAAAAAACAATACTTCATTAGAAACCCACAAAGGGAATACTGATTAATGTGATGAACATAAACTGTACACATTATAGTATGCTGTAATTTATGGTCCACACTGTGCATATGGAGCCAGAGTGGACCGAAATCTTCCTGCAACACACTGACCATACCACAGTGTGTGTGATGTTTGATAGTCTGGTATTGTAATCATACACCCTTAAACCTATGATGACAGTAACTGGGTGGCAGTGGGACTGAGAGCTGAGTAGCTAATTACACTCAGCAACCCTAAGTACTTGAAAAAATTGAACAATGCACTTCAGGCCATGGTGACAGTGTTTTTAATGCTACAAAGTGGTTTGTCTAGCCTCAATTGTGATAGTTCATACTTACCTTTGGCCACAAATGACAACAGCTTCATATTGTTAAAGAGCAACACACTCGTCCTCTCAGCAAACTATCTTACACTACTCAGCAAATTGAAAGGTGTTTTCTTGTCTTCTCTCCAGTTTTTTGTCTTCACAGGGGTGTTTCTTTTCAAACTACATTATTAGAGGCCCTTTAAAATATCTAAGATGTTTCTTGTTTCAATAATTAAACAGTGTACAGCTAAGGGCTCTCGTTATAACTCTTAATGTGCATGCCCTATGGCCTTTATCTTTGATCTTTCATGCTACACAGTGTGCTTTTGCATAATTTTCACTATAACGAGAAACACTTGAGCTGCCGTATCCTTCCTCCCTCTCTCTAATCTCGCTCTCTCGTTTCACTGTTGAGTGTAATCATTGTGCATCATGTATGACGCACAGTGATTGATTGACTGCATGTACATAAAACAATCATATTTGCATACTTGAGGAGCTTGAGTGGGAACGTGTCTGTGACTGTTGTCGAGGACAGTTTGTGTGTTTAAATGTGTCGAGGTCATTCTGTCTCTGTGTGTACGTGTGTGCTTGTTTGTGCACATTGATTTTCTCCGGGGTTCCAGCTCAGACCCTACAGTGCTCCATCATCATCCTCAGCCCAGGCCCCTGTAGGCATGGGTCACAGCTCTGCACACCATGAGCCTGGCTCTGTGATGGCTCATCCCAACCTAAATTCCATACACACACACAAACACTTACTTTCTTTGTGATACGGGCTCAAATTCAGACACCAGGGGCAAGATGCAGAGAACGCTGTATTGTGAATGGTGCAGTCGCGCACAAGCTTAATATCCAGATAGCCGTTAATTTGCAAGACCATAATCAAGTGTTTGCATATAAATACCTTTGTTCTATTGGTCTTTACACCTTTCAGTGAGAAGACAGCGAGGAAAAAGTGCAGTTTCACTGAATGTGTCACATAAAGGTCCTTAAACGTCAGAGCAGCCATCGTTATGCACTATATGCACGTATACACAGCGGTGGCTTTTTATAGCATCAATGATGTCTTTAATACATTAACTCATTACACATGCACCTGTAAACCATCACCAGCAGTCATAACAGCCTTCAAAGAGGTAATCAGAAATTATTTAGTTTATGGCACGCATATCAAAACAGAGCTACAAAGAGCTTCACAGTGGAGGATCAAATGAAAAGAAAATAAACACATAGAGTACACAGGTACAATTAATCTCCGTAATTGCCATGCATACATACAGTCTGATCTGAAGTATGCCCACTATTTGTATAAAAGCCATCTAATGTGTGTAAATGTTTTTCTTCTTTTTTTTTGGGAAGTTGTGTATGTTTGGTTTTGCACTTATACATTATTTGCATATGGTCGCTGTTTTTTTAAGGCGAGGAACATGTCCGAAGTTTTTCAGGAATTTGGATATATGGATATATTTAGTGAATTTGGCAGTAAATTGTAATTGTGTAACCTGTTTTGCTGTTAAATGAAGGTGTGTTTTTTTTCTCTGATATCAGGTGTTGTTTTACAGCATTAGCCACAGTGCCCCATGACATCATTGTTAGCTTCCAGGAGTAAGCACACTGTAATTAACATTAAGTAGCCCCCCACCCCCTCCACCATCTTCACCTCTTTCCCTTAACCCTTGCCTGTGTCCGTCTGTGTTTGTATCTCTGTGTCTTTCTTCCTCCATCTCTTTCAGTCTCTGTATATTGACTATGAACTGGCTGTAGCTCTGAACAGCAGGCCCACACAGACCAAAGCACCAGCGATGGTGGATTAGTCTGTTGAATTATTCAAAGCCGAATTCCCCATTGAAATGTGTAAAAGGTCCCTTGCTGGGTTTAAAAACAGAGTACAGTCGGAGCTGACAACAAAAGGTTCAACTTCAAATAAAAGGCCCCCATCACTTTGGCTCATTTGCATTGCAAGTTATTCATTTTAACATTAGACTTTTATTCTGACTTTGTGGCGAAAATTTTTTAATCATCTTTAAAAAGCACTGATTTTCTGGGGGTCTTCTGTTGTTGACTAGTTTGACACACAAAGCAAAACAATTAACACCACAGGGTGCTTAGAAAAGTCTATTTTTGCTTTTCCCCAAGTTTCAAACAAGATGCTGATGGTAAAATGTTGTTAAAGTAAATGTGCAAGGCCTTGCCATGTTTCATGGTGTGATGTAACACTGAGCCAATATTTCCAAAATAATTGTACACTGTAGACAGTGTTCGTTCAGCACAACAAAGCAGGCTGAAAATACTTTGTCTATAGATTGTTAATTTACTTGAATGAAATAATAGAATGCGGAGCAGTGAAATAAGGAAGTGAGACACGTTTGGCAGCACATTCAACATGTTACACGTTTTATGTTTCATATGTAATTGCCATTAAATGTTACTCAGTTCCGGATATGAAATGCAATCATGGAGTCTGGCAGTTTTTAAGCTCAATTCGACTTGAAGTCATGTCATTTTATGACATTTGAAACATTGACAAAAACTGTCCCTTTGCAAAAGTGCCCACATGATGCAGGGAAATATGCAAATATGATACAGTCACTGTAAGTGCTGCTACTATAAGTCATAGCCTGTGAAATAGTTTATTCACTTTATAGTCAATTGGGTTTAAACAGTGTAGTGTTTTAGTGTTATACCCTCTGTACTGGATCCAAATAATCCCACAATGCAATGTAGAAAATAGTAACCAGTTGATGGTCATAAACTCACAGCACGTGGGTGTTACTGTAAACTTGTGAGCTCTTGTATTGTGGGGACAGATAAAAAGAAAAAATAATTTTTACTTAGTTTTTTTAATTCTATTTTATTTCCAATCGGACACACAATATACTCCTTTACATAAAAATTAAATATAATGAATAGTAAACAGTGAATAAATGAACGGTTTTGGACACAGCCTTTTATGAACAGCAGTACCCAAGTGTAAATAGCTGGCATAGAACACTTTATATTGTAGAGCTGCTCAGAGCTTTATCCTCCATTATGAAGGAACAGCGCAGCACCTGCGAACACACATCCCCACAGGAAAACTAAATCCACTAGACCAGCAGCACCACACAACTATAGCATGAAATGCCAACCTGATTCTGAAATACCCTGTATCCCAGAGGAGTGCATGGATGTGTGTGTGTGTATGTGTCATATAGGGGTGCAGGGAAGGTGGGATACCTTGTTGAGGAGAAGAGATGGAGGCAGTACTTCAAAGCAAACAGAGTCAGCAATGCTATTTATGTATATCAATATATGTGGAGTTTCCCCATTGAGCTTTCCTTAAAATACTCGCCCACTGGCCTGTGCATTTCTATCTCTCCCTCCCTTTCGCCTGGTATATATCATAGAGAGGGGGAGTGACAGATGTATGAACCATTTTAGCCTTTTTCTTTTGGGCAGATGCATAGGCTAAAACTGAACTTATGTGAGCCTGCCTTAGAGACTGAATGACCAGATTAGTGCAATGTGCATAGACTATATGTCCTATTATGCCTTAAGAATGGCAGACATTGCAAATCATTTATTAGCATGGCAATATGTAAAGGGGGTAAATATGGATTTATGTCGAGGAGCAGCCGCACCATCAAAGCATCACACTCTGATGCCAGTGGTGGAGTTCAATAAGCTGGAGAGATGAAAGCTAATGAAAGGCAAACACGAGAAGGGTGTTGGTGGGGTAGGGGAGGAGGTATGGAAGGAGGGAATGGGTGGGTGGGTGAGTGTGTGTGTGTGTGTGTGTGTTTGGGGGGGGCGGGGGGTGAGCAGGGAAGGAATACAGACGATGGGAGATGTTGTCTGGTGTGGTCCAATCAAGCCACAGGATATAACAGTAGTCAATAGAGGGAGATGAAAGGGATCTCGATATGGAGGCTGTGTGGTCTCAGGGAGGACCACGTGCATGTGTGAGCCTTTGTGTGCTTGTGAATGGGCGCATGTGTGTGTGAGTGCATCAACGAGCAAGTGATTGCCAATGTGTTATGTGCTCCTGCCAAGCTGGCCAATGCATTTCTATACTGTAGCAGTAAATATGTAGCCAGGAACACATGCCCACTGCCCTGGCTGTTGCACATTATAGATGCTTCCTGCAGAGTCCCATGGGTACAGTACACCATGTTCCAATCAAGCCGCCTTAGATCATACCTACCTACCTACTGTATGGCATGACTGCGTTTGCAAATCTACCAGACATGAGGGAACACAGTTAAGGAACAGACTCGTATGAACAAATTAATTAGCATGTTGTCATTACATCTGTCTTTATTGAAGGTAGCCTGCTGTGTGATTGCACACCTGCTTTAGTACCTTTCATTCTGCGTATTAAACCTACAGCGCAGCATGAGTCATGCTGGTGCAGATAAGGACAGGCTTGGGATGTAAAGTAGTTTGCTGTGAAAGTTGTGGTGTTTTTGTGACTGAATAATGCATGTATTTCAGTCTTGGCTGAGCTAATGGCACACAGGCACTCATTAGCCATTTCTGGCTAAGTTTCAGGCTTTGGCCCATAAGCCCTTAAGTGTACATGTCATTGACGAGACAAATCCAGTCTCCAGTCCAGTGCTGAAAGAGCCTCTCACTCCTCAGATGCATTCACACAAAATACACAAATAAATGGCCACATAAACCATCACCACTACACTCTTCCCTTCCGTATGTCTCTGTTTAGTGTATCCTACAGCCCATTGAAAGAAAATGTGGATCATATTTGGCAACTCTTCAAGCCTGCATTTCTCACATACAAATGAGGTAACTCTCCATACATCATCTCTAGTACGCCTACACTGTGGTAAATTGCTGATGGTGTAAAATGTGTTCTGGGCATAAGGGAGTGAGGTTAAGACAACACCTGTAGAGAACAATGGTGGCTTGTTTAAAAATGAAAAAACTAATTTTAACTCAATGCAATAATCTTCATTGTTTCTCATTCTCTCCTATCAGATGCTCTCTGTTCTGTGCTGCACAGCTTACACTTGGAAACGCTGTATGGCCATTTTCACACTCTAGTGCTGACCTGTGAGGTGTACTGGCATGGGCTGGGTAATTGCTTTTCACTTTCTAGAGGACAATTTTGTGAGAAAAGATAACCGGGCAAGCATATGTTTGATTTGGTTTGGCTTGGTTTGGTTTGGTTTGGCTTGGCTTATCTTGGTTTGGTTTGGTTTGGTTTGGTTTGGTTTGGCTTGGTTTGGTTTGGTTTGGGTTGACTCAGCTGTGTAGAAATGCTGATGCCAAAATGTTCTGCGAGAGAGCTGCATTTGTGTGTAAGTTAGTTGGTTTGCTTTTCATTTTGTGGTAGTCCATTTTATTTTCCTTTGTGGTCTGTGTTACTTTGCTGTTAAATATCATGCAGTGTGTCAGTGCGCTTCAACTGAACAGTTGGCTCAAAATGTAGAATAGCTGACTGAAACTGAACAAGGAGAGTAGAAGTTCAGATCAGGTTGACTTGGTTGTTTCAGTCAGCGGTATAAAATTGACAGTTGAGTCCTCGTGAGTCATAGCCCTGCCGTTCCCTAATTGGAGAGATCAGATCATCTCTGCGTATTAATGTATAACTAATTACCTGACCAGAGGTATTACTGCTACAAGTTTGCAGGTAAGCTATGCTGCCAGGGTCACTGCCTCTGCACGAGTCTCTCTCTCCACTCATTACTACAGTAATGAAGTTATGCTTTCCCTTTTTTTCTTCTCTTCTATCTCATGTCCTGCTCCTTTGGAGCTGGGCCAGTGTTCTGCTGTGTAGTTCTGCAAACTGTCTCCGCTTTTAATGGCTCTTAGTTTATAAGCGTTGGCAGTCATACATGACAAGTAATTGTTGTGTAGTGTGTTATGCACATTTTAGAGACATTCAGCTTTTCTCCATTACTCAAAAAAAAAATGATATTAAAAAAAAAAATGTCCTTAATCCATTGCTTACTCTGTGTATTTGATGTGAAATATAAAACACTTGCTACCCCCCCCCCTTTGGACATAGCGAAGTATTTTACTTACTTTATGACTGTTGAAGGCGGACGGCTCGGTCACGTTGTAAAAAGGTGGATCATTGACAACAAGGCTCGTCAAAGACAGCCACATAATTTACAGACAATGACAGGCCTATGACATCATTTACACAGCAGTAACAGTTATTAGACTAAATGTTTATTGCAACACAGATTGCCTATTAACAGAAGAATAGTGTGCTTTATTGTTATGTTGCAGCATGTGTGAGCATTTGTGAGTTTGTTGGCTCAGGGCCAGGGAACCTGTTATTTGGGCTGCCTCTCTTCTCTCGCTCTCTCTCTCTCTCTCTCTCTCCCCCTCAGCCGCCAGGCATTTGAGAACTGGGGTACTTTTACACATAGTTAAACCCTGAACAGTCCAAAACTCAGCCTGCAGGCGCGCAGGCTCACACTACTGGATCAGGATAACAGGACTGCCATCTGCTGGTTACTTAGGGGGATGGATTTTGTACATAAGCGAGGAAGTGGGGAGGAGGGGTGATCTCTCTTAACAAAATTTAAAGTCATCATTGCTGACATCTGAGGAGATTGGTGTCAAGGCCAGGAACCCTTCTGTCAATCAGCCAAACACTTTGTTCATCAAATAAGATGCCTGTATTATTTGAATATCACAAGGCTCTTTGCTCCCCTTGCCGAAAACCCTCTGAATCTTAAGTAAGTTTTCTCTTCCACAGGATTAACATCAACAAATCACTTGTATTTTTATCTGTGTGGGTCTGTCTGTTGTTTTATGTTCAACATTTGTAAACTCGGTCTCCAGGTGTTGATATACTTGATATTGCGAGCACATCTTGGTTATGCAGTATGCTCAGAGAATCCCATCTGGAAGACCAAGCACACTTGTCCTTTTTTTTTTTTTTTAATCATTACCCAAAAAAAGTTTCTCCACCATTTCTAAAACAAGAAAGCAGTGCACCCTGAGGTACAAAAGCCACGGGGGAAAGAGGCTAGATGTTCCTCTCAGCTGAATATGCAACACTCCTCTAGCATTGTTAAAAACCACTGGACCAAGAATGAGTCTTTGCCCTCTTCACTACCAACAAAAACTGCATTTTTGCCTCTTTGCTTTTCCTTATTCGAGACTAACCAAAGGAAGGGTGGTGACTGAGAGGAGGGAGAGAGAAAGAGAGAGAGAATTGGGATGAGATGAGGGAGGTGGGTGGGGCGCAGCTTTCGGACCCTCATTTACCCTGTCAGCCCTCCTAGCAGGGGATAGTGTTCAGGATCTATTGATCACAACTCAGTGGAGCAGTAATCCTACAGACTTGATTGATTCCGACTGTTGCCCAGGC
This sequence comes from Pempheris klunzingeri, assembly GCF_042242105.1. Classification (NCBI taxonomy): domain Eukaryota; kingdom Metazoa; phylum Chordata; class Actinopteri; order Acropomatiformes; family Pempheridae; genus Pempheris; species Pempheris klunzingeri. The sequence goes on along the minus strand of NC_092024.1, from coordinate 13,215,562 downwards.
CTCACTGCACTGCCCAATCCTCCCTCTTTGCCTTCTCTGCCTCTGTACTTCTCCCAATCCCTCGTTCCCTCCCCTCCATCTCTCATAAAGCATTGATATGCATGACGGCCAAGGGGCCCCATGAAGGAGGGATGCAGGGAGGATTGGAGGGACGGGAGTTGGGGCATTAAGTGTGTGTACACTGCAACAGGAAATAGCTGGCAAGGTGACGGGTGCCTTGACACAAGAAGGGGCCCCGAGGTGTCTATGAGCTGCCTGCCCCCTGATCGTTCTCTTGCTTTTTGTCTAGCCAGAACTGATGAGTCATCGACTTCACACTTGCACTGTTCTGGCTGGTCAGCGAGAGAGAAGTTTTTGTCATCACAAACTAGGGTAAGGGGGGACTGAGGGAGTTTTTTTTAGTTGTTTTCAGTAAGAGTTTTCATACTGCACTCATTTAGTACGACCTTAAATCTCAATTATTGCAAATTACCTGATTAATTAGGAGTTATATGTAAAATGATAGTGGACAGCTTCCGACCTTACCATCTTTCTTACCATCTATCTTTAAATGCTTGCATTTTTAAGTTCAGTTCGGTGAAGATTGCCTAATGCTATTGAAAGTTGACAGAATTAATTATTCTTTTCAACCCAATATTCTATTTCCAGTGTAAGGGTTTATGTTCAACTCTGAAACTAACTATGACAACTCTACTATAGTTTCATGTTTCATAGGTATAGACCTACGAAACATGAAACTATAGTAGACTTTTCCCCATTGTTTCTCTTCTTTTTTATTTAAATTAGCTTGAAAGCTTTTGTCCATTATTTCTTTATTTATTATACACTGAAATAAATTATTTCTATTCTATTCTATTCTATTATTTATTGACGGCATAAGACATAGGACAAAACAAGAACATGAGATCATAAGTCTGCTCTGAGCATATGATGCAGAAAGACACATACATTTTTATTTGGTCTGCTTTGCACACTGATGACAATGCTTCTGTATTTATCTGTGTTTGTGTAATGGTGGCCACGGGGCTGCCGTCATGCAGCCCACAAGTGTTTCGGGACTCCTCTGAAGGTTTCTGGGACCACTTTTCAGAGAGTCTGACAGCTGCAGAGGGAGCTGGCTCAATCCTGCTATTCTCCCTGGCAGTGGCCTGTGCCAGGATTGAGGCTGGCTCAGCTGAGCTCTGACACACACTACAGATAGGGCACCAGCAATGGGAACTCATCCTCACACCCCAACATACACAAAAACACAGACAAACATGGGGCACAGACACAGGACACACACACAATATACAGAGAACAGACTGGCAAGATTTAAATTGTATGAAAGCTAATGAGGCTGTAAAGAATATTTGAAATGAATGAATGCACAAAAAAAATGTTATAAAAAAAACATCTTTTTGCATTAGAACCAAAACCATAAACGTGAACACAGTTGGTGCTATTCAGCACTTTTAAACTGAGATACTGACCTTGTCATTCCAAAAGTATGACTGAACCTGGGTTTAGTTAATATTCAGTGTAATTAAAATGTACAGTTTGAAAAGTGGCGGTGCTTTATTCTAGCTTTAAAGAGCTGGAATAAAACCTAAAAAGGCTTAATCGTTCTATAGACATAATTCATATGATTTAGTTGATGGTCCCATATGCTATAATGTTCAGTTTTTGTGACATGGTTTCTGAATGTAATGACATTCAATTAAAAAGCCATATGCAATGACATTCTTGAATCATTAAGGTCTTTTTGACATTTAAACACCCTTTTTCCTTGCCCTCTAATCAGTGGTGTCTTTTTATTCAAGTCTTACCACAATCACTTTCTCCTTTATCACTCAATGAGTCAGTTGGGTCACGTAGCCTGAGTCGGTAAGACTCAGAGACATTGTCCAGAGAATCAGGTGTGGATGTTGTCCGGAGATGCCTTTTCACAAATGTAGCAAACAGTAGGTGACTGTCAGATGAACAGATGCATTCTTTTTTTGGGTGAGGGGTGGCACCTGGGTAGAGGGCACTCAGGAGGCAGGACATGACCCACTAAGTAGAGTTGAGTACATTAAAATTTTGTTAACAGTACACTGAAGATGTTGGACTGGTGATAGCAATACTATGTAGATTTGGGCCGTATCTGCAATATCAAAAGAGTGGTGGAGAAAAGAGTGCAGTTGTTTGTAATTCTTCCGGTTGGGGCCAGTGACATAATAGAAACGTTGCTCATTCACACACTGTTAATTCAGACAATGGCCTGTTCTTCCACGGGCTCACCTAGATATTGGCAGATTAGTCCTTTTAATGTCTGATCCAACTGATTTGGACATTTGCGTTTTCACATCCAGCTCTCTGGGGTCAGGGTTGCAGTGCATGTGTGTAATTGATTATCAGGGAGGCAGACCCTGTGGTGTTTATGTTAACAGATAGTGCATGAACCTACTCCTGTCTTACTACACAAGTGTACATTCCCATCCAAAGAAATTGTACCTCTTCCTTCCTCTGGTGTAACCCTAAGTTGTTTTCAGCCTTTTACTCTCCACCTGACAGATGACTCTCTCCACAGGCTCAGGTTGGTTCTGAGACCTAATAATATTGACAGCTGGGCTGAGTACTAAATCCTCAAAATCTGTCTTATTTTTTCCTGCTTCTTCCTTCCTCTATACATGTCCCTGTACGCTTTCCTCAAGGCACCTCTCTTTCCTCCTCAATCCCACTGTTTTTTTTACTCTCCTTGCAATCACTCAGTTTTGCTCTCCCCCTCTTCCTGCACTCTCAGAGGTTCTGGCATTAGGGGAATTCCTGAGGGGGATTTTCCCTGCTTTAGACTATCAGTATGGCCCTTAAAAACTGTCTACTGTCAAAGAGAGTAGTGCAGAGTATACAGGCTAACACGTGTTACACAAGAACTTTATAGTAAATACACAGATACAGACAGCCTGTTTCTGTTTATCTGACTATACTCTTTAAGTACAACATGAGACAAACTTGTATTGCTAGATTTCATCCGAGATATTCGTGTATGTCAGCCTATGCCTGATGCTCCCGCTCTTCCAAGTGAAACACATCTGTTACTGTCAAAGCAACAATCTATGACAGACAACATGTAAGTAAATGTCTATTTTGTTGCTTGCTACGATCAATTAACATAACACAACAGTGATTAAGTCTTTACGCAGTTCACAAGAGCGCTTACTGATTTGCTGCTCCAAATTTGCTGGTGTTAGTTGGATACTACACTGTACAGGAGAGCAAGAGTAAACAGCAAGACTGAGCGGACTGAATGACACTCACAGCCACCATAGAGGAGCAGTCAAAGAAATAAACATTGTAGGGAACAAATATCTATGCAGCAAATGGTCTTTTATGTTAAAGTCTTTATCAGAAAGCCCTAATTTCATAATAGAAATGTTAAAAAACAGAAAAACTTATGATTATGAGGAAAAAGTGCCACATAGAACAACGCTCAAAGAGCTCATTACTAAGAACTGTACCAATTCCTAAACGTAAAGAACCAAGCCAAGTATTAGTAAGAGGAGTCAAAGCACATCACATTTGCTTAGGTTGTTATTAATTATGTCAATTACATTATTCAGCTATGCTGCTTTCTCTCAAGTGCAATTGGTATTTAAACAATAAACCAGATTTAAAAGCTTCTGTCCAATCAGTATTGCTCTTGATTCCTCTGGGTCTTAACAACCTGCCCATCTGGATAACACAAAGCTGCATAGTATAACTGTACTACTTTAATTTGGAGCCTGCCCAGATTTGGTCCACTGTGACTAGAACCAGGAGAGGCACAGCAACAAGCAAGTTTTTACTTCGCCTTTGTGCCAATTTCTTCACTATCAATGGATCTGCTGTGCTAGAACACCAAACAGGAAGAAGAGCAAAAGCTGTACACATTCCTATATACCATTACATTCTGAAATAAGTGACGATTTGTACATATCAACAAAATGGAAGCTGCCACACTGAGTCTCAACTGATTTATCATCCCACTGCATCATATCTCACTTTGTGCATACAGTGTGAAACTTAAAATCTCCACTCAGGTAGCACATTTAGACTTTTAACAACACCTGGTGTAAACACAGGCCTCCACAGCCTTTGACTGATAAGGGGATCCGTCCCTATTGTCAGCTATCTGAGACGCTTGATTGCTAGTCTATTACCGAAATATTTGCAAATGAATACAGACACTGAGAGAAAAGACAGTAGAATGGCCGAGAGCCCCGAGGCAGCTGATTTTTATGGCTGACAGCTGATGGTCACTCGCTGGTAAATGTGCTAACGAGGTGATAGAATTTTCCACAAAAGCAAAATAGCACTTCAGCCTTCCTCCTATACAATAGCTGACTCCTCTCTTTCCTTTAGAAAACACTCCACAGATGGATAAGCAACAGTTTCACAATTACTGACAACCGGGTGTGGACGGTTTGGATTGGTCTTCATAACAATGTCTTCCACAGATGTAGGCTCTCTTAAGAGCTGATTTATTGGAGTTTGGCATCTGCTCCATTTGCATGGGGTTAATCTCAAATGGTTAAAAAAGAGAACTCAACTCCCCTGTGGCCAGAAAAACAAGGTTTGATATGCAAATTGCATCCCCTTAGCTGCCACAAATTCAAAACGTTTCTCCTCTTCAATAAGGTAATTGTTACTGTTGCTGAAGCATGTAAAAATATATTTATATAAAAAAAGAAAGATAGTAAATGAGGGTGGGATGAGTCTTGCTGGTGTGGTAATTTTTTTAAAAAGGCTATACAAGGTAAAAAGTAGTAGAGATTCCTCAGTTCAGTAGTCTCACTCTTTTTGAACAACAAGCGAAGCATTGTGCTTTTTTTAATGCTGTCTCAGTGGACTTAATACTCGTTATTTTCTACCTCTCCTTTCTCCCTTGCTCTCTCCTTCCACCTCATATTCCCAGTGCGCTGTCTGTGCTCTTGCATCTGTAATCACAACGTTACCTCATTGGGGGCTGCCTTTGTAGCCTGTGTGTGTAGGTGAGCGTGTGTGTGTGTGTGTGTGTGTGTGTGTGTGTATGTGTGTGTGCGCATTTTGAGGTTCTGCTGGGGGCTGTGAAGGGGCTTAGCAGCACATTGGGTTTCAATGGGAGCCCACACCACTGCTCTGCCAGTTCTTATCTCCTCCCATGCAGGAGAGCAGTGGCATCAAGCCGGTGGCTTATTAGAGAGGCAGGGAACGTATCCCAAATAGCCCCCCCGCCCCTCTGCACTCACCCCTACACACACACACAAGAGACACACAGCGGTGGACCTATGTTTCTATCTGGGCCTGTGGCAGGGCCCATGAGGAGAAAGTATGTCTAGGCACACAATGAGTGTTTATCGCTTTTTCTTTTGTGTTGATGATGCAAAAATAAATTGCAATTTGGAGACTGAACAGCAGCAGGAGAGGAAGCCCCACCACTTAATATCGGCAATGGAAGCACTCTGTCCTGCTTTAGGGTTATACTTATAGTGATCAAGCAGGGAGAAATAGAGCGAGAGGAAGCAAGACAGAGTAATAAGAAATACATTGTTTTTATATTGTTTTCTCTGACAGACGAAACAGTATTAGCTGTGATTTTGCTGTTATTGCTGCTGCTGTGGGGTGAGGTGTAGTATTATTTCTGAGGTAAATGAGTGGAATCTGGACATTACAGTTGTTTCTGCTGTGGGCAATGCCTTCATTACCAACAGCTGAGCTGTAGCTCAGCCATTATGCCTTGGCAGAAGAATAGTAATAAACGGAATGAAAGGCCAGCAGGTCCTTTCAAAAACATCAAAGGCCTGAACACAAACATCTACCATTTACCTGCAATCAAACACAATTTGACTTAATCTATTTCTGCTTCACCCATCTCCACTCACCAAGATAATTTCAGAGGCCTATTTATTCCAAACTGTACAGTAGAAACAAGAATGTATTTTATTTCATCACCACTGGGTTTAAGGAACTTTGCTTTTGAGACTCTGTATGCTGTGCATGAAAGCCAAGGAGCAAATGTATAAATATTGGGCCTTGAAACGTGTGTATTCATTTTTAGCTTCGACTTCCGAGGAATATGTTGCCTTTGGTCTGTGAGCACGTGCAAGTGTGGGAAGATAATATTATGCATTTGCATGCAGTGCTTCAATGTGGGAGAATGTCATTGATTTATAACCATGATGAAAGGTCAGTTCACCTTATTAAGCAACACATAGGTATACTGCTGCATAGTATCGGATAACCATTAGAAGCCAATCTGTCCATTCCCACTGTGACTGGTGGAGGCTTTAAGGTCTCGGCTAAAAAACTGCATATAAATCAGCTTTAAATGAGTTTGTTTTAGAAAGCATACACCAGCATTATCTTGGAAACTTGTTTGAAATTATAGTTTATTAAACTATTCAAATCCTTCCTCTTACTCGCTTCCTGTTTTTGTCCTCTATGTGCAAGCTTATTTCCTAGAATTGATTTAAATGCCTCCCGTCTCAATAGCACAAACTAAGGACTGAGTTTTTAAAAGTGTGATTGTGTTCATGGAGACATTTACGCAGTTTATCCACAGTCGCTTTCAGAGCAGAGACATCTCCCACGTCCAGTTATTAACCTCATTATGTTAAGACAGCCAGTGAAAAGTGGACTCAAGGGGCATTTGAGACTGTCAGTGAGCATGGATTCAGCATTTGTCCAATCATCTGTCTCGTGTGGGCTTACGCACAACTTTCTTCACTTTGCATTTACCAATCCATTAATTTCTCACTCTTACCATGTCCTTCACAGTTATTTTGTCTGATTACACATTGTAAACTAAAGCCCTGCAGGCTGATTGCCCATACGCTCTGGCTTCATAAGAGCACCAGCTCCTCATCACTGGCTTTGCTATCTTTAGGCATTAGCATGTGTGTGGAACATTCTAGGACCCACCGCTAATCGAGCGAATGGAGACGGACCTCACAGAGCTCAGATGTGAGTGTTGAGGATAGGTTGTGTGGGTGGGACTGTGTGCGAGACCAGTTCCAGTAAGCGTGTACAGTATGTCTACAGGATGTGTGTGGGAGTATTTCTCTATATCTTAGCAGCAGGTTGCTTTTTATGGTTAAACACGCATATGTGTTTGTATTTGCATATATGCACATGTGCTTGTGGTTATACATCTGTGTCTAAACATAACTGCATGTGGCGTAAATGCATACATGTTTTCCTCCCTTTCTCTGTATGTTGAAGCTAGCTGCACGCCCACCTGTACTGTCCCGACAGGTGCAAGCTAATGTTCAGAGCAGAAAACAGATGCAAAAACGCTAGACTTGGCAAATGACAGACAGACAGACGGACTGACCAATATAAAGGAAAACCATCTGGGCCTGCAGTTGCTCCCCTTCAGCCTTCAGAAGGCTTCAGAACACTGCATGTGCCAGTCGCTGCTGGGGTGTGGCCTGGACCGAGAGATGGCACAGAGTGGATGACGAGATGGGGGATTCGGGCCCCAGCCTGGAGCTGCTCTGGAAGGAAAGTAGAAGAAGAGGCACCAGCAGGCCCTGGAGGTGATCCAACAGGCGCTCTTATCCTCTCAACTGTTGCAAAAGGATTGGTGGTTAGTGGGATAATCCACCGGCGTGGACTCTTCAGATAGCTGCCTCCACATGTGAGGAAGGAAGAGGAAAGAATAGTGTACCCGGCCAGCACAATCAAAGTCTTAGGCAGCAATGGTACTGTAGCTAAAAGAAAAGTCTGAATGCTGCCAAATTATGTGAACAATTAAGTCCTGGTTTCGAATAGTTTGTGTGTGGGTGAAATTATTTTTTATGCACTAGGTTTATGTATCCTACCAAACTGTTGTTGCACGCATCACCTCTACTTACATTTCATTTTTTAAAATATTCTACCATAGCATACAGATCCATTTACTTTTCACAGTAAAAGTGAAAAGGTTGCTCCTATAAGGGAATCAGTAGCTGTTAATCTAAACAACTCGGTGTAGCTTCAGTTGCTTTCAGATTGTTGTTTTGGTTTGCTGGTCTGTACAGTGAAAAGCTCTCACATATCTGTCAATGCTGAAATGTGGCCAACAACCCAACCAACAGCACTGATCGTATGTCAATAACACCAAATCAGAAATTAAGTTTAAAAAAAGGGCATCAAGCTGAGATTTAAAACAGACACACACTAAATTTATTTATTTGTTTACAAACCTTTTGAATGCATTTCTTACCTTTCAAGTCTTAACATTAGTGAGGCAGAGTTCTTTAACATCTTTTATATGCATGTTTATGTCCTTCTTCAGTTTGCTGCATTTGTTGGCAACAAATTGGGATCCACCCATAAAAACATTGCTCCATAGTGCTACTAGTGGTGAAAAACTCCACAGGATACCTTTAATTGGCAGAGAGGGCATGTTGTGAGTTTGGAGTTTTGGAGTTTTCTCTGACCCCTATTGGTCAAAAATGTTGTGCAGCTTTAATGAATGATGTTCATTTAAAACCTTTCATCCCCCCTTTTAAACACGTTGTCCTTGGCTTGCGTTTTTTAATCTCACTTTTTACTCCTATCCTTGGTCACAGAGTTTGTTTGATGCCATTTCTTTTCAAGGGCACCACTAGATAATGCTCTACACCCAGTACGCAGCAGATGGGAAAGATCCAGGGTGGCACGACGCCCATTTCCACAGGGTCATCTCGACCATTAGACCACCAACATCAGGTGACTGCTGATGGGAAATCTCCACCTAGTGTTCAAGGAATGCAGGAATGAGCCAAGGCACTGCGGAGTGTGCCAGCTCAATGAAATTGGCAGTTAAGGTGTTTTGAAAACTTGAGATAATAGATAGCTCTGACAAAACAGAAACGCAATATAGATCTGTTAAAAAAATCATTGGATAAAATGTCAGAACTGAAATGGCATTACGATATCCTGCATAGAAATCAATGAAGACCTGCATAATTTTGGCACAAGGACACTACATACTTAGTCCACTGCCTTATTTAAACATAAAACTCTCTGCCCTGATTCATAGTTTTACATTTAAACTACCATATAGGTTTCCAAGTTATAGCGTTTGAAGTCAAACTCTGGCAGTAAAGGCCTTTTTCACAGTGGACATTTGGACTTGTCCCACATCAGGAGAAGCACAGATGAAAATGATAACGTTAATAAGAATGGCTCCATTCAATTTAGGTGTTCAAGTCAGCATATACAATAGCATAGTAAGACCCTGGCACTGGCACACCTGCAGTACATGTAACGCTGTCGTGACTGTTAGTTACACCTGTGTATGAGGATTTTTTACATAATTAATTTACACAACAAACTTTTTTTTTTAAATTGAACTTTTGCACATGATCATGCTGAAGAAATGTGAAATTATTTTTTATGCACTAGGTTTATGTATCCTACCAAACTGTCGTTACATGCATCACCTCTACTTACATTTCATTTTTTAAAATTCTACCATAGCATACAGATCCATATACTTTTCACAGTAAAAGTGAAAAGGTTGCTCCTATAAGGGAATCAGTAGCTGTTAATCTAAACAACTCGGTGTAGCTTCAGTTGCTTTCAGATTGTTGTTTTGGTTTGCTGCATCTACATGCTGTAGATGGAGTTTGATAAAATCCAGAATTTGGGGAGGACAGCTCACTGTTTTCAGTGGTAGCTAAGGCCCTGACCAGGTTGCAAGTATTCACTTAAATAAGTTGGGCAACGTGTTAAAAAAGAGGCTTTCTTCAACTGATGGCTTAGTAACTGTTGTCCATGGCACATTATATTGCTTTCATACGTCATTTATGGCTCAGTTGCACGTTTCCACAAAATATGTATGTCCTAAATAGATATGCCAATTACCCTAATGGAAACCAGAAAGCGTGACTGCTTCAATTAGCAGTCCTGTTCCTGTTTCATTTTTCCTGCAACACCTCACAGAGTTTGGTGATGAAACACAATGCATTGTGGCGGTTGTATGTTGCCCGTTCTGCAGCTGGAAATTAACTGTTCCTTTTGCCTCAAACTGAACTGACACTACAACAGGATGATGTTACCGACAACACATCCACTCCAGAGGCATCAAATTACAGCACAGACTGTTGGCAAATGCACGGTTCTTCTGTGTATCTCAAACATGTTGGTGCTGGTGTAATTGGAATCAACACCATGTGAATGAAACACCGTATCCACCGGGCCTCTGCCTCAATAAGTAAAAGTGGTCACAGTCTGGTGACTCTGGTGCATCAAAGTTTCTGTTGTGTGTGTGATCGTGTGCTTGTATGATACAGTATGTGCTCACATTAACACACAAATGTGTACACACAGACATGCAATCACACACACTAATAAGTTGTGGCTGTTTGCTACACATTCTTTGATTAGCGGTCAAATTTGAAACCAGAAGAGAGAGTAAGAATTTTTTGTAAAAAGCAAGCCACATATACGATATGTACACTGTCTTACATTTAGATTTGCTCATGTGTGAATAGGTCCACTAGTATTTTTCTTCCCTCCTCTCCCTCAATCTACTTGTCCTTGTGCCAAATTTACAGGCTTGTTAGTAGGGAGGCTCCTGGACTTCAAACTATTTCACTTGGGGCAACCAAAACATATTTCTTTTTTTTTCCTTTAACTCTGGATATGTAGCAATTATAGACAGGAAGAGCTCCCCGTTTTTCCACATTATGGGCTGTGCTAAACTGAAATCAGCTGGTCCGGTGCTCTTTGCTTCATTTTGGAGGCTGTATTTTCGTGAGGAAACTAGATTTGGCTCCCTGCCCGTTTCCATTCTCCTTTTTCTGTGAGTCAACCGGCTATTATGACTGTCAGTCATTTTCGAACATAAAGGGGCTCATTTGAAAAGGCTCAATGCAAATCTCATATCTTACATGAAACAGTCTTGATTTATTTTCCCTGAGCTTTTCTTCCTAAGTCTTCAAACAACCTCCCAACGCACTCCCCACACCCCCTAAACACACACCCCCCTTGCTGGATTCACGCCTTTCAACATCCAGTCAAAGGAATGGGGAAGTGCTCTGTGGACGGTTGCCACGATCCTCCAGCACCTAACCCCCCCCCCCTCCACACACACACACACACACACACACACACACCCAGCCACCCCTTTTCCTTTTACTCCAGTCGATATCTGCCCACAGCAGGTGCCGCGCCGAGCCCAAAGATAGCAGTGATATTGAAAAAGAAGTATTGGGAACTTCATTTATACTCTGCTCACATAACTGTCATTCGTCTTTCTCTGGGCAAAGCCGGATGACACACCTTATTATCAGCAGCTGTTTTGTCTGTGTTTGTGGATGCCTATTTCTCTTTTCTGTGGATGTCCGAGAGATCTAAAGATGGTGTACTCATCCCAAAATGTATTACTCTACACACAGACTGAATAAACAGATGTAGTCTTTAAATGCATCTGTCTAGCTGATGCGTAGAATACATCTCTATGCTGTTCCAAAGTCCAGTTCTTCACCTTTGCTTGTAATCCTTTCCCCCTACTGACACAGAATAGCCCCCTCAGTGGTATGACTGTGTGTTGGGTTGATGACATGTGCTAACACGCTGTCTGAAACTGCCATCACAAGGAAGTTGGGATGCTTTGCCTCCTGCTGGATGGCAGCGGAGGACAGACACCACGTCAGTGCCAGACGAGGCAGTGGGAGCCACCAATGAGGCAGCTGTGACCTTGCAAACAGAAGCTCAGAGTCTGAGCCAAAACCTCACCCTCCTTCCCCGTGGTGATGTCCAGTGTGCCAGCAACGCCAGGTGCCCCTCCAGAAGTGTTTGTGGAGGCCAGGATGGAGCTGTGGGCTGCCATCCTGGGGCTGTTTTACATTAGAATTGAGAGCACAGGAAAGACAATATTGACTGATTTTCTGGTTGGTAATTCAGCGATTTACAGATTTTCTGGAGACATCTGTTGACTCAACAATACTTCTGGCAAAATACTTTTGGCTCAAATAATAAAGTGTGCATATTAGACATTCTGTTTTCATATTCAAATGTCAAAAGCGGATTTCTTTCTTTTCTGTTAAACAATTATCTGTATGTTCATCCTCCATCTATTCATTTTTAAACCACTTGTCCAATAGTTGGGGTAGAGTTTCGTTTTCCAGCATTAACAACTGACCCCAACTTTTCCAAGTTATGAAACACAATATTGATCAAGAACTTTTCATCATGATATGACTTCAATTAAAACTTTTTCTTCTTAAGCCATTTGGGCATTGTCTTCCAGCCAATTCTGCAGTGGCAGGATGATGCTTATTTGGAGCTTATATCCCACAGCTTCAGCCTTGAGATCTCCATAATCACCAAACCTCCCACTGTGAAAAGATTATCAAAGAACGCATGTAGCAAGTCATCTCTCACCACAGAGTCCTCGAGGCTAAGAGGGAAAACATGCATACATCAAGTAAAACATTGCTGAACATAATTAGCTACTTTATCCCAGTGGTCACTGGAACCTTAAAATCAATAATAACATTAGTAAAACAACAGAGAACACACAGCACCAGTGCCTCAATGCATGCTTTTGGAAAAAACACAAAGTTGCTTGATTGTCAGCGTCTCCTCTTGAATTATAAATCAAGGTGTTGTTGCTGTAAATGAAAGCTGCAGACGTTGTTAATGTGGATCCACAGCTGTCGTATTTGAGATTTTCTCCAGAAAAGGGGCCAAACTGGGTCCCCAAGCTGCAATTGTGGTTTCAGCGTTAATGCTGCACAGACTCCCACCCAATGAAATTTGGTTTCAGAAAACTTTGGAACATAGAGTTCATAAGCGCTCACACGCTAATCACATGATTTATGAAGCATGGTAGGCTTCTCTGCTTCTAACTTTCCTTGCTTGTCATTCTTTGCATAATGTTACAGTTAGCTTTGGTTAAATGCTGTGCGGGAGAACGTGAAAGAGTAACTGAGGAGACATGTAAAGGTTGATAAATACGCTAAGTGATCTTGAGGTCTTTTTGCTCTGTTTTCAATTTTCTTTTCCACATTCTCCCACATGAAATGGAATAACCTTCATTGCTTATATAACCTTCTGCATTTGATTACCATATTAACGTCCTTAACAGCATGAAGCTAATTTGTGAGCTATGGATGTCTTTGGAGAAGGTCACAGTAATGAAGTGTACACCAAGAACATGAATTCAGCCTCACTTATTAAACATTTGCTAATTGTTTATACTTGCGTGATTAGAAATTTGAATAAGAAAAGAATGCTGTGGACGTAATGTGCCATACCTGTGGCTGTCATCTCTTCTTTCCGTTGACCGTCCCACCCTTTTCCACCACCAGTGGTTCTAATTATCTCCCCTGACACAAGATACTCTGGCAATTTCACCTCGTTATATTTAAGAGATGGTTGGATGGTAGAACCATGTTTACTGGGGTGGCACTCTCAGTTATACTGAGGCTCTCTAGGAAAACCAGCCCAGGCTCATTTTATTCATACATGTACAGCATATTCACCTGTCAGAAGGGATTAGTTCAATGAGAATCATCTAAGAAACATCTCACCTTCCAACAAATGCTACAGGACCACCTAAATATCCTCCTAGTACTGTATGGCTAATGCTCACTCTGTCAGTATGGAAACTGTGCTGTAATACAGCAATCACGCAATAAATCCTGCCCTCACGAAGGGTATATCCTGGTTTTTAATTGAAACCAGTAAGGTGGTTTAGGACTGTAGTTTGTGGTGCTGTTAAAATTCTATTGCGTTAGAGGTGTTTGTAACATTTAGTCTACCCTCTTTGATATAAATGGTGCTGACAAAATGTTAAAAACAGCTCTCAGAGTAATGTGAGGTAACACAATTTAACAGCAAAACAAAGAAATAGGGGAAACAAAGCTGAATCAACACCTCTCAAAATCAATAAAAACTGAACATCACAATCTTCATGGCTGTTAGTGCATTTGTTTTAACTGGGTGTAAATAATAAACCAGAAACTGTGTAATAAAGAGTTGATACTGAATATAGTGATGGTAAGGAGTGACATTAGTGTTAAAAATGCTCTAAGATCCCTGAAATGAAACTATTTCTCCTCTTTCTAACCACAATGCTAGCAATGTATAGAGGCTAACATACAGTACAGCAATATAGCATAATGAGTAATCAGGCGTTGTATCAGGAAAGTAAGATCACACTTGATTTACCAAGCTAAAAAAATGCCAGTGCACATGGACAGAGATGATGCAATCAAACGTCAATGAATTTTAACAAGAGGCAGGAAAAGCAGGCTAATTGCTAATGCAGGCTAATTACTGAGTCTCCACTTAATGCTGTGGTAACAGTGAAAAAGAAAGACTAGAAAATCATCAAATTCTCCAAAACTAAATCTTTCAGAAAGATAAATAATAGAGAGAACGTGTCACAAAGTGAGATGAGGCAATGGAGTCAGAGGGGACAAGAAAGAGGATGTCCTTAAAGAGAGTGTTTTCTTTTTAAATTAAATACGCCTTCAAAAGGAAACCCCACAATGTCTTGGTGAAGCCACCTGCACACAGAGGGCAGGCTGCCACTGTTTCAATGGGCGCTGCATGCACACCCCAGCGGGCTTCCAGATAGCGGCTAAAGAGCTTATTTCCCAAATCTCTTTATCCTTTCTAGAACTGTGAGACGTTGACAGAAAGTCAGTTAACTCTAGCCAGTGGCAGCTGCATGGGTTTTGCATAATTAATTATTTATACGGAGCCAGACATAGTAATTACCATCCAGATGAATATGATATTCTAATCAGGCAGGCTTTAATTTTAATTGCCCTCCAGCATCTAACTGTCAGTGCTGGCCTGGCTTGATAAAGTGGAGAGTCTCTAAACACCATTAGACATCTGCTCTGAGAGCATTGCCTCCACTACCCACCAGCCCCACCATCCGCCATAAAAATCAATACAGGACCAGGGTGTGTGCGTGCGTGTGATCTTGCTCATTTTTCTAGGGAAAGCCATTTTTCGTCAATGACAAAACCAGAGCAGGGCTTCAAGCTATGGAGCCCCCTCCCTGATGATTGATGAGGCCTCTAGGATTTTGTGTGTCTTTGCTTTCTTTTCTTTCTTTTTTAAGAGTCCCATCTCAATATATTGTATGGAAGAGTTTATCATGCTTCTCTTTTGTCCTCTTCTAATTAGACAGTTTTCTGACAGGTGCACTGGAAAAATGGAAGGAGTGATTTACAATATTTATTTCCATGCAAGTCACCCCTTGTGTAGATGAGCAGTATAGACAATAGCATGCTGATTTAGTGTAATGGGTAGTGTGGCTATAAAAATCCATGTTTAATTTCCCCATGATTAAACAAAATATATGCCTTTTTTCTTTTTATGATTGATGCGTGTTTGTAAGATTTGCTGAATGTTTGACAGTTATATGATGATTTACACTTGTGGCTCACCAGTTTCTCAGATTTGGGAATTTCACGTCTGTTGATGCCCAGCTCCCTGAGACCCCTTGACAGATCTCAGTACAGCAGGCACCATAATCCCAACAGCTGTTACTATGGCAAGGTTTTTTTTTTCAGTGCAGTTTCCAACCACAATTCCAACAGAAAAATATTATCACACATTTCACACAGGTCTTATAGTTAGAGCCTGAGCCAGCTGTAGGGACTGAGTTGCATACTCTACTTGTAGATGGTATAAGATGAAATATAAATTCAATATGAATATATGTTGCTATTAAAAGGAGTGTTCTGTATATCAGTGACTAAAAGCACATGCCTCGCTTCCCCTTTGTGATAAAAATATATTTAACATCATTAAAAGTGTCTTAACCCAGCATGATGTGTGTTTCTCTGCCAGATGCCTATTTTATGCGTCTCAAATGCTCGTAGTAAACAAACCTTTGGCAGACGGATATGTATAATATGTGCATATATGAACAGCTGATTGGGGAAATTGCTTTAGTTTGGGGTATGATTTTTGTATACGGTGGACACTGTGCTGCGCTCTGTGCGTGCCTTGTGTTGAGCTAAGCCTGCACCTGCAGTGTTACACAGAGACTGTGTGGAAATGAAAACACTTAAACTTCCTTGACACAATCTGGAAAGGCGAGGAAACATATGGAATCCACAATTATTATGGCCCTGCACCTCAAGTGAGAAAATGGATGGCTTCACAGATGTGCTTGACAGACAATAACCCCAGTGGCCTCAACCAGTTTGCTACATTTCCCAAAGCACTAAATGAAAATGAGAGACGTTAAATCACGTTAGACATGATGACTTAGTTTATTCCCTTCGTATCTTATTTTATTTAAACTTTTTCAGCCTAACTGTTTTCAGCTTCCTGGCTGCCACCAGCATTAGAAAATGGAACAGTAATTGACAGCACTTGCAAGAATATTTGAGTCCTTCAAAAACCCTTGGTTCTCACCTAAACCTCCCATTGTTTCTCATCATCATTGTGCATTCACAGAGTGGAGCAACATTCCTCTATGCAGCTTGGCTCAAGGTTTTTTGATCTCCACACATTGCGACTGAGGTGAGAGGAAGTAAGGTCTTCAGATGTCTATGGCTCCTCATGCCCAAAGTTTGAATTTCATTAAAGACCCTCTCTGCTCCCCTGGCTACCAGGAACAAAGCCTGAGCCGGACTCGATGGTAATCCTGCCTGCGAGGCGCTGGTGTCAAAGGTCACTCGTCGCTAGCAGATGAATCCTGTGGTTGGGGTGGCAGAGGCTATAATGGAGAGGAGAAGAAGACAGAGGAGCTCTTTTTCTCAGGTTATCCAGGGAGAATCTAATGAGGAGGATTGGAGGAGAGAGAAGCCATGCGGCTGCTTGGGTGGAGGCAAGAGGCGAGCTGCGGGAAAACTTCAATACAGAAAGCAACAGTGAGGAGGATGAGGTAGTGAGGGAGAAACCTCTAATGCGTAACATGAAAAAAAGGCAGAGTGAGACATAAGGCACAATCAGAGGTTGCATTCTGTGGTGTTGCGTGAGAGCCACTTAGTGCCTGAGGACAAGCCCAAGGCTAATAAAGCTGAAAGTTGGTAGACGCTCTGACCTTGCTTTGGAAAGAAAAGCCCTAATAAGGACACAGTCTAAAGAGAGGAAAAAAACTTTGCTGTTTCTCTCCAGAGCAAACACTCTCTCCATCCCTATTTCATACACTCTCCTTTCATTATAGCACAGAGAGCAAGAGGAACCTATAGACACCCTAATGAAGGGGACCGTCGGATCGGATACATTAGAAGGAGGGATTAGACAGTGTCTGACACGGAAACTGACTTTGAACATGTTCGCAGTGCATGATTAGTAATAGACTGTGAAATTTCTAACTCAATTATAAGAGGCTTTCATAGTAATAGGATTTTAGAATGTGAGAGCATCAGTAATTTTAGTTTCAGCTGTCAAATACTGCTTTGGAGGATGTTACACTTAGTTATATGGCAAAAGAAAAAAAAATTAAACGTGTAATGTTTAAGTCGTTTCATGACTTTTACTCTGACTTTAATACTGATATCTCCTTTTGAACAGTGAAAGCACCACAAAAAGCTATTTGATCCACAGAGGCTTTCGAGTGTTGGTTTGGTGTGACTGGTTTCACAAAGTAGATCAGATGTAGACATTGCATGTTTGGATTAGCTGCTATTTCTTGCCCTCTCTGTTGCTTTGATTTTATATAAAAGTATTTGGAAAATCTATGGGCAGCGACAACAAGGGTTTGTATGCTGTTTCTTACGAGTGGAGTCAATGGGGTTCATCCTAAGCACGATTTCCTTCCATTTCATTGAATTCATCCTTATCTCTCTCTCTATACATTTATTGACTGAAAACTAATACGCCTTATATATGGAAAAGTAAGAAAATCCCACAAAAAGAGATGAAATTGCTTCCACACATGGGAGTCTTGATAATGCTAAGTCTGGATATTAACAGTAGTTAATCAAAATCAGAGAATCTTCATTCACTTTTTCTACAATAAATTGTTTAATTTCGTGTGTGTGATGTGTTCTTCCCATTTTGCTTGATCCTTTTCAGTCATCTGTGGAGGGAAAAAGGTTTTCTCCATGCTGTATTGGTTCTTCACAGCAGAAGGCGGATGATAAGGTAGGTGCTTGCATCAGAGCAGCCGGTCTAGAGCTGGCTGCACTAAGAAACTTTGACAAGTAGTCAATGTGAGTCCTCCCGGGGTGTGTGTTTTTCTACTCAGGCTCAGTCAGTCAGAGCACTTTTTGGACCCCTGGAGATAAAAAGAACTTCCACCATGCCCTAATACTGTAGATAATTTGTGCCATGATGTTTTTATAACGAGGCAGGGGATTAGGGTTTCGTTCAAGCTTTCCTTCATGAATTCAAGATTAACAACAGGGTCTGTCTGCACAACCAATTTGAAGGAGGAGAGATTTGAAAACCTGCTAGATACATCTGTGGATAACTCGTAGTCCAATATTGAAGTGTTATCAGAGGGACAGAGACAGAGAGGGAGAGAGAAAGCATCAGTCATGCCAATGACCACTAGTCTGTCCATGCAAGTGAATCCAGTTGTATAACCATTACATGCGTGTCAGAGTTTGTTTCTCCAAGACCTTTAACACAGCCTACTGAACATGCCAGAGCAAATCCCTGTGAATTGGCCCAGCGCTCCAACATTAATCTGAGGCAGGGGTGACCATCCACAGTCTAAATTGAGCCCTCAGAGACCATTCACCCAGAGAGAACGCGTTGTTAGAGAGCTGGAGGGACCAGGAAGGTACAGTGTGCCCCCAGTCCAATAGCTCGTGCTGCTGGAGATGAGATAAGGGCTATCAGCTGCCCGGCTCCGCTGAGAGAAAGTGCTGCATTTTGATGCTAAGGGCAGCAGCAGCAGCAGCCACCGCCGACAGGAACAGAGACCTAAATATGAGCTCAGGCAGGCATCAAAGGCCATTCTGGAGCCAGTGTAAGTGGAATGCCAATAGAAAATGCTCCAAAGATGCATGGCACTGATGCAGTCATCTGTGCCAAAAAAAATACTCATTGTTTCACAGTCCCTGTTGTAGAGAAAGCGTATCACTCTGTAGTTATTTCTGCTGGGTTCACAGTAGGTGAATTTTTCAGCTGTGTTGCTCTGCATTGTGTACGGCTTTGCCCTCTTTTGTTCCAATTCACCTAACAAGTTATAAATCAGCAGGAACACCAACATTAGCATTTGATTGACTGAACCTCCTAGTTAAAAACATAACTAATTTTTCTCCAGTAGTTAACGTTATTGTTTCGACCTCAGTAACTTTCTTTATTTGCCGCTGTTGCTTTCAGGGGAACCAGTGATTGCTAATCATTTTCATTTGCATATGAAGATAAGTCTAATGTGGTTGCTGGCTAATCCCCTCCCTCTAAGTGCTGGATAACAGACCATTTTTAGCTTTTAATCCATTAATGAAATTTGTTTGCTCATTGACTTGAATCATCACCATAATTATAGGGATGAATTTATCATTTCAAGTTATTTGAAATGATGGGTATTGTACGTCCCATTTGCATATATGAATTAATGACAGTGATGTGTCATTAATTGATATGATTTTTCACAGTCATTACAGTGCAAACCACATAATCAGAGGTACCTTAATGAGACGGTAAGAGCTAAGGTGAAAATTTGTTAGTAGTGTAGTGTAGAAGTCAACTAATATTATTTCATCATTTTACATTCACGCAATATAAAATATTTTATATTGCGAACATTTTAAGTACTTATTTATGCATATACTGTACTTTCAGAGGTTTGCATGTAATTTAAAAGGGAGAGCTATCTCATAATTTATGTATATGGCGACCCATTACTCCAACATGAGTGCATCTCACACACTCACGGAGGGGAGGCAAAGGTGCATGATTGTAACCATTCAACATTACAGTGCGCAGGCCTTCATCTGACAGCCTTAAATGCAGCCAATTTTACTGGTCAGCATTTTTAAATCATAAACCATTGTTTAGTGTCTAATGCACATATTAATTATGCATGCTGGTTAAGATGTACGTACCATGCTACAGCCATCTAAATCTCCCACAACATATTTTTAGCTCCTATCATTGATTGCTCACAGCCTTTCCACTACGCTCACCACTGGCAATTTGCAGATGCAACATTTTGGAAGCTTGTGTGCTTGTTTGTTACAGTACACTGTCCCTTGTGTCCTGATTTAGACAAAGAAAGTACTCGCTATGTGATTCAGAAAGATCTTTTGGCTCATGTTGTCAGTGGTGAATGCTGGAGGTTTGTGGAGACGGCTGCCCAGTAGCTGTGGATCACAAACACAGAAGTAGTCATTGCACACAAACCACTGTCAGTTCTCATCACTCCCAAAGACCCCGAGGGCTGGGGTGTGCATGTGAGTGAGGTGCTTACTTTGTGTTCCTCAGTCCTGATAGCCACCCTTGAGGCACCTTTCATCCGGAGATGTGCTCTCTGCTATTTTCAGCCCCTCTATATGTGAGCGCTGGAACCATCAAGAAGCACTAGATTGGAAAACCTGAGAGTGGCATCAAATAAATCTAAGGTTCCACAAGCATTTCCCCCCTCCACCTATTACAGAGCTCCAACTGACCAGCCAACAGTATCTAGTTAATAAATAGTTTCCACTGTGATGACTCCTGGGAAAGAGGCACGGAAAACAAAACATCTCATCCTGTTCCACAGTCTGCATTTAGATTTTTATGTCAAAACCACAGGGAAGAGGAAAATACAGTTTTTTTTTCTGCATACTTGATGAGAACAAAATAACTACAGTGATTCTTTTTTTCTTTTTGGGGGGTTGGGATGGGCATACTGACAGCTATTATTTTCTCACAATAATCAGTTCAATAGTACAGGACATGTTTACTAAAGCCACTATCCCTTTATGCTGTCACCAGAGCTATGATTCAGTTTCTTCCCTCCTTTCCTTCCATCATTCACCCACCGGGATGATAATCCTGCTGAATGATTAACATTCTGAGCGCCTGTGTATGAGTTCAAAGCTATCAGGTGTTGCTAATGTGTTTCCAATTTCCTACCATCCTCTTAGTGCAACCCGCTGAAAAATGGCATCAATATTACAGCAAGCAGTGCTTTTCGCCACAATGCTGCCTGTAAGCGTACAAGACAGCTTTCACATCTGATTATGACCCTTCATAAGCAGCGAGTGGCGCATCTCTCTCGCTCCTGCCCCTAAACATCGCTTAGGGCTACAGAGGCGTTCATATGGCCCCAATCTCTCCATGTCAGAGTGGCAGGAGGGTAATCGTTGGTGACAGAACTGCCCGTCTGAGTAGCTTTCTCGGCTGTGTGCGTGCGTATCCATTTTTGTGTGCGTTATACCCTGCCTGTCTGAGTGGCCACTGTGGCAGATGTGGATATTTCTCCATCTCCTCAATAGGCCTCAGGTCTATTGCCTCTCCTCTACTCCTTTCTCCTCATCATAGTGTGACCCCCTGCTATTCACCTGGGAGTGCAAGAAGCGATGATGAACTTCTTGTCCCAAGGCTGCCTGCGGGGATCCCAGGATACTGTGATGGTGTCACGCAACCTATCCAGGCATCTGGGAGAATCAAGCCACTGACATGCAGACAAAGCAGTAGCCAGGCTCTTTGTTATATGCGGGTGTGTGCCTGTGCATTTGTATGTGTGTTTGTAATCATGTCATATAAGAAACATGAATGACAGAGGTGGCTGGTGTCACAGGGGAGTCCCTCTCATTCTTCCGCCTTTGAAATCCCGCACAAACACACTGTTCACACGTGCACACTCTCCAACACACTGGCATATAGAGGCACCTTGAGGATAAGAATGCTTATCCATTCCCACTCATCTATTCCATCCAATCTTACCACTGCACATGCTGTTATGGATTCACTCTGGAGCTCTCTTTTATTCAGGACAGAATCTGTCTGTGTCACTCTTTTGAATCTCTCTTTTGGATCTCACAGTGGCATCGCTTAATAAGTGAACCCTGAACAAAGACCCTGTCTGCCTGTCTATGGCTCTTTTACACTCTTTTACTCTTACTACCACTGAGCATGAATTTATAACTGGAATATAAACTATAACCGTAGGCCTGTTATTTCATAGACTTGCTATGAAAATATTGGAAAGATGTGGGAAGCTGCTTCAAAAACAAATATTCCTGCAGTTAATTTTGTCCTAGAAAAGAAACAAATCTTGCATTAGATTCACATTTTGGCTGGAATCAAACTCAATCTCAATGTCTTTACAGCCATGAAACTATCAGCAGCGTGTCTGTTAGTGCTGGTGATACTGTAACTAACGGGATACAGTCGCAGCCTTCAGAATTCCTCCTCATCTGCATAACAATAGCAGGATACAATGAGCAAATGTATGACCATGTCTGACAGTTTTTAACCATGAATGCAATACTACATAGAGAAGAGGGGGAGAGAATGAGAGGAGGCTAGTCAAAACAGAGGGAAAGAACAGATGGGAAGACATAGAGAGGGGTAGAGAGTGTGTCTGTGTTAGGGGCGGGGATGATAGGATGTGCTTCATTATTTTGCCGCACGGTTTATTCTTAACTTGTATGACAACTGCCAGGTTTACGTAAAATCCAAATTTCAAACACTGAGCTATCACATAGCCTTGGGCAAGCATGGCAAAATCCCCTCCTCACAGTGTCTACCTCATAAATAGTTAACGCTTAAAACACTGAGACGGCCCTGCAAACTTTCTCCCAATATTCATATGCTCCTTGTCATGCTCCTGTCACACTCTTTAGACAGATGAATGTAATATTAATCCTCCCGCTACCCCTCCTCTGCCTTCCCCCAAACACCCTGCTCTCACCACTGCCATGACTCCTATATTTTCCTCCTTGGCCCTGGTCCAACTGGGCTGTCAGACCAAGGCCTCATCTTAGCCCCGTCCGTTGACGTCAAGGCGGTGCGAAGCATTTGTGCATGACATCTGCCAAACGGCGATGGCCTGTCAGGCTCCTCTCTCTGTCTGTCAGTGAGTAATTGGCACACATACAATATGAGCAGACGCATGCAGGTGGTACCTTCCCTCCCCACCTCTGGACCCCCAAGGGGCCCCGTTTAAGCAGAGGTCCCGTGGCGGCAGCCTGCTTGTGTATATATTATGGGCAATATCCTTCACTCCTCTGCAAGCTTTAAGTGCCAAAATAAAACATAATTGGCCGTCTGGAGTTTAGGCGTAATGGCATGCATTCATTTTAAGGTTTGAAAAGTTTTCCTCCTGCATGGAAAATGATTGTGGGATATTTTTGTTTGTTTATTTAACAGATGGCATTTGTTCTCTGGTTTTACTAACCCTGTACCTCCTGCAGTATGCCAGACTTAAAATTCAGCAGCATATGCGGTACAGCAGGGGTGTTAGTCACGGTGCAATAGCCAAATCCCAAACAGGTTGTAAATGCAGGTCTGCCTTTCTAGTCCCTCTGTCTACATCCCTATTGCCCTGCTAAAACCTGAGTTCCCAGTGTTCACAGATTTGCTAGAGGCTACTCTGAGGGCTGCTTACCTGCCGAACATGAGGCAGAGTTAGTCACTGTAACACTGGGATTGTCAAATAAAGTGTCCAAGAGTGTAAGACACCATTCAGGTCAAAGCTCTTCCTTGTCTCTCGCCTAGTCACATGTTCAAACCTGGTATCATCCAAGCAGCTCTTTATTTAAAAAATATACATGACCTGCACACACAAAGCATAAAATTGGCAACTGGATCTTTGCTGGGTTTTTTTTTCATGTATCACTACCATTACCAACTATATTTGGGATGCTGGGCTTTGTCAGTGTTACAGTAGGTCTGTATGAACCACAGTAAGTACAAATGCAACAAGGAGGGGAACTTGTGCAGACAAAAGTTAAAGTAATTTAAGTTCCAGATGCCAACTAATGACTAATGCAAGTTGCTAAGCCACTACCCTGCAGTTCTTTCACCATAGCTGACTCCTGAGAGCTTCTGTAAACTCTGCTGTTTTATATGGATATGTATGTATGTACATTTGCTATTTTTTAACACAAATGCAAGGAGGTCCAAAAAAACAACAACACATCTTTGAAGTTAGAAAAAAAATGCAGACAAACCTCACCTGACCTCACACCTCAGGCTGCTATCTGGCATTTTACACACTTGTCCAAGAGCCAGTGGAAAATGATGCTCAAGTGCCGTTAGATTTAAGTTAAGTAAATAGTGTTTTATAATATTCGATGGAAATTGTAATACTTCACAGATGTTGAGTCAAAATGAGGTGGGTGGATTGATTTTAGATATAAGAGCTGTATGACAGTTCCTTCTAGCTCACCAGCTAAATGCCAAACAACAGATAAAGTCTATTGATTTGCATCAACTTTACCCTGTTGCATCCATAAACATGTTCCTGTGTTGATAATTTGTGATTCACGATATGCAGCCCATGTTCAAATTGCTGTATTTTTATGGATTACTGTACGTGCAGACCAACTCCTGGGCAAGTAGACGAGAAACGTTAATACTATTCAGCTCCTGTGCTGTGTGAGGAGTAAATCTCTCATTAGTATGTAAACAGGACTGTAGTGGGTCAAAACAACAAGACCCGGTGGACTTCCACTCAGAATAATATGGCCTCGAGTCTTTCTACTGACAGACATTCAGAGCCCAGGAGCTGTGAGAGCCAGACCACCAGCCTCCCTGCTGACTCCAGCCGGCAATCAACAGCATTTTGAGGCCACTGAGAGGTCAATACATGATCCAGACACTTATCAACCGCCCCCCAGTAGCCTCCAGACCGTTAACATCTCTTTAAGTAAATTGTGTGTGCAAGTCACCAAGTGTTCTTCCACCCTGGCACTTTGATGACCTCAGTAGGCATTGCTGATTTTGCCTCTTCCCTGCTTCTTCAATTTCATCACTCTCTTTCTCTTTCAGCCTCCTTCCTCACCATCAAACGTCGGCTGATTGTACTTTCTATTCATTTCATCATGGCTTCTATAGCATTTCCATCTTATTTTGTAGAGTACAGCTTCCGGAAATTCCAGCCCCATCCTGGATTCTCCTTTCTGCTTCCCTTTTTGCTTTTCTTTACCCGTTTTTCTCTTTTTCTCTCCAGTATCCCACCTAATATAGATGACTGTTACTCATCTTGTCTGTTCTATCTATTCTTCATACAAAGTGGATAAGGAAGGTGAGGTTGGCTGTGGCTCCCTTTAGTTGCAATATTTTTACATAACACTGCAAATGTGCTCTGAGACCAGATGAATCTGAATGCTTCCTGATGTGGAACACATCGGTGGACCGGTGGCGGTGGCAGCTCCGCCACCCCTTCACCCCCACCGATGTTATTTCCATCTCCTTCAACAAGGGAGATGGCTTTTGTACTGGCGTATGGTATAGTGCACCATAGTGGAACTAAAAGACTGAATCAAGTGGTCTGATCCAACCCTCCCCAGGGGTTCAATGCTACAGAGACAAGAGATTATAGACTCACAATTCCTGTCCTTCAGAGGACCCCACTGTGACATTCCACCATTCTCAAACACATTCCCACAATGCAAAACAGGACCAGAACCATGAGATTTTTGCGATGGTGGAGAAAAGATAGAGAATTCTTTAGGGCATGCTCCATACTAAAGCACACCATACTGACTATATATTGAAAATGTTGTATACATGAGAAGAATGGGAAAAGGAAGATAACGTTCTAAGGGTAAAAAATCCCATCATTCACAGGAGTGCTTTCCAGTACGTGACTATATGGCATTCAAAATTGATGCCAGTCTGTTTTTATTCAGCCTTCTGTGGATCTGTAGGTGCTGTTGCCACAGCTCCTTTAAATATTTCATGCCCCTCCAACTTTTATGCGCCAGCCAATGATTCCAAGATATCGATTCATTTCACCAATCAAAACACCATGTCGTTGCCCTCACATGTCGAGGCCCCGGCTCCTGATATGCTCCCCTCGTTTTTCTGCTTGATTAATCAATAAATGCCCCTGCAATTTTGCCCAATTAGTTTCACACTCTTCCCATCGATTAAATGGGGAGGAAAAACATATTCCATTTTGATGCACATCAGAGGGAACTCAGACACCTCATCAGGTGGTATTGATCACAGCCAGCCGTCCTTACAGAGCTGTATGCCAATGACCTCCATCATTAGGCCCCACGGCTGCTGGCTTATGCACTCCAGACAAGTGCTGCTGTCATCAACCCCCACCCCACCCATCCATCCCCTCACCCCCCAGCATCTCCAACCACCTCCCTTCATTATCTCACTCTCCCCCTTTCCTGTACCTCTCCTCTCCTTTGCTTCATCACCTATGTCCATTCCTCTGCCCTCTCTCCCCCACCCATCATCCCTCCTCCATTCCCTCCTTCCCTCCCCTCTTGTTTCCCTTCATTTCTGTTCCGTATTCATTCCCTCCTGTAATCAGATCATGGTGACCCCCTGCTGGTGTTAATGGAGGTGAGAATCAGCCCTGGGTGTCAGGATGCATCTCATCTCTCAGGTGCTCGCCTGCCAGTAATGAGGACGGGCACTGTCAAAACCCAGCTTCCTGCTGTGCCAGATACACATGAGGGCATGATGAGCAGTGCGTATAAATAAAGGAAAAAAAATAAAGAAAAAAAATAGTTCAACTCTTGCCTTGTTCCACCACCTGTTATGGTATGAGCTAAGCTTTTCTGCGTGGGGCTGTGTTGTGTGACACCTCACAGACCCCCTCATATATGCCCAAGAGCGTGATATGATTAAGTGCAAAGTCCAGTGCACAGTTCCACTGCCAATACATGCACTCAGATGTCCAGTGGCATGTATTAATTAATTTTGAGGACAGGTTCAATGAGTATCATCAAAAGTGTCAAGTGCTGTTCAAGACTGATAACTCAGAAATCAAGATGGTTTGCACAGCCGTTGGTATAGTGCATATACACAGAAATATAGTAGGCACTACAGTTAATAGAGGTATTGGTCTCAATTTATTCAGGGGTGATGCAGATTAATTGGCATTTATGTGATGTAAATGTACTAGAATTACCCAAATGGCGATTTTTCATTGGCAGTCCTTGGGGCAGGTTGATGTTAAATTATTAGAAAAATAGACAAAGACAAGACAAAGGACAAACAAATGACACTAAAGCACACAAAGGACATTAGTATTTTTGTATTATTAGCATTATCAAAACTAGTAGTGCATCTAAATACTGTATTTCATCAATTTTCCCCAAACTTGCTCACTTTTGAGGTAAAGATCTTCAAAGTTTGTGTGAATCTGCTCTCAAAAATGGGGCTTTTTACATTTCTGTGTTCAGATGAATCTGAAATTATGAAATTCACAGTGAATCACAGAAGGACACAAATAACTACATAGACATAGACATTATATTAACAGCAGAGATAAATATCTATTAGGTCATTGACATATAATCTCAACAATGGACTTGAATCCCTCGGATCCCTGTGGCCCACCTGATAATCAAAGAGCACACATATTAACAGCACACTGTTGTTTCCACAGTCTTCAAAAGTTTAAAGTTTCAGCAGAATAATGCTTCTTAAAGGCAAAAGATATGTAGTCAGATTGATGCTGAGCTGTTAAAAAGCTCTACTGCCCATCTCTCTTTGGATATGGCGGGGAGAATGCTGATTACTCTGTAGTTGTTACTGTCTTCATTCCCTGATTCATGGATAGAAGTAAAAACTCCCTGGGCAGTGGACAGATTAATAACTTTGGTTAAGGGACAGATTAGTGATTTTTTATGGGTCTTTAGAAACAGAGTGTCTTATCTGTATTTGTCTTTGGCCCTTTAGCTCTTAAGAAAGCTGATAATCCTGTCAACTTTGGACTCTTAAGAGAGAAAGTGGGTAAATCTGCATCAACTTGTTCTAAAGCAACACTGTGCGAGATGGGGTTGCGATTTTTTATTGACTCCACAAAATGATCAAAAGCATCCGCCACAACACTTGAGTGTAGTTTCCTTTTAAATTAAGTTTGAACTTTCCTCAGAGATTTATTATTCTGTTTTTCCAAATTAGGTTTACATTTTGATTTGTTTAGTTAATAATGCTAATAAAAAAGTTTGCTTCAGCTTTTGAAACTCACTTATCACTTTGTTTCTGAGTAAGTTAAAGGGATGCCCATCAGATTCCATTCTACATCTGAGGTATCATTTAAGAGCATAGTCTCTTTTATATATTTCCATTCAGCCAAAGCAATGAGTTCTGCCAGATAGATTTTTTTTCCATTTACCAGTTACTTTAATACAGACACTGATATTATATTTTACACAGCCCTGAACGAGAAACACTATTTTAGTACTTTAAATGCATTCTTTCAACTGTTAAGCTGACAATTATAAATGCTAACCTAAAGCTATGGTTAGCATTTACAGGTGTGCTAATGCTAACCTAACTAAAGCTGGTAAAAATGCTTTATTAGATGAAAAATCAAGCACTATTTTTTGTGATATCATAGCTTTGAGAAAGATTTTATGATCAAACTATACTTTCACCATGTGAAAAGACCATATACACATCAAATATATTGCTAAAGACCAGATCAGTATGTATTTTTAGTATCTCAGATAACACTTTTTTTGTTTTTTTCTGTTTAATTCACAGACACGGTTTATGTTAAAATCACTTAATAAGGTGACCTCTTAACCAAACCCTCATGAAATGCACCATTATAAAAAGGTGGGTGATAACACTCCAATAATTACAACAGGAATTTGTGGTGAGAGAGAATTCATCCGCATAAAAGATAAACAAAAAATGTCCACATTTAACAGTGTCTCACTTCATTGCACTTTGCAGACATGCCATTTAAGTGCTTATCCAGTTCTCCACATGGCTTCACCCAAATAACTCTAAAATGATCAACTGTTTGAATAAGTTTTAAATCTTGTTGTTTAATTACTTTAAATATTTCTGGTTTCAGAGGAGTATGTGATTTACCTGAGAGATTGAGCAATGTAAATAATGAAGTGTAGTGTATTACCATATAATGTAGATATTCCACTACTGTCAACTTCATTGTGTTAGAAAAATGCCAAGTCAATCATACTCTAGCTGAGTAGCAACTTGAGAGGAGGAGGAAGAGTGCCGAAAAAGAAAGTATCAGGGAAGACCCAAACTGGCCTGCACATCTCCTTGTAGTAGGATGTCATGAGCAGGTCAGCAGATATATTCCAATAAGTTCTAGACCGCTATTATACACATTTTTACCAATATATGTGCTGGTAGGAATGTCTCTCCATCCATAAGATAAGATGGTATTGTAGGTGGTAAGTTTGTTAATTGGGACACTTCTCGCTGACACAATGTTAGTGAAAGTGTATCTTTGTTTCATATGCTACAGGCTTGTTTCCCCAGCATGGGCAAGCTAAGAATACAAGAAGCATCACAATGTATTTCATTATCAAAGTGATTACCTTGTGTTGAGTCAAAGGTTAAAAGTAGCCTTCTTAGAGATTGAATTCTTTAAATGAAGAGATTAGTGGGATGATGTTTGAGAAGCAGATTGGTGAGAGGAAGCACCTGCCCTGTTGCAGAGAATGCACACCTCCACCTCTGCCATTTTTGATATACAAGAGCAACCACTTAACTAACGGCAACTTACTTTTGCAAGAGAAGACGGCACTGACAGTTCTGAGGGGTTATATGATTCTGATGTTGCTATACAGTGAGCAATGCTCATTTTTCAGTTGTGTCCTGTAATTACAAGTAAATGTGCCTCTCTGTCTAAATAAATGTCTTTACCATGTGGAAAGCATGGCCGGGAGCAGCATTGGTCAATACAGACAGACAGATCAATATGTTAATGGTCCTTTCATTATTCAACTAATGCATGTTGGTTTTACATGCTAGACGGAAAGGAAAATAAAACTAGTATAATGCATAACACAAGTTATGTGTTTGTGTTACTTGCACCACTCTCATTATACATGTATAAGAACCACAAAAAGCAATAGACCATGTATTTAAAATGTTCCATTAATAGGTTGGTAAGACTTTGCAGAAGGTGCTATTCCTCAACGTAAGTCATATATAAAAAATAAATCATGGTGTATGGTTCTCAACAAGATCAAAAGCCTTCGCCAATATTTAAGTGCTGTTTCACACAATTGATATGTTTTTTTGTTTTTTTTCTCTCATGGATTCTGACCTATTGCTGTAAAATCATACTGGGCTTTAAGCTTGTTGATGTGTGAAAACTTTCAACAAAAAGCTTCTTGAGACCTCTTTAGTTTGCATTGCTACTACCTTTTGATGGGAACTACATAAATTATGCATGGGCTGAGCATTAGGGCTGAATTTAAACCCCAGTGTTATACACCAGCGCCTCAAGACATCTGAACACACAATCAATAATTCTCCATCAGCCAGGGAGGCTTCCGAGAGGCCCACACAGTCTTCTTTGAAGCCGCCTGACAAGTTAAACCCGGTCCAGTTTCTTTTCTACTAATGGCCACACTCTTAGGAGAATATGACATATGCTGTTGTAAAGTCTTATGTTATGTGGCCTAATTGTATGATATGGAGGGTACAGGGACAGGTTTAGACTTTAGACTAGTGTTGCAAAGTTTGGTGTGGTTGTGAAGAAAGAGAAAAGAGAGGGAATCCTCATCAGCTCAAAAATGTAAGAAACAAAATCCATTTCAGTTCTGCACAGTTTTAAAAAAATGACAGCGAGGATCCATATGAATTCACTTCAAATCTTTGAATGTTTCAATCTTGAGGTTTGCTTCTCTTTTCTTTTTCTCTCTCTTGTCTTTTCTTTCTTTCCTTTTTGGAATTGTGCCCTTTGGCAATATTCACAGAGAGGAGCTAGAGTTAGAGATTTAGAACATTTGCGCTAATGAAGCAAGCCTCCTCTTTTTAATTCCTTGAACAAGCCGTCGATCAATTAGGAACAGAGCTACGTTTGCATCCCTCTGTGTCTCATTTAGATCTCGCTTTGATTGATACACTGATTCTACCTACAACAGAAAGTCATTCCCATGAGAAGTGAGCCAAAGACTTGCAACACTAGCCCAGAAACATAACAAGTTTTTTTTTTTTTTTCTTGATGTTTTTTTAGGCTCTCTCTGTGTCAATCCATGTATCTGTCTCAGTTGTTTTCTTTACAGACTTAAGGTAGTTGTCACATCTTGGGCGGAGGGTTGCTCATGTGGTGCAACTTTGAGGCAATCTACTCTCCGGCTGCCTGAGAGACATGGAGTTAGGAGCATGAAGATTTGTTTCTCTTTCATTGGGCATACATGAACATGTAACTGTGAGGGTGCTCCAGATAAGTCTCTCTATTCATTTGAAACACAAAGGTCTACTCTATACGAAAGAATTGTTACACATGGCGTGCTACGGTCTACCTGGGACATGTTGGGCAAAAATCAATAAATGAATCCAAAAGAACTATTGAGCCACTGTGAGGGTATAATAACAAAACTACAGGTTATATAAAGGAGACAATTTAGAGGAATTCTGGGACTGAAACACCAGGTCTTAGTCAAGAATGAGCTTAGCTTGCTATCCATCAAACAGGCATTTGACTCAAACACCCTCTAAGAGGACAAAAAGTTCCTTTGATGGATTAGAATAGCAGCCCCAGCTCTCTGTAACCACACAGTGACACATTTTACTTCGCTTTAGTTAAATGAACAAATTGTCAGAACTTTTAGGTATTAATAATACACTCATCCAAAGGCCATGTCACAGGTCAGCAGACTGATTGTCTCCCCACACAATTTGTTTTTCTGTCTCTTCTGCAGTCAAAAACAGACCCGCCAAGGACACCACCACAGGACTGGCCATACAATGTCATACCTGTATGATGCAAGAATTTGACAGAATGCTCAAGCCACATGGCAAAGGTCCCCTTCGGACACATTTCAGCACCTCTGTTGGAACAGCAAAAGCATCAGGGGCAGCTTGCCAGAGGAAGCAATTGGTGCTCCCTGGATTGAAACCTCCACTCTGTCAGTTGCTGGGCAGAGAGTTTTTACTCCTGAAATAGTGATCGTACTTGTGTGTGGGTACAGTTATGTGTGTTAGAGATTATCCGATTACTAATGGAAGACTGTGGGACTAAGTCTCCCTTCTTTTCAGTGTGTCACAATCTTTTACATTTGTCACAGTGTGAAAGGCTGAGTTTACTCTCAAGTTGTGTCCGTTTATATTCAAGCTGTTTATGTTCCACTGGATTTTGTTACGCTCCAGAGAAACCGAGTAGATTGTGATTGTTTTCTGTGAGTTAGGTTGAAATTCATGCCTTGTCTCGTCCTGTTGTGTCCTCTCCTCTGGATTCACATTTCAGCTGTGCATCTAAACAGTATTGACCACAAGGGCACCCGCTGACAAACATACAATGAATTGCGGTCAAAAGGAATAGGTTGTGAGTCTGGGTTTTCCCTCTTAACAACCATCGCCACGGAGACCGTGAAGTGAAACAGTCAAGTAACTGTCAGCCGAGACAGTGGAGCGAGAAGAGAGGCAGAGAGAGAGAGAGAGATAGAGGGAAAGAGGAGTATATAAACAGACTCTCTGTAACAAGTTTGTTTTTTCAAGGTGTCAGGTTCCATAGCCAAGTTTATGGTTATCTGTGAGGTCTATCCTGTTTGGTTTGGCATGTGCCTGGGCTGCAGCAATAAATTTCACTGAATGCTATGAACCGTTAATTAGGCTGGCAAATGGAGCTTGTAATTTGGCAGAGGCAAAACCCACAGCACTTTGAATTGCAGATACACAGCTTCAGAGGCTGAAAGAAACTGCAACTGCTCTGACGAGGCTCCGACTGAAGTTTTTGTGTGTTTGTGTGTGCGTGTGCGGGTGGATGTGGATGTGTCTGTGAAGCAATCTGATTGTGTGACTGCGCATATGTATGTATTCATTTGTGTGTGTGTGTGTGAGAGAGAGACAGTGTTGGATTTGGCCATGCATGTAGATATCTAGTGCATGAGTGAATGTGTGGGTGTGTGTGTGTGTGTGTGTGTGTGTTTTTTTTTTTCTTTGGAGGATCTTTGGAGTCCTGGCAGCTGCTAATCTTCCACCAAAAGCAAGACTGAGGCTTTTCGCTCAGCACACCCCTCTTTTCTCTGTCTGTCTCAAATTGGATGGAAGTGAAATGGGCTCTTTTATGGTGAGCGGGTCGCTCAAAATGGCTAGACAATCGAGTGTGGCGGAGCATTGAAACAACTTGGAGGAGCTGTGATTTACTCTCATCTACATAAAATCACAGGGCAGGCAGACTCGCGCCACAGCCTGAATGAAACCTGACCGAAAGGAGTGAGGTTCCATCAGGCGTTGGATAAGTGCCGCGGACCGTATAGAAAAAAATAAATAAGAGAAGAGCAAGGTGCAAGGTGCAAGAGACAGAAAGGTGAAAATGGATGCATGTAAGTACAGGCTTAGTGGTCTGCCGATCACTATGGCCTTTGGATACATTCTGAATGCAATGGAGAGGTTAGAAAGGTGGGGCGTGCCGCTAGGAGCCCAGCCAAAGGAAGATGTAGAAGACACACACACACACACTCACACATTCATGTAGAGCCAGGGTGCCATGGGAATCCACAACAGTACTACAGGATCAATTACTGGCTGTTTGCTGGAGGGGTCATGCTGCATCGAGTGTCCAGGGAGGGAGGTCGATCAATGCTGACTGCAGAGGGGTCCAACATACCAAACACACACTCTATACATGTTGGGAGCTGGACTTGCCACTCATGCACCTACACACCCCTTAGACAGTATGTTATTTTTTATTTTGCAGCAAGCCGCCTGCACAGTGCAGATAACAAGAGTGACCACCGATGCATGTAACAACACGCGGCCTTGTGGTGATCTGTGAAAACTGTACTTGTGTGAAAGTAAGATATAGGTCAAAGATTATGCACACTGCCTACCCAGTGTAACACCCACACTATGTCCCCAAGTGATGAACCCCACACTAATTATGAGTGTGTTTAGAACATCACCAAACATGCCAAACATCAACCCCTACATTATACTAGGTAAAAAAATGAACCACACTCTGAAGGCATACTTTGCCATGATTGGTGGATTCTCACCGTCTCATCTGTAAAATCAAATGGATCCAAACGTGATCTATTGATAATAAAATGAAATCATTTAAAAGTGATTAAAGAGAAGCCATGCTTCGCTTTAGCCAGGATAGCAGTACCACTGGAAAGTCTGTTATTTGGTTGTTTGTTAAAACTTTGTAGGAGGGTTCATTGTCCTAATGACTATTGACTTTGTTGATCCCTTGACTTTAACTTCGAGCTCCACCATGACGGTGACATTTTTGTTTTTTAGCAAAATGTCTCAACAACTTTTGGATGGAATGTCATGGAATTTGGTGCAAACATTTCTGATGCACAGAGGATGAATCCTAATAACTTAGGTGATTGCCTGGGTTTTAGTTTCTACGCCTGCGTGATGGATTGATATGCTGTACATTTTGCCACAAGCATTCATGTTCCCAAGATGGTGAATGCTAATGACTTTGTTGATCCCCTAATTCTTACTCTAGCACCACCAGCAGGTTAGTTCAGAGTGAAAAGTCTTTAGAATGGATTGTCATGCAATTTGGTGCCGATTCTCATGGTGTTTTTGAACTATAATGATCCAGTTGTCAGTACAGGACTATTTCCTATTACAACTTCATTAGTGTTGACATGGCACAGCAACATGAAACAGATGAAAGCGGTGTGTTGTTGCATAAATATAGGAGAGCACCTAAATTTCAAACAACAGGGGCTGACTCCACGTGTTTGAATTTTCCTGAACCATAACATTATCACAGCTTGGCTGAGTGCAGCTGGACCATTACGCTTTTGGACTTGCAGCACATTTTAGTCACTTTCTGTGTAGAATTGTGTGTGTGCAGCTCATAAGACAGTTCATGACAAAGTGGAAAATAAAAGCATAAAAGTGATTGAGAAGGCCGAGAAAGCCAGAAACTCAGTAGTAATTTGATAATAAGCACATACCGGCAGATTGATAGGCATGATTCTGGGGAGGGCAGAGGCGTTCAGGGAGAGTGGTGTTATCACATATTGGACCCTGCAACACTTCAAGGCCCCTGCACCTCTAATGAGGTAAAGAGCTGAGGTGGAAAGATTGAAGATAAAGGCTGACAGAACAGCAACATGTAAATATCTCAGACTACAGTTCAAGTCAGTGTCCTTGCATTTTACAGGCTCTCAATAAAGTCAAAGTTTAGAACAGTGTATATGATATGTACACTGTATACATGTATATTTTAAGGATATAGCCATTGTTAGTAATATTCAATAACAATGACCGTAACAATAATTTTGCCGGGTGAAATACAATCTGCCCTCAACAGTATTACACATTGTTGTAGATTTGATCGTTCAATGTGTGCGGACTGTACTTCCTCTCAAACTCTACAGCTACTCCTCCTCACATTACTCCATACCATCACCTTCCCTATGGGATATCCTTGTCATTTCTCATCCCTCCCAGTCCCTCTGTTTTAAATGGCCTCCATTCACTTCCTTTAATTGGAGAGTGTGAGTTTTGTCACTATCTCATTAATGTCCAAGTCTCTGCACGCTCAGGCAGTTCTGCTCCAGTGGGCACATCTGTCTGTGCTCATCCATGCAGCCACAGAGGTGTCAGACGCAGGAAGACACACACATATTCACCCATATGCACATGCAAGGTATTGTCACTTTGGCTATTAAAAGCAAAGCTGGGCCGATTATGACCCCATTCACAGAGAGAATAGCTCTCTCGAGGTGAATGATGGCACATCATATGGTGCAAGGTGGAGTGGGAGCTTCAGTGGAGATGGAGGGAAAAGAAAATTGACTTAAAGAGATGGAAAGATGTGTGAGGGTATAGAAAGATGTGAGAAGAGGAGTGGAAACGAGCAGGTTATGAATGGTGATGGTGCCTATGTGTCCTGATTCACCAATCAGAATAAAGTGAAAGGCTTTCCAATACAAGGTAGAGTGGAAATAAGGGACAGCCAACAAATGCACACACACACACACACACACACAGAAGGGATTGGAATAATGATGAAAAAAATGAAAAATTTTAGCATGAATTATTTAGTCCACCTTTGTTCTTTTATCACCTTTAAACCTGTATAGGAAGTTTGTTGAATTAGTGTAGCATGGTTATAATTGGAAATGGACGTCTATTTTTCAGTTGCATCACTGCCGACAGATAACTGCTAATTTTTTTGTTTTTATCGTGGTTGTGCAAAATGAAATATTTTTTCTTGGCAGCAACCACTGCACACAAACAGCGCTTCACTAAAGTTTAAAAATAAAAGTTGTAGCTTAGAAAAAATATGGTATGTGACTTGGGTACAAATGCAGGGAGGTAGTCACAGTAAGATCACATCTGTCCGTGTAGCTGCGTAAGAATCTGACTTGTGTTGCTGTGTTCTATGTTCAAACCTTGGATCGATAAACAAGAGTAATATATCTCTATATTGTGAAATCGCATTGACTACACAATTTTTTAGGGTTATAAATGTATTAATTAATTTGGTCTGATGCTGTTGAATAATGAATAGTGACCTTTTAACCCTATTTTGGTCCCCACAAACTCCTGAGGGAAATATCTGCTAAATGCTTGATAATGTTCACCAGCTTGTTCCTAACTTGGCCTGTCTGCTATTTGATGCTGCATTTACTGTAAAGTGGGTTTATTAAAGCTCATTCACTGAAAACAGCTGCCCTATGGATCTGGAAATGAAGCTGTGGCTGTGGAAGTGCATCTGAATGAAAACAGTAAAATTGCTGGCCATAAAACCAAAACAATGAGCTGAAAGATGTTTGATAGAGCTTAGCACAACTGCAGAGTTGGGTACAAAATCTCCATGGATTTGTTTCTGCAGTCAAGCCTTTTTCATATTACAATGTGACCATAACATTTTTGATTTGATTTGTTTTCAGCAATACTATTGTTCCCGTGGAGCAATTGCAAAAATCACATCACAGCCTTTACAAGTAGAATGTAAAATAACCTTCCTCGCCACTACAGCAGTGACTTACATCACCTGTACTGATGCCATCCTGTATTGATCACTTAACAACAAGTGGCCCAGTAAAATGCATTTGTGCTCATAAATGTCAACTTTTTTAGTGTGCCTCATACTTGTTTCACACGCTACAGAGCAGAGGATTCACATATTAAAACTGCCCTTCAAGACTTTGGGACAGCACATGTAATAAAGGATCCAAATAAAGCCTTCCTGGTGGAAATCATGAGCATCTGAGGAGAGAGAGAAAGGCAGAGTGGAACTTTGAACATGTCAGCTGTTTTTTTCTGGGCTGTCTCAAAGGAGAGGTTTATGTAAGTGGTTTATTGCATGCCTGCATCATGGGGGGGGGGACAAAGGAGGGGAGACACAGGGCATTTATGAGATTAGCACAAAGTAAACTTCTTTTTAGAGTGATTTCCCCTGCAGAGGACATCAGCAGTCAGCAAGACAGACAGAATAGAAAAACCAGGGTGCGGCAATGGGTTCACAGTCAGATCAGAAATCAGAAAACAGCAATACCCAAAGCACAAGCCCGGAATATGGTCTGAAGGTATTAAATGTTTTCAGCGAAAATGAAGAGAAAGAGCAAGCGGCGGGCAAACTGTACCATGTCTCCATTACCTTAAGTGCATGGTGACACTGGAGGCAGAACAGGTGACAGCCCTGTCACATGCATGACTGTCATCCATGATGTTTGCACCCGCTTGTTGACTTGCAATACAAGTGTAGAGTCTTTTCCACATAATACATATCGAGAAGTAGGTGTGGATTTGTTTGAAGCTGACTGTTTCTTCAGTTCTGAATTTCAAAGGCCTTCTTTGTGCTGACCTTTTTTATGAGTCTGTATTCTTTTGTGTGGAAGGTCACACCAACCCTTTTTAACACTAATCCATAAATGAAAGTTTCTTTCTTGTCTAGTTCAAGATAAGGATTCTCATTAAACTGCATTAGTTTTAATAATTCATGACAACATTCTATATTTTAAGTTGTGATACAGCAATAAAATGGCCAAATAGTATGTGTGTGCTGGTTGCCTAAGGAAAAATGAATGAGTCTGTGTTACACAAGCGGTCACAGAAGTCACAATCCATTCCCTGAATTGTTTTGGTAGAAAAGCGAGAAGCGTATCAGCGCAACAAACATCTGACCTGGTGATAAAGTATCAGGTGGGAAGTGGCACTACATCACTCAGAGGGGGACAAACCCAATCTGCCACTTCAGGTCTACTGCTCCAAGGGAGGAAGGGAAGGTAGACAATACACCCAGGGAAAGAGTCTCAGCCTGTGCCGGCTCTGTCGCCAGTTAGCCATGCACAGCAACAGCTGGGCACTTTGATTAATTTGTCCGAAGGCAGTGATTTATTCGTTTGTAAGGGACCCGCGTGAACTTCACAATGGCTTTTACACGGCGTGCATACAAAGGCAACATGCATTCCCACTCGAACTCACTTAATATTTATACAAGTTTTTTTTTTTTCCCTTCTCTCTTCCCTCCTCTGTTTCCTCTTTCCTTAGCATTAATCAGTTTTGACAGCTACCAAGATGAGTGTGTTTAATGCGAATTTTTATCATGATTCATTTTGGTTAAAGGAGGTATCGCTGATACATTTTAATGGGGTATCTGCTTTGATTCTTCCTTATATAGACTCCAGAGTTGGTTACTCTACCCTGGCTCAAAAAAAAAAAAGAAATTGAATACTCTCTCCAAAGCCAGAATAGTATATCAAAACAACAGCTGATGAATTTCATATTCATTTTGTGACCTCAGAAGACTGGAGAAAAACTTGTACTTGCCCGGATATTTTATGTCTCTAAGGAGATAATCGCTGAAAGATCAAATCGCTGCACTCAGTGACAAAAAGTATTCCCAATAGATTAATAGTACCATTCTGAGTCTAAATCTTACTCCAACCGGTGCCAGAATTGCAGAATGTGTTGATGATAGGAGTTGTTTTACTGTGGACTCTATGTATACCACCTGTCAGAAACAGTGCAAAAGAGCATGTGAATAGCATCCATTAACCCTGAAACTAATCCCGCTATGGATAAACCATCTCTGGAAGGATAAACGTTAAATCAGAGGGTGTTTGGACTGTAGTGAAGCACCATCTATAGACAAAAGCACATCAACAGATCTTGACTGTACCATTTCCTCCTGCAGTGTTTCCCTTTATGTCTCTCTCGCTCTTCTCCTCCTCTTCCCCGTACTCTCAGGAACACACGCATGCACAATTTTCGCACGCACACACACTCGCATGCAAAGTGCTGACGCTAGCGTTTCGTGCTCTGTGTTTTCACTCTCAGCTCTTATAATCTGTTTTATCTCAGGTGCTGCCAATAGCAGGTTTAATTAATGAGAGGATATTCCTAATGTAATTTAGCCTGCACAGGATTATAAAATGACACATCACTCTGCACCCTGCAAGGCAATGAGGGGAAGATTCTGTGGGTTAGGGAAGGGATGGAGGGAGGGAGGGAAATAGAAAGAAAGAGGGAAGTCTGTATAATTTTAAAGTATTATCATCGCTGCATGAGAGCTGAAAGGGCTTTCAAAACCGAAAATTGCCTCGGTTAATGCTCATATCTGTCCTGAATCTGTGTGCTTCTATCTGTTTGTGTATATCATGTTTGTATATCTGTGTTTGTACGTGTGTCAGCAGCCTTACTTTCAGGGGGTTAGGATTTATCTTTCCATACAGGGGGAGTCCCATACTAATTAAGTCTAGGCCTATTAGAGTGAGCTTCTCAGCCTAAAGCATTATCAAGTGTCACTCTCCAATTCATCCTGAGACTCAGAGAAGCACCAGGCAGGCAGCCGAGACACAGGGTCACTATTAAAATCTAGATTGCTGGTGTCCAGTGTACACCACTCAATGGATGGGGGCATTTATGAATGGATGGCTGGCTATTGGACTGGCTATTGGACTTACCAACAGGGAATTGTTCTCCTTTAGCTTTACATTAATGCTCTTCCAAGGCCATCTTTTATAGAGTCACTTAAGATTATATATTACCATTAACTATGAATAAAGAGTTTAATCCATAGGTCAATAGCACTAGAGGGTATTTTTTGTATCCCTATTATAAATCATTGATAATTCCATATAATTTATGCATCGGATACATTTTAAAATGTTCAGAATCAGAATCAGAATCAGAATTACTTTAATAATCCCCAGGGGGAAATTGCTTTTTGTTACACACAGCTCCAAAAGAATAAGAATACACTTCAAACACGAAAGTAATAATATTGATAATAATAATAATGATACAAATAATACCACTACTACTAACAATAATATATAACAACATGTACACTCAGAGTGAGCTGTATTATATAATAATAAAAATAATAATGATACAAATAGTACCACTACTACCAACAATAATATATAACAACATGTACACTCTGAGTGAGGAGCTGTATTATATAATAATAATAATAACAATAATAATAATCAGGTGAGTCCAGAGTCCAGGGTCCTCTCCTCCCTCGTGGAACAGTTCCCGTACTGGATGAAGTTGGGCAGTGCCTTTGCCATGGTGACATGGTGACATGGTGTACCCGGGCTATGGCAGAGTGGATGACGTCACACGCCGAAGTCAGGTTGGCAGAAGGAGGAATGTAAACAGTCACCATGACAACATGTGAAAACTCCCGTGGCAGATAATATGGACGAAGACCAACAGCAAACAGTTCAATGTCCGGGCTGCAGATGCGCTCCTTGATAGTAACATGAGCAGGACTGCACCACCTGTTGTTCACCAGAACGGCCCCCCTCCTTTCCGCTCACCGCTCCTGGTGCAGTCCCTCCATCTGACTCCTGGCTAACGCTGTTAGCTCCTCAGGTATATGTGCAGGTTCACAGGTATATGTGCAATAAACACACACAGACATGGGATGAAAATTCATTTCATCCTTTTATAAGTTGTTGTTGTTAGTTGTCTTCAGTTTTGCAATATGTATGTGGTTCTCACTTATAACTTCAAGCAGATTTATGAAATGTACACTGTTGTCCATAAAGTTGGAATAATTGTTCAATACCCCCAATTTTGTTAAAGCCCGAATACACAGTTTGCAAAGGTTTCACTATGATATGTTTGGAAGAGTTTGATCAATGAAGTTGAGAAGATATATACTTTATTTATCAAGAATAAATCACATTGTCACAATCATTTACAAGAGGTAAAAAATGTTTTATTCCAACTTTATGGGCAACAGTGTATGTAGTGGTTAATTGGAAAAAATGGCTTCTTTTTCTTACTTTCTTATATCTGTTGGTTCAAAAATTAAAATGACAATTTAAATATTTTGTGCACAAACTTCAAATTCCATTCTTGAGTACTAAGTTATGGAGAGTAACACATCCTTACAGAGACGCACGGCTTAAGAGGTCCGGCCAATCAGCCGAATACAGTGAATTTTCTCCCTGCCTGGACAAATTATTACTATAGCCCACCATTTATTCCTTTTATCACCATCTGTGACATTGTTCAAGAACAGAAAGGCTTACTGCAGTATCAAAGTTGACACAAATTTAATTAAGTATCTGGACATAGACCTCAATTTTTATTTAATAGAATATATGTTCTATTGTGCATTTGGAGGGACAAAAAGAGGTAAGATCAAAGATTATTGAAAATGTGTACTCTGTGTTTAAAGAGAGCAACACTTGATAGAAATAAATGAAAACAGCTGCTTTTCCGTCCAATTATGTTGATTAATTTTTTTCTGTTGCCCCTCATCCCCTCTGTTGGTTCATACTTTATTAACCCACCCAATTTCTTTTTTACTTCAGCACCTTTGCAAGAGAGTGTTTAGCTTACTTGACCAATTATCTAAAAATGGAAAAAGAGAGCAGTTTTATTGGTCACAATGTGGACCACGCTAGTCGTAGCCTCATACCTAACAGTATTTGTTTATTTTGGCTGTATCATAACCCGGCAGAAATATTGTATCATCTGAACTAATGAGGCTTCCATAACCAGTTGGCATGAAACACTGGATATTATAAGCCACCCTTTAGCTGTTGCACCTGCAGTTTTGGACCCAAATTGGAATATTTGGAACATGCTAGATGTTTTGTTGCTTTGAAATCTCATAAAAGTGGTTAATATCAGACCTCTTTGAAGAGAGAGAGAGAGAAATGTTGCACTGTTAAGTAAAGATTGTAATGAATGCATTATTGTTCTGTTGCTCCCTTTGTATCTATATTTTAGTTACTGCAATGTGAAAGTACTTACGTCGACTTCATACTGATGTTGGATGAGAAAGTCTGCTTTTAAGAGCATCAAAAAATTTGAAAACTGAAATCTAAAATCCCCAAAATGGCCGAGCCACATGTAGTTAGTTGGCATGGTTACATTTTGCTTATAAAATCTGGTTTACCCAATGATGAACATAAGTTTCTTTTAGGGCCACATACAAGCTGACTTTTTAATTTAGAATTCTAGTTGAGCTGTTAACATTTGGCACTTTTGTGGTGTCACTATGTCTCACAGACTATGAGAAATTCCATTCCAGAGAGCTTGATTTGTTTTCCAGATGATTTGTAAAAGCTGCAGCACATTCATTTCAAGCCACTTAAACATTAAAGGCTATAAAATGCCGCACACATTTGGAACATCATTTGAAGAATTTGGAGCGGCAGAGAATTTTGTAATTGGCAAGATTAATAATATTTACAGCGTTGAGATGCAAATCTCCCTTCGCTGGGGCCCCATGAATAATTGAGTACGAACAATCACTCTGAATAATTCATTTCTAAATATTCTTCAGTGTGTTTTTTTATGACCAGAGGGCAAGCTGAGTTTTGTGACAGCAGCAATGTGCGGCGGTAATTACACTGAGCGTCTGCGGCCCCTCTTAATTGCTGGGAGAAGTTCCTTCGCGCCAGCAGGCTTTTTCAGAGAGGAGGAGAGATGGGGGAAAAAAAGACAGTAAGACAGAGACAGAGAATAGGGAGAGAGTAAACAATCCTTCTCTCCCTCTTTCTATCTATCTTCCCACTCATATCCCCTTACTATGCTTTCCATCACAGAGATTTCCTGTACCAGCTCTGCCTGCCCGTGTTTGCCGCTCATGAGTAGAATATTGATGCTAATGGAATTAATTACTTGTGGTGTGTTGTATTTTTTTTCAATATGTACATCCTAACAGCAAGGTCTGCTGGGGAGGGGGGGGGGGGGATGAGCGCAGACTTTGACAGAGGTGGGAAATTAGAAAGGGAGCTTTAAGAAAGAGATAAGTTGATGTGTGCAGTGAGGCCTCCAGACCTTCAGGACCTACCAGGAATACCGCGCTCCTGATTAAAATCACAGCTATCATTAAAGCAGCGCCCAACTCTCCGTTTTTAATTGAGGGGTTTTAAACAG
Source organism: Pempheris klunzingeri (assembly GCF_042242105.1). Classification (NCBI taxonomy): domain Eukaryota; kingdom Metazoa; phylum Chordata; class Actinopteri; order Acropomatiformes; family Pempheridae; genus Pempheris; species Pempheris klunzingeri. Next base: position 13,172,287 of record NC_092024.1, on the reverse strand, counting down.
ACACAGTGACTTGACTACAAAACACAGAAAGCAGAGGCTGAATCCAAAGGCGCTTTCTTTGTGCTTCCAGCTGCTCAGGCCATTGGTGTTAATGATGGATCCTCCTGCTGTTAAGGCCACCGGTGTTAATGATAAATACACCAATTAATTTTTCAAGAAGTAGCCTGTGCGTTTTGTGCACAAACATCTCATCAAAGTTGTTTTATTTACCCCTTGATGCTTTTTCTGCAGTTGTTGCTTCCAGTCTGAAAATGTTCTTATTTATCATTGTTGTGTTGTGTTGTTTTTTTCCCCTCTTATTTTACATCACATAAATGCAATCACTGCAAAATCCCCAATAATAACTCTTCACTTTCTTCACTCGGATCCCCTGAGACGCTGCCAGTGAGACATGTGAGATGGACTATTTCATTGGTCGAGGCATAAACTGCAACAGAATGTCAGGAGTATTACAGACAAGAAATCACTTTGTAAAATTTTATTATGCCTTGATAGATGATTTGCACCTGTTCTGATTACAACCATAAAACACAGTTCCAAGCTTCATCATCCATCTCTTGAAGCGGAATATGCTTGGCGCTTAACTCAAATCCCCCATTGTGAGATAATAACACAACAAAAGATTTTGTGCTTTGAGCTTTGGCAGGATTTAAAGTTTTTTTGGCGAGGTAGATTACCTGTTGTCTGCTGTCTTCTCTTGTTAATTACCTCTAACAACAGCACGGTTGTACTTTGTCAGAAACCCAAAGCCATACTAACACCCTGTGGCCTCTCTCATCATCTTGTCTCGCCTCTCTTCTCCTTTACTCTCTTCTCTCATACTTTTGCAGTGTAGCCAGAAACTTAACCAGAGGCCTTGCTACCCACTATCGATCTGCGTGTCGTAATGATGGCTGAGAGATTGCCTGCACCAGGGAGTGATCTGGGAGCTAGTGCAGGATTAAGGAAGGCATGGATTGCTATCGATTTCTATCTGATACAATCATTTCATTTGGGCTCAAATCTCCTTCCTGGTGCATTGTGAGCCAATCCACAGCAGAGATCTTTTAATTCTCCCCCTCCCCAGCTCCCTTCAGAGAAGCCTAATACTATAACATGCCTCTCTACTAACAGGGTTAACACCTCCTGTTGTTCTCGCCATTACTACAAAACTTATTAATTAAGGCCAGCCAGAGGACTAAGACCTCAGGGCCCCACCCCCATGAGAGAGCCGAGATGGAATGAGGTCTTAGGGAAGATCTCAACTTGACCAGCCGATAGGTCCGATGGCTAATACAGCAATGCTCCGCTGTGACAGATTTGTGACCACCAGGGTCATTTACTTTGATTGATTGTTTTGTGTCGAGAATGCCCCATTTTCCCCCTGAAAATAAGGCCAATTTATTGAACAACGGTGTCTCATGGGTGAGCGTTTTTAATTTGTTGTCTCTGCTGATGAGATGTATCACTGTCACTGCATTTATGTCCTCAGCCCAGCATGCAAGAAGCCCTTTTAACACTCACACGCAATGTACAGTATGAAAACATAGATCATTAATGCTACCCGGTGATAGATAAATGAAGAGGAACATACTTGATGCACGGTGCCATGAAAAATATCCTTTTTGCTGCTAAATAAAATGTGATTTTTATTCCACAACCCCAACCAAGTGGTGCTGCTGTTGATGCTGCAGTACACCCACGCTTATCACCTAAATGACTGTGGATAGATGTTATCAATTCAAATGCAACTAATATTGCGTTTATTCCATCTACTTTCCTTTCCAGGCTTATGGCAGCTTATTATCTGAGCCTCTGCACTTCTGGGCTGATGATATTCACATACAAGTATCATGCTGACACAGACATGCTTTGTAAGGGGCTTGTTTCCAAGCATGCTCTTCAATTAGTCCAATTTATGTAGCAAGGCCAGGATTCACCTTCAAAGCAGGGGAGCAAACAGCCAGGCTTCTATTGATTTGGCCCTGCTTTTCCTCTCGGCCATTGATTAAATCTCCGGCATTATTTGCTATACAGGCCAGAGGGATGGTGTTATTGCTCTGTTCTGCAGTTACCTGTCAGTTTCCAGCCCTACCAGACGGAGAAATAAGGCCACCGGAGGTAGAAGAGAGAGGGATGTGATGAAAAACAAGAGCACCCCCCACTTTCTCTTCACCCCCTCTCTTTTTTTTTTTAACTACGGGAACAGATTTGTCCCTTAATGAAGGTCTCACCGCGGAAACGAGAGTGGTCGAGGGGGTCACGGGGGTTTCAGGAAACGCCCTCTTATCCCGGGCCGGCTTACCCCCACAGCCACTGGAAATGACAGTGCCCCAGTCCAAGTGTTTGACCCCACAGATTGATTTATCGTAATCAACTGTGGACCAGGAAGAATCCGGAGGATGCCTGTGTAGTGGGGAAAGGCACCTTGGGACCATACAGACAATCACTAGACCCTCCATCAATTTAAACATGACAGGAACCAAAGACAGAGAGACAGAGAGCTGCTGCTGGTGAGGGTGAGAGAGGAGGATGAGCAAAGTGGGGATGGATAGATGAATGAGTATATATGCATGTGGGTGTGTGTGGATTGGTGGTGATAGTGGGATATAGGACGTAGGGTCCCCAAGGCCAAGACAGTTAATTAGCTTTGTGAGAAAACAATCACACTAACAAGCCAAACAAACTTATTAGACTAGTCCCATTATCCTTCCCGCTCTCCCAGGGCCACCACCAAAGTGGCAGTTTGAGAGACAGCTTTTCTTCAGCTGCAAGTGCAGATTTACACCTTTGCATGCTGATTCTGGTAAGACACAGAAACATGCAAAAACTCACACTTGCAGATAGTTAACAAACAGATGACTGCCCTCATGTGGAATAATACTCACTAATTCAAGCATTCGTGCTCTTTCACAGAACATTTTTAATCACCACTGAAATGTAGCCTCTGTATTTGTTTTGGCAGGAAATGAAACCGGTTCAATTATGTGTGAGATACAAAGGGAAATGATTCCACAAGCAGCCCCTCTCTCTTTCTTCAGGCATGACTGCACCACTAGCTTTATGTCACTGGCGTATAGTACAAGCCAGTGATAAAAATGAGCTTGGCACATAAAGCAGCATCTGCCCACGCAACCTGCACCACACTGAGTGACCGGTCTTGAGCAGCCACTGGAAGCACAAACACTCCCACCTCTTACTAGCTTCAACAGATTAAATAATGCTCGACATAAATTCTGAAGGAAGGGAGGGGATCTCCGAATTTGGGCTCAACTCTCAGCAGACAGTGTAATTTCAGCATTTATATACCGATCCATAAATTGCAAAAAGGTGGCCTCTGCATGCATAAGCACACACTATCTCCCATGTTCATCTATCAAACACACACATTCACATAAAAATCTGATGCACATAATCAGAGATGTGTTTATTTAAGTTTATTACCATTATTGAGTGCCACGCTCTTGTGTTAAAGCGCATGTAGTCTGGTACCGCTGGCATATGGGCGCATGGGACGATATGTCATGCTGTACATAAAGAGGCCATGGTGCAGAGTGAGAGCAGATGCAATCCTCCAGGGGTGTGGCTGGCACCGGGCTGCTTTCCTTGGCCACTGTCCATGCTCTCCCACTGGTGCAGGACTGTAGGAGATGCCTTTAATATGGCTTTAAGTCCCATTGAACAGTGGGGAACCTAGGGATCCAATTTAATACCGGCCAGCTGCCCAACTCTCCTGTACACAGTCTGCCATATGTAGATCTTAGTGTGAGTATGAGCAAGTTGTGTGACTTTGTGCATGTGAGTTTCCATGCTTTAATGATGTAAATGTGCACACAAGTGTCTGGATTTGTTCTTAGGCCATGGGTTTACAATCCAAACGTTTACATGCAGTTCTTACCCAATTAGCTTTTTAGACTTGTCATCTAGAGCTGAAAAATATATTGACTATCTAAAAAGAAATAGAGATCAGTTACCTTGAAAAGGGTATGTTATTTAACTGGTGCTTGGCAAGATTATGTATCTTGTACAGGAACAAATAATGTGCAATGAAGACTTTCCTGAATTGCCCTTTTTGCACTGTAAAAGATAACAAGGAGGCCAGCAATGGGTACCAGCCATGGTAAAAAAGGATGAAATCACACTCAGACTATGCTCATATAATTCAACAAGTTTGGTTTCTCTACATTCTGGTGGGTGCGGTGAAAAATGTGGCATTCCAAGTACGGAAGGGCCCCACAGTGCTCTTACTCCTTGGGCGAAAAGCCAAATCCCACTACCCAACTCCTCCTCTGAGAGAAGTGAGAGGCTGTGAGGGCTGAGGTTTGACATTGGACCACTGGAGACCAGCTACCCTAACCTCAACCCTGACCCCCAAACCACTGCAGGACTCCCTCACTCAGAACACGTGGATGACATTTATTGTGCATTGGAATTCACAGCCCCCTCAGTGATTTCATAAGCCGTGTGCGGACAAATGGTTGTGTGTGTAGTTTCAGGTCATCGTTTTTACAGAGGGGAGCTTTTTGCTACATGCTTCATTACTGAAAGAGAAGTCTGGCTTACAAAGGCCCTTTTGAACAGAGCGTTGCCATCGTTAAAGTTTGCTGACTTTCACTAGTTCCACTATGTGCGGCTGATTCTCCTTGATTGATACAAATAAACAGTATGTGGAAAAGTGGTGAAAGAAAATCAGCAATTGCAGATAAAGTGTTTTTTGGTGTGTGTGTGTGTGTGTGTGTGTGTGTGTGCCTGTGGTGTGTGCAGAGTAATGATGCGCTGTGTCTGACCAGAAAGTCATGTCTTAATGATGAATAGTTGATTATAGAGAGATCTTCCTGCTCGTCCCAGGCCCAATGTGCTCTGTTATTAGCATGCATACAAATGGATCATACCCAGCAGCCTCTTCACTCTAACTCGCTAACACCATTAGATATGCAGCTCTGTCTCTCCATCAATAAAGCATAGTCATACTGGGAATTAGTGTGTGTGTGTGTGTGTGTGTGTGTGTGTGTGTGTGTGTGTGTGTGTGTGTGTGTGTGTGTGTGTGTGTGTAGGCGAATGTTACAGACAACAACTCGCAGTTCACATTAACTCTTTAAGACCAGACATCCTCAGTAAGTGCCACTAACATCCCTCTCCCCTCTCAGGTGTCAGAAGTCCTTCTTTCCCAGGGTTATGTTCATGCATGTGTGTGTAATTGTGAGGAGTGAGTGTTTTTCCAGACTGTGATTCTAAACCTTCTTTTTAGTGACATCATTGGCCCTTAAAAAGCCTGAAACCTCGTATCGTTAAAAGACTGAAAAGTCATTTCACAAGAGAAGCACATGCTGTGGTTGAGGAGGGGCTGGACATTCTGGTTTCTTTGACATTTGTTTGTATGTATGTTTCAGTGTGTATGTTCACAGTTTGGTGTATCCATGTGTTTATATCATTATATACTGGCAATGGTGCTGCTAAATTCTATGACTAAACATAGTGGTAAGGGTACAATACAGAGAGTGTGAGTGTGTGAATGAGTAGAGGGTGCACTCTTTGCCAAAAGGCATTTCCTAATTTACTACCTGGCAATCCTCAGTATGGAGGAAGCACGCTATCCAGGGATACATAAATCTTTGTAACATACAGGTTATTGCTCTTTTTATGTTGAAATTCTGCTTGCCTTCGAATGTTACAAACAGTGTTTGCTTTAACAACACAATCTGTTCTACACAACTGCCATTTGTTTTATGGACTATATACGTTTCAGAGTTACACTCACGAGCAACAGACAGACTGCGAGAGATATAGCTGAGTGTAATGAACTGCCTCCCTCCCCAATAATCTACAAAGTGACATCAGCATGATATTTAAGGGGAAAAAAGTGAATTATGTAAAATGTCTGGCAGTATTTCCCACCTCATATTGCTGTGGTAAATCATTAGAGAGCATCATTGAGATTGCTGCTACAAACAAGAATGTTTCATAAATCTGTGTGTGCATGTGCATAATGCTAGTGTGTGTGTGATCATTAGACTGTACTCTATCGTCTCCAAAACCTTCCTTAATGATGCTGAGGCGTCTTTCTTTTGGGTCGCTATGTGCCAATTTGGGACAAGATACGCATTATCTACTAACAAAAGTGTGTTTGAAATCATTATCTGTCATTTCTGTGACCTTATGTGTGTCACACAAGAGCAACCAGCAATTTCTTCCTGTAAGCTTCCATTGCAGATTTCACAATAACCTTATTTTCCCACTGTATTAAAGTGTTTCCCAGAATAACTGGAAAAAAGATAAAGCGAGGCTACAAATGCAGCACAAAAAAAAAAAAAACTGAAGCACATAACAGCATCTGAAGTTTCCTTCACCCCATTTATCTTTCATTATTACAACATCTGCAGGCCTTATCCCTACACTTTTTAATAAGAGTGAAGCATCCACAACAATGACATGTTGACATCATACTCAGCTAGGCAAGTATTTGAAATGGGAGATAGCAAGTGGTAAGTAACTGTAAGCCTTTTTACCCCTGTTGGGGTATATTGGGACATATGGTAAGCTTGAGGCCTCTCTGGTTTACACCAGCAGCAGGGAAGGACCTCTGATTGGCAAGCATGTCAAGTTAAATATGTGGTCTACCTCCTGACACTTTAACCGCTGTTAGGGCAGGTTTCTCAGTGTGTGTGTGTGTGCGTGTGCGTGTGTGTGCGTGCGCGTGTGCGTGTGTGTGTGTGTGTAGGACAGAAGAGAGGCGGTTGGACAACAGAGGGATAAGGGGTGGTGAGGAAGTTAAAGGGAGGGTGAGGTGAAGGGCAGTAATGGGGTCAGCCTCAAAGGTGAGGGCTATAATGCATCAGTAACCTTTCCTCCCACATGCGCGCCACACAGCCATGTGCAGTGTTTGCATCTGTGCTAGAAAGCACACATACTGGAATACACATTCACATGTAACCCCAGCATCAAACCCCAGCACAGGATCTGTTGTTTGATGAAGACCAGAATGCCCCACCAGATCACACAAATCCCCCTTTAACTTTCCTACAATTTTGGCATTATAGGCCAAACTGTGTCTGTGTTGACATTATTTAATGCAAAGGGATTATCCCTAGAGTTCAACAAAGAATTTAGGCCGCTGCTGTCTCACTGTGGGTTTACACAAGCTTTTGATGGATACCCCTGAATCTATTAACCAGCTGTGTACTGTAGGTGTAGCTGTACCCTCTGGAGTGCTGCATCACTCTTTAGTGCTCTGCAGTTTCATGTTAATTGTACAACGCCCCGTCTAGGTGCCAGCTGGAAAGGATGGAATATCCCAAGCTGTCATCAGCAGCTTGTTCTTAAGCCCCCCAAAAAACACAGCGTGTTCATATTCAGTCATCTGCACTTTACTACTAAGCTGAAAATGCTAAAATATTTGCTTCTCTTTTCTTCAGTCACCAAATGAGATGTTCAACAACTACACCCTGCTGAGATCTGTAAAGTAGCGATCGGGGTGCCAGAAACAGTGGAAAACCTCAAAAACCACAAGCATAAAGTTTAAACTTAATTTCTTACACAGAAGTGATCCTCTCTTTCCTTTCAACAGCAAATTAAAGAGAATTTCCCAAGATTGTGCGATGCTGTTGGAATAATTCATTTTTTGCGGTTGCCACATTGCTTAAAGCGTGTATAGGCATTGAAACTTGGCTGGCCTTACAAGTGAGAGGAAGAGAGCTTTAAACCTCCGGCCAGGTTCTGCCTGGAACAAGGCAATCTCCTTCACTCACAGAGCCTGCATTTTTAATGAGAACATCTGCTCCGGTGGCCCTCTGGTGGAACCAAGGCTTGCTTAATCACACAGTCGAGCCCCTCAAGTCCCTCGCAGTGGGATCTGCTCAGCCCAGTGATCAGACAGAGCTGGCCACTTCGCACTAGAGCAGAGTACTGGCTGGTGGGTAGAAAGAAAAGGGGGGTGGAGAGGGCATAGTGGATGTATTATATTTGATGAAAAAAACCTCACCCGTATCTGGTGGAAGTTAAAACAAGATAGTGAAAAGAATCTGACTGAACAGAGACAAAGAGAGTAGGGGAGACACAGACAGACGTCTATTAGTGCAACATGTGCAGTCTGTTTCCTACAGGTGGCTTAGAGGCCAGACCGCCACACTAATACGTGACATTTTGAAATTGTATCTATTTGGTAAATGGCTGCATTTCTGTGCTTTTAACTAAAGCACTTTACAATTTGCCTTTTATTCACCCATTCACACACCAGCAGTGTGCGAGCTACCATGCACTGGTCATGGTATGAGGCACTAGTCTGACTGTTGGGAGCAATTTGGAGTTCACTGTCTCGCACAAGGCCACTTTAATATGTGTGGATTGAACTACTAACCTTGTGATTGGTGGATGACCTTCTCTACCCACACAGCCACAGCTAATTTCTCTCATTTAGGTCTCCATCCACACTAAACTTCTGGCTTCTGCCCATAAAATGGAGCTTTTCATAAGATTTGAGAAAGCTGGCGTATTCTCATAATGTAGACTGGGAAAATGAAGCTTTTCTAAAATGCTGTCGTATGACTGTTTACAACATTGTTGCATAGGCGTTTTCTACATACTGTACAACCAGCTAAGAGCCTGTTTTTTTGCTGTCTGTTGTTATATGATTTCATGAAATAGTCTAATGATCAACCTGTTATGCTCGCTGACCTTATTCTAGCAGTCTAGCAATGACAGCTATCCTTTGTCAGCAAGTACAGTAGCTTTTATGGACCACAATCAAACCACCATTTTGAATTTATGCTTACAAAATAAACAAGGAGATGTGTAGATGAGAGCATGGATATGTCATCTCAGTTATATCCGATACAAAATAAGCAATTGCTGACCAAAAGGAGCATCCAGCCATCATGTATCCATGTCACAGCTAGAGCTGTAATGTATACTGGAGGGGGAAGAGGAAGACTTAATCACTTTTGTTGTTATGGTGTGTTTTGGTGTTTAATTGCAGACAGAGACCTTTTTAAAAAAAAAAATGATGTGATGTGATCATTTATGCTCCCAACAGTGTTTGGGATGTAAACAGTGTTTTAATGTATCTCATAGAGTGAGAATGGCCAGTGAATCCTCCACAAACTGCAGGGAGTTGAGCTGTGATAACACAAGATCTCTTATGCAAAGAAGGGCATAATAGGGCATAATCAGGTCATAATAATCCAATCAAATCAGTCAGAGTTTTTCAAAAGGCAACTATGCTTTTTCTCTCATCAGGTGATAATAAGATATTGCATTTCTATTTGTAGCTGCATGATATAATTGAAAAGGTATAAAACAGAGAAAGCTTTCTATGCTGAAATTATCATTGAGCTTGGTTATTTAAAATTAAATCTCTGCTGTACTGTTGTAAGGCTTTTGCTCCAAATCTGCATATTGAGACTATTGTTTTCTAGCTACTGAGGGCAGTCTATTATCCTACATGTTGCTAGCTAATAACAAACTGCATATGAGAGATGTTCTGAACAGACAGTTCTCAACAGCTAAATGAAGAAAATGCATTTTAACCATACTGAAAATATGGGGTTAAACATATGGAGTACAACAGACTAAAGTGTGAAACATGGTGAGGATGTTTCAAAGTGCTCAGTAGGTCCTGTCAGGACTTTGCTGAGGGTGGAACTTTTGAACTCTACAATAAGGAACACTGATTAAAGTTTGTTAACTAAGAAAGTAACACAATTAAAAAGAGATTGACTCACTCATCTTCTTGATGAAGAAAAGCACTTTACTGTCATTAGATCACTGAAGTGCTTACAATGGAAGGAATTTGGAAGTGCAAGTGTGTGCGTGCCTTGCTGTGTCCACATGTGTATCTTGGCACACGCACAGTACATCTGTAAGAGTTTTTTTTTGTGATGGTGTGTGACTGTGTTACATATATAGTTTTACTTGGGAATCTGTGTGCAGGTATATCCACTCATATGCATGTACACGTACACACAATTCTGTGTGTGTGTGTGTGTGTGTGTAATAGCGACAGACAGACTGACCCTCTTAGCACTGTGAGCGCAGTGAAATACGAGCTGCTGAGACGCTATGAGACTGCTAGCCTCTGGTTGAACCTCCAATGAGGCCCACCTCTGCCTGCACTACCACCAATTAGATAGCACCCATAATGCAACCTGAAAGATGCACTGAGCCTGGTAGCTTTATAAACATCCTCCCTGTCTACAGCTAACGCTCACAGGCTCGTCTTTACAGCTCGACTTTGTATGTGGGTGTGGGTTTAAGTGTGTGCATGAGGCGTGACAGTGTATGTGAGTTTGAGTGTTGAGAGTGATAGATCCTCCCTTCCAGGGATGCACTCCCATCCTGACAGTGAGTGTTATAGTCACTGCTCTCTCTCTCTGTCTCTGTCTCTCTCTCTCTCTCTTTCTTTCTCTCTCTCTCCTGACTACATTATCTTATCTGATTACTCTCTTAGCCGGGATGCGCAGACATACTGGAGACTGCAGTGTAATATAACATGCCTATATGACTTGTGGTTGCTACATGAGATACGCCACCACACACATCATACCACCGGTAACATCAGACCTGTCTGCTTGCCTCTGAGACCTGACAGCTTCATTGTTATTAACCATACACAAGAACCGAGGCACAGACAGCCCGGCATATCAATGCTGCAGCAAAACTCTGTAATTACGCCGTAAATCAAAGCAATCTCCGGCCAAGCTCCGACCAATTTATCTGCAGACCCAGATTTAATGTGCACAGGGAGCTTGTCTTTCCCCGTGGCTTGTGTACACCCCAGAACCGAGTAAGAAACAAGCAGTGCTGTGTAAAATACATTGTAGGGCAATGAATGATGCCTTAACTTGTGCATTCTCCATCTTTTCAGCTGAAAGATAGCTTTCACAGCTTTGGATCATAAAGTGGCAGTGAAACTGTAGCCTACCATCAGTGCACAGCACTATTAAATAATCCACCGTGTTTTCAGTGGCCTGTGGGGATGATGCAGAGGATGGTATAAACATTAGAGTCAGGAACAGCCCTCCAGTAAGCCTTTTTATGCCATGTGAACAGGTGTGAACTCTGCCTCTCTGCGTTCAAACAATTGTTAGAAGTAATAAGAGACATAAGGCTAAAAATTCTGCTACAGGCTGCAACAACACATTCTCCTTGAAGTATATCCAAATGATGGTCTTCTGAAAGCTGCATGATAACAGCTTGTGAATATCATCCTATACGTACTGTCTGAATTTTAAATAAACTCAACCGCTTTGAGCCTTGTTTGCATGTAACTGACATACTTTATTGCATCAGACATACTGTAACGTAGAGGACTTAACTTTAAATGGGCCACCATGTTGCACCAATCTATCATTCTCTGAGCAGTCTGACTAGTTTGAGGTCAGGGGAAAGGATCAGTCGTTTAGGAGGGCAGAAAATTGAGGTCAGAGGGAAAGAGGAGAGGGAGTGTGGGAGGATAGGAGTGAAAGTGATAGAAAGACACGTACCTAGCACTCGCATATACTGTACACACACAGCTACGGTGGTCCGGTGGTCCTTGTCATCAACTGTTTTTAAACCTCACTAATACTAATGAGATGATTTAGTTTCAAGTTTTGAAACATCAAAGTTCTGGGGATTTGAAAGAAGACAACTTTGGCTTGGATGTAGCCGTAAACACAAAGTGTACACTCAAGAACATTTTACAACACTTGTCTCCTAAGCCACACTTTTCTGTCTTCATCTCTCATCAGCCATAAAACAGTGCCAGTTACAGAGCGATATCTTCAGACTGAATAAGAATATGTGTTTTTTTGTGTAATATACCACCATTTGATCCCATCTCTTATTATTTCTGTTTCTCTCTGCTGCACTCTCCCTCCAATTGTGCCAAAGAAGGCCATAAATCTATTGCTTTTTGGCTGCTTCTCCCCGTTGATACTTTCATGAGGAGTTGTACAACAAGTCGGCATAGAAAGAAAGACAAGTCGGGGTAAATAAGTCAGAGAAAGGTCTTAGAAACAGCAAGAGATTAAAGAAAAACATGCGAAGAGTCAGAGGGATAGACAGTGAGTGTTTTTTGGCCAAATAACAGGGTGTCAGATTCTCCTGGAGAGCAGTGTGGGTGTCTGTGGGCTGACATGGCTGTAACAGAGAAATCCAATGGACCAGTGACTTTTCAAATTAAAATGTTGCTCCGCGCATATTAATCACACCAAGATAGAAGACTATTACACCCTAAGGGTGTTCCAGTTACTTGCCTATTGGCGAGTATCCATTAACTACCTCAGCGTAGGAGTGTTGATCTAGAATTGGTTTTGCTTACGTATTAAAATCAGTTTGATGGTCAGTGGACTTACAGCAGATTATTACTCTTAGTACTCATTTATTTTATACTGTTTTCCATCTCCACTGGTCTACTTCAGAAGAGAATGGTTGTCAGAGGCATTTCCTCCCATGTTATGAATGTGTGTATGTCTTCATGTGTATGTGAGTGGAGGAGCAGGGGTGCTTGCATCTGTAAGAACCTAACCTCGTAAAAGCATCTCTGCCTTTTGTTGCTAGACTTCCTTCGGGGTAGCCCAGAGGTCAGACTTTTTCAGGTGGTTTTGAGATTTACCAGTTACGTTTGCCTTTAACTCTTTTGCGATAGATGACTGAACTGCTTTTGAACTAATACCCATGGTTTTGCAATCTTTTATAATGCTGAACCATTATGATCATTTGCTCTGCAGGTTTACTTTAAAACTGTGTTCAAAACTGTCACAACTGTTGCCAATCTGTAGGTGTTAAATACAAACAAAGTTTTAGACCAAACAGAAGTAACTTTCTTGCTAAACAGCAAAACCAAGAATGTAGCAATTACAGTACAAATGCCTCTGAGACACTAGAATTTGGAAAAGAAACCCCAGTTCTCCTACCTAAATATTTCACTTGCTTCTATATGTGCATATGGAGTAGAATATGCTGGAAAAAAATGCATAGTACATGCAAATACATAAGATCTCTGTCTTCAGGCAAGATCTACAGTACTTTAAATTAGCTGACTCCTCCACAGATCCCCTGAAAACATTTCAGAAAATGATTTTTTAAAGACAACAACAAGTCATTAAAATGAAAGATCATTTTAAATTCACTGTTTATTCTTCTCCATTGCTCTGCTGTGAGAGCACTTTAAATTAGGTGGAGAAGTGAATACCTCGAGGGGTGCTTCTGTGTTTGTGTGTGCTTGTGTGTGTATCTGTTTGCGCGTGTGTGTGTGTGTGTGTGTGTGTGTGTGCATGCTTATATGAGTGTCTGTCCCTTTGTCAAATTAGTGTTAATGATGCATCAGTCAAAACTCTTACACAACTTGACAGCATAGTGAATTTTTAATAAGTCCATACTGTTGTCACAATATATTATCATTACTAGTAACGACTCTATACAGTATATAAACCAGATAAGATGAATACAAAATTAGTAAATTCACAAACTTAAGAAATAGTTACTGCTTGCGACATGAACTATAGAATAGTAGAAAAGTCCACTTCCTCTATGACTGTATGACTGTAATACACTATGATATACATGAACATATATATGTTTTATGCTCATGTGCTCGTGCATTTTTTAAATCAGCACCACGTCATATGCGCTTTACTTGAATGTTCTATGGCCACTAAGTGACATATAGTATTTCTAAGAACACAACTTTTCGCAGTAGCACAATACCCACCTCAGTCTGATAAAAACAGTCTACCTTAACTCAAACATGATGGTGCGTCCAATAGGCAGGATTAATCATCTCCCTGCTACAGAGCTATAGTGGGCTGCTCCATCTTGGCCCGGAGGAGACATCAAACGCACTCTCCCTGCCCGCCTGCCTACTGTTTCCCCTGGAGAGACAGAGATGGGTTAGAGAGTGGAGACTGGCCTCTGGTAGTGCAACTCTCTGTGGAGTCCATATTGATTACACCTGCCACTGGCGGCTAGCTGGAGCTGTGTATTCTGACAGCTGGCAGCACAGGGCGAGATGGATAACTGCTCCAGCTAGGCTCTGGCCAGCTACATCATCACTTGGCTTTGTAGAGGGTGTTTGGAAGGCAAGATGTTTTTTTTTCTCTCTTTTTTATTATTTTTGTCACTGGTGCAGTTTTAGTTTGCCTCCTTACAGTATGGTTCACCTGCATGGAACTACTCCTACCTTAAGTCTTGTTTTGTGAAAGTGAGCTTTCTTAGCTTTTCTGTCCTGACCCTCTACATCAAAGAGCTGACTTTATCCTGTATGTTTTAATGTCTGCAAATTAAGATACAGAAAACACTAAACGCTGAAAGGGTCACATGGTGTCCGCTTAACAATATCCATTCTCCATATCGTATTCGACACATGGTTGACCACAGGCATGACTATTAAAGTTTTCTTATCAGAGATGGACAGCACTGGAAGTGCTTCAAAGTGAGTAAGACTTGTAGAAAACATTTCTGCTCTTATATCAGCCCCGAGGACTGCTCACTAAACTCTATTTAGAAGGCAAGAGGGGTGACTTGTGGGAAGAGTTGGGATGTAAAGCCAGTGTGAATCCCTTTCCCCCATTAGCTTGCAGTCCCTCCTGTAGGCTGCTAGGTATATGGTGTTTATTATGGAGATGAGTGGCTATAAACTCAATATTTTCCAAGGTGCAGTGAGAAGACTGTAAAGTAGGGAAATGCCTCTCACACAGGAGAGCGATACAGCGAGCAAGCTAAATGGGTGTAGAGGGATTCAGATGGCTTAGTCAGGATAAGGGACTGGGATCTACAGTACGCTTCTTTCATTTGTGTCTCCCTGCTTCTCTCTCTCTCTATCACTATCTGTTTTCACACCCCCAAGGCCTTATTTACAATCCTTTACTTCTCACACTGCAGTCAGTGACAACAGCAGTGGGTAACAGAAATTGAAACGGAAGCTGCACCAAATCCCTGGTCATCTGCTTTAAGAAAATGCACTCATGAATTCACCATGGACATTCAGCTTAAGCAAGCATTTGGTACACTGAGTTAATAGCATCATAATTAAAAAGTAATGTGATATATGACAGTATGTGGTGCACTTTTACAGTGTTGTCCCACTGAAGTTGAGCAAACATTTGCTCTGCTTAATGATTCATATTCCTCAGTATTATTCTGACTTTCTTTGTCAGTCTTTGTGTTGTAATTTGCAAGCGCAGCTTCCCCCAACCGCAGCGCATCTGTCTTTGGTAGTGTTCATCAAAGACCAGTGGCTCCCCTGACACCGCTACAAGAACCCAGGATCAAGTTGCTCTACTTTTATTTATATGTAGTGCTGTGTGTTTAAATATCTTCTTGCGATCTGGGAGCTTAGTATATTTTGACCCAGCCATTAGTTCTGTGGTAGGGACAACAAAAAACCAGACCTCTGTGTCTCATGAGAGTTCAAATCAAAGAGTAAGACCAGAGATAGAGAGAGATACCGAGAGAGAGAGGGAGAGAAAAAGAGAGAGAGAGTCAGTCACTTTAGGTATTTTGAGAGCCAGTCAGCCACTTGCCTGTCAAGCAAGTAGCTCCTCAGCTGTCTGGTGATGCCTGATGAAGTAGGAGACATGCCTAAGCATTAATGGAACTGAAACAAAAATAAACCATTTTCAAGTATAAAAAGAGATGCACATACACAGCTGCGTAAAACTTGGCAGTGTTGCCTTTGATTTATTCCTCTGGGGGAAGAAGGACGGTATTTGTGTGTTTGGAAGGGAAAAAAACATGGCACACAAGGAACGTTCCAAGTTCGCCACAGGAAATCAATTTATTTGAGAGGGCAGCCAAGCTAAAAATAGGGAAGCCCCAAACAATAGAGTTGGAATTAATTGCCCAGATTTTGTGAGAAGGCAAGAAGACTCCAGAGAGCCAAAGTTTGTTCTCTGTCTTGTTTTCATATGTGTGTTATGGAAATATTAGTCTGGTCTAGTTGTCATGTTATTTTGTTTTTGGCATATTTCTGCTTGTTTGCAGCTGTCAAAACAGAACTGAATCTCAATCATTTTCTTTCCTGATATGACGACTTACCACTTGTCAACGCTACTGCCAGCTGCCTTATTTGACAGGATATGATGATTTATCACAAGTTCTCCACAGTAAATAGACAATAACTGTTTTGTCACACTCCACTGAGTTCTAACTGGGTTTTCGGGAGTGTGTGAGGGAGTGCTGTAGGGGCCTTATGGGGGCTGATGTGCCGTTTTTAATGAGATCGCACAGCAGTGTTTAAATATTTAACCGTTCCTGGTGAAGCCTCCCCAACAGCCGCCAGGCAAAACTGGTGAGGTTTCATACAATCATCACAGACTATAGAGCACCTATCCCCTGAAAACATCAGAAAATAAGCTCAACCTGAATATATAATGGAATCCTGAATACACAGCCAGCTGTGCCTAATACCAGCACCTATCGACAGAGATGCTGTCTTTGCCCCTGCAAATAAGTATTCAGACACCATGACAAAGGGTGAGCATGATGATGAAAAGCTGTTGAATTATACATCTGTTTTTTGATGGGATATTTTCAAAACTTTTTTCTCTCCCGACAAAGTAATTCCCCCATTTCTGTCTCGCTTTTGCCTTTTCCACCTCATTTTGAGCTTTGCTGCATGTTTTTGACAAACATTTCACCACCGATCAGTTCAACTCCTACACCCTTCATGTTTTTACATCCCACCACCCGTCATTCACAGAGAATGGCGCTGGGGTGTCTGCCACCACCTGCTGTGTTCAGAGGGAAGCGGTTGTGCTGCGTATGCATGCGGTGTGTTTACGTGTACTATGGGAGTGTGTGTGTGCATGCTGGAGGAGTGGTTGTAGATGAGATCAGGCTGGTTGGACAACATTTGGTAGGAGGTGTGGGCCAAAAAGGCACGAGAGGGCTGAGAAAGTGTAATCGTGGTCATGTGCTTTAATTTAGTCTGCTGGATAACTCAAACACATTGATATAATATGATTATTTTCCCTCAATCTTGTTTAGAAGTCATTAAAATATGAGGTTACTTGAGGATGCTATTTTAATCTTAGCTTTTAAATGCCCTCTTAAACATAATTTGGAATTTTCTTTTTGCAGTCACTCTGTTTTAATCAGATTTTCTAATCCAATTTGGTTTAATGCCTTTACACACCAACCCTGGCAGTTTTTAGGATGCTTAGGAGGTTGAGGTTGCTTAATTTTTAGGAAAGATGCAACATACTGTATTTGCGGGTGAGGATAGTGTTTGGGAAATGTGCTGTACCTGCCAGCTGGAGGGATCTGGAGGGACCACAGATGACAACATCCGCAGCATCTCCCTTCACTGTCGCTTGCCCCCCCAACCCCCACCCATCTACCATCCTCTCCTCCTTTTCCAGTCTTCCCCCTCGGCTCCTCTCCCCTCTTTTATCCTCCCTCCCCCATCGCAGACAGCCCATCCCCGCCTGTCTACCAAGCAAACTCTGCTCTCCTAAAATCCAAAATCATATCCAGTCACTGCTCTGAGGCCCCACTGATTGAAAGGAGCATTATTAGCCCTTGCTAACCTGCTCGTCGACTGTGTAAAATGTTGTTTATTTGACAAGGGATGTATATAGACATTGCTGTAGGGTCTTTAGAATTTGGCAGACACTTGGTGGCAAATCATATGCATGACTCCTCTTGCCATGCCGCTTCATGTGGCTGCCAAGTGAGGCCCACTGGGGTCTTTGCCAGGGGACCCAGACTACTATTCAAGCCCCCCACCCCCACCCAACCTCACTCCGAACACACACACACACACACACATAAAAACACCTTGTGCTTTCTCGATGCCCTCTCTCCCTCCCCCAACCTGTACCAGCCCTATGCCCTCCCTCCCTTGCCCCCCCAGTCTCCATACTGCACTCATTATTAATGATCTGAGGGACAGCTTTCATTTGATCTATTACTTAGGATGGGATGGCGGCTGCTGTGCTGCTGCATCCCTGCTGGATCTTTAATTATTTCATGGAGGGCTTTCCTCCTCTCCGCTGCTCCTTCTCTGTTGTGCAGATGAAATATTGAAGTTGAGGAGTGTAGTGCAAAGTGGCCCCATACAGGGTGAGGTCTGTGTGTGTGCGTGTGTGTTTGTCTGCTTTGTGTCCGTGTAGTCTAAGTGTATTGTATATCTGTGTGCATGGATGTGTGTGTGTGTGTGTGTGTGTGTGAAGCTGGGCTCAGGCAGAGACTTATTTTTTCCATAAATGTAGTTTGGACTTTTATCTCACAACTTCAGTAGTGAGGTCACAGATTGGAAGCAGATTGCATAAGTTAACTTTTTCCTCAAACCACAGTTAAAGTTGGAAACGCAGACATTCACTGTGTTGATGTGAGTTGTTGTTATTGTTGTTGAGAATACTGAGTGTATCCTTGCTATCTGACAAAAACAACTGATCCAATCCTTAAATGTTTCTATGAGGAAAAACACTATTAACAAATGTAAGGAGAATTATTTCAGTGCATGTGTAATGTACTGTGATTATGGGCCATTAATGTCATATTACAGTCGTGTTAAGGGGCAATAATGGCGTGATATTACCACTCACTTTTTGTTGCCAAGAATAACAAAGCATAACAACATCTGACATGGAAATATGGCTGACACCGCAGGCACACACAACTTTGCATTCAGGTATGATGTATGGTGTAATGCCTAATTGCTTTGCTCCCCTACTTCATAAATTTTGGACTCTCTAGAGACAGAGGCTACTCTATTAATGGCAATCAAAATTCCACACATGTATGTGCTACATTCATTTTGTGTCATACCGCACATCCACAGCATCACCAAGCAGCTGAGGGCTGATGAATTCAATAAAACGTTCTGTGATACTTCATGTGAGCGCGATACCTCATGTTGGAATCCATACTCCATAAACATAATGACACCTTATTTTAGTTTATTTGATTACATGTGATAGTATGATTTGCATCTGCAGCACCTCTCCACTCAGTAAAACACTGGATTGCTGTAATTGGTAGTAGGAGTAATCCATGTGCTTATGTGGGGGAGCACTGGAATGACATTGATATACAGCGCTCCATTAATTGCCATATGAATAGGGTCTGCAGTGGTTGGCGCTCTGCTGATGCATCACAGTAAAAGAGATGGGTCACTCTGTCTTCTCCAGCCCGCAGCTTTGCCAAGCTCATAATTACTAAAACCTCCAATTAATCTTCCCATCACATAGGCCAAATATACACTTCCTCCATATATGAGTTACAGTATATGCTCTTAGTAAATGTGCAGGCTCGTGTGCACGTGTGTGTGTTTACACGAGTAGGTACATTTGTGTGTGCGCACTTGTGAGGGCCTGTGCCCATGAGAACATCAAGTGCAAACAGTACTATGTGTTCTCAGTGTACTCTGTAGCTCCACAGCGAGCCACGCAGGTTATCAATACAAGTGGCATCAGTTGTGTCAATACCACACATTAGAACTGAAGGGAACTACCATCTGTCGTGCACTGCGAAAAGGACACCATCTTCCTAAAAGGGAGAACAGCGTGTTTACTGAAAGTTCATATGCACTATATAAGCAAGCTACAGCACAGACACAGTTTGTAAAACAAACTTCTTTATGTAAGACATAATCACTAAAAGGAGACTCCAAACACATATTTAGTGTAAGTGTAATTTAATTTGAAACACATTCTTATAACAAATTCAAAGTATTATATCTGAATATAAATTGAATGCTGTTGCGGTTTACAGTGTTTACAGTTTTGTGTAACGGTTGTGTGTTTTAACACTTGGATTTTGTCCATTTATGTAACTGACTGGCGTTTACATAAATATTTCTATCCATTTCCTCAATGTCGGTCCAAATACAAGTGTTTGTCAGTAGGTGCAGCTAGTAGCAGTAGGTGTCTGAAGGCTACGCTGTGTCTGATTTCTGAGAGGTCACAACAGCAGCTGAATGGACACTTCTTCCTGACAATACTTGTGTGTGTACCTGTGTGTGTGTGTGTGTGTGTGTGTGTGTGTGTGTGTGTGTGTGTGTGTACATGAATATGCATTCCTGATCATAGAATGAAGTTCTGGCCCCTGGCTTTTAAACTATTTACTCATTCTGACTAGAATCCCTTCTCTTCTCGTCTGGCCACCGTTTCGCCTCCTATCACATTCACAACACCTTACTGCCACCCAGTGGTGACAGGACGTACTACATCCACTTGATGCTTGGACGACAGCAGGGGAGATGGAGAACTGTTTACAAGTGGCATTTGCCCCTAATTAAAAGCAGCACTTGCTGCAGCACTTGGTCTGCAGAAGGACTAGCATCTACAGTGATGCAAGCTGGGCCGCTGATCCTCCTGTAAGCCTCCTCCACTCTGCAGAGACACACACGCACACACACACACATTGGTCAACAAGTGAGGAAAGTAGGCATAAAAAAGCAAATAACACTTTACATTACACTGAATTATCTGTTTTCAGGACAACTTTCAGTATTTTGACTGCTGACAGTTTTGGTGGACAGTGATGTGAGTGATAAAAATGCACAACATCTGAGAAATTTAGAATGAGAAACGGCACAGATGGCACACACATTTCCTAAGACAAATGAGCAATAGGCCTTGTGATAGTAATTGTCCAAGACTGCAGAATCTCTCACTCTCTCAGCGGCAGACAGTCAACTCCCTCCGTTTTCTAATTCTGCTGGCCCAACATCTGGCTGTCCCGTGTGGAAAGGCCATTATGTCAGGATAGAGGATGAATGAAAGTAGCCATCGACCTGTCTGTGTAGCCACTAACTGGGCCGGCAGTGCCTGTGAGTTTTGACCAGCTTAATGGAGCACAACAGCTCAGCAACTAATCACCTGCTCTTTCTCATCAGCTGCTTCCCCCGTGGGACAGTAATTGATTGTTAAGTGTTTGATGGATCAGACTAAGACTGAGCTGACCTGACTCAGTGAAACGTGCAGTACAGTTTGCACCCCATCTGTGGTTTCATGTTTTCACACTCAGAGAGAACTTTTTTCATCACAGACTGTGGAACATTTGTCCACATGTCACTCAGCTAAGTGTGTCTACTGTGACTTTTCCGTCTCTCTGTCTTTCTGTCATTACCCACGCTGGGTGCCTTGCAGTAATACTGTCATTACTGGACCTTAGTCACATTCATAGAATAGTGCTTACGATGAAATCCCAATGACACCTACACTGTAAAAACTATGTTACAATATACGCCTACTAACAATGTCCAAATTGTCAAATTACTGCAGTACATACAGTTTAGTGATTTTCAGGCTTAAAACTTTCTTTTCTTTTTCTCGCATCTGTAATGAAATAGTTTTCAATAGTTTTCAGTTCAACTTCACTTGTTTCAGGGATTTGTTAACGATGCAGATGACTGTGGTGGTGTGATCGTTATAGAAATGTCTTTAAAAACTACTTTATTTGTATTAAAAACAATGAAAGTGAACACAACCACTGCCAGTTTTCTTTCACTTGCTTTAGAAAGAGTAATCCAGTATTTGTGCTGAAACTAGAAGTTGATTAATAAATTACTTGATCTCCAGAAAATGACACAGCAACTATTTTGATAATTGATTAATCAAGTAAACATGTTTCTCCGTCTCCAGTCTGGGCATGTTTTGCTTTTCTCCCTTTCATATGACAGTAATTTGCACAATTCTGGCTTTTGGACTGTTGGATGAAAATAACAAGTCATTTGACGACATCTTGGATTTCTGGCCCTTCCCAGTATTTTAAAGGTGTAAACTTGTAAATTCAAACTTGTATGTATCATACACATATATTATGTACATCTAATCCAAATATCTCACTTGAGTCTGAAAAGCTGGTTTTGGTCCAGCTCTTGCTCCTCTTTAGTCTCTCCTTGATTTCTGTTCCTCAGCCTCCTCTTCCTCTCCTCGGGGTCCAGGGTGAGTAAGACCACCAGGCTGGGCTGGAGCAGGTCACTGGGCCAACGGTAAACCTCTGAACCCTCTGCTGGAAGGTTGCACACTGGGCCGCTCACTGCTGTGGCTATGGCATAAGCTGCTGTGCTGTGCCAGAATCTGTGGACAGAAAATGGGTGATGGATGGATGGATGGATGGATGGATGGATGATCAGGTTAACCAGCCTCACTGGAGTAGGAGATGTTAAACATTAAATTGTAGGTCTAGATCCCTGTGGAGTGTATCTATTGTCCTCTCTATTACAAAACAGGTCAAACAACAAGCAAACGTCTCGACACCGGCGACATCTCAGCTGTCTCTACCTGTCAACGATGACAGGTGTCTTCATGCCCTCCTGGCCCATTTGCTCTGCTGTGATGTAGTTCCCCAGAGCGAAGAAGGCCCTGCGGATGAGGGGCGGCTCCCGATCAAAGCGGGCCCTCGAGGGGGACAGACACTGGGGAGGGGACCGCAGAAGAGCCGCCCTCAGAGTATCCCTCAGAGACTCCGTCAAAGTGGTCTTACCTGCGATGGGAAGAGAGGGGGGAGGAAAGAGTCACCTCACAAACAAAGAAGGAACAGAAAGTTTTCAGAGAACCAAAGGCCGAATTGATGATACTCTTAAATGTAATAAGGGACTGAAGTGACTCTTGAAAGGTTGGCTGACCTAAAACTCCCATCCTATCCACGTGGTTGAGTTTTCATGAGGTTTGCAAAGAGTATTAGACGAGCAAGCTCCTCAATAAACCATTTTCACAGTGATGTAACTTTTCTGAGGTCATGATACATGATATTCCATTAGGCGAAGCTCACTGGCAGATAATGGCTTTAGCAGAGGACAACTGGCCATCACTTTAGCGAGACATCTATACATCAAACTTATCCCATATTTATTTATGAGGTAATGGCATTAACCTGTGGCATCCAGACCCTCTATGACAATAACAGGGAAGTCTGGTTTACTTCTGGACTCCGCTCTGCTGGGCAGCAGCTCCAGCACAGGCTTCGCCTCTGGGATGATGTCACCACACTGCAGGACAGACACAATCATTTTTTGCTGCTGTGAGAGGAGCCGTAGACTGTGGTACACGTTAACACACGCTGCTGTGGGCCACCTGGCCCTGATGGATAAATGGAAGAATCAGGTGCTACCTAGAGCCTCTTGGTGTACTGCTATACCCTCCTCTACCACATGAGTATGCCATTCTGCCATATCTTGCAAAATAGGATATGTGTATATCATAATGGGGCTGCAAGAACCTGTTTCATGACTTCATAGGCCTCATCAAAGCTGTAGAACACATCGGAGTTGATGATGTTGAGAGTAGATGGGTGATACTCTGGCGCTTCTGAGGGCACCACATAGTAGCCCTGTGACATTTCCATGGTTTCTCTGTCTCCATTAGACCACAGATGCTGAGTCCACAGCTGACTGTCCCCACTTCTCAAGTATGAGCACACAAGCACCGGATCACGCTGCATTAAGTCTCGCAAAATTCTCTCTGACTGGGATGAACTCTCTGAATGATCCTTTAAAAAGTACCCCTTGATGAGAGAGTCCTTGACATTGGGCAGAAAGGAGGACATGGGAGACACATCGCACTGTGGAGGCAGGTCTCGCATCAATTTCTCTTTGAGCTCCCAGTAAAACTTGGCTCGTCGGACTCTGTCGCTGCTGCAGACCAGGAGAGAGAAGCACCTGCCGGGGATTTGCGCTTCTCTGAACGGCCGCGGCTCTTCTTCTCCACGATGCTTCCCCTGAATGGAGAAGTAGGAGGGTGCCCCATCCAGCTCCACTGAGAAAACACGAGAGGACCACTGAGGAAGGAGAGACATTGCGCGCCGTGTCATCTGCTCCACCAAAACTGAGCTGATCGCTTCACCAGCCTGGTTTGGTGCCACTAATTGCGAGGCATCACGCGATCTGTAGGGAAAACGAAACGAACTGCGCTAAAACTGAGAGAAACGAAACTTAAGAGAGCACTCAGAGGGGGTGTGTGTGACTTTAAGCCAATGCATTTACTCCACTTTACTTATGTTTTCCTTCACTCTTCAGTTATGTTTCTGTAAACAAAACAAAACAATTCTAATAAATAAAACACACCTAGAAGTATGACACATGATCGCTGACTCAGAGACAGGAAGGTGGTGTGACCTAAAGGTGTGGCACAGAGGGACCCAGGGTTGGTAAATTGTGGATGAGGGAATAAACGAAAAGAAGCTCTGAAAACTGCATCGATCTTTATTAACAGCAATTAATACATTGTTGAGGGCTAAAAAAAAAAAAATAAGCCAAGAAAGACTCAGACACAAAATCTAGCAGAACAGTCCTTTATAAACTCACAGTAAAGTTATGGTTAGTTAGTCATAGTTGGACACGCCTGCTGAGTCGCATTCTGGCACTCAGCTGGGTCTCGTTTTCGATGTTTGTAAACAGAAACTCAGCTGTTCGACCTCCTCTTTCCCTTTTGAACCTGCAGCCTTGTATTTAAGACGCGTCCTCATCCACAGAGCAGGCAAAACTCGCTCGATTTCAAGATGCTCCTCTCCTCTGTGTTCGCGTCTCCGATGATCCTGCTGCAGCTCTGCATCAGCACCCTGCGCTCCATTTACACCAGCTTCTTCTCAAAGGGTTGGCGGCTGTCAGCAGGAGCCTGCAGGGGACAGACTTCACCTGTTGACGGCGAACGGAGCCCAGAGAAAGCTGAAAATGCGACGACTCCAACAAGCGTCAACTATCATTTTACGCGCAAGTGTAATTACAAATGTGGATTCTGTTTCCACACCGCGAAGACGTCCTTCGTCCTGCCTCTGGAGGAGGCCAAGAGGGGCCTGGAACTCCTGAAGGAGTCAGGTAAAGTTGGCATCGCAGCAAGCTCTGGTCTTCTGCGTGGTTATCGACCCTCTTGCATGCAGTGAAATGAAATTCATCTCTCTGTTTATTAGGCATGGAAAAGATCAATTTCTCGGGAGGAGAGCCTTTCCTGCACGACAAAGGAGATTTTCTGGGGGAGTTAGTAAGGTTCTGTAAACAGGACCTCCAGCTCCCGAGTGTCAGCATCGTTAGCAATGGAAGTCTGATCAGAGAAAGATGGTTCCAGAAATATGGTAAGACTCCTGATTACTGATAATGTTGTAGAACAAATCCATTATTTTTTAACTTAAGTCTTTCTATTTACTGTATTTTACACTAGTTTGGACCATGTTCACAAGAAAGAAGAAATATGCTGTCATTTGGCACCAGTGCATGATCTTGATCTCACTCTCTCCCTCTCTCTTGCACCCCCTCTCTTGCTCTCACTCTCTCTCTCTCTCTTTCTCTTTCTCTTTCTCTCTCTCCTCCAGGTGACTACCTGGACATCCTCGCCATCTCCTGTGACAGTTTTGATGAAGCAACCAACCAGCTGATTGGCAGAGCTCAGGGCAGGAAGAGCCACCTCGACAACCTGTACAAGATTCGCACCTGGTGCCAGCAGTACAAAGTGGCATTCAAAATCAACTCGGTCATCAACACCTTCAACGTGGACGAGGACATGGTGGAGCCCATCATGCAGCTTAACCCAGTCCGCTGGAAGGTAACCACAGAAAGGGAGAGTGCGTACAGTAAGACTGTGTGTGTGAGTGTCTTTAGGCGCGTCGTCACCCTCGCCATCTGTGCTCCCTGTGTGCAGGTGTTCCAGTGTCTGCTGATTGACGGCGAAAACGCAGGAGAGAAAGCGCTGAGAGAGGCAGAGAGGTTCGTCATCGGTGAGCAGCAGTTTCAGGAGTTCCTGGATAGACACAGCAGCGTCCCCTGCCTTGTTCCTGAGTCCAATGAGAAGGTGTGAAATTAGTAACAGCAGCAACAAACATGACAAATGAATATAAACTCGTCTTATTTTAGCTAAGCATTTTACACTAACCCATGAAACCTTGCGATGTAAATGAGCTCTGATTAGTGTGATCATGTTGGGTGACAGGTTTAAGACTAACAAAATTGAAATTTGTGGCCTTTGTTGTGTTCACAGATGAGGAATTCCTACCTGATCCTGGATGAATATGTAAGTACCGTATACAGTTTATGGACTGGACACAGTCCTCCTGAGTTTGCTGCTTTTACAGGCCATAACTGTTTTCCCTTAATTGAACTGTTACTGTGACTGAGCCATTAAGTTTGCTAAAAGTGAGTAACTTTTTGGGGCATTTAAAAGTCATTCAATTTGCATTGCTTGAATTGAGTTGAAAGGCTTTAGTTTGGCTTAATTCTGATCATTTAAATGTGCAAGTTTTTAGGTATTTGGCTGGGGAAGAATCTAAATCTTGTTTTGCCCTCTAACTGTTCAATACTTGGGTAACTTGGGTGCGTGCCACTGATTTACTCTTTCTTCATTTTTCAGATGCGTTTCCTGGACTGTCGAGAGGGAAGGAAGGACCCGTCCAAGTCCGTCCTTGATGTTGGTGTGAAAGAGGCCATTAGCTTCAGTGGCTTTGATGAAAAGATGTTTCTAAAGAGAGGAGGGAAATATGTGTGGAGCAAAGCCGACATGAAGCTGGAGTGGTGAAGACCTGCATCTCGATTTATTTATCGTTGTTTATTGATTTCTCAGATAATTCGTGCAGTATTAATATAGTTATTTTATTTTATCTGTTACTTTTAAAAGTTAATGTGATGCCTGTGAGTATTGGAAAAATGTACATGTACATGTACAATACAAGACATGTTGAACTGTCAGAATTGTTGCACTTATTTGCTTATTATTATGATTATTACTATTTCGTTCCTGCACTGCAAACACTTGTGTGACCAAAAACAATATAATAAAAATATCCTTTATTTAAAAAAAATAAGAAAGTGTTTTAATTTATTGTTGTCAGCGTGCAGCATGCTAAATTATCATGAAAAGTCACTTTCTGCCATTATGGCTAATTAAAGAGAAGCCTAAAGGTGCTTGCATAAGATAAACAGCTAAACACTGATGAGAAACATACATTATGCATCATTTTTGGTCAAACAACTTCAATAAAGCTACACTTTGCTGTAATCATATCCAATATACTAGATCAAGGCGAGGCAATTTTATTTGTACAACTCATTTCATTCTCTGAGGCAATTCAATTACAGAATAAAAAAATACAGTAAAACAATTAATAACTGAAAAGTGCAAGAGTAAAAACAAGAAAAACGGGATATAAAAGCCAAAAAACAGGGCAAATGGATTAGAGAAGGGAAAGGTAAATTGAAATGATATGTAAAAGATATTAAGAAAATAGAATTACTTGTGTATTACAGTGCAGATTAGATTAAGTGCACTGTAAGAGCAGAAACTAGTTACACTGGCTCTTTTAATAGCACATAAGATCCTGTTAAGCAAGTTAAGCAGATGCCATGTGTGACTTTAACAACTGAGAGGAATTCTAGCCATGTAATCCTCAAGCTGAGCAAGAACTTATCTTCCATTATGCCATTATTAAACTGTCAGCGGCTGTTCAAATGCAAAGTGCATTCATATTGTTCTGCTTTGCATTTCGTTGGTAACCGAATATTTTATATGGAAGTACAAATCATGTGAGCTGTAGCAACATGATGACTGTTTCCCTCATGATAACGCTCGGTGGACTGTCTTAACGCAGAAGATAACACTGGAAGTTAAAGTCCAACCTTTTATCCCTGACAACATGCCGTTTCCTATAAATATATTACAACGCCATCCGAAAACATTTTCTCATGACTCCACAAAGTTTCACCACCTGTCCTGCAACCAGGAGATAACTTTAATGAAATAGTGAAACAAAGCTGACCCTCATTTTGCAGGGGATTCTGCAGAGGAGGACCCCTGGAGTTCAGGAGAGTTTTATCAGCTGATTTTGAAAGCAAATTCACTCATACATGTGTATAGTTTTGGTTTAACTTGCTCAAATGATATTGGTCTCTTATCCTCCATCCTGATACAACAGGGGCGAATGAAGTGCTTTTTATTTATCTATTTATTTGTGGCTGTGGCTCAGTGGGTCATCCCTCAATCGGAAGGTCGCTGGTTTGAACCCCGGCTTTCAACATGTTGAAGTGTCCTTGGGCGGGACACTGAACCCCAACTTGCTCCTGAAGCAGCTTCAGTGTGTGAATGTGTGTGAAAGAGCAGCCTCCTCCTGTATGAATGATGTGTGAAAGAGGATGTGATGTAAAAGGGCTTCGAGTGGTCAAAATGACTAGAAAGGTGCTACACAAATATGGACCATTTATTCATTTTATTGGTGCACAGATTGAAAAAAATACACCAGAAACTAAACTCCCCTTGCCTTTACTGTATTGCGTTTGTGTCATTTGTCCAGGCTCTGAGAACCGTGGAAACAGCCTCCTGCATGTCTGGACCCAGCCAGCAGGAAGTGACAGAATATTGCGATTGCAGTATTTGGCCAGCAGGGGGCGCCGTCGCGCGTGAAAAGCTGGCGGGTGCTGCTCTGAGCCGAGCTGATCTGATCTGAGCTGAGCTGAGCTCTCCTCTCCTTAAAGCGGCGGCGCAGCACAGCAGACGGGAAGCCTCTGACGAACAAATGGCGTCGCTCCAGTGCGAAGCAGCTGATTTCCCACCGAGCTCGGCAGCGGGGACGCGGGAGAGGTAAACACACCGCCCCCGGATTCTGTGCAGCGAGGCGGCCTTTTGCTTTCCGCAGGATTTGTGTAGCAGGCTGGACGCTGCGCGCTCCTCTGTAATCGAGAGCAGACCGCTGTTCCGGTGTCCAAACAATCCCACTGTCAAGCCAAACAGACAGGAGAGTGTCCGCTGCAGCTTGTGCTTCCCTCTGGGTCGCTTGTTATTTTGTTATTCTCGCCGATGGTTGTCGGGTTTTGTGTTTCACCAGGGCCTGATCTCAGGCGCTGTAGGCGACAGTAGCGGGTCAAATGTTTCCACCTCGACGTTGGAGGGACACATAATGAACATGGGCATCACCCCTTCAAAGATATCCTCCTCCTCCTCTTCCTCCTCTTCCTCCTCCTGCTCCGCCTGACTGGTCGGTCGCGTCTTCGTTAATCCAATCCAGGAGATCATCTTTTCAACCTTTTTCCTGAGGTTACACCATCAAGACGGCGTTATCTCAGAAAGCCAGGTAAGGCTGCTGTGCTCCAGTGCAGTGGGACACACAGGACGAGCTGTGGCAGCTTATGGCCTCACTTACAAACTGCTGTCGCATTTTATTTTCGCCATTTCCTCGTTTTTACAGCAAGATGTGCTGCACTTGGCCCTCAGCCTCGGAGGTGTCAGCAGCCACTTCTTAAGTGTAACTGAGAGCCTTTTAACTCCTTGCTGGGCTGTTTGGGAGGAAACAGCTGGGCTGAATGGGTGACAGAGCTGTGGCTGCAGGTACAGTAGCTGCTTCACAATGACATCAGTGAGGGTTTTTTTTTTCCCCCCCAGTGTGTCCATGCAGTCTCTGTCTGTCTACGTTGCTTTTAAACCCTCAAATCATGTTTGTTTCCCCACGCAGCAGCTGCAGAGTGTTGCTTTTGAACTCCAAGCCTAACGTGCTCAGAGTGGATGGCTCCGCTGAGCTCTCAAAGGTCACTCTGTGCCCTGCTATTTCCATTTTAAGCAGCAGGTCCCCCCTCAGGGTACAGTCAGATTCTAGGCATCGCCATTGAAACCAGGCTGCTAGACAAACAGAGCATTCCTGCAGTGGGCGCAGGCCTCGGCTGTGAGGTGTGTGGTACACTGAGTGTATTTTCTAATCTCTGTCTGTCTCTCATACCTGGGCATGGCGCTCTCATCACTCTCCTCTCAGGTATGTTTGTGTCAGACAGCGGCTGATGGTGATAATGCGAGGTGTTTTTCCTCGATCCCTCACAGCTACGGAGGCCAGAGTGTCATCAGCATCCTGCAAAGACTTTTTATGTCCATTAAATGTCTGATGTCAGTGTGTGGAGTAAACTGGCTCACGTCCATGTGGTGTGTTGTTAAGTGCTTGGTTTTGTGCCTTGCACTTCATGAAACACACTCAACATATGGACACACACACACACACACACACGCACAAGGCCCATCCTGTCATAAACCTCGGCTTTTAAGATCCCTCTCATAGTGTGTTATCGATTCTGTCTCCAGTGTCAGGCTTCTAGTCATATTACAGGAGCACGCACTCGCTCGTTCTCACACACGTATAGGGAACGCTGTGTGTTTCACATGGAATTACACATGACATGCAGGAGAGGCTCTGATGCCCTTTTGTTTTTTGTTTTTTTTCCATTCCCGCTACAGTTGTCATTGGGGAATAAGTGCATCAAGCCACCGCTTCTTGCTGCAGATTTGTTCAAAACAAGACAAAGATGGTCTGTACAAAACAGCAACACATTCCTCAGAGTGACCAGCAGCAGCCAGTCCGTTCCCAGAGGAGAGAGAGGGGAGATGAGTTTACTTTAGAGTGAGAAGGAATGAGGTTATGATGCCCAGAACTCTACGTGCCATTCCAGTCCAGAGGGAGCACAGTCGTGGTCAAAAATACACACATATGAACGTACATGGAAATGCGTACGTACACATACGAGGGAAAGTTTCTATAGACAAGGAGGGGCTGTGGTTGTTTTGGTGTGCTGTTGGCCGCACACAGCAGGCTCTCTCTCTCAGTACAGACTTAGTGTTTATCTAAGCCTTTCGTGGGCCTGCCTGACCTTGGCATTGCCATGTGCTGAAAAATATTAGTGCTGCGTTTTGAAAAGGGTCTGCTGCTGAATATGTTACTGTGATGATAAGGCACTTTGGTAAACCTAACAGATATTCTGATTACATAGACTCAGCTTTGGCCTTGAAGCAATTTTCAAGCCATGTTTTTACAAACAAAGCAGCTCACAGACTTGCAGTTTTATGCCTTGAGGCCGGGTTATTCACACTACTGCACTGGACTGTATGTGGAGGACTAATAATACAGTAAAGGTAGCAACTGCGTTTTTTCTGGCCCTCAGTTTGTAGGGTGTCATTTCACATTCTGTGGCAATTACACAAGTGTGTTTGGGGAATAAAAAGTGCTTTGGTTTTCTAGGCCTGAATCAGTCTGAGGCAAATTTCCACCTCAGAAAGAGGCTATCTGGCCGTGTAAGAGCTGTAACTCTGTTCAGCTCTGCTGTAGATCA
The DNA here is from genome assembly GCF_042242105.1 of Pempheris klunzingeri. Taxonomy (NCBI): domain Eukaryota; kingdom Metazoa; phylum Chordata; class Actinopteri; order Acropomatiformes; family Pempheridae; genus Pempheris; species Pempheris klunzingeri. Next base: position 13,141,323 of record NC_092024.1, on the reverse strand, counting down.
CAAAGCAGCACCTAATGTTAAGGAGATTAGTGAGCCTGAGACGGAGTTGATCTAGAAATGTGACACACATTTTGTTTAAATACACTTAACAAGTAATTAAAACTCAATTACTGCCAGTTCCTCATTACCTTAGTCTTGTTGGAGTGATTTCACTGAATTGAAGAGGGTCTGTGAGGGCAGGAGGACACCAAATATATAATTAATATGCTTAGGTAACCAACATTTCTAAAGCCACTTAGCTGTCTCAGATGTACAGTACGTTACTGCAGTGTGCATTTGCTGAATCACTCCTTTATTCCTAGTAACATTTGCACGTCTAGAGAAGTCATTTTGGTGTAATCTGACTCCAGGGGTTGTAGTCTGCCTTTGTGCAGTCAGTTTGCCAAGGATTATGCAACAGCTTAAATGCCATTTCAGCAGGGTGTTGCGAGTGTTCAGGGCGGTGCTGGTTTCCAGGTGCATAGTGTTTAGTGTTTGTGTGTTTTGGGGAGGGTTGTGTTCACACTAGGTAGTCAACAATGCAGCCACTTGATTCTTGATTGCAGCCATGAGCTCCAAATGATGCTCATGGCTCAGCAAGCGCTTTAGCTCCATGCGTTATGGCTTGTGTCGTTTAGGATCGCACTGGGACGAGAATGGGTCTGTTATGAGAGCATTATCTGACGCCCATGTTTGCTGAGCTTCTCCCAGACGGCCGTTCGGCATTTTGCAAGTGCTCTTGCCGGCTCCATCTTCTCAGATAGGTAGGGCTTGTAAAGTGAGACGCTATTCTGTAAGAAATGCACCCCTGATTGTGCTGACGGTCTGACACTTTCCAAGATTTAGCGTTTCGGGAATGTGTGAACTGCAGCATGCCCTTCGGGTGGAGTTAGTCCCACATAAACAAGCAGTGAGCACAAGTCACTTTAGACAATGAAAAAACGGAACCTCATCTAAACATTCAGGTTTTGCCTGTGAACTCAATAATATGTGTTTATTTTCTTGGGACAATGAAGCAGGAAACACGCAGTCTGTATGTGTTATACTGACTGTGGAGTTCCTTTCAAGCTGTGCTGCGTTAGTAGCATCCACCCATACGTACATACTGACGGCCTAATAAGGGCCACAGCCAAAATATTACAACTCTTAAGATATTTTCAGTGCAGCTTTAATGGGCTTTTATGGAAGGAAAAAAAATTTAGAAAAGCTTTCTAAAACATTTTTGGTTCTTACTTTGGTGTCTGTCCCACGCATTCACACCACACGGGGTTCCTTTAAAGTTACTAATTTGGAAAAAAGTCAGGAAGAAATATTTTCCTGGAGGAGACAGTAGTTGTTTTCCACCTACGGTAGATTCAATGCACTATGGTCCAACAACAAATCATGTTTGATGTTCATTAAAGGGGTGCAGCTCACCCCTCAGCTCGGCTGGGAATAAGCCAGTCTTTGCTCTTGCTATGTCTGTCTCTAACACTGATGCGCTCCACCTACATGCAAAAACAGCAGTATGCAGCACGTCCAGGCCCGTATTCTGCTGAAAGTCATTCTTGGAAATATTGGAAATGACTAACTGGAGTAGAAGTAGATGAGTCAGGAGGTCGGCCAGGATCTGGGAGTGCCAGTGATGAACCAAAAGATGGTAATGCCTGGCTTGAGTTAGTGCAACGAAGGAAGAAAACTACGAGCTCATGTTCAGTGGAGATCTGATTACTTTATGATTCACATGCTGTTAGTCTTTGGGGACAGGCTCCTCAAATTTAAAGGTCTTGCTAGTATTTTGTCTGACTAATAGTTGGAGCACAGTATTGGTCTAAGCACTGGAGACACTTTTTTCTCCCCAGTGAACCTGCAGTCTTATCAGTCCCACTGAGACTTATTTACTTAATCAAACAAAACAAGTTGTAATCCTTAAGATTTCAATCCTGGTTGGTTTGGCAACAGCATTGGTTACCGTGGTAACAGCAAAGACTCCTGGAGCAGCTACTTTGTCAGAGATACAGTAGAAGAGTGTTTCTTTTACCAGCGCTGCCGAATAAACTCTGGTATCATAATGAAGAAGTCAATCAAAAATGATTACAACTGTGATCTGATTGATGCTGTGTAGAAGCAAATAGTTTTCCCAGACAACAGCAGAGCACAGTTAAAATGGTTACCTTGCTCATATGTGGTTGCTTCTTCTTGTTCCATTAAAAATTATCCACCATCATCCGAAAAATACAGAAAATGACCACTTTCTTGTCTTGTTGACACATTTTGGATAGCCAGACGTCGGGGCGTGGCGGACCCCGCCAATAAAAACTATTATATAGAAAGATCATTTCTGAATGTAAATACATTGATGGGCTCTTGCAGAAAAATGCAGACCATAAATGGTATCAAAAATGGAGCTTGGTTTCATGATCGTTTTAAGGACTACAACTGGTGCGATGGTTTTGTTTGTCCTCCTGTGATGTTACATTTACATTTCTGAGCTGTGATAGTATAAAAGTACAACTTTCAACAGACAACATGAGGCAGTGGGAAGTATTTGACCAGTTTGCCTTATAGTACTGCTAGTTCTTTGACCTGCAGTGTGTGGGCCTTAGGAAGGATAATGAGATTATAGTTCTATCACGTTATCTGAAAATATTAGTTTTATCAGTAATTCTGTTAACAGTTTTCTCCTATACTTATTACTGTCTGATATCCTTGTTATGTCCCAACCATGACAGGGAGTGCCTCACTTGTGGCAGCTCTACCTACACTCTGGGTGACTGAAGATGTTAAACCTTGAAAAACCTTTCTGAAAGTTCTTTCTGAATATGGAATATAAAATCTCAAAAAAGGAAAAGAACCCAGCAGTGAATGCACTGTGATTTAATCAGTGAAAGGGCTCATAGAACTCACTTAAAATGTGTTACCATGGTGGTGTAATTTCTCTTTTTCCCACTCTTTTGATATGTAAACTCACAAGGAGACACCTGCCCCTTGGAGTGTTTCCTCCTCTCACTTTTAGTGGGTTTACATCCTCTGTGCGTCTGCAGCAAACCCAACAACAGGACGTCGGCGCATTTCCTAAGGTACTCTCTTGGCTTCCTCCTTCCCATTCTCCTGCAGTGGGACTCGGAGACCGGGTCTGCTTTACAAGTTAGCAGCTCACCAACGGCAAGCATGAGAGCTGGAGGGCAGAAAGAAAGCGAGAGACAGACTGTGCCGTTGTGTCGAGGTGTTTAAGATTTAGAAAGGCCTCTGTGGAAGATGATGTGTCGGGAGCGTCTCGGCCGTGGAGAAGCTAAAGCATGAGATCCTGGGATGACATGTGAAACTAGACAAGTCCTGAGTCTGTACCCTTTTTGGGGGGGGGGTTCTGCATGGCCCTAACTCGGCGATTAATGAAATTGCTTGTGAATTGTTTAGCCCACTGCTGGTGAGAGTGTCACCCTACCCTGCAGATTAGGCTCTGAGTGCCTCTCTGTTGGAGTGCCTCTCTCCTCCTGTGACCATGAAAACTCCATTGTGGAGTGGAGCGACGGCAGCCCTCACCGTGCAGCAGTCACAGTCATTACTTTAGCATTAGCTATGTAGTGTTCTCATTATAGTCATTTCAGTGAAATAAAACTGTGGAGATGATATAACTCTGTTTAAACGTCTGGATCAGTACAGTACTGTGCAATCACTTTTTATAGTCAGGTGAAATGGGGCATATTTTTATCTGTTTTTCTTACTTTTTTGCTTCTGTATAAACTTATTGCAGACAGTTCCTTTATAGCCAACACATGCGAAATAACAGTTAGTGTTGCCCAGTGGCATGGTGGTGGATTTGTCCCAAGGGTGTGCATGTGTGTGATTATTATTGATGTAGTCCCAAAGGATCTATTATTATCGTCTGTACATTAAACGTGAAGAGCAAACACTGAATGCTGAACGTCCTCGTGGCGTGTAAAAGGAAATCAGTTTCATGTGCTCATTGCCGTGAGTGCGAACACTGTGTTTTATGTGACGTCAACCGATAGAGCGTCTTTAAGAGCCTGTGTATGTGCGCTTGTCACATGAGTCACAGTAAGACCAGCTGGCTGATGATTAAAGGACGATAATGCCATTTTTTTAACAACTGAATTTATCAAAATAATTGATCCTACCAACATTTATTGTCTGTGTTTGTTATAGCTTTTCCCTCCATATAATACAGCTACATTGTCATGTTAGAGTATCTGATGACACATTCCTCCATTATTCGAACACAAACCATATTATTAGTTTATTCATCTTAGCTCGGTTGACAAAACAGTGTAAACACAGAATGGTGTCACCTGCAAAGGCAATATCCATTTTTTTTAGTCAGATAAAGGAAGGGATTTAGAAAGCACCAGATTTTAATACGCATGTTAGCCATGAATTTATGAGCAGTACGTGTTTTGAAATGCAGTGTTGCTATATGCAAATAGCATTGTGGCATGGGGTCATGGAAATACAGATTACATTAGTTCAAGATCAGCAAATATCCTATTCATCCTCTTTTTTTTTTGTTTTTGTTTGTATGGCTCTAATAAGAAGTTGTCTGTAAGCTGCCGCATGTTCTAATTGGCTTTAATCAACCATTTCTTTAACGGAAAAGAACTAATTGTGAAGAGTGTTTACCAGTTACGTCTCCTTCAGACAGCCTGTGAATACAGCTCTTACTTGTTGGGTTTTCAACCGCTGCCCTCGGTGGGTGCGACCTTGTGTTTGTTTGCTGTGCTGATGAAAATTGAGATTTCGTTGGAGAGAAAAACCGTCCATTGAATAACTCTATTCAGCCACCTTTTTAATAAACAAGCAAGTGGATTTCAATGCAGTGTTCTTCTCACATTTTGTTTTGGGTGGAACTTCACAAAGAATTCTAATGAGGCTCACTTCAAAGATGAAGCTGACAGTTAAAAAAAAAAAACAACCTGGCAGAAAAACTACAATAAAATAATCGAAATTAAGCCAACAACATTAACCAAATAAATCGAGTGAGTTTCGAAACAGAGAGTTGAGCCAGTTTTTTTTTTTGTTGGATTCTGTTTTGGATAGAAGAACAAAGTGAATTCTGGATGGATGGGAATAACTGGCTTTAACGACGAACTGAAAGTAACTTCCCATGAGAACATGCATAAGGGAGCAGATGAGTCCAAACACGTTTATAGCCAGCTGAGCCGAGAGGTTTCATGAAGTTGGACAAAAAGAAAAAATCCCCAATCTGGATTTGGGTGTGTGTAAGCTTTTTGCTTCTATTAATACAGTACAGGTAACATTCAAGATTGCCAGAAGATCCACAACAACAACCTGAGAGCTTAATCTGATTATTCACTGTAATCTGGTTATAGTGGGCATGTAAACATAATGTCTGAAGCTGTGGAGCAGTGAGTGACAACATATTGCCAGCAAAGTCGACCCTTTGCTCGGGCTCTCTGGATCTGTCAATAGAAATGGGCTCAATGTGGCACGCCTGTCGTCTTCACTTAGCTTCTGGAACACTAATATGAGCATAGATGGCTTTTTGGAGAGGAGAGCAAGCCTGTTGTCTCAGCTTAGTGCCTTCTTTCAGGCACCTCTGGAGTTGGCAAGATGTGATGTCATTTGCCGCCGTCTCAAATGAGGACATTTTTCTAACCGTCTTATCTTGTTTTTATGTTCTTTACAGCTCTTTGTGTTGCAGAGAACTGTATGCTGTCATCCTCGGTCTGTACAGTCTGGCTATGTCACCCTGGACAATAAGACATTGTGGGCAAGAATTGCCTCTTGCTTTAACCAGCAGGCCGAATGTTTTGCTGTGTGCACGCTGCACTGTATGTCTATCTGTGCTTTCTTTCTCGTGAGATCAGCACGGCAGGGGGTCTTCTTTGCCGTCTCTTCTCCTCCAGGTACTGAAAAGTTGTCAGGGAAGTGGAAAGTAACTCGTTCAATTGGGGGAAAAAAAATTTTAAAAAAAATCTAACAGTTGGAAGAAGAGCTTTAGGAACTTTCAAGTCAATGAATGTCGTCAAACGCATGGTCCATTTTGGCAAGCGCTGAATTTCCCTTCAATGTCGGCTCTTTAAAACTTCAAGGTACAAACACAGAACACTTATAATGCTACTGAATCTCATGAATATTTAGAGTTGGTCATTAAGTGCCGCCAAAGCATCAGCTCATTTGCCTAACGGTCTGCTTAGGAGGCTTTCAGCGTTGTGAAAAGGAGTCCTTTTTTATTACAATTTCCAATGAGTTTCTCTTCTTACTGTTTTCCCTTTTTACTTTGTTGCCCCTTTTCACTCTTTTTTTTTTTTTTTTTTTACTTCCACATCTTCCTTCCTTCCTCTTTCTTTTTTTCGTCCCAACTCACTCATCTGTATTTGCTCTGCTTTGTTTCTGTCTTTTGTCTCAGGGCAACTGTATGGTTTCTGTGGCATTAAGGCTGTGAGATTGTTATTTCTGCTGACAGACAGCGATTTCTAAAGCTTTGCCGTGTTTGCAGAGCTCACAGTTTCCTCCACCTGTTGACACTGCTGCAAACATTATGACCGTTGTAACTCCTGAACTGGCATTTTGACGTTTTACATTTCCACTCATGTGTTGCACTTGTCATGCAAACCCACATTACTGCAAAGAATATAAACTGATCCTAGAGGCCACACTATACTTCTCTGTCCCAGTGTTGTTGTGAATGCCATGTGTTCTGCATACACCTGAAATAATTATGTTGACATTTATCTTTTACTTAATGATGGAGAGTAGTTGCAGTGTTTGTGAGGAGAGGGATGAGACTACGTTTGCTACATTAGAGGAAACACATTTACTGAGGGGAAAAAAAGTACTTAATTGTTGCTCTTGCCTGTTCAGCGTTGCTGTCACTATCAACAGGCCCAACTGAACTGGCAATTAAGTTGAAAAGAATCACAGTTTTTGCAGTAATAGTGTTCTCTGCTCAGAGGGAGGATATTTAGCTTGCATTGCAGCAGAAAAATGGCAAGAGACCAAGTAGACATGAGACTACGGGTTTTTTGCCCTACATACACAGGCATGACCACTGTCGGTGCCAGTGTGGCCCAAACTGCTAAAAACGGACTTTAACTGGCTAGGCACCACGACACACACACACACACACACACACACACACACACACAGCTTCTGCACAACACTCACAATGCCAAAATACATCTGGGTGATTGTGTAACTCCTGAGGGCATGGAAAAACTAGGCCTATCACCACTCTTAGCTACCCTCTCAGCACCCCAACCCCCCCCCCCTCCATGTCAAGGACAGACGGCGACTGTCCCCGACCGCTGCTCCTCCACAAAGGCACGTCACCTTTCACATTCAGCGAGTGAGCTGTCCAAAAATAAAGTCCCCGTGTGTGCACTTATGAATGTGGGCTAGTTGATTGTTGATCAAGAGAGCAGCACAGTGTGGCATCCATGGGTCATGACGCTACCGTATGATCTACGTCAACCTATGGCCCATATACAGCCACGACCTACATTCTGCCTACAATGAATATGCTGGAAATAGATGCTGGCAGCATTCATCAATGTTATTTTTGCATCAGCAGATGCTAGCAGTGATATGTCCCACATTGATTTTATTGTAATAGAGCACCAATGTTATAATTCATATGGAAGACACAGTATGTGAATATAATGAGGGTTGTCAATCTGCAGACGTTTTTACTGACTTGTTATTCATTTTTGTCAGTTGTTGCATTAAGTGCATTGCTTGGTTTTGCAGTTCCACAACTGTTTTAAAGGAGTCATTTATTACAACATGAATAATGCAGAGGATGTCGATTACTATCCAGGCAAGACGCCTCAAGTACTGTTGGTGCATTTGACCATAGGTGATGTGCTGTACACCCTTTTGCACCCTTTTGACTATATTTAAGAGAGGGGACTCACACATATGGTTATGTTTTTGTCTCTGGTTAAGGTTGCTAACATCATCGTGCTGGGACATTGATCAGAAGATAAAACACTGCAAATTATTTGTCTTCTTGCAGGACTGAGGACCAGCAGAGTCTACAGTGGTCGCTGTAAGATGCAGAGGATTTAATAATAATAGTGTTGTGCAAAAGTTGCTGTCTAATGTTGTAATAATAGGAACACCTTCTAAATGCAATGAGGCACAGTTCTATAATTATTTGCTTCAAAATGAACAGCTCTCAGACCGGGTTTTGAAAAGCATTGAGTGAATTACTATCAGGGCAGCGCATCATATTTATCTGCTTCATATTTGTAGGCTGCGGCCTTTTTTGTGAACATAAGAATTGCTTTGGCTTTGTTTTCAAGTGACAATTATTATTTTCAACCACTCATCTTTGATTAATGTCATCTACGCCGTAAGTTGTACAAATTGCCGTTTTGAATGTTTTAAATTGAAACGTTCAGTCATTTGTCGGCGAATAAGCAGAGTGGAAAAGGATCAGAACTTCCGCATGATAGCGTTGTTTAATTTTGTTTTTAATCACTCTGATAATTGACTTGTTTATTTGCGTTGTGCTGCAAAATACTCTAATCAATTTATTGGTAGCAGATGATCAATTACGCTGAAAAAATTGCATTTATTCAATGACTGAGTGCTTCCCCTACAATCAAAAGCCTATTTAACATTGACGTCTCTGCAGCGTGCTTCTGTCTATCTACAGGATAATTTTAAGATCCATGTTTGTCTGCATGCACATGTGCCTGACTCTCTGTGTGTGTGTGTGTGTGTTTTCTCTGTGATCTGCTCTGTTTGTTCCATTGCCCAGTGGGAGCTTTCACAACAAGCTGACAAGAAGTAATCGCAGGCAGTAAAGGTAAGCCAAGGGAGTCTGGAAAATGGACAGCATTGGCCACAGTCCTCTCTCTTTTTACTCGGCCTCTCTCCGTTTCTCTGCTGCAGTGGACACAGAGATGATATGACAGAAATTAAACTTAAAGGCCCCACTAATTGGCCATGAAGAGCGAGGCTGGCCTGTTTAGGGAGGAAAGAACAGGGGAGGGAGGAGCAGGCGGCAGGATCACTGTGCTCACTCAGACCACGTGCAGACAGGCCTATCTGAATTTCTTTTTATTTTTGGTTTTTTACTTTATTTGAAATCCAAATTAAATTGCATGCTTTGCAAACACATGTGTTTGTGGAATGCAATTACAGCTGCCAGTCCAGTGAGACAATAGCAAATAATTGTTGCAGTTTGCCACACAGAAATGTTGACAAGAGTAAACTTGAGTTTGGATAAGGTTTCGCTGATAAGGCCAGTCGGAACAAAGTTTGTCTGAGTCAGCTTGTATCATATCATGCTTCTCACTACATTAATTCTGCTGCAGCAAGTAATGACACAATTGAACATCTACTGTGCTCGCTTGTCCCCAGACTTCAGGTAGAATATCATCAGCATGGTCTCAGTCCTCATCCCAGCCGAACACAGCGTGGCCTTCAGTTTTTGTCCGTCATCGCACCGTCTCCCTCTTGGCGAACTGGTTGACAGCACATTCTTGTAAATCAGCTGAAGGACGGCTTTGTGTGCTCGGCGAAAGAATGTTCATTCGTGAATATGTGTGTGCAAGAGAATGAGTGAGAAAAATGTGGGGGTTGCTACCACTCTCATATCGGCGAACAGTCGTTGGCAGCTTTCTTTCACATCAGCCATAGGTGAGGTGTATAAATAGAGTCTTATGCAATGCTTTGATGGGACATTATATAATTACACACAGTTAACACTGTCAACCCAGGGAGAAATGGAGAACTGAATGATTGTTTTCCCGTCTTTTCCCTCTCTCTCTCATTTTTCATCTCTCCAGGAGCAAATGATGAGATAGATTGCACACACTGGTGCACTGAGAGCACTTGGTTGACTTAAGTTCCTCATGAATGTAAAGTCTGCATTGCTATGCAGTGCGAGGCTTCATGCTGTAGCGCATGAAAATGTGCTCTCACATCTCTGCCTGAGTCTAATCAGGTGAGAATTGCATTTAAATGTTTTTTTTTTTTATACGGCAGGAAGCAGCGTTTATATGAAAGCAGAGCAGGGCCGGTCTCAGTAACAGCAAAAACACCAAGGCCACTGTATTAAATAAAATCCTAAACAATGGCTTGAATTTTATTTTGCCAAAGTTTCTGGCTTATACAAACATTAAAAAGAAATTAACTTTATTATGCAATATCTGCACTTAACCCATTAAAGGCGGGTGTGGTTGTCAAGTAGTGTTTAATGTGAGAGCAGCATGTTAACCATCAATTTGATCAGGCCTGCTTTGAAAATGAGGACATATGGAGGCAATAAACGGTTATTTCCACAACATAATGAGACAAAAATGCGGATATATTGTGTCTTGTAAGTAGCAGTTAAATGTTGACATCACTGGAGTGAGGACATTTAGTGAGATGAGGTGAAGGGCTAAAACTAAGTTTGCTGCGTGCTACTGTCTGCCCGTCTATGTTTTCTGCACTGCAAGCGACTTATTTTACACAACATGCTGTGCAGATGAATAAAAACTTTAATGGATGATACTTATACTGCAGCAAGAAATCCCTTATTTGCTTCTAGCTCTCCAGAGAAGTTTGCATCAATTGCTCTTCTGTGACCACATCCACCCCTCTTATGCAATGGGGTGTGTGTGTGTGTGTCGGATATGGTGTCATTACCTCACGAATGCTGCTGCAGCCAGTTAAACTGTGTGTGGAGTGGAGCCCCTTTAGACTGATGACTGACACATAGTGACCACCGCTCAGAATGAGTGTTTGACTCCTGACTTGCTTCTAACTCCAGCTTTATTGATTTCCAGCTCTCTGACCTGACCTTGTCAGACGAATTGTGTCCTGCGTGCACAGTCACATCGCTTGGAATATACTGTATATGTGTTTGTGTGTGTGTTTCTCAGTGATAATGGACCATCTAGTTAATAATGCAGCAGAGGGATGGCATTGCACCACTTTTTCTAATTTTCCCTTAGACGCTCTTTCCCTCTCCCACCCTCTCCTCTCCTCAGGCCATCCTTATAAAACAATTTCATTTGTCCCCATCGAGCCAGTCTGTCAGTACTTGCATGGCCAGTATAAAGTCTGGGAGAAGAGAAACGGATTCAAACGCATTGGAAAGTCCTCCTCTGTGCAGGATGAGTTACTTTTTACTGTCAGGTTTTTGCCACAGGGCTAATGGGGCTCAGTAGCTCAGACAAGGAGACGGATAAAGAAACAGACTAATTTCAGTCCTCTTTGATCGGCTGTCAATCAAGTCACTTGCTGAACAGTTTTTTTCAGTCTCTACCACAGAGGTGTTGATATCGCTCCCCAGGCCTCAGTATTTACTGTTAAGCACACGTCCCGTCCAGTGTCTGTCACAGTTCTGTAATTGAACTTTAACTTGCAACTTCCTCCTCTTTGCCTGTGAAGTTTGTCCACGTTGGCAGAATAATAGCATTCAAATTTGCAAGATGGTTTCTATTGCTGCATTAAATCATTTTCAAGTGTTTGACTGATGCTCCTGTAACCTTTTACTTTTGCCTTTGCCTCTTTGGAACTCGTGTTATGTTTCTTTGACCGTCAGACCTGCTTTAAAGCTGCTTTAAAACGAGGCTCACCCGTGCAGCTGCATTTCCAATTGTGAATGAATTACTTCAGTTGTGAAGTCGTCTTTCATGTATTGTTTTTTGCCTTCCTGCTCACTCCCCTGAGGGTCATGTTTGTAAGTCCTTGGCTCCATCCTGATAACAAATTGCCATTTAAGCTTGTGGAGAAGAGTTCAGCACCTACATAATAGAGCTTCCGCATCGCTCAGTGCTTTCTGGTCAGTGTGATGGATGGTGGATAGATGGATGAATGCCAGATGGGTTGAGTGAGTCAGACATGAGGTGCATCTCTATTTTTTTTTTTTTCCCTCACTGTGCAATTTCCTCCTCGGTCCTCCTACGTAAGACACGATGAGGAGGTGCGAAGGAGGAAGACTTGAGGCAATCAGATTTTATCCAATGAAACACTTTTTTTTTTTTTTTTTCTGGTCAGGCGTCATCTGAATGGACATCACATACTGATAACAGGTGCACAGCTGGATCACCTGAGAATGGGCTTGTAGCTGCTCTGCGCCATCTTGGTATCTTAGAGCTTTTGTTTTCACAGATAATAACATGTCGTCACTTTTCCACAAGCATTTCCCTTCCTGTGAATTGCCTTTTTTTACATTTGCATCTGGAGTTATTCACGCATACTTGCACATTTTTTCCTCCTCTTGTAAATTCATCACTAAATAAACTAAATATGATGATGCTGTCTCATTATGTACTGGAATAGTTTTTAGGAAAAACATTTAAATGATGATGTTTCCGCCCAACATAATTGATCACTTCGCCGTGACTAAACAGGAAAACGACACTTGCTGTAAATCAAAATGGGTTTATTGGTGAAAGAACACACTCATTGCACGAACAATGAGAGTGATTTATTTCTTTTACTTACTAGAACATCTTCAGCCAATGTACTATTAATCTCCATGACTGTGCTAAGGTGCATGCTAAGGCTGTGAAAAGAGGATGCCATCTGGTTTCAGGAAAGAAATCTTATGACACCTACATTTCTGCTGCCATGTCTTCTGTCTCTTGCTTGTATTTTGACAAAACTGCAGTGGACTGGAGTGTAGTGGTGCACTCAGCAGCTGCAGTGTCCAATCAATCACTCACAGATTTCCAATGGAGTGGAGTGTCTTTCTAATAATAGACTTCCACATAGGATGGTCTCATGTATCCTTTGGGTATCTTCCTCTTTCTTTTCTCCTTGCGCCACTGAGCAGCATTAAGGGAACTGAGATGTTCGTATTCATAGCAGACCCAATTATTTTTTACCTGGGGACAGACGAGTAACAAGATATGAAATAAAAGAAATTAAGTAGAGACATACATCCTCCTTGCACCAAAGGCTGCAGCACATCACATGACTCTATGGTTTTGCCTCATGACCACAACAGATTAGTCTCTGTCTCGTTTTTATCTTATTGCTCTAGCAGGTATCATCTGTGGTTTGTGTCCACCTAGCACCCTAATGAATTTGATCCATGGTGGGTGCAGCAGCCTGAGGTTTTCCTCCTCCTCCTCCTTAAAAGATGGAATGTGTTGTTCAGAGGGGCGGTGTGAAGTGAGATCATATCTCTGCTAAACCACAACGCACTCTCTTGTCTCTTTTTCTCTCCCCTCTCCGGGTAGCACATGTAGACGGCACCAAAGTCCACTGAGCGATCATGTGAACTCTTCAACCCTGTCCCCTCCCACTCGCCGTCCCATATGTCCGCGAGCAGGCGGCTGCACATTAAGGCAGACTATACCATGACCAGTGAAGCCAAACCATAATCTCCCCCTGCCTCTTCTCCTCTGCCATGCCTCTCTCCCTCCCGTCCATACCCACCTCCCATCACCAAAATCCTCCCTCAGCCGGTTGCTAAGCAGCACGGGGAGAGCTTGATGCTGTTGACGTTGTGTGCGCGGGACCACTTCCTGTAAACAGCCGAGTGGGTGCTCTTTGCTCTCAGCTGCAGAGGGAAGGAGAGAGTGTGAGGCGAGACAGCCTAAAATAACCCTCCCTGACTCTCACAAAATATGACGCGCATTGAATAAGAAAAAAAAAAAAAAAAAAATCATCTCAAGTGAACATTTCACAAGGAGCTGAGAGGACTTTCAGGAGCTTATGAACTGTATTTTATTTTTTCACTGCCATAAAGCATGAAGTGTGGAAGAAAAAAGAACACAGCTGACAAGGGCCATTTAGGCAGAGAGCTGTGTGTGTGTGTGTGTGTGTGTGTGTGTGTGTGTGTGTGTGTGTGTGTGTGTGTGCGCGCCCCCTGAAGAAGCATTTTCAGTCTGTGCTCATACTGTCATGCCCATTGTGTCACAACAAACAAGTCTTGGACTCATTATGCAGACGGACACAAACAAAACTGAGCTGCAAATATTCTCACTTTGAAAATGTCCTTTTGTCACGAGCACGATTGTGAGCATTATTCATTCTTTACTTCATGCTGCATTTGGCTTCATTAACTCTTCCTCCTCTCTTTCTCGTCCGTTTCAGCTCCGTGGCGGTGAAGATGACCACGGCGCGGTACCGTCCCACCTGGGAGCTGGCCGTGGATCCCCTGGTCTCCTGTAAGCTGTGCCTTGGAGAGTTCCCTCTGGAGCAGATGACCACCATCACACAGTGCCAATGTGTCTTCTGTACACTGGTGAGCAACAAGTTTCCTGCATAACGATGACTTAAGAAGACTTTTTTTATTGAAGGATACTGAGGGAAAACAAAAAGCTGGGCTTCACCAACAATGCAAAGTGCTGAAGTAGACAGAATTAGTGTTACATGCAGTGCAAGCATCTCTGCATCAAAGTAAATTGATCTTCAGACGCATGCTAACTTAATAAGAGTTTTACTGTAATAAAATCAGCAATGACCACAGGATCTATTACAGATCTCGCATTGCTCTTGTGTAACACTGGAGCCGTGGGAACAGGCTGGGACAGATGAACAGTAACACCCACTGGCTGTCAGATCTTTACCAATCTAGTCCAGAGATGAGGAAACAATAGCCAAGAATGACCACTAAAAATAGACTTCCTAGAACACAGTCTGGGTGGCGTCAGTAACTACCAACGCTCACTTAGTACAGTTTATTCCACAGATGTCGGCCACTATGTAAATACAAAGACTGCCCGATATCTTCTTTATCAGCCATTTAATATTTAATTCCGATGTTTCCTCTTTTATAGTTGAGCATTTAAATTGTTTAAGAAAACCGAAAACGAAATACACAGTGCGGCAAGATAAATAAAACTACCCGAGGACAGCAGAACAACTTGAAAACACAACACTGACACATTATCACCTCATAAAATTGAACATTTTAGCAAACAGTCGACTATCTAAAGTTCAGTCTCCTTTTGGTCTTGTCTCTTTTCTTTTTTTATTCTAACCTGAACTGTAACTCTGAACTACAACTGTAACAGAGGAACTATACGAGTGAAATGAAGCTTTAGGGGTTGAAGAAGCTTAAAGTCTCTTAAAGTAGAGCTGAGCTGAACCACAGTCAGAATAATTGTGGCAGGTTCGTCACATTACAGATGGATCTGATCTATTGTTAGTATGAAAATATGAATCTGTGCAGCTTTTAGTTTCCAGTTTTTCCTGCAGTTTTACATCTAATACTGTCTCTGAGGCGACAAAGCTAGCGATCAAGAGAGACTCAGTGGCCAGTGTTTGTTTACCAGCTTTGCTGCCTCGTGCTCTGTTTGTTTTTCTTTTCTCATCTAACTGACTGACTGAATATTGAACTGGGACAATGTTGTACTTGTCTGTCTGTCTGTCTGCTTCTCCTCAGTGCCTGAAGCAGTACGTGGAGCTCCTGATTAAAGAAGGCCTTGAAACTGCAATTAGCTGTCCGGACTCTGCCTGTCCCAAAAGAGGACACTTGCAGGAGAATGAGGTATTGATAAAAGGAATTTTTAGTTTGACTGAATATCAGAACAATCCCTACTGCTCCTCAGAGACGCTATTAGACATGTCCATGAGCCCAAGGATATATCAAATAATGTCACATACATCTTAGCAGTCAGTTTTCATTTTACCCAGTAGTGTACATAATTTTTGCCTGGACAAGAAGCTACTGTATATACATGAAAATGTAGCATGTCATGTGTTCTACCTGCAGGGCATTTTTTTTTTCCATGTCACAAACCTCCTACCATGCTGCTCTTTTTCCCTCCACATAAAAAGTACGAGCTGATGAAATTAACATTTCTACAGTCAGTTTAACACCTCCACGCTCCCTCAAAGCTCCGGCTTTACTCACCACTGTGCTCCACCTGCCAGTTGTGTTTATGCCGTTATAATGAGCATGCCTGCCTTCCTAGCAGAGGTCAATCTGAGGGCAAAGCCTTCCTCATCCTCCGGGCTGTTTGGTTGATGGGCCACTCTAACTCTCTCTCTCACTAGGTCTCAGAGGCCCGCAGGCACAGCATGGTTCAGCACACCACGGCCTTATGTTTCTAATCAATCAGTGTCACCGGCCCTTTTAGGAACCCTAGTTACTCCTGTCAGTCAGACAGAACATGCCTCATCCCTGCATGCTCTGACAACAATGCCTTCACCTTGTAACTGACTGCTCTTTTACAAAGCCTGAATGCTCATTTCATTGCCCATTAAATGACTACATTTAACCTTGAGTGGGCCTGCGTATGCGCCTCGAATACATTCTGGCAACTGGATTCTCGCTCTCTGAAAATTGCGCGAACTGCCGCAATTGGTAAGCAAGTGGCGAGTTAAGATCTTGTCGAAATTTGGATTTGACATTGTTCTCCAAATGATATTCACATACTGAATGTGTAATTGCTCCATGCAGCTTCTGTCTATAAATATGCGCAATGACCTGCTTATTTCCCTCCCACCTCTCTTCTCCTCTCTCCCCGTAGATTGAGTGCATGGTGGCCACGGAGATGATGCAGAGATACAAAAAGCTTCAGTTTGAAAGGGGTGAGTCAGTGTTGTCTCCAGAGTTTCTCAGTGGGTGATGTGTGGGCACTGACTGTGTGTCGCAGACGCACGTGGACCCTCCTGTCCTCCAGGGAGACTGTATTTTAATGTGACACAAAAAGATGACGACAGTCCTGTCTTGCAAGTGTAGCCGAACTGCTGCTCACACTGTGTGGAGTCAGTCATTAAACCCCCGTGGAGATTTTTGCCATTGAGTGACACCACAGGGCATCTCCGGAAAGCTAATAGAAAAGATATGAGCAATGCTTGTTTGCTCAGTAAATTTCAGTCTTCAACACTGTCGGGTGTTGTCAGATTGTCTGTTTTCTTTGCACACAGTTCACCATGTCGACACTGAACAGCAGTCAACTGATTCAGAATTGAAGTGTTTTCAATTTTTGACTTCTGACAGCAAAAATTGTGGATTCGATACCATTCGTGAACTGCAAGTAACCATGCAGGCAATGAATATTCTTGTGACAGGTACTCAGGCCTAACATTTGTCTGATTTGTACTGTAGTATTCTGACTCAACGCTGTCATCCTCATCAAAGTGTAACACCAGCTCCCATCAAATATGCATGAAAGGGAAAGCCTCGCAGACTTTGTTTAAAGAGATTCTAATTGGATTGGTTCTGCTCGAGACTGTTAAACTGTCTGTCTGACTCTGATGGAGGCAGGTGTCGTCGCATGCTAAGATGTTTTAGTTAACACCTTTTTATCTCTACTTCAGTGTGCAGTTATGTATTCGGTGTCTGCAGTTTACACTGTTTTAGAATAAATGTCAACCTACCGGCACAAGGCTTGGTGCTGGAAAGATAATGGCAGGTCTGTGTCGCGTCGCTCCCTGCTGTCAATGTAGACATGTTAGGCAGTCATGTCAGAGTTCAGCTGCTACCAGAGAAGTCAGAAAGCAAGCCATGCTTTATTTATTTATTTATTTATTTACGATCTTAAATGCAGTGAGATCACATGCACAGGCAATATGGATATACAAACAAAGAACCAAAGAATATTGTGCATTTTCAAAGCCAAAAATAACCCCCCCCAAAAAAAGAGTAAGAAAGTATCATGTACCAAAAACATAGTATCTGAGACTTCTTTTCATTTGGACTGATACATGGTCTGTTTATTTTCAAGTTTTATTTCAAGTGCTAGCTATGAAAACAGAAACATTACATAAATGTATGCATCCAAGATTTGGTATCACAAGGTTACACACGTTACAGTGAGATAATATAATAAGGAAAAAATTTATGAAAAATCAAGGATGTCCCTTCATTATCTAATCACAATCAGGTCTCAGAGGTTTGACATATGACACCCATTTTTCCCAGTCTTGTATGAAGATGTCCATCGTTTAAAAGAGAAAGCAAAGCTTTTCCATCATTTAAATCTCCATTCTCACATCTATCCAGTTATTTATGGCAGGTCCATGCATCATCCATCCTTTGGTCAGAGCCTTGAGCCAGAGCTCTGTTTATTTTCCTAGAATACATTTGTTCATAAAATGATTCAGAGGATCTAATCCTGTTTGCTTTTTATGGTAGTTTTTTGAAAATCTCATCTATATTATACTACCTGCCTGTTGGTTTTTCAGTTTCCTTGCCAATAATTTTGTAAATTTAGAGCCATTAGCATTTTTTCCCCTCAGTTTCTTGCTTACACAGTATATTATATTAACTTGTTGTGCAAGTTTTCTTTGCTGTAGCTTTCTTTTTCAGAGAGGGTTCCAGCTGTGATTTTTGCCTCTTAGGACAGCCTTTACTGCATCCCATAGCACGAATTCCGTTACTCCTTTTGCTTCTTTAAATGAAGGGTCATTAAGAAGGCATGAATTAAACCTCCATGCTGTATTTCTTTAGCAGCACATAATAGTCAGTCCTGGTGTATACTGAGTGAGGGGTAAGGTAATGTGTGTGCTGCCTTGCATTAAGAAGCATCTTTCTATCTATGGAGCCTTCGCCTTTCATTAATACATTGAACTTTTTGTGTATGTGAGTCGATACGCTTTGGTAGCAGAGAGTGTGTTCAGACCTCCTCCATACATTAAGACCTCTTCAGTGCGGCTCGTCTATATGTCAAATATCTCCTTGAAAAAAGAAGTCTCGGAGGAGCATAGAAGTTAAGTAGAGGGATTTCTCTCCCATATATTGTTCCCTTAACCAAGATAAATCTGCCTTTCTTATCTTTCTCTTCGTATGTCTGTTCAAAAGCTCTTTTATTGGAAATTAAGATGGCAACCTCCACAATTATGATTACATTATTATGATGAAAGAAATTTAAAACTCAGAAAGATAAGCTTCACAGATATATTTGTGAAGCTTTTTATGTGTCATGCCTTCTGTAAGAAAACTCAAACTGCCGTTAAAATAATCTGCAACAATCAGTCTCTCGTGTAGAGCATAGAAATAATAAGATGAACTAATATAACGGCCTGTGAACAGTCAACAAACCCATCGTATTTACCTTACATTATTCTCTTGTTTCCATTGTTACCCTGCTACCTGACTGCTTCTAACACTAAGGGGGTGAAGGGGCGCTGTTCACCAACGAGTAGGATATTTTAAAAATCTGTCAGAGGAGACTGCGTTCCAGCCTGGCATCTCTGATGGGGGCAGAACCAGAAGCCGCTTTCACTTTTTGATGATACTTGCCCTGCAGGTTTTCCTCCTACACATCGGCACAGACAGCACACAGAGCATTCAGATCTCACTTGCACAAATAGATGCATGGACACAGACAAACGCATGTATAAGAACACAGAGGGGGGTCCTGTAAATGAATAAGAATCCTCAGAAATAGCTGTTGATGCCGCCTGGATAAGGGCAGTCAGCCGTCTCATCGATGTCCCAGTCCAGTCAGGCAGAACAGTTACTGTAACCGTTCCATATTTCTCAGGCTGAGCCAAGAGTGCATGTGGAATGTGTGCTCGGAGTTCTTGGCACAGAGACAAGGGGAAGGAAGGAGAGGATACAAGGGCAAGTGCATCACGCTATGAACTTAAAACAGAACTGGCAAAACACACACAAAATAGTCTCTTTACCACCAGAAAACAGAATAGGAAAGCACATATTCATGGAATAGTCATGGAAATTAGAGAGACAATCAGAGAGAGAGCAAGACAGAATGGAACAATTGTATGAAAGCAAATTAGCATGCAGCAAAATTATCCTTTAACATTGTACATTATGTAAAATATGTACAGTACAGGCCAAAAGTTTGGACACACCTTCTCATTCAATGCGTTTTCTTTATTTTCATGACTATTTACATTGTAGATTCTCACTGAAGGCATCAAAACTATGAATGAACACGTGAAATTATGTACTTAACAAAAAAGTGTGGAATAACTGAAAGCATGTCTTATATTCTAGTTTCTTCAAAGTAGCCACCCTTTGCTCTGATTACTGCTTTGCACACTCTTGGCATTCTCTTGATGAGCTTCAAGAGGTAGTCACCTGAAATGGTTTTCCAACAGTCTTGAAGGAGTTCCCAGAGATGCTTAGCACTTGTTGGCACTTTTGCCTTCACTCTGCGGTCCAGCTCACCCCAAACCATCTCGATTGGGTTCAGGTCCGGTGACTGTGGAGGCCAGGTCATCTGGCGCAGCACTCCATGAGTGAGAAGGTGTGTCCAAACTTTTGGCCTGTACTGTAGATCTCACTTACCTCTGGTGGTATGTTACCATGCACAGTGTTCTGGTTCTATGTGCTGAGACCAAGAGATACCTCTGAAACATCAGCCGCCAACAATGGAGCAGACTGTCATTTTTGCTCAAAACATTTGAACAAAATCATCCAAAATACCATCATACGTTCATGATTTAAAAGCCACATGAAAATATTGATATGAAATTAATAATATTATTAATAATAATAATTTATACCCAACATACATTCGTATATAACTAATGTAGCAGAGAAATTGCACCTACTTTAGGGTGTTCATAAAACTCAAAAGTCAAAGTGCCTGTGATTTTATATTCCGTTAATTTATGTACACGGATTGTAACATGATAAAATCTAGTCAGGCCTCCACAGTAATAACAGTGTCTCTTCCTCTGACAGCCAGACAGAACAAGGTCATTCTCACATGAACATAAAAAAAATGTTTAATCACCATTTATTCCCCTCCACTAACCCTTTAAGAGAGAAACTGTCCATGACGTTGGCACTTATTTTGTTGCTTTAGAGGTGCTGCTGGACCCATGCCGGACGTGGTGCCCCTCCTCCACCTGCCAGGCCGTGTGCCAACTAAAGGAAGCAGATTCTCCAGCGCTGCCCCAGCTGGTCCAGTGCGCCGTCTGTGCCCTCGAGTTCTGCTCAGCCTGCAAGGCCAATTGGCACCCCGGGCAGGCCTGCCAGGAGAGCAACCTGCCCATTACCTCCTTCCTACCAGGAGAGAACAGGTACTGCCTTACCTGTTTATCACTTAACAATCTAATGTACTAGTAATTCTCTTATCTGTGTTTATCATATCAGACATTAGACCTTTTTCGTTTCACCTCTGTGTTCTGTTCTGACCTCTGTGACCTCATAATCGGATTAAAACATTGATACATGCTTAATGTGACCCATTAAGGCTTTAAGCAGCTGTAAAGAGTTATCTAGTTCTGAAACGATAAACCGATTAGCCAACAGAACATTAATTGGCAGCTATTTTGACAATCGATTAGTCGTTTTAAGATATTTCTTGGACTCTTGGTTGCACAAAACGAACAATTTGAATGTCAACTGGCACCTTGAACTTGAAAGGGATTTTATGGACCATAATTGAGAAAATAATTGACACATCAGTAAAGAGAACAACAGTTGCAGGATGAGAATTAGCTGCTGGATACGAAGTGTAATAAAAACAACCCTTGAAATTGGCCAAGAATAACTGTAGATAAATTAAATTAAAGCTGATATTTTAACAGCTAATAAACTGATGACTTGATGTTTTTACTACCTATTCAACATCCCAAAACATGTTTCATACTGTCTTAACACAGTGTCAGAGTGTCTGCTGCTGTAAACCCTGGGAATTATACTCATTATCTCAGAACTGGAGTTGCAATCCACATGTCATGTTGGGCTCACCTGACTGGAGTCCAGAGCAACTTGTCAACATACAGCAGGTTTCACTCTGTGCGTCCTTAAATACAGACTGACAGCCGGTCTCGCTGGCTGTTCTGCAGCCACAGCTCACTTCAGCATTAGCCAAGGCTCAAGCACAGAGTAAGAGGCAGATATAAAACAATCTGCTGGAAGTAAACGGCAGTAAAGCAGTCTGGGATGGGCTCATTATTCATTTTTAGGTTACAGGATCTGTCTTTGAGGGCAGCCCAGAGGCATTTGCAGCTGACACGTTTCTTTGTGATATCCTCTTACTCTGGAAACGTCATTAGCTCTGCAGAGCTTTCCTCCTTCAGCACAGGTTAAGGACCAAGCTCAGAGGCCACAGTAGGGGGGAGAGAGGATTAACAGGTCTACTCTTAGTTGTAAAGAGCCTCGACGTTTGAACTACACATGTCCACTGTAAGGGTGTCTGGAAGAAGCTGGATTCGGAGTCTTCTTTGAGGAAGATGGCTGGATAAACTCCGCACATCCCCGTTTCTCCACTAGAAATGAAGGGGCCAGTTTGCTGCCTGAGGACATAGCCCAGAATGACGGCTACCTGCTCGCCTCCAGATTTCAGGAGTCAGCACTTCACTGAAACAATGGAAATGGATACGCACAAACTGACACCGGCGGGGGAGGGGGGAGGGTGGGAGTGTGGGAGGGAGTTCAATGCCATTTAGGGACTGGTGGTTTTCAGAAGAGTTGTCGGCTCCTGAACGAAAGCTACCCACCAATTCAGCCAGAGATTGAAAATATTGATTACTGTGTTAAAGCTCTCTTATCCCAAGCACTCCTTGTAAAGTGAATGCTGAGTGATTTTTGGATTTCATATCATGGTTGGAATAAAAAAAAAAAAACACACTTCAAACTTCTTCTCTTCTTTCCCAGCTCTTTTTATAAGAACGAAGAGGACGACGCACCAATCAAGCGATGTCCTAAATGTAAAGTTTACATCGAGAGGGACGAGGGCTGTGCACAGATGATGTGCAAGAACTGCAAACATGCCTTCTGCTGGTACTGTCTGGAGTCCCTGGATGTGAGTTTGTTCTTCATAATTTTTTTATTCCTTTATTCACTGGTATAGAGAGCAAGATTATATTTCTTTTTTTGCAGCTCTAAAAAATCTTTACAGTTTAATATTGCAATACTGTGTTTGCACGCTGTGATAATCCTGGATCATCATTTGTCTTCCTGCAACAGCAATAGCTTCCATTATCAGGGTATTGTAGCTTAACCTTGGTCTTGGTAAGAAAGGAAAAAGATGTATGTTTTTTTTATTTGTTATTTGGGGGGTTTCTTTGAGCTGTGGTGCCTTATGTAATATTAATTGTGCGAGCACAGACGTGCGCGACACACAGGTCATTTTAAAAGTCATTTTCAGAGAAAAGCTGCCCATGTCTCTCAGGATGTTAATGGCAGGTCTTTATCTGTATTGTGTGTGTGTGTGTGTGTGTGTGTGTGTGTGTGTGTGTGTGTGTGTGTGTGTGTGTGTGTGTGTGTGTGTGTGTGTGTGTGTGTGTGTGTGTGTGTGTGTGTGTGTGTGTGTGTGTGTGTGTGTGTGTGTGTGTGTGTGTGTGTGTGTGTGTGTGTGTGTGTGTGTGTGTGTGTGTGTGTGTGAGACAGGATGACTTTCTCCTGATCCATTATGACAAAGGGCCTTGTCGAAACAAACTGGGCCACTCCAGGGCGTCTGTTATCTGGCACAGAACACAGGTGAGAAACTCATCTACCTCCCCTCTCCTCCCCTGTCTCTCACACTCACTCAGGACTCCCCCCTTGAACCACACTGCAGCATGTGGCCATACACGTGCTCCCTAGTTCTGCCTCCCTCTCTCTTTCTGGCTCACGCACTCGCATTCAGTGACAGACTGCTATTATCTTGACAGCACAATAGGGAAAAAAAAAAAAAAAGACATCTTGATCTGCGTGCACTGAAAAGTGTCTGGTGGTCAGTGTCCTGCTGTTTCCAGCTAAGCCTATTATGTGCACCTTTCACTTTGGTTATGTAAACCTTTTTTTCAAGGTCCCTTTTTTTACTGATAGGTAACGAAATTAAATGGAAAGGATTACATATGACGGACTGGATATGACATGTAATTTCCCACATGTGAAATGGCGGATTACACATGAAGGATTAGATTTGACATAATTTCCCACATGCGATCGTGTGTTTTAAGTCTACGACAGAGGCAGAGTCTTTTCACTCCCTAAATTTCTCCTCAGTGTCTCTCCTTAGCCAAATAATCTGTTCATGGGTGGCGCGTCCCTTTGTCCAACATACTTGTTATTTTGTCAACATTAGCATACACACTGGCATCTGTTGCCCAGTGGGGCAGGCTTAGTCATATGATTACAGTTCAGCTGGTGGAAGCTATAGCTACACTGCTCTGTGTCTTTGTCTCTCTCCCTTTGCTCTCCTCATTTCACCCCCCTCCTTCCATCACATCTTAAAAAGCCCCACTCTCACTCCCTCATAAATACAAGATGTAGCAAGGCAAACCTACTCTGCAAAAAAAACAAAAATCTTCTCATCGGCGGTATCTGACAGCATGGGGTCTATGTTTTAATGAGAGCCCTACCGTCAGTTAGATGGAAGGTCATGTCGTAAGCATGTAAGCATCACCAGCATCTGTTAATTAGTGCAAATTACGATCTATACACTGTGCTTTCCCCTACAGGAAAGCCTGTATTCTAACTGGATAGTTTGTAATGTGTTTTAAATCTGCTGGGAAGCAAATACCCCAGAAAGATGTTATTTTGTGCTTTAAACGGGAGGAAAAGCACTGTGCTATTATAAGTCACTGTTGCATGTGACTGCATGTTATGTATTCCATTTTGTGGCTCTGAACTTGCTGGTGTCTGGCTCCCCCATGTGGTGACTCTAATAACTTGTCATGCTCATAACAAGAAAGAATGAAAACATGAACTTGATCATCTCAGTGTTACCTTAGTAATGTTAGCACTGTAAAAGAATCTGTTTTTACTCTATGATTGGTTAGGTTTTATTGATAGTCGGTCAGACCATCCCATATTTAGAACATCGGATGTTCACTGCCCAAATTACAAAAGCACTTCAGCAACTTTCCTTTTGCTGATGCTAGGACAGAAAACTGTGCGTCACTTGATTGGACAATGAAACCATTATGTCACAAGATGTGGGAGATCCCTAGCAACAGTCTCAAAACAGCATAACAGTTTTAGCAGCAAGTAAACAAATAATACACAGATTCATGCCAAGATCGCTCAAAGTCAAATGGTTTTCCTTGCATTGCAGTGCAGCCCGACAATATGTCTTCGGTCCATGTAGTTTTACAATAGGTCTCTCAAATTGTTGCCCAACTGATCCATTGCACTAGATTATCTGGGTTTGTCAGTCACCTCCCATATATTCGTGTAAGCCTGTGTTTTCTCTCACAAGAATAGAGGGGTAGTTAAGATATATGAATGTGTACAGAAAGTAAATAATGTATATGCTGTCATGTAGTATGGATTACATTACTAAGTTACTGGGAAAAGACAAAGCTTTTGAAGCATCTGTGCTGAAAAAGGTTTGTTGTTTTCAGTCATTACTTGCCATCTGCTGCCCAACATTGGTATTGCAGTTGGTTGGGAAAAGTAATAGAATACATTTTTAAAAAGTAATAAAAGACTTTGTGAAAGTGATCTCACTACTTTCATTTTTAATATTTTGTTCAGTGCAACTTGCATAATTAAAAGTAGATATAGAAAATAGTTGTCCCTTATACCACCTGTGTGATGTATCAAAGGTTTTTCTGTGCAGTGAGCTTTGAGCATAGCATCACTGCACCCAACCCCCACATGTACCTGCTACTGCGCATATGTAGGAGTGTTGAACTTAAACCTACTGTATTTAATTTCTACTCATGTCTCCCTGCAGGTTGTGGGGATCTTCGCTGGCTTTGGCCTGCTCCTGCTGGTGGCTTCTCCTTTCCTCCTTCTGGCTACTCCCATTGTCCTCTGCTGCAAGTGCAAGTGCAGCAAAGGCGATGACGACCCATTGCCAACCTAAACATGCCATCAGAGCTGGAGCGGAGAGCCGCTTCAAGGATGGGCCATCTTTTTTTCCCTTTTTTTCGTTCCCCTTTACGTTCTCTTCCTCCTACAAGCTTTGAGCGCTTCATTTGTTTTGAGCTGAGCCTGCACCAGCCCCCGGCCGCTTCGGGATCCATCGCTCTGCATGAGAGAGGCATGGTAGAAAAGCGACCCTACACCTTGGCCTGAAGAGAGGTGCAGGGTTAAAGTCCAGAGGAGGTCAGACTTGTTTAAGGACCACGGTGTCCGTGTGTGAGACGTTGGTGGTTTGGGGACGTGATGGAGGTCGGGGCCACTTCAAGTGGTCCTCAGTCGTGGGTTACTGTGGCGTGGTATTTTGGCGGGTCGTTGCAAACAAAGGAAAAATCCAAGTTAAGAAATGCTTTTCTCTTGTATGGACGATATCAGGCAGGAGCCACCTTAGACAGAACTTTTACTTTATCGCTCTGTTTTGTCAGTTTGTCGTACGCAGCAAAAGCTTTTCCCCCCACCACCGCACTCGATGTAGCTCTACGGATTCAGTCAGTAGCATTAGAGTTGCACCACGCATGTTTGGTGTTCACTCGATTTGCACACAGAACATGAATTCCATGTCATGTTCACGACTGAGGTAGAGACGGGAGGCTGTTGTCACACTCAACTCGATGTACAGCACGTCCTCTTGATGATGTCAATGTTTTATAACCTGTTTCTTTTAATAGAACTGTGCTCAGAGTAGTGTCTATGTGTTGTACTTTTGAGTGTTTTCCAATCTGTAAGGTACACCTTTTTAAAGGGGATCGCCACTCAATCTAAAAATATGCTTATTTTCTGTGGTCAAGTGACAATGAAGCTTATGTTTTATACCCAAATGGTCTTTTTTCATTATTGTTACTATCTCTCTAATTCATTCTCTTTGACACACCTCCGGACACAAAGAATTGGAGTCATATTTGAGAGAGGGAGAAAGAGAGAGAGAGAGGGAGAGAGAGAGAGAGTGTGTTTTTGGAAGATCTTACAGATTTTTACTATCCTAGACACAGAAATTTCCCAAATTGAGTGGTGCTCCCCTTTAAGTTCAGCATTAATGTAAAGTCTATCAGAGGACCTTGTATCCACGTGTTGTGGACCCATTTTAATACTACACTAAAAGAGATGTCACTCCTGTAATTCTCAGTCCCCAGGTGGTGGTTTAGCCAAACAGAAACGAATAGCCTTAAATTGAGAATAGCCAAAATCAGGCATTTCCCCCTGTGCATTAAAAACAGTTAAAGTCAAATCCAAATAATCCCAGGGAAAGCATGTTAACAGCGTTTTAGAGCATTGCAGACAGTAAGTGAAGCCCTTTATATTCAGATGATTATATGATGTCATCCATATGCCACACTGTTAATAGCCATACTGTAAACAAACTGTCCTAAGCTGATGTTTTATGTGACCTAGGGCTGGTATTTCCTGAGCCTTTTTGAGCAGGAGCGCTGACCAGCATCGACTGAAACGCCATCACAAACAAATCTGAAGCTTAACTCGGATCAGATCTCCCACTCTTTGAGACTTACCAAATACCTGCTGGCCCAAAATTGCAAACTTGCATATGTTAGTGGTCCAAGTGTCGATGTTTTGTTGGTAGTTAGATCTCCAACAAGAAGCAGCTATTCCTTGCAGGGACGTCAGAAAAGCCTATAGAGTAAAAATAGAAGAATGTTAAATTTTCTGGCCACATAATTATGAAGCTGCTCTCTACTATATCACTTTATCTATGCAAGTTTGTACATTACCATTCTTAAAAGGTTATTGATTGGTCATAACTGTATGTCATGGGTAGGTTCATATAGTGAAAGCTGCAGAATGTCACCATGCATGTGCATATCATGGCTTTTATTTAATCAGGGAGTTATTCAGAAATTAGACATTTTTATTGTCATCATCTATGTTGCTGTTATCTATCCGTCTTTTAGTTGTATTCACAGTTTGTGAGCTGGACAACCAGGACAGAATTTGGCCATTTTTAATAAGTCAGTGTTTCATTTTCAAACATCAAACAGCTTCACAAAAAACAGATAATCTGTCTTAGTCCAGGAGAGAGGTGAAACCATTTACGTTTAAACAAATTATTTCAGTATGTTTATATGTATTAGGTGGATCTAATCATTTTTGTTACCATTTATAGCAATTCTAATGTTTTGAATAAGCCATTTACCATTGTTTACTTCCCCCTTCCTTCTGGTGTAAGTCACCAGTGGTCATGTAGCATTTCATGAGAAGTGTGGCTACAGTTACCAAAAAGGTGATGAATAGTTAACAAAGGTAGCTAATGTAAGTAGCTAATCATCCACAACTCAAGCCTGTCCTCTTAAATTTAGCTGCGATAATTTTGAGTATGATAAACCTTATTATTAGTAGCCTTAAATTGAGAGTACCTTATCTGTAGCTTGTGTTGCTTTCACTGACCTCATCTACTGTATGAGCATGATAATTTGATATCAAAGCCAGTCCAATTTCTACCTTTTGAAGTTTGGTGCTTTGCCCAAAAAATAGTTTAATTTCACAAGCTTTTGTTGTTTTTATGACAATCGTGCCAAGCAGATTTTCTGGAAGGGATGAGGAAACGGAGCTGTCTACTGTCTGTGCATTTTGACCATGTATTTGTATTGTATTAACAGTTTTTACAGGGTGGAAAATATTTTAATGCTTCTTCATGTAAACGCTGCACTGTACATGGGATTGTTTGACTTCTTGATATGACACGTGTGTGTGTGTGTGTGTGTGTGTATGTGTGTGTGTGTGTGTATGGTGCCTGCTGTGTTTAATGGAGGAGTTTAGCAGCTGAAATCAAAGTCAAAAGAGAAGTAAATAGATATGAAAGAGTGCAACTGTACTTTTTAAGGGGGTCTAAGGTATCAGGACTCTGATATCAAGATTTAATTCAAAAATATTCATCTAACCATCATCAAAGTCTGGCACAAACTAACTAAAATTTAACAGAATCATGGCCACTTCCATTTTTTTTTACACAACATTCTTCTTTACCCATGTTTGCTGGCACCACTGAACAGGTAGATACTCTATTATGCAACAAACATAAAAGGGCCAAACAGCAAACATTACAATCACTGCAGTGTCACATTGCATGATTATTTTCTACACTAGGGCCAGAAGAGGCTCGTCAGGGCTCCATGTAAAAGCCTATATAACCACTTAAACAGATGAAACATCAGCACAGGTGTGTGATTAGGACAGTTAGACCGAGTTAAGGGCTCTCCTCCAATTTGGCCCTCGAACGGGAAGCAAGGTCAAGTTTATTTTACAAAGGCTCAAGATCTTTGCAACTATCCTTCGATCAAGTTTGGTTACAAGCAGCAATTTATATTTTATAACCTGTTGTGTCAAGAGATGAAGCTGCATGATTTTTCTCTGACTTCTACATGTTAAATATTACAATACTGTAGCCTCTAAAGATCTTTGAAATGGTAGCGTTGTCACTCTATCACCCAGTTGTCTTTTTTTTTTCGGAGTTTGTTTTCCTCCCTTTTTTTTTTTCAGATAATCTGTTTTGATGTTCAGCCATATGATATACAGCATTGGTCGGCCTTCCTCTGTTCAGTAGGTCGGCGTCATGTGTCTGTTACTTTTTTTGTTTTGTTTTTTTGTACACCTATGTTACATCATAGTTTGTTGTATTTGCATCTGTTTTAAGAGCGGAATTCTTCAGGCCTGATTTGTCAGTTTCAGTAAGTGGATTATTGTCAGAGGAAATGCTGTCTGTATTTAGAGATGGTAAACAATGTCTCTAGTTTAGTCATTGACTGAAAGTTCATTGACACAGGTGATACAAAGATATCAACATTGTAAAATGGCATATTTGAATCAGTTCTGTGCAACTTAGACTCGGCATCTCAGCATATCTACAGTTCCACTAACACTGTGACACCAGGTATTAAAGGTTGTTGTTTTTTGTGACTCTGCTCTTGTCATTCATTCACACCAATGTATGGAAAGATTACAAATTAGCATGGAGAGGTCTTGTGGCCTGTCTGGCTGTGAAATGGCTCCCTCTGGTGTTGAAGCTGTTTTGCTCCCTTTTCATTAACCGAAAGTGCAAGAGGATACACACAAGTCTAAATCGGTTGCAACAGAGACTCCAGTTTGTACATCAGTTTGCCAAAGATTAGGTATGGAAAATGATAAAGGAGCATCTTTCATCAAGAACAACTAAAACAATTACAATTTTGTGTTATTTGTCTTTAGAAAGAGGACAACATTTCCCTTGTAAGAGTTAATTTAACATTTCATTGAGATAATTACCCGAGACAAGCAAAGCAATGTACCATCACATGACTAAAAATTAAATGTAACTTTTACTCATTTTAAAGTTGTTCTCACCTTCTTACATGGGCGGACTAATAGCTTGAGTCATACAAAAACTTATTTTAAAGCTGCTTTTGATCCTTGAGAGACGTGTTCATCATTTAATTCTCTTAACAACGACCTACTGAAGAAAATGTTCACATCCTGTCATCTAGCCTTTGTTTTACCTGCGTCAAGCATCTTTCCTTCACATTCACAGACGCACTGCCTGTTCTTTTGCAGCTCTGTCTGTTCATCAGACGTGTCAGCCTTTTGTTAAGGTCTGCCAAAGAACAGGTTGTTCTCTCCCTCTCTCTCTGCCTTTGTGTCTATTTCCTGCCAGATGCTGGATTGGGAGCATTAACAAGACAACCCTGAAAATGAAAGTGCAAACGCTCGGTGATATATCATCCCTCACCAGCTGTTCTCTGTTTGGAAGTCTCTCCACCAATCACTGGGCAGGACCACAGGAAGTTGCCATCTGTGGGCATCATGGTGACAGGGTTTGTGGATGGGCGTTGAAGCTGATGTGTTATCTGGAGCAAATGAAGTATGATACGGGGGAGAGGGGTGGGGGTGGGGTGCAGGGACGGAAATGGAGAGATGGACAGAGAGACAGGGAGGAGTGCATCACCTGGAAGAGACAAAGAGCTGAACCTCAGAGAAACGGGAGACAGAGAGCCAAGCTCCATCGCTGAGAGAGGGATGGATGAAAAGAGAAAAGACAAGGCCTTTGCACCTGCTCTGTATAGAACACAAGGTTCTGCTATCACACGTGCTGGCTGCAGGCCGATCAGGCTGGTCTGCACTGGATTTACCTTCCAACACCTTGCTGCCAAATCTTCCTCCTGCTCGCCATCAGCATCCTCTCCTCAGCTGCTCAGTGCTTACAAACTAACCAAAGTCTTAAACCATCTAGCCCTTATACTATATCATCAGTGCAGGAGAGTATAGAAGTAATCTTACTGCATAAAGAGATCTCTCCTTTCCAGGATATAGTTTAGTCCGGTGGTTCCTAAACCCTTTTTGCTTGTGGCCTCTTAATATGAAACAACATCTACTTGTGACCCGTCATGTCTGAACTGTGAGCATTTCAGTTGAGACAGATTCCTCCTTGTTAGAATTTTTTTTTTTTTTTTTTACTTTTTGGGGGCATGAAGAAACGAAACTATGCAGTAGTAACAAGGAAAAAGCCAACAAACAACTTTGTTCAGCACAATTTTAGTCCTACCTGGGTAATCATCTCATAATCTCATTCATCTCATG
The DNA here is from genome assembly GCF_042242105.1 of Pempheris klunzingeri. NCBI lineage: Eukaryota > Metazoa > Chordata > Actinopteri > Acropomatiformes > Pempheridae > Pempheris > Pempheris klunzingeri. The sequence continues at coordinate 13,110,143 of NC_092024.1, read as the reverse complement.
GCCCCTTTTCAGGGTCTCAACAACTGCTAGGAACAACTGGTCTAGTCTAGTATGTGTGCTAAAAAACTAAATGACAGAAACTCTTACCTTCTTGGAGCCAATCAGTAGGAATGGGCACTGCAGGAAAGATACCTTTTACAAAAGAAAACATGAAGTTAGTTACATAAACACTGTTGTCTTCATCACAAGTCTTGATTAATGGCTTTGTGTGAGTCTACAGTACAATCTGCATTACTAGTGATGCTACATGTAGTCAAAGAAAGTCTTTGGATAACTGCCTCTACTTACTTGTTAGTATGGTGAGATAAATGTTGACCATACCAGGGTTCAGTAGTGCACTATAGTAAAGCAGAAGCTCATCAAGCAGTTCTGTTGTAGGTAATGTTATAATTTACATGATGTTAGGAGTGAATCTGCTTGCCAGAAGAGGGAACTAGAGTGCTATAAAAACAGCACAGCCCTGTTTGTCAATAATGGTACCAACACTTACTTTTCATACATCAAATACCGAGAGGTAAAGCAGTGTACAAAGAGTACAAAGAAAGAGTTCGGTCCAGGTCTATCTTGCTCGCCTAGCCTTTGTTCATCTCTGCACATTTTCGAAGGCTGTCACAAAATTACAAAGCAGTTACCATCAAGGATCAGGGATACATTAAATATGTTTCAGCACCTTGATTTATTTCCTCATTAAGTCACTGAGGGCAGGGAATGGTCTTCAGTGCTGTATACAGCAATGTGCAACCATACATTGTTTTTTTGTTCCACCGAGCACTGGTGCCTGTTCTAGAGGGTCTCTCCTCAGTCCTGACTTGTCACACTGATGGGCAGCACTTGCAAAGTAAACACATGCTGACATTAAGAGTTCCCTGTCAGCTCTCAATGGGGGTTAAGGGTTAATAATATGCATGTGTATTTGCTCATACTTGCACAAACAGCACATACAGGACCAGGGGCCATTGTACATCAGCTAGTGACTGACACAGGATGACAGGTCCCCTCCCCTGATCTATTTTATCCCAGTAGGTGGTTGTACTGCTCATTGTCCCTTAAGCTTATGACACCTATTAGTGCTCATTAGCGTCCTGTGGTTCAGCAAGACAAGGCTCTGACCTGTCAAATCAACAAGGGATATCAACAGCATCAACAGTATTTGCTGATGTTGTTCTAGAAATCAAGTTCATTTCCAGCAAATAGTTATTAGCTAAGAAGGAATTTGCCACTAGAAACTGAATACGAATCATTTATATTTGTATTTGAATAGCTCAGCTTGAATTATTGCATTAAATGTGAATCTGAATAGCATAATTGTCAATGGAATTCATTAATTTGGAGCTGAATTTGGAACTCCAATAAACTTAATTCAGCTCTCTATATTCTTGAAATTCACTTTCAGTTTACTGAGACACACATCTGGTTGTTTAGGAAGAGCAATTGAATGAAGTGAAAGTTTTTTCCTAAGCTTTGACAATATTAACCACAACGTCTGTAACAGGGCTGATCATTGCACTGATTCAGAATCAATTAGGAAGCGATTAGCATACAAGCTAGCCAAAAAACATAACTAATCAGTGAAGACGCCTATAATTTTATTAATATATGTCGACTAGTTATAGTATCATAAGTAACATTAAAGATGCTGCGCCTTATATTTGTACCAACATGCATTGTTTTTAATTTGTTGTTAGCATGTTTATGATGATCTGTGAGGATCAACAACCAGCCCTATTAAAGATGTTGGTGCTAATATTGTGAAATACATTTTTGTGAGCCAGCTAAGCTAGTTTTGTTTTCTTCGCCTTTTCAACAGACTTGGAAAACATTAACATTACAGCAGAGTCAAATCAGTTCATATTGGCTCTGTCATTATTATACGTAGCCCATTATTTGCAATTGAACAAAGATCACCACATAGAGTAATCACCTGATCAATCAGGAAGCACAATGAGCATATGAATGACATGCTGTAGAATACGTTCATATGACAAAAGTTACTCCATGTTCAACTGCAAAACAGGTACCAAACACTGTCTATATCCTAAAGATTAGAGGCTGTGTAACGCATCTATCACAAATTCGCGCAAATGACACTTCACTCCCAATTCTCTAACCAAGTGGCTCATCACAGTACATTAAGTAGACTTTACTTAATTATCTAACAACCACATTTTGTAATAAACATCCTGAACACAATATGTAATAAAATTCCTGCATTTATGACACATTCCAGAGGTTATTCAAACATGTGGGAGTTGGACTTGTTAAATGAACAATTAATAACTAAATAAAAATAAATAAAGACATAAATCAATTAAATTCATTAAAATTATCATAACAACATTTACGCATTGTCAATTATGCATGTCAATAATATATTGACTAATTTTAAAAGATACAGTTGGTTAGTAGAATACTAGTATCTCTCATTGGCCAAAAGTAAACTAAAAAAGTGTCCTTAGCTTAATAGAAATTGGACTTGAGGGTTTATAGAGACATAGAAACTGCACGACAGTTAGCGCTATACTCAAGACAAATTACTTTCAAAATGTAATGTATAAAATATTACTAGTTACTTTCATTTCAAAGTAATATATACATTGTAAGAGGAAATAAATCCATGGATGACCTCAAGATCAGGCTTGGAAAGAAATTATCTGATTTTCACTTTGCTCCTCAACTGATAAAAACAAGACTAAAACTACAACTTTTGTAATTTGTTGATCGAATGAAAGGTCACTATCAAATATGCCCAGGTTTCTGGCTGCAAGTTTAACATTAGTGGACCAGGTGTTTTTGGATGATAGGTACAGACTTTGGAAGACCACAGTCCTGATAACAGATCTTTTTTTTATTTAGCTGGAGAAAATTATGGGCAACCCACCATTTTATTTCTGAGAAACAAGATAAAAGATGGATAAAATTGCCTGCTTTGCTGATTTTACATGGAACATACATTTTTGTGTGTCATCAGCATAACAATGACACTGAATTTCATACTTATGCATTATATGAGCCAGAGGCAGCATGTACACAGTAAATAGGAGAGAGCTGAGGATGGAGCCTTGGGGTACACCACAAGTTAGAGAGGCCACAGAGGAGGAAGCATCACCAATTAAAACTGGAAATGTTCTATGTGTTAGGTATGAAGTGAACCGGTCTAGGGCTGTAACCCTAATGCCAACCCATTTTTCAAGGTGATCCAGAAGAATAAAATGATCAACTGTATCAAATGCCTCATAAAGATCAAGCAGAATTAAAATTGAGCAGTCACCAGAATCAGCTGTGAGTAAAAGGTCATTAGTACCTTTGATGAGGGCCTGTGACACTCATGGAAACCTGAAACCTGAAATTTATCAAAGATACTATGGATGCTTTAGCTTTCAGCTAAAGATTTTTTAAGTTAGATTTGAGGATGAACGATGAAGCATGGTTTAAAAAAAGTTAAGAAACTCTAGTCCGAGTATAGACAGGCCTGCATCAATGGTCAACTGCACGATAAATGACAGCAATTTTGTCTGCTAGATGGGCATGTAATGTGTTCAATCTCCATCAACATCTTGAGGTCCATCCAGCAGGGTGTCTTGCAATGAGACAAAAGGGGCTATTCAGCAAAAATAGTGAGTGGATGATGGCTTAAGTGCGTAAATATGTAAGTTATGGTCAATTTAAAATGAATTACATTTTTTGGAAGAGATAGTTTTGTGCTATGTTTTGTACTACAAATAGATTTTCTTGTTTAAAGCAGTTCAGTTTTTGTGAACATTTGAACATAGTCAGAATAGCTATTTCTAGCTATTATATCCTGTTTCCAGTCCTTTTAATTAAAGTAACCTAAACTGCTGGCTGTACTTTAATATCAAATGGACAGATAGGAGAGTGGTATCGATTTTCTCACTCTCAGCAAGAAAGCTAAAGTGTGCCAAACTATTCCTTCAATAATATTTTAAAAAACAACAATATACAACTTATATTAACCTGGCTTTTACAATTAGGACTGTTTAAACAGTTGCAGGCCTAATCCAGTATGTCAAAATGTTAAAAACAACACTGCCTTTCTTTGTTGAGTTGCATGAGGCCCCTTGCATAAGAACCTGTCAGTCAGTGACAGACTGAATTGCAAACCCTCCATCTTCCCTCCTCTCTCTTTCTACCCCTCTTCATGTGTCATCACATACCTCATCTCCCTTTAGTTATAGCTGTGTTTGAGTCTCTTGCCACACTGTGCACCTCCATAAAATGCATCCACCTCATTCCACTTTTTCTTCTACAACCCTCTGTGTTTGCTTTCCTGCGCCACTTGTCTCCTGTCTCATTCCCCACTCTCCCTCCTTCTTCCTGATTTTATCTGGAAGAAGTTTGCCTGGGGTCATTCACCTGAGCCTCCTCACCTGGTCTCTGACAGGCCTGTTGGGGTGGCAAGCCTGCCTAGTGAGGATAACTGTTGTTGAGGGCCGCGGGGAAAGTAACAAACTCTGTTTTCTATCATGATGATATACCTGAGACCAGCAAAGACTTTCGGGATTTGGTTTGCAATGAGTGCATAGTCGAATACAAACAGACTTGAGATGATTACAATATTGTCAGGTGTAAAAAGAACTGTAGGGAAATCACTCAAAGAAATGTTTTCAAGTTCTATTTACATTCGGTTTAGCAAGAAACTTTTTCCTTTTTATACCGCAAACAAATTGATTTTTTAAATACCTATGGGCTACAGTGAAATAAAAAAATTATTTTCATCTGTGGATTTAACAGAAAGTTTGTGAAATGGAGCTGGATCAATTTCCAGCCCACTGCTCTTTTCGTGATGTCAGTTATACGTCTTTTAGTCACTGGCAGTTGATGTGTGTTTGATTAGTGGGACTAGAACCGTCAGCTTCCAGAGATGATGTACTGTACAGAGCCCCTACTGCACCTTCCACTGCCACAGCTTCCAGCCATGCACCTGTTCCCTCAGCCTGCTCTATCTCTTGCTCTCACTCACTCAAACACACACACACACACACGTCTGTGCCTGTGGTTTCAACTTGGCTTTTTCTCATTAAAGACTCAGTGAAATTTGACAGGTTTTGACAGCAAAGGTTTCCACATAGATCCAGCCATAGTGACAGATATCCGACAGCTTGATGATAACTGCTGCCTTATGGCAGAAACACAGGTGTCCCTCATGGGTGATGACAAAAGGCAGCTCTGAGTGATGGACGTGTTTGATGAAAAGTTACAGAGCTGGAACAAGTGTGCATGCTGGGACAAAAACAAGATAAAGGCTGTGAACTTGCGTGAGGTCATTGTGAAACTGACTCAGTATTGAGAATACTCACTTCAGTCTGGCCTAAATATTTTGATGTTCATGAGTTGTACTTGAATCCAACCTTTCATGATTATTCCTAATTTATTCCTTATGATTTAAGTTTATTAAATTACCCAACTTTAACTATTGATCTTCCCTCCATATATCTGCACCTACTTCTTGCCTCTCGCCCGTTTCCTCCTTAGCCTCCACCACCACCTTCTACCTGTAAATCAGCTCCTTAGTGCGGTTTTTAATATTGCTTGAGTGTGCAGTCTTTTTAACGCGCTCTGGCGTTCACTCCTCTCGCGTGCCCTCTGTCAACAGTAAACTTTCTGAAAAGCGAGCTTAACAGGCCGTGAAAGGGCGGCACAGATGGCTACATCCTAGGTGGTAATTATCAACCACTTCCTCCCAACACAAAAAAAAGAAACAAGCGAAGGTGTTGCCGTCAGGTCAACTGATGCCGCTGACACGTTCGTAGGCTCTCTGGCAGTGAGCTCAAGCCGACGTACAGGAAAGGGCCTTCTGGAGCCCAGACAGCACGTTGACAGTGTCACGGGTCAAGTACAGCCATAAGAGGATGATTTTTGGCTTCAGTGCACATCAGCCAGACGGAGATCTATATTAAAACACAATTTTAGTTGGCAAGAAAATCACAGTTTTTCTAATATACTGTACTGCTTTAGCTTAATGTCACATACTGTTTAACTGAGGTTCCTCAGAAGTATTTTAATTGCATTCTAATGGGTTAGTTCTGATGTTGTGTAATGTACACTAGACAGGCAATAAAAGCCAATTAGTCTGAAAGTGTTTCAGTCGGCACAAGGTGTTGGTAATGGCTGAGTTTATGCACACTTAACAAACAAGAGGCTGTTTTTTGAAGAGCTTAACCATTTATTTTGCTGTAGATCTATTAAAATTGAAGGTGACAGCTAATTTGAATCCTCTTTAATTTGCGGGAAATTTAATACACTACAAGGTGATAGGCGAGGCTCCCCCTACCTCCGTACAAGCCGCCCGCCGCATGCAAAAATATGTAAATGCTGCCCGTATTAGAATCTTTGTCTGGTTGTCATTCTCACATGGGGCACATCAAAGCCATATGACCTGATTTTGCACCTGCTGTTTAATTAAATTTACAAGACAGACACAGTCTCCACTCCCGGTGATATACAAATCTGGCTTTATTACCCCGGCACTGTAATTTACAAGGCAATTTACTGCTGGGCGGTAATGGTGCCTGCCAAAGTGCCCCCTCTGAAAAGATACACAAACATGTACAACAACAAGTTATCCCATTTCCCTTCCTGAAGATGGGACCAAGAATGCCAAGACCACTCTATAAAGTGTAATCACAGAGCTAGTGTTGTTGGGGCCCACAGGCCATCTATTGTATATTCGAAGTACTGGCCTCAGTCTTCCAATTACTGGAGAACCCAATACCAAATAAAATTAAACCGAATGTACTTCAAAAAACCGGCATGAACATCTATGAAGTGAATATGATACGTAGTGAGCACTTTCTATATGAGGGCTCTGCTGCCATTGTCCAAAAAAGCACCTCCAGCCATTGCAGAGAGTATAAAATGTAAACATAAGCGCATTAAAAGCGCAGAGCAACATTTGCAGAGGATATTTTAAGTCCCGTCTGCTATTTCTACATTTCCTAAAGTCTCTTGTTTCAATGGGATACTGGGCTTTAATACATCCAAACTTCCCACCTTTCCTATTGAATGTTTCAGATATCCTCTCATTTGGCTTGGTTTCATAACTGTACAGTACTGCAACAAATTCAGGTTTTCTCCTCCTATCAATGATTAGCCTCCATCACAGCGCTGATTTTTGCATCACTTTGTGTGATGTAGTATCTTTTCAGAATCATCGTGTATTGGGACACATTTATTCTGTTGCAGTTGCCTAAATCATTCATTTCTTTACATTTTAGGGCCCTGCGTGTAGAATTAGCAAATTTCTGACTTTGGCGAAGCCAAGCGGCAGTGTTGAAAAAGAAACTGTAAATGGCCACATATGCCATTTAAAAGTAAAAAAGGTAAGGACAAGTATTCCTTACCTTACAATACCACATGATAAAGACTTTGTTTTGATAATAGGAAGTGACAAGGCTTTTGCTCTTGAACCCCAGTTTACTAAGGGTAAAACTTTACTAAGGAGGTTAATACGAGCGGGTGTCACGTAACGGTGAGGCTTCAGTTTGGCCTTCACAGTACTGGCTCTATAGGGTTTATTGGCTAGAAATGCTGTGGGCTTGACTGTAGAGGTGTGCACGTGAGCATGCATCTGTGTGTGCACGCAGATTTGTGATTGCATGTGAATCTGAGACATGCCCCTGGTTGCAGTAGAGTGTGCATCTCAGGCAATCCATAATAGATGATGAAATTTGGCAAGCCGTCCAGCCTTATGGTCCTTTCCTCCTCCTGCAGCTGCTTGTTTTCCCAGAACTCATCTGTGCTGCTGACCAAGAGTTGTGTGCGTATGTGTGCATATCTGAGAGAGAGAGAGAAAGAGAGAGAGAAAGAGAGAGAGAGAGAGAGAGAGAGAGAGAAACTATGTCCGTATGTCACTGTCTTTGCCCACAAGCGCTCCATGAGCATCTTTCCATTCCTCAATATGTCAAACTTGAATATGAAAACGGGGAACTTTTTCATCACTCAACCACCATGTGCACATATGGCCACAAAGCTGATTGTGAATGTCAAAGTTGAGTGCAAAGGCCAAGGAGCAGTGACAAAGCAACAAAGCACCACAGACTATAAATGCAAGCCACACTGTGGAGACACAGATCACAGTTTCAGAGATATCAGTCCAATGTTAAATGTGTAATCTTTGGAATCTTTCTGGTCAGAGGAATCTAGCAGGGCAGCTAGCCTAGATAGACATAACAAAATCCACCTACCAGCACATCATAAGGTCAGTAATTGACATGTTATATCTAATTTGTTTAATCTGTTAAAAAAAAAAAAACACATGGTGGTTTTACAGAAGGTTATGCTCCAAACTATTTCTTGGCTGAGCACAGTAGTAGTGCTTGGGTAAGAAATAGTTTGCCTCATAACACCCCCATTAAACCGCAAGCTAACCAGCTGCAGGGTTTTTTTCATATTTACTACGACATGGGAGTGGTCTTGATCTTACAATCTGTCTGATCATCTGATAGTTGCTTTACTCTGATTTCATTTTAGGGAGGCAGCCATGTTCCAAGATCTTTGGTGAGGACATTTTACCATAACCAGCAGAGTTGATAGCCAAAACTTTCAAAATAAGACAGAATCTGAAATAAACCTGAACTGTTTTTTAAGTGATATTAATGATCTGGCCCATGGGTCCAGAGATTGGGGACGCCTTTGCCTGCTCCCACGTGAGTAACTTTGACCAAGAGTTGTTCAGGATGGTCGGTGATGTATTGTTGTTTATGAAACATTATCAGCTGGTGCGATGGCCTCAGGCTTTCTGGGTAAATTGTTTCAAAGTCATTGACCCACAAAGTTCTAAGTTTCTGCCTGTCTAGCACACTTGGATCCATACAAACAGTGGTGAGTAGTGCGCCATGATTGATGGGATAGTCTGGGCTGGTAAGGTGGGATGCCTGCGCGCAGGCTGTACAGCAGCTGTTTTCTCCAAGCTCGAGGAGACCAAAGACAGAAAGAGTGTGTGAAAGTGAGAGAAAGAAAGAGAGAGAGAGGTCGAATAGAAAGCAAAGGGAGGGCAGAAGGAGGTTGAAGAGAAAAAGTAAGTCTACCTTCCTCTTGCCCTTCAGGCAGACCAGGTGTCTGCAGCTCCACGCTGAGTTGTACCACAGAACCTGGCATGGCTGCTCTCAAACAGGTCCTCCTCCTCGTTCTCCCCTTCCCCAAGGATGGCCGCAATTAACGCGCGCACACACACGCACGCACGCACACACACACACACACACACACACACACACACACACACACACACACAGAGTGCTCAGTGTATAGAAAACATGCCTAAAATGACAACGCCCCAAGCCACAGCACATGGAACGGAAAGAGAGAGAGTAGGAGAGTAGGGGAGAAAGAGAGAAATGCGGGAAACAAAAAGAGAGAAAAAGGGAGCCAGAGAGGCACACCGGAGAGCTTGTTTTATAAAGGTGCAGGTGCAGGATTTGAGTGACTGCCAGGTTGCACTCTCCTTTTGGTTCCATATTAACGTTGTCAGCTTTTTACCTCCCCTCTCCTCACCTGCGCTGCTCCATTCCTCACCATGTTCTGCTGTTCGCTCATTTTCAAGTGCTCCCCTCTCACCCAGGCTCTACAGTAACACAGCTGTAGAAGAAAGTTTGGCAGATACTTTCAGCCCTGCGGCCATGCTTTTTTAATTTTAGAAGTATTTTTGAAGTTCTGGATGGAAACAACTAACAAGCTACCATCAAATCAAAGCTAACAGCAACACACATTTCAGCACGTAGTTCTTAGGAAAGGTTAGATATGCACACAAGCTGATGACAAGATGTCACTCGCCTTTGGTGAGTCAGCTGAAGTGGGTGCTGTGACACTGTGAACAATTGGGCACCTGTGTGAAAGAGACGCATGACTTGTGTCACATGGGAGTCAGACATTGCATCTCATTGGGATGATATGACAGTCAGGAAAAAACATTTTCTACAGCTGCTACATTACAAAACTCTTTGCTGAATGTACAATACCCACTGTTGCCATTGTCACAGGCCATGTCATTAATATTTGTAACTCACAGTAAACAGATTTAAAAAGAATCTTAAAAATTTAAGAAGCAGTGGATGAAATACTCTTATAGTATAGCTTCAAAAACATTGGAGCCTTCATACCTCAGAATGCAACCAGCTACATATTTTCCGTAGACCCTCCATGCTTGACTGATGGCAACGGACACCTTCTACTACAGTGTACTGTATATTTGCAATTCTACCCTCTGTTGACATTTTCCCAGAAAACATAAAGCTCCACCAAAGCCACAGAGATATTATACAATTATTTTCATAAAGCTGAGTAGGACTCCACATGACAAGTAAATTGACCTTCATGTTTAAAATCAGTGGAATGTCTCTTTAAACCTGCAATTCCAATGTTTTGGGCAAATGGGGGATAGTGGAAACAAGCTGTAAACACAACTGACATATCATCACCTTGACACGGCAAAAAGTTGCTCATATGCACGTCCAGCAGCTACAAAGCAATAATAGCTTGTTTCTAGTCACAACCAAAAGTGGATGTAAGTCAATCAATCAATCTTTATTTATAGAGCGCCAATTCATAACAAATGTTATATCAAGATGCTTTCCATAAAAAGCAGGTCTAGACCAAACTCTTTAATTAAGAGAGAGACCCAACGATTCAACATGAAGGATTCAAGAATCCCCACATGAGCAAGCATCAGGTATTAGGCAACAGTGGAGAGCATAAGTATTTGGCTTTTGAGATACTAAAGGCTCCATTATGTTCACTAGCTCATCGCTAATTTTGTTCATATGATGCTGGACAGCTTACAGTTGGCTTGTCAAGCTTTTTCATTGAAAACAGCTACCTTTGGCGGTTAAAAACAACACTGATAAGAGCTGTGAGGTTGAACCAAAACAGTTAAGTTACTGGCCAAAGACCCTACAAACATCTGTAGAACTGACGGGAACTCATCGGGTGATACATTTATATTCATCACTGCCAGCAGCCCCAGCCACATACAAGTAGTAATGTGATCCATTGTTAATATACAAATACTGATAGCCACTTCAACTTCCATTTTAGTTTGCACAGTTCCTTCTTTATAGACTGAGACAGTTAACTATTTCAATGCAAAAATGCATGGTGGTCAAGCTAAGACTGTGTATAGAAAGAAATTGTATACACTGAATTGGCCTGTGTGTGTCAGTGCGTGTCTAATATCTCCAATCTCTAGATTCTACACCTCTGCACAAGCTGCTATTACAACCCCAATACTTATCTGTGTAATTAAGCTTTCATGTCATCATTTTATCACATCATTTATTTATTTTTGTCCCTACAGATGTTTGCCTGCACACTGAGAGCTATTTTTAAATCAGTGAGACAGATGTCTCTCCTGACAAAGGCAAACTTTTACTTTCACTGAAAGGCACCCACATACATACGCACACATGCAAAACAATTATCATAACAAAAATTTACTACTTCTTTCATGGATTGTTTCTATAACTGCTACTGTTTGCAATGTTATATATATATATATATATATATATATATATATATATATATTTTGAGTTTAAACTATCACCACCTACTGACAAAATCAAACTATGCAGTCAGCAAGTTCACTTTTAATATTATAGCACAAATTATCTCTGTATTCATTTTTGTTCGTTTTATATTTTCATTAGTTAATGGTATCACACGTCGTAATATATATCAGACCTCTACTCAGATTGGTACAGATGTCGAGGTTGAAATAGCTTTCTGTCATTTTTGATGTATAGTATTTTGATTTTTCATACTGATGGAAAATATTCCAGTCTTCTATGAGCTACGAAGCCATGCATGACAGAAGCTGAGCTTGGAGAGGAAAAAGTTTCACAAATGGCCAAATGTCACTAATTAGTTTGAACTCTGCATTTTTGATGAAGCCAGTTGGTGTGGTGGGGTGGTGGTGTTGGCAGGGGGCAGCGGGAAGAGGGGGAATTGATGGGCTGTGCCTCAAAATGTAAATTAAACAAAAGGCGGGAGTTCACATGACAGCTTTGGAGGGGCAGGGCTGGAGCCTTCTGATTTTCTGTGTGAGAAGGAGAACAAGTGGAGCACAGTGCACCAAACATTGGCACATGGCAAACAGCTCGGAGGCAGCGGAAGCAAAATAACTTCTGTTCTAGGGAACAACAAAGGAGGAACAAACAGCGTGGCCCACAACTTTTTGGTCCTTATTATTCTGTGATTTCGTAATCAAGAGGATGAGATCTGATCTACAAACCATGGACAGCTGGTTCATTTCCACCGCCGGGCCTTGTGGGAGATGTAGTTTCTTCTCTCAACGACATATGCAAATCCCAACTGTCCCTCCCCTCTCTCTCCATAATTGCCGACTTTTCAGTAACAGAAGGAGGCCCATTTGTGTTTGTGTATATGTGTGTGTGCGAGAGTGTGTCTGCGTGTGCAGCCTATGCTCTCGTCAGGGTCCAGCCTTATTTCAAGGGATAAATAAAAGATGCAGAGTTCTTCTAAAGGAGCCCGGCAGAAGGTAGACACAGACAGGCAGGATACAGAGGGATTCTTCAGAGAATCTGGGCCATGCATGGTGTTGCATCGATTCTCCATTCGGGTTTCACAAGGTTCAAACACACTGCATTGTGGGCCACAGATTGTGTTGCTTGGGTGTCCCTCAAGTGACATGTAAAAAGCCGGCCCCCCATCTGCCTGACAGATTTGTGCGGGCAGCCCCTGAAAGCTTTGGCAGGGAGAGACAGGTGGGGATGGACAGACAGACAGACTGAAGGACGAGTGCCACTCATCACCCCTCAGCTGTCACTAGAGAGAAGGAAGTGAAGCTAACTTTACTGGTGACAAGCTGTGGAGAACAACAAAGAAAACTTTGCTAAACTAAGCTACAATCTGAACCTGCACAGAGCTTTACAGACTGACTGTGGAGTGCTACACCTGTCTGTAAGCTCCTGGAAGCTCCGTAGGGCAGGAAACAGACCTGCTGATGATACACCCTGACAGCCTGCATCAGGATAAATTATGGTAATGGCATGCAGTCATCTGCCTGGTGCCATTTGACTCGACAAAAACACTTAAACACTCCATCTATTTCTCTAAGTGGGAAGCAGAGAGGCCATCTTGGATGGGTGGGCCTGTGGGTTTTTTGACAGGAACAGAGCAGAAGAAACCTAGTGACGCTACAGTGACATCCCACAGTCTGTTCAACACAGAGGCAGGCGGACATGCCTCCTCAAAACCTGCCAGCATAGATGGATGTCTCGCCATATATTCAATATGAGAGCACTGGTATAAAAGGATGCTTACTTGGAGCATGACTAAAACTGAAATTGAAGACTTTACAAATGCAGTTTGTGGCATTACTGCAATTATTTTATGTCTCAACTAAAACTTTATTTACATTTTTTTTTTCACATGTACATGTTTTTTTTGTAAATTTCATTCCATGTTTGTTGTTGACTAGTAAGCCGCTGTAACAGGATGGCTGGTATTGTTTTCACTTCTTGAGTCTGTGTGTTTACAGGTGAGTAGTTGAGATCACAATGAAGGCTGATTTCGGAGATGGGTGTGGTCCCCCCACTTTACGCCCCTGGCCCACATTGTTCCAAGGCACAAATCACGGTGTCTTAGTTTTAAATAATGATTCCTGTCCACTGATCCAGCACAATCCAAATAACAGTCCACCTTTATTTTAACAACTTACCACAGTAAGAAACATGATAAATATTACATAGCCTACACCCACTATCAAAGTATTTTATGCAAACATCCATTAATAATTAATAATTGTGTTTGAAGTGTATTCTTATTCTGATTCTTATTCTTTTGGAGCTGTGTGTAACAAAAAGCAATTTCCCCCTGGGGATTATTAAAGTAATTCTGATTCTGATTCTGATTTCTGATAACAACCATTACATCCTTATTGAGTAGAAATGATTATTTAAGGAGAAGGCACATTAAACCTTCACTTAGATGTCCCTATCCATGCAAAGATGGTTATGAATATTGAATAAATCTAGCACAGTAAGACCACCTGTTAGACCAAACTGTCACATGTCATTCCATTGCCACGTACACACCGGTTTGGCGTCGCGGTTGGTGTGATCCCATCGTAAGATGGTCTCTGGTAACAACAGGGTACAAGTAGTTAAAAGGGACAGTCTGAGATTTTGGGAGACTGGCTTTTTCACTGTCTTGCTGAGACATAGATGAGAGAAGCAATACCACTCTCATGTCTGTGTGTAGAGTACAGAGCTGGACAATTAGCTGTCTGTCAACATTTCCACCTACCGGCACCTCTAATTTATGTTAAGCTAAACTATGCTCTAATGCCATACTTCAAATGCAAAGACATGAAAGCGGTATCGGTCTTCTAATCAAGTTATCAGCGAATAAGCGTGTGTTTCCCAAAATAACGATGTATTCCTCACAAGTATTCTTCAATACTTATTTAGATTTTTCATTGACAATCGAAAAAATCCTTCCCTGAGTAGATAACATTAGACATGCTTTTAGTCTGATCACATTAGGGTTGTTAAGGGCCACGATGTAATGACTGTTCAATCAAATCAATGCTCCCATTCAAAGTTGGAATCAATAACAATATGTTCTCATTATGAAATGTATCTCCTTGCACTGCAGCTGCTCTCCCTCTGGGAGCTTTCTCTTTGTTCTATATATGTGTCCATCTATCTCATTCTCTCTCTCTCTCTCTCTCTCTCTGCTGAAACTCTAGACAGGGCTATCCGAATGTCAGACAGAATCGATACAAAACATGTCAGTGGCAGGTCTCTACTCTCTGAGTGTGTTGTTGGACTCTATATAAAGAATCTGATTCAGTGGAATGATGGACATAGTCAGACTGCTATATCTCAATTGCTGGACTGCACAAGATACATTATTTTGCAATGAACCACAATGAGAATAATGTTTTTTGGTTCCAGGACAGTTATCTAAATGAGTATAATAAATCAGTATAGATTTTCAAAATTGTGATAAAACACAAGAAAAGGACACATTTATCAGATACAAATAAAAAAAACTCATATTTACATTTAGACAAGTTCATTATTGGATTTCTGACTGTCTGACTGGTTCCAAGTTTAAACCAAAAAAATCTTTCCCAGTTGGTGTGGTGGGGTTGTGGTGTTGGCAGTTCCCAGATCTCTGAGGAACCTCTGGTCATTACTTATTGTTGAAAATGAGTCTTATTAACACTACATTTTCACACACCACAGTGATTTCACAGTATACTGGCTCACTTTGGAGTACACTCCTACATCATTGCGACAAGATGAGAAAAAACAAGATTTTCAGCTGCTAAGTTTCTCTTTAATTAATACTACTACTAGAAAGCTTTATAATTAAGACCAGGATACCACTGGAAGATTATAATCATTCTTAATTCAGTTTGCCTGCTTAAATACACACCAGAGAGTTGGGAATGCTTTATAATGAGATTAATATCTGCTAATGTTGATCAGTCACCCTATTTTCTTGATTTGACAGAATAAATCAAACAACTCACGATCCTTTAAAATACCCTGGGAAATACATGAACTGCATGATATCTGATGTTAATTTTTTTCAGTGTGAGAGCTAAATCATATTTACCCTTAACAAAATCTCTGGTAGTCATTTCAATTAAATATCAAAGATGAATTAATTTCAGCTTTGCTGTGAACTGTGTTGTGTACTGCATTTCAGTGAGACAGCAGAGCCTTATTTGGTAGCTGACACTTGTTTAGAACAAATAGACTTCGTACCATATATTCATTTTAAAGAAGACAGATGGACAGGGCAAACAAGCACTGAGCAACCAGGAGCAACACATCAGAATAACATCGCAGAGAAACCACCTGCCTTTCCTTCGCTTTCCATATACATGTATATTTATGCTTTGCCTTCTACATTATGCTGAATACTGAGAGCAGAAATAGAGCCACTGGGCCTAATTAAACATCCTATCTTTCTTGTGCAGGGTGACTGCTTGACATCTAGAGGAGGTACGTACTAACTACTTACATGGACACACACATGCACAACAGTTATTAAGAAGGAATAAAACTACAAAAAGTCCATGGAAGGTAATAGAGACAAAATTTGAGAGAGAAAGAGCAGGAAAGCGAGTACATCAGGCCATGGCTGGGTCTGAGGCTCAATGTGGAGATAAATGTCACTTCTAACCCTCCGTTGGCCTATACAGCACAAATGGAGCGACCGCTCTCCTCTTATCATCAGCTGCACACACATACACACGGCTCTCTCCCTCTCGCTCTAGAACAATTAGCTTTATGGTGGCTCGGAGCCTGTGAAATGTCATTTTGCCAGGTAAACTAGCTATTATATCACAAAGGCTGCAGCTGAGTCAATTATACAGCACAGGGAAGAGGGGTAAAGAGCAGGAGAGGAAGAGAAGGGCCCGAGAACCAGGGCAATGAATTCATGAGTTCATCAAAGGAGAGGGCAGAGGGGTCAGCGGTGCGAGAGGCCGGGAGGAAGGGAGGAAGCGAGAGAAAGAGGGACAGAGATGGAGAGCGGTCCAGTAGGTTGTCAATAGTATGCTAATATAACATTTACATCTGAGGAGAATACATCACCAAATCAAATAAGACACAAATTTAGCTAAAAGGTTCTATATAAGTGTTTGCCTCCTGATTCATTATCAGTCACTGTACTGAAAGTTACATTGGTTAGCTAAAAATGAATGTCAACACATTCTCTTATTTGGCCTTACTGCACAAACGTTTTCTCATTATATCAAAGGTGATAAACATGCAAACAAACAGCAGCGGTTGAATGTTACGCATTTGTAATTCTGGTTCCCCATATTATATTTCTACTACTGTCATTTCTGTCTCTCTGTTTCTCCTGCAATGTCTCTGTTTTTGTCTGTGTTAAAGGTTTTCTTTTTGTGTTTTTGAGGGGTTTGTTCTGATAATACTAATAACAAGTACTACTTCTGCATTCACAACCTTACTTTAAGAGTCTAAACAGGTACAAGTATCAAAAGGACTCAAAGTGTAGCCAGAATTTACATCTACATCAGTCTAGTTTACATTTACATTACAGCTGCTTACCATTATATTGTAATATCTTTGCACACACATTGTGTGACACACAATACTTATGAGATTTCAAGCCACAATCAAGGCACATTACATATGTGGGAGAGACGGGCAGAGAGAACCAAAAACTATGAGGCAACTCTGTTTTCTAAAAGCTGGCTTGTCACAGACACTGTCCTCTCCGCAGAGTGACCAGATGGAGCTTGATGCCCAGGGCACACAAAGGTGGCCCCCGGGGGCCTCCCGTTCTCACCCCCTCACCCCTCCTCACCCCAGAACTGGAGCTCTGGCTGGGCAAAGGCACCAGTTAGATGCCTCTTGCCTGCTGTGGAGGCCACTTTCCCCCCCAAGCCCCCCTCCTGTCTACCCCTTCCCTCCTGCAGCGGACAGTGCCCAAATGCCAGCACGTCCCACCTGGGCCTAGCCAAGCCTGTCCCTACTGTCGGGGGCAGGCGTGACACGCAGCGCCGAGAGCACTCACCCCTGACGGGAACACAATGGCCCAAGGACTGGCTGGCTGACTGGGCTAGGTACAGATAATACTGTTAATCGTGCAGAGTGGCAAACAGCTTCCCAGAACAATGAGAAACCGGCAGAGCGGTGATTGGAAAATATCGCCTACCACTACCATACTCACACCCACACAGACATACATGAAAATACGCACATACACACAGATGTGTACAAGAACCTGAACATGCATGCGTACACACACACTTTAACATGGAAAATTTCATTTGAGCTTGTAGCTACCTCTGAGCTCCTATCAGCCCAAGGTGTTCCAGCCTGATAGAGATGAGAAGAAAAGGAGATTCCTACCTTTTTTTACTCACAGAGGAGTGTAAATCACCAAAAATCCTTCCAGCCTTTTCATTCTTATAATCTAAGTTGTGGAACAATGAACGCACATTGCTCTGAAATCCTGAATTTGTTTTCAATGCCTTTTTTTTTTTTTTTACTCTGTCTGGCTGTTGAAAGATATACACAAATATGTTGTAAAAGAAGATAAACTTCTTCAAACATTTCAAAAACATAATTAATATGCAATGGGTCCTCCACTGAAGAAATGTAGCACATCCTTTGCTATGCTTCATGTGCTAGACCAGTGAGAATAAACAGTACCACTCTAATATACAGTATGACTGGTGATGTAGAGAAACCATGGTGCTAAAGCACAAGTATTAAAATTAAAAATAGAAAAACTGCTCTTGCACTTTTCTACCACTACATGCTCTTTGGCAACCTTTTAGATCAGGGGTCATTTTCCAAGTCTGGCATCCAAAACAGAACAACAGCATCACTCATTCTAACCTGTGCCCCAAAACAACATATTCTTACATTCAGATGAAAAAGCCCTCTAGCGGCTGTAGTAATTATGTTGGAGCAAAGGAGGAAGTCAGATGATGGTATTAAAGAGTGACAAAGACCACAAAGAGAGAAAATCATTAGTGGGTGGGTGGTTGGATGGATGGGTCAATAAAGCATTACACTTTAACACAGGAGCCCACTTTTCGTTTCCCATTTCCTTAACCACGTGTTTACCATCGTAACCATGACAACAAAACTGCCCTAGCCTTCATAAAATCATTTTAACCAAAACCAGGAATATTTTCCCTAATACTTACCAAACCTTAACCATAGCATTGTTTAATCTGAAGGACTTTCCATCATCCATGTGCAGTGTGGAATAGTGTCCCGCCTCAGTGAGAAACATTTGCTTTTGTCTTACCTGAAAGTTACAGTTACACTTCCCAGTTATGCATAGTTTGGCTTGCGATGGTACTGTATGTCTTTTTTGAGCAATGAGGCCTTCTGACATTCTTTAAAAAGAAAGGCTTTTGTTTATCAGCAGCATGCAAGCTGACATATCTGAAGGAAATCGTGATATAGAGCACTTCACTGTACAAAGCATCCATGGCCCTTTCATGACATACACTGGGGTGGAGCTGTCGGCCAGTAGATGTGGTAACCATGGTCTGTTATAATTGCTCCATACTTTGCCTCACAAAAATCGTGTGAGTTGCTAATAAATCTTAGGCTATGAATAATATCTGTAAATGTCAATGACCATTAACCCACATTTTTACTCTTTATTTGGAGGTTTGGGGTGGATAGGGAAATGTTTGGAAGCAAAGCTGCAAGCTTGAATATATCTGAAGAAGTGTGATTTTGGGATATCGTGGTCTTGAGCACAAAAATGAGCATAAAAATTCAGAAGACATGAATGAACTGTCGTCAGTTGGGTGTCCAGTGAAGATTAAACTGTGCGTGTGCCAACCAGCAAATTTTGAATCAATTTGTGAGGCTGTAAAGAGATGATTAAGAGACAAGCCATTCATCTGACAAAAATTTTTAAATATGCAAAATTGTATCCAGATTTTAATGGAATTAAAAACTAGGACAAGAGAAAAAATGGTATTAGTGCCTGCTGACGATGGAGCAGATGATGGAGAGATATTTGGGAGACGTGATGTATGTGAGGTGAGTTCCATTGCTGCCCAGACACGCCCATCATCATCAGTAAATACCGTCTCCTAATATGTCAGTTTGGAGATATTTCCTGTACAGACACAATGAAGAAAATTAGAGAAACCCAGGCCTCCTTCAGATTTAGATCTTTCCCAATAGAAGAGAAGCTGATCGGTTACTTTACTTTATGTTACTTTACTTTTGGTTCCTTACAAAAGTTGAAATATATTTCTCTAATTTAACAAAAAAATGCTTTGTAACAAAGAACAGACTACTTTAATAGAATTATATTTGTTAACTGCCCTATGTGATATGTGGATTGTGGGATTTCACACTTGTGTTACCAACCACACACTCCATGAGAAGTGTACCATATATCTGTAGTAACTATTTATTCAGGTTAACAACACTTTCATTGCATTTGCAGATACATGCTATCCAGTAATTGTCTGTCTTTACTGTATACTCTTTGCTGTATTTTTAAAGTTTGCTATGAAACTCGTGGCCATACAGTCACGCTGTTGCAGCCAATTACTGCTGCTAGCTGCTCAGATGTCGTCAAATTGAGTGGCAGCCTCCCCAGCTCGCCTACATCTGGGGTGTGAGGGGTATGTGTCGCAAACAGTCACACATCCCAGAAATCCACTCTGTTTATCACCTGCTGACATTCATATTCATGTCACTATGCCTCTCTGGCCTGAGACAGGATTCAGCTAGTTCACTGACCAGCAAGGCTTTATTCTGCCTAAAAATCTGCTTTTTCAGTTTTATCTGCTGAGTGGTACTAATCAAAATGCTTCAAGACACTTTTGCACTGCAGAGGTATTAACATATCTAGGGTGGAGGTGCATCAGAGAAGATGCCTCTTTTCATGAATATAAAAACAAATCAGGATTATGCATTAAACAAGAACAAATGTTCTGAAAATGAAAGCAGAATGCCAGCTATGTGTTTGACTTAACCTGGAATGTGTGCAATTCGGTGATAAAAGGCAGCAAAGGCACATGGAAAATGCCCAATATTAGGATATTATGTATAACATTATGTGTTCTACTGCAAAAAATCTTGATAACTGTCCTCAAAGTTAATTTCTTATTTTTTAATTCATTTTATATGCTATGAAACAGCTTATTCAGCTTCCATTTCTATGCAAGTTAACCTTCGTGATGGGATTTGGCCCATGTCTGTGTGTGTGTTTACTCATGTGTCTGTGCGTTGGTGTGTGTGTGTGTCTCTCTTCCCTGTTTGGCTCAGATTTTGGCAGCTCTCCTTACTCTGCCATGCATACGGAAACATGCAGGAGTGGGCCTGGAATCAAGGTCAGGCCTGGAAAACAATGTAGGAACACTCCTAAGACCTGACTTTCTGCTGAGTTTGGCATTGTGCTACCTGTCCCCCGAGGCCACAGCCAGGAGTCACCCATCATGCTTATCCAGACCAACCTGTAATGAGCTGCTGGAAGACAGTCCTACTTAGGGACAACGTTTGGAGTCTCTTGGCATGCTGGTTTTGTTGAAGAGACTACATGGTCTTTTGGCACAAACGCAAGGCCTACTTCAACCTTCCATAGATTAAATGTTACTTAGCAGAAGCCTCCATTCTTGAAATAACTCACGCAAATCCTGCACACACAATCTGTCAAAAACATAGAAAAGAAGCATTTCTCCCGAGGAAAAGATATTAAATCAAGAAACATATTACAAGCGATATTCAAAGAAATAAAAATAGAATTGATAAAACACATCAGCCAGTGCATCATCACAATCACCCAGTCAACATCAGAAAACACCATTTTACCTCCATAAAATGTCAAGAGGCAAGAGGGCACCGGCTGACAGTACAAAGAGACAGAGATCAGAGAGCCCCCATACCACTTTTGTGCTGACCTTAAAAGGAGCGGCGCACTGTGCAAACATCTGGTCCATCAGCTGGATCCTATGCATCAGCGGGCACAGGGACACACTGGGACAGGTTGGCGGCTGCCTTTGACAGCAACAGTTAATTTCCAACATAATCAATTTATGTGCAGCTCCATAATAACCATCTGTGTTCTGCACAAGGAGGACAGTCCTAAGGAACAGAGCAGCGCTGGCTGTTCCTCCTCTCCATGAGCCACGCCAGGAGCAAAAGGGACAAGAAGGAAGTGGAGGAGGTGAAAGAAAGGGAGAAGTTGAGGAGATGGACAAAGGGGGAGGCGAGGAGGCAGAGGACAAAGATGTGAGGCAGATAAGGATGGGAAGACGAGGAGAGGGGAAGCAGTAGTGGTGAACCATGGGTGTAAAAACTAAGTGAAGACTGAGGGGAAAGTAGGAGAGGTGAGAAATGGGAGGAAGTAATGATGACGAGAAGCAAAAAAGGAAGCAGGCAGAGGAAGGAAGGAAGTAAGGAAGGTAGAGGACAGATGATGAAGTTAAATTGCCATTTTAAACAGTGAAGAACAAGGACAATTTAATAGTGGAAGTCAATAAGGTTAAGGGGATAAGAAAAAGTGTCTCCATTCATTATACCTTTTCATTATATGATGCAAATACACTGAGTAAAGTGGGTCTCCTCCACATTTCCCTGCTGTAAATTTGGTTGTCCTACAAGGTTAGCTCCCTTGGCACTTGAAGCCCACTGCATCCTCATCCACCTCCAATGTCAAAATTTGCCAGGGAAGGTGTCACTCAGGCGATTACTGAATCACCTTAGTGAGCCAATTACACTGTGCGCTGTCAAGGCCAATAGCAAACAGTGCCTCACACACAGACACCCACAGCTTGGCTAGTGTGAAACAAAACATGAAAACGGAATTAAGCTCTGGTGACCCCTCACCCCACTACATGCAATTTTCATAAGAGTAATCAGCATAATGTGCTAGCTTCTGCAGATAACTTCTGAGTTGCTTTGACCTTAAAAGAATTGTTTTTTATGAGGGGGAAAAACTCCACATTGAATTTGAACTAAATACACTGCTGGACAATTTGGGTATACAAACATACAATAAAGATTTATAATAAAGACATAATATAAAGATTTATGCCGGTTGCCATAATCCTATTGTCTGAAATGAACTTTTTTCTTGTATGGAATCTTGTAAAACTGACGGCTAATATGCCTTTTCTGTTTGGCAAACCATAAGAAGGATGAAAATCATTTTTCCTGCTGAGTGAAGATCTTTTATCACCCAGTATTCTGCCGCAGACTGGACACTAAACCATGGAAACTGTTTTGGTTCATATGAGAATGGAAATGAGGGTAGATTCAAGGGAATTAATGGCTGTCACAACAATTTCACTTCCTCTCTTTCTTAAGCAACCTCCCTAAGCAACACACTCCTTTCCCCATTTTGTTTTGTGTAAATGTAAGCAACAGAAGCTTGACTTACACATATACAACCTGCAAAAATACAAAATATGAGCATACTCACGCACACACATACACACAAATGGTGCTCAAACATCCCAAGCCAACTGACATCAAATCCACCTGCCAACAAGAACCTCAGGTGTGTGATCCTGTCTGAAATATATTATTTTCATACACCACTTCTGTTGGATCCAATCTACCACTAGACCTCAATACAGTCCAACCAACCTGTCATGCATTATACATGTGCTGTGTGAATGTCCATGTGTCCCTGTACATCCTCTGTCGTCCTAATTGACATGCAGCGGGCCCTAGCAGCTGTGAAGCTTTCTGTGCATGCACGTGTGTGTGTGTGTGTGAATGGTGTGTATAGCTCTCACTGAAGCCCCTGCATCCTCTAGGCCACCTGGACATAATGGCCTTCAGCTGCCACCATCACCACCAATACAAGCAGCAGCAAGAGTTGACTTAGAGACACATTTCTAAGATATGCACCCATTTTCTTTCAATCATGCGCAGACCTGTACTATTGTTCATGCATCGGTGTGTAAAAGCAAAATCGTGCATGTAAACGCATAATCACAATAATACACATTATGGGCACAGAGACACATGCTGAACATGAATACAAAAATCCTAATATTCTTCGTACAAAAAGGCCATGTGACCGTGAAATTTAATGTGCAATATGCTGTGTAATATCTACAGAAAGTATCAGTTGTTTGATATTAACACTGTGTGTGCAGGGATACTGGACTGCATATTTATGTGCTTTATACAGCATCACAGACATAATTTTTCTATAAAATGTAGGTTTCATGAGAAGGCCTCTGTGTCAGAAATACAGGAGTTTTCTTTGCGACTTCAGATGTGTCCTTTGTTTGCAGTGTATATGGATCTCGTGTGTACACGTGTGTATGTGTATGTATGTGTGTGTGTGGGGGGGGGTGCTTTTTTTCTTGATCTTGCCTTTTTCCTCATCTCCTAGTCTTGATTCTATATTTTTTTTCTTCCTTTCCTATATCAGAAGCCTTTGATTCTGTCCTGCTTCTCAATTCTTCATGGAACTCCAGCATTTCAAAGAGTTCTTCTTCTCTCCCCTCCTCCTTCCCAGGCAGAGTGCTGGCCAAGTCTGGGAGAGGGACTGCCCATCAGAGGTTGGCTGCTATCAGCAGGGGGCCGCATGTCTCCAATTCAGGTCAGCCTTGGCTACAGACAGGGACTTTAAAGCAAGCCACAACGCGTCCTGTGATCCCAGTAAGCACGCTTGTTAGTGGAATTGATAACGGACCCATACACCTGGGTCCTCTGAAGTTGGCATGGCATTTTAAAGGGGAAGACGGGGAGCCAGGGCAGCCAGATACCGCATGCAAACGTGTTGAACCAAGTAAGGGAGGGATGGGGGGAAAAAGGTCTTTTTGGCATGTGACGAAACAGAATATGTTTGGGGGAGCGACCTAGAACATTGTGGAATTATGTACAAATACAGGGCATATGGCATGGAATCATTCTGAGAATCCTAAATATGTTTTGGCTCTATCATGTTACCCCCTGTAATTTTCTTGCACAAAGTTTGAGTAATGCGTAAATGAATCCAAAAAACATCCACACATACTTGAGTCTTACGCGTTACATTTTTAAAATTAACATGATGATTTATAAACCTTACATTCAAACTTTATATTGTGCATTGGTGAGTCTGTATGTGTGCATTCAGAGGCAGCAGTGTGGCTGATACAGTATGTCCCAGCATTTCCCTTCCAAACAGTCTAACACAAGCGCCATGCTCAGATGCCACATTTATGATAATCAGAGTATAATTCATTTATTGGGTCTACCTTTGCCATGTGTTGACCCCACGGCCATGTTGCCAGCTCACATCTGGCTGCATGGTGCAGTGCTCAGTCCTGGATGGGATTTGCCCCTGGTGATGGGGCATCTGGGAGGCCAGATGAAGCTGAGGCTTGATGAGTGCTTTGTCTATTATGGATATGGGGCTTTATGGAGACATTGACAGCTGCACATTGACAGTCTCCTGAGCAGGAGGCCTACTTCAGCAGTTGTGCTCTTTCTGTTGTCTCGAACACAGGGAACAAACACAGAGCTCTGAGGAAGGGGAAGGATCACATGGTGGTCTTTTTTTTTATGGAAAACCTTTAATTTATTCAGCCTGCTCATAAACCTTATGACACAGTTTATTGGATTGATAGAAATGTTAAATCTGCAGTCAGGAGAAGCCTCCAGACCACACACATTTGAAAAAAAAATATTTTCAGTAATTGCAACCTACCTAACATCAGGCATCCTGCACATATTTAGTGCTGCTCCCCAAAATTTGCATGGATAAGATGCACCCACCAGTATCAATGCACGTTTCTAAAAATTATTCCAAAATGAGGCCGTAACTGAATGAACCCATCAGCACATCCAGTGTATGCCCTGACACTCGTAAGTGATAAGCTCTGGTTCGGAGCGGTGGATGGAGAGAGCTTGACGATGAACGTGAATGAAAGATCATCGACCGACAAGAGACATGTAGCTACAGACCAGGCAAGCCGAGCTGACGTTCTCCAACCTTCCCTCCTGCCCGCCATTTGTGAAGGATTTGGGGATTTCATAATTTCCTGTTCTTTCTGAAAGGGGGATGGCAGCACCTGGTCCACACAGCTGTACTTCATTTAGAGAGCAATTTGAAAAGAGCGAGGGGGAGAGGAGAGGAGCGGAGCAGCCTTGTCATTAAGGGCTCCAGAATGGCCTCCGTTTGTTAGACACATGGCACAGAGTTAATGCTGCTGAATGGGGAATAGGCGCTGTTGATGCTGTCACAAATTTCTCATAAGTGCTACGACATCTGAAAAAGCCACTCCAAGAGCAGGGAGGGGGGAAATTCAAATTTTCCTTATCAAAGAGGGTTTTTGTAGGTAATTGACAGCTGCGGCTAGGATGTAAGCATGTGTTTCTGTCTGTTAAGATGGATATTCTATTTGTGTACCATTTCATCTTTTACACACCTTGAAGTTTGTTGTATATGCAGGTGATGGCAGTGCTGGAGTTTGTATCAATGAGTTGACAATGAGAATAATAACCAGATTGTTGGTAAACTAAGGTGATGCAAAGGGTTGTTGTGTGAATGCGCAGCTGCCTCGCCTCTTCAGAGTTGATCTAATTGATTTTGACGTGCACATGTGCAGGGGAGAAAAAATAGTGAGGCGGGATCAAAGGCAAACGCTTTATTGCCACATCACAGGCCCCTGCTGCATTTTGAATTCTACCAATCTGTCCAAACAGTCAGATAAAATCCTGCGATGAAGAGATGCGCCTCTCTCTCTCTCTCTCTGTCTCCCTCTGCCCCTCCCTTCCTACCTCTCTTTCTGTCTCCCTCTGCCCCTCCCTTCCTACCTCTCTCTCTCTCTTCTGCTCTCTCACTCGCTACCTTTCGCTACCTCTTCCTGCCTTCTTTGCTCTTTCTCTCCTTTAGAACAAACCTCAAGTGGAAGCAAGTGATGCAAGAGCCACGAGGGCAGTATGAAAACACTGATCCACAAAGGTAAAAACAACTTCCACAACAACTTGTCAGGGACTTGACAGATGTTAAGAACTAAAACAGGAGGAGGTAAAATTAAATTTAGCGAGTTACGGAAACTGCCACAGACACAGTGCTTTACTCTGCATTGCGGGAAATTGGCCTATTTCAGTTTATCAAATTCACTGTATACAGTATCCACTGATAACAGTAATTTTTTTGAAATTATTGAGGTCAAAAATATGTCTCTTATAAATGTCAGGGTGACTGTATCCGTAAACAATCATTATAAATCAATATCTGTAAAATATCTTTAAAATAAGGTCACTTAAGCAGAACAAGAATAGCAGAAACAACAGAATCTCTCTTGCTTTCACACCTCACAAACACACAATAACGCACACAGCTGTCTTTTTCAGTAGTTAGCCATCTTGACTGCTCGGTGAGCAGTGGGCCGGCGCTCTGTGCTCATTGTTAATGGGATGTTAGTGTGTGGCTCTCAGAGTGTGTGCCTATGTCTGTGGGCAGAGTGTAATAACAGAACCACAGTTGGACTAACCATGCTGGGCGCAAAATGAGAGCTACAAGGACAAGATGAGGGTAGCATACACACAGGCAAACACACACACTCACACACACACACACACACACACACACACACACACACACACACACACACACACACACACACACACACACACACACACACACACACACCTGCAAGGTGTGTCTCAGAGAGCTGTGCTTCACAAATGAGTCAGAAACAAATCCTGGTAACAACACCAGTAGAGAATATCTCCACTGAGCAAAGCCATCCACTGGCACAAATGTGCATTGTACAATACATTTGTTTGCTCAATCTCACCTCATATTCTATGCTTTTTCCAACAGTCATTGACACTGACATAACAATGATGGATTCTTTGGCAAGAACTGGAACTAAGAGGCATCCTTTACAACCAACAACTTGATGAGATCTGTATGGAAACTTGTGAGTGGGCTCTGCTGTTTGTCAAGTGTGCCTTTGGCAGGGCAGTGGTGGTAGTGATGGCGGTGGGTGGTGGTGGGGGTGGAGGGGGTCAGGGGGGCTCTTGGCTGCTCTCCTCCCTCCTGTCAGCCCCCTCTCTCGGCCAGGCAGGCAGGCTGTGTTGGGCAGCCCGGCTCCTCGGTAGCAGATGCGAGCCCTCATGTCAGAGGCAGGCAGTGGCCCGACGGAGTGCCGCTCGTGCTCATACCTCATTGAGCCATCTCCCCTAGCAGATGGCGCGCTGCTGCGGGCGCTCCTCTCCCCGATAATTACCAGGCCTCGCCACAGATGGAAATGTCAGTCAGCCTCACAGGTCCTGGTTCCTGCCACTGCCTCCGTCCGCGGCCCCTCTACCTAGGCCGGGCGCTGCCAACACTCACCATGTGTTCTGTGACTGCTGACTAGGCAGGCAACAAAAGAGAAATCCGCCCACATGAATATTCATGCAGGGATGTTAGGTGGCTAGCTGTAGACCAGACTGGGCACCAGCAAATAGTTGGCCAGGTGCAGGTTGTGACACCGATTTTCAACCTCTTTTTGTCTTCCACTTCTATACTGTGTCACTGTTCACGTTTCATGACACAGAGCAGTGAAGTGTGCATTGATCAATCTTGTGCAGACTGGAGAAAGAAAGGTGAAATTATACCTACTGCTTTGTACAGTTGTGGAATGACATATTTAGGAGATTAGGATAACTGTGTTTGCAAAATGGATTAATTCTAGCAGATGCCAGGACTAACCCCCACTTATCTGTGATAAGGTGACCAGATGTCTCAGCTTGGCAAAGGCAACACTCTCCGAGTTTTATTACTCGGCGCCAAAGCATCCCCCGAGAAATTTCTCCGTGCATTCACAGATAATCTACCTTCGCAGAGAACAAGGCGACGGGGTTTTGCTTCTTTGTGTATTTGTCCATGTAAGAATTTATGTGGACGTGTTGCCTGGTTGTAGAAAGCTCAAGAAGATTAAACTAAAGTAAATACCTTTGTGCCTAAGTGCCAGCAAGGCAAGGGAAAAAGACAGAGAAAGCAAGTAGTGGCTTATTGGAAATATCACTTTGGCATACGCATCTTATAATGATGTTTCCCAATAGAAAACAGCAAGGAAATCATTTTCAGACATCTAAAATGAGCTTTGGCCCATTTGTTTCACAATAGAAAGCATTTACTTTTGTTTTGCTTGTGTTTACATAAGTGTGGATCACTGGGAGACACAATGAGTGAGAGATAGAGAGAGCAGGGTTTTACATAATCCTCATTCATTCACTTACTGTACATAATAATGACCACGATGCCTCTGATATGTCATTAAATCTTACATTATACCGAGATATACTGTATTACCACAGAAAAGAGCTCTTATTGGCTCTCATAATATATTTCAACTGGGAGAGCTTAAAATCGACAATCACTGATTAAAGGTGATGGCTTTAATTGCACGTCATACCCAAACAATAACATTTTATTGCCCATATGTCTTTTTATGCACTTGATGTGTCTCTCAACAGTATTCCTTCTGCTCTTCAATCTAGGGTGCGCTGTGTCACAAAAAATGCTGTTTGCAGGTCACAGAAGCCCACATGACAATAAAAGCAGTGGTGGTTGACTGAAGAAGAGAAATGAGTCATAATGAGGATGCCTAAATGTTGGTGCGGGCAGTGATGTCTTGCTACTTGCAGTGCACCACTGTTGACAGTTTATAGTCTCAGCCACAGACCCCTGAATGTGCAGGTGGTGGAGGCCACGTTGTTGCAGAGCAACATTCATCCCACAGCATCAGAAACAAACGAACACAGTACATCAGTTTACTCAAACATAAAAAGGAACTCTGCTGTGGTTCTTGTTATTGACTACATTACAGAGGTGAAAAGTGTAAAAGGCAGCTTGGTGGACAAGAGAGTAGGGAGACAGAGTTAAGACAAGGATCTTACTTTTTAACATTTATCTTACCAAAAAATTACTTTGATATAGAAATGTGTAACTACACAGGAACTATAAAACAGTGCTAAAAAACAAACTGCAGTGACAACACTATAGTTAGCCTTATATAAAATTAATTTATGGCCTATTTCTGATGTGTTTCCTGTAATTGAAAGATACATTTTGAGGTTCTTATCAACATCTTATCAATTGAGTTTGGTAAACTAAATAAAATAATGCACTAACTAAATGTAATTTAATGGAGAAAAACAGTAACACAGATAAATTAGGGCTGATAAAAACTAGTTTAGCTTAGATGCTCAAACAAAAAGCCCAACTTCAAACCTATCTTTTTCAACTTTCATGTTTCTGCAGTTACTACGAAACTTCAAGCAGACTCCTTAAGTTGCCCTGAGCACCCCACCAGATCCTGGTGCATGCCTGAATGTAGTCTGACCTCTCTGTGGAGGGGGGGACGATTGGATGGATACATCTCATTGATGTAACTGCAAATGTATCTCAACAACAAACCTGTCATTCTATCTGAGAGATTAAGATCGTATCAGCAGCTGTGATGCATGCAGTTTGGTCAAATGCAGTAACACAGTAGACAAAGTTTTGATAGTTGAGTAGTGCAGAAGAATCAGTTTCATCATGGGGATTAATTCCAGCCCAACTGCCAAGTCCTCACTCGGTGATCTCTTGTTAGGCAGACTGAGAGATCAAACTTGAAAACATATGATGCAACATGAGCGCAACGCAGTCAGCATAAAATAACCAGAAGAATCCAGCCCTCTACAAGACTGAAAGCTGTCGGCATCTCATTAAGTCACACTTGGTGTCAACCAGTAGCCTGAAAAGGGAAGAAATATAAAAGAAAGAAGGAAAAGCTTTTGTAATTTAAAAACTGTCTAAATCCTATTAGCAGCTAACAAAAGAGAGGGGTGTATAGACAGGCGCGCATGCTTACATCATCTGTATGCATGTTGTTTGATTATGTACCATTTAGAAGCCACTTATAAGGCCTTTGTCGAACCACGAGAGTGGCAGTGCTCAATATAACCTCTGATCATAATTACAAGTGGTCAAATGAAACTCAAGATATCACACCTTTGTGTTGTACAGATGCAGTTCAACAGAATGGCATCAGTCTGCCTCCCTTTTTTCTTTCTTCTTTTTGTCTTGGGCTGACAAAGCTGGCCCCTCATTTCCATTCTGCCCATTATGCAAATGAGGACGGATCACATATTGGTTCAGATGAGTAAAGCAAGTGCAGAGGCCAGGTCTCCTTTAGGACCAAGTGGAAATTTGCACTTAAAAGCTATTTTGTGTGGTAAAACAATGGCCCAGGTGCTGTGCCCTTGACCAAGGGCTTTATCGTCTCCTGTGAGGCAGAAAGTTGGTGTCACACCTGTTTCAGCCCCTTTCTGTCGGCGCCTGGCCCAGCTCATTCAGTATGGCTGACAATTGAGTACAGATGATGCTGTCAAAAAGATTTAAAGCTTTTACTGCTTCCTAGCCCCTCCACCCCTCTGACTAATAGCTAATGTGTTGCTTGTTAGAAGTTAATTTTGTGTGTGTGTGTACATATTTACTGTGATACAAAATCACGTGTTGTTAAATACATGCTTATTAAGTAGTCAACATTTTCATTAACTGCTTATTGTGGTCAAGGGGGCACAGCGTTTGATAGACGAACAACAGAGGCCATATGTTATTAGTTGCACGCTACGATTTTCTCTCCTCACACAATCATGTTGTTAGTCTATGGACAAAGCTAGATCAGAGAGATTAGAACCCATCACCTAATGCGTTCAATCAGCAAATCACCTCAAACCTTATCAAGCAATACTGATGCCTGGCACCCAACCAAAGAAGAAATTACTCCTCTGAGGATTAATCTAGTAGGAGGCAGATGATTTGAGCACAAAGACCAAAACCCTCTGCAGCCAAAGCTTTAAAGGCCCTGTGTATGATATTAAGAACATGAATATAGCAGTAAAATTACAATTTGCTGTGTCAAGGTACAGTGGAGTAAAGGCGACCTGAACAGAAAATTAAGTCACAATCCTTCCTTGTGTGTTGAAATCTGAGCTTCTGTGTTCTTTGTTTTGGTACCTGGGTCGACCATGTGTGCATGTTAGCGCATGTGAGGGTTCGAAGCATTAAACTGAAGGCGACCCTCCAGAATTTCCTCCACTGAAGAAACCACATTGTTCGTCTACAAAGGCCTCCACTCAAAGTGTCCCATTTGTGCGCGTTGTTCCTGTAGCTGCTCTACGAGTTATGGCATTGCATAAAGTGCTTTTTGCAGAACATTATGACGTCAAAGTAATGTCGATCTTTGGCCATTTGGATATAACATGTCCGAGTTGTGGCCAAAAACATATTTTGTGAGGTCACAGAGACCTTGACCTTTGACCACCACAATCTAATCAGTTCATCCTTGAGTACAAGTGGATGTTTGTGCCAAATTTGAGGAAATTCCCGCAAGGTGTTCCTAAAATATCATCTTCATGAGAATGACACCGACAGATGGATCGGTGGACAAACGGACAACCCACAAACAAAATGCCTCCGGCCAGAAAGATCAATATTCCAACCAAAGAAACAATAGCAAAGATTTACAATCTCTTGCTTGCCTAGTGTACTTGGCATTGTCACTTGACATTGTTCACAAAAAGGTAACATTATTCCATTGTTCGTCTCACACACATTTGTTTTGGTATGAGATGTTGGTGCTCTAAGGCGACTGCGGTTCTAAATCTCATATATAGAAGAAAACACACACACACACACACACACACACACACACACACACACACACACTCTGCATGTCACATTTTAAATTCAGAGTAGAGCAGAACATCAGATAATTTCTGGATGTATGCACATTTTTAGTGTCGGCCTGTATAGAACACAATCTACTTTGATATTGTCTCCACTTTGTCACGTTATGAAAGCATCTGTCCTGAAGTTTATGCTTGTTGCCTGGCAACCTAACAATAACGATAAGGCATTGTATTGTATTAAACAAATACAATATTATTCATTTAAGCCACAATTTGAAAAATAAACCTGCAAAATATCATTTAATTACATTTTAGTATTTTAATACTTCTGGCAGTTCAAGATTATGTCTTCTGTGTCACTCTCATCAGGTTTTACTCTTTTAGTAGAAGTTAAAAGATGTTAGTTCTAAAGTTAAAACTGCACCGCTACAAGTTCCCCATTGGGCTTTGTGCATAATTCTAATTTCATACTAGTTTGATAAGATAAGGAGGAACAATGGTTGCAAAAAATGTTTTTAAAAAAATAGTTCTCAAGTTGCCGGAGCCAGTTCTTTTCTTATGATCAAAGTGTCCCTTTATCTACAGGGATCAAACTATGCAATTAACATTGGGCACAGATAACGAATAAACCCTCTACAGTTTGAAAAGGAAAAGCTGCTCTGTGGTGTGTGCACTATATGCAATGGCATTGCACTTGCATCAAATTCATTTCAGACCAAATATCACACGCACTGGTTTTTGCAATCTGCACTGCACTAAGGGCCTGCTGCTTTCACAACCTGTCCTGAAGAGAGAGCAAGTGAGAGAAGCTGTATGTAAAGGAGGGAGTGAGCAAAACAGGAAAAGAAGTACAGAGTAGTTCAGAGTGGGTGTGCGTGAGTGAGTGAGTGAGTGAGAGAAAGTAAGAGTTGGGTGACCTTGTTACCAGTTGGGTTGAGTTGGACAGGCTGGTAGGAGGTTGCTGTCTACGGGGAGGGACAGACAGATGCTCGCTCTTCTCCCTGGGCAAAACATCTCGCCTGGTGCAGGCAGCACACAATCTGGCCCGGGCAGCTGTAACCCTAATGATCACTGGTGGCGCTGCACCTGACCGACCGACCAGCTCCACACTCACTCAGCCCTCCCCCTTCCCTCCACTCCCCGGCCCTCTGTCTCCTCTTTGACCTCCAATGCCTCCCAACTCTGAGTAGAAATAGTTGTGTTTGCAAAGCATAGATGAAGCAGGGAGAGGGGCTAAATTAAGAAGGTGTTTTTTTTGTTTTTTTTTAAACAGACAGGATCTTAGGCGGGGGAAGAGGTTGATGTGAGAATGATGGGGGAGATTGGACATGCATGTTACAAGCGCAAAAAAAAAAGAGTAATCAAGGCAAGTCCGTGTATACAAATGTAAGGAAAAACGGGAGAAATATACAGTAATTTTTTAAAGAAATAGATCAAGAAGTAGGGGTATAAACACATGTAAAGGGCTAAGGAATGAGGATACAGAGGAAGGGGGGGTGTAAGGAGCTCCCATGCTCCCCTCCTGCTACCACTGATCCAGTCTGAGCTGCTTATCGGGTCTCTCCCACACCGCTCTCTGGTGTAAGGGCTCAAACTCCCGGGGCTCTGACTGGCTGCCTGGAAATGTGTCTTGCTGGATGTACAGTACATATCTAAGGATGAATGGACAGAGATGAATGACTTGATGAATGTATATGTGTATTGCGATGGCTAAACACTGACTGGCTCGTTAGATACAGTATGTGTATGTCTGCGAGATTCATCAACAGGGGTCCAGTACCTTCACACCAGCTAATCAGCAGCTATTTTTGGTTTGGTTTACTGGCAACACTCCTATGTATTTATCAAAAAACAACACATCAGACATTGTCTGGGTTAGAACATTAACGTCCTCGACTTATTTTCAATGTTGTCCCTGGTGTCTCAATGTCTGACACTAAAAAACATTAGAAAACAGGGATAAAGAACTAGAAAACTAAGTCACATACACAAGCAAATGATAAAATCATATTAAATCATGAAACCTATATACCAAAAAAATTGTATATCATAGTGCACATGAAGATTTAGGGGGAAATGGTCATGTTAAGCCCTTTAATGAGTAACACTAATATCTAAATCTGCTGTTTTAATCACATAATTTTGCTCATGGCAACTTTAGCAGGCAGCTTTAGACTCCTCTGTATAGTGAGGATTAACAAACTAACTCAGGAAGCTGATTTATATTTCAATATTACCCAGGTAACATTGTTGTTAATGTGATAATAAGTGGTAGCTGTGAAAGTTGGGCCATATTTCAACAACAAAATAACAAAAGGCTGAACACATTTAATTATTTTTCTATAGTGTTTTTTCATATTTGAGCATTATGGTTTTACCAAACATGTTTTTTGTTCAGTGTGTGAATTATGAGTTGTAAGACTCCTAATCCATATTAATCAAAGCTGAGCTGTTGTTTTCTCTAGCATGCAATACATACACATGCATAAGCATACACACACACACATTGTACATAAAAGGTCATCCAAAACAGCCTCCTGTGGTAAACATTTTAATCCCAATTAATCGCTAATTCAGCTCATCAGTCTATCCGTTCATTTCAGCGAGACAGTCCAATCTAGATTTGCACAGGCTGCTTCATGAGCCTCGAACATGATGAAAAGGGAATGCTAGAAGACTGTTTTTCTGGTCAAGTGTGCACTTTCAAAAGGGGGTGCTAGTTATCTTCATTTGGCTCCTCTGCCTGCACTACACTGAGCGGGTTACAAGTCTTGTTAGACTGAATTACAGAGTATTACAACAATAGAGAGTAGAGGATGCAAATGATTCAAAGCTAAACAAAGAGAAACTAAGAGAATGCTTTTATAGTGGGTTTTTTTTTATTATTATTAATTTCAAAAAGAATGTTTTTAAAGTAATTCTCAATCTTTCAATAAATGTTTCTGGGTCCTACTGGATCATTGCAGCATTTATGGGTCAAACAGAATTTTTCAGTGTATCATAATATTTCCTCCTCTGTCCAGAAAAAAAGACATGTGAAAGTGTATGTGTTTGTTGACAGAGGCAGAAAAGGCAAGAGGGCTGTAGGTGCCAGAGAGACAGAGACAGAGAGCATCTGTGAGTGAGAGAGAGGAAGCGGAGTGAGAGCTTGAGAGTGTGAGAAGGGGGATTGGGGTAGCGAGTGTGTTTGGAGATCGGCCTGGGCCAAGAATGTGTCCGTGACTGCTGCTCTGTGTATCTGCCTTGCCTGGGTGACACTAGTGACACAGACATTTCCCAGCAGCCTCCTTGCAGTCCTGAGCCACTAGTGCTCTTCCGGGAGCCAATCTACACACACATACACACCACCATGGCACACTATCTCTCTGTCTTTCCCCTCTCTAGGCCAGGCAACAGGCTCTGTGTTAGCCTAAGCAGACCAGGACTGTCAAAACCATATGACCCCGGCAGGGCTTCTCAAACTGTGCTGCTGCTCTGTAATCATACTCCGCCGGCCAAGACTGCTCATGTTCACAGTATGTTTCCAGCACAGCAGTTCCTCCACTTGGGATTGTTATCCATCAATGAGCCTAGTTCGGTGATTTGTGGCACTCTATATGCTGCCCTTGCGCGGCTGGGATGCCAGTCGGCTGTATGGTGGTGTTGGCAAAGAGGAAATCGACTGCATGGTCACATTGGACGACATGTGAATCAGTTGATTTGACAAATGTGCGCATCTACATTGAGAAAACATGTTGCCATCTCGAATACATCAGCCAAAATACCAAAAATACAAGCAGTTCTACAGATAAAGAATTGTCAAATATACTATGAATTATTTCATAGATAGATAGGTAGATAGACAGCAGACAGACAGACAAGCAGGCGGGCTCGGAACACTTAAAATCCTCCAGCTAGGATCTGGAGAGAGTTCACATCCTCCTCCTGCAGCCCAGCTGTCTATCTGCCATGTTTTCTTTATCAGCCCCTCGTCATCCGGCAGCCCTGCACATGACCAAATTAGTCTCAGTATCAGGCGTTATCTGGGCGCGGATGGCCTGCCTGCCTGACCAGAATCACTCTCTTCCCAGCCCTCTGCTCCACTGGCTGCTTCGGACTGAGGAAACCCAGGCTGCGGATCTTGGGTTTGAGCCTCAACAGACTTCGCAGAGCTCCGGCACAAGGAAAAAGGCCTTGCTTCCTTTTAAGGTGGCTGGCCTTGCTTTGGTTTATAAATATATGAGATATAAATTATATATTTATATACCAAGTGAGGGTCAGTCGGTTCCCTGAGGTAAAATGAAAGGGAAGGTGGAGGAAAAATAATAAATGAGATTGTTGGGGTATAGACCTGGGGATATTTGCTTACTTTAGGTTCTCTCTGCAGCAGATGTACACCGACCTTGTAACTTTGAATTTCTGGAATGGCTGTGCTCAGTGGACGCCCTGGCAGAGTGCTCTCTCCTGCATAAGCAGAGTTGAGGGAAGATTAGAATTTGCACTTGGCTGGCATTACTACATGAGTCACTCATGCCCTGCATGTGACGTCTTAAGTAAGTTTCAAGACGAAAAGTCTCAAAGTAAAAGATTAGCCACTGGCATATGTATTCATCTTAATTCATGTAGTATTTTCTATCTTGGAACTTTGAGCTTTACAGTCCCATGACCTTAGGTGCACCGAAGATTAGTTTCAATTTCAAAACCACTCTCAGGAAAACTTCTCATGTTTAATTAGAGAAGCTAGTGGTCGTAGTAGAGATAAAAGAGTCTATGAAAAATTGATATAAAGCATTGCTGCTGCCTGCCTCTTTTATGTGAGACTCAGAGTAGAAAATATCTTAACTGTGGTTCAAAGAACATACAAACAGGAGCACACAGCATAAATGCACAGTTCCAAGCCCATGCAAATGCATACGTACACACTCGTACACAAGACGCTACAGAGGCCCAATAGAGATGGGGAGAGTGTATGTCAGGGGGACAGGAGGGATGCAAAGAGGTGCCAAAGACCACAGCACACTGTCTGTGCCAAGCAGAACTGAGCGCCCGCTGCCATCCAAACATAAATAAAGTGCTTTTGGCTCCCTGCAGCCACCAGTGTGTGCCGTGCATCCGCCAAGCATGTTTTTTCTAACAAAGTTAAAAACAGGACAAATTTGATGCAATCACTTGCTGGAAATAAATATGTGCCATGTCTTGGACAGACAGGGTGTGAATCAGATGGTCAGTCAGTTATTAAGTTTCGTAACATAACTTCAGGATAGATTTTCTCTTCAGACTTTTAGAGCCTTGGAGGGAAAAGACTCAAATTGGGCACACTACACAAGTTTCTCCTTATTTACTTCTTGCAGATACACAGGATGCCAGCAGGAGTTGCACATATTGAAACATATGAGCAACGTACTGATCCTCTTCCTCACTAGGGAAATGAGGCTTAAATGTTAATGCATTAGGCTATTATTGCCAAAATTGTACTCTTTAAATTCCCTTTCTCATAAGTAGGGATGATGCTGAATTTCAGTTAACCACACAAGACACAAATCCCCAATTCTGTTTAGTTTTTATCTAATTTGTTTGTGCATCAGATGCTGTGTTTGTAAGGATGTGTGGGTGTGCATGCATGTGTGTGGGCGTGTGTATTGTTGCTCCCGTTCCAAATAGCCCCAGGCTCTGATCCCGCTCTTCACCCTTGTATCAGTGCTGACTGATTAAGGCACTGATCTCCACCGCTTCTTGAACAACACTCACACCGCTGATGGTACCCTGGCCCATGACTCCTGGGTGGGTAAAAAGGCATACTGCCATATCACCACAGCACATTCTCTGCCAAAGTGTTGACCTGCTACTCACATGATGAGCCGGATAGTCTCTGTCTCTGTTTTGTCTCGCTCTCTACCTTTCTTACTCTAAATGTCTGCGCCTCTATCTCCTCACCTCCATCCAGCTGCCTCTGTTTGGTAGCTCCCTGCATGTAGAGTAGAGTATAAAGCTCCATAAGCCCCTGCTCTACTAACTAACACCCTGTTTGGTCACTATTGACTTTAATACCCTGAGATCAAAGTTGTGCGCAGAGTGTAAATCCGAGGGAGGAGGAATAAGCTGGAGGAATTCATAGTGGCAACAGTCACCACTGCTAATGCTCAGATGCCACATAGCAATAAAACTTATAAGGTATTTGTAAGCCAATGTCATTATGCTTTCCAAAATGAGGTGGAGTTTACCACATGTGCTTACAAATGTTAAAATATACAGTATTGAATATACATATGTATACTTTATTCTTTTAATTGTTTTTATGTACTTTTATCCCTTGGGAGAGAGAGAGAGAGAGATAGAGAGAGTCTTGTGAACTGTCTATAGACTCCCTGGTCCTCTGTGTGATTCTGTGTGATGTGGCCCAACCTCATTTGGACTACCAGGTTCCTAAGACCGGGTGTCAGGTTACACAGACTGCTTTAGTGAAATCCATCTCCCCCATCATGGGCTGTGGAGGCTGACTGGCCAACTGTCTGGCTAGTTGGCTGGCTAAGTGAAACCCTGGCTGGCCTGTGATCGCTCTGATGTGGGGATTTCTTCCGGCAGTGGCCACTCAGCTCCATTCCGGGGCAGTGACTCCAACAGGAAGTAACACATTAACAGAACAATCAGGTTCCTTGTTAGGGAGCTGTACACCACCACAGACTGCCATTAACACCGCTGGGGGATCTGGTCAGCTGATAAGGCCTGACAGAAGGCCACAGTAGGCTTTGCAGGTTGCAAAGCTTCATAGGCTCAAACTGAGGCATGAGATGGCCGCATTTATTTGCGTCTTTCAGATTGAGAATGCCAAAAACATTATCTTGAATTAAAAGGTTTTTGTTCAGCAGCAAACACTCGTGAAATATGAAATGTCAGCGCATCTATGAGAGCTCCATCAGAGTTTTCAAAACAGTCCCTCTCTGAACTGCATAACCACAAATTGCTATGCTATTCTATGTATGGATTGTCTGTGTAGCCAACAGAGACTGCCCAACCCAAAGGATTAGCTGTCAAGTTAGCCCATTTTTTATTGCATCAAATAACTAAGTAACAGACGGAAACCATCTTCGGGAAAGTTTATTTGAACTGCACTTTTTAGTTTGGCCCATGGTCCCATCCGCGATCACCGAGGGGCGGGGTTTATGACCTCTACTGCAGCCAGCCACCAGGGGGCGATGGAGATGTTTTAGCTTCATTTTGAGCGAGCTGTCATGTCATCCACAGTTTTTTTTAAGATATTTAAGGATTTGCTATTTTCAGTAGGGTTTCATAGGATTTGTTGACAACCACAAAAATATTGAGAGCCATATTCTTTGATGTAGTGAAATAAATGGAATCCACTGGGAGCTTGATTACAGTACTACAGGAAATTATTCTACGAAACTACAGCATCATTTACATAATAGTAAGAGGATATACAAAGTTATAGCCTAAAAACATACAAAACCAGCGGAATTACCTATTTCTCTTGAAACATAGGAGCTATTGCACTTCCTCTTCCAACATAGATCCTGTACAATAATACCACCCCACAGTAAGAGCAGAGGGGAAATCTGCTGTTCAGATGTGAGTTAATAGGTAGAGCTCTGCAAATCCGACGCCTGTAATCAAATGCAGTAAACATGACACTAGCAGCAAAGCCAAAGTAATACAAAGCAAGCAAGAACGAGAGCGACAGCGTGTAACTATACTCTTTGGTTTTCATTCACCACTTCTTTGCTTAGATTACTAAAACCTCCCCATGATGATGTCATGTGTTAAATGAGAACTCCGGCATCATGTTCAAACTATACAAATTCTCTTTGGCAGGCTGTTATGGCTACCACCAGTGGCAGATATCGCCAGCAAACTCTTGAGACTAATAACAATGAGATGTAAATCTTCCCAAGTCGCAAACCAAGATACACATCAAGGCTGATTCAGTGTTGGCATAGCTGTAATGCTACTGCTGAGATAATGCTGTTATGTTCTCGTCAGATAGCAGTCATATTGACATTTGTAACACTCCTTAAAATTCTTATCTAATGGTCTATTTGCTTTTCAAATATTTACTGTGGCAGATATTTAACATATTCAGGTTGGTATCAGCAGTGTGGGTACTGTATGTGCTGAGAGATTATGGGACTTTTTTTGTATAGAAGGACGAAAGCTCTTTCTCACACCCCTCTCATCCCCCTCTCTCCAGACTGTCCTCAGCCCTCCGAGGGGAGGAGAACACAGCCGTATGTGAGGCAGGTGGACTTCCTGTCTTTGTAATTAGAACCAAATTAGGTTAAACTGCAGTTCTTCCCCCAGCCCACAGTCCATGGAGAGTCTCTGACCCCACACCTCCAGGCACACAGAATTAGCCCGACCACACACTGGGAGCCTAATGGACAACCGTGTACACCATAGCTGCCGCTCGCAAGCTAGATAACACCCTGCACCTGCACATATCACACATCCCATGCTCGCTCATCATTAAACATTGCATCATATAGTTCCTCAGTGTTTACACAGTAGGGCTGCTGCTGCTGTTGTGGTCGAGCAGGTGGGGTTGGGATGTGAATAAAGCTGGGGTCCTATTGGATTGAGATGGAGTCTTTATTTTGGGTGTGAGCAGAGCTCTAATTGAAGACTGATGGATTTACATTAATTTCCTCCTCACACCTGCCTCCTTTATCTGCTCTCAGATAGAGCAGGAGCGATGGGTCTGCTGGCAGGACCGCCAGCCTTTCTAAAATGAATAATGGGCAGACTGGAGCACATGCCTCTCTTCAACATACACAACCACACAGAACACTATTATTCAGTGCAGTTGGTAGCACAGTAGCAAATGTACCTGAGAAACTGTGAAATCCAGCATGTTTGGGCTGCCAATAAAAAAGAACAAAACTGGGAAGAGGACAGGTGCAGCTCCTCTCCTGCTGTTCTCTGTGTACATTCCACACAGCTCTGACTGGTCAACAATATGAGCAGCTTTTTCAAGTGACAAAGCTGAAAACAATAGTAACTGAAATAAGTTTGCCCAAATTTGGCAGTCATCCAGCACAAATGTGTGATAACGAACCATGTATGAGTATTTCAAAGCTGGCAGTTTGAAGTTTCAACATTCACTTGAGGGGAACATTAAACCCATCCCTCATCTGTCTGTTTGGTGTTGGGGGGTATCTGACCTAACATGGAGTCTGAAGGCTGAGAGGCCAGGGGCTAATGGTGAAGAGCCCCGAGCTGTCAGAAGTGACTGACAGAGCTAAACACTCGATGAAGGAGAGGAGGAGGAGGAGGAGGAGGAGGAGGAGGAGCGGGGGGGGGACGAAAAAGCAAACTGCTCTGTATGGGAAGTCAGGGAAGGGAGGGTGAGAAAGAGAGGGAGGAGGAGGAGGAGCAAGGGTGGAGGCAGTAGGAAAAAGAAATGATGGAAAAAGAGGAGTATAATGTCTCCTCCAATGGTTCAGGGCAGACCCCACCAGCTGGAGAATAATTGCTGAGTTGGGGAAGGGAGAGGCGAACAGGCTCACATGATTGACTTGTCATTGATCATA
Source organism: Pempheris klunzingeri (assembly GCF_042242105.1). NCBI lineage: Eukaryota > Metazoa > Chordata > Actinopteri > Acropomatiformes > Pempheridae > Pempheris > Pempheris klunzingeri. Next base: position 13,068,493 of record NC_092024.1, on the reverse strand, counting down.
ATCTTAATTGCATGCATCCAAATCCCCTGGGTGTGATTTGTCCACTTGGCATGTGCATACGCGTGTGTGTGTGTATGTGTGTGTGTGTGTGTGTGTGTGTGTGTGTGTGTGTGTGTGTGTGTGTGTGTGTGTGTGTGTGTGTGTGCGTGTGTGCGTGTGCGTGTGTGCGTGTGCGAGCTTGTGTGTTAATGAGCTTGTGTATGTACAGTACATGTGTGTTTATACATGAGTTCTTTAAGGGCTCATATGGTATTTTTTTGCCAATACAAACTACAGATATAATCATGTAGTGACACAATGTAATACAATATAATATAAATATAATAGAAGAGTTTGACTAAATATGCTTATTTGCTTTCTTGCTATGAGTTACAAGAGAAGATTAATTCCATTCTCATGTACGTACGTTAAATATGAAAGCTACTGCCGGCGGCCAGTTAGCTTAGCTTAGGACAAACACTGGAAAAAGGAGGAAACAGCTTGGCTAGCCAGGCTAGCTGTTTCTTCATGACCAGCAGCTGGAGGTCATATTTATCATTACCAACATGAGGGTGGTATCGATGTCCTCATCTAGCCCTTCACAAAAGAGTGAATGAGCAGATTTCCTAAAAGACAAAACTATTCCTTTAACAGGACCAGCATATTGTGATTGCTTGAATTTAATCATCAATCAGTTTGGGAATAGTAAGTCCCAGGCTGGAGTTTTGAATTTCAGTGGTGAACCAGACTATGCTTTTAAAATCCTACTAAGACAATCAAGAACCCTGTGATTTGTTAGAAGTAAAAGAAAACAGGAAATTTGAGTAAAGGCACTGTGCGGTGCTTACAAAATGTTATGTTTTTAAAATAAACACAGACTTCTTTCTTTGTTCACCATTTAACTTTAAAAAGTCTGCAAACCTCTAACAATGGATCTGTTATGGAGCAAATCTAAAGAAATGTTTAGTTATGCTATAGTATAAGTAGTAGTAGTGTAATGTAACCTTTTCCTTTTAAATCGTCAGTCAAATTCAGAGAATTATGTTGGAAAACATTAATCTTTAGTAACAAAAACTATTCTTTCACACTGGCAGGGTAAAGAAAATGAATTCAGTGTAACGTCACTGGAAATGTCAGGCAATTGTTACATGCAGTTTGATGAGTAAGTGAACCCACTGATTCATCCTTCTTTCCAAATACAGTATGTATGTTTCTTGTTAGTGACTTGACAAAAATGATCCTAAAAATTATCTCACTCCCTCACTCTGTCACTCACATAAGTACACACAAAAGCTTCAGCTTTCTTCCCATGTGTTTGCTCCTTTTATGGAAAGATTGATGTGTCATTAAATAGCAATCCTACAGTGAGAAACTGACCTTTCTTTAATGCTTTCTTTTAGCATTTGCACAAATGAGATTTTCATGTACAGGCCTTGGTGAGCATTAACACAAAGGCCAACAACTGGAACAGTATTGTCAATGCCAATGGAATTGCTGCGTGACTAGCAGGAAAAACTACACACCAGCCTGTTCTATTGTACACACTTGGACTACTGGCATAAAATCATTTGCAGAAACTAAGGGTATCATCTATAGAACTTGACATGTAGGCATATCTGAAGTCCTGTATACACAGGGCATATTATATATTATTACATATTATTGCTTTTATCTTATTCTAAGAACACAGACAAGAAGTGGTCTTCTAGATGACGTGTTATGGAAAAAAAACGTGTTTTCAATGTGTGCATGCATCTGGATGTGTAGCCACGTGTGCCGTTTGTTCATAGCGGGTTCTGTTTCTATGTGTAAGTAACCTCGAGGACCTCAGCTGTGGGACAGCAGGAGGGTCTACAAGCCAGTGGCCTGTCATGTGACCTTTGACACTGAACAACCATATGCTGTGCAAAACAGGGACAGGCAGATATTATGAAAAGAAAGGAGAGGAGAAGAAAATATTTTCACCAAGTGAAAATCAGTTCTTTAAAAGGGTTGGCTCACCCAAATTACCAATAAATAAATAAAAACAGTTGACAGCGTACTTTGTGAATTCTCAAGAGTAACAGGAAAGACATGTTGGTGCTGATGTTTTTTTAAATGTGAAAATGAAAGCTGTTGCATGCTCTGGGACTTTCAGACTGAAAGCTTAGCAATAAAGTGATTCACTGCACATATCTATGTGTGCAGAAACATTTTTCATCAGTTTGCTATTTCTATGCTTCCAGCACCATAGCAAAGATTCAGCCAAGTGAAGTGATGGTCATCCTGCGCTGGGGTGAAAGCAGAAATCTCAGAAACCTGGACGAATTAAAGCAAAACTGATGTTCAGGGGGATTTTTTTGTAATTTGGGTGAACTGACCCTTTACACAGATAAACAGGCAGATAGTTAGCTCATAAGAGGGTACTCCTGTGTGCAGAAATGCATCAGCACATGTGTGCAAGTTATTGGGGGGAGAGAGAGAGTGAGAGAGTATATGCATCAGCTGCCCGAAAGAGTCAGGAAACAGGACAAGGTTAATGTTCTATGACAGACAGAAGCCAGCAACTCTCTTTAATGTTGCTCCCATTAGGGCGCTCCCGGTGCTTGCATCCCACTCTAGCATCCTTTAGAAGACGCCTCTGCCAACAACTGGTGGGAGAGCAGCAGCGTGCCAGCTGCCAAACATGACATTTGCTGGCTAGGCCACTGAACCCCAGCGGGTGACATCTGCAGAGCAGCCTTTCATCCCCTCGTTGGGTACCTGTGTGGCCCCCGGCCCCTGAGAGCCAGGATGAATGCACTCACTCTTCCTCCCAGCTGGGTTCCTCATAGCCACAGGGCCACAGCACTGACACACATGCACACAGACAGATATACAGTGCGCACACATACAAACACACACACAAAAATGTGCAAGTACATGTGTTCATACACCCACACGCAATCAAACTCACACACTCACACAAAAGCACATCACCTCTACCTCACAAACACCTCCACACAACAAACAGCTTCCAGCGTCAACATCTGCAGCTCTGGGGGCTGCTTTTGTTTCCCCCTGTCGTTTCATCATCAGGGGCTGGCAGTCAAGTTGCGATGCTATTGTTGTTATTTCAACCACGGGCCCCGCTGCAACTGGCAGCCAGCGACTCTATCAAATCCTCACCAGAGTTTGATCAAATATGCAAACGCAAGCTGGGGCCGAAGTGGGTGAACACAGAAAACAAACTAGCTGATTAAGAGATACAGAACTGGAAAAAGAGCAGGTATGTGAGCTTTGGGGAAATGACAAAAGGATGGATATGGAGGAAGCACAACGGCAATAGTAGAAACATACATTTCAAATCATTTGAAAACATGACTCAGACATCTGTCTACAATTGTTTTAATTTTGTGGTTCATCGTAATGATGTATAAATCTGCTGATTTGCAATTTGTTGATGTCTGAGTTGTGCGTCTAAAGCGTTGGTAGTAAAATAACATGTTTGTGGAAATATAGCAAAGCATTTTCCAGCTGTTTTTTATTCAAATAAAATGCTAGCATTGTTTTTCACATCCCAATCATGTATCTAATTTCAAAACAGTAATGTCTTACTTCTCCTCTTCCCATTCCTGAATGGGGTGATAACATATCCAATAATCAAGATCCATAACTCCCAGAAGTGTCTGCTTCTTCATCAACACTGGCAATGTGTTCCTGTTTCTCTTCTCTATCTCTTTAATCAGTACTGATCTTTGACCACTTGTTGTTATGAGTGGTTCTGAGTAGGGGTTCTGCTCCCGGCTGACATCCCATTAGCCCCACATTAGGAAATTCTAATCACTGTGCCACCGGGACACTGGGACTCACAGCTCCTATTTCACTTAACCTCCAGCAGGAGAGATCAGACTCCGCGTCTCAATGTTTGTCCCTAATTACCTCCCTACAGTGAGCTGCCACACACAATTTAATCCAATTTTCATCCCCTCTCATCTTTAACATCTCGCAAAGCAGTCACACATGCATGCTATGGTTTATATCTACAAGCCCTGGTGCTGTAATCGCATGTTGGATCTGCATAATTCCATCAACACTTGAAACCTGTCACCTTTGGTTTTGTTTCCAGGTCGCTTTTTACCTGATCTTTCTTGCAAACGGAGCACTGCGCTTGTTATTACGACAGTTGTTCTTATTCTCGTCACCTGAACAAAGTTTCCAGAAGAAACCGTCTCTGTTCTCCTTGTTATAAAAAAAGATGGGTCATGAAACATATCCAAGTTTAGTATGGTAAAGCAGATAGCAAGGGTAAAGATTTTGGTCTTTGTCTTAATACATTTAGTGATTATTAAATTGTTTTTTTCCCCAAACAATTAATAACTCGCACCATCTAATGACAAAATTTGTTCTCTAACATGAATAAAATGTGCTTGCAAACTACTAATATGTACATTAACTTCATTGGGGCACAGTGGCTCTGAGTGGTTAGCACTGTGAGCATTCACAGCAAAAAGGTGCTGTCTGGGTTTTACTGTGTGGAGTCTGCATGTTCTCCACATGTCTATTCGGGGTTTGAACTGGCAACTGTAAATCATATGTAGGTTGTCTGGCTATGCACATACAGTATGTACATAGATAGCACTTGGATAGAATGGTAACCAGCCCACCCTCTCTCTCACTCGGTGGGTGCTGGGATTGAGCAGAGCCACCCACAAACCTGCAAAGGATGTGACTCAGGAGGCAGAGTGGATCGCCCACTGATCACAGGGTTGGCAGTTCAGTGGTGAATGACCACACAATGGCCAGTACAACGCTCACACAAGATTCCCCAAAATGGCTGACAGGGAGTGTAGTCAAATAGAGCACAAGAAATTAATCAATTAGTTGTCAACTGTTAAATAGCTATTTTCTTAATCTATCAATCAGCTTGAGTCATTTTTTAAGAAAAGAAAAAAGTAAAATTCTCCACTTGCAGCATCTTGAATGTGAATATTAGTCCTCTAAGACCGTAAAGTGAATACATTTAGGTTGTGAACAAAAGAAGACATTACAGGATGTCATCTTAGGCTTCAGGAAATACAGATTTTCACCATTTTCTGGCATTTTATACACCAAACAACGAACAACTGATTAATCAAGAAAAAAATGTAAAGATTAATCGACAATGAAAATCATCATTAGTTGCAGCTCAATAGTCAGACTTGACTGTATGTGCCCACTGTAATACGAGGGGGGCAGGCTATCGTTGTCACTGCTAAATCCCTGCTGTGCTAAACTTGGTGTATGCTTGTAAAGAGCACATTTGGTGCGCTCATATCCGCTAATTCCTGCACACAAACTATCAAAACTTTTAGCCCCTAAAGCTGGGATCTGGAGGGAAGACGCATTCGGCAGATGTGCTCAGATAAAATGGATAAACAAACTGGAAACACGAGGCCAAAACAACTTGTAAAACAAACATAACCATGACTTTCTTGACCAGGTGGTACAGCCTTGGGGGCATTGAATAAGGCTGTGCAGCCTGCAATCCTGCCCATGCTGTGCAAACTGAAGCCAAAACCTGATGCTTTGTTTTGGTCTCAAATTTGCCACTTTGAGTGTGTCAGCAACTTGCACAGGCAGTACAAATTCAATGTGTATTAAGATCATATATATAGAAATTGAAGAATTCTGGCAGTGGCACTGATTAAATTAAAAAGACCACAATCTGTTGTTATAACGTCATTAACGACAGCTATCGGAATCTTTCCTATTGAACCCATATCCTCATCAACACAAATTCCACAGAAAACAGACGTCACAGTACTGATTGAATGATCTCTGGCTATGTAAAGGAAACATGGATCTCAATCATCACTGCTAACAAAACCACATGACAACACAAAGTATAAGTTACACATTTTTACCAATTGATAATGTCCTTCTCTTAAACTAGATTTGCAAGATTGTGTGTGTGTGTGTGTTCGATCATTTGCATCCCTGCCAGCCTGATTATGAGCAGGCGAGCTTGTGCGCATATGTTTCTATATTTGCTTGTTTACATCTTAGTGTGTGTGTGTGTGTGTGTGGTTTGAATCCTGTGATGACGTCCCTACGTGTTATCCTGTGGAACACAGCCTCAGTCCTCATTATCATTTCTCCCTGGGCCTGTTCTGGTGTTCAGAGCCCCACCAGAGGGGCCTTTGGCTCGGTGGGAGAGGTGTTGGAGGCGGCCTGGCCCTGCTGTGCTCCTTCCTTCCCCCTCCGCAGGGTGCCAGGCACAGCGTGTACCAGTGGCAAGCCAAGCCTGACGATGAGGCTGCCTGCACAGCCAACGCCGTGTTTGAACAGGGCAGGGGGTTGCCACGTCATGCTGAACACACACATGCAAGCAAGGCCTACTTGCACACACACATACACACTTAAACACGAATCTCCACAAGGCCGACTCCTGGTGGGTTCGACACATGTTTAGAAGATGCTGCAGAGGTGAGAGTGAATGTGTGGAGCGTCTCTTGCAGCTTGTGCAGGTGAGAAACATCTCACTTGAATATCTGTTTCCGATTGAGATTGATAACACTGAGTGCACTTGTGTGGTATTGTTATTGAGTTATGGTACAAAGAGGCACAAGACGACAAATATAGGACGTGCAGTGCACACAATAAATGCATTTGTTATTTATACAGTGAAAAATTAAATCCTTTAGAAAGTTTAAAATAAAAAGTGACTGCAGTTCAGTGTTTTACTATCCAACTCTGTCATCCCTGATGCAGTAATTCAGTCTCCTCCTCCCCTTGACTTCATCATTTCAGCATATTGCGTGTTCCACATTAAGTTTTGATTCAGTCATATGTTCAGTTCTCAGGTGTGCCTCCGTACCATGAAATATTAAACCTATGAATTCAAGGAGATGTCACATTCTGTGTTTCATTCATAATGTACACCTACACTACATTGTTGACTCTTTGAATTCTAATAGGTATGGAAAGGAAGAAGTAGTGCAATCTTCATGTTGGCTTTACAACTTGTTCCCAGCATCTGTTTAGTTTGTGAAGTCTCAACTTTTTCGCAGTTTCTTTCTGAAACGAAAATGAAAATCTGGCGAATGTTAAAATGTTAAAAGAGCACTAGGAAGGCATCCTAAAAATTTAACTGTGTGAATATTGGCTTGAAATGTGTTAACACGTGTGTGAGCGTGTGTTTATGTGTGAATGTGTTTACGCGACCTCCTCCTTTTTTGCTATCTGTGTCACATCTCTTCTCATAGCCATCCGTGGGAGTCAATCCTACTCGGTCCCAAATAATGTAGGGCCCACTAGTATCAGATATCAAACACTAATGCACGCACATACATGCAAACACAGACACACAAGCAGTATGAGGACACATACAAATCACTGGAGCCATCACGTATCAGATTGAAACAACAGAAAGAGAACATTGTGTCTGTCTCAGTCCACCTCTGTTCTGCAAAAACATCAGCAGCCCTCACAGTCTCCCTCTGGTCTTAAACTCTCCCCTGCTCTCACAGGCAGTCAGGGGAGACGGAAAGTTCAGTAGGGGAAGAGATTGGGTTACCATGGCATAAATCCCCACGTCTCCTTCTCCTGAGTGTGCAGGAGGTGGGCAGCAGGCTCTTAGCACCACTGTCTTTGGGAATGCCGGCATGTTCCCTGGAGGAGATAGAGGAGATAGGCCTGGCGCCTCCAGAGAAGTCTCTCACCCTCTCTCTCTCTTTCTCTCTCACCCTCTCTGCTTATCTCAGGGAAACCACAATAGGGTTTTGTACACTGGAGCAAAGCGAGGAGGCTTCAGATGGCAGCCGAGTATGATACGCAGGAGGACAGAGGGCTAGAGAATCACTCCCTCTGTTCCACACAATGATACGGTACAATGCAGCACACCACACATCTCTAATAATGAAGCACAGCTCCATGCTCACCCGGCATATATCACACACTCGCTGCTTTTGCTGTTTGCTCAGGCCAGTCACGGGCAAGATACAGTGTTATACAGTGAGTCCATGTCAAATGTTTAAATAAAACTATGAGTGATTCCACTTTTAGTTTAAACTGGAGCTATTTTGCAAGCACTGTTTTCACTTTTGAGGTAGTTAGTGGTGTCTGACGGTCCTCAAGTGGACTTTGAAATTCTTCCAAATATCTTTTTACCCACTATGTCCTGTTCAGGCTATGCACATCACTGGCTCCAGTGCCATGCTATTATTTAAGATAAATGGCTGTTGTTAGCTGGATTGTACAAATCAGGATCAGCCACGGGTTAGACCAGGTACTGGCTAAGCTATGGGGAATTAGATGTGCCTCAGTAAAGACCTATTTACTAATCACCGTCCTTACAAATGGCCTGTTTGCTGCTGCTTGAAGGAGCACATGAGATCAAAGTGGTGATGACATGCACGGCATAATGACGGGCTGCTGTCGGCAACAGGGGTGGGTTTGTGTCAATATCTGTCACATTAACACGAGGAGTGAAGGCTGTCACATTTCTGTAAAGAAATATACAGAGGCAGAGTCCATTTAGCCTACATGGGGTTGCACGACAGGACAATAAAAAGTTAACGTGTCATTTATGTTTCAGGGTTGTTTTGTGTCGTACAGGTCAAACGTTATCAATCTACAGAATACCAGTGGCCAATCATACTGAACTCACCATAAATCTTATCTGCTTGAAGCCTCACAACCTTGATGATTGCAGAGGCCAAAGGCTGCGCCCTTTCGTGTATTTTCCCGGGGCAGGTAAATTGGAGAGCCAGCAGCTGTAATAGGAAAAAGCCTTGGAGACACTTGGGTCTCCCTGACGAAGAGAATAGCAATTATTCTGGAAAATCAATTTTCAACCCAATCTTTCTCCCTTATCGACCAAGAGGCTCCTTGGAGGTAGAGAAGGTGACAGGAAAATTTATATCCCAGATTCTATTAGCGAATCTCTATTTGCTACGTGCATTGAAAAGAGGCCCCTTGTTTTCGTCAACATTTCAGCAAGGCATAAATACTGGAGCTGAGCACATTCAGCCCTGCTCTCTTAAAACAGTCACTGTATATGAAAATTGATTTTTTTTTCCCCCCTTCTAGAAACTCATTCATTTTCATTGATTTAATGCTTGTACTGACTCAGTTTGCCATTAGATATTCCATTTGTTAGTTGATTTTAAGAATAGAAAGGCTTAGCATGAAAATGGACACCTCTACTGCTGCCGCTACAAGCTACTGAAATAGACTCATACATTCAATATGAAATGGTCTCTATCCTTTCCTGAGTAGTTTGTAGTAAATGAAATCGAAGCTGCTGCGCTGTCTGTTCTGTGCGTGTGTGTGTGTGCATGGGTGTGTACGTGTTCGTGCATACGCAAACACATGCACCCAGTGTCATACCTCTTCACGATTATTCCCACAGTCTTATCAGTGTTTATTTTCCTACAGTGAAAAGCCTATTGCTCCCGCATTCTTTGCATGTCCTTCTCTGACCAAGATTTATCGTTGTGTTTATCCCATTAATACGTCAAGCTCTTAAGTAAACTCGCGGCACAGTATTGCATTTTGACTGGCTCTCCGTCCCCTAGGTTTATTTTATACATCTTTTGCTCTTTTGTCTCTGTCCATCTGTTTTCCCTGTTGTGTCTTATTGTACATGGACCCAGTGCAGTGTTTATTCTCTACTCTTTCATGTTTTTTTGTGTGCACATTAAGCAGTCCATATGAATAGGTGCGTCTGCATTTGTGTGTGTGGTGTGTGTGTGTATGTGTTTTGACATCACAGAGACGTAAATCACAAGTGGCAGTGCTCTGATACGGGTTAATAAAACTCCCTGATCTGGAAGCACTAAAGGCCCCTTCAGCATACACCCTGCAATGCAGCCCACTGGCAGTCTCTCTCTCTCTCTCTCTCTCTCTCTCTCTGTGTCACACACACACAAACTTCGCCCCAAGACTACTGTTGGGCAATTTTCATGATTAACCATAACTCCTCAAGAGGAAATTCATTAAAAAATTCATTATATGTTGTCTGTTACCCATTAACTCACTCATATGAACAAACATACATACATAACCACACAACCAGCATGGGGGGGGGGCATACACATACTGCTCCCCCCCTCCATGTCTTAATATCCTGACACAGCAATGAAAAGGGGGGATTGGAGGATTTACGGTGCTGATTCTGAGAAGTTACATTCGCTTTTGGTTACCAGGGACCTTTGCAGGTTCAGCAGGCCCTGCCTCCCCCTCTTCTACCTCCACTTGGTCTCCCCTCAACATCCCTCTTCCCCCCTTTCATCCCTCAGTGGAGGATAAAAGTGTCCAGCACTGTGTGTGTGTGTGGAAGGGGGGTATTTGGTGAGAGTACTGACTGTTGAAACAGATGCCGGTATGTGTGTGCCACCTATGTCAACATGGCCGGTCTCTGGACCCGATGCTGCTAGTAGATAGGACCCTGCCCACAGAGCCACAGAGTCTAGACTCCAGATGTGTTCACACACACACACACACACACACACAAGGACCAATGCCAGTCCAAAGCAATAATTCTACCAGATGACAGCCGTTTACTTCCACACAGTTAGGTATACATAATAATTCTCTCTCTCCCCACTCTTGAGATACTTCTTACAAAATTGCAGATTTTCTTGTTTATGACCAACAGAGGACATCTTCACTGTACAGTAAGTGGGAGTGGAGTGCAGAAACACCCTATCATGATGACATTTGGATGTAGTTAGGCGGTGAAATACTATCGGCCACCATGCTCACTTATGAACAAACACACTGAATCAATTTCCAGCATGAATTTTACACGAAAACATGCACACACAAAGTACAACTGTGCAGAGATAATGCCTTTGCTGTAAGAAACTTTATATGATTGTTTAGAACTTTTGCTTAACGTTTTCATAGATATCACATGTGTTTTTTCATTTTATTGTACATTTAAATTACCCACTGTGCCTCTCTAAACTGCAATGAAATAAACAGAAACATATGCTAGCTGCATATGCTCAACACCGCTTTATTTAGACTGTTCTATAGCAACACGACAACAAGAGTGTTTTTGTGAAAAAGACACATGGGTAAATTGCAACTGTTATACAAAACAAGACTCGGGAAGAGGAAAAGTAAAGAGTGAAAGTGTTCAGAGCACAGATGCACCCGCTCTCTTGCTATCTCCTGTGCTTGTGGGTATACTGCCGATCCAGCTATTCTTGTTGGTTTGTTAATTGTTTGTCACCCACCAGGTGCCATCTGTCTGTAGTCCCACAGTCCCTGAGCCATGTGGGCCGGCCTGCCTGGCGCCTGCCAACGTCACTGACCTGCAGCAACCGTCCACACCTCCGTCACACACCTCCTGATCCGTCTGGGATAAATAGCTTCTCCCTCAACTTCTGTGCCGCCATCACGGCTTCCCAATCTGTGCTGTGTTAGAGGGGGGGAGGAAGGGGGGTGACAGGAAGGGACAGGGGGGGAGGGAGAGAGACAAATGAGAGAAAGGAATGGATGGATTGATGGATAGATGGCTGGATAGGGTGAGAATGAAAGGGACAGATATGAATGTCTGATGAGATGAGAGGGTGAGATGCACAGTTACAGACTTGTTCGTGCTTTCTGATCTGTTGTTGTAGAGAAGAAGAGAAGCTCAGACGCTGTGCAGGCTGCCACAACAACTCAACAACTGTCACCTTTATGTCATTTTAATACCTCTGCACTGAAAAATTGACCTAAAATCAAAGCAACAACAAAACGTTACATCACTAGAAGTTGAAGTATTTTGGATTTGGCACAGCATCGACTGCACCTCACCACTTTAAGAGGCACTCCAACAGGCAAGGGAGGTCACCTTCACCTGGGCCTGATGTTGGGGCAGCTGTGTGTTGAAAAATGAGATCAGCTGCTTGCTCACCGGGACGCATGCGGCAGTCTGGAACTACCCAGGGCCCAGTGCACCAGCTAGCATACGGTGGCCCCAGTACAATAAAGACGGAGTGAACAGCCCCCTCTCTCCCAGCCTGTCTGCCTGCCTGCCATCCTGGGGCATGTTGGGTCACCTTGACGACTGTGCCCAGCGAGGGGAGCCGCACCCCACTTCAGGGCAAAGAAGGAGGCAGTATGGGTAATGAGGCGTTGCCATGCAAGTGGAACAGCTTTTGAATAACCCCATCCACACACAGAAGCTCGCACACACACACGTTATTGTACAGTACTGTTTACAGAAGGGACAACAGCTTGTTGGAGAAACCTCTCAGGAGTTCTTAGTCCTGGAATGAGGAGATTCATGGGCATCGTGGTGGAGGTCAGACAGCAAGTCGTGTGGTGAAGTGTTCATGCGCTTAAAAAAAAACAACCAATGTGATGTATAGTTTATATCTGATGCAAAAAGTAAGTTGCCGTACTGCTGTAAGTGAGTTTTGCCATTATCGAGGAACATCGTTTTCTCATGTGATTCTAAAGTTTTCTTTTGAGAAGAAGGAGACGAAGAAAAAAAAATGATTTTCCACTCCAAGTACGCCTACTTATAATGATTGTCTGAGATGAGGTTTAATAATTCTGCATCTTGTCCTCATGAAGAGAGGGAAGCTAAAGTATTCCTTCGTGTTGACGAAGCGTAAAACATTCACAAATAGCCTACGAAACTGTGCAGCATCCCGTGAAGCCACTGGAATCCTGGGACTGGTTGAGCCAGAGTTAGTGGGACTTTCTGACCATCTCTATTCACACAGACTCTATTGCACACTTATAATCACAAACCAACACATAGCAATCATCAGCAGATGCAGTATATTAAGTACACGGTTATGTTTGTAAGGCTTAAAGAGGTTTGGCAGGTAAAACGTGCCTTTTGTCAGTAGCAGAGAAAATGAGACAGAGGTGAACCTTTAACTGGTTCATGAAAAAAAAAAACAGCAACTACAAAAATATCCCTTTAAGTGAAAAATGAAAAACTGAAGGTTGCTGACCACATAGAGACACAAATACTCGAGTTTGTTTTTCATTAGTTTGGCTTGTTTAAAAGGAATAAACCTCCACACAGAGTTCTGCTTCGAATCCATGTCTTCTGGTAACATAATCCAAAGTGGCTGCAGTACATAGGCTTCAATCCAACATTTCAACACTGCACATGGGTCATCAAATGTGTTTTTATTTATGCAAAAGTGTTCTTCAGTGTTTAAATTAAAATGCTTTGGTGGTGAATGCATTAAACATGAAACGACTTGTGAACTTTAGTGCCTTATCTCCTGTAGAAAACCTAAAAGGTTCCACTTCATTATTCGGCTATTCCCTCTGTTTGCAATTGGAAACAGCCCTTTACAAATATAAATTGCTCAAAATCTTGGAAACCACACTGGAATTCCGCAAAAGCATGCACCATATCGGCATTAGGCTATGAAGTCATATTGTAGAAAAATTGACCACAGACAAAGTTTTCTTTTTTTTTTTTAATTTTCTGAGAATGTATGATTCCAGGATGTGTGTTCTTTTTTTATTACTGATTTTTTTTTCCTTTGTACGTCTGTCTTCTCTGAATACTAAAAGCCCATCTCCTGAGAGCTTTGCTACAGATGCTGGCAGGTCTAGCCTGAAATGAGTATCAGAGCCAGAGCCCACTGGCCAGCTTTCCAGTAACACTCCTACATGGAGATGGAACCAGAGCTGGGGCTGAGGCTGAGACTGGGGCTGGAGCTGACGCTGGGCTGCCAGGGGACAGACGCCAACAGGCCCAAGAAATTAATACCAGCACTGGGGCCTCACGGAGGTCCAACATCCAGCTCCAGCTGGAGCAGAGGAGACGAAATGAATGACTGGCAATGATGTCACGAGACAAGGTGGCAGGGGGATCCTGCACCTCCGTTAGCGATGCCCCACCTGGAGCTAACAGCGAGGAATCATTGGCTCCAGCTGATGAGCAAAACCCAGGACTGGAAGCCTAACTTTGCTTCACTATGAGGGATTTCAATTTGCAGCCCATAAAATACATTCCAAAAGGAACTTACATAAAAGATAATCAGTCAATGTCATGTAATTATCAATCAGTCTTTTCTCCAACTTGCTGCGCAGCAGCAGAACAACAACGCATCCTTAAGCCACCCTAACGAAAGGGAGGAGACGTTATGACAATGATGAAGAGTTTAAGCTGAACCACAGCTCAGAAACCAAACCACAGCTTCCTGACATTTGTTGCACTCATCAAATTAAACTGAAGTTGCCAAACATTTGATTCAGTTTGACACAACATATTAATCACCTCCAATGGGAAATTACAATATTATGAGTTGTTGGAGAGAATGACTTGATAAGATACAGATGACTGTTTATTTACATTAGTCTTGTCATGTATTTGTTGTGTTTTGTCCTCCGTCATCTAATTTGAGGGCAGAACTGCTGCGCTTATACTGTAAAAACAATAAAATTGCATCGCAGTCACTTTCTATCATTACAAGAGTTAAGTGTTACCATCGTCTGTGTGTTTTGTAATGAGCCCTGGGGACAGTCCAAGCGATATATAAGCTGAAATCTTGATCCTGTGAGTCCAATCACAGCAATGATGGTTTTAACATCAGGAAATCATTTACATTGCTTTGGCTCATGGGGAGTTTCAAAGTATCTCAGCAAAGTTATGACAACACAAGACTGCTCACACATGCATGCATGTACACACACATACACACAGAGGCCTAACCACTGTCTGTTAGATCCGACTCAAAATGTGGTTTCTTAATACTATGGAGCCTTGGAAGGAACGCAATAGATTAATGGATTTAGAAAACAGAACTATTTAATTTCATTTCAGAGCTTCTGTAGAGAAAAGTCAATAGATTCATTATAATCTGTTGACTTCATCGTTCAGAACAGCATGCATGACTTCTAATTAATTTTGTAATTCCATAACTGACTTGTAATAAATCAGTTCTAAAACATTTTTTTCAATGATAAAGACTTCAAGTGGAAAGAAACAATCAATCAGCTCATTATTTGTTATAATACTAATAAACTAAGACAGATTCCTCTCAAAGGAACGAAGGCCAACATGTTTCAATAAGGATGCTTGTTTCTTGTTTCCATAAATATGTTATCCTCAGTTATGCCAATCTTGGAATACATCCAACTCGAGCCATGAGACAACATATTTTGTGTGGGCTAGCTAATAATGTTTGCCCCCACCACATCTATCTGTTCCTCCCTGGAAAAAAATAAACTTTAAGAGTAGGTGGAATTAATGTACAGTAATGGGAAACATTAATTTTGTCATGGAGGAATGGAGTCATGGTGTAAAGTTAAATACGAGTGCAAAAAGACAGACCTTTAGCCAGCCTAGTTTACAGCGGGATAACAACTACATTTTGCTCACCCACACTTTTAATGGAAACAGACGCTGAACATTCAGCTGGGGAAGAAATACACAAAACAGCAGAGCTTCTGTTTTCTTTTTCCACTCCACTTTGCTTTTTTTAACCGCCTAACACTCCCTGATGGCGTATCGTCCTAAAACTGACCAGGCTTGAAATATGACAAGTTTAATACGTCCTACATCACCGTTGAGCACGACTGAGTTACTAGAGCAACAACTGGCCTGTCCCAACCTGCAGCAGAGCCTGTGGAGCGGCGGTGTGAACATAACCCCTCATCAAAGGGGTTCAAACCAAGAAGGAGACAGAGGTCTGAAGGAGTGGGGAAAGCGTGAAATAAAAGAGTAAAGAAAGGAGGCTTCTCAGATTTGCGCCGGACAGACATTCAGGGCAGTAACTCTGATGACAGGTAAGGAGAAGAGAACTGGTTGGTTGCTGGAGTTGTATTGTGGGTGGGTGGGCCACCAGGGGAGGCAAAGAGAGAGGAAGGCGGGCAGGAGGGAGGGCAGGCCTACCGGCGCTGTCACCAGCCCCAGCGTGTTTGGATAAGACCCATGGAACATGTGGGGGAATCAGCATGAGGCATCACACCTGGAGGAAAAGACAACTAAATCCAGCCCCCAGTAAGACGGGCCCCGGCTCCACCAAGTCTAGCCAGCATCTGGAATGGATATCTGGAGATGCAGCCGACTTCACAGCCCCTTCACGGGCGCTTCTCACTCTACCTTTGTCTTCAAAAATGCACAGTGAAAGGTTGCTGTAAAAATAGTCTCACTGAGGATTTGTATTTGTGAAAAAAATGTTTTCTCTCAAAGTTCTTCTTTTTACGCCGTATCCCATCTGCTTCGCATAATGTTATCGCGCTGTTGATAAAATAATGCTCCTTTTTATCATAATTGCTAGACTGCCTTCACCCCCAATATGCTTCCGCTTGACTCCTCTTGGCTTTAACAAGTGTACAGATGCCAACAGTTTTTGGTTACAGTAGCTTCAGTCTGGTTCGCCATCTTTCATCGTGTTTCACTTTGAAAAGGAACAATGCATACACTCATCTTAATATCCCCAGGTCTGAAGCAATGGCGCTGGCAACCTCCTATTTCCTAAACTGGAATCTTTAAATTAATAATCCCAGACAATCAATGAGAAATCCCCACTGACATCCATAAAAGGTGACCATCATGACACACCAGGAGTATGATGCACTACAGTGAGTGTACTCTTTACATGTTTGTGTGTGTGTGTGTGTGTGTATATATGCGTGCATGGGGTTTGTCAGAGGCCAACCAGCCGTGTTGTGACTGGAACAATCCCGGCCACAATGTTTGTTTACACAGAACCGCTCACTCACCCAAATAATCAGAAGCTGTGGGCCTTTCTAATCCCCACACAAAGTCAATGGAGCTAGGTTGAGCTGGCGACAGCCACGATAAGATACTCAAACACAGCCTAGTGATCTGCGAGCCACGGCCTCTCCTTCCCACACCCTCTGTCCCCTTTGTTTCCTTCACTGCAATTCCCAGTGTGACAGGGATTTGAAGTTCACAGGTCATATTCAGCTATACAGCAACATTTCTGGCCTCCCCTTTCCTAGCCGGTCGGGCAAATTTTGCTTTTTTCCTTTCTTTTTTAACATTCTTGCAGCTCAACATACAAGTCAAAGCAAGCTGCCGTGGTCTGACAAAAAAAAAAAAAAAACACCCACTCGCCTGCAAAGGAATGCATATTTGAAATAGTGTATTGTTATGGTTTTGGCTAGGTTGGTATTCGCTCGGCAAATCCTGGTGTATGAGTGCGATTCTGTATGTGTGCATGTGTGTGTCCACTGATAGAGGTATGTGGTAAAACATTCATTAACATTCCATTCATGACCTCAGTATTATGTCCACAGTGAAGGAGAGCATATATTTGCCTTTCACACCTCTTGCACGGGATGAGGGAAATGATAGAGCATTATGTGTGTCAGTGTGTATGTGTGTCTGAATGAGATAGAGAGACAGAAAGAGGGAGAGCACGAGCAGGAGAGAGCAGTGGGGAGAGGGATAAAACACAGCTCACTGATACAACATAATCTATCTGGAACCATGTCTCAATATCACAATATTTCACACATTTACGTATCACAAATTTGGCAGTGGCAGCCTTCTCCTCAGATCAGTGGAGTTATTTCTGCCTCGTGTACTGGATGCTGCAGGACCGAGATACAGTTTGCAACGGCACAGATGGGAGAGGCTATAGCTTCTGTACCACAGTATCGCATGCAAAAATGTTTGGTATGTTTTAACACAGATAAAGCTGACATATTCCGAGGCGTTTCGGAGACAATACCCATGAAGGAACAATCTCCCATCTGGCAGTGCAGTCTCTCTGAAATCCTCTCTGTCATGCTCAATGAGAACTGGAGAGACAAAACATTCTCTGTCTGTATATCAGTCCTTATCAAGGCTCTACCTTGGGCCTTGCTGGATATCAACAAAACATCACCCTTCAGGCTAAAACTTCTCAAAAAAACCTGCACTTTATGTTATAGTTTGAATTTATAAACATCTCTTCACGGTTTGATGAGAAACATATTATGTATTCATCCTGAGGGTATAAGTATGGGATTGGGTAGCAGCATCGCGGACAAACTTCTTAGCTCTTGAACCACATGTACAATTTCCTGGGTAGGATCAAATCGATCAGTTTTACACTGTGTCCTCTTCCTTCCCACATCTCGGTAAAGAAGGATTACTCTCTGAGGCCGGGTGAGACGCTGCCTTTATGAGAGGAATGTCAATGAAGTCACTGCTGTACTGCTTCTCTCCACATGATGGTGCAGAGGACAAGTCTCCCCCTGGACGGTGTGAAAGCTGACATCTACTTTTGGGTTCTTAGATATGCATGTCCACTTGCACACAGATATGTGTGTGCACGCTCAAACACCACTGCTTTTTATTGTCTGATCACTTACAGCTCCAGAAGATCTCCCAATGTGAAACTGACATGAATGTAAATGTTTTGGATTTCACAGGAAGTCAACACAACGTACACAATAATGACTGTTCATTAATTATGTTAGCATTGTTTGTATTTAACAAATGCATATTTGTATAAAGGCTTATAATGAGTGGGCAATGCAGAGTGCAACACATGCATGTTTTTGCTTGTTTTATCTTAAATAGATTTCATTCAGTCACAGCTGTACACATTGTATCCAAATGTGAGAATAATCCTCTGCGGTATGACGTTACCATCTTTTGGTCGGTGAACAAAGAGCCGTGCCATCCAATATGACACGCAATATGTGTCCGTGCGTGCGTCTATTTGCGTGTGAGTGTGTCCTTCCTGCCTGTATGTAGTCACACCTGTACTCTCTGTCATGATGTTATCAGACCCTAAACACCTGCTCCACCGTCTAAGGTCACCAACTACATAAAACTGCCTCCTAGCACAGCGAGACGGGCATCTGAAAATACATTGTATGTGTGTGTGTAAATAAAAAAAAAGGGGCATGTTTTCCCTCCACAGTCATTTATATGCAGCTCATGTCAGCCAGCACATCGCTCACAGGTGTCATACAACCCTGAAAGTGACCTGAATGGAAGGAGAGGTGGATGGAGAGAAACAGAGTGGGTCAAAGAGAGAGACAGAAAAAAAGTGAGTACTACATGGCTAGCTATAGTTCATGTATGTACTTACATGTGCATACACAGGCTTTATGTTCAAATATATACAGCTACAGTTTTTACAAAGCAATGTGCACCATGGTGATATAAAGTCTCCATCTTTATTATGAAAAAAGAAAGTAGTAAATCAAATGGCAATATGCTTAAAATGTACCTGATATGGATCTCTGCAAAGGTACTGGTGTGAGCAAACAAAACATAAATACTGCTCAAAAAATAGATGCTGCTAAATGATAGTGAAAACAAAGAGACTTCACCTACTGTGTTTTCTGGTTTCATTTTGTTTATTTCTCTGTAGTAGAGAAACACAAGCATTGTTTTTCTGTTGTACCGTTTAATTTGATTCAGTTTCACACAAAAATAAAAACAATATTTAGAAAACACTGTGTTATAAATAAAACATATGAAATATGTAAATACATTTGAATGTCGTCATGCCTTTACTATAACAATGAATGAAAGCCCTCACTGGACAGACAGCACAGCAGTGGTAATGACTTTGAAGGTCAGCAAAAACTATGCCCAAAGCAAAGTAGCAGGCAAAGGAGTGTTGGATTCTGAATCCAAACAATTAAAAAAAAAAACATCTCAATGAATGCTAATATGACTGAAAAATTATTCAATCAGCCATTTATAGCTACTTATGTGGCTTTGTGTACACCGGCAAAGTGACAAAGCTGAGTAACCCCAGTAGTCCTATTTTCTTGCACGTTTTCCAGGCCACTCTGGGGACTCCTATGTAGAGAAATTTGTCTCATAATTATTTTTTCAATTGGTAGTTACGAGTGTGTGAATCGCACATCTGAAACACTGTGAAATTTGTCTCAAAAGTCGATAGAGAAGAATGTGTCACATGACGCACAAATGCAGATTCACAGATTCAGTTCACAAGCCAATTTTCAGAATTGAGACCGTCTTATTGCAACTAATTCATATGGACATAGAAAAATATGTACCTTTCACTTTCTTTATTTTACAAAATGTAAAATTAACAAGACACAAGTTAACTTCTATTAGTGTTAATAGTTATGAGACAAATCTGTCTAGATTCTGAGGTAGCGCTGAGATAGGCTGGATATGGTCCAATGTGCACAAAAAGCATGAGGTGTGGTGACATCCTGCAGCTGTCTGTGTTCCACACCCTGTCCAAAACGTTGAGCCAAGACACTCAGCAAAGGAACTTCACCTGCATTTATATATCATTGATTATGCTTTTGGTTGCTTTCTAAAGCTTCTGACCATACGTTAGGGTTATGTAGATTAACTGCTAATTCAAGAGCACTGTCCCCTTATTAAGTGGTCTTCCAGCGCCCGCATGAGTACGGTCATTACACAGATGCACCTGTCAAGTTTGAGCTCCATTTTACACATCAATACACATTGTTACAAAGGAGAACGAGGGCCTCGGATTCAGACGTGCTGAGCTTCCCATCCCAGCCTCTTTAAACAGCAAATTGCTCCAAATCACCGTGGAGGTCACATCCTGATGAAAGAGGGCTATGTCATCAGCAAAAACAAACAGAGGCCAACACAGTGGATGCTTTCCAGTTCCAGCTGTCAACCAAGAAGGTGTCTTGTGTTTATTTTTCTTAGAGTTCCAGGTTTGCTAAGTCTTTGTGGCTGGAGCTTACTCATTTTGAAGAACACTCTCATCCAACTAAAGACAGGCTAGGATCCAGTTTTTATGAGTCACTTTCTGTTTTTGTTATAGACCAAGACGCCTACTTTTGACCAGAACCCTCTCTTATTATGTTTCACTCATTTCAATTAAAAATTGTCAAATTACTTGCAGCAGGACACCACATATCTACATAAATGCTGCTTTTAGGGACTTAAGTTGAATTTGATTGTTAAATCCAGCTAAATGCATAAACAAAAATAATACTTTAAAAGGGAACATATTATGCAAAATGTACTTGTACATTTTTTAGAGACCCTTAACCAAGACCATCCTCTCTCCTTTTCTCCTGCTCAATCTTTTATCAATTACACTACTCACAAAAAGTTAGGGATATTCGGCTTTCAGGTGAAATTTCAGGATGAACCACCACCAATACATTTCCTGGTTCAGTTAGAATTGGTATTTAAACAGTCCTCCTCATCATGCTGTTCACATTCTAACATCATGAGACGACATAAGACGACACCTAACTATTGATCAGCAGCACAATTGTTTGCGAGGCTTCAAACAGGAAGTCCTCAGACGGAGGTGTTCACTGAGCTTAGAGGGTCACAGAGTGTCATCAGGAGGTTGTAACAGAGATACAGAGACTGGAAGAGTCACAGAAAGGAGAGGAGTGGACGTCCTTTGGCCACATCCCAATTTTACTTTTACCCTCGTTTACCCTCCACTGTTGTTAGATTTTCTTTCAATAAATTGTTTAAGATGAAGAAACTACCATTGCATGCTGATACTTAAATGTCCTACTTTCATGATATAATATCACTGTAGCATTCACTTTTTACATTTTCCATAAATTTCACCTGAAAGTCGAATATCCCTAACTTTTTGTGAACCCTGTAAGTGTAAAAATGCTCCATTTGGAATTTTGACCTTGCCTGTGATGTCACATGCAGGCATTTGTTGATCATGTGACCTCCTCCGACCCTTCAGCAGGGTGGCGGTTCCGTCCATGGAAAACCTGAATCCACCTCGCTGTCGACCGTTGCTATGTTGCTAACGCTAGCTCTTATAATGAGATGTTGACGATAAGAGCAAAGCATGCAAATTGTGCTATTGTTGGCACAACAGTGTTCATGTCCTCTGGAGGTGATTTACCTAATTTTGGATGGAAATGTGACAGGAATGTCCTGAAAGCAACAGCAAAACACATCTGCTGTGTGAGTGTGTAACTTTATTTTACTGGGGACTGATTTCTTAACAAGGGCTGTTAACACCACACGGATCATCACGGATGGACCGATGCCGTCTGTCCCTAACCTGACTTCACATTTGGAAGCTGAAAGTTTTGCCGTGTTTTATAATGTTTTTCTGTTTACTTGGCAGATTAGTCATTTGAATTTGCTGTGGCACCACCTTTGCATAGATAAGGATATAGCTGATTTGAAGGTTGGTGGGTGGTGCCTGCACAAGCTACTGGGTCTCCTTTCAGCACCTACTTCCTTCACATAAAAATTCTTGTGTACACAGTGGTAAACAAACTATATCTATAAATGAAATGAAATTAATTGAATTAATTTTGTATGTCAATTTTATGGTAATACAATTTAACTAAAACAGAGTACAATTTTACAAACAATTCAGCAACATCACTATGAACTTCAAACATACCATACGGTGCCATCAGCTGTATATTCTTTTCAGATAATTAATCGGTGAACCACAGTTATTATTAATAAACAAGGCAGGCCACAGAAAAATATCCTCCAGGTTCCAAAGCAAACTGTATGAAAAAACTCCTATTGTGAAACAGGTTCTTAACGAGGCTGCAGGACATCAGTGTATTGGTTGGATTACTGTGTGTAGATAGTGTGGAAAAAATTGCATTACATTGTTGTGCCTGTTGGTGTTTTTGCACAGAAATATTTCCATTTCCAATTCTTAATGACAAACAAGAAAGCTTTTCTGATTGAAAACAATTCCAGCACTTCAAGCCATAACAAAAATCATGACAAGAGCATTTTCACCAAAAGGAAGACATTTCACGCACTGGGAGCCTTTTGTGATATTTTCTCTCCCTCCCTCTCACCCTCCCTCTTTCTCCCTGTCTCTTTCCTTTGTGTGCGTAAATCATCTCTTCCCTGCGGCCTGTCTGTGATCATGTTGATGGGAAACAAAGAAATCATCTTGAATGGCACATTAATTTCCTCCGTTCTCCCCCTGCCCTCTGCCTAATGAAATCCCCTCTGCCACGGGGCCTGAGGAGCCACACTGGCAAGCCGTCACCAGCCAGTAAATATGTTTACCTTGGAGCACCACGCTAATGGACTGTTTACTAGGGGGAGGCAGCAAGGGGTGTTACAGACACCAAGCAGGACTGGGTCTGGGGTGTGTGTTCCTCAGACCAAGTGACAGCTCCTTTGCTCCCCCCCATCTCCCTAAAACCAACAAACCACCAACCACCTGATCTAGAGTAGCTGTCACTAATAAAGAGTTCAGATTGAGGACCAACATGCAAAGAAACATGACTGGATTAGTCTGAGGTTAAATAATTTTCATGTCTGATTTGTGACTGTTGTATACAGCGGTTGGAAGGCTTGTGCAGTGGAATGGAGGTCTGTCTCCAAACAAGTTTCAGGCCCTCCTGTTAGCAAGCCTTTTTACTTTGAAAGGACGCTTTTGATTTGTGACTAGATGTTACTAGATTCAGTTTTCCATTTCATCCAAATCCTTTAACAATGCTTGCAGTATGCAAGTTTGTATCTAAGTTGTCTTTATATCCACTTTTGTTCCAAGCTTAGGAATCTAATTCATTTAAACCAAGTTTTCTGTCCTGGCTAACACTGCAGGTTCTTAATAAACTGACTGCTTGCCAAGTCACTGAACCTCCACCTCAGCAAACTTGTCCAGTTTCAGCATTTGTGGTGTGACACTGCAATTCATGCTGGGGTTATCAGATAAACCTTTAAGCACATGCAGGACACTGATCGTGGGTATTCTGTGGCTGAAGGGGATCATACATGAGGTACAAGCATGTGACTGCAACATGCCTCAACAAGGGGTTGGCTTTAGAAAACTGTAGCCACTGTAATGACTTTTGGCACACTGATAAAACACCAGACCCACTGTAATATTTAAGGCCAAATCCTGCTCAGAATTTGCATTAACAACGTCACTGCTAGACAAACTTGAACGCAAATGAATTTTGAGGTACAGAACACCAACTTTTCTATTCTATATATCTAAAGCAAGAGAGAAACAACCTTTAAAAAGTGCTAATCTGTGGGAAAAATACAGTGGAGATCAAAAGGTGTTAAAGGAAAGTTAAGTCTTGTGAATTTATGTAAAATTGCAATTACTGTAGGACATACACCACTGCAGCATGTGATGTCTGAAGTGCTTTGTTGGTCGGAAACTGTCATCGAAGCATCCAGACACCCTACAGCAAACATGCAGGGCCCTTTAAACATCAGTGGACAAGTCCTGATAGATAGAGTTATGTGAAACTTGCTGCCCCATGTGACAAGGCAACAGAGATATTGAGGAGATGTTGCAGACATTAGGGCATCTTCTGCCAGAGCTTCTCCTGTAATGGACTTATCACCTGCCCAACCACTGTTTGCAACCTGGCTTTTATTCCTTTTTTAACATTGTTTGCACTATAAAGAAACTTGATTTGTACTTATGTATTTATTGATTTTCTTTTTAAAGTAATTCAAAATGCATGGTGTGAAATTGAGGATAAATATGCTGAGTTACTGTATAAAGTTTCTCAGATGTACAGCAAACATCGAACATAACATGAATCATAACATAAATTTGACTTTTAAATATTTATGCAAATATTTTGGTGCCTTGTATCAAAATGCTATCAAGTGGCATGGAACTGCATTCCAGTGAGTTACACCGCATATGGTGTAACATTATTGAATGAAGAATGTTATTTGGCACTGAAACCTATAATATGCAATTACAAGACTGGAGGCAGGAAAATACTTGGCTTTGATTTTTCAGACCTCACTGACAAACAGTAATACAGAGGGTGCAGAAATAAAAGCTCCAGCAGAGGAGAGTGGAATATTAACTGTTTATTTTAGGGAGATGTTTTGTTAAAATAAGTCTTCATAGCGGGCTTATTTAAGCTTAACATTCATATTTAAATCACTGGTTTGACTGCTGCAGTGAACCCTGGGAAATACAATCAACACAGCTAAGAAGTCGCTATTCATCCTTGAAGATTCTAGGCCCAGTAAATATTACACTCAATAATCTGGTGCATATATTTGTCCTCAGCTCCCAGACAGACACGTTACAGGTAGAGGAGGAGCAGTAAGTTCAGGTCTGTGCGTATACAAATGATGTGCATTAAGTGCATGTTAATGTATGGATGTGCATATGCACATGTATTTGTGTGCGTGCTCACCCACATGACTTAATGTTCTATGGGCAACAGCAGCAGCAGTCTGCGATAACGCCCTGTGTCTGGTGCCTGGCAGCACTATCAGTGACTGTGTGCCTAGATGTGTCCCTGTGCCCCCCTACCCCACCCCACCCCACACACACACACAGACACACACACAAATATACACTATCACACAGAGAGGGCCCTGCAGCTGGTGACAGGCTGCTTCTCTCAGTCTACTGCCAGCCTGTTCAACACACAGCTCTCTATCCAACTCTTATCTTCATTGATTTCCTCCCCTGCCTCCAAACTTAGATATGCACTCTTTAAAAACAGGCCAACTGCAGAGTTTGGGCCCTGAGAAGGAAGGATATCTCACTACTTGGGTGGTATCGGCGCTACTGCATGCAGCTATGCTAATTTTGGATTAGTTGCGAAGCATTGGCGATATCTGCATTTTGTAGTAATTTCCATACTAAACATATGGACTCACAGTAAATTGAATGGGATTGGATAAAAGCAGCTGGTAAATATGCAGCTGGGGAGTTTCCTGTGATGTATGTGTTAGATCTATGTTATGTCCATATATTGACATGGTCATGAATTTCCATGTCAAATGTCTCTGCAGGATATTGCTCAAGGCTGTGATTTCTATCCAGCTGAGATGGGAGATCCAAGTCCCCCTTCCCCTTTACCTCTGCAGCATTTTTGCTTTTACTCTCCTCCGAAGTCTTTCTTTCCTTTTTCCCATGGTTCTTCTTCCCTGTCTTTCTCCCCATATCTCTTCCTTTCATTCCCCTCTTGGGTCCTGCTCCTCGTTCCCATTCCACCTTCTTCTCCTGCCCCTCCCCCTCCACCCTTCCATCAACCACCCCCCAACCCCACACACACACACACACACACACACACACACACCCTTTATGCCAGCAGACTCCATCGATTGATTTCCCCTCACTGTGACACATTTGGTGCAGCCGCATGTGGCCTATTAATTATATCCACAGCAGACTCTCGTCACGCTCCCCTTTTCCCTACAATACAACCCCTCACACTCACACACACACACACACACACACACACACACACACACACACACACACACACATATATGCACTACCCTCAGTGCAGGGAGCCAGGGGTCTACAAGACAGCATCCATGACCCAGCAGATCACCCTTTAACCACTGAATTTGAGTGAGAAGCACAAAGAGAAGGAGGAGGACTTGAACCTGGAGCGTATGAGCGGAGGCAAACAGACAGTGGCAGTTGAGGCGAGGTTGGGCCCGTGTTGCGTGTAATCAGGCTAACATCTGTTAGCCATCATGTGTGTGGCTCCATTTAAAGTCCAGAGTGGACTAAGAGCCCGAGGAGGCTCCCTGCATCCCCGCTCACAGGCTTTTAGCGGTGCTGCTCCAAATGTTTCCCTCTGCACAGACAGACAGACGGACCAAGAATGAACAAGAGCGAGTAGAGAGGGCAGAGGAGACAGAGGCTGACATGCACTCAACAGAACACAACAGCACTTAGCGCATCAGGCGGCTTTTTCCTCCATTCTGCACACATGTTCGTGTTTGTGCAATTCCCTGCGTGTGTATGTGTGTGTGTGTGTGTGTGTGTGTGTGTGTGTGTGTGTGTGTGTGTGTGTATGTGTGTGTGCATGCATCTGGCAAACAATGCAGTAAGCCTTCGCTGCAGGCCTCTTACAGCCTCAAAATCCCGGGTTTTTATATTTAGCTCGTAATCACTATAATTTCCAAATTAGATACAGGCTGGCCAAGTACACATTCCTTCTGTACAATAGCCCTAAATGGTTGTCCTATCATCTCTGGAGACAATCTCAGGAGAGAGACACTTTAAATATTAGAGTGATATTCAAAGACAATCCATAGTGATGAAAACAAGCGGAGCGCACTAAACAGCTGCTGTTGAGGATATTGTGCGAGGGGAGGGGAGGGAGACACAGATTAAGAGCAGATTACAGAGCCTTTCCCTCTAGGGCCTCCATAGTCCAGATTGACAATGTGGTGGGATTGGGAGATCAACCTGGAGATTTTCATATGAAAAGATGTTTTCCATCAGAGATTAACGGCTGTTATTATTCATTAACTTTTTTTCCCTGCCTTATTTAGCCCGCCGCCAGCACTGTGAGCAGAGTAGAGGAGAAATGACAGGAATGAGACAAACAGAACACAGTATACGTTCTGTGAGAGAAAAGGAGGAGGGAAGAGAGGATGGAGAAGCACGATGTATTGGGAGGCATTTCTTGGCATGAAAGCATAATACTCAGGACCATGCATTACATTTTACCATAAACAAAGGCTGGGGCTCATACATTATGTATTGGCAATAATACTAAAGAGTGCATGCATAGGACAAATACATTAATCATATGATCATCTGGAGTTTACACTTGCTGACACTATCTGTTGGTTTGTTTGTGTACACTCACTGATTAAGATGCTTATTCGTTTGATCGTTTGATGGGTTGTCCATGCGATTACATGTGGGAGGATAAAAACGTTTTTTGCATTTTTTTGTTGTTTCTGTGTGATGAATTGTGTAATAACATAATCTTTATTTTGAATGTTGTAATCTACTAGAATTACATCAAATAAAAAAATAATTAGAATTTCTCATCAAAGAAACAGTTTTATAAAAAAAAATCATCAAAGAGCAGGAATGGAAGTTTGTTTCATGCATCATCCACGCATTTCTTGGGCAAAATCAATTTGATTTTAAAAAAAGGCGAGAAATAATAGAATGCCAAACAAACAGAGGTGGTGGAGACAAAATTAAAACGCGAACCATTTGTTGATCCTATTGACACTATCTGATTCATTTTGCAAGCAGCCAAAGTAATTATGGTGTCAGAGATATTCTTTATGGGCCTTTGTCCATTGCTGTGCTCTATAATAAAAAAAAAAACACAACAGCACAGCAGCAGCACCCAGCAACAAGGGCGAGGGGGGGGGGGGTACGCACCAATGTCAGAAGAAACCACAAAATGAAAGAAAAAATATAACACCCCCCCCCTCCACACACACACGTGCACACACGCACATGTCTATCGATCTCAGCCTATGGCAGGACAAACGTGTGTGTTCCATTTTTGTATTTGCTGCATCTGTGCATACATGTGTGAAGGTGTGCGTGTTGTCCATTTAAATGCCCGTGTCTGTACGTGGGGTTGCGTGGTTGTGTGCTGGTGTGTGTTCACAGACGATCCCATGCCAAAGAGGAAAAATCCCACAGGGTGAATCAATAGATAGTGCTGGATAATGGAGGCCTGCTCAGACAGCTGTGTTCTGCCTCTCTCTGTGCCTGGCTGTCTGACTGACTGACTGACTGACTGACTGACTGAATGGAAGACTGGCTGGCTAACAGGCTGGCTGAAGGACTTCAGTTAGCCCACGTAGCATCCCACACCTGCCAAGGCATAGCTTGCTATGTACTGGCCAATGGGCAACACCCACTCACAGCTCAATTCACACAATAATCACAAACACAGATACACACCAGGGCATGCACATGTGCATGAGCTGCAAGTGGATAAACACACTAACAAAATAACGTGAAGCTGTCGTGGTCGTGGTGGTGCTTCATTTTGGCAAACACGTGGAGTTACTGCTCTTAAACTCACACTCACTCACTCACACACACACACACACACATTCAGAATTGCAAACATTTTTAATAAAGTACATTGCTCAACACACATCCTGCTGTCATTATATTCCAGGACCACAATATCAATTGAATTATACACGTCAGTCTGAAAAGCAAAACTTCAAAATTCTCTCCAGTTTTTTTATTTTTTTATGTTTTTTGTTGGAACTCATCAAAGGGCAAAACATTAAATCTAAATAGTTAAATAATGAGTCAAATCAGTGAATCCTTCAATTGGTTTTTCTGCCTCCTTCTTTGCTCACCAATGTAATGCAGAGACAATTCTCTCTCTCTGTCTCTGCCAGACTTCATAATCAATACCAATAGAAATAAATCCTTTATCTAATTTCCTTAAGTGCACCTTTTATTGATCTACGGTTTACGACTTAACAAAACAGCCAATAAATATTAACAAGCACCCGAGCCCTGTTGGAAATTGTCAACAGATTACAGCCAAGTATCAAAACATGAATGATAAACTCTCTCACAGTTTAAAGCTTTAAAAAAAAAAAGTCCCATTAAAAAGTATCATTTACAAAGATCATTTGACTGAAGCTTTCAATTAAATATCTGCTGAGAGCGTGAAGGCATAAATGATGAAACGGTGCTGCAGTAGCAGTTTTGCATGTAAGATTACAGCTGGAGATAAAACAAAAAATATTATGTGTCAAATGCATTTGTACACCCACAGTCCGGTCTGCAGTTTCACTATTTATGTTCCTCCCTACACCCATCTCTCCCCTCAGTTTGGAGGTTTCAGTTGTGGTGCCATAACTGATAAAGAGCTGACACAAAATGCAGAAAAATACTCCTTAATTAAAGAGCCATGAAGGAAGACTGAAGGTTTGTACTGCACAGCCAAAAACACACATATAAATACACACACACACACACAGTGCAACACAGCTACTGCAGGCTTGATGTGCTGTGGCTAATGAGAAAGGACAGTGGACCACAGTTAACATGTCTCTTCCTCCAGTAAAAATGAGTTCATCGTTTCACATCATTATTCAAATCAAGCCCCTAATTCCTAAAATATTTGCATATTTAAAACTGGTTGGCTTTTTTCTTGCCTTAGGCTGACACAAGTGGCAGTGGTACAGAGAGAAATGAAAAATGGTTTTCTGCTACGAGCATTCTGCAGAAATTGTTCACATCACACACAGTGCAGCTGCAGACACAATAGTAGAGACGCCAACACTTACATGTTCCTATTGAAATGTTTGTGACAGGCCAAAGGAAAGCTCACCTCTGTCATTTCTAATTCATGACACGAGAGACATTTAACTGTCGGCGTTACTCAGCTCACATCTCGCCCAGTCATCAGTGTCAACGTGGCAAGGCTTGAATGTGTCACAAATATATCATGTGGATGCATTTTCATTTTTATTTATTAACATGGAAAAGTGCAAGTACAAAAACAGACTACTGGGCCAAAGACATGTGTTAAGGAATATCATTTTTTTTCTACACAACTACTAGTGGTGTATGTGACAGATTTTGTCACCGTAATAACGCACAAAATCCATTCACAAAACTTTACAGGTGTGCAGTTGATGATTAAACTGAAGGCCTTGTTTGAAAATGGCGGTATAAAGTTGGGAAGGAGGCCACTGGCCGACAAACTTTACACCCCTGCCCACATTCTTTTTTAGTAACAGATAACAGTCTCCAAGTTTCAATCAACCATTCCTGTCCACTGATCCTGCGCAATCTAGATTGAACATTCAACCTTCATTATAACATCCAACAACAGCAACTATCATCATACATTTTACACTTCGGACACACAGGGGACGGAAGCGTCACAAAACACACCAACACATTGGCCGCTTCCTTTCGTTGCCAACGTTGACCACTTAGGCTGTTCACATATGAATAAGTAAATAAGGCTGTGAATCTTTCTGGGCATTTAATGCTCACGTCTCAGTTTTGATGTCCATTACATTTCAGCACTGGTGGAGGAAGTATACAGATGATCTACTTCAGCAAAAGAAGCAATATCAAACTGTAATAATAAAAATGCACCATCACAAGTAAAGGTTCTGCATTCAAAGTTGGGTAATTATTATTGATGCATTTTCACTTACTTTAACTGCTTGGTCGAGTATAACTTCAAAATTTTGGTGAAGAACAGGACTTCAGTAAATATACTTAGTTACTTTTCACCACAGTGTTCCAGTCGTTACTAATAAAAGGTTTGACACAGAGCTCTATTGTCCACTTCACTATGAAAATAGAAGTTCATTTTAATTTGTAGCATGACCCAGAGTGAGATAGAGGAAGACACAGGACACCACTACTTTGTGAGGCTGTAGATGCTGATCCACAACCTGATCCTCTGAATGGAGCTGATACTCAACACTGTGTGTCACTGTCCAAACAGGTCAACAAAGCGCCAGGAACATATGGGTCATATTAGACCTACCATGAAGGTTGCAAGGCACACCGTACTTTGTATCATCCTGTGTTGCTCGAGTGTGCGTGTCGTGTGCATGTGGCTTTGCATTTGGACGTTTGTGTGTGTGTGTGTGTGTGTGTGTGTGTGTGGACAGTAAGCACGCTGTACTCACATCAGCTAAATGGAACGTCACTGAACCATGTCACTGGACCAATCAATAGGCACAGACATCTGGTTAGTGATGGTATGCAAAGTATGCATGTGTGTGTGTGTGCGTGTGTGTGTGTGTGTGTGTGTGTGTGTGTGTGTGTGTGTGTATGTGTGCGGGCGAAGGGTATTGTCCAGAGTCCAATGAGTCATGTAACATTGCACTGCCTTTGTAATAGAAGAGGAGAGTTCCTGTAATGATTTATTCATTGCAACATCAAAGATACATTCAAGCGCAGGTGTCAAAACTCCTATATTGGATGTCATTTCCACAGGGTGTACTTTCCAGTAGATTTATTTCAGTTTTACAACATTTATTCCCATTTTGCTTCTCATTTCTAGCATTTTTCAAAAGTAAGCTGCATTACTTTCTGCTCAGACATAGAAGTATACTTTACAATGATTCACATATTAACTAACAAAAATGAACAAAAAAACATGAAAAACAGAAGAAGAGAGTGAGACGGCCCGAGAGACAGACAGATACACGCACAAATACAGAAGCAGAGAGAGATGAGTGCTAGTGTGAATAGGAGGGAGAGAGAGTATGCTGAATCCCACTCAGACCACCTGCTCATCAGTTCCTCTGGCACAACAGATACTGTCATTGTCCACACAAACACAAACACGCACACACAAACGCACACACATACTAAGCTCAAATATAAAAATCTCCCGGTGCGCTCACAGAAAGCCTTTCCCAGTCCCTCCCACATCAGATGCTGGGCACACAGACTTGATTTAAAACTGTTAGGTGCCATTCAATATGGGCTTGGTTTGGAGCCAAGCCTCGGACATTTCTCAAAGGTTCTGCTCAGTTACCTGCTCAGTTATTTGTTCCAGCATACTTCAGAAAAGTAGCCTGTGGAGTGTTTATGTGAGCAGTGCGGTTTCCTTGGGTCTTGGTTTTTCATTGTTTGGTTGTTGTTGAGGAATAATATTTTGTGCTATCTCTGCTGAATTTAAAAAAACTGTTCAGAAACAAAGAGGAGACTCTGCTTGGTTAAAGGTTTTGCCAATTAGCAGAAATGTCATGGCTGCATGTTTCATGCATGAGTAAAAAATAAGCAACAAAAAAGCCAATTTGACACATCTTATAAACTTAGAAATTATCAAATCGATGTTCCGTTGAGATAATCTTAATTTTGATCCACAATCTCAATAAGGAAAAGTATATAGTGCATTTAAACCATGCTGAATATTTCATTGCACTAAGGTCTTACCCAGT
This sequence comes from Pempheris klunzingeri, assembly GCF_042242105.1. Lineage (NCBI taxonomy): Eukaryota > Metazoa > Chordata > Actinopteri > Acropomatiformes > Pempheridae > Pempheris > Pempheris klunzingeri. Next base: position 13,036,032 of record NC_092024.1, on the reverse strand, counting down.
AACTCAACAGAATCGCAATGAACCAACAGTGTGGACCTCCTGATCTTGGCGGAAAAATGGGAGTATATCAAAATCAACAATAGAGTCATAAACATTTCTGAAAATGAAAAAGTCACCAACATTTTTGGCATGAACCAATTAAATATACACTGTAAAACAGTCGCTGCAATACCCCAGCCCAGTGCCACCTCCCCCCATCTATTATTCTCCATTGAGGGGACAGGTGCAGCAATGCATCAGCCGTAGCCCAAAAAGACATGCGCAGTCACACAAACACATAATGTCACATATGTACAAGCACCCTCCACCCCCACTAGCTGTTTATTGTTTGGTCAGATTGTGTGTGTGTATAGGGGGAGATAGTCAGGTACCCAAGGTAATGGCACCTGGGGTTATTCAGGCCTAAATGGCAACTCTGGCTACACTGCAACGCACAAAGTGCCTGTATGAGCACCGCAGAGAGTAATGCGCCTGTGCACACAATGTCTCGCACAACTACAAAGGACAGGTGTGTGCGTGTTACTAAATTGTCCCCCCGTTGTCTGGGCCTCTCAGAGTGGCAGGCCCTGTCCATTAGCCGCAATTTAACAGGATGATCAGAGTGCTTGAAAAGGGCCACATCAAACAGGTCTGGAGAATCCCAGGTGCCCGACGCAAACGCAGGCATCGGCAATAACCAAGCCCACTTACAGGCCTAATGTATTCTGTGAGGGAAATGAAGATGTTCCTCCTCCATCCAAGGCCCTTTTGTTCTGCAGCGGACAGACAGGAGGGATTGTTTCTAAGTTCACATGGTGTCTGGGTGATGAGAGCAGTGAGGGCAATTATCTTTCTCAGATGCATATTAATATTTCACTAATGGAGGGTTGATGATCCTGTTATGGTAAAGTAATAATATACTGTAGAGAGTGTGGAATACAAAAGCTGATGTTACGCACAAAGGCAAAGCAAAAGCTCTGATCTTGCACTCAGACATTCACCTAATGTAGCTAGGTTACAAGGACGTCACCTTGAATTTTTTCAATTTCAGGGCACAGTGAAGATTAACTCTAAAAAACACCTTTGATTAGATACACATATATTTACCTGAAGTCCCTCCCTCATATCTTTCTAGCAAAAATATGCGTATTTTAATCCAAAAAAGTATTCAAGGCCTTAACATAAGCATGTGCAGCTACAACTCATGAAGCTCTCTGTTCTCAGCACAAAATCACATCTCTCTAGGCTTTCTGGGAAAAGACATTTCAAGCTTTCATTTATGTTGGAATGCTCCATCTTGTATGATATCATTTCTCCTGAATCTAGGGCAAGGCCCAAGCAGGACAGTGGAATTGGGACCAAAAGGACACCATGTCCCAAGTTACCTTGTTGATTTATGACCAGAAGTCTGCCCCTGTGGTGACCTCTATAGGTGTCACCCAGACAGGGACGTGGCGCTCAGGCTGAGATGACAAAGCTTCTCTCCGAAGGTCATGCCCTGCCCCGCAGCCACGGTCTCTGAGACTCATCACAAGCCCCGGACACACTTCTCCAACTGCATTAACTTCTTCTGGGAAAAGTGTCTGGCCGCAGGCCGTAGGATTGTGACACTAAAGCAATCATAACCACCTGCTCGCTGACGTGCCCAACTGTGTTGAAGTGCCCCGTGCTCCTTTTTCACGTTTACTTCTGAGCCAGCGTTTGTCATGCTTCTCACAGAGCTGATCCACATCCGCTCACTCAATGGGCCGTTTTTAATGTAATTTAAAGATGAAATCAATGACATAGCCAGCAACTAGCAGTAAAGGTTTGCTCATCAAATATACAATACAAGCAAACGTATGCACTAGAGCAGCAAATCCCAGAAAACTGAATAGTGATTCTCATGGAGACAAGGACTCTCATCACATCTGACCATTGTATGTGACTGATGAGCTTCAGAGACACAAGTATAAAGAGATGAAGAAACAGGCAGAGAGCGAGAGAGACTGGGTCCTTTTACACTGACAGGTGTGCAACACTGGCTGGCCAGTTTGAAAAGCATCCATTTCCTTAGCAACTGGACGTCAGCTCAATTCAGCCAGGCGATTTTAGCAGATGGCTTGGTAAATACCTTGCCATGTGTTCCTGAGGAGAAACTATAATGCAGCATGACAAAACACACGCACAGTCGCCCAACCTCACACACCACATTCACACAATCCATCCCTCGTTTCAACATCCTCACTCTTCTTCTATTTAAGGCTCGTTTGGATTAAAAAAAAATCAAAAAGTGATCTCATACATATGTATCAAGGTTTCACAGTCTCAGAATCGCTTCATGGTGGTTGTTCTAAACTTAATAGGGAATGTAATACTTCCTAATAATTCCTTTGTAACAACCAACCTCAGCCAAAGGTCTAAATTCATTAAATTGCGTAACCATGGTTACCGCCATTTTGTACATACTGTGCAGAACACAGGCAAAGGTTCTTCTATTGAAAAAAATAATTCCAAGGGTAGAGCAAATGCTGTGCCTAACAAAATGTCTTGAACCATAGGAGACACACAATAGCTCCTTTCAACTGACACACTGTGGAAACATGTAAACAACTTGGCTGATGGGATGCAGTGCAGAAATGTTGTGAATGGATGTTTAAATAGGGACTTTTAAGTTGAGAGACCAAGGTCTCTATATGAAGCCCTATTCTTTATTCCCTCTTATTCTCCCACTCTCTGCCATACCGCTCTGAAATATTATGTTGACAGTCCTCAAACCCGCCTGTTACCTTCCCTCTACTCACAAACATTTCAATCACCCACTCTGTCGCCTTCACTGTGCTTTCACTCTTGTGCTGTAGTTGTTTTCTTTTGTCATTTTCTCTAATCTATTGCATTTATCTTTACACTTGTCCTTCCCATATTTATCCATCTCCTCTAATTCCCCCTCTTCCTCTTTCTTTTCTTAGTCATGTGTTGCAGCTGCGCAGGGCAGCTGGGACCAGCTGTACAGTTCAGTTCAGCTACAGACCCTGTCATTAACATTAAGCCCCCTGAGTGGCCCAATACTGGGGCCTCTGGTCATTGTGCCTGTGTGTGTGTGTGTGTGTGTGTGTGTGTGTGTGTGTGTGTGCGTGCGTGTGTGTGTGTGTGTGTGTGTGTTTGCGTGTGTGTTTGCGCTCATGTTCATGTGTCACTCGTACAACAAACCAGCGGCAAGGACATCTCCAATTGCTTCCATGTATGTTGTGTTTGGTCAGATTATGGTGCCACCTCTTCTGGATGATGTGATGGCCCACAACTATCTCCTACAAAATACATTCAAATTACTACTAATTTAATTTGCCAAATACTCAGACGAGAGGTAATCCAGTTATGATAACAGTGGAAGAATTTCTATTCTAAATTCTTAGACATTTTGATTTGAGAGGTAGCCAAAAGCAGACTCCTTATTGCTAGCTGGTGACCGTCGTGGCCACATGTTATCAGCTGCAGCCAGCTAACCAGTTAAGCTAACGCTACTGTTGAAATACTGTCGAAAGCATGAAAATACAACAACAACACTGTTCTTGCATTCTAGTATAGAGCTATAGAGTTAGTCCTCGTAAGCCTATTATAAGTGTAATTGGGAAAGCGTAAGATCAGACTGCTATTTTACTCTCACATAACATTGTTTAGGTACTTTAGCTTACATACTTTTCTTATATTTAAATAGTATGTTTGTAGTTTTAATGCAACTAGATTAAAGGGTTTGAGGATGAAGACTAACAGATGTGTTTGGCAAATGTAATCTTGGGCAACGTTGTCATCGGTTGCTGGATTGTAAATATCCAAATCCGAAGATGAGAAAGACGGAGCTGCTAACATTACTCTAAATTCTGTCAGGATCTAGGACGACCTTTCACAGGGCGCAGACGTATTAGTTGTGAACAAGGCTTTTTTATGGATGATGCCACAAATTAATGTAGCTAGATAATGTTGTAATATTTGGGCTAATAGGTTAAGGTCAATATAAGAAAGTGGCTTAATTTAAAGGTTGAAAAAGTAAACTTATCCAATGTCATGCTCACCATTTAACCATGATCACAATCTTTCCCTAGCCATAACATGCTACTTTGACTTTTCTCAACATGACCATGAAAACATCAATTGTGCTTCAGTTGTCAGGAGCAGACACTGTAGGGAAAAACATGAAATACATACCAAACAGTGACAATTTCGCAGGTATGTTTAGTAACGTATTGTACTGACACCAAGTTTCCAGATATGATTTTTCCTTGGTATGTTGATTGTGTAGGATGCTTCCAACAACAATTTAATAGTTCCATATAAACTCAGGTTCTCAATACAAAAGGTCATGAGCCTGCAAAATCAATGCTTAGTCTTCCCTGAGGATCTTAAACACAACAGCAGTGGTTCATTTCATCTTAAGTCATTTTGTATTGATGAGTGGAAAAAATTGAATAGTTTTTTTATGCACTATTTGTCATTTTAGCTACGTTTCTCTGCAACTATCTACTGACACTGATCCAAGCTTCTGAATTCACACACACAAAAAAAAAATCTCTTCCCTGAATAAACATGTCCATTCAGTATGTTTGTAAAGGGTAAAAGAGAGACGTTCAGTTCTCTACACTCTTAACGAAAAAAAAAATATATACATTTGTCAATATGGATACAGTATACACAGGGATGTCTACACGGCTCTGTAGACTAGGGATGGAGCTGGCTGACTGCTGGCTGTCTGTGTGCTTGCTACTGCTACTGCACAGCCTGTTAATGCACATGAACAGAGCTTTGTGTCTCCCTCCCTGCCCACTGCCTGTTCACCACTCAGCTCCCCATATGCCGCTCCCCTGCGCTCCTCTCATCCAGCCACTGGGAGCTTGATTAAGCCTGACTTGTCACCAAATTACACACACAAAGTTTACATGCATTCCCCGGCTCTCCAGCTGTTGCAGATTTGTTACAAAGAATAAATCTTGAAGCAGTTGACTGAGCAGGTCTGGGATGTCTGCCGCCTCATTGATAGGGAGAGATGGGAAAAGGGCGGGGAGGGGGCCTGAGAGAAAGAGAGACAGAAAGGGGAAACAAGACAGACAGGCAAAAAACATGTGGAGGAGAGCAGGGTTGATTCAGAAACTGACCTAGCTTTGTATCGGCTTTGACTGGTTTTATAATGAGCAGAAAATCAAGCCAAATAGACAGTATTCCCAGATAAATTCTGAGATTACAGTAAAACGGAGTAGAAAAAATACACCACAGGTAAACAGTTTTTTAGGTTATGCTGGGGTTTTGTTCCATCATTATCCATGAAATTGTCATATTGGTCGTATATACAACGAAAACAGACTCAGACACACACAGGGGATGCACAAGAGCTTTTAATTATATTGCATTGGATGTCTGGCTGTGTTCACATGTGTGAAGTCAGGACGGACCCTCCCAGACACAGGCAGATGACAAAATTCACATCACATGGTCCCTTACAGCTATGAGGATGTGGAAATTATCAAGAAGATGACTGCAAACAAGTGATCACATATTCTTGATCCCTTCCTTCCCATTTATCATTTAGTATCTTTCTAGATATGTAGTAATAACCATTGCAGTAGTTGTAGCTGTTAAACTGTTGGAGTAAATAAACAAGATAACCAGTTGAAAAAGATATTATTGTAAAAGCTGCTATATTTTTGCAGGTTGGCTGTCTTTTAGTGTCATGCACTCAGGACCAAAAATGTTTCACATTGGATCAAATAAACTCATCAGCAAGTTATCTTTGCAAATACTGACATTAAATGGTACATCTGACAAATTTGGGTTTGTACTGTTTGTAGCTTTAAGCTAATACCATTTAAATCTTAGCAAGTTCTGATAGCAGTCGACAAAAACATTTGACTGCCACTGAGATTAACACATGAATGAGCAGAAAAAGACAATTCAGTCTAGTCTAAAAGCCAGAAGTACCCTTCAAATAAAAAACAACCTTCTTAAATCAAATGTATTTGTATTAGAAAAGTGCTGATCTCACCCTATACCAAGGTTATTCCCAATCGTTTCAGGACTCTATCAGAGTTTGATGGAAGTTAATGGAAATTTCACAAAAGTCAATGTACTCGCAATCTAGACGTTTTCTCAACAAGCAGTTTTTTCTTCTTCTCAGATAATGGCACATGATTCTTTTATCTTCCGTTGCTCCTCCATCTTTTTATGATTACGATTTCTCTCTTGGATCATCTAAATGGTTGTGGCAGTAATTGCTATGTGGGCATCATTACCCAAGAAAGCATGAATAAGACACAGTAATGAGCAAAAGCCCCGGAGCTCGCTAGACCGGTGATCAATACCATTAAACAATGTGCACTTTGAGCCGAGCTGCGTTCGAGAGCTCCGACACTCAAATGGATATTCCTCATAGCACTAATGGCTTTGAACTAGGCCTCCATTACCATGTATAAAACGCTGCTTATTAACATAATCAAATCTCTCTCTGTGTTTTCTTGCGTCAGAGATAATATGAAAAGACAGGAGGATGCTAATGTAATTAAGCGTATGCTATAATTACTATCCTCTGATCACATGACCTCTTCTCCTAACAAAGATGAATAAATAGTCCCATTACCCTGACTACTGCGTTGTGTTTTGGTGCATTGCTGGTTTAGATGTTGTCTGATGTTTGAACGTAAACAAGATGGCTTCGGTGTGCCATGTCAATCCTGCTTTCTGATTGCAATGCTAACATACCAAAAACTTCTACAAATACAGAAAGTAACACAATTCAAGAGGTAAATGTCAGCATCTACATCTTGCGTTTTAAGAATTCTAACACTAAAATCCATTTCTGTTCCAGCCAGAACCAGCAGGACTGCAGCAAGAAAGCCATTATGATCAGTGGGTTTAATTACAAACATTTTAATTTGCATCTCGGGGCTCTATTCATCACATCCATCTCAGCTAGCAGCCCCGCTCTCCCTCCATATGCCCAATAAATAAATAAGAAGCTAAAAGAGATTCTGGAGCCCGAGTAATGATTACTATTTCACTACAACAATTACCAGGATGCTAATGGCTATTGTATTGATTGCTCTGCCCTTTGAGATCAAGGTCATATGAAAATGTAATCAAAAAAGCTTTGATAATTCCTGCTGAGCCATGAAATGAGAAAAAGCAATAGTGAAGCTCGGCTGAAATGCCTTAGCTCCATTAAACTTGACTGGAATATGTAACGCTACGCACAGTAAACAATATTATACTCAGTTTTCCTATGAAACTGAGTTTTCTCATTTCTGATGACTATTGTAACCTTTGTGTTAATTGTTTTATATTATATTTTTTATATCATAAGAGTATTTTGAATCTGGACTGTGCATATTTGTGTGCACCTAAGACAATACACCAGCTAGTTTGAGTTGCATCACCATTAACATGCATCTTTTGTGTTGCTCACTCACTTTAATATGATGTTAATGTGATGCTAAGAGCTAATAGAATGATTGATGAGGTCGTGAAACTGATCAGTGAAACTGTGTCAGTTAACAGTCACCAAAAGTACAATGAATGACTGAACGATGTCAATGTGTCCTCATGACTGCAGATGGTTCTACTGTATGGGTAGAATTAAACAATGGCCTCATAAATAACCATTTAACCCTGGAAGCATTTGCTGTCATTCACATTTTAAAGTCATTTCCACAACTCAAATGTGAAATTCACTCATTAATTCACCAAGGCAGACGCTCAACCTCAGTATATCAGCTCTGTCGACTCATTAAAAGCACATTTTTTAATAGAGAGTTGTCAAAGACATTAGATGTAGTTTGCCAATATATTACGATTTATGTTGTTTGTAGTGTAACTACCAGTGCTTGTTGTGTTTCTGCAATGAGGATTATTCTTACAGTATCACTTTAAAGAACCTGCTGCGGGTAATGTATAAAAATAAATGACAAAAATCATTTCCAGGCACGTAACGGAAAAAAAAAACATGTATCCACATATTTGGATGCAAAGCATTTCCTCCACTGCAACACTAAGGAATTCACACACTTGGTACACACCAGCCCCAACCCTGTGCGTGCCTATACCCTCCAGACATCCTCCCCCGTATCCCAGAAACCTCTGTGTGTTTAGGAATCAGGCTCCACCATGACTCTGCGTAGCGCCTGGGAAGATATCGCCACACGTCCAAAAATTTCCATCAATGGCGGCTCAACTCCTCCGCAGCAACTCTCTGATAGGTTAATCCCTGTATCACACTTCAGCACCAGTTCACTAAGCGGCTTAAAAGGACACATTAGAACGATGACAATGACCCGCTAATGGTGTTACATTTCTCTGAAGCATTATGAGCTATCTTTGTCACGTTTATCTTATAATGAGATCTGTCAATTGGGGGGGAAGAAGATCCCATGCAGCAGCCAAGGACGTTGATATTTCACATAATAAATAATGACCTAGAAAAAGGAGAAAACAAACCTTGATCCCCCTCGCCTGATCTGTTTTCTTTGCAGGCGACAGAGCGGGCAGCCCCATGGAGGCCTTGGAGCCTGGTGTCACCATTTAGATTACTGGCTGCTGTGCAGACCCAAGTCCTCGGGGCCACCACAACACCCCCAACCACACAATGTGTGATTGATGACTGCTGGTTCCCATGGGCGTTTTATAACTTTTCCTCAAGCAATGTCCCCTGAAGAAAATGTGCCATAATTCATCATGCTATTACTGTACCAAATCCAAATAGTAATTTCTTCCCCTCTAATTTCATTATGGTGTGCATTTTCATCCTCTTGTATGCTTTTATAATGGGGGAGAGCACATTTTTTACTCAAACAAAACAGCCATGCTCCAATCTGGGTTGGAATACGTCCACCAATATGTTGACTTAGTGTTGGTCACTGGAAAATATCTTATTACAGGAGAAAGTATTTTAAAGATCCACAAAAAGATTCTCATCTGGAGATGTTTTCTGAATAATGGCTAAAATGTCTGAGTCCATGGAACGTGCTAATAACAGTTTTTGCTAAGTGAAGCATTAAAAAATGCATATTTGAGATAAACATCAGCTGATTCATTATGTGCTGTGCACCCATTTTCATATCCAACCAAATCCAAGCACAGTATTTCTGCTAAATGAACTTTTAGTTTAACCTTTTTCCTTCCTATCCCCCCCCATTTGGTTTATTGAAGGTAATTTGTTTTAAATTACCAATGTTTTTTTTTTTTTTCAAAGTTCCAACCTGTTCTGCCAAGAAAAATGCGCCATTTAATCCAAAGTGGAATGGACTGATCTTTGATTTCTAGCATATTACTTGCCGACAAATATTATCAGTGCACACTCAAAGGATTTACTTAGAAAATGTATATACCCCAACAACATTACATAGCGTAGCCCTCTTTCTTCTGAGAGTGGGAACCAACTATCTAGTGTGATGGTTTTTGGTCTACTATTGAAAATCAGTTTAATGGTAGCTCACAAAGTACTGTAAAGGTATCTGAAAGTCAGTTTATACACTGACAAATAGCTTCAGAGAATAAAATGGCCAATAGAAACATTGTGACGCCAAACAACATTAATGTGGTGGTTGCTTACTCAACGTACATTTCAGAATCCTATTTTTAAAATGCTCAAGATAGCCAACAAAACAAAACAACTACTCATAGAGTGTAAACAAAAAGCAGAGTTATTTATAAGGCTGTTGAGGGAGGGAGGAGAGGTTGCTCTCTCCATGGCTGAGATGACCGAGGAAAACCATGTCAATTATGCATCATGTTTTTTACATGTCCTCTGTATATTAATTATTCCGCCTTTGTTATGCATTTTACGTGGGTTACTGCACAGTCGCAATTAACTTTGCCCAAGCAACCATTTGGGTGATTGAAGAACAGACTTAATGGGATGAGAGGACTTTGTTGTCTTGTTCTCTTTCACACACACACACACACACACACACACACACACATATACAAAAGGTTAGGACATGACACATTATCTTTAGTTCTCACCATTATGTATCACATGTCAGTATGCTTTGTGAAATTCCATTTGTAAAGGAACACATACACGTTCTATATGTACACACATATGGATGCGTATACAATCACACACAAACAGGAAACATAATAAACACACTTACCCAGACAGTAGTATCACCGCCTAGGACACTAATCCAAAAAGCGCTAAGCTCTATTACTTTTAATTATTCCTGACAGCCTCTTGCTTTAATCTACACAAAGCACGTGCAAACGAGCTGTTACACACTGCCTCCAAGAAAGGGGGACAGGAGAGGACGGCAGGCTGCCTGCCTGCCTGCTGAGAAGGCCTTCTCTGTGCATGACATGGACATGGGCTTCGGTGACCCGGCTGGCGCTCGCCTACGTCTCCTCGCCGGCTGAAGGCTCTGGGGCCGCCATGTGGCATCTGCTGCCATGGGGCTGGGCATGAGGCTGGGGCTGGGACTGGCCCTCTGTTCACCAGGCCTGTCTATAGAGCTGTAGCACATTTCGGGGACCTGGCGCTGTGTTACCAACCAAACCAATTCTACAGAGGAAGTGGCAAGGTCACCCCTCGCTCTGCCTGAAAGACCTCCACCTGCCACATTCTGCTCGGCTGTCATGCTACACCGAGAGGGGTGGGGGCTGGCGTGGGGGCACTTTGTTCAAAATTCAAAAAGGTAATCCATTGTGCACACAGTTTCCATACACAATAGTATTCACTGCAGTAATACATCTAATAAATAAACAAAGTGCAAATTACACGAAAAGTGCAATGTTGACTATAAATTGGATGAATTTTGAGATGTATTTGCGTCATCAAAGATAACCGGACACATTCATCTGAAAAATGTACTTTCAATGAAAACCATACTGGAGCCCACCAGCTGACTATCTATCATCATCGGTGTGACATCAATAGTCTGATCCACTATGGTGAAATTGGTGATAGAGCACATTCATAATGGTAGCTATTCCCTGGTGAGGGACGGGGGCGTGTTTACCCCTGAAGGTTACTTCTTGTAAATCCTTGCATAGTTTATTCAAATAGTGCCCTAACCATGGTCTCCAGGATTTTCCCCTTACAGCAAGCAAAGCATGACCTTTACATTTGATGCTTGACAGTTCTTCAGATTCGCCCAACCAGAACAGATTAATGCATATTTATGTGTTTGTTACTGAGCAGTGGAAGCTCTTTATCTCTTGGAGAACAAAAGACAGAGAGCTCTTTGCAGACACACACATGTGCACAGTATGCATCCATGCACACTCGCATAAATGCAAGTAGACATCACCATTACCTGCTCTATGAAGATTTTTTTTGACCTGGCAGAAATGACTGAGATTTAACATTGCTAAAAATGTTGGGTCTACTCATAGTACCGATATAGAAGGTTGCCACTATAAAAATGCTTGAAAAAGATCAACACATTTACAAATCAGTCGACAAAAGATTGCTAAAGCATTACTAAAAGATGTACGACTGAATCCAGTTTTCAGGCGGCATAAAGCAGGTGACTGTACAGCTTCTTTTTTTTTTTTTACATAGATGGCCCATTTTACACATTGGCACCTGGTCGGGGGAGGATGGAGCCAAGATAATCTATTTAGATTGGCCAGGTTGAATGCTGTCATTTATCATGAGCGTATAGCCCCTCCTCAGATGGCAGTGTGACTGTTCCAGCCAACCAGAGTCTAAGTCCAATGGCCTTTGCGTCTTACACAGTGTACGGATGACTGCGAATCTCTCCGGTCTGGTCCGAGGAATAAAATTTCACAGCATGAGGATGGATCTGGCAGACATTTAGATTTCACTAAGTCAACATCAGCCTTCTTTTTCTCACTCAATGCAACTCCTTGAAAAGCCTATTCCTCAGAGGTCGAAAGCATCTGTATTTAAAAAATATTCTACTGGGAAATATTTCGCTGTCACACAATGTTATAAAAGAGTCGCATTTAAACACCATAAAAGAAATTAAAGGTAGATGAAAATAGGCATGTGAAAGGTTCTATACTCATATTTTTCATCACTCAACACAGCAGAAAATAGCAGGGATATTAGCCTTCTTATTTCAGCCTACGCTTGTGCTATTTGCGCAACAGTAAATAATTTCTTTCCATGCTCATGTTCATACGACCTTTCCATGCCCATGCGTGTGTTTGTGTTTGTTTCTCTGCGTGTAAGAGAGAGAGAGACAGATAGACAGAGAGAGCATACATGTCAACGTGTTCAGTGGTGTTCGCTCATCATCATATAGACTCAAGGTTAGCTGGTTAAGGTCCAAGGAAACAACATGCAGCAGTCCAAACACAGGCAGCCTTTCCCCTCCATCTCATCAAGGTCTGAGATGAGAGGCAGGACAGAATTAGAGCGTTAACCTCACCCCCCTCAAGATAGAAAGTACAGATCTAACATGCAGCAGACGCAGCCCTGTAGCTCTTATACATAATCTTAGCTCTATGGACTTAATTTTAAGCAGAAACTGGAAAAATAATTTGGTTTAAAGATGCTGAAAATACAAACACGGTCAATAAATGGCTTCCAGTGGGCTGTAAGAGTACGGATCAAGTACAGTTTCACAAAGAGTTATTTCTGCAGAACAATTCTGCACCATTACCGAGCCACCCACTGCCTCAGTACTACGACGTACTAACCTCCACGCCTCGGTACCCAGAGTTCTCTGGCACAGCGAAAATCTAAGCAGCCACATGTGTGGGAGTGCAGAAATAGTGCACCATTAAAAGGTCCTGACTCACCTTGTTTTAAGTGCAAGGTCTAATTGCCAGCCTCTTTTCCAGAGGGCTTGGGGAGCAGCAGCTGGCAGCAGGCTGTATCTACAGGGATAGCCATTAACGATGGTGTAGCTAGCAAAGAAATAAGGCCTGTAGACCCTGGCTCCCTCACAGACAGTCAACTCTATCCTGAGACAAGCAAACACCGCAGGAGACAAATACACCGAGACTGCCCTCGGTGACTTCTCACCATACATTTGACTCATAAATGGCGCTATTATTCTAGCTCCACTGCGGTCAGTCTTAAGTGTCTCTTATAAAACGAGTCATTATTCAGTATGTGTTAGCCAGTTGTTTAGTAATTTAAATTAGTAACACTTTAACCCTGTGCAATTCACCCAAGACTAATTTAAATTTAGATATTCAAAGTAGCGACAAAGATGAACAGTAGTGTGCGTTTTCATCTTCAGGTGATACATCCTTGCTATTAAAGGTTAACAGCTGTAATGGGGCTTTACTTTAGACGAACCAAACAAGGCCCATTTGTATTCAATGCAGGGCACAGCATGTTTTCTATCTCTCACTTGTTTTCTCATTCCATCTTGTTTTGTTTTACACATTTTTTTCCTCTCTTTTCTCACTGGGTGTATTTGAGGTGGCGTAAAGATCAATTAAATAATGCATCTATGACAGATTGTTCACAACATACTGGAGGCAGGAAGAGACACGGACAAAGAAAAAGAAAAACAGACACAAACACACAGTGGATACACTATATTTACTGGCTCAGATACAGTAGTTTGTGTTCACGGCATGGATGGGAGAATGTGCAGGATTTATATACACTCCAGGGTCTCCAGGGATATAGCCCACAATTCATAGTGGACGCCTCCTTGGGGCACATTTGACCACATGCACGTCAGGAGCAGGAGGCCGACCCACACAGTGCAAACACAGCACACTGTTGCCTTTCTTTCTCTGCTGGCCTCACATCGCAAAACACCCCACACGGAGGTGTAACTGTCTCCCACACTGGCTTGCTTACTGTTTCACCTACATGCGCCCTCACTCAATTACTTTCATTCCCAAAACAGCAAACCTGCATGGAGGCTCTCGAGGAGGATTTCAGTTTCGGCAACAGAGTAAATGACCCCAGCTTAGAGGTACTTTACTCCAGCTACTTAATCTAACTTCTGCCACATTGCAGGTGGGCTGAGAAAATCTCTTAAACCTGAAAAAAAAAAAAACAGCACAGATTTTAAACCTGTGCATGTGGTTTAACAGTAGAAATGCTGAGACTCTGTCCAGTTGGCCTTGTAAAAGTCACAGGCACCAGTGAGGGCTAGGACAACGCCATTTGTCATAACGTCAGCAAATTCAATAATTAATGGGCCGTATCCTATCACAGCTCTCCAGTTTACCCCCCTCAGTCTCAGCTCTCTGTCCCCCCGTGTTCAGGAGCATATTGTAGTCTCTCTCAGTGGTCGACCATGAACGTTTAATTCCTCATCATTAAGAGATGTCCAGTTGCACTCAGACAGTTATTTGCTTGCAATGACAAATGTACACGCTCACTGTTCGCATTCACATAGGCTCCTCATAAAGCATCCATCCAAGAGGGAACCAGCATGTGAATCGCAGTAATTGTCATTTTCCTCATTTACTTTGGCACATACGGTGAAAATCTTAATTTTCCTTTGCATTAGTTTGCTCTGCTTGATTACTGTGCCATGTTCATTAATTACCTTTAGTTGTAATTAATAAATAAGATAATCAGAAGCATCCTAAAATAAAAGGATGATTGTGTCCGATGCACGCAGAAAAATTTACATTCCCCCTCAGGGAATGTAAATCTGTATATGTGAAGGTGAAAATGTATATGTTTACGCAGGTCTATGTATGCGTGCATGCATCTGTGATTGTGAGCCTGAGCGTATGTGACCCTGGATTTGATCAGCTGTAGCAGGCTCGGTGTTTACAAGGCCGAAGGAACAATGACAGTGTGTGATTAGGGGCAGGCGGGGCAACAGGGCCCGTCCCAAACACAGCTGGCACCAGGGGACTGCGAGGTGAGCTGGGAACTACCACATCCCTTTTGATTAATGTGAGAGTGAGCGTGGGAGACTGGGAGGATGGCGGCATGTGCCCCGCTCTGCTCTGCTCCTGCCAAGGAGGTGCGTGTAGGTGAAGAAGGTCTACCATTGGCCCAAACGCCTCGCTGTTCCGTGTGGGTGTGAGTTGTGACGCGGTTGACAATAGAAGGGAGTTACACATGTTTAATTAAACCATCAGTCGCGTGACCTTTCATTTCTGACAGAAGCCATTTTGAGCTTTCTCTTGAGGTGGAAACCTGGGACAAAGACCTGTGCCTGTTTCCTGATTTTGTGTATCATCATATTAAGACAGTGAATGTCATAAATGTTACTTTACAGATTCCCCATGGATAAATGTGCAACGTGGAATAAGCAATAAGAACTTTCACAGATACAGAGAGAGATTTTAAGATTTGGTCCGTACCAGCTGCAAAAGGAATCTATTACATAGGGTTGTTGACTAAATGCTAGCTAGCTAACTAGCTGGTATTCAAACCAATGGGCTAGTTAAACAGAAGCTGGCACTTGATAGGCTTGTTAGGCTTTCTGAATCACTGTGAAATACTGTGTGCTGCAGCTAGTTTCACTATGTTTGTTATTCAGTAGGATAGCACGCTATCCTGGAGTGAGGCAAAGCCACTGCTGTACAACTTAAATGTTTTAAATGATATGAGATATGGAGACATGAGATGACAAATACATTTGCGACAGCTAAAAACATATATCCTGTTTTCTATTAAAATCCAGCCCTTTGATTGCATACAAGCACTTCAGAAATGCAGCTACTTGACAAAAATCTGTATCTAAACACAGTGTACGGCCTCTCCTCTTCATCCATGTCCTCTCCTTCACCCTGTGACCGTATAGTTCAATGGAGTACCACTTCCATGGGGAGAATCTATGGGCACAATTACCCGGTGCGAAAATGTCAGCCTCCCCTCCCTCGGATTCTTTGTTGATGCTGACATTTAGCCTGATACCAGAGGGGGGTTTGCCATAGTACATCACATCAAAGACAATATACTGTTCCTCTATATGCAGGGTCAAAAATGTGTTGAATGATCTGATACGGAGCCAGTTTCATACTTTCTTTTGCCACAACCCGTTTCATTACAGTATGAGAGACAGACATGTTTTCTCCTTCAGCATAGCATCAGTGCGCTCCGCCACAGCCTGCATTACAACTACACTGGATGCAATCTCTAAGAGACCGCATTCCCCTCTCTGCATCTTCTCCACCCCCTTTCCCCTCTCTCTATCCCTCTTCATCACCCCCTCCTCGTCCACCCATCACCCTCTCCCCCAGGTGGCCGTGGGGCCGGCCTGTCTGAAATGTGATAGGCATAATCCCATTTAGCCTAATTGCATCTGCGGGAGAGCAGCCCTATGTGTCCCATCGCGCGCCTACCGAACCCCTTAGAACGCATTATACACACATATCACATAGAAACCTCCTCAAAGCAGTCAAACATGTGTGCCTGTGTGCTCTTGCAGGGTTTTTTGCCCATGACATGCACTGCGCTGCAAGGTCCCTGTGCAGATCTTTGTTTGTTTTTCCTCATCGATAAAAAGAAAACCTGAGACACCGATCTCTTTCTCTCTCAAACACATGCTGGCGGAGTGTCTGCGCCCAGTCTGCATTAGCACAGGCGAGACAGAGAAGTCAGACAACCATGTTAAGAGAAGGGTGCTACACTAAATGGCCTAATGGAAAGACTAAGGGTTTAATATGTGCATGTGCGTGCATGCACATACATGCACGCTTATGTGCATCTGCCTTAGGTCCGATGGGTGAAGGGAGATGCTGCTGCTGTAGGGAGATCTGGGGAGTGGTCCACTGCAATGGGAGCCATAATGAGACTCTGTGTTCTCCCAGGCAACTGCTCACGTATTATTCACACAAGAGCAGAGAGGGCAGAGGCATTAGGCCCAGTGGCATAGCTGCATATTAATGATCGTGTTAGCCGATCCAGTGGCATCTAGGAAATCATCATTAGCGTGTTCCATGAAGTCGTTCATTTAGGATATACTTAAGTATGCGTTAATTTTTTTATGATACTTCATCTACTCCACAGCTTTTCTTTTCTGCTCTGTTCTACTCTAGTATATGTTCATGACTCTGTTTTTTATTGTGGCCTTTTTGCAGGGAGGCTGTGACATATTGAGCCCTAGCAGGCCACAGATCAATCTGCAACACAAAGGAAATCAATGCCCCTGAACTGAGTTACTCCAATGGTTTGAGTGCAGATCATTAGATTTTCAGTTGAATGAAGGACCATTAACATAAAACCAAGTCTCCTGTGGTGGAATTTAGTTGTATCCAAGGACTATAATAGTTATTTTGAAGACACAGATCATCACAAACATTGTTACTGGCAGTGGATGATAATCAAAATAACGACTACTTCATCTATAACGCTGTCTGTCTGGTGTTTTTTATTAAATGGTGTACCATCAGTGAAACCAAGCTTGTGGACAAAAATCCACGTGAGTCATAATCTGTGAAATAAAACAATTATCTTGAAAATAATAGATAGGCCCACTCTGCATAATTTGAGATCACACATATAGAGTGCCATTCAGTCCATCATATTCAAATTAGTCCCATATGGTCACATTGTTTTGGAGATAGGAATGAGAGAATGCTCAATCACCTGTTATTCTTAAGTATGGATAAAACTGCAATGCCTGCTTTCAAATGAGACAGCTTGAGTGCACCTCTCCTATATAAGAATAGCCACTACATTACAGAATCTCCAGCTGTTCCTTTATCCCCTATTCAATCCGATCATTAAAACTTTCACATCTTTTCAAACATTTGTTGAGAAAGCTGCCAAACAATGCTCTGATGTCTATGCAGTAGACAGAAAATCGCAAGAAAAAAAAAGGAGGAAGGAAGGGACCGAAAACCATGTAAGACGTAAGAGGTATTGGGGAAGCCAGAGAGCTTGAAAATAGCATCCATCTGAGTTTCCATATTGCGGTAGTGCTCATTTCTTCAGGCTGTTTTAGAAGGATTTCTTTGTGTGTTTGATACGTATGCCAAGCCTGTGAATCTGTATATTATATGTACTGTACATGTATACCCACATGCATGCATGACCTCCAGGTCCTCGAGTCAAAGTGTGTGTGGGTGCAAATTCGATTACACTCAAGTTAAAGCAATTTCCTGCAGAATTCAATTCTTGTCCTCTGTTGCAGGTGAGCTCCCCGCGGACGTCTGTGTCTTCTCAAAGAAATAAAGCACCTATAAACAGCAGCCTTAAAGGAGGGAAGTAGAGCCAAAATGCAATTAATATGCAAATTCAGGGGGAGACTTAATGGGGAGCCCTAACAAACATTCATGTGTTGGGAGATAAGGCTGTTTTCAGGTTGTTTTCCTCTAACCTCTGCCTGTCCAAAGTCAAAGCCTTGGGGAGCTGAAACTCTTGAAAAAGGTGTGGATGTTGCTGGTAATGGATTATTGCACTGGGAGAAGTAGGACAGTCTAGGGCTATGTTTTAGAGCGCACGCTGTTCATCATGTCACACATTCATGCAAAATGGCAGTCAGCTAACTGAAACAATTCACTTTCTTCCTTTTATGATTTTTTTTTTTTTTTTTCCAAGGGGTGAGTAATTTGCTCTGAATCCCATCAGAGTTTGCCATGGGTGTGCAGGGGGGAGGGAGTGTTGGAGAGGAGGACAGGAGGGAGGAGAGGTAGAATGAGTAGCCTGAGGCGAAAGACGGAGGGCAGCAGTGAGAGGAGAGAAAGTGAGAGTATGCATTCAGATTGGGAATTCATTTGCCATTCTCAGGCCCAGTCATACTTCAAGAGGCTTATAAGAGACACAGAGAAGGGAGAGATGAGGCCTCTGATGTGGAATGACACACCTGATGATGGAGGGAGAGCAGAAAGAGAGAGAAAGAGAGAGACTGCAATGAATCACAGCGATAGAGGAATAGCGAGACCAACACTTTGAGACAAGAAGGAAAGATGGACGGGTTTGGGCTGCAGTCCTACAGGTCGATGCAGCAGTCGAGGCCACAGCAGTGCTTTCTGATGGATCTAAGTCCCCGGGGACTCTACCCTCTTTTCCATCTCTCCATTCCTCCCCCTTGCCTCCACCCTAATGATTCATCCACCACCTCCAGCCCCCCTGCGCCTTCACCATGATTCACACCCACTCCCCGAGTTAAATTATCGCTGCGGTCCCTCGGAGAGCTCCATCACTCTCCCTCCATCTTCAGCTATCATCAAACAAGTATATGAGCTGAGACCAGCGCCTGATTGCATTGAAGAGCCCAGCTCAGCAGTTTTTATGAGACTACGCATGTTGGATCGCACACTCCAACTCACACACCGCTGGCTTTGATGGCACTTTTGCAGGAAGAATTTTCCATCTTAAAATGCTTGAGTGTTTACAAGTGATGATGCAGAGTCGATTTAGTGGAGGGCAGTGTAATTCCACAGGCAGGACACTATAAATGTTGATTAGATGAAGGTTGAGTGGAATATCTAATCATCGGGGACCCATTGGTATTCTTTTCATACTGTTATATCACGTGGCCTCAGGGGTAGAGAGCGCGGCAACAGCTAGTGTTGTTCTTGCATCATCAGGAGAGTTCACAAACAGAATGAAGTGAAAAGTGAAAAGAGCCTTGATTATTTCATCAAAGGTTACATCAGGTAGGTTTAAGTCCCTGTCTCATAATAATTCCTGTAAACAATTAGGGATCAATGTAGGCCAAAGGTCTCCACTGGCACATTTCTGAGACTGTGAGATTCCAGTGAATCACTTAAAGGATCGGTTCAACAATATTACAAAAACATGCAATTTTGATTTTATGTGCCTCGATCTTGAGTCATTCGCATTGCAAAAGATTATTGTTAACACTGTTTGTGGAAAGACACTTTGGTGTTGAGTTTTTAGCCACGCTAGTGGCATGTCGTTAGGGAGGGCAGTCTTGGCAGGCCTCTCAGTCCACCATTTTGGTCCAGACTTGGACTGAACGGATTGCTACGTCAAGATTTTTGCTGATGACCTGACTTTTCATCTAACACGATCATCAAGTAAATTTGAAGTATTAGTAAGTATTTTTGCTTTGTCCAATATTAGGATTTATGATCAAATACCTACAAATTAGCTGCAACTTCAGCTGCACTTTGTGTCAGAAAAACGTCAGTATGCTAAAACACTAAACTAAGATGGTGAACATCGTAAACATTATACCCGCTAAACATCAGCTAGCATTTTATTGTGAGCATGATAGCATGCCGACATTAGCATTCACTCTAAAGCACTACCATGGCAGTAGACTCTTGTTTTAAATGTAATCTCTAAATGCTGTGAGCATCACAGACCAATTTCATTGGCTCCATTGCTCTGATGTGACAAGCAAAAATCACAGAGAAAGATATCTTAAATCCAAGCAAATAAAAACCAAACTATCTGCATGGCTGGACAGAGGTAAGTGAGAAAATATGTTTATTTATAATTTGGTAGCACCAACCGTTTAATACATCCACACACAAACACAGACCGCCCTCCCTCTGCAGCCACACAGTCACACACCGATACAGAGGGTTTGATCTGGCATGTACTGGCCCCGTGATTAAAGTGTATTGCGCTCACCTGCCCAAGTCCAATCAGGGCCTGTGCTGATTGCAGCAGCTTGCTGGAGACAAGAGAGTGGGGACTGGGGGGGGGGGGGGGGGGGGGGCTGGGGCCTCCATCACTGGTGAAGTGACACTGTGGTTGTGCCATGGCAGGGCGGCAAGAAGCTGCAGCCCCGGGGAGGATCCAGCCCCGCTCTCCTCTCCTCTCCACTCCTCTCTGGCCAGACGGGGTGAATCAATCATCTCCAAAGATGTCAGCATCTGCCCAAGCAATTTCAGATTGGAATAAATGGCAGATGGGGATGTTGTTCCCTCTGTTTAATCAGTTCCACCAAATGTGGTTTTATCTCTTATAAAATGAAACCATCTGTAGCACGTAGGTGTAAGGATCAAGTGAGGGAGGACGGAGGGAGAGGGTGACAGAGGGAGAGAGGAGAGATGTGTGTGTGTTCGGTGTGTGTGCATGCATATGTGCATGTGTACGTGCATGTGTATGCTTTTTTATGTGTATGTGTTTTGCGTGTGTGTGTGTGGTGACGGAGGGCAGGGAGAGAGATGGAACACAGTGAAACAGAAGCAGAATAGTGGGAGTGAAATAGGAAAAAAAAGAGAAGCACTTATCCATTAAAAAGAGGGAAAATGTAATCTTACTGCGAGCTCACACCTCCACTCTAATCTCCTCTTTCTCCCTCACAGGAGTACCACCCAGGGGCCATCACCATTATATCTAGACCCATCTATTTCCTTCTCCGCCTCCAACCAGACACTGGGGCTGTAATTTGGTCCCTCTAGCCCCAGCAGAGGCACAGACATCCCTGATAAATCCCCTTGTTTTTAACCACGGATGATAGTGTGTGAGCATTATAGCTCTCAAAGCTCTTGCTTTAGGGATCGTCTTGGTAACACTTTACTTTAGAATGGCCTCAAACAAATGTGCACTACACTCCGGACCACTCTAAGTAAAGGTGCACCATAAAAAACTGTGTTTCAGAGAGAATCCTTTTGATTACATTAAGTAAATGTAAAATGCAAGGCAGCAACAATGTCAAAACGAGCCGCTACATCTGCACACTTGCTTTCACACAGTGTTGTTACACACTTGTAAGCACACTGTACAGAAGACAGACTCCTACTAGGCACAATAAAAGTAAAGTGTAAGTAGGGTTTTATAGCAGGTGGAGAGAGGCTGATGGAGAATAGAGGGAGCATAAGAGGGAAGGAGGACAGGTAGCTGGAGGAGAGAGAGAGGTACTGTAGGTGGCTGCGCGCCACTGTGAGTGTTCTTCACATGTTCTGCCTTATAGCTGTCATTGATGAAAGTCTGACAGGGTAATTCGCTGGAGACTCTCCTACAGCGAGACATCGCACAATCATCCATGTCTGTAAAAAGAAGAGTGATTTCTCCAGCAAAAAAAAAAAACGCCTCCGAATTGTACGTATTACAAAATTTTATGCTTTAATTCTAAATGCATAAACACAGATGATAAATTTGAGAGGAACAATTTGAAATTAAATACAAAAATCACACATCTTTAAAAATAGGACTTTTTATTCCCCGAGTGTCGACTGGAAGGCAGTCGACTCTTTCTAGACTGCCAACATTAGGATTACACCCCTAGCCAACAACAAGTGATGGGCAAACTGTTCTTTGATCATTTCCTCAGCCAATCATTGAGCCTTATTTTTCCACTTGGCAAAAGACGAGTAAATCTTAATTGTTTTAGATTCATGACAATTATGATAATTGAAGTAAAACTGCTAAACGCATCAGTATGTCAGTAATATTACATGGTATGATAAAGTTACATGGAAATACATCAATAAATTCAATAAAAAGCAAGTGTTTAGGGCTGTCAGCTTTGGGGATATAGCTGCCTTTTAGTCACCACTTATAGCCTTATTCTCTAATACAGAAGCTGGATAAATACTTTTATCATATACAATATCTTCAGTAAATACTGATGACCTGAGAATTGCTCATTCGTCAGTATTTCTGTGTTTCAATGGCAGAGCAAAGACCAGAAAATACAGTATTTGTTCCATACATGACTGAGCACATCCTCCGTAGCGAAAGGGTTATAATTAAATGTTCTGCTTGGTTTCAAAAGGCTATCTACTGACTCTTCCTCCATCCTACGGAGACCCTGTCCCTGTCGCGCCCCCTAATGTGACGGGATGTATTGTCATGCAAGCTTGATTCACTCTTTGTTCCAGAAGATGACTTAGACTCATGCTGAGTGCTAAATGGACAAAAAAGAGAGCCTGCTATATCTGGACGGCACAGTTCACTCCACTTTATTTTCTGGTCTAGCTTTATTAATTTTTAATATTAACACAGGCCAACGCAGCTACTGGTATTCAAGAGACAAAGAGACCCTCCACTGCTAGCATTTTAAACTGATGTTACTAGAGACCCAGTCATTCCTTAAAATTATTTCTAACCTGTGAATCAACGCACAATAGATGCATATGAGCAAGAAAGAGTCATTCACAGATGATTTAGAAGCAATGAACAAAGCAATGAAACAAATATCAGGGTTATAAACACACAATTTGATAAAATGTCATACAGTTGCAATTGCAACTTGACTCTGCAGAGCTGTCTGCTTTGAGGATGAGCAACTGGAACAGTGACGGAACGTCATGACAACCAAATATACAACAGTGCGAGTGCAGCATCTGCACCTCAGGTAGAGTGACAAACAGGACCGAAGGTAGGATTACACTACCGGAGACGAGGAAAAAGGTACATTTAAACACATTATACTAAGTCAGATAGATTTTACAGTTTAAATAAACATTTGCAATGTAGTGATGTTCATGGTCAACTAATTATTATTAATATTACTTGTACATCATAAAATAATGTTCCAGCTAATGTTGGGTGAGGCTGTCATTAACAGTAGCGAATTCAGTGAATCATAATAGCGGTACCGTTACTTCATTTAACATTGGTAAAATAGACAATAATCTTTACATAAGCTATTAGGGCTATCAAAATAATCCTAATTGCTCTTTCAGATGAATTTGATAAAACATGAGAGGGACGCCTGAAGTCAAAGAGGAGGATGGTTAGGTAACGTTACTTAAGCTGCAGAGGGGGTCTTAGCTATGCCCTGAGATTTTAAAGGGAAAACAATGCGTCGCACTGAATACAAATATGTCAATAAATATGTTCTAAAAGTTGTTTGCAGTCAAGTGTCATTCTATTTCATAATTATGATGCATATTTCATATCATGTAAATCATCTATAAGTCTATTCATATGTGCACGCACCACCCAGGCACAACAAACCCCTTTACTGCAGAAAAAATCCTACAGGGAACACTGAATATCATCAGTAGTCCTCTCTTTTACTCTTTATGCCTTCTCTATTCTGTCACCAAGTGGGACAATAGTGCTTCAAAGATGATTTGTTAATTAGACTGTCTAGACGTTGTTCAACTCAGTGCAGCTGGCCAATTGGAGATTGTGTGAATAAGTGTATGTGAACATTATAAGCATATCAGGCCAATCTCACCATGAGTGACAAATCACATCCTGTTGTATTGTAAAGAGGGGATAAGAGAGAGTGAGGTAAGAAAAGGGAGGCCAAGTGGGCTGCAACCAATAAACTGATAAACTATATTCACCTCGCATGGCTGGGATAATTGCTGCTGTAAAAGGCGTTTCCATTCCTCGTTTGTAGTACAGTCTGCAGTGTCAGGAGGGATAACTGCTCCGTTTGACAGGACAGCGTGGTAATCAGTCATGTACTGATAAACCATCCCGACTGGTCCCACAGTTAAAGGACAAGAACCTGTTTGTGTTTCTCGGCCTGCAAATAGAGCCTATTAGCTGCTGCTAGACATCCAGACACACAGTCTGAATAATCATGTTCTAACAGCATCCTGCTTGTCCTTTGTGTCGGCCATGTCCGCTATTCTATTTCAATCTTTGCGGGACGAGGAACCAATTTGGGTTCCAGCAGGCCTTGAGACAGTCAGGTGAGCGTGCAGGGAGGCAGGAGCTGAACAGAACGGAAACAGCCAGCCATACATATGGATCAGGTCGGCTGGCTGAGCATTAATGGCCTCCCTCTGGAATCTAAAACACCGACACAGGCCAGAGAGGAGCTCCTGGGGGAAATCAGAATACCAGCAGCCATTCAGGTCAGCTTGTACGTGTTCGCTGCATGTTACAGCTCCATTTTCCTCCCCCACTCCTCGCAGTCGGAGAGACAGAAAGTCTTCTCTGAGGTGATTTATACACTTGTATTATGTATTGAGTGGAGCACATTGTTGACCACTTTCTGGAATACAATTGGGTGTCTGCTGAGAGCGAGCCATACAAGGGTGAAAAGAGGTTTGGGTGAAGGGATTGATTGTGTGTGAATACGAATTGCTGCTTTTGCTGTTGGAGGACTGTTTTTATGTCATTTTTGTGGTAGTGCAGTATCTCTGCTTTTATGGAAACTGAAATGGAAAGAGGCACGAGTAATAGAACAATTGACTGGTCGGTTAACAGATAGTTATTAAATAACCATTTTTATGAATGAAAAATGATAGACTTTGCTTAGAGTATATACAATTTTTTAGACTACATAAGCAACTTTAAGACTATGTAGTAGAAGCAAGAAGCAAAATACAAAGCATCTTTCTCCAGTTCTTAAACAGGGGCCACAGGTTCAGATTTTTTAGTTTAGTTTTACTTCCTAGGAAAATATATATTTCATGCCCTGCCCTCCATATGAGCCTACTTGTGTCTTCACATATATCCAGACATCTGTCAAAAACTGCTAATAAATCCATACATAAATAAATTCCACACTTCAAAATGTGTAAGATGAAATCACTGCTCTCTCACAAGCCAACAAAAGAAATGTAACTTCATTACTTGAACTCATGTGTGACCTCTAGCTGTTTAGGTGTGTGTCCATTTTGAATTATCATCATGTGATTAAAACTTCTTCTAGATAGTTTTGTGAAAAATCAAACAACCAAGCACGTGTTTACCGACGTGTTACATGCAGTAAAAATGAGGCAGCACATGTTTCAAATACCTGAAACATCAGCAGTAAAATATTTCCTTCCAGCGAACACACAACAATCGAATGGGGAGATAACAGAGGTACAATTTCACTACCAAAGCTAACTTCAATATTGCACACTGCAAGTAGGACAAGTTGAGTAAAGGACTTTGTTATTCCTTTTCTGTTACTCATTATTGTCATAACTCTTGTCGGGGATCTCACTCCATCTTATCAAACCAGCAGAATGAGGCTGCAACACACTCAGGCTCATTCTTGGGGCAGAATCGACCGAAGTCAACCGAAGAAATGTAGGGGCTGACTGACTCAGGGTATAGCGAAAATTAAATCATAACTCAATCTCATAACATAACTCCTGAATAGTAGTAGTAGAGGAGTGATGGATATTGGTTTTCACTCCAACTCACTCATGAGTGAAAGACTTACCGCTTGTCACATGGAGAATCTTACTTCTCTCACACCCTCAACAGCGTTACTCACTTAATTCCGCTGCTCTGTGTACGTCAGAGTTGACAGAAACTGAACCCATTTCATACCCTATCAAAAGTGGTGGGTGTTGTGAGGAGAACAAAGGGCTTTATCCAAGCTCGTTAAAGAATGCTGACAATGTGACTGTCATATGCAGGACTTGTGACCTTGCTGAAGTGCCATTCCCTCCCACACACCCATCATATCAATACTGCCAATGTCCTCACTACTCAAACTCCCTGGTAAGCTACGGCCTGCAACTATATGGCAAAACATTAGCAGCTATACAAAAGTGCTGTGTTATCCGCCAGAGAAGTGATTGCATAACTATGGTTGCATTGTTAAGGTGAAAAGAGTCAGAACAAAAAGGGCTATACAAATCTAGAAATCAGTTTTATCAGCACTAAGAGCGTTTACGAGAACAAACATCCTGTTTGTAATGGCGTCAAGAGATGATTTCTGGAGTGGCTCCATGAACACAAGGTTGACTGTGAGAAAATCAAGATACAGATCATTTAACTGATTCAAGTGCATAAGGATTATGACTAAAAACGTGGACGCAAAAATGTTTATTTGGCTGAAAGAGCTCAAAGTAATATTTCACAAGACTACAGACCACAACAGAACAGAAATTGCTTTCCGACAGCCTCGCAGATTGGTGTCTGGTTCTTTTTTTTTTTTGGAGTCAAACTTTAGAAGACAGAGGGTCACATTCACAAACACTGTCTGAATTACAACAATGGAGAATCATGAATTCTGTGTCGGAGTAGATTCTTCCTGCTCTGCCTCTGACAGCTGTGTGTGACTGTGCGTGCGAGGACATCCACACCCCTGTGCCTCAACACATCTCATCATAGACTCCAACCGGTCACCCCTTTTCTCCTCACTCTCCATCCAGCCATCCATTCATATCATCATGTTTCTTTACACTATCTTTATTGCTGTCCACTGACTGTGTGTGTGTGTGTGTGTGTGTGTGTGTGTGTGTGTGTGTGTGTGTGTGTGTGTGTGTGCCTGCTATAGATGAGGCAGGGATGGTTGCGTCTTGACGCGGCGGCGGCAGCAGCAGCAGCAGCAGCAGCAGCAGCAGCCGCCGCCTGTGGAAACAAAGGCAGGGTGATTTATAGCCCCGTACTGAGAGCATAAATCACACCTGCAGTGCCGCGCCTTTAAACGCCCTGCGTCCTGACAGCATTTACCTTTTATAAATGATTGGGCTGAACCTCCCATGGAGCCTGAGACCACAAAGCTCACTCACTCCCCATCTAACTCTTCCTTTGTTTCACCTCTCTCACTCTCTCCCTCTCCCTCTCTCATTTCAATTTTTTCTCCCTATCTGTCTCGCACGTCATTCTGTCTCTTCCTCCCGCATCTCTCTGCATCTGCCTTCTCTGTCTCTGTCTAAATTTCGCCCCCCCCCCCCTTCTCCCTCTTCTCCCCTCCATCCTCCTATCTGTCCCCACCATGGCCTCCCTTTTCTCCGTTTGCAAGGCATGATGGGATGCTCCCAGTGGCGCCTCGCTCTGCGCTCACCCAGTGTCTACGTCTGTAGGGGATATAGAGCTAAAGCTGCTTAAAAGGCAGCAGCACTGCCACCACATCCATGGCCGTTAAGGAAATGAATGTGTCAGTCTTGGCCCTATCTGCCTTGCTCATGACCACTTTTGTGTGTGGCAAATACATAAAGGGGGGGGGGGGTTGTTGTGGGATAAACGGCATGCACACATAAGGCCACACCTGTGTATCATGGAGGGAGTGTGAGGCAGGGAATACACAGCCCCAGCTGCAGGAGTGTGGCTACAGATAAAGGTGACGTCTTGAGGCCATTACTTATCCAGCACAGCGGCAAAGGTTTGCAGATATTATACCTGCTGTCTCCACATAATAGCTCTGGGTTGGGAGCCACACACACACACACACACTTGGATACACACACGATGGGTGCGCACACACACACACACACACACAAAAACAAAACAAGCACGGCTCACAGACAGGCCCACACAAATTCAAACACACAAATTCATACGAATATTCTCGCTGCTAAGTCACAAACACACGCCCAGGCACACAGACACACTCTGTGCGATACCTCGCCTCACTGAGTTAAAACAGATGAAAGAGCTGGTAAATGAAATCTGACTCAACAGTTTAAAATGCAGCACTGCAGCACTGCGAGCATCAGTAGAACAAAACGACAATATTTCTCAAAGCTGCCACGGTAACAACCAGCAGGAGCATCCAAATAAGGGTTTGTTTTAAGATCTCGCTTTTGTCTTGAACACTGCGTGCAGCCTGGTACGGATGTGGGAGAGGGAATGTTTTTTTTTCTGTAACTTAAAATTGATTTGAGGGTAAAACATACAGTTTAATTTTCCCCATTTTAGAATAGTGATAGCGCATTAGGTACTCATTATCACAGTCACAGCGCTGTAAAAACACATGGAGCACATGTGAAGTCTCTTCACAAGCCTCATACTCAAATGTATTTCGCCACAGTTGCAATCGTCAGACTGCAAAAACATATCCAGAGTGCACAAAGTGAAATGTGATTTCTCTATAATTCCTTTCAGTCTACCAATTAATGAAGTATTAAATGAAACATGTACATTCACCACAGCAGTTGCTGCTGTTTCAACACTCCATAAGTAAACTAATGTAAGTTCCCATGTTAGTTCTCACATAACTGTTCACCCGTTCCTTACAGTGGGAAAGTTGGCTAAATGACATAAATCAACCCTGATTTTCTACAGGGTTTCCTGCTAATAGTCTGCAAAGTATTATCTGAAAAGAGTTGAATCACACATTATTTTAACATGATTAACATATTTTTAAACACATATTCTACAACTATAAGTGGAAATTAAATCAACAGCTAACTTCCACCTTGAACAGAAACCATCTCATCATGTCTCTGCTAAAAAGTGCACAGTGGATTCATACCATCCATGCATTAGCGCTTCATTTAGTCCCAATTCCATCTGTTAAATCCTTACACACTTGATCTTCTCCCTCTAGCGCGGGGTTCTCATACAGTTCCAACTTTTCATGGCAGCGAATAAAAAAGAGAGACCCGGACAGACAAGATGAATCGAAACCCAGCCAGTCATTTCAGCTCCAGTTTGAATGTGACAGTTGTTCTTTGTATTTGCGTTGGACGGTCTACAGTGGAAACGAGAGATGCCCTGCAAATGTGAGCTATTCTGCTGCCAGGATGCCGGTTGTTCTACTGTAACTGAGCAAGAGCCTGTGTGTGTGCAGAAAATAAATACCAGCACCCTCGCAGCGAATAAAGCTTTGCAGATATCCTCAAGGTCTAAAGAGATTTTTTTTTTTTTTTTATTTGTAACAGACAATCATAGTATATGTTTATTGAAAGAGACTGTAAATGGCAATGCTTTATGAATTAACAAGAACATGGTTAGGGCTTTATGTTGTTGGCAGAAAGAGCTGTTTATGGACTGTCATGTATACTGTTATGACGCTGTTCAACAGGGAGGGAGATGAAGGACGACGGCTTGTCATGGAAGTCAGCCGAAGATTGACAGTTGTGACTTTTTTCCCTTTGTGGAACATATGAACCAAAATGACTCACTCTGTAAGTGAGACTAATCGTTGCGTTCGGTAACAAAGAGGAAAAACAAACTCAGACGTTCCTTTCCTCTGAGAACAAGCCAAACTCTCCGCGGAGGCTAAGAGGCTAATGTTTGGCTGCTATTAGCATGCCCTCTGTTAGTCTTGCAGAGAGGCCTTGCATGTACCAGAGCTGACCTCCATGTTGAAAACTACACCTCGACACAGAGCAGGGCGTCCACTCCCCTGAACCTAACCTTGCTCTGTCTGAGGTAAGGGATCACGAGAAGCAATGGTCCACTGTATTAGCAGCATACACACCACACCATCACTGTTTTCTGCCCTGGGTTAATTGGTTTGATTGTTGCCCTAGGCTATGGCGGATTCTGAGGGGGAGTTCAAGCCTTGCAGTCGCTAGGGCATATAAAGCATTCAGATGGTATTAATTAACTATTCATAGGAGTCTAGCCCTAGCCTGAGGTATGTGTTTACCTCATTTTCATCACCCACAGAAATATCTCCTTTTATAGTTACTACAGGCTACACATCTCCACCTTTGTGAGTAAGGGTTTCACTATTTCAGCCGTGTAGTCGAATTAATGTCAACTTCGCCCGGTCTGGTACAAACATTTACACAAATGGCATTTCTTTGGCTCTGCAAAAAGAAAATGTGTCGATTTGACAGATGTGTCAGAATGAAAGCTCGACAATTTCACTTTGCCAGACCCTCATAAAACAATAAAAAAAAAAAATGGGCAGCACAAAACATGAGGAAATGCTGAACGTAGCTTGAAAGGTATGAAAATATAACCCTTTGATGGTGGAATCTGATGCTGCGCAAAGGCACCAGTTATCATTTAATGAGATGGCTTGCCTTGAGATTAAAAAAATAAAACTTTCAAAATTAAGTACTGTTTGACCTGTGCCAGTTTTAAGCTTCAGTTTGCTGATTAGGTAGAAATACCTCTTCCATCAAGGAGTGACTCTTCATGAGTCCTCCTTTTTTTTCGGAGGAGTTTCTGGCCAGGCAGCCACTCCTGCATGAGTTAGCCAAGATTGTCGGGTAATGACTAAGGTGAGGCTGCCCTTACACGAACCATTCACCATTCGTGGAATATTACATTATAAAGCTGAACCATATCAGCGTTTAAGGCCCAGTGAGCACTTCACCATGCCATGCAGTGCTGATTTTTAAGGCATGGAAACAGTGAAGTGTGCCCTAAGACGTCAGGTCATCTTAACCTCAGCTTGTGCCGTGTCAGGCTGAGATCTCACAGCTCTAAGATCTCGGTCTCTACAAAACCCAGCAAACCTCATAAGCAGCAGGCGAAGGTAAAGAATTAGGAGAGGTGACGAAACATCTTGATGAGCATGCACTGACACCTATATATACAATCATATCCACTCTTACACACACAGCACTCCTGCAATAGCACAATATTTGTATGATAACGTTAGCTGTTTACAATGAGTTTTGCTCTCCTCCCCCTCCTCCTCCTCCTCCTCCTCCTCCTCCTCTCAAGCTGCACCTGCTGAAGTCTCCAGCCCTCCGCTATAGCTCGTATACATTATGTGGCTAAACATCACAGGTAAAGAAATATATAAATAAATATAAACACTGGCTCTGGAACATGTTTTCTCCCTCCCTCCCTCCCTCCTCTCCCCTACACTGAGAAGTAATGAGGGGCTACCTGTAATTACAAGCAGCTGCTGTCTTCCCTGACGAACGCTAATTGCCAATAATGATTTTGGAGAGCTGTAAAAATTCACCGGCTGACGCTCTCTCCCGCTCGCTTGCTCTCTCTCTTTCTCTCTCTCTGTCAGTGGTTTGTAGAGGCAGAGACAGCGAGAGAGAGGAGCATAGAATTACAGGAAAGGAGGAGAGAGAGAGAGAGAGAGAGAGAGAGAGAGAGAGAGAGAGAGAGAGTAAGAGAGAGAGGGAGTTGGTGGGTTTATTCTCTCCCTGCCTGTGTCACAGTCGGGAGTGCAGTTAGCTAATTTCTGTTGCTGACATATCAGAACCCTCAGTCGCCTGTTTGCCATCTCTCTCCCTCTCTTTCTTTCTCACCTGTTTGCCATCTCCTTCACGGGATGATAACAGCTTTATTAGAGCTATAATGTGCAGGTGGAAGTTTAAAGGTCCCGTATGAGCACAGCGAGGAGCAGAGGGGAGTGTAGAAGGGAAGGCTTGGGTGAATGGGTGAGGTGCCTAATAAGCCACATGCATAATTAAAAGACAACGATGCCGCTAATTAATGAATGCTTGTGTTTGGCTGCGCGTAGTAATGGAGACGGCGTCAGCGTGTGAGAGTCTGTCTGAGGGAAATTGAATTAGCCCCAAAATAAGAGCGGCGGAGGTAGGAGACTGACGCATCTCAGCACAGCATCCAGCATGATGTGAGCTGGTGTTTAAACAGTTCTTTTGTTAATAACTCTTTATTTTTTCTCACATTCTGATGTTATTCTGACTAAATCAGAGAGTTATCCGGCTCTTCCTTTGCTCCAGAAGATTTATTTGCCACATAAAAGCCTGCAAATGTATCTAATGACTTTTGAATTCACGGCAAAGTGGCTCACTCTTGATACTTAAACTGCAGACTGTACAATTGATTTGCCAAATCTCCATAATGCATGCAGCCACGAATGTGGAGCACTGCGTTACTAAGACTCAGCCCGTGCAACATTGATCGTCTCATTTCGAGCCACCTCTATCTTCCCTCAGTCCACTGACACTGAAAATAAGGGGCTCTCTGTTTGAAACAGAGAGGGGAAAATAGCGTCGTCCATGCCTTTCATCTTTATCTGCCCCGGTATTGAGTGTCTTCTTGACACAAAGATAAGTGTTCAATAACAGAGTGAGCAAACATGTTGATAGGGCTGCATCGCTGCATAAAGTCCACACATGAAAGAGTTTGCCGGTCAGTTTTACAGCAGTGAAACCTGCCCACCTCTGAGCTGTTATCAAAGACATTATAAAGCTGACAAAGAAATCAAGAGTTCCCACCATTCATGAAGCACTCAAAGCCCTGTCCCCTCAGAGTAATTATCACAGAATATGCAATCAGTGAATCCCTTTTATCTCATTAACTAAATTATTATTAGTTTGTCAGTGCACAGAAATGTTTTTGAATGATAGCAGCCACCAGACTATGAGGGGAAATTATACATAACGGAAAACGGTTTGCTCTACTACTATTTCCATATTCAATTAATTGTTTATGTAATTGTTGAAGCAGAAACGCCTCTGGTTCCAGCATCGTATTTAGGAAGATTTGTTGCCTTTCTCTGTTTTCATTCATTGTAAATTGAATATTTTAAGTTTTTGACTTGCTTAGACAAACACAAGATATTTAAAGGCATGACCCTTGACTCCAGAATGGACATTTTTCACAATTTTCTAGACAGAAAGCACAATTTATTAATGGAGAAAATAATCGGTAGATCAACCACGAAAACCAACCATGAAAATAATCAGCAGTAACTGTATGTAATCTAACCTTTATGTCACAGCACAGGCGAAACCTCTTTTCAAAATGAGAGAGATATTTTGATTTCCAGTTTTCAAATTAACATTATTTGTAAGATGCAGGTGACAGCCCACAAGGTGGTTCTGAAAAATGTGGTTATCATATAAACAGTAAACGTGTATAGAAAATATATGAAAGAACGATGTAGGCTGGACACCTCAGCCTACATTTCTGAGAAAATCAGTTGGCAAGAAAGAAGTTTTCCCTAAACTTTTATTCTAGCTTCCATGCGTCTCCTCACATCAGAATGATTAGGCTGCTTGGTCGGCTAAAACATCAACATATATTTTCAAGTAAATTAAACACAGAAAATGTTTTTGATGGTGTGATTATAACAGAATGAGCACTTTGTCCTAGTTTTTTATTTGTTGTAACAGTATATTATTATGTTTGTCTTTTCATATTTGTATCTATTGTTAATTTTTATAATTAGTAATCACTCACAGTTGGATTATCAAAAAATAATTAATTATTCAAAATAGCAAAATATGAAAGAGGTTTTCATTCCAGAGCAACTGGAAACTACAAGATGTGGATGTTCTCTGTAAATCAAATGAGAGTTTTTAGTTTATTTTACTATTTGGTTTGACTAGAAAATGAACAAACCTAATCACAGACAGCTCATCACCGACATATATTTATCAACTCTGCTTTGACCTGCTGGTTTTTATGGACATCTTTGGTTGTGCAAGAGACCTTTGACCACGCTGAACTGTGGGAACCTTGTGCAATAAAAAGGTGCTTTAATGTTATCTTATCTGACCTGCCTTGAATAGTTTACATGTTTATTATCCTGCATTCAGTGCTCTGTAATTATTATATGACGTTGAGTTTCTTCTCTGTGGGAAAATTGTCATTGCATGAACTCATATTGATGCCATAATCCATGGAGAGATTTTTATGTTATTTTCAAAAGCAGAATATTACTTTGAGCTTTTGGGAGGCAATAAAACCACACGACACCACACTGTTTGATTGTCTCATGGTTTTCTTTTTAATGCTGCACAACACCCAAAGGCTATATCCAATGTCTTACCTCGCTATTCTCTTTCTTTAATAATAGGTAGGCAACCTGGAAGCAGTGCATGCAATGATTTAATTGTTTGGAGAGCTCAGGCAAGCTCTCTCCTTTGAAACCACTAATGTCACGACAGTTCAGGATACATTCCCATCATGTGGTAAAGAGCACTGCTATATTGCGTTTCGAGATTTAGTGTCCTTTTGCATGCCATTACATACATTCTGAGAGAGATAATTGCCCTCACTGTCCCAGATGTAGTAAAGCAGCCTGTTAGACTCACACTCTGCGTGGAGAAAAATGATTTAAGAAATTAACAAATACGTTGGAAATGCTGAAAAACATGTAAATACATTAAAATTACTAAATTTGTAACATTCAAAGCAAATCCCCTCATCTCAGACAGTGTGAGGACTTCATTTATCTGTGTAGGCTGCAGCAAAACTCTTAACAGGCTGAACCAGTTTAGGCATATTCCCCACAGCCAGCTACTTTGGATTTGAATATGGTGCCTGATATTTGGTATGTAATAAGGGGCCTGCAGCCTTTCCCTCTCAGTGAGCAGTAAGGGCCTGTCTTCCTGATAATGCCATGCATGGATAACTGAGTGAGACGCCATCAGATACCGGAAGCAGCGGGCTTAAGGGAAATGAAATTTATTTGGAGGCAAGAGAGTGAGGGCGGCAAGGAAAACGGCGAGGATAATTGAAACGGGGAGCGTTCAGTTGGGAAGAGAAATTGAGATGTTGTCACCAAGTCCTCCTTATCATCATCAGGGCCACTGTGCAAAAGCAATTAAAGAGTCAAAAAGAATATCTGGAGTTATGCAGAATCCAAGAGAGCAGAACGCAAGTCAACAAGGTGCCCTGTGCACACAAAACACACAAAAACACAAACACACACACACACACACACACACCACAGAGGATTGGAATGACAGATTGTAGTCATTTGTTTTCCCTGATATGTTTCTGTCTCCAATTTCAAATTACAATGCAAGTAAGAGCTTATTACAGGCCCATCAGTTATTCAGTCAGACTGAAATAATCATTATTCTTTTCTACAGCATGGATACATGTGTGCAATATTCCAAAATAAGACTTTTTTTTTTTTTTTTTTTTTGCTTGTTTTCATGACTGATATTTGCGTTTCCTATGAGCACAGCCCACAATGTGATTTCACCTCCATAGTTAAAAATAACAATTGGCTGCATTGAAAGATGTACCACATTATGCACAATGATGGCATAAGCCGATGCCAAGTTGCCCTCACTGTGGTACCATATGAGACACTGCGGGTGCAATTTGTTTTTTTTGTTTTTTTCTTTTGTTTTGGACAGAAACTATGGTATAGAAAGAAAGTATCTAAAAACAAAAATCACTCCTACTATATAGCAAACAGTTGGCGGTTGATTTTTCTAAAATGCCAGTCCAGTTACAGCGATAGTTCTGTGAGGCCATCAGAAGTAGAGGCTATTTCATGATTCACCTTGGCTAAATAAATGATCAAAAATGCAAATGAGCCCCAACAAGTACAGAGAGTATTCTGTGCTTTTTTCACACAGTAACAAAGGGGAACGATGATGAGGGTTTTACCATCTCACATATTCCCATGTCTGATTTTCATGGATGTTCTGGCATACCTCAATAAGCTAAATCTTGTCATTTCCTTTCTCCAAATTGAATTTCTAAGGGGATTTAAATGGGCCAACTATGAATGATGCCATGGGCGAGAATGCTCAAATTACCAACAATGTGGAGAAAAATGGGTCTGAAAGCAGACAAGAGGCACCAGGGGGTTTGAAGATGTGGGTAGACTGATGCACTTTCACAGACAATTCATCAAAAGCCTCTTCTTCTCCCCCTCCACCTAAGCCGGATACTTCTTTCTCCCTTGCACTAGTTAAAACAACCTGTCTGATGGTCCTCTCCTGTTAGAGCAAGACCATCTTTCCATTAGTCGCACAGATTTTTAACTTCAACTAAAAGCCTCATTGGGAAAAGAAAGTGAGGAGAGAGATGAAGCTGCACTGCTGAGAAATAAAAAGAGCAGATAATAAAAAAAAAGAGGGAGAGATTGGGTAAAAAAAAAAAATTTTAAAAAGCGGCAGGATAACAAAGAGAGAACTGGAACGAGTAGCGACAGACAGAGAGAGAACAAGAACAAGGGAGCGGGTGAGAGGAGAAGAGCAGAGTGGCGGTGGCTCGGTGGGGGGGCCCATAGTAATGAACAGGTGGTGGGGGGAAGAGAAGGTTAAGCCTGTTTCTGTGGGTGTCGCTGGAACCCACCCCGTGCTGTGTGGACAGATGTGTGGACGGGCCGCTAGCTAGCTCTCCCTGTCTCTCCCTCCCCTCCCGCCTGGCCGGTGCTGCCAAAGCCCACTAGCCTGTGCTCAAAAACTCACTCATTTATCTGCCTTTGTTCTTTGTTATTTTTGGACTCGGACGCGGCAACGAAAAATTGTCTCTCTCCAAGGAGAATCACGTTCCTGTCTCCCCGTCTCGTTAGCTTCTGTCCGTGCGTGGTACACAATAATGTGACATTTGGGAACGCCGTGATGTTTGGTTTTGCTGTTTTGACGCGGATTTAGATCTTGTCTGCCTGTGGCATATAGAGAGAAAGATTAGGAGTGTTAGTTGCTTCTGTTTGAAAAGCCAGGTGGCTAAGGGAGCCCCAGACAGGTACTATTCTAATGAACACGCACTTATACTGTTGTTGCTTCAGGCCTGTTGACAACCAGAGAGGAACAGGATGTTGTCACTCAGACCTTCCACTGGGTGTGTGTGTGTGTGTTACTAAAGAGTGAGTCGTTTGACTGAGGGCTGTATGTGACAGGTGCTTCCTTGTTTGTCTATCAGACTGGTTTTACATCGTCAACTCAAAGGCAATGATTTCTAATTCATCAATGAGGGACCCGGTGGAGAGAGGGGTTCAAAATCTCAAGATAATGTAAGTAATCAAACTGTCATTTAGGTCTGAAGGCATTCTCTCAAAGTAAGAAAAACTGCAGTAAGTGGAGAGGATGTGCGTTTGTGTGTGCCTTTCTAGGTGGAAATCACCTGTGTTGGCACAGCAGAGTCTGTATTTTGTCAGTGCATAAAGATCTGGTCTGCACCTGTTGTCTAACACACACACACTAACACACACACACTAACACACACACACACACACACACACACACCAGATGAAAATCAGTTGACAGCATGGCCAGCTTCATCAGATGTGCCCACTCCTGTTCCGTTCATTAACGTCCAACCGAAGGCGGCTGGCCTGGGGCCTACTGCTAGTCCCACTCGACTAAACAGCTCCCCCACAAAGCAAACACAGAGAGAGAGACGGAGAGAGACAGACACGCAAGCAAAGAGGAAGACATTCAAACAAAGTAAAGCCTAAAATGTAGAAAATGTGATTATTTCACAGAATATCTGAATGCAGCTGGCAAAACAAGAGCACGGTAGCAGGAGAAAGATGCTTGCAGATAAACCAAAACTAGCGTTCGCCGAAGATTGGCGAGCTCAGCCATAGCCTTGGTTTGGAGGTCAGCTGGGAATTTTGGATTGGCGTCGCCTGTGTGACGCCCACGCTCTGCCCGTTCTCCCTGGGATGCCAGCGCCACCTGCTTACATTGTGGATGGCAGCTTTGGTGCCCAGCAGGAGGGCTGGACGGACGGACTCACAGACAACATGTTTCAGCTAGTTTGTTTGGAAACCTGCGGCCGCCCAGCCAGAGAGAGGAAAACTTTGGGAGAGAGGGGTGAGAGAAACAGAAACAGAGAGAAGGATTTTCAGGAGTTTGCCACATCTCGCTCCGTCTCACTGTCTGACTGGGGAGACGTGCGACAAACAGTGACCTGAAATGATTGGCAAGTCAGTTATAGGCTGATAAAAATCCAAGTGCTGACATTTTTTTGGGGCTCATTTTATCAGGCATGGGAATGACGGTGGCATTTTGCCATTTTGACGGGCAGGTTTATCATATAATCGTACATACCCGGCAATATCTATCTCAAACCAACAGTATCACACCACATAAGGCCATGTGACTGTTAAAGGAAACCTGCTACTGCTTTGGGCAATATACACACTAACAGTTCAAACCTGTGGCAATGAGAGAAAGAGGTGATTTCCCAAAGCTTCCCACTGAACGTAAACTCTTTCTCTACCACCAGCATACAGAGTCAGCACCCTGGCGTTACTCATAATAAGTGATACAACCCTTGAAGAAATAAACATGACGTAATCATCGCGGGCACCCAGCTTTTCCGTTTTACCATCTACCTACTTTAACCTTCTGAGATGAGTGAGCAAAGAAGAAGGAGGGGATGCTAAAAATGAACACAATGTATTTTTGTGAGTTATTGGAAAAGTATTTGAGGGCAGCACTCTAACATGTGTGTGTGTGTGTATGCGTGTGTGTTTTTCCTGAGGCGAGGATGAAGGTGTGGGCAAGAGTAAGCGAGAGAAGAGAGTGAAGGGACTGGAGGGGAAACCACCTGCGGAGGAGAGGAGAGCGCTGGGGCCGGAGGAGATGAAAGAGTGAAGGTTTTGATAACTTCCTTCAAAGCCCCTCCAAAAGGTAAAAGTATCCCGGAAGACACACACAACCACACACACTCTATATCTAGAAGTGAGCATCCGGTGTCAGAGGAGTTTCTGAGAAGGCACTCTGAGGTACATCTGACTCTCTCGTTTTTTTGTTGTTTTTTTTCACTTCACTCTTCTCTTCAACAGAACGAGATGCTTCTTTTGTTCTTGAAACAACTCCAAGACAGGAAGCCAGGGCACAAGATGAAGATAAACTCATTTCCTTTTTCAAAAAAGAAGACATCAAGGTTTTCGTGCTCCTACGCAATGTCACAGCAGCACTCAGCGATATATTCTAGCACTCTTGAAGGAAGATGTTGATGTTTTAGGTGAACTGACAAGCGATCGGACCAAATGAAATTCTTTTAGATTTGAGGCTTGACCTTCTCAGTCACTTTACTTTATTTACCTCCTCTCCTGTGCAGTATGCGGGATGGTTATCGAAAGGGAATTCGGGCAGTCTTAATTAAGGCCTGAGTAAGAGAAGAGAGGAAGTACTATGAAATGCCCTTCCTAGTACAAACGTACCCTTGGTATTTATGCACAGCCACGACAGGCCTAATCAATCATTAATATTCAACTGGTTATATCCTCAAATTCATGCGCGCACACACACACACACAGAGCAGAAAGGTCAAACCAATCTGTCATGTGTAGAACTCAACTAAATATGGAAGATGATGCTTTAGAATCTCTATCACACTCTCTTTGAAATTGAAATATTTGTTTGTGGATGGGTATGAGCCATATAGTGTATAAACACTGATAAATCTCAGGAGAAATGCGTGATCACTACTAAATAAATGCTTTCTAAATAAATAACTGTTAACAGTAATGGGTCAAATGTAAATATAGGAGATTTAATGATCATCTATATATGCAAATATAGTTAGATAAATGCATGCATATTTTTTCAGGCACATTCAGTTTTGCTGATATATATATATACACATTTTGACACAGGCTTGTCCTAGCCTACTAGCAGGCTAATATGCTCAATGGCAGCGACCTATTTGTATAGCACTGTCTCTGGATTACAAATGTATGTGTCCCTATAATTTGTAGTTTTAATCTCATGGTGCCAGTATATATTACAATATTATTGATGTGGTTTTGTTTGAGGACACTAAGAAATATCTCCTTCTCTGCTACTCTCTCTCTCAAATTCAAATGAGCTTTATTAATATTACTATAATTGAGTACAGTAAAGCCAAAACAGGTTGTACAAGGTTTACAAGGTACTGAGTATAACAATTTAGGATACAGGGGGAAAAGACAATAAGAGAAACACGGATAGTTGCAAATAAACCACTAAAAAAATAAAAATGTTTATCTGATAAGCTATAGTTTGATAACTGAACATAGTGGCTGGGTGAAAACATTCTTCTCTTCTCTTTCCTTCTCTCACTCATATCTTGTTAACGTGCCCCCAATGGCGAATGTTTGTGGTTTCTGTCTGTCATTAATCCAAGCTGCTGTCAACACTCTCTGGGTGTCGTTTTAACTTTCTAATCTTCCCTCTCTGTCCCAAAGGCGCAAAGTTGAACCGTGAGAAATAAAACAAGGGAGAAAAAGTAAATGAGATGATAGCGAGAGTGAGAGTGGTCACATCACACAACACCGCAGGACGTCTGCCTCCAGTCAATCATAACCGTCAGCCTACTCAGCTTCCTGCGCAGCAAATCTCATTTGCTGCCTCTGCTCCCTCGCTGGTGCAACTATAAAGGGGGATGTGGGGATAATGTGCATTATTACTTTTAACCAATGTAAGTGAGGCAAGCCAATAATTGCACAATGTCGGAGTTTTATTGTTCCCAGCTGCTGCGATCATTACTAAACGTCAAGGAGATGCAACATTTCCTGTCAACTTAACGACAGTAATCACTTCCCTCTCCCTGTGCTCCCTCTCCTCTCGATCCGCTGAATACTCTGCCACCCAGCCCAGCCCTGCGAGGTGCTGCGATGAGGCTTCTTCATCATCTTTATTGGATTCCTCCTCCAAACCAAATCATGGTAAACACACACTGCATCATTTTCCCATATTTTCTCATATAGACTGACTGCCTGACTGCAGCTGCTGGAATTATTGGCTAATAATAAACTTCTCCATCCGTTCTTAGAAATGTTCCTGAGTGAGTTACTGAACCCTCTGCACTCCGGTGGTTACTTTCGATGCGAAACCAAAAAAAATCTGTCATGATCAATGTCGAGGAGTCTGATAACAAGTTGCCTCTGTCTTTCTTTCTCCCCTCCCTTTTCTGTCTCCCTGTGCGTCTGTCAGACAGGTGAATGCCCTGCAGACAACACACCAGCAGGCTGACTTTAGTTTCTGAAGGTGTCTCTGGGTTGGCGGAAGCTTCACAGGAATCACAGCTGAAGTGAGAGAGAGAGAAAAAGATCTGAGAGGTATGGTGAGGTTGCGGTAAGTGGCACGTAAGGTTGCACACTGTTCTGATGAAAATTGCCAGGGTTTTTTTTTTTTACCATTAGGGAATGATTTCATCTCAGTGAGCTGCTGAGATAGTTTCCCTAGACTTTTAGACTTTTTTGCCTGCTTGGTGCAATAAAAAATTCAGGAAGGCTTTATTTTCAGCATTGTTAGCATTAATACAGTCAACTGTTTAACCACGAAGACGTCACAAAAGGTTATTAGAGAACAATACAATGTGTGTGATTCCAAAAAAGTGCCATTTCAAAGCTATTCTGAAGGAAACATCCTCTGAGAGGGCCTTTAATTGTGTTTGTGACCCACCTCAGGCCCACTCGTGCAGAAATCTAAACATCTTACAGTGTATCAGGAGTGTCTTATGTCCAGAAGTGTGTGACTCCTACCTGCCCTTGTAACTTCTGACAATCTGGTGCCATTTCTAATGCATCTGGCCTGTTGCAGATCTTTTACCAGCGCAGTACACTGTGCCATACGCTGAGAACAACGGTGAGCCACTTGCGCAGATGTCTTCTCCGAAGGTGAACACATACGCACTCGCTCGTCACATGTAAACATCCTCACTCTTTCACTCAGACAAATAAACACACACACATCTCATTTTTTGCCTTATGTTACAGGGGGCTCTGTTCTTCACACAAACAAACATTCCTCTGCATTCCCACCTACCCCTCTGCATGATGTGTGTGTTCATGCTAAACTTTGTCTGGCTTTTGATCTGAGCCGTGGATGGTAATCCTGCCTGCTGCCCTGCTCCCAACACCCGCATATGGGGTGTAAAGAGAATTATTCATTGTTTTCACCACACAACAAAAGTGTTTGAGCTCAAAGAGCAGCTGCCTTCACATAGTTAATTTAACATTGCTGGGGCTCCAAGCTGCACTGATGATTGGAGGTGTCCTGTTCATTGCCATTCCATGACAGTGGTGTGCTTATTAAAAATAGATGGTGGTGAAATTAGCCAAAAGCATTTGAATTCAGATCAAAACGCAGCTGTGCCATGTCGCTGTATACTAAAGAATGCATCCAAACAATCCACGTGGCCACCACTTAAATC
This sequence comes from Pempheris klunzingeri, assembly GCF_042242105.1. Lineage (NCBI taxonomy): Eukaryota > Metazoa > Chordata > Actinopteri > Acropomatiformes > Pempheridae > Pempheris > Pempheris klunzingeri. Next base: position 12,993,956 of record NC_092024.1, on the reverse strand, counting down.
AAGTATGGAAACAGAAACATAATTTCCTTGCAATTGCACATAAAGTTATTTGCACTCTTTGCACACTGAAAAATGAAAGATGAGACACAATCACTCGGCAGAAGGGTGTTGCTTCTTTAAAGATATTTTACCGTAGAAGGTAACAATTTATTCTATGGGTCCAACAGTTTCATGATGATTTCCTAGGAAGTAACTGATAATGTGACTTCAGAGCTTGGGAGGTAGCGATTTTGATAATCAATTTATCTACTAAACTAATTAAACTAAACTAAAATGCATGGCATTTGCTGAATCCAGCCTCTCAGTTGTGAGGATTTGTTCCTTTTCTTTGTTTTATACCTTTGTAAATACAATATCGTTGGGTTTCGCACTATTCGTTGGACAAAACAATCTCTTTGACAGCTGTGGAAAACTGCAACTGGTAGGAGTCACTATTTTGTGACATTTTAGAGACATAACGATCAACTGATTATTCAAGAACGCAATTCAAGAAACTTTGTTGGGAATTGTTAGAGTCTTACCGGACCCAAATGTAACACACAGATATATTTCAGAACTCGGTAAAAAAAAATCAGAGGGCAGTGCCTCTCTTCTCTGGGGTAGAGAGAACACAGAATAGCGCTAATTGAGACAGGACAGGCAGTAGCTGGTCCTAGTATTCATCACTGCAGTTCACTGCCGAGGAGAGGAGGGGCAGCTGAAAGCCTGTGCCAGATCTCCTCATGCACCACTGATTGCAACTACTTGGCCTGATTTTGGCCTGGACAAGCCCTCCACGATTGTGTCCCAACTCACCGCCCAGTGCCCAGTGCCTGCTGCCACTAGCCCATTACTCGGTGCCCAGTACCCAGCGGTGGGTTGACCTGGAGTCCCACAGGCTTTCACTCAGCACAGAGGAAAGGTTTGTGCCAACAGTTAAAGATGTGCAGTGGTGTGCACGATCAGCTGTGAGAAGTGATCACCAACTTCACAACAACAAACAGTGATGCACACAGTATCAGGAGCCAGTAGTGATGGGCAATCTGGTTTCCAGCCAAGATGGAAAAACTAAACAGAACCTCACACTTAATGCGGAGTCACAAAATTGAAAATGAAATGTAATATTATAGGACAAGTTTGCCGTCACTTTGTCACACTGTCAAAATAATGCAATACTTTTCAATAGATATGATAATTGTGTGTACTGTGAGCTGGAACAACAACCCAGCCGTGACTTCAGTCCATCACAGAGAACCAGTCAGTTGCTCAAGCTGTCAGAAAGTTTGCTGGTACACAATCCCAGCGAGAAAGCATCTTGTAACTTCACTTCTTATTCTGTTCCTGTGCCAAACCTGTTCCCGAGCCAAACTAGGAAATGAGACTCTCTCTGAACCTGGTAGACTGAACAGAATGTGAGAATTGACAGGTATGGCAGCGTCTGCCAAACCGTGAGGCTTCCTGCCTCTGCCATCCCATCGCACTCAGGATCAATCTCCATGACTCACTGAGCTCATATCCACATGCCGTTTCCTATCAGCTGGGAAGTTAATGTACAGGTTAATTATCCAGGCAACTCTGTTTGGAGAAAACAGAATCTGAGCCAAGTGTGGTTTGTTAGGCCAGCATTGTTGTTGTCATCTGTGATATTCTCAACTTACCACTCCTCTCAGCTCATGATAAATCAGTCAATAAAGGAATGCCAGAAAGCAAGTATCATTTGCAAGGCTGGTGACTTGATGGCCTGGACAAATGAAGGCAGATGTTGTAAAATCACTCAGCTGCTGCTTATAAGTCTACAGTAAACACCAACAAATCAGCAGCCAAATATTGCTTGTGTAGAGAATGTAATTTGTCATCTTCATCCTAAAGAAGCCACTGCACTCAAAGACTCCTGAGAAATTACCATTTCATGATTCACAAATCAATTTTCACACACACTATGAGGCCCCTATTGTCTTCAACCAGCTCCATCCTACGCTACATGTCACATAACCATCAAGCATTGTTAGATCACCAAGAGAGGACACAGACACTTCCATCTTCATTTCTGTCAAACTATATGACAAACAGCTCAGTTTTTAAGTTGCCCCGTTTCCAGTTTCCAACTCTTTGCTCCTTTTTTCCCCTCTCACTCCATCTCTACTTTGCCCCCTTTGACCTGCTCAGCTCCACCGTAACTCCAGCGCTGGGCCTGATCACAGCTCAGTGCCTCACAAAGCATTAGCCTGTAGATGAAAGGGGGTCTACAGTAGGATTAGGGAGCTGTTGTACATGCCCCAATGATTGAGGAATGCTCTCCTGCTCCACTCAAGGACAGGCTCAAACCCTTCAGACTCCAGGCTACGGTCTGGAGCTAAAAAGACGGCACTCTCAGATGTGAACGGCAGTGAGAGGGTCTTACTGTAAGCCTCATGTGAAAATATTCACGTGCATGTGCTTTGGTGCATTCACATACTGTATGCTACAGAGACTGACCATAAAAGAAATAAATGTTATAAATAAATGCATATAAAACAACATTTACACGTGAATTCATGTTTCATATTTTGGTTTTAGTAGCCACAGCCTCCTGGGGCCCATAACGTCAGAGAGATCCATGCTCCACTGACCCCAACCCTGTACCAGGAGACAAAAGAGTGGGTAACTGCTGTTCCTTTATCACTGCGACAGAACTTTGATGCCACGTTGTCTGCATCAACTGGCAGGACTGAATTCTTGTTGCAGTTATCCTGATCTTACCTTTAAACTAAGATCAGTAAAAATGGGTGTAGCTCTGAGCCCGACCAAGCCTTCGTAGCCAAACCCTCATTAAGATGCAGACACAGGAGTATGCTAATTTTACCCTACATCCTAGAAGAGTAAAAAGACAACAAAAAGGGGCTTCATTAAAAAGACCATGCATTATTCAGAGAGCAGCAGGCCAGAGGAATGGCTTAAGGCCAATTATCCACTGCTGGAATCTTCTCTGCTCTGCTCTGCACTCAATGTCTCTCATCTCTTTTCTTTATGTAAATATGATAGTGATTAAGCAGAGTTACGTGGTAGCCTGAAGGCCTGATGAGTGACCTACAGTATTTCTAGTTACAGCAAGACAACTCGGGCCAGGATGTATACGCACGCTCACACCCACACAGAGTGCAGAACAATGATGTGGACACTTAAACATACACCTTTTCTAGTGCTGGGACTTATTTAATCAGGTAAGTCCAATTGATGAAGACCTGGCCAAGACTGTGGCATAAACATACACTGTATGTCCATGTCCATCAAATGATCTCTCAAGTCATCCCCATGAATATCAATGAATTTTTGTTTGTGATATATAACGATGTATGTGTGTCAACGTTTCACATAAATCCTCCATAAAGGCCTTGAACTGGCTCCTTGAACTGGTTTTGCATAGTCAAGCAGGGACACATATTCTGGCCCCTGAGATTATGATTCATAATTGAACTCTACTCTGCACCATTCTTACCACAACATCTGCCAGGGTGTGAACCGGATTTCTATTATTATTGCAAAGAAACAGTAAGACATTTCTCTACTGTTAAAGAACTAGTTTTAGTATGTATTACACTACCTGCTAATTAAGGTATTGTCTTTTATTTGCGAGGTGTTTACACACCCCTCATACTTAGCCAAAATCAGAGGTCAGTATCCCAAAAGAGGGGTTGGTGTGTATGTGTGTTTGAGGTATTTACATATTGAAGCAGAGGAGAAGGAGAGGCAACAGAGAAACGAGCACTTTCATCAACACTGGCAGCAGACAGGAAGCAAAAGTATAGCACTCCAGTATTGGAAAACCCTAAAACTCTCTCAGTGAAGGTTTCTGTATTAACCAGTATAAATCTATTCACCGAACAAACAGCATCTGTGAACTATAGGATGTGATAGTGGGCAGGAAGTGGAAGAGAAACAGGAAGGAGGAGCGTCGGTGGACACTGGACGTCATTGCCAGATCAAATCACGCAGCAGACGGAGGCTGCAGTCAGACCACACAGCTGCTGGGACACAATTTATTAACAGTGGAACATAGGGAAGTGTGAGTGTGCATGCATGTGCGTGTGTGTGTGTGTGTGTGTGTGTGAGAGAGGGAGAGGAAGTCATGCGGCCACAGCCTGTCCTTCTGTCAGTCATCCTGTCACAAGACTTGCTCAGTGTGTCCCATTGTAGTTGTGTAGTTGTGTGTACAGTGTGGTGTGGGCGTTTACATGAATCTGGCTGTACTGTGAAGGTAATTCAACATGCATCAATCCAAAACTGTTTTGCAGCCGTCTCCTTCACTTTAGGCAGATTCTTCCAGTGTTTCCAGTCGCATTTAATTGTCCCAGCAAGACCATATGTGTGTATCTGTGTATCTGTGTGTCTGTGTGTGCATGTGTGTGTCGAGCCTGGGCCTGCTCCTGGGCCTGCTCAGTAATGAGAGAAGACAGTGCATCAGCAACAGAACCCCAGACCTGTCTGCTGCGTTGGAGATATATGGGGTGACCAGGCATCTGAACCCTGCTTGACACACACACACACTACACAAGTGCATATGCATGCATGCTAGCTCATACACACACAAACACACAGACAAACACCCCAGGGACTGCAAGGGAAGGGCAGATGAGGACATCTATCTCACACTCACCAGAGGTTACACCACCCACCACCACCGGCACAAACAAACACACCCCTTCTGTCCATCTCTCCAAGTATGCTTCCAGTCCACCTGTTATATGCACATTCTGACCAAAGTCTGAGGGCAAATTCCAAAGTCTCAACATGGTGTTTGGTTGAGATTTAAATATTATTAATAAAACATAACAAAGTGTTTTGTAAACAAATACAATTTTCAACTAAACCTGTGGACCTGTAAATCATTACCAGAGAGCCCAAAATCCAAAAGAATAAACTAGGCAACAGACCAAAGCTAAGGACAAAGTTTGTTTTAGATTTACAGGCATATATTTGGCCACCAAAGGTAAGTCTGTGTCCTTATCAAAGTTAAAATGCAAGTGAATTGCTGCTACCAAGAAAGGAAAAGTGAGACATGAGGGATCTGGTAACTATCAGGCCATACTATGTGCTGTATCTGCAAGTTGATATAGTCAGATGTATTCAGGTGTAAGTAATATGTTAATACATACTGAATAAAGCGTTTTGCATGATAATGTCTTCACTGTATGCAGGCTGATGTGTGTGTGTGTATGCACAAGTCAAAAATTTCCTCACCGGAGTCAAAACCAAATCCACACCCTTGGTGATATTTTAATATAATCTTGTTACAGCCATTAGACTAGCAAATGGAAAAAAACACTGCAGCATTTGAATGGAAACATACCTTCTTTCTCTCTCTTACACAGACACACACAAAAGGGGCTGTGTACCAACTAGCACAGTCGTTCTAATTGACTGGGCAGGAGGGTCCAGAGCATGAGCTTCTGCCAAATACATGTTCACTCAGAGGCATGCAAACGTCAGCAGTGTCCCCGCCACCACCCCCAAAAGACTCAGTACACACAAGAAGCCCTGGTACACCTGGCAGCATGGCTTTTTTTTACAAACACACACACACAGCCAGACATTTCTGTACTGAGGACGACGTGCAGGCTGAAATAACTGTGAGTTCATGTGAGTTTATTCATACATTCAAATCAAATCAAAACACGTTAGAATGATGTAATGCGCACTGCCACACTGCCAGGTTAACTAAAATGTGCCTCCACCTCGGGGCTGCTGTAACTTCAATTAGTCCTGTGAGATCCCTTGCGTCCTGGATTCACAGATAAAACTGAGAGGGAGAGAGAATTCCTCCTATCCTCCCTTCCAGGCAATTTTCAGCCAAAATCTGGACTGACGATTAAGTAGGATTATGTGCTCTATAGCAAGGTTTTGCGACAACCATGTCCCGTGCTCAAACCCAGCGAGAGGGGTGTGAGTGTTCGAGTGCGCGTGTGTGTGTGTGTGTGTGATGGAGAGAGAGAGTGAGAGAGAGCGAGAGAGAGAGAGAGAGACACCAAGAGAAAGGGAGAGCAGAGGAGAGCGAGCTTTTGTTCCAACTGAGCCCCTAATTAGCCAGGCTAATTGAGCTGTTAATTGATCTGTTGTCTTAATTAAACATCTCCTGACGCTTCTTTGCTCCTTGTAGTTGGGAATCTGAGGGATATGCGTGTGTGTGTGTGTGTGTGTGTGTGTGTGTGTGTGTGTGTGTGCACGCAGGAGTGTGGAACACAGAGGTAGCTAGCCCCAAACAGATGATGATAATCTGAGTGGGCTGATGACTCCATTAGACACTTTGGCTTGTTTTAGTTTGTGGCTAAAGCCGTCATTATAGATTTGTTTGGGGTTATCGTGGCAGTGAAATGCCTTTTAAGTAGAATCTGATTACATTAATCTATGCAAGATGTACTCCGATAAAGCTGCCAATTTCAGCGAAATCTGTTGACTGACAGGCGAGGACTTTAATCACTTACTCAACCAAATCTGATCCTTTGGTTCAGCAAGCAGACCCACCGGTTTCTTTGTGTGATGTTGACTGAGTTTTAACTCACCTTCATGATTTCCATCTGGAAGCAAGTAAGACAGAGCAGAAAGAAATTTCCCTCCATTAAAATCAAGCAGGGACAGAATTAAAACGTCACACTATCTTGATAGAGAAAACAAGCTGAAGAAGCGTGGTGGAAGAGATGTGTTCAGTGAACCACTGTCAGTTTCATTTAATTTCTTTCAAGCTCTAATTGCTCCTGAAATCAAAGAAAGTTTATGCAAAACTGCGATGAAAAACAAGTCCCAGTTGCAGAGCGGATAGTCACCTGGTTAGTCATCCCTCCACATTTCGACCTTCTACTTTGGATACAACACTGTCTGATCAATTTATAATTACCTAAACTGGGGAAAACAAAAGTTAACTTCAATTTATACTAAATATTGAGGTCAAAGTTTTATGAAAAGGACTAAAATTGCTTTTTTTTTTTTTTTTTACGATCCATTTTGAAATACGATCATTTGATTTATTTTTTAAGGGTATATTAAGCAAGCGATTCTTTGCCCTTTTCAATTTCTGTTTTCATTTAGCATTATCCTTCCCCTTGCGCCACCCTCTCATCCCTTCTTTCTCTCATTCTCCTCTGTGGTTTCTGTGTCCACCTCTGGGGAGAACAGGAGTCGCAGTCAGGTGGTCATTCTCGCTCTTGGCACACACACACAGATATGCTAATACTTCGAACTAACTGTGAGCCGCAAGTGTTTGTGAAGGTGTGTCTGCATTTGCGTCTGTTTGTCCGTATCCAGGGGAAGGATGCAAAGCAGAGACGCTAACTTTATCATCTGTTTGGAGGGGCAGTGGCAGATGGCGCTTCGGGGCGCTTGCGACGTCGGTGTTTCCGAGCCGTGTGGGGAGCACATATAAAAGGCAGGCATTGTCGCCATGCGGCCAGCGGGCGTCACCGAGGAAGTGATGAAGTAAGACCAGTGGCATGAGGAAAAGGGAAAGGAGGAGGAGATGTGCATCATGAAATTCTCATATAGACTCGGAGAATGATTAATTGACTGTGGTAATGGTTAACCAGCATGGAGTGATTATGTCTTCCTGGGAATGTCACACAGATTAACTGAAGCGTTTGGCTGAGCTGACCTTTGTGCTTAGTGGGAAGGATACAAACTTTGGTGGAGATAAAATGTACAAAACGAAAAACCACCCTAACATTAATTTGGAATGTGTTGAGAAACACTTTTGAAAAGCTTTTGTGTCTGTATATCTTGAAGACCTCAACTAAAGGTTCAACTACTTTCTGCCAAACAGTTACACCGGTGTAAGATGGTGAAACTGTACTACACAAAAACAAAGAAATCATGATAGTTTCGCAGCAGGGATTCTCTCTCAGAGGCCCTTCTCAAATGCGCTAGCAGCAAGCATGTTAGAACTCATAGAAGAGGAATCGATTTATATACACTCTTACTCTAAAGAGACAGACCACAGCCAGAGGTCTGAATCAGGGGTATGAGATCAAACATTTTTTCTAAAAACGGTGGTATTATCATGACAGAACCCATAAATATGGATTTTTGTCTAGAACCTGACACAAGTATCTTTAAAAATGAAATGAAAAGTGTTTCATTTACAAACAGGTGTCTTTTTCCTTATGGAGATTTGATCTAGCTCACTTCTCATAGAAGGATGTTAACACATTTTCTGCATATGAATTTAAAATTTTCTCTCTTCTTCCTCTAACTTTAAGTTTTCAAATATAGGTGATGTAAACCTTCATATATGTATGACGATCTGACAATTTGTTTATACTTATATATAAAATATGTGCATTTAGGAGTATGATTTTTGTATTGCTGTTTTTCTCTATGAAACCGTTTCATGTACTTTATTGACTTCAACGTTCAGTGTTTTTGGATGCTTATCACTCTGGGCATTTTGGATGATTAACCACACCTGCCATCTATGTCATTGTTTTGATGTGCATGATGTATAAATATAGGTGTGGTTTTCATTTTTTTGAACACGTTGACAAGACAAAGATGACAAAGAAGTAGGATCGAAACATTGTCAGTATTAAACTTTTGTAGCATGGAGCAAGTGTGCTGGCGTTGGCCCTATTTTCAGCAGGAATTCTTAGCCTTTATATTTCATTTAAAAAATTAAAATTAAAAAAAGAGCTGTAAGAACTGGAGGGAACATTTTCTGTTTCAATCAATGTGACTTTGCCTTTGCCTGGGTTTTCAATAATCAAACAAGCCAAGCACATCATGGCAGATGTCACGTCCAAACTCTGTGGACTAATAAAGAGGTTACCATGGCAGCATAGGGTGGTCAGGCACTTACAAATCTATTATAGCTGTGACCACTGTATGCCACGTTGAGGACACTTTATGAATTCAGATGTGTGAACGATGTGTAATAAATAGTCAACATAAACCCATCATGAGATGCATAGACTATAGTCTACATAAGCTATATATTTCTATGGATTCTGCAATAACCAATCGTTTTTATATCTACGTATTATTTGATGGTTTTTAATGGATTTTTCAATCTTCTTAACATGTAAACACACATTCACAGCCTAATGTGAGGGCCACACGTACACCTCCCTCCTCTGTGCCTGCATTGGTTATTAGCGGTTTTGAGATCTCTGGCTCTCCAGAAATCTACATACACCATAGACATTATGTGTCAGCAAAGATTTGTGTTCATGATGAGCTCAGATAGTCAAATGCACAGAAGTTGTCCAAGCACTGCAACATACACATACAGCATCTTCACTGACAGCATTTCAATCTTAATTGGATCTTTGACAGGTCATAAAAAAAACAGCAGATCTAGTATGATTTAGAACTTCCCCATGTTGTGCCTCAAGTTATCAGAGAGTGCTAGCCAATAGGATCTACCATCAGAGAGAGAAGTGCAATATATCAACTTTCACATCAGCACAGCGGAAGACTGCATTGCAGCCTGCTAGTGCAATGTTGCACATCTGCACGCAGAACTGTTATGTTTTATCGACGGTGACACTTACGCTGCACTGTTAATGATAGATATGACCAGAACTGTAACTCATGGCCTTCTGGTTTTCATCGTAGGTGTTAAAGAAATGTCAAAGTTTCAGTAATATTTCTTCATGTCAAGTTGTGAACAGTTACCGTCCGAGCTAATAATTCACTCTACTACACTACGTGAAAAAACAGCAACAGGCCAAGTGTTATAGCTTGATATCAGCTTTCCTCTCGTGTTAGGGCAGGAGGGTTCACGCTCAGGCATTCTTCACACTTAATGTAAACAGATTAGCTTGGCAGAGGATTCAAGTGTGCTCCTCTGGAACACATTATGTATGTCAAAATAAGGTTCGCTAAAAGGTTTTCCAGGTTTTTTTGCTCTTCGCTCATGTGTGATAGCGTGGATGTGCCTACGGGAATCGGAAAGAGAAAACAAAGATTAGATTAGAAGGAGGCAGGGGCAGCCTTAATGGAACACTGATTGATCAATACATTAAGGTGTGAGGTCATTGGAAGTTCAAGCTCACCCACAAATATCTGGGGTGTCACCTGTGGCAAATGAGGATCACGTCAGTGTATATGAGTGAGTGTAACACAGATTAGGTTCAGGGTAATACTTAGAGGTGTATATTTGGGTGTTTAGTCTGCCTTAGGTTTGTGTCCACTGCCAGTCCATTAGTAATGGAGTTGGTCCATGCAGGCCCACATGGCCGGCTGTAACCCATGAGTGGGTGGGAGGAGGCGGAGTAAACAGGAAGTCATTATTACACTTCCTGCAGCTGCTTTACACCTACTGACCACATGGACTGACTGGAAAGAAATTCAGTAATGAACTCAATATTAACAGGTGTTCTTCTCCACAAGCACAAACACATGCACATGTTTTTTACCACGTGTCTCATTTAGTTGTTTTTTTTTTTTCAGGGAACTATTTCTGGGTGTGCAAAAAGAGGAAATATCCAAAATTGCATCCATTAGCTCAGATGAGCCACTGAACTAAGAATGGGAAAGTCCATTACACTGCAGAACAGGACGCAAGTCCAACACAAGTGTGCATATGTGGGTGGAGTGTGTGTGTGTGTGTGTGTGTGTGTGTGTGTGTGCGCGCATGTGTCTATGTATACATGCGTTCATGGCGTTCTGCCTGTATGCGTCTGCTTGTGATTGAGTCAGGGTGCATTTCTGTTTGAGGGAAACTTTGACAGCCTGGTGTCTTTGTTCTAAAGTTCAGACAGGGAAGCAGATGGCTCTTCTCAGTGTGACTTAGCAAGCTAGCTAGCTGTGGAGAGCTACTTCACCGCCTCTGGTGGTGCCACTGATACTGCTGTATAGGATGTAAGGGAAAAAGGAAGCTAAGGAAGCCTGTCAGCCACACCTAGACATTCTAACTGAAGTAAAATACCATATAAATGAATCTCCTTCATGCGTCTGCTGTCTTAAACTCATTTCAACTGTTTTGTATGTATAGTGATTGAGAAATGTCCTTTCATACAATATATTATTCTCAAGCACATTCTTAGGCCTTTACATCACTCCAAAAATGATTCCCACCAACCTAAAATTCCTTGAACAGCCTTTTGTTTTTTGTGCTCAGCTGTAACACTGAGGAGTAGTTTGGCAACATCTTGCAAACAGAACAAGTACGTCGTCCTATTCTCCTTATGCTGCCCTGCCCACTTTCTCTCTCCTTGTTCGCCACAATTGTATTTGTGTCTCTGGTTTAACGCTACAATAGTTTGCTAGCTAATGGCGTTGTCAACGATAAATGACATTTGGGAACATTTAGCAGCTACACTGCGGCAATTGGAAGGCAACTGGATGGCTGATGGATGCACCACATCCATTAGCACATTTTGAACAAACACATGGATTTATCAAGTTTACAGCTTTTAGCCAGATCACAGGATGATGTTCCAAACTCTCCTGATTTAAAAACTGTTTTCTCTTTCTCTATTTGTTATGGCATCCTCACAGAGCAAGCTGTGCTACTCATAGTTAACTTTTTGGCAAGTAAAGGATGACAGAGCTAGTGATACTAAGACAGTAATAGGACTTCCTGTCTAAGTTTTTTTAAGTAAAATTTAAAAAAAAAATCACATCATCAGTTCAAGCAAAGAATGAGGTGAACAAGACAAAAAAAAATCCCCAAATGATGCTAATCTGTGGAAGCAATTAGGGACAACTGCTGATTCCACCACACCTATAACATCAGTGTCACTGGAAACAATTACGCTATTGAAGAAACATATTGGCATGTAACAGACTTTATTAAATCAGAAGCGTTTCCACCGCCAGATTTACTGGGTCACGTTTATCAGCTTGTTTCTAAATCTAAACATGCTGCTTCGCCAACATAATCAAAAGCAAATTTAACCGACCACTTATTACAAGATATTTCTCCTGCTCGTAAAAGCTCTCTATTTAAAACAAATCTTGATTGAGGTTGTTCTCTTTTGATGACTGTTACTCCTGTGAGCCACATGACTCTGATCAGCTGATTCACCACCCCCACAGAGACATTGTTTCCAAATAAAAGACTCAATCCACTGAGGTCCAGACCTCAAATTCCTCTCCTTATTTGAAAAACCCCAAACCTTATCTACAGTGGCAATATTCTCCCTCTTTTACTCTCTCCCGTTTCTTCCCCTTCACAAGACGTTTGGTCTTTAATGTATTTCAGAGAACATCTGCTAACTATCACTGAACCTCGTGGGATTTCCATTTAGCCCAGTTAATTACTCTATCAAGCCAGGTTCATTATCATATTCCTCCTCTTAAAAAATGCACCCGACACTGTGCCACTGTGTTTGTGTGTGTGTGTGTGTGTGTGTGTGTAAGTGTAGGTGTAAGGGTAAGTGTGCACCCAGACATGTGCGCACACTGGTGAAAGTGTATGTGCGTGGCTCCGTCTTAAACACATTCCTAATTGCATGTGGTTCAGTCATAATACTCGTGTTAATGAACCAGAGCCATCTATAGGAGCCGGCTCTAGAAGTCAAGTAGGGAATCTGTTAGTTTGCCTCTCCGGGGAGGACAGTGAGCTGGTATTAATCTTGATGAACAACAGCCCTGTGACTTCTGCTTGTCTGTATCATTCCCTACAGAGGTTAGTTCAGGTGACTGATGGCGCAGCCCTCTGTCTCATAGGAGTAGTGTGTGAAGTGCTTCATTTGACAATGAGACACCCACTGTCTAAAAAATGTGACATTTGCTCTTAAAAAATTGTTGTTGGCTTGATGTTTTAAATGATTCTTTTTTTTTTTTTTAAAGTGATTTATGTGGCCGCAGGGAGCCTGTACCAGCATGCAGGACACACCAGAGACAGGCAATAAGTCCACTGCAGCACTACTGACCTGATCTTACCTTCAAATATTATTCATGTCCCCTACAAAACTTTTCTCCCCCAAAAACAGTGTTTCAGAAAGTACAAGACCAGCACACAGTGTAGTTAAGCAAATGAGAAGACTCTTTTTTTTTTTTTACCCAGGTCAAAATTCTCCTTCAGGGATCAATAGACAATCACAAATGGAAAAAAAATAATAATACATCAAGGGTTAAGTGTTTTTCCCAATATGGATACCAAGTACTTCAAAATGACACCCTTTCTAATGAGTTTACTGTCGTATAATTTATAAAGTGCTTTAAAGTGAGTGACTGTTTTGTTTCTAGAAGTCACGGGATTTAAAGCATCGCCAGCTGTTCTTCTAAACAACCATCAAAGGAAAAACAATCACAGATCCATCTTCTGTAATGTATGAGCCGGAGGCTTGGCAGGATCAGTGGAGCTATCGAAAAGTAAAGGTTGCTGGCTCAAAAACAAGCTTTGACCCCAAGGCTTTAGTTGACCTTACATACATCGATAGAACAAAGAAAGTACTAAAAAAGGGGGGGGGGGGCACAACAATTCTTCCAGTGGTAACTTGTTTAGAGCAGAGCATACTAAAGCCGTCATAATCAAGTATTAATAACTCCTAATGTTGGAGAGGAGGCTCAGTTCACAGCCAAAGCCATAAGCCATTTATTAGTGACAGGTTCATGTTGTGTATTATGATCCTGATTTCTGTGGCTGACTGGAATAATGACTGCACTGACATTACTGCAAGATTTACATTCGTGGGGCTTTCTAATGTTTAGCTGCCGCACCATCTCTACTCTGCTGTGATTGCACTTCACGAATAAGCAGTTAAATGTGCATTTCCATGCGACTTTAGTACAGTAATAGCTTTGTAATAGACTTGTTTTCCTTTATTCAGGAACTCTTTGAACTCTGCATTTGTATTACATTGTACACAGTTTCCATTTCATCATCTGTAGTGTCAATCAATCCTATCTGTAATAACTGCCTTTCCATTTTGATTGTGAAATTAGCACCCACGCTGAGGAGCTTTCCACTACATACAGATTGGCTTCCTGTATATCAGGGTCTATATGGCGGTGGGTGTTCACTGAGTGCAGAGCAGTGAAATCTACCCTTTGATGAGATTAGCTGAGTGGTGTACTTGAAATAACCTTTCATGCGCTGCCATTATTGTATTAATCTATTCTAAAACAATTTGGTTGAATTAATTAGGCCCTACATATTTCAGCAATGCTCACAGGCTGCCTGGAAACAGATGGCTCTGAGGGCGAGCCACACTCCAAGGGATGTGTACGGCTGAGGAGTAAAAAGGGAGAGAAGTGAAATAAGAATGATGAGGAAAGGGGAAAGAAGGGAAGAACATGGCGGTGTGAGGGGAACGGAGACAGAAAGCAAAAAAGATGTGTCATTAACACCTCTGTATTGTGTACCTGACAGACTGACGAGAAAGAGAATGAGTCAGAGATTGAGCGAAGACAGAAAGCGACAGAGAGAGAAAGTTGTTTGGGGCGTCAGGTCCTAATGCCTATCAGTTCCTCTGCAGCTGACAGGAGATTGGTAGCTTAACAACAGTTGGGCGAAGAAGGCTATTATCTCAATCCTACAGTGTTCTGGATGGGTTCAACCTTGAACAGCTTGTAGATGATGAGCCTATCCATATGGTGTTTAAATCGCTCAGCGTTTCCTAAGCCATTAACCTTCAGGACACCTTGCACTTGTCCTCCACTTTGACTGACAGCTCGGTGAAGATTTGAAAAAAACAGCCCTACTATTAAGCAAAACTTCATACGTGTAGAAGACAGTGAAATATCAGAACTACATATACCAGTGGTTCCCCACCTTTTTGGATAGTGAAGCAATGTTTACTGTTGAACCATCCAGAAAACAGATTAAAGTAAGACAAAGCAAATATAATGAGGTGTGATTTATTAATATTTTATATCATTTTGATCTGAAAATAAACGTGTTCTTACAGGTAACTGTAATGTTAATGTTGGTCAAATTTCCATCACATGTTAAGATGTGCAAATACCTTTGCTGACTCACAGGCTGAGTTTCACTTTCAAAGGGATCTGCAATAGTGCAAAGTGGTGAGGACACTCAAGATGTTTTACAGACTGTGGCGTGTAGATTTAAGAGCAGAGGAGCTTGAGTGCTGAAGTGCTGAGGCATTTACAAGCCGCTGACACATCATGAAGGACAAGTTAATGGGCAGCAGAGAGGAGCTAGATCATAATGCACTTTGTGGCCCAGGTCCAGCCAAGTCTTTGACTTTTTAACAGAATCTCAACTTTGCTGATGCGGACGCCCTCAGAAAGGAGGGACAACAAAGGAGAGAAAGTGAGAGCAAAGAGGGAGGGAGGAAGTAATCAAGAGGCAGAGAGACAGTAAGAAAGATGATACAAAGGCTGTGGGGTTAGCTAATGTTACCACAGAGTGCTTAGCTCAATCCAAGTCCACGTCAACTCTTGTTTCAAGGCTTGGGTAATGGACTTCAATCCTCTGGCACTCTCTCCAGAGCCAGGGAAATTAAAGTTTTCCAACTCCTGACTTGGCAGGGGCACGAGCAAATGATACTGTTCACCTGAAAGGGAGGGACGAGGGAGGGAGACGATGCAGAGAGTGATGTCACTGGCAGAGCTCTCTCTCTCTCTCTAGCCATTTCAGAACCAGCCTGAGCTGGAAACACAGCACAGGAAACAAAACCCGGATCGTGAGACAGGCCAGCGTCAATCTATTGTATGTTGTACTTCTATGGCGAGCTGATAAACTACAAATTACTATCTCACATTACCCTAACTGTTTTCCCTTTCTGTGGCATTTTGGCATGCTGTAGCCCGTGCCAGTGTCTCCCACTGCCCGCATCACTACCGTTTAAACGAACACGGACGTCCTGCTGCCCGACACGAGTCAGGCAGAGTGATCCCTTGTGCCTGCTTTTATTACCTTGTTGACACCAGCTGCTAGTTTTAAGCACTTTTAAATGCTGAGCCTGAGTGGTGGCTCAAATCACAGAATTAATGCCGTTATTCCTGCCCAGCTTTCTTTTTGGCAGTGCTTTTAAGCCCCAGACTTAACAACAAGCCTGGGTTTTATGCATTCAGACAGCTGGTGGGAATAAGGCAGTTGCCAGTGGTATAAAACACTGTGTGTGTGTGTGTATGTGTGTGTGTTTATAAATGTGCTCGGCGTGTGCCTTCGCGTGTGGGAGGGCATCTGAATATTAAAAACTGTCTTTTAAAAGTTGCTTGTCCACAGTCCAAATATTAAAATTGCACATTTGTCATATTGGTCAGTCTTTGTAAACAACGATTTATCTCTCATGCTCAGTATTTGGCATTAATAAAGGTGATTAAAATGCGGTGGAAATGTGACATACTGGAAACCAAATGTTGCAGATTCCTCCTTCCTCTTCACCAGTTTGACACTCAACTTCCACTCTCTCCACACTGGCACGCTTCATTACTACTACGCCTGTGTGAAGTCACTCGCCTCTTCTTGCGCACAAACACATACGCACCACCACCGCGCAACCACACTCATGAAAGTGTGCATTCCCGTGTGCCCCCCCCAACACACACACACACACACATTCCCTCACTTCACACACACAAACTAAGCAATGCTATCTAGCAGCTGTACCTCTCCTTATGTGCAGAGAGTGTTGATCCCAGTTCTTCTCTCACACACACAGTGAACATATGTCAGTCAGAAACAAGGCAGACTGTCTTCCTTCCTCTGAATAAAAAGTTTGCTTCTCTTTTTGTACAGCACTTTTAAAGTCTCTTCTGACTCATGTAGAAAGACCCCAAGTGATACGTGGAGGTGACCTTGTTGTGTCTACGTATGTGCGTGTGTTCAAATGTGCGTGTGCGTGTGATTACAAAGGGAGGATCTGAGATGCCTTAGGTAAAACAAATACAGACTCTGATAGATGCCAGCAGCACCTGTCTGATTTACATTTCCTAATTGCAAATGAATTACCAAAGAAACATTTCACCAGCACCGACAGGCAACACGACACAGAGACAAGTTCCACCTGAAGGAGAAAGTGTTTTCACAGAAATATTTATAGGAGGCTTAGAAAACTTCTACATAAGCCGACAGTCCCCTGAAGTCTGTTTGAATGTATGTAGGAATGCAAATGTATATGTACATACATTAACAACTATGGAGTTTATGCACAAGCCTTGTCTCTGCAATGCAAGACAGAAATACATCCTTGTGTAAAATGTCTGTGCACAAAGTAGAGCTTCTACTATTTAATAGTTGCCGTGATGCAAAGTTTTCCTGAGACTCATGATATTCATGTCTCTTTATTTTCTGCTCTTTGCCATAAAATCTAAGCATTTATAGTTCTATGAATTGTATTCTATCCTTTTATAATAGATTCAATTTATAATCAAGAACCTCAGCCTATACTGTGACTGCTATTCATTCAAAAATGAAAACTAGGGATGAAACTAATGATTTTCATTGCCAATTATTCTGCAGAATATTTTCTTGATTCATCTAAAAATTTGTCTATAAAATGTCAAAAAATAGTTACAAATGCCCGTTATAATTTCCTAAAGGCCAAGGTGACGTCATCAAAATAGTTCTTGTCTACAACTAACAGGTCTTAAACCCAAAGATATTCAATTTTCTATCACATAACAAGAGGATAAGCACTAATTCATGAACAACTGACAAGTCTGGCACTTTTACATAAAATAAATAAAAATATAACTTAAAGGATTAATTAATTAGAACACTTGATTTGGTGTCTGTTGATTAACTAATTTATTGATGAACTAATCTTTTCAGTTTTGACACACCAAGACTGTAGTCTATCTACACAACTAAATAACAAGCAGAAAGAACAGATCAGAATAAAAAAATCTTTTTAAGCAAGTTAAAAAAAAAAAGCACCTGTAATAATACAGAAAATGCAAACATTTGCAGAATATAATTATGATTATTTAAAAATAAAAACTCTCAGATCAAAAATTGAAAAGGAAAAAAAGAGCAAAGCCATGGTGGAGATTCATGTTGTGTGGCTAGTGTATGATGACTCACCCTAAATTCTGTCTTCATCATGTTTCAAACTGAAGCACATCACCTACCCACTTTCTGCCACCACTGTCCAAAACAGGTTCAAGACAAGACAAACAAGTCCGGGCTGACAGTCAAACAACCTGAAGGCCCTCGCCCTGACTTCAGGACAACAGCACATAACACCTGCCCTGATGATGTCATGCTCTCAAGGGTATCCTATACTCGCCTGAAGACATATTCAGGTCTTTACCACCTTCTTCTTCACCTCTCCCTGCCCTCCCTGAAACCATACGAATCCTGTTCCCAGTATTCTCCGCTGGTGAGCCTCGGCTCTCTCCAACACACCTCAAAATTAATTTACCACACCATTTACATTAGTCATTTGCTTTTGTCATCTTTATGTCTGAACTGTGGAAGGTGAACAGGCCCAGACGTCTGCAACTGCTTGTTTCAAAACCACAAGATTTTTGCCACTCTGTTAAAGCTAGAGCAGGAAGTGACAAAACATAGAGATAAAACATGAAGGGGAGGCAAGAGAGGAATGCAGGTCAAAAGGCTCGGGTGACACAGGTGGTTGTGGATATTTGTTGTGTGTGTGCGTGCACATACAGTAACTACATGTGTGCTTGTCCTTAGTACGTTTTCCATGTATCTGCATGCGTATATCTAAAGAAAACACAGGGATCAAAGTAGAATTTAAACCCCTGCTTACTCTTTTTATCCAAATTTTTCTTGTTTCTGTGATTAGAGGTGTGTTGTGTTAGCAAGCCGGTTGTCTTTGATTTGGGAGCATGGCGCTGTCACCACCGAGCATAATGGCACCACACACACACACACACACACACTCCAAGCAGCGGGAAACAAGAGAGGAGCAGCTGTGGGTTGCACTCATCAGTTCAGATTGAGGGAGACACAGGCAGGCTGGTAAACAGACACAGATGTACGGAGCTGAGCAGAACAGAGAGTGGGAGAAAGAGGAAGGTCACCCTTTCACAATGGGAAGAGAGCGACAAAGTCAACAACACTTTGTGCGTGACTAATGCTACTTTAAAAAAAAAAAAGCTGGTCAAAATGTCTATTATTGTTAAATACAGAGTGACAGCTTGTACTATTATTTTGGGGAGAATACAATTTTGTAGTGATCAGGGAATAATTAAGGCTATTTGTTGTTTGGTGTCTATAGGTGTACTTTTTCTTCGTCTAACTTGCACAATATTCATGCAACAATGTCTACACCTTGAATCACTGGGCTGCTCCAACATGTCAAAGAGTCATCATCCCAGAACTACAATGGGCTCTAATGAGCAATAACCAAATAATCTTCATTCACGAAGAGAGAACCTGCCAAGGCCTTCTCATGTGACACTCATACACACACAGCTTTGTCAGCAACTGTTGCCTCCCCTGAGGGTGACACCCCACCTGGGAGCTCAATCCTGTCAATACTCACTATCTCAGTTTCCCTTTCAGTCTAGGGTGTTCTCTCTTGTTACAATCATTCCCAGAGTTTTCTCCCCCTGCCCAGGGTCAGCGCTAACCCCAGTCACAGCTCTGGGTACTTGGCAAGGGAGCAGCAAGGTGGCGTAATGTGGGATCATTCATCAACGTGAAGAAACTGAGGATGGCAAGTGTCCTTAAGGGGAGTGAGAGAGAAGGGGAAACGAAATGACACCTACCTGTCGTCACCTACAGAATACGTGGGTAGAAAAAGGCTGGTGCCTAAAGAGACAGGATCATCATGAGTTCATGTTAGGGATATTGTGAACTTTATTTCCCCCCAAAGTGTATTCATTACATTTTAAAATGAACCTATCACATGTACCTTCACTGCAGGACAGAAGGTCGGTTGGTGTCCTGCAGAATTGTTGCTTCAGCAGCTGATCAGTCCGGGTTTGACAGGATCTTCTGTATCAGAATAAAGCGCAGTAGGTTAGTGGACAATTATGTGTTTCATCTGTAATTTCAATCCTTCTTTGACTTTCAATCTCACTCCCCGTGGTCTCCCCTCTGACTTTACATAAGAAAAAAACACATTGCTATGTTTTCATAGAAAGCAAGATGCTCTGGAGTGAACTCCGTGAACTGCTAGCCCCTTTCCCCTTTTGTGTTTTCTCTTAATACTTCTTTTTCTCCAAACTATGTGGTGTACTGTCATGTAACCCGTTACTATGACAAAACATCTAGCCACGTAGTTTCCTTGACTTTTACAACACAATAACTAAAAGTCACATTTTCCCAGCTTTACGTTCACCTTAAACAATCTTGCTATCCTTGTTTGCACTTTTTCCTGTTCTTAAGGAAACAAGTTAGTCATTATCATGTGCCAGCAGTTACAAATAGTTGCAAACTGTTACAAATACTTGAAGTGAAGACTTAATGACCCTAGCCTCCAGGCTCCAGTAATGTCTAACCAGTCTGAGGTAAATATTTAGCTGCAGAACTGATCATACATTAATGCCTGATCACCACCTGGAGCTACCATTCTCCGGTTCCTGACTTAACATGCTAATAAGTTGTCCAGGTGTATGCATATGGGAGCGCGCACACAAGCCGGGATGTTTGTAGCCCGCAGGAGGTAGAAGTGAAAGACCACCAACTGAACAACGTACCAGGTGGTGAAATCAAAGAAAGGACAAGTCGGTCCAGCAACTGTTATCCTAAAACAGCCAAACTAAAACTTCAGGGGGTTGAATCTGTACTCTTTGCAGCTGCTGCTAAACGTCTGAGGCTCTGAGAGACAAACAAGTTGCAACCAAGCAGTAATTATTAAGCAGTTATGTAGTTTTATATATTTGTTTTTTGCAGTGTTTCCTATCACATCCATAAACTGATACATCAGTATCAGATAGGATTCTTTTTCTTTTGCAATTTTTACCTATTCTTAACTCTCAATAATCCAGCTGATGGTACAGACTTTTAAAAACGTCTGCCCGGGTGGTTCATCAATGTGCTGTTGTACCGTACACACTGGAAATGTGATGTTGCATTATATGACTAATACATAGGATACAATACAAAGCCACAGTATGTTGGCCTCTGCTGCTTCAATTTTGACCATTATTTTTAAAATCTGTTCCTTGTAAGTCCCCCACACTTCTTGAAGTGCATTACTAATTTCCTGTATACTTAGGAGTTGTTTAAGAGCCGATTAAATCCTCAGTGATTACCTCTGGTGGTGGGAGTTACTAAAAACCCGAACCAATGGCGTGATCTCGAAATTTAAACCATTATGCCTTCTGGCCCATCTATTACATCAAACCGTCTTTCTCTAGATAACACTTAAGACTAATCCCTCACTGTCTAACGTTTTACCACATCATAAGTTTTTCATGTCACAGTCACCTTTACGGTTATGGTAACATAACCTTCAAGTACCTTCAACAGTACTTGTTTGACTGCGACAAAACATAAGTTTCATGCTTAAAACGCAGATCCACTGGCCCAACCTTAGTGTCTGAGTCATTAAGGGCACACTGCAGCACAGTCCATTATGGTGTGTAAGCTTTTATTTTTTTCTGTTGTCAAGTGTGAACAAGTTAGGTAAGTCAGCTGAGGGAAGCGACTTTTCCTTCTTTACTCCTACCATCACCTTGAAAGCGAAAACAAGCATTGAGACTGGTGGACCCACGACATATTCTCATTTAGCGGCTCTGCTATTGTGGGATGTCATGGCTATTAATTCTATCTGAGCTTCATTAATCCACATTTTCCCATCCAGCCCCCTGTCCTTAATCATCATTTCAGCCTTTGCCAGCTTGGCCTCTGGTGGCCAAATACAACTAGGGTCACAATGTGTTCCCTCAGCACTGGGAGTGTATGCACACATACACATACATACAAAACACAGATAATAAAACAGGTCATCCATCTCAATCACACAGTATTGGACTCATGTCATTACATTCCTCTCACTGGGGTGAAGCATAGAAAGGATACACACAAATGTACACTCACAGATGACTGCTTCAGTGCAGGGAGAACTATTACAGGCAAGGAAGTCGTAACACTTGCCAGGTGGTGACCAAATTCATCTTCTGTGGGACTCCTGAGCGACATCTGATTTGTGAAGAAACTGAAGGTCAATCAGCAAGGAAGGGAAAGGGAGGTAAAAAAACTAGAATCAGAAGGGAGTCTATAGAAACACTAGTTATTGGGAAAAAAAAGCCACCCAAACTGGCAATGGAGTGGTGGTGAAAGAACTGACGACTATCAAGACCGTCTTAGCACAGCTCAGTCCAGGTGGGCGATTGGTTGGAAACTGCTTATTGTTCCAGCAGATCTGAGCTGTTTGCCGTTATCTGAATACCAAATGGTTCCAATTTACTGTGTGAGGGGGGGGAGGAATACCACGGAGGGGGCCAACACATACAATGGAAACTGGAGAGGGTAATCTGATGGAAATCTCTGAATGTTCCTCTCCCTACTCGCTAAAGGTTAGCCTGCTTAACTGCCTGTCTGCTGGGTGGTTGCCTGTTATTCATTCAGAGACACAGACGCACATGAGAGAATGGATGTATGCATAAGAGGAAATCAAGATGGTGGGTGGTAGTTTTCTCTGTTTTAAATGGAAAAAGCATGCCTTCTCTGCGGGATCTGATATTGAAATGTTTCCCCTCAGCTGATGTTTGACTTCAGACTGACCTTTGACCTCTAGGTACCTCGGCAGCACCCGTCAGCTACTCAGCCTACCTCTCCAATCAGATTCTTCCTCTCTCTCACTCACACACCCACATAAACACATCTTCTCACCATGCCGCTCCCACTCATATAAAAGCCATTTCATATAAAAGCCATTTCATCTCTCTAATGCAGATAGCACATACAGAGAGAAGACTGTGGATCAGGGGGGGTGGGGGGGTGTCTGTCTGCATCACAAGACTGTAAGCACATAGAATAACTGTCGCCGAGCACAGCCAAAAGCCCTTAGCATTGTGACAGAGCAGATGTTAAGAGTAATGACAGTGGAGATTACCCAATAATTGTAGCAGAGTAAATCATTTCAGAAGGGGGGGCGGGGTGAAGGGGAAGAGAAGGGAGAAGAGGAGGAGGCATGGAACAAAGGAGGATGAACCACGGATGAAGCAAACACCTTATTGTTGGTATGTAAATGTAAAAGAGGACAATTTATACGCTGTGCTATTTCATTTTTCTAAATGTTTAGAGGACGACAGCTCATCTGTAGTTGCATGGAAGAGGGTGGGCGCTTCCAGAAATGAGTCCCTGCCATGTTTTGTGGTGATGGCGGTGGGGGGGGAATAATGGTGATTATGACAATGTGGCTGCTAGTGTTATTGTCTGTGTTTGGGAGCTAATCGCTGTGATGCAAGCTGCTGCCTGAGGCCAAGGATAGAGGATGGAGGGGCCCTTCGATCTAAGAGTGTGATGACACATTTCTCCCTAACATCCCGTAACAACATCGTCCTCCTCCGACCTCCAGCATCAGCAGCATCCTGCCTCCCGAAACCAGTTAGCCTAAGCCCGCATGGGTCAGAGGGCCTGACATCTGCTACAACAGGGAAGTGCTATGCTAGGCTTTATGCGGCAGTTTGTGTTATCGGTGTGACACAGTGTTCGGGCATACACCGATTCCCCACCACCCCCATCACTGTTTTGGTTGGATTTTTTTTAAGATAAAAAAAATCCATGTAGTTAATTAAAAAAATTTGAAAATAAAGAAATGGAATTTGGAAAATATTAAGCGTATTATCAATACTTAGTCAGGCAGTGGATGCTACAATTATAAAGTGAAGAAAAATCAGAAACAGAATGTGTTAATCTAATGTTAAAGATCAAAGTGAGTGTTCTGCATTAACAAATATCTTTTCTTGCAAAATGTCCAGTGTAAAGGCCAGTGGGAAGACTTCCTCACCGTGGTTTCCATAATATGCTCGTGAGTGTAAGTGTGTGCACGCGTGTCCCTCTCACTTGCTCTGTTGTCGCCTTGATTGTGTAATAAACTTTATTCAGTTAACCGTGAATTATTGTTAATTGAACTAAAAAGTAATTTTCTTAATTGAAACAGAAGGGGGAGGGGCACACCAGATTAACGATTTAAAGGAGCATTTCTCTCTCCCTCACTCTCACGACATTTTGAGACTTTTATCTTGTCTAATTCTTTTTCCCATTACAGTTCTCACTATAATTTTTCCCATACTGCAACTGTGCTAAAAAAAAAAAAAAAAAAAACTCTAATCTACTCAGACTCACCCATTTTAAAAATCGAGGCAGGGATCAGCTGAAGCTTTTCTTCTGAGGAACAGCACTGCTGGCCTCCTGCATGTGCTCTAAAATGGTTGTTTGCCAAAAGCCTATAGTCCTTTTCACACTTATATTCACCGTCATTAACCAAATAAATTGTTTTGTCATTCACATAAGCAACACTTTAATGTTTTTTAACAAAATGTGCTCATTAAAACACAACCACCAATACCATAAAAGCCCTCTGTTGCCAGAATTTGGAGGCGTTATACATCCAAGCATCCTAGCGCTGTGCGTGTCCATTGCTGTAATGTAACACCTTTGTTTACACAATATGCAATTATGGGCCTTTAGCATTAATGTTGCTATGCCAAATTTGTCTCATTTACAATCACTGGAATCAACTTCCTATTCATATGTACCCTGTTATATAGTTTTAAAATGAGCTATAGAATAACAACTTCATGTTAAAGCACCTGTACAATCATTATCACCCAAACATCCTGCAAACACTGTTGGGTAAACACATTGTTTTAACAAAATGTGACTTCACATACAAACACCAATACTACTAGAAATTATAATTGAGTGTTAAAAGTTAAAGCTTTCTGTGCTGCTAAAAATTCATCACAAATATTTTCACAGACATGAAAGTCATCATTTCCCAGTCTCCACAAACCTCATCCATAATACTTTACAACATCTATGTGGGAGAGTGAACTACGCCGCAAAGAAAGGGAGAAATGTTTTGGAATTCAAGCCACATACCAGAGCTACTGCAGAGCTTCAGGAAACAGTCACATTCCTGTAAACACATGTGGAATTACCAGGGCAAGAGCTCCTGGTCACCAGCCTAGCCAAATATTATCTCATACAGAACAATATCACCCCCCTACACAGCAACTATTGGCTGAGAGGGAGGAAGTGATGTATATTGACTTTTCATTTGTGTCTTGCTGACTCTGCCGACAAAAGGAGCGAACCACTTCCAGCTGCTAAACCTAGAGAAAACAACCACATTCTGCTGAACATGATTCAGCTGCATTTTGTTCCTGAAATTATTATAAATTCATCGAGCACTTCTGTTGTTCTACAGGAACAATTGTGAGTCATGCAGTGATTAAAGTAGCTAAATGACACTCACATTATTATCCCAGTAATATTCTTCTAAAATGATTAGTGCATTACATGCAATATAACCAAATGAGGGCTACAAATGACATAGCAGCTCATGTTAATGAGATTCATGTACACAATAAATTAACATTATCCATCTATTCCTGCTGATCTGCCCGCATTAACACATGACCTCTGTAACATGAACATTCTTGTCTAACAATACTGGCCGTCCTCCACTATTTGTCTATCTATAGTGTGTGTCTGAGCCATCCAGCACCTTGTCAGTCATAAACTGTGGGAGAGGGGGGAGGGGAGAGGAGGAGGAGAAGGGAGAGGAGGAGGAGGAGGAGGAGGAGGGGATAAGAAGAGTGCCATTACCGGTGTTCTGGACCCGTGTCTTCCCAGGGTGAATAATTACGTCTGACATGTCGTGAATAGGGAGGGACATTATCACAGTGATCCTCAGTACCCCCTCTGTGTGTACCCTTGTGCGCACACACACATGCGCACACACTCACACACACATTAGGGCCCCTCTGAATGATTTAGGGGGTCTGTTAATAATGCACGGGCTCCTAGAGCTAATTAGGTAAGTAGCAGAGGGCGCCGGCTGTGACGCCTCAGCTCACTGATAGGAGCTGTAAAGGAATGAAGCATTGACTGCACACACATACTCGCACACAGAGTTTGGGTTTATGTTTCACTGAACACACACACACTAACCTCAATAACAGCCCTGATTATTTTCTAAAGGGATGGATAAAATTGGTGCTGACTATTACCTTTCATTATTGATCATGGCGTGAAAATGAAGGCCAGCAGCAGCTTCACTAATCTACTTCTTTCATTCGCATACATTATCAATTATTAAGTGGATCAGGAAAGGTAATAGGTAACAGGTCTCTATGCTGTGGGATATTTTGACAAGCAGCATCGGAGAGGTTGAAAGGTAACAGGGATGTGTGTGCTCCAAGAAAATCAATAGAAAGTGATTATCTTGAGAGGGAACAAGTGGAGAGCCAAGGTGGGCCTTGTCACGTGTACAATCTCTCTCTCTCTCTCTACCCCCCCCCCCCCCTCTCTCTCTGGCGCCATAGCTGTCAGCCCTGTAAGTGCAGTGTCAGGGTGATTAGAGAGCGGCGAGGCCCAGACAGAGCACAGCCAGCCTCCAGACAGGCCCTCCAGAGACGCAGCGCCACAACAAACCTCAGCCCAGGGTCAAGCCTACTTTCTCAGCCTCCCTGTGTGCAAGATGGGCCCCTTCAGTGCACAATCAGGATCCATCTGATATGAGAGAGCTGCGTTTATGGCACCTTTAGGCTAAGAGCAATTATATTTAAGGGGCTTGATTCACCTGAATTACAAAAATACATATTTTCTCACTTGACCTTACTGGTATGTAGCAATGCAGATGATTTACTTGCCAATGTTCTGAGATTTCATTAAGATTTATGCCTCAATATAGTAGAGGTGCGTGGAATTACACACTCCCTACTGATGACGCACCTGTAGGGTACTTTTTCTGCTGCTCCTGTTTAATTCTTCAAATGTAATTTTGCATCACTTTAAGCAGGATAAAATTAACTCCCTTCACCTCCACTGTATTACAGAGAGGCAGAAAAATCATATAATCTCATAAACTATACAAGTAAAACACTGTTTACATGCTTAGAAAGTATATTTCTTGTACAAATAACAACTTTACGTACATAGCACCTTTTAAAAATAGTAGCTAGTCACGTTACTCTACCTGTTGGGGGGGGAGGGACAATCTGTCGTGACTTGAAGGAGTAAACTAGTGCTAATTGTGAGTGTAGCTAAGTTAGCGTCAATGCTAGCAGTGTTTTGCTAACATGAACGCTAGAAGAGAACCTAAACCCCCTACAAGAACGGTAACATACAAGAGTAAAACCTGAAAACTGTGGAGAATAAAATCTACTTTAGCTGACTTATATCATTTTAACAGTATTATCAAATATCTTGTATTTACCTTGTTAGCGGTGTCTGTAATCCTCGGTGATCACTGGCAGTTTCCACTTTGAGGACACGGCGGATTTTCAGAGGAGAAAAACATAAAGTAGCGCATAAACTAGGTTTTGTTTCTGTCCAACCCCCACGTGCTCCTGACGGTAAGTTTAACATGATGTCGACACACTGACGTAGATTGGTAGGTTATGGTGCAGGTTATTGTTGTCTGGTAAGAGGAAGTTAGCTTGATGTTAACACTAAATATTTTACATCGGTTTTTTATAAGTTGTCTTGTGAGGCAAATAGGTCAAATTATACGGATGCAAAGATGTCATTAATACCGGGGGACATGGGTCAATGGTTTTCGACCTTTTACAACGACAGTTCTGGGGGGAAAATAATAAATGATAGCTGATATTTGATGTCAAGCTAACTTCGCTCTGATCAAGTGGAACTACGGGAGGCCGTTTGGCCAAACAGCCCAACAACATTTTCCGAAGCGATATGAACCTTGTCAGTATTAATGTTTGTTTTTTCCCTAATGCTGGAAAAGTGAAGTAACAGGTTCGCTGATGTCAATGGGCAAAAGCAAAGCTTCACTAAAAGTGTCATCCTAAATCTTGGGATAGTAGTTTGACAATAATCTGGTCTTGGTTTGGTTTGGTTTTTGGTTTATTCAGCATTCACACTATTGTTATCCAGGGCTTTATTTTGTTTGTTTATTAGCTTTCATCCACATTTGTCAAAACCTCATGAAAAACAACTATTTGAAAAAAAAAAATAGAGAGAGTGATTATTTTGTTAAAGAACTTTATTGTTATGTTAAATGAAATCAAACAAAACTATTAGAAGACCTGCAAGCAATAAAGTATAAAGGGCCAGCAGTCGATGAACCGAAACAAATAAATAGATATAGCAAAGAAATATTTCTAGAAACTTAAAATTTCAGAAGGGTTTCCATTCAACCAGCACTTCAGCACTTTGAATAAGCACAGTCCAAAATGATGAACTATTCCTTTAAATCACAGCCACCCAGTGTACTACTCATTACAACATGAGTGAGTCAGACGACCATTACACCTACAAGGCGACAATTTTGTAATTTTTCTGTCATGGAGGTTTGTGTGTGTGGTAGGGAGGAGGATTCATACAAGGATTTCCACCATATAATCTACATTTTTTCAATTTTTTTCCCCCAAGTCCCCTGCAGCGCACACTTGTTGACAGATTGCTCATTAGTGTGACACAAACTTTCAGCACCGTCTGCAGTTTCTGGAGTTCACCGGTTCTCTCCTGGCCCACAGCACAAGGGAAAGCTATAGCTTGACTGTGCTCTACCTGTATGTGATAGTTATGGCCTGAGGGTTGACTGTATCTAATCACAGCCTCAACAGGTGAGGAGAGGAGACGGCCAGACAGCCTGGCACCACGTGGAATTCCTGCACTATCATAATGTTGATCCAACCACACACACAGTATTCCAGATTTATGGTAAATACAAACTACTCTTCACCATGATACTAAATACAGTGACAATGTAGAGTACATATTCCAGCACACATGGTATTACAGTACATCACGTTATATTATGTTACAGTGTGGAAGCATTTATTGTGGGATGAAAGATTTATAACAAACGCAAGACAAAAACCACAGTCTTCATTCAAGTGAACACAAACATTATCACATTAATCTTTATTCAATTACAATGTGATGTTTCTCAGCACAGCGTTTGAAGTTGGTTGACCTCGTTCTTACCTCGACGGCGCAGAACCTCGTCAGACATAAAAGTCGTCAGAGGGGGCAGAAAAAGCCAAACCTCCCCGGGGTAAGGAAAAGCAGAGGAGTGGGAGGAGACGGGGGAGGAGAGGGAGGAGGATGGGTGTCACTGTCTCTACAAAAGTCTTCTTATCCTCTAGATATCAAAGCGCTGTACTCCCAGCATAAAATATTGTCAGAATGATATGAATCACCACAGGGGGAGCTTGTCCAATGCTAAAGTAAAAACATGACGAAAGAAAGAAGGAAGGACAGAGAGAGAGAGAGAGAGAGAGAGAGAGAGAGAAAGAATCATCATGCGGTTTTGGCAGCGCATGGCCCTGCAACAGTCTTTTTAGAAGATGTTTTGATATAATACAAAGAAAGTACTATGTGAGGCGTCTTCCTCACTGAGGTGAACTCAGTATTTCAGGAGTGAGCGAGACAGAGAGGACATAAGACAAAACAACTGACTGCTTGTCAAGTCTTGAAGTCAGCACTCCCAGATGACTGACAAATACAGAATCTGTGGTAACTGAGTAAAATAGTGATAAATACAATACAAATTTATTGTTGTGATTCAGAACAATAAGGCTAAGTGTGTTAGCTCTCTTCTCCTTTTTTATTGCTTTCTAAAGAGGAAGTATTTAGGATGTTGGCCAGATGGGTACACAGCGCTATTGTATGGTTGACAGAGAGATGACCTTGTTGCGCCTGTGTGTGTGTGTGTGTGTGTGTGTGTGTTTAATCAGACAGAGAGGGAGGATTAGAGACCAGGCACCTGGCAGGTGGAAACAGTCTGTACTCATCTGATGCCCTCCTGTCCTTCTGCACTCTCTCTCACACACACACACACACACACACACACAACATGTAACTTGGTCATAACTGTACTGTCATATTACAGTGTGTACAGCCCAGTGGCCGCCTCCTGTGAGACAGAGAGCAGATGTGAAATCACACAAGCAAGAAACTTGGGGCAAGAAGCAAATGCCTGCATACTCAATTTGAAATGTTTCTTAAATTATATTCTACAGTTGCCGTGGAGTTTCCTGATTTTAATAGATAGGAAGAACCACTGTGGGTCTTGTAATATGTTTCAGTGCTCGCGAACCTTGGGCTCAGCACTCCTACAGCAGATTTCAGGATGACTCTGAGAGGTGTGACGAAGTTACGTATCTTTGTTCATACTTTCCTGTAATCTTTGCTCTATTATTTTGAATCACTGTATAACTTCACCCATACAAGCCAAATGTACAGGGAATTGCATGAAGTCTAGAGTTTTAATGGGTCACAAACGTTGGAGCAACTTTTGCCATCACATAAGTGCATAAATGCAGTCACCACTTTATTAAGTTATTCCTGATACTGATTTATTTTATGACGTATCAAGATGAACAAGAATGCAATGTTAACACAGAAAATAAACTATAAAACTTTCAGCCCACCAGATATGTGAAAAATGCAACAGATTGTGACATCACTGACCAGTTTCAGGCCATGTTATATTAGTAGAGGGTGGTGAATAAAGTTTAAATAGTTTGGCCAACAGGCCTGCTCACATTACATCAATCAAAACAAATGTGACACTTCATTTTGGCCACAAATCCTCCATTTTGCCAGAGCAAACATAACCATTTCTGTTTCATCTGTAGCGTCTTACTGTCACCTTAAGAGGCTTCACCTCCTATGTGGAGAAGTTTCGGAAGAATTCACTTTTGCAAGGTAAATTCAGCCGACAAACATCAAGCTTAGAAATCACACTGCTACATCCTGACTCATGTCAGCCTTCCCAAAAGAACACTAAGCACCCCATCTGTTATGGCCTGCTCAAAGATAGTAGCTCGAGTGGAGTCATCAGTGTTAAGTTAAAACAAACACAGTAATTACCCTAATTAAGATCTGGCAGATTCCTTTAGATTAATTGTAGCTTGTAGTACTAGATGCAAGAGACTTGATATCAGAGGGGAGAAAAGGCGATTAGAGAAGGTCAAGAAGAGGAGTAGAAAGGTGGGGAGAAACGAATTAAGAGGAAAAATTGGTTGTCGATTACGAAACAAAATTGGATGGGTTGTTAACAGGAAAGGAAATAAGTTATGAAGAGGAGGTAAGGAAGGGGAGGGGAGAGAGGAAGACGTGTGCAGCTTCGGTGAAAGTCAGTGATCGACGAGGTCTTTTTTCGGCTACACCAGGAGTAAATGGCTCTGCAGGCGCCTGTCACTCTGAGGGCCAGCATGGGACGATCAGCGATGATGACGGGGGCACAGACCTGTGTCAAGATGCTGAACCCAGCTGTCAATCAAACCACTCTGCCCTATGGGATGACAGGGATGGGCCTTAATCCTGCTGAAGAGAGGAGAGACAAGGAGGAGCAGTGGAGAGAAATCAGACAGGGAGGAATGAGGGAGAGGGTTGGTGGGGAGAAAGGAAGAAAGCAGTGAGTAAGCTGTTTGCAAGCGGATTATTTATATAAGGAATGCACTGATGTCATTTAACTTAATATATTGAGGAAAACTAAACCTAACAGGTGATTGTGTAACCTCATAAAGTTTGCATTGCACCTCATTCAGTGAAAGGCAGTGAAAATTGCAGCTATTCACATTTTGATTTGGACTACTCCCTGGAGCCGTCTATCTTGAGAAATGAAATATTTGATGTCCCTCTCCTTAGTAGGCAATATGACACTGTGTGAACTTGTCATTTGACGGCCAGAAAGGCCCGTATGAGTCATCCTTCAGCTATCTAGGACCGTAACCCCTCAGGCCTCCTGGGAACACGGAGGAATGACCAGGGAACTAATACATCAGAACACAATAGAAAAAAAAGACTCTATCCCACAGTCAGTATTCACTGGAGCTTCAGCAAGCTGTTTTCAATTAGTGCACACTGATTCTCAGTGAGCACTTTCAAGTAAATGCAACCATAACTTAAAGCCACAATGTTTGGTTTGGCCAAAAGAAAATCTGTGCTCCTCTCCTTTCTCTTGTTAGTGGTTGCCACTCTGGTCCTCTCACATGCATTTGTGTTGTATATATCCTTTAGTTGCACTGCAGACAAAGTCCTCTGTGTCTTTTATGTTTTACAGTGATACAATGTTATGAAAATGCAACACAAAATGAACTGACTCAACTATAGCAAAAATATGTAACTGTTCAAATTAGAATAAATTCCTGAGCAAATGAAAATATGCTTCTTGAAAGATGTTCTCTTGGGAATGGGACATGAGAGCGCCAGTGCTTTAATAGTTAAGATGAAGTCAAGTTTATTTGTACAGTATCACATGCAGTGTCTCAGTGTGCTTAAAGCTATGACTACTGACCAAGGTTTAAAATGAAAACCCTTAATCTTAACACATTTGGAAAAATAAAGGGAGAAATCAGGAAATTCAGATAGCTGATAAAAAAAGATATAATCATTCAAAGGAATACAAAATATATCAGTGACATTTTAGATGATTTCAGCTCAGTCCAGCCCAAGTTCTGTACAGAATGTAGAAAAGAAAAAGAGGAAAATAAAGGGACAGATCAGATAATACATACAAACAATGGCACAAAATACACAAACCACAAAATATGCAATTGTAACATCTGGCCAGAACCATTCATTTAAACAGGGCTTTCACGCCTTGTCTCTGTGCCTACTACTTCGCCACAGCTGCACTTATAATGCCAACTGTAGCACGTATTCATTGCCTGATCTGCTGCCTTTCAAATCTACATGGCACTTCCTGAGAAGATATTTGTCTGTGTTTTTTAATATACATAGGTCAAAAAATTTGCTCCTGTAGAAGCTGATGAGTTTCACACAATGTGAGAGATACTGAAGATGTACATATTATGTGTAGTCGTAATGATGAAATTGATGTAGCCAGAAGTTTAACAGGTCTTCATAGAGTTTCCCTTCAACTACAGCGTTCTAGTGAGTGTATATATTCACACATCCAGTGATTTTACCAGTTGGGGTCATAATCCATGAGGGTTGACTGGCCAAAACCTTTGATCTTGAGATCATAGCCTGCAACTTGCTCTTTAAGCCAGAAATGTTTGTATTTGCACAATGTGTGTACATGAGACAGACAGGTAGAGAGAGAGAGAGAGACAGCTTCCAGGGGACACTGTGAACCAAGAGAAAAAGCCAATGATCTTTCAGGGCCCAGATGTACAGTGTCCCTGAGGTGATCAGAGCTGTGACCTGACACTCCAACGTCCCAGCATGCTCGGCAGATGTGGGTCAACTGACATCTGTTTCTCACTACAGCATGGGCTCAGCTCAGCTCGGCCCGACCCAACCCTGCTGCCATATTCATCCTAATAACCACTCCCATAATCACCAGGGATTATTCTAATATTAGTGAGCACACACACACACACACACACAGAGAGAGAGAGACACAGTCACAGCCACACACAGTGACTGCTCTGATTAAGGTATAGTGCTCCATATGGTTTTTTGGAGGGTTTTTGGAGGGGGATTTGTATGTTTTTAGCCCTTCGGTGAAAAGCCTTGAAAAAGCCAGCTTAGAGAGGACTAAAGAGAGTCTCTGCATAAATAATATTGGAAAATAGCCTGGGCAAGAGAGGGGTCATGCTGGGGTGAGATGTGGGCAGCCAGCAGAGGTGCTCTGACAATGAGATCGCATCATGAGGCCGCTGCGCGGATATCTGGCCTTGATGTTAGGCGTTGAAGAGAGACAGCAGTGTGCTTTTCTGCCTCCATAAAGGAGGGATTACGAACCACTGACAGGATGTGTGAATCAAGATGGCACACTCACCACACAACAGGACTAGAAAGAGACACTGCAGGGGGCTGTCAAGACAGACCCAGAGTGAGCTGGGAGGATTACCATATAATGATGAAAGATGATGAGGACTGATGAATAGATTGTTGGCGCTTTAGCTATGGGGGAGGGAAGAAGACGTGCCTCTGTGAGAAACTTGACATTTCAAGCATGGATGCCAGAGCTTAGGATTTCCAGTGCAAAGAAATGTACTGATTATACCAGCTTTACTTTTACAATTGATTGTTTGTTTGTGCATTTTACTTAATGTAAGCTAGTTTTTTTTTTTTTATTTGCCTTTGCGTTCCGAGCGTTCTTGTGCTTCAAGTCTGTTTTTTTATGCTGTGTGTGAAATCATTTTTCTCCCCCTATTCCCCAGTTCTCCTGTTTTTTCCTAAGAGGTCTATTTGTGGAAGTCATGGCCTGCTGGTGTTTACGATTCTCACTGGGCCCCTACTGCTGGTGTTTTTTCCCCCTCTCACACACACACACACACACACACACACAGATGCACACAGTGGGTCCTTACTGCTGACACTCAACTTCATTCTTTGTTGCAGCTGCATCTGTTGTCACCATGGAGACCTTGTTTATTACTTAACCCCCCCTGCTCACAAACACACACACACACACTATGACAGCAAAATAGGCAGGCTGCGTCTCCCTCTGTGTTTGATTTGGTGTTATAGGACCCATCGGATCACAGCCCGAAGCAAGCCCAGGCCCATATGCACAAACACACACACAGCAGTTGGCCTGGATGGATGCAGCAGGCCCATGCTAAACACAGAGCCATAAGCAGCACACTACCTAATCACCTCCAGGCTGGTCTGGATAATGACATTTGTTAAGGCTTTGACTCAGCCTGCGTGAGTAAGGAAGCCAGTCTGGCTACCTTTCCTCACACACATCACTGATATAAATAGAGAAACTAATAGCCATTCAAATGATGAAAAGCAAGGCAGCAGAAGCATCTTGATGGTGTGGCTTAACAATGCATTTGCTAAGTGTTGGGTGTGTTCATGCGTACGTGTCCGCGTGTGAGCATAGAGGGCGTTAGTGAAAGGCCATCCTGCTTAGCGGGCGGCAGCATGCAGGCAGGTTTTTCACGAGACGGGGAATCTGTTATGCAACATGTGAGAGCCTGCTAATCTTGCCGAACAGCCTGCTCCTCCTGGCCACCTCTCGGCCCATGCACACACAAATACACACACGCTCACACACCTCCTGGCCATCTTTCTAGCCATGCATGGCCACACACCCAGGTGGCCTTAATGGGTTTAAGAGCAGTCGGAGATCCTCCTGCGCTTCTGTCCAGACCTGAGCCCTCCTGTCGCCTGTCACCACATGTGACTGCACAAGAAGACGCATGAAAGGTCAAGGAGCCAGGAAGTCACCAAAATACATGATAGTGGTGGCCTGTTTTAAGTTATCACGAGTGAAATGCAACGCAGCTTGAAATATTTTTATTTTTTTTCGTGGCCTGCAGGGACACAAAGAAAGGCATTTAAATGTTATTGTATCAAAAAGTTCTGGCAGTGTGGCTGACCCGTATTGATTGATCTGGCATTTGACACTCAGCAGTTGGTATTTCGGGCCTCGTGTCTGCAGCTTCATCTCTGAAGTAAAGGTCATTAGGTGACCTATTGGGGTCAGGTGGCTCCACTCACTAAGCTAACTCTCAGCAGCATTACTCAGCTTGTTGGCATATGCTGACAGGCTCCCAGCTGAGTGGCTCAGCCTGTAACAGACACACACATGAACATGTACACACAGACACCTGTACCAGCCATGGACACACATGTCCATGATGACGTCCAGGAGATGGACATCCTGGAGTATGTTCTTGCCTGTAATTCCCTGATCTTGGATATACTACTGCACAAAGCTCCGCTGATGGGGACTCACGTGGAGCAATGCCCGAGTTTGTTAACATTCATTTAGTTTGACAGAGGAGCAATTCCAAGTTCAGCTTATTAATCAATAGCTTATCACCATGCTGCTATGCCAAGCTTTTTTTCCAATTAGTTCACCCTTTGCAAATGTGAATGGAACCAAACTCAGTCGCTCTGAGAAGTCAGCAATGTAATAGACGTGCGAGAATATTAACCAGTATCCCAAACTCACAGAGCACAATCACTACAACACAGAGAGACTTTCTACAACACAGAGAGAGACTTTAAAAGTGGCTTCTTATCAGTAACAGTTCTGGCTTATTCCATTTGTGCCCACAGCATTTCCCGCCATTTGGCCCCTGCTCCATATTTGTGACAGCTTTGATGTGCTGCGAGGCTTCAGGCCCTCTCAGCATCCACAACTGCAGCATGGCGGCACAATAAATACTTTGATAACAGCACAATCTGTAACTCGGGCAAAAACAAATAACACAGCGGTCCTTACAAGAGTTCTTTTGTCAGGGTTTGGTTCTGGATTCATGAACTGAACAAAACAATTGGTTCCAGATTGAGGCGGGCTTCTGTTCTCCCCAGGGGGATGGTTTAAATATATCAGAGGAGAGAGAAGCAGGAACAACAGTGGAAATGGTGAGAAAGCAATTGAGAGAGGAGGAATGAGTGAAATGGAAAAGAATTCCATCATGGGTAGTGTGGGAACATTTAAGGGGAATGGATGAAAGAATGGATGATAGATAGAGTGTATACAATAAAACAAAAACTTTTAAGAATTAAAAAGTAAAAGAAAAATTAACTGGCTCTTAGCATCTCATTCTATATCAGTGCTTGTCAAAGCTTTTCTCGCTTTATGAAATACGTGTTTATAGAGATGGTCAGTAAAATATGATGAAAATTTCACAGCAAAATCAAGTTATAAGCCTCATTTTAGTGTCAAGTTCAACTTTGGTGAACCTAAACACGCAAATTTGCACTGTTGACCGATGGCAAGTCACCTCGACAGTGTTGGCCTTTAAAGAAAACTTGTGTGACGAATAGTTAATTCACCATCCACTTTAAAACCATCCTCAGTTAGAGTATAAACTCTACAAAAGAGAAATGGTTTGCAGAGTGAGGAGACGGGAGTTTATGGTATCTTTGAATAAACTGAGTAAACTTACAGTCACTGTTTCAATCAAGTTAATGGTTAGCAAACTTACTAACTACTCCTTTTGGGTAACTTACTTGCGTGTGTTCAAAAGGGTGATTCCTCTTCTGTCAGAGAAAGCCCCTGCCTGCAGACTGAACTGACCTCATACTGTACACAGCTTACCATGACTACACAACAGTGTCCTTTGTACTGTTCTTGGACAGCTTCATCTCTATGTAGACAGCGAGATAAGTGGATGTGTGAGGATCAGGGGTGATGTGGGTGTGCTATTGAGGTTACATAGGGGGCACTTTCCATCCCAGATGTTTGGTGGAATCGGGCCTGCGACACTTTCAAAGAGATTAGCGGGAATTTCCCATAACGTACCTCCATGCCAATTGTAAACATTTAACCAAGCTTATTTTCCATGGCGTCGTTGTCGCAAAGGACCGGGCGGCACAGTGCTACTCTGTGACATCAAAAGTTGTCTTTTGTTTCATGTTTGTAGCTTAGGGGGAGAAAAGATATTTTCTTAATATTAATTATATTATAAGACTTCCTCACACTTCCTCTCAAGTACATGCTTCATTCTTGAGAGGATGTACCAAAAAGGACTTGGCAAGAGTTTGGCTAAAGTCCAGCTGCCTTCGCGCACACACACAACGCGCATACACACAGGGCACACTTTGTCCCCATCTTGGGTGATTACATTCAAACTCATTTACACACACAAGCAGTCAAGCTGAAAACTAATTTGTCCCAACGTACACAAGTACAAGGATGCACTCATGCACTGACAAACACATACTTTCTCACACCCATAAGCATAAACACAGCAAGGATAAGAGAGGTGGAAACATGTAAGAAGAGAAAAAATACACACACATGCACACTAAACCATAGCTGTGTCCAATCTCAATTTCAAATGGTCATGAGTGATGGTTATTTGACATGACAGCTATTAATTGTAGTATCAAACAATGTGAATCTGATGTCACACATGGACACTGCTCCTGTAGCGGATGTCGGGCATCAATCAACCAATCACCTCATAGTTACTAAAGTTAAACTCAGATCCCATTGGAAGGTAAAAGAGGAAGTTTCCTTCTCCCTCCTTCTCTTCCCCAACACCTTCCTACCACCTCCAATACTGCACCCTCAGCTATTAGCTGAGGCAGTACCTGTTTGGTCGGCTAATTACTAATTATCAGAGCTTCACCGGGCTTGTGTATGGATTTGTATGTGTGTGTATGTGCCAACAGATGCAAACAGGAGGCAGGCACACACACTCGGCAGGAAGGAGGCTGCTGTCGACTGAGCATCCACGCAGGGCGCTTGGGGGAATGAAGACAAACTGCTGCTGTGACGTATAGATGACAATTTGTGTGTATGTGAAAGTGAGTGTAGCATACAGACGGATACAATGACAGACAGTTCTCCAGTTGTTGTGTCCCAGAGATGGTTCCCTGGGCCATCTGACACCTCTTCCTGTTTGGACATCAGGCCCCCTGAGGACACACACAGCTGGGGACAGGACAAAGCCAGCTCCCTCTTTCTGCATCTGCACACACACACTATAAGGTCCCATATAACAGCCTTGTTGGTGACACATTCTCCTTTTCATGTGTGCCTCAGCCCATGGTCACATGAAGGATCTAACAGCAGCTGTGAGGAGCACACAGAGGAGCATCTGTACAAACACACGGGTGTGTGAATATGTATGTGTGTGTCTGTGTGCATGTTCTTGTCAGTTTAGTCTGAGCCAAACAAGTTTTTTCTGACATCACCTTGTCTTCTCTGTTAATCTACAGTATCCAGAAAATGACTGTGACAGAAGAGAAAAATGCAACAAATCAGTGTAAAACCACAGCTGCATCTCTGAGCAGAATGAGTCAGCTGTCACAAAGTATACAGACAGACAAAGCAAGGTCTCACACCTGCTTTGTTTGGAGCAGTTGGATCAAAATGTGATATTTCTCTTGTATCATTTCAGTTGGTTTTATTTTGGGGGGGAAATCAAACTGGTACTTTCCAAAAAAGTTTGAGTTGATTCTGCTGGAAGTATCCAAATGTCACTGTGCTAAACAAGCATAACAAATCTATCTACAAATCTATCCACAAATCTATCCACAAATCTACACTATTAACTGTGTACTGCACATCATATATTGTAAACATTATGGCCAAATGTAAATACAAACCCTGACCACACACATTGTACAGTGTACTTATGTTTTTTCATTGTTTGGGCCTGAGCCACTAGTTTAAATTAGGGGAAATCTTAATGCCACAACATACTATGATATTTCAAACAATAGCGTGCTTCCAACTTTGTGGCAATAGTTGGGTGAAGGCCCATTTTGTTTTGAATTGACAATGCACCAAACAAGTACCATGACTGGGAGCGTTTGCCAGGCAATCAGTGGAAGTAACTAGTTCTGACAAAGACATAGTGTTGCACCTGTAAGAGTAGGTTGCACACATTTAAGTTTCCCCAGTTCTATCATTTGTTCTACCCTGCCAGCACATGGGCCTCTGTGGCAGTCAGGTTAGCATACAGAGCTAACCTGCTAACAATAATAATTTCTGGTCATTGCAGCATTCAGACTGTCATCATTCAAATCATTAATGGAATAACCTCAATCAAATATTTTAATAATACACTCAGTCCAAATTAATCTATTGATTATATTCAACTTCAATAAACCCAATGTTTGTTGCACGAGCAACACAATTTGCACGAGTATTGCCTGCTGGTCAGCCCAAACTGCCAAACAGGAAGTGAGAGGATTCAATGGGCTTTCTAGTAGAGGAAGCTCCAGACTGTACCATGTTGAAGGAATAGTCTTTTAAAGTACTTCTTCTCAAAGATGAATTTATTTATGAGCCCAGTTTTCTCTCTTCAGTGGTCAATGATGGCAACACCAAAGTAATCGCTGTAGGAAATAGTGTAAATCTGGTGTTTCGCTGAAGGGGGATATGGGTGCTCTTTGTGAATTACCCTGATCTGACTGGAGTACTGTCACATAGAAATATTGCCTAGTGTAGCTCTAAGATTATATGACCCTTAAGATGCCTGTCTAGATTTACAACAGCATTTCCAGCCATGTTCTTGTGTCAGCAAGCTTTGGTGCAGCTCTAGCCTTGGGCACTTTAACATTTAGCATGGCGTAGCATTTTATCCCAGCCACACAAGGTCTGATAAGAGGGAAGACATGTGATGCATTAGTGTAGCATCTTAGCCAGCCGTGCTAAGAATTTCGGCTTTGATATGAGCGAACCTGAGGAGGACGAGAGAAATATCTTAGCCAGCTATGCCAGTTAAGCTAGCCTTGATATGGGACTAGACGTGTGTGGGAGATAGGGGAAGAAGCAGAGAGACTCCACTCCTCATCTCTGGGCAGAAGGATTAGAATGTTTACCCGCTAATGTCTTTAGCTACGCTGAAGCAAGAAACACACACACAAATACAGACACATAACGTAGATACTGTACATGCAAACATAGATGAAAGCACAGATGTGTTGCGTACGCATAATTTCACATTTATACATAAATACACACACAAAACCATATAGATCCAATACATTCAGCTGGCCTGGCCTTGCTTTGTGTGTTTGTGGGTGCTGAGGTCTGCACCCATCTGCTCTTGTGTGTGTGTAATCTGCCTCAGACAGGCTACAGTGCTTAAAGGGGCCAGACTGCAAACACTGCACTGGGATGAGACACCTGCCACAGGGCTAAGACCAGAGCCCTGATGCACAAACACACACAGATGGAGAGGCCACAGTTACCATGGACAAAGCAGTCACTCGATTACTGCCCAAGCAGTGTGACATTCAGGTGT
Source organism: Pempheris klunzingeri (assembly GCF_042242105.1). Classification (NCBI taxonomy): domain Eukaryota; kingdom Metazoa; phylum Chordata; class Actinopteri; order Acropomatiformes; family Pempheridae; genus Pempheris; species Pempheris klunzingeri. The sequence goes on along the minus strand of NC_092024.1, from coordinate 12,953,387 downwards.
TTTTGCACCGTTTGAAGCCATACTTTCATTTCAGCCTGTGTTTTTTCCTGCGGTGTGTGGATTTTCTGTCCCTGTGCTCCTACCATCAGTCCTAATTGGTTTGTATTAATCATCCATGGAGGAGGCACATTTGACAGTTCCATAACTACAGTGTTCATAATGCTCCTGGTGAGGAGGGAAAAATCTCTACTTATCCGCGTCTTGAAGTCTAGCTTTGAGCATCTGCTGTCAGAGTGTCACGTCTGAATTTAGCAAATGCCCAGGCACGAGGTGGTTGCGTTCTAAATGCCCAATGCTCAAAGGAGTGTCTGTCGTGCCGCGGCTCGGCGTGCCAAATCAGAGCTGGCTAGGAGCTCCCTATAGGCGAACAGATGGCCATTACTATCATTTATAACTTATTAGGGCCTATAATCCTACCTGCGTCAAACACGCCCCAACGCTTAGGGCTGGCTTTCTCTTTTTTTTTTTGCCTCATTTAAAACATTTCTATGTGCCAGAAAAGTCCTCATCACGATTTTCTCTGTCTCTCTATCCTTCGCTGTATTTTAATCTGCAAACTGCGTGGTTGACAAATATGTGCGGGGATAATATGATATAGGGCTATCTTTCCTTTAAATCAATAGTCAACAGATTGCCCCACAATGGTTCAGAGCTGGAAGCTGATAGTACTGGATGGAAATGCAGGCGCAGCATGCGGTGTACAGTAATTTTCACCAACTGTAAGGAAATTCATACACAATAATATTTATTTTCACAATATTGCACTGTTTTTACCTATATACTGCAAACATAAACAACTCTTAATTTGAAATGATATGTTCTGAGTCCATGTTAATGAGTACAGACACACCCAGTTGATATTTTACGTTCTTTAGATTGATATTAAGACAAATCTACTCGTATTTAATTTAAAAGTGCTGATGGTGTGCCACATCGATTATTCACACTCTACTGTCTGCATCCTAAAAAGTCCTTCCTCCTACTTTGTCTGTCTCTCAGTCTGGCTCCACAGAGGCAATCGTCAGTGATGCCTCACATTCACCACCCAAGCAGGTGTGGGCATTGACGTTTCTGCTGTGAACAGGCTGCATCTGTCATGTGGCAAAACAGAAATAGCTCCAATCAATGTCCCCCTTGGACACACACACACTCACACACACTCCCACATACACATGCTACGCTTGCACACATCCCCGACACCGCTGTTCTCCAGCAAACAGGGATCTGTGGAACAATCATTGTAAACCACCCTGACCAGCAGTGAGGGCGATCGATCCGCTCGTCTTGTAGAGAACACGGCTGTTGCATCCTCCTTGAACTTCACTCCGACTTCAAAATAATCACAACCTAGACAAGGCCGAAGAGATCCCGAACCCTTTGACTTGATGTCACATCACCCATCTGTCGCCATTTTGCAGCAGCTACTTTGTTGCAGCCATTTTCTGTCCCTGCCATTTAGCACTCGACTGAGCTTCAGCTGGGGATGCCAAATGGCACGTGTGAAACCCCCCCTTCCACCCCATCATTTGTGACCGTTTGGATGACAGACAAATAGATGGGCAGACACACAGGCAGACAGAGAGACAGAAGGAAGGCAGATGACGGGCTTTGATGGGCTTTATGGGGATGTGTGTGGAAAGACAGACAGACAAATGTGTGTCGGCAAACAGACAGACAGATAGACAGACAGAAGGTATATATACGTCTGTTTGTGAGTGTGTGTGTGTGTGTTTGTGCGTGCGAGTGTATGCGTGCGTGTGTGTGTGTGTGTGTGTGTGAGCGGATGTCAGACCAGGTTGTGTGTTCCTGCAGTGGCAGAGATGAGAGGGAGAGAACAGGAAGCTGCTCTCCTGGAGACAGATGGACTGCCATGCTGTGGACACACACACACACACACACAAACTCACACACAAACACACACACACACACACACACAGTGAATGACACACAACAGTACAGCCAGCAAGAGAACATATCAGAGCACGACTGCTGAAAACAGAAAAACATACCAACATGCTAGCCTAAACAGGCGTCATGGACACACTCGCCGCATTTGTGGAAAAATGGACGAAATATGAAAACAAAACTACATACGCCAAAGTATGAGCTGCATCCAGTGTCTTATGACTCCACAGGGAACTTCCTTTGGTTCAATCAAGGGACCGAGCCTTGCACGAGTGATCCACTGCAACTTTGTTTGCAGAAAATCTCTGCTAAATGCTTAACATGCAAAGTACAGCAAGATGCTCACTGACAAACATACATGACACACTCATGCTCAGAACAGGTGTTAATCCTGCCAGCCTCAGGTATGTGGTGACAACCTTCTCACACCCAACTTGAGAGTTCTGGCGGATCTAGGCTACACCAGGTTGTCATACAGGATGCGATGTGTGTACACGCACATGCACACACACACGTTGCCGCTCCTTCTCCTCACTTTTCTCTGCCTTTCTTTTGAACACAGACACACAGGAAAAGGAAGGAACAGGGAGCGAAGATGAGAGTCTGCACAGACATCGACTCCAGCAGCGACAACAGCAGTATCACACCGTGCGTTTGGGTGTTTCTGCGAGCGTCTGTGAATGTGTGTGTGTGCCCAGGCGCGTGTGTTAGGTGTGTTTCACAGGATTGCCAACACATCTCCTCGCAGCGAGTGCCCTATAGGAACAGAGACATCTGTGGAGTGAAAGGACGCCAGCTTGCATGGCCGTCTCTGGAGAAAGAGGAGGATGGGAGGAGGAGAGGATGAGGAGAGGAGAGGAGTAGGAAGAGGAAGAAGAACGGGCAGGAGGATGGAGGAGAGTCGGCAGGAGCTCCAAACCTTGTCTGTCAGGCGATAATTAGAGGAGGAGTCCTGTCTAGTTTAGACAGAGATGAAAATGTTGAATTTGAACAAGACTCTCATTCATGTACTGAGTTGTGAAGTAAAGCGTTAGTTTCAGTTTCTAAATCTTTCCAAATGCAGCAAATTTTAAAAGGAACAAGTCAAAATCAAGACACATATCCTTGTTTCACAATTAAATCCATAACATCAAGTCGATAATAAATGAGCTGAGAAATAATTGCATGTGATTTCATGGTGATTCATTCTGTATGACTTTGAGGACGTAAACGTTGAACATAAAAGCGATACCATAAATTGAATTATTGGTAAAGTGCCTCGCGGCCTCATTGCCGCCTTAGAGATGAACTGTTTTGAATAAGAGCTTCTGTACAATCTGAACAGAATAAAATGTACCTCATAAAAAAAGTAGTTCACACATACCCTCAGTGAATATCAGCAGATCAGCCAACAGATACTGGAGACACTGGCCTGCTTCAACAATTCATCCACAACCCTGCAGCCAGGGACTCCCGCTGCAAATGGAGTTGATGACAATACAAGCAAATGTCCTCCTTGTGTGCACAAGCAAGTGCACTCAAGCAGATGTGTACTGCAGACCTTGGGAGTATAAGGCAGGGAACAGGACACAGGTGCACCTGCTCTCTGCTCTCCATGAAAGGTCAGCCAAATTCAGCGAGGGATGCAACTTTCCAGTGTTTGTGTGTATGAGCCACGACAAGTGACAAAACTGTTACAGTAAATTTATAATATGAATCAGTCGAGCAATAATCTAATAACCTTTGCATAATTAGTACTGCAATCTATTCCTTGCAGCTCATCTTTTTTTCTATAACTACCTTCAGCACAGACTTTTTTTTCTAAATAGCCATCATTGCCACACGTGGCTCCGTGTTGGTTGCCAAAGTGCATTTCCAGCGATCTGAGCAGGTATACAGGAGAAAACATGTGCAGCCGGACCAGTGCCAGAAGAGACAGAAGGTCTGCAATGATGTTTCACTACATAGATTATGCAGATACCGCGGTCAGAACGAGGAACAGACAGAGGAGGGAAACGGGGAGATGGAGAACGAGAACAGGAGAAACAGACAGAGAGACGGAGAGTGGGCAACAAACAAATACAGGCAGAAAGAGGAGAAAGAGAGATTGGGGTGAACACAGAGAGACGGAGCAAGTGTAAGCATGAGAGGGAGGACATGAGAGACAGAGAGGGAAGTGAAGCAGGGAGGGGTGTGTGCAGGCTACAGCTGGCAGAGGGATTCCCAGAGCCAACTGCCAGTGTAGTGGAGCTCCTTAACAACTTCACAGGACTCTCAGAAAGGAGCTTTAAAGTGGCCACATGGCCTGGCCAGCACAGCAGAGCAGAGCAGCAGGCTGTACTGGGGCTCTGCACACACACACACACACACACACACACACAGACATACACACATTCATGCACCAGCGTTCATACACACACACAAGCTCAAACAAGACTCAACCCGCCAGCTGCTGACAGGGACAAGAGTGTCCAGAGCGATAAATCTGTGAGCGTGTGTGTGTGTGTGTGTGTATGAGGGAAAGGGGTTAGGAAAGAAATAGCAAAAGAGCAAAAAGCCTCTTCTAGCCTTACACACTACACAGAGGTCACTGTATAGCATGACAGCCACAGACTTGCATGAAAAAAATAAAGTTAGTCTGATATGCTTGTCAAAGCTGCTTCACCAATACTTTCCCCACACGTATTTGCAAACCCATTTATCTGCTCATAAGCTGCCTCTTTGCACAAAACACAAATATGCATTCCTATAACAGCTATCCTCCTCCTCCTCCTCCTCTGTACCTGCAGTACGCCTCCAGGAGTGAAAACATGTGGTACATGCTGTTCAGCAAAGCAGCTTTGCTTTTTCGCTGTTTGATTCCTCCGATAACAGCAAGCAGCGGCTGATCATCAAATGTTTTCAATGAGTTAAGCCTTCTAATTTTCGGAATCGCCGCCTGATCCTTGAAATGCCTGTGCTTGGTGCAAAGTAGGAATTGGATCTTTTTTCGTTCCATTCATATGCTCGATTATCATTATCCCCCTTTTGAGCTAAACTTTGAGGAAGGGATGGGGGGGGGGGGGCAGTGGATGAGATGCCATCGCACACCCGAACTCTGTGTGTGGTGGAACAGATATCTCCCTCTCTTGCCCTCTCTTCCTCAGACCTCTACTAGACGCTTGTCTGTCTGCATCAGCAGAGTATATTTTCCAGGGGTTGTTCAGCAACAAAGGTTTTTCACTCTGGATCGCGGTCTTTCCTTTCTTTCCCACCATCACTATGCTAGACCACCGCTATACTAATGGTGGGGCATTAGCATTTCAAGGAGCCTCCATTAAGGAGGGCAAGAAAAGCTGCTCTCAGCGGGGGGAAATCCATTTTGTCCCAGGCTCCAACATCTGCTGCAGCCGTCCCAGCCAGAAGGACGCTCGGATAAAGCCGAAGAGCCCTCTGATTTACTGTAATGACAGACAGACAGATAGACAGGCAGAACGGATGACCATATGCGGAAGCGAGGGAGAAAGAGGAAAAGACAAAAACAACTTCTGTCTCACTGTCTGTCATTTTCTGGTGCCTTCAGTGTGCATGTGTCAGTAGTGGTGGTGGTGATTGTGGCGGCGGTGGCGGCGGTGGCGGTGGTGGCGGGGGCTCATGGGAAAGGCAGGTTGCCAGATTAAGCTCTGTTGGGTAAAATCCTTTACGCCAAAAGTAGCGTGCAAAATAAAGAACAATATCTAATAAATAGAATGTCCTGATAGAAACAGTACACAGAAGCGGTAACACAACAACAATTCAAGAGCAATGGTGAGAGGACATCTGTAGTGATAATGAGAGAGACTCACAGGCTGGGTGTCATCTGGTCCCACATAATGGCTAAAAGACCTCAACCAAAAAGAGAAAACAAGTCAAAGCGAGTGGCAGGAAGGCAGACGGACAGAGAAACGTATAGGGCCTTGATCCCTGCCCCATCTGTCCCGCCTCTCCCTCTATCTCCTTGATCCCTCTATAGTGGTCTCCTGTTTGCTGTGGTCTAAACTTACTGAGTCCCTCACCGTCATAAAGTCTGGACAGAACAGAGGTGAGCTGAAACACCACCTTGGATTCTGTACAAACAGACAGAGATACACACATACAAACGCAGACATTTCCAAATTAGGAAGACACCAGCAGAAACTTGAGGTCCAAGCAGGAGAAGAATGTGTTTTTTATCTTTATAGTAACTCATGCAATGTAATGACACTGTGCCCTTCTAATGACAGAGCATGTTGCAATTACATGACCTTCTCCCCACCCAGATAGAGTGTTTGTGATGTCATGGCGCCACAGAGCAGATATTTTTGTGTTCATATGTGTAGAGCGTGCTTGATGATAGCACATTCTCAGAGATGAACACCGCAGCATTAGTAGCAGACGTTTAACAACCTCTGGGTTGCTGTGACACAACACAACACCGCTGTGATGGATGACGACCGTTGCCACGCACCAAAACAAGAAAAAATCAATCCAGCTGATAGCCACTGTATTTTTATTTTCACAGCACCGTATCTGACTATTTGGCTGGATAACTCGCACAAATTCATCTGTCTCTGCTCTGTACCATCTTCTGGGAGTAAAGATATAGATACAAGGTGTCTACTGGAGTTTAAACAGATGGAGGGCCTCTAGTGGGAAAGGCTTTTAAAGAGCTTTCTCCCAAAACAAAACCACAGCAAAAATATGTCTGTCTTAACCAGCCATTTATTCTCATATTCAAATCTTGCTTTCATTTAGAGGCAGAACAATACCTGCTGTTAGGGAGAGTAATTGTTTCCAAAGCAGTTTCACTTCAAAATGGGTGAAAATATGTTCATGATATTAGCTGACCTTGGGAAAATCTTGAAACAATTTGATACGTATTGGAAACAACTGAAATTATCTGCTAATTAGCTTTTGGAAGCTCGTTTTCATCGCTTCTGGGAAAAATACGATTTTAATATTCTCAATTCTAGATTTAATGACTTAATTAAGACATTTTTCGCTTAGCGCACACACACACACACACACACACACACACACACATGTACCCGCACACACAAAGCTGCCTGATCGTCTCAACCAAGCCTGTCAGGAAGAAGAAGGGCGATGATGTCATCAAGCCGAGCCAGTGCATCACATCAGCAGCTGACCCGGTGATGTCGCCTGCGGTGAGCACCTGGCTGCTTTCACCACAAGAGAGCCATTACATGTCTGAGAGGTGTTTAGAGTCGTTACACACACACACACACACACACACACACACATATACACAAAGAGCGAGCAGCTGGTATGCAATTCCAACTGGACAAAACAATAAAACTTGGAACATGACAATGCATTGGATGGTACAGAAACCTGGTCAATTTGGAAAGAGCTCCCCCTCACTGTCTGTCTGTCTGCCTGTCTCTCTCTCTCTCTCTCTCTCTCTCTCTCCCTCTCTGGTACCACCCGGTTGTGATGCCACAGCTTTTACGCAGCACCAGCCTGATTGATGCCTTTTACTCTGTGTGGTCCAGACGTAAGTCATCCAGGCCGCTTGTTTTACTCTGTTTACTAGTGGGTTACTTCTTACACACAGTCACACATACACACTCCTACACACACACACACACACACACACACACACACGTCATCTCTGTCTCCACAGGTCTGGTTCTGAGCTCCACAATAATCTTTGGTGTTAGCTCACAGATTGGGCACCTCAGAGTCTGGGGCTGTTACAGACAAAGCACACGCTGGCCTAGAGATGTTTTTACAAATACTGGGGGTAAAGTAAGTGTGTATGTGTGTGTGTGTGTGTGTGTGTGTGTGTGTGCGTGTGTGTGTGTGTGTGTGTGTGTGTGTGTGTGTGTGTGTGTGTGTGTACGTGTGCGTGTGCATGCGTGTGCGTGCACGTGCGTGCATGTGTGACTGTGTAAGAAGTGTGTGAAAAAAGAAAAAGTATGAGAAGTAAGAGCAGAAGGCTAGCTTATAGTGTGCTACAGTCAGCAACACTTTAAAAGGAAGGCTTGAAGTGCTCTTCCCGCTAACGGATCATGCTCAGTGTCTACACACAAAGACACACTACAAACATGCACGGGCACATACACACACACACACACACATACATAGAGCCAGATGGACAGCAGTGCTAAGGCTTAGTTTAATGACAAAAGGACCCTCAATCTGGACATGGATTTATCACTCACTTTAAAGTCCATCTGCGAGAAGTTTGGACTGAAAACACAACTGCTCAGTCTCTCTGCCTTCCTCTGCTTGTGTTTGAGCAACTTAGCAACTCTCTATCCCCCTCACTGCATGCCACACTCGCACACTTTCCCACACACCGGGTCCCATACCTCTTCTGCATCTGTAACAAATCTCAATGATAAATGTTTGAGGACGAGGGGGGGGGAGGCGGCGTGGTTGGAAAAAAACAGAGGACGACTCAGATTCTCAGCCCAGTGGTGATATCATAGAGGCATGCAACCATAGGCTTTTATTTCCTGGGTTTAGTGGTGTCCAGGGGCCTGGCAGCATGTGGGGTGGGGTGAGGGGAAGCTGGGAGGCAGATAGACAAGTAGAGTGACAGCACGGAGATAGACTAGCTACCTATTTATAGCCCGGGCCATCTGCAGAGCTCCCTCTTGTCTTTGGTCATCCTGTTCACAAAGGCTTGGAGGCAGATTCCAGCAGCCCAGCGCCCAGCCGCTCCATTCACTATTCATTCCAGAGCCGGCAGCACCATATGGATCCGGCCCCACTGCTGGGCCCTGGCCGGCCTGTTTCTCCCTCTCTATCTCTCTTTCTTCAGATTGACGTGGTAATGAAGCTTGGGTGGCTTGCAAAGCGGCCTCCTTTCTTTTTTCCCTCTTTCTCCCTGTGTCTTTCCCCTCTTCTCTCTCAAAGAAGCTGGGCTTGAGCATGACCGGACACCCCCCCCCCTCATCCTTCCCTCCTGTTTTCTTCCTATTACTCCCCCTTCTCCTCCTCTCTCCTTCTGTCTTTCTTTATAAGCAGCCCAGACACTCTACTTTCCTCCCTTTCCCCACTCTCAGACATTCAAATGATCTCATTTCATTCCCTGACACCTGTGAAGAGCTAATGTGACCTTAAGTGGCCAAGATGTTCTGTTGCCAGTCGTACTATGTGCATGAAAATCTCCATCCCCACCAACACTGATGCATCACATTCATATATAAAAGCAGTGATAAATCATTTTTTCATCATCAGTGTCACATGTCAGCACAAAGATTGGATACTCCCAGACTACATCCTCTTTTTTCAGCTCACATCCCCTTTCCAGTCTGACCATCGCACCTCAATGAGGCCAAACTGGCAATAAAGCGGAAATGGAATCAGAGAAGGGGATTCCAACACAACAAAACTGTTAATGATGCTACAAAGCACAGCCTCTTGGGGGAAGTAAGAGGACTGTGAAACTAAACCCAAATAGAGCTTCTGTCAGTCTCCCTCTGTGCCACTTGCTCCTTTAGTCGGAGGACAAATAGGCAACTGCAATGAAAGGCTTTTAACAGTCCTTTTAGTCACAGGACTCTGAAGTGGTGCACCCCAGTAAGCACATTTCTGTGAATGTTTAGCTCTGGAGATGTCTGTCTATCTGAGGGAAACTGGGATAAAGGATGAAACTGACTGAAACTTTTAAAATGACCAGACGTTTTAAAAGTAAAGTAGCGACAAATCACATGAAAAAGCCCAAACCAAAAGGTATTGTCTGTATAGTTTATGTAACTTATTATTATAGCTTTTATGAGCTCATTCCTCTGTGCCACAGACCTCCAACGTCGTCACGTCTAATCCGATCATTTAGGAACATTATTGTGCTGGTCTTCATTAGGAACCAAGGGGCTCGGGGAGTCGGAAAGTACTGAGAGATGAACATATAATAATAATAATAACAGGTTTATTTTAGTCTTTTCATTACAATAACAAAAATATACAATACTACCGTTTTTTAGATGTTTAGTGTCCATCACCGTTTTTTCTCTAGCATATAAATAGCAGGGAACTTTTTTCAACCACATTAAGTCCCATTTTAACCCTGATGTCTACATTTTTTCTAACCAATAAACCATGCTAACTGTGACCTCACTGTGAAAACTTTGGTTTATTAAAACCACAGTTTTATTTCCATGGCTTCGGCGGTCAGTTTGTCCAGTTGTGATAACACTGTACTCACCAAAGTAACTGCTGAGATCTCAGGATGCGTCAACATCACTAAAGATAGTTCCTGTGGGGCAACAAACGTGAGCGGCCAAACAGGTTGTAGGCAAACTCCAAGGTTAGTCAGACGCATATAGCAAAGAAAACAGAATATAGTTCGTGTTACTATAACTGATAGAGCAACCTAAATTGTACTTTTCCTTTAAGACAAGTCACTGAATTTTGCTCCTCAATCAACAGACTTTTCTGCTTCCCTCTGACCTCTTGCAACAGGAAGTATGCCAAATGTCCTAATGTTAACAAAAAAAGAGCAGCCTGTTTAGTCAGACTCTAATACTGAAGGTAATGGCAACTGTAACTCTGATAGACAAAACTTGGCTTTGCTTTAAATCCCACCTCCCACTATATTTATCAGACTCTACCAGCACCAAGAGTTTTACCTGCTAATTGCAGAGGGAAAGGAAAAAATAACTGGTTGTCTGTATCCGTTGTGGTCATATTTTTAGAAGATAGATAACGTTAAAAGTGCATTAGTAGTCGTAGGGTATCATTCCTCAGCTGTAGTGTGGCATTCACCTTGGGATCTGTGGAGCCTGAGGCCTAGGCCAGCCTAGTTAACCATGCATGCTGTGCTGGGCCTAACCTAATTAGGTGCCATCCCAATGTCAACACTGCTGCGTTCAGTGCCTGATAAAAGACAAGCCTTTTCTTCCTCTACTCACACTGTGAAAGGGCTGCAAAGAGAGAGACCCCACCATCTGCAAGCTCTGTGTGCGTATACGCATGTGTGTGCGTGACTGTGTGTGATGCGTGCATGCTGTCATTTTGCTTTCAACTTTAGAACATTTGCTGTGATATGTAGGAAATAAAGCATCTGCAGATTCTGCGACCAGCTTCTTTATCTCAACAGGAAACCGGCGGCGATGGTTGAACATTTAAATCATATTTATAGCTGACTCGATGAAAAGACAACATCATACTATCTAACATAATCACTTTCATCTCACTTACAGCAGCTAATGTACTTCATACGTACATGCATACAGCTGTTTCTCTTTCAGCGTTGATTTCATGCCATGTGTATTTTGTGAATCCACTCCCACTTCAAGTCTGTGTGCACTCTAATTTCATACCAATTTCATTTATAGTCTTCTATTTTTCCTCACATCACCAGCATCATTACAGGAAAGAAACATTTTGCACAGAAATCCCAATTAGGGTCGATCAAATATGGCTCCTCAAGCACGGAGGCACACACACACGCACACACACACACACACACACACACACACACACACACACACACACACACACACACACACACACACACTCAGTGTTGCCTTTTTAATGTGTCGTCAAACCATCCACTAATTCCATTTATACGGATAAAACACTCTCACAAATAGATTACCTGCTACATACGATCCCCTCTTTCACTATGAAATTGTGGCACAGAGCCACATCCTCCCACTGCTTCGTAGTCCATTAAAATACAGATGAGAGCGTTTTACAGCCTGGGCCAACAGCAACGCCTCCCAGCTAATCCACCAACAAACACAAACATCAGATGAATTATCTGTAATGGAGAGGACTCTGTTCTGGCACCACTGACGGAGAAATGAAACAAAACATGAGTTTATTTTGGTAAATATTTGGATTTCATTTTGATTCTGCTTTTCATGTACGTAATTAGCTGGCAAATATAGATCTGTATAGAAATCCATGCTTTTTCATCAAGAGGGTGTTGGTGTCTTAGGTGTGCTTCCAGCAGTTCTTTTCAGAACTGCTTCATGTGTAAACCAGATATGAGAGGAAAGTTTCTTTGCTTTAGGCATTTGAAGAGTTTGTCAACTTCGGCTTCTAAAAATGCGCTCGATGGAGAGAAATCCGCTCTCTGAATCCTGCATCCATCCGTCTATCTGTGGCCACTAGCATAGTTGACAGTTTCACTGGCTCAGGAGCCAAGCAAACAATGCTGCTCTGACAAGCGAATCTCCCCCGTGTCGGAATCTCATCTACTTAAAGCACTATTTATTCAGCACACATCCTTTTAATGCTGAATCTTGGCAACGGCGCATGAAATCCAGCACCTTAATTCCATTAGCTTGTTACTCCAATAAGTCCAAATAATCTAAAGCTAACTGCAACACATACGCAGACCATGGAAATACACAAGCCATAGCTGCTCCCTCTGGGGTATTTTTAATAACACTAATAGCCTCTAAAGGTTGATTCATTCTACTGATATCAAAGTAAATGGCCACATTAACCTGTGTTGGCTGGGACTAACTGTAGCGGAGCTTGTCATAGTGAGGAAGCAAACACTGGTGGCAATATGCAACACAGCAGGTTTTGAGGATTGAATGTAATTACATCACAAAGACTTAAAGATGCCAAAGCTTAAGAAAGTTGTTATTCAGATGCTTTTTCTCTCCCGCTGCTGCTTAGTTTCCCACCGTCCTGAATGAACTGCCTTATGATTGATCATAGTCCACACACAGGGCTCAATCTATTGCTGATAAGGGACTGAAAATGGGGCTTAGCAAGTGTCGTTCAAAGGCTCTGCTATTCATTTCAAAAATGACTCAGCTTTTGTTAGTCAAAGGGTAAAGAGGATCCTTCAAGACCCAGATGCCCTTGGTGGGAAAGAACTGATAAACTGGTAAAAGTGAGAGAGGCAGAAAAGAAGAAACTGCGACAAAAAAAAAAGACAGAGAGAGGATGATGATGATGATGATGGCGGGGAGCAGATGATCTGAGGGAAAAGAGAGAGAGAGAGAGAAGGTAACAGGGATATTAAGAGCACGCCAAAAGAGAAAGGCATGAGAAAGTCTGTGCTGGTAGGTCTGATCCTACGTGAGCCGATGAGATGGGTGATGGGTGAGGAGGGGCGAGAGTTAACAGCCAAAGAGGATTAGAGCCGTGAGAACCTTTGTTGTTGTGATCAGTTAAAAGCAGTGGCTCTCAATGATCCACCTGACCACTTCAACATGCTTACGGCAGCAAATCTGCATGTGAGGGACGCTTTCAGAACGCCCCGCGCCGACTCTGCAGCAACTCAGATCAAATTTTGACAATTTTGGCCACTGTTTGTTGAAAAGTCTCTAAATGTTGCACATCTGGGATACATGGAGGAAACAGAGCTTTTGGGAAACGCGGATGGATGATTTGTCACGTGATCTCGCATTACATCAAAATTCGCCATATTTCTAGTGAGAATTATAGACTGTAGTGGTGCCAAATGATTAGACTTCATAAAAAGTATAAGCAAGAGCAAAGCACATCGTGTATTGCACAGGCAGAGGAAAAAAACATACTTAGATGATGAAATGAATGAATGAATGAATTAATTTGATTTCTAATTTTAATTTTTAATTTTGCCACTTACACACTCACCTACATTGTCTTCTAACAAGGTCGTAGCCAACACTGACGGCAGTGAGGTCACGTCCTCTGTGTTTTTTGTTTTTGTTTGTTTTGTTTTTGGTAATTTTGGGGGGGTTGGAGTTCACGCTCCAATTGTTGCTGAGCAGGTAGTGAACTGTGAATTTTTACAACTTTTCCACTGAAAACAGCTGCCTGCTGTGAACAAAAATGACACAGTGAGAGCAGTGAGAGTGATAATTATCTGTTGGTCTGTCACTTCGAGTGGCCCCTCTCAGATATACATATATCATTCGATACATTGTTAATATGAAAATATTGCAGCTTTAAAATTTTACACTACTTGCCAACATGAGAAATAAAGGATCCAGTGTTTTATTCCTGGCTACGTGGAGAGGGCAATGAAACAGCGTTTAGACCTACATGTCGGAAAATAAAACAGTAATACCTCATTTTACTGGTCCAATAGTTTCCTGGAAATAACAAAACAATCTGGTATTAATCACAGTGAGAATAAAGGCAAACTTCTGACACAGTTATTCAAATTTATTGTTCAGTGATGTTAACTTTCCTTTGATTTCCAGAGGACTTTCCTTGACTAAAAGAATCAAACAATTCTGCGATTGTGATTGACAGTGAGCAGGATTCTTTGGTTCTGTCTGGCTTTTGAATTTAATTTAAAAAATGGGGATTTTGACTCATGACCTCAGTATTTCTAAAATCCTGGCTACAGCCCTGTCCTCCTTATAGAATTACCTTTATAAAAATGGCAAAATAGTGAATGGGCAACTGAGTGAATGCCCCAGTCTCACTGACATGTGATCCAACTTTGAGAATGTGGACTTGCTGGTGCACTGCATTCTTCACACTTTGTCTGTAAACAATAAATAACGCTTCAAAGACAGTGGAAAGCATCTTGGCAGTAATGGCGTTAAGCTGCTGGCTCAGAATAGAAAAGATTTAAGTGTTTTTCTATTGTTTTGGCATTTCGGCGTGGAAGGTTTTCACAAAATGCTTGTGAGAATGGAAAAGTTGACATCCTCCTCATTAGCGAAGACATTTCTTTAGTATGGCCATATGTATTAAAGGCCACAAAAGCATCAAAAGACACTATCATTTCTTCTCCTGTCATTCAATCTTGGTCAAAAATAAATCACTTGCCATCACTTGTTACGGCAGCACCTAGCAGCTCAGATCCTACTGGCGCCGCCTTTCTCTAAACACCAGACGCATAATTTACCTCAGCAGAAACAACACAAGCCCAGGCGGCCAGAGAGACGGCACAGGACGGAGCAATGAATGAGCCAGGACTGACCTGTCCTCAGTTTCCACAGAAAGGAGTGTGTTTCCTACATTAACTCTCTCTTCCCCCTACGCTGTATAAATAGATAAAGATTGAGTAAGAGCGAGATGACTGTGGTCAGAGGGTTTAGGGTTATAAGGAAGTGGCTTCTGCTGCAACAAAGAGATACAGCAGAAGGAAGCAGAGTTCTGCTGAAGGGAGAGCTCAGTTCACAGTGTTGACCTGCGGTGTTTCTGCTCTCTTCTTGTTTCCCTACTTTAGTGTGAAAAACGCATCTCACCGTTTACCTACGAAGACCAAGGATTAACCAATGAGTTCATCTGGCCTTCGAAAACTGTGATTTTGGGCACATGTGGCATGCTTAAATTGTAGTACATTGTCACTGTAGTCTAGCATATCACATCATATTTACAACGGCTGACTAAACAATCTCAACACAAGGTCCATTTCGTACTTTCCAGTAGCTGGAGCTTTCAGTCATATCACATGATTTTCCTCAGTGGTTTTCCCTCAGTTGTTGGATGGAATTGTTCACATTTCTGAACACATTATGGACTTTTCCTTCATTTTGGCTTTAAAGTTGCGATTAAAAGGCTATAATTTAGCTGAAGGTGGCTGAAGAGGACGGTGTGATGTAACTGAAAGCTCCAGAATAGCTGCTAAATAGACTTTGTGGCAAGATTGCTTTGTCCACTACTGGTTTCAAGGTCAAGAATGAACTTTCAATTGCATATTTACGTATCATTGTAATAAAACTGAGTTAAATGTAATAGTACTGTGACGTTTTGCTTTCACAACAGTCTTAAGCAATCTTATTTTTAGTCTTGACCACAAAAAACAAACAAACTGAAGAGCGATGATCAGTGACAGATGCAAGGGTGAAGTTCAGAGTGAACAGTTTGACAAACGGCGTCTTCAAGTCACACAAAACCACAGAATCCAAGAAGTCTCCATTCGAGGTGGTATCAGAAGTTAGTTTCAGGCCTCATGCACATTCTCAATTCCCCTTGGAATAGAGGAACCTGACCGCCTGCACTCTGGGATTGAAACACCACCAGCTTCATCACTTCACTCACTGAGGCCTCTGTCAGAGCTGACGAGCAAAAGCCCAGTGAAATAATGTCACATTATTACTGCCGCTGTGACATCCTCGCAGTAACTGACTCACTGGTTACTAACACCAATTGTTAATGTTGGGAATTACTCTGCATCATAACTGTGACAGATAAGGTGCCCATATTTAAGGTAACTCCTAATTTACACAGCCACCACCTCACCTCTGTTCTTCCTGCTGCATGAAAAAAAAAAAAAAGTCTGATTTGAACAATCATCTTCTGACAGTACGTTCGACTAGAAACCGCACTGTCGCGCTGCTTGTGTGAGAGTGGAGATATGCAGATATCTGATTACTGGGGTACAGACTGCTCGCTGCAGTGACAGCTGTGCCACAGTGATAGGTGGGCGACACAGCAATGTTAACGTGTGATTGTATGCCAATGGGCAATATTGCCCAAAAGTTAAGCTGCAGCCAACTTTTCCACACTGCCAACTGGTTGGTGGTTGTCGCGCTGGCCAAAAGATCTGAGTGGTTCAACTCAAATGGAAAATAAGTGGAATTTTAAGTGCAACTTCACATGACTGGTTGCTTGAGTTGCTTACATTACAGTGGCAAGGTATAGCATGTATATTTCCATGCTCAGCTGTCCACCTCCATCCTCTCCCTCCTGTGTCATCTCCTGCAGCCAGCTGTGTGTTGTGGAAGAGTGGTGTGAGTGAGGAGCAGAGGAGGGCCGGTCTCCAGGGAGGCTTGGAGTGGCCACTCCACAACCAGCCTGGAAGGCACTCGGGCAGCCATGGAGCCTTTGTCTCCCAGTCCAATCTGGCCACCTCATCTCATCTCTCCCATCCATCCATCTCTCCCAGTGCTTCCTGCCTGCCCGTGTGCCTGCTGCAGCCCCTCACGTTACAATAGAGCCAGGCCTCGATGGCTGTTGCTCAGAGAGCAGACAGAGACCCATCTGGACTGCAGGGGAGACTGAAGAGAGGCAGGAGGTGGACAGAAAGGAAGACGGCGACACACCAGCTGTATTTCAGTCAAGGCCAAAGACTGGTTAAATCAGAAGCTACCTCCTACCTTGATTCAGTAGTTTTCATTTTCACAAACAGATTCCAAACAGATGAGCCCACGCTGCATTTGTGTTTGTGTTTCTTTCCCGCTGAGCTTTTAACGATCATAAAGCGTGTCCGATGACAGTAAGACTAATGGCAGAGATCTGAACTTCATTATTTCACAATGATAAAGTCATGAACGCTGACTGACTTCTAAACATAAGTTTACTTAACTTTTTGTGACACTTGTGGTTGAAACGTGCAGTCAAATTATCAATCAAGTCGATCAACAAAAAAAATGACTGAGCAGCTATTTTTGTAATCCGTTAATTCGTGTCAATTTTCGAGCAACAATGCTAAACTTTTGAAACTTTTTTCTGATTATTGTCTGTTATATGTTTACATACATATATATATATGAGAGAGAGAGAGAGGTGAAGTTTTGACACTTTTGTTTGTCATATTTGGGTTTAGGAGTGTTGGCTGGAGAAGACAAGGGATATGAAGATGCCACCTTGGACTCCTTTTTACCGCCTACCACCATTTCTACTGATCTCTGACAATTATAGACAAAGTTACCACCAGATTAATAAAAATTAAAAAAAAACCTAACACAATAAGAATCTCACTTGATTAATTAAAAAAAAAACTAACAAAATCATAAGAATCTCACTTGCAGAAAGACTGCTCTGTAACACCTCTGCATGTAAAGCAAAGAGCTGCTGGCCGTGGCGGTGTCACGGGGTCACCCCACGGTGACACCACACCACAGTTTGGGGGTGTCTCACAGCAGACCACGCCCCATCGGGTGGACGCCGCTACAAGAGTCACTGCGCCTCTGTCACATGTTACACTCCTCCACGCGACAGGCGCGTGGCAGCCCGGCGACCGAGAGTGGAGCACGAGACTTTCCCGGCACAGTGGGACGGTGTGGAGCAGAGACATCCACGGCTGGTGCCGCCTCGGAGGACGCGGACTGTTGAAACAAACGGAATCCATCCACTCACGTGTTTTGTGTAGAAGTGCGCGGTTTGTAGGCTCCACGCTGATGTCGGGACATAAAAGTGAAGGTAGTGAGTTTAGATCAAGTGAGACAGAACTAGGTTGCTCACATGTGATCCTTGTAGGGATCTTAGATCAGAACTGTGCGCGGCTCAAAGCGACTCAATCGCATTTCAGGTGTTTTTTTTTTTTTAGCTGTTGGGTTTGTCACAGTTTCTGATTTCTAATAGTTGCGCGTTTAGTGTTTGCAGTTTTCTACAGAAAGTCTGCAGTATTTTGTCTTTTAACAACACGTCTCTGCACTTTGAGCGAGTTCACACACACACACACACACACACACACACACACACACAGAAAAGCTGCTTTCTCAGTATGTATTTTCTGTCATGACAGTCGTTTCCAGTAGCCAGAGTTGTACTCACAGTAGTGCGCGCAGCTGCAGGGCGGAGGGATCAACAAGTTGACCGGAGCAGACTGAGGGACGCCGGGCTGCAGCTCCGCTTTGTTCTCCGGCTCTCCTGCAGCCACAGTAATGTGCCGGTGACCGGCAGGAGAGCAGGGGACACGGAGGCTTTCTGAGGAATGTCTGAGTGAAATTAACTCTTCAAATTGACTCAGGGCTCTGAACTTGCGCGTGAGCTTTCCTGGGAAAAGTTTGGCCACGGTTGTTTGAAAGACATAATGTGGATTGATAGAATAAATTCACCTTGAGATGAGATTGGTCATCGTGGTGCTACATGTGGAAACAAGTTTGAAACATGTGTGAAATGTCTCAGAGCACAAAAGTCCTCTCAAAATAAACAAGTTGTGCCAAAACTTTGGTTAGACTTATGTTTCACTGCACAAGTTAAATGGGATGAAGTGGATGTTCACTTTAACTTCCATGTTTGTACCTTTTCAACCCTTTGGGGGAAAAAAACAAACATTTTAACGTTTTTCCTGCAAAAATTGACTTATGAATGAAGTCGATTTTTTCCCCCACATTCTGTCAATTGTGAATCCAAATAAAGTCTCAAATCCAAACAGAGTTTAAGATAAGTGGATTTTGATAGTTTGATTTCAAAAACAAAACCATAAAGTCGGTGTTATGACAATAATAATGAGGAGAACTGGTGGATGAAGTATTCAGATGCTTTACCGAAGTAGCAAAACTGCATTAAAGAAACACCCTTTTACAAGAGGATGCACTAAATTGTTAATGTCACTTAGTTGGCTATTATTAGCTACATCCACTTAAAGTATTTACAAGCACTCATAATGCAGAAAACTGCCCTTATGTGTATATATTATATAGGTTTATTAGAATCATGGATTTTTAATGCTGTTCTTTTGAAGTGTGTGTAGCATTTTACTGTTGTAACAGGCAGGGTGGAGCTTGTTTTTACTAATAGAATTATATTCTACTTAATCAAGTTATATTTTTTGTATTTTAATCCTAATCTGTAAAGTAACAAGGAGCAGGTAAAGTCAGATAAAGGCAGTGCTGTAAAAAGTCGCCTGATAACCAGGCCTGTAATAACCACCAGTAAACTCTCCCACTAGATATCAGATGTAGTACTTCAGTACTTCAGTCAATGTGGCGGCCACCACCGAAGAAGAACCCTGCAGCGACCCTGATCCCGTCCAGGGTGGGGGGGTAAAAGGGGGTAAGACTGCCCCGGTCCCGCCCCCGGGTCGATCAGCTGAGAACCGCTTCTGATTGACAACCCCGAAACCCCGTCTCCATGGAAACCGCCTCAGCGGCGCCGCGAGGGCTGGCTCGAGGGCTGCTGTGAATGAGGTGACGTCACGGCGCCGGCGCCAGAGAGTCTGCTCCAGAGAGAGAGAGAGAGAGAGAGAGAGGGAGAGAGAGAGAGAGAGAGAGAGGGAGGGAGGAAACAGGAGAGGAGAGGAGGAGGAGGCAGGGGTGAGGCTGCTGCTGTTGCTGCTGCTGGAGCTGGAGCTGGAGCTGGAGGTGGAGGTGGAGGTGGAGGTGCCCGGTACCTTCTCCCGGCTCTGCACCGACGTGCTCTTGCGCCAATTCATCAGGCGCCTGACAGGCACCGGTCAGGGGCGTTGTGCGAAACGTGCGCAGCTGTGGGAGCGACAGGAAGACCAGGAGAGGATGGAAAAGTCTCAGTGCACCAGATGTGGACACAGACTGCAGGAGCTCCAGATGATATTAGAAATTCATAGCACAAATAATAATAATAAAAAAAAAAAAAAAGCACAGGATCGTCAGACCGCTGAAGGAGGAGGTGGAAGATGACCGCGCGTAAAAACAATGACACTTGGTGTTTTGCTGGATTTTGTTAAATACAGGGAAACATTTCACTGGTGTTTTCTCCGACTGTTGTGTCCAAAAGGCGCAAAGTCATCATCATAAAGATTATTATAGGTTAGAGCAACTTTCTTTCTCTTCGCCCTCCCTGCTCACAATAATCCAGGGAACAGCTTGCTCGTGTTTTCCACAAAGATCCTACCTGCACTCTTTTGGTCCATTAGGATTACCTCGGCTTTTAGGATTTCCTTCTCTGTGTCTTTCTGCTGAATTGCTATTAAGATAAACAAGAGAACATCACAATTGTAATCTTTTCATCTCCCAAGTTTTAACAGTGACTCCCTGCCCGCACCTTTAAAAACACACTGATTCTATTTTACAGAGGACATTTAACCCACAAAGTAAAGACCCAGCACATCAAACCCCCAGTCCTCCCTCCCGGGGGGCAATTAGTTAGTCCAGCATCAAACAGACTCCCACCTCCTTCTGAAGAATGAAGCGCGTAATTCCTACAAACAAACGGCTCATTCAGAAAACATTAAAGTGTCAATAGTAGTTAATCACCTCTTCACGTGCTCAGATATGAAAACCACATTTTCAGGCCGTGACCAAATGAACTCTGACACACAACACACTCAGGTGACAATTAACGCTGAAGAGCATGGGACCTTGACTGATGCACTTAGTTAGATCAAAACATGTAGAGGCGAAACCACACTGCACAAAGCCTTACACAAGGATGGACTATGGAGAACAGTGCGTTAAAGTTCACCTCTTAAGAATTCATCTTTTTCTGATGCTGCTGGCGTGCACCATCTCTAACATGGTGATAGATCACACTTTCTACACTTCACTGTGGGAAAATAATTTGTTAAAATCTGCTGGTAACGCTGAATAAAGAATAGACGACCCTAAAGTGCGTCAAATTACTGAATCATATCTTTCGGACCACCACAAACCACAAACTCAAATAGATCCCCAAGCTTTATTTTCTCATGCGTAAAAACACTAAAAAAAAAAAAACAGATTCGTCTCATCGCTGGTCTCACTATTTTTCCTGCTGGAAGCCGCTTCGCTTTGCCACTCAAACATTTCTCCCTCAGTCTGCTGTTCGCTCTCAGAAACTTGCCTTCACACCGGTCCGGGCAGGAGGGAATTAGGAATCATCAGGCGCGCCTGACATGGCACCTATCATCACTGCTCCACACCTCCAGGAGCGCACATGTCAGCTAAATGGACAGGCAGTAGAGGAAAGAGTGATGGCTGACAGTGTGTGTAAGATCATTTCTATCAGACATAAACTCCCTGTATGTATCCATCAATTCTTATTCTGACTGGAACCCTTTTGATTTCTAAACACATCCTCCAAAATACATTTCTGCTTCGCTGCTGAGCCACGAGATCAAATTTAAATCGTGCAGGCGAGGGCATCGGCGCGCACTCACACTTTGACATAGTCAATTGACAGCCATGCGAATCATTAATTTTCTTGATCAGAAACAGGTAAGGGCTTAATTTTCCAAATTGCCCACCGGAGCTGCTGAAGCGCCCTCTGGGTTCCGCCTCCAACATGCGTTGCCACTGGTAACGCGCCGCAGGAGGGGCGGGATTCAAGCCCGAGGAGCCAATGGCGGAGCTACAAGGCGCTGAGTGACACGATGTCCTTGGCCAATCCGCTCTTTGGACCCGCCTGTGTCGCTCGCCCAGCCTCCTGCCTATATAAACCACACTGACAGCTTGGTAATCCAGTCTGATCGCTGGTCGTCTGGCAAAAACAGGACTTAAAAGAAGCAAGAAAATCGGCACACACAACCGCTCTCGCCTAACTTAACACTGACAACATGAAAGCAATAAGCCCCGTGCGGTCCTTCCGGAAAAACAACGCGAATTTATCAGAGCACTCCTTGGGAATCTCTCGGAGCAAGACCCCGGTGGATGACCCGCTCAGCCTGCTGTACAACATGAACGACTGCTACTCCAAGCTGAAGGAGCTGGTGCCCAGCATCCCCCAGAACAAGAACGTCAGCAAGATGGAAATCCTGCAGCATGTCATCGACTACATCCTGGACCTGCAGATTGCGCTGGACTCCAGTGTCGCACTCACCAGCCTGCATCACCCTGCGCGGCCGGGGCAGGCTCCCTCCAGGACCCCCCTGACCACCCTCAACACAGATATCAGCATCTTGTCATTACAGGTAATTACACTGTAGCTAAACACGCATCCTAATTGGGGAGGGAGGGAGGGGGGGGGGGGGACGGGAGCTTGGTGTGCTGTGGAGGACGTTTAGTGGGTTTTTATTTGTGCGCATAGCCAGTGCGTCTTTGTAGCCTATGCGTAACTCGCACAAAATGGCTTGTTGGAAAAGAAAATGGCATGTTTTATTTTCCTTTTTGTACAGAATGAGACGAGGAAGAGATCCGACCTAGATAACACTGTTGCAACGCCCGACACCTCGATCGGATGCTGCGTAAAGAATTAACATTTGGTCTGTTTGTTTGTTTGTTTGTTTTCAGTCCCCGGAGTTGCCATCAGAGCTGATGACAGATGACAGCCGGACTCTGCATCGTTAAAGCGGTAAGTAGGCTGCGCTCATGTCTGCTGCTGCATTCTGTCCAGGGCTCTTAGGCTCCGCTACAGCCTGTCTCCCAGTCTGCTGGAGCAGAATGGGCTAGAATTACCATTTACCAATCCATTTGTTCCCTGCTAATGTGGCTGTCGTCTCACGTTGCTGTAATGGTCCCCAATATGTTTTGCATGAGAATGCGCCGCAACACTGGGGCGTCAGTTATGACGAGGCGCAGACAGTTGGCTCGACTTGCATCTAAATTTGATCTTATATGATATATATGTGTGTGTGTGTGTGTGTGTGTGTGTGTATTTTAAAAATCAGCTACAAGCCGCATCTCAAACCAAAAAACAAAAAAAAAGATCACAGCATGGGCTCCTTCTGGACTTCAGTGTGTCAGTAAAGTGACCCAGATTAATCAAATAATTCCGTGACTCATCCGCTGTGTCCGAAGACGTTTCGCTGGCACACATTTTGCATCGGAGTTTGGTGGAATAACACGGGAGGGAGATCCACGCTGCAGGCTGCTGCGTGGGGTTACTGTATAGAAGTAGCAGTCGTCAGGGTCGTATTGTACCCTCTTGTGTCTATAATGAAGAGCATCTGCAACAGGAAAATAATGGCTGTTTGGATTACTGCTACTACGACGTCTGCACATAATTGGTACAAGAAGTGGGTAGGCGCCAGCTGAGCGGCAATTACGCTGATTCTTCCCCAGATTGTAGGCTGAAGTTGTGCGAAAAGTGTGTGTGTGCGTCTCTCTCTCCCTCTCAGTGTGTGTGTGTGTGTGTGTGTGTGTGTGTGTGTACATCTGGAGCGCAGGGTTTGCTTAGTATTGGGAGTGTTTGGTTAAATGTTAAAAACTGCGGCTTCCTCCCTGGCGCCAGTCTGTCCGGATCTCTGCCCTGTTTGCATTTTCTAAACACGCCTCTCTTTCTCAATCTTTTGCAGGTGTTTGGTCAAGACGCAAAAACACACACAGGACCTGGGGAGCAGGACTTTCCCCCCTCCGTCCTCCAGGCCTGGATTTTTTTTTCTCCTTTTTTTTTTTTCTTCTTCTGACGCTGAAATCAAGAGACTTTTGCTTATTATGGGACAATCTTATGTGATGTGTTTTCTGTTTGGACACTTCATTATTATTTAACTTAAGACTTTTTTTTTTTTTTTTTATTTGTGGGTCCTTTCTGGAAATGGAAGGCGCGTTATATTCCCGACAGTGGGAGGAAAAACGAGATTATTGTCACAAGGATTACCCCCCCACCCCACCCCCCCTTCCTCCTCCTCACCTCTGTCCCTCTCCTTGTTGAAGTCTTCGCTTTTTTTGCGGAGGTGGGAACGTGAATAGCAAAGACAACTTGGTTAGTTTCTGTAAAAAGTTTAGTCTTGTCTTGTCAGAGTTGTTGGCACATGAAGGACTGGACGTTGTTTAAAAAAAAAAAAAAAAAAGAAAAGAAAAAAGTTAAAATGAGAGAATGAAACCGTGTGAACTCTTATCGGGAGTTTATCTTGTATAGTTGCAGGAATTTGAAATTTCTGCAAAAGTGTAATGTTGTACTTAATTATGCTGAAACTTTTTATAAAAGTAATGTAAATTGTACCTTTTTTATACAAAAATAAATCAAAAACGCAATTTGGACATGTGTCATTTGGGGTGGGGAGTGAGAATTCAATGTTGGTGTCGGTGGTTTAGAAGAATCCAGCGGTGCGTAAAAACCCAGTTTCCAGCTGTGCGTCCAGCTGACTTTCTACACAAGTACACGAGGCGCTGTTATGCGTGGGGAACATCTGACGCACTTCAAAAAACAAATCCCACAACAAAGTGTCCTTATCAGACCTGCACTGTGTGACCTGTAATGATTTAAAACACGGCGTCAACACCTCCCCGAGGCAAACACGACCTGGGGGCACACGGTTGCATAAAAGCTTATTTAGGGCGCACTGACTGCACTTTTACTTTCTCGCATGCTATGTAAAGTAAATGGGATTAAATGGTTTAGCGTGACAGCCTGAGCCATTAAAGCAGCTCGCTGTGGGCTGTTTGAACACAAGTATGGAAATTTAACTTGAGGTGAAACTGGGCCGGTGACGCGTTACTGACTCCAAACGTGATCTCCAACTTCACTGGAGCAGGAACTCTTCTCATGTTTAAAAGCTGTTTGAACCTTAGTCGCCTTCTGTTTTTTTTTTTTAAAGTTTACCAAACACCCCTCAAATAACTGGTGACCTCAGCTGTCATGTGACAGACTAAATAACACTGGTGTCCAATGTTTGTCTTTATCAGCCGGATCACTTGCAGTGACTGTAAACCACGCTGCTGGGGTGGGGTGGGGGGGGGGACTACCAGGTCATATGAACACAGTGAGCATCTGAAATGAAACTTCTTAAACATATTCTAGGGAGTGACTGAAGTGGTCTGAATCACTAGGTAGTGTGCACTGTACTGTAAAGGTGGTATTAAGGATGAGTGTGGTAAGAAAGGCAGAGGTGGTTAATATGGGCTATTGGATGACACAGGAACCCTGTAGTGAAAAAAAAAAAAACCCCAACTGTCAATCATCTCCTCCCTACAGTAAGACATGGCCTCTCGAATATTTCCACACTGCTGAGCTGCCAACTAAGCATCACATTTCTTGATCAGGTGTGAGCTTTACAAGCACACACTCCTTACTTGATAAAACACATGTAAACTGAATCGAGCAGTCACTTCAATATGGACGCAGAGTATCTCAGAACCCCTCCCCCCCCCAAAGGACCCCAGCAGGTCACTGCACCAGACTGAGCTGAAGTTGTTACCCTCAGTAGTTCATAACAATGACAGGCAGCGCCGAAGACACCAGCCTGCAGCACGTTTGTATGGAGAGTGCGCCATCTATCGGAGATTAGAAGCCCTCCCCTCACATGCCACCACCTCCTTCCTTCCTTCCTTCCTGAACAGGGAGGACTCTTAGTTTGAGTATTCTGGTTTATTTACAAGCTAAATACTAATCCGCTAATGCTTCAATCCACAAACAGCAGATTTTCTTGTAGAAAAGAGAAAATGGGAGATTAATTTCAAGGGTCCACATAGCAAAATGTTTATTGATTCACAAAGCACAACTTCACAAGGAACTTTGAAACAGACAATCACCACCAGACCAGTGCATGCACTTCCTCTATCACAGAAACAGCCAACAACACACTGTCCACATCACCATCTATTTGAAATGGTCAAACTACGGAACGCTGCACTGCACAAAACACTTACGAGGCGGAAGTCCTCGGTAACACTGAGCCTTTTCAGTCGTTGCTACATTTCCTGAAAAGCTTTTTTTCCTCTGTAACATATGATGTCCACAACATACCATTTTACCACTAAACACACCATTTCAGCAACCACAGGAGAAAGAAATCACGCTCCTAACACACGGGACGACAAAAGGCCTTGTAGCATAAAAACAAGTTTTGGTATCGTTCAATTCCAAGTCCAATTATGAAAGTCTTTACACTTTTTATTTTTTAAATGACGGTGATTTGGATTTTTTACCAACTAACTAATTAAAACTTTTGAACGCACTACTCTTAATTCACAGTAACACTTTCTACATTTGCTTCCTAACAGTCGAACACAGACCTACGCTAATTCTTTGGAACACATCACGGCACAAACTGTATAATAACGTCACCAACAACATTGAGAACAGTGTCTCTACGTGACCCTTCTACGAAAGAACAACCAGCCTCTCAGAGGACGCTCTCCCTCTCATCTCCCAGGCTGATGGTGCGCAGGTTCTGGTTGTGGATGGTGGCAGCCGTGGTGTTGTTAGTGCTGCTGCCGGGCGTGATGATGACAGCTGGCGGCACGTTGATGCTGGAGGGGGAGGTGGTGGACTCGGTGCCTGTGATGTTAGCCGGCTGCTGGTGGCTGTTGTTGGTGTTGGTGTTGGTGTCGCTCGGGCTGTTTGTGTTGTTATTGAGGGTGGTGTTGCTGTCGGTGCGGTTGAGGTTGCTGACCCCGCTGGACGGCCACCCGTCATCTGGGCTGCTGGCCATTAGGCTGGCCTCGGACGGAGCCTCGGAGCAGATGGACATGCGGGCCACCGACGCGTCCTGCAGGCCGCTCAGGCTGCTCGGGAGGAGGCCTCTCTTCTTCACCAGGCCCTCCAGCTCCAGTTCAATCAGGCTCGGCTTCAGTCCTTCTCTCACTCCTTCAGCCTCCTCCAGGGAGCGGTCTGAGGAGCTGTCACTGGAGCGCATCCCTGAGTCGGACGAGTCCTTCTTGTCCAGGATGATTTCTGCGAGGAAGCCAGGCTTGGTCAGCAGCCCGGTGGGCTGGGCGCTTCTGTGGTAGGACGGGGCACCACCCTCTTTGTGGAGGAGAGGTGTGGTGTTGTCAGCTTCTTCTGGGCCAGAGTCTTCATCGCTGGGCAGCTTACGGTACAATGCCTCGGCTCCCTTCTTCCTGGAGCCCGGAGTCCTGGAGGAAGCGCTGTGGTCCAGCTTCTCATCCTCCTCACTGATGGGGTCTAGGAGCTGGGCATCGGCCCCTGAGGGGAAGTCTGTGGCATCGCTAGCCTTGGAGCCTCTCTTGGTGAAGGACTTGCGGCCGTCTTGGTCAGCTCCTTCCTTGGCCTGAGGAGAGGGAGGAGGATTCAGTGAGAGGAACATGAAAATATATAGAACCCTGTGCTACTGGCCTCTAGGAGAGAATTCCTGCTTCCTCTTTATATGCCAAGAGAAACAAAGACTGTAAGCCAATAATTAAAAAACACAAAAAGCAGTGATCTCCAGTTTCCCAGCCCAGAATAAGACTTTTGCCGTTGCACAAGCCAGAAGAATACGACATTTAAAAACACAATGATGTAATATACAGGCTACACATAATGACAGCAGTTACCACAAGGTATTTTTCTGTAGTCTGACGGTGGGAGCTTCTATGCTGATTTGACTGAACTTAAATGCCGTCAGTGATGCGATGACAAAAACTCGACAGTGTACTTGTGAGTGTCTACCCACCCCTTTGTCCTCTGAGCTGGCAGCCTGAAGGAACTGTCCAGGGTGGGGCTGCACAGGCCTCTCTCCCCCACTGCCGGACATCTCCAGCTGGGCCATCTGAGCGATGTACTCCCTGTAGGCATCACGATACTCGGCCTGCTGCTTGTCTGTCAGCTTGCAGATGTCATTAGAGGATTCCTGAGAGTTGAGGCTGGACATGCTTGAGGTGTGGTGACTTGCCACCTGACAGTATAGAAAAAGTTGGATTGGATTGTGCATACATGCGGGTGACTTTGTTCAGGAATGCATTTATGTTACAAGCAGCTGCAGAGTGAGACTGCTGGCTGGTTGATGACCTGAACTGACACTTTGATATAATAAATATAATGACGTGGCACTTAAAATGCTATAATTACTAAGTACCCAAAGAAATATTTAGAACATGAAAATCAGATGCGGCGAAAAAGTTACTGGCAAAGACTGCAGACAGAGTGGCAATGAAAGCCGCGATGTGTTTTCAGTGTTGGATAATTTGAATTTGAGCAAGATCGCGAAGTGAGATCATATAAAATAGCAGCAGAGGCAGCTGTCTGTGTGTGTGTGTGTGTGTGTGTGTGTGTGTTGGTTTGTGTCTCAGAGATTTGGCAAACTGGGAATAGAGAAGGTGAAAATAACGAATGGGGGGCCCCTTGACACCTCTTGGTGCACTGCAGCGTGTGTATTTTTAATTCTACCGTGTTCAAGAGCAGCATAAGCCATGTTCTTTTCTCACTCGAAACCACATTAATGTGAAACCAGTGAGGTCACAACACACAGGCTTGGTGCAGACGACTTGTGGCCATGTGACAGTTTGGGGAGTTTGACTTTATGACCATTTACAAGCGTTGCATCCTCACACGTATGCTTACACCAGCACCTTTAATGCCTCTTATCTCTTTGCACGTACAGGTGAGTATAATGTGCACGCAGTTCACGTCTGTCTGATCCTATCTGCTACTGTGGTATGTTTACGCTAAGCTCCTGACAGGAAGACTGACCGGCCAATGTGAGTTGTTGCTGTGTCTCGGGGGTTCTTCCAGCCCCGCTCCGCTGAGCTCCTCGAAGCTGAGGCTGAGGCTGAAGGCCGCCGCTTCATGCTGGGCTCCCCCTGAGCGTCTGCTAGGCTCCCCGTGGTGCACGCTGCTGCCTTGCTCGCTAGCAGCTCGGGACTCATCCTGAAGCAGAGCCTGGCTTTCAGCAAGACGCTGTTCCATCACCTGAGAAAGGATGTCAGGATTCAATATTTCAGATCAACAAGTCATTTGACTTTTGTTTCGGGACAGACAGTCAATGGTAAACATGTTTTTTAAAGCATGTGACGTACGAAGCAAGTATGTTTGACAGCAACAGAGTGAGCTGTTCCTTAAGTGGAGCTATTCAGCTGTCCACTCCTCCCCGACAATAACCTCCCTTCATCCAGATATCAGTCAGCCATCTTGAACCAGATGTCTGTGCTGGCTGCGTCCTGGCAACACAACACTGGTTAGTGCACAGAGCTGTAAGGACACTGCACTGTCCAGCTGCTCCTACATTAGCTCTGCATTGGATCTCCTGTAAAACACAACCAATCCAGGGCTCTGGTTTGGTATTAGGAGCACAGACTGACATCTGATGAAGTGGAGCCGGCTACATGTGTTAGTGATTTCAGCACCGGCTCAGCCAACTGGACTCCTGGCTGACTGACTAGCCCCGTTCTTGTAATACGGATTATAAAATCTCCATCCCAATATCTCATTGCAGCGCAAGATGTCGTATTACGAGATTCTGCCTTGCTTCGTTTCGGTATAAACAAGAGCTGACATATGTCAACAGGAGGGTCCTGGCAGGGCTGAGTGTCTGCAAAGCCTCACAGAGTGAGGAGAATGTATACTATTGTAAATCTATTTCAGGCCATTACTCTTTAAGTAATGAAGGAGTAGTTGTTATTGCTGTTGGTGGAGTGATGCTTTCTTCATGATATACGTCTACTGATGGCCCACTTTGAAACAAAAACACAAAAATCTTCTTTGATCCTACGTATAAAACTATACATAGATGCCCATAGCAGCAATTTTAAGCAAGGCTGTGAGGTACGTAAAGCCACCCAGAAGAGAAATGTAGCCTCACCATTCCCCTGAAGAGCTGCCAGTCACCAAAGTTCATCTCCATCTCTTTCTTCAGCTCGTCCAGGTTGCACTGAGTCAGCACTCGACCATTTATATTAGCCTAGAATGGACAGGGACGGGAATGACTGGTTTGCTTGCTTATCGACTGACATTACTGACGTGTGCAGAAAACAATCAAATGCAGAATGAGCTGAATGAGGAAAAGTAGCTGCACAAAGAGTTTTATTTAAGAGTAAATGAAACATACAGTAAGAATGACAGACCCACCTTCTTTATGGTGGAGGTGTACTGAGGCAGCATGCTGGGGTCGAGTCCATCTGTCTGTTTGAGACGCTCACACACTGCATCTGTGTTCATGGAGCTGAGCAGGACCGCAGGAGAGACCTACGCACGCACACACACGCACACGCACACACACACACACACACACACACACACACAATGCTCAGTGTGTTTTTGTGAGTTAAGGTTACCAGGTTACTGCGCCGTTAGCACACTCTGTTAGGCCAACTCATCACTCCTAACACATTGATTAGGGCAAAACGAGCAACATTTCCTGGCAAAGAGACGTGCAGACCTGTTACTGTGAGGCACACAGAGGTGAAAAACTGCAATCCCACCCAGTAATTCTCCCTATCAGTCACACAGTGTAAGTGTTAAAGTAAACAAAGCTGCCAACCTATCCAAATACACTGTTACCTGCTCTTGTTCTTTTTCTCTGTGTATATATAAGCATGTAAAGTGTGTGCACAACACTTAAGGGATGGAGCCTCTAAGTCTGTGAGTTGCTGTTGAGCCAAGCCACACTGAGGCGGCGGCCGCCAAGCAGCTACGAGGCCTGATGTGACTAATACCAGCGGCCTGTTGATGCTGTCTAAGGCCTCACAGATAGCCGACATGCCACCCGCTGGCAAAAAAGCTAAACAAACCTCATCCACCCTCCTCGACCCACTCCCCCCCCCCCCTTTCTTCACTCACCCCTCTCCCTCTGGCTCTGCTTGTCTTTATGAACTCTCACTCTTGTTTCTTTCTTCCTTCCCTCCCTCCCTTCCTTCCTTCCTTTCTCCACATTCCTTCCCTCCAAGTCTCTTGTGCTGACCTCCTCTCTAGTTTCCATCAATCCGTTTCTCTCTCTCTCTCCCATCTCTTCCTCCGACTCCCTCCCTCTGTCCCTACCTCCCTCGTCCATCTCTGCTCTCTCTCGGCTATTAACACCATTAAGACATGGCTTCAGACTAAGCCCCCGGCTTTGTTTCTGGTTTCGAGGGAGAGAAGAGCAGAGCTTAGTCGGACTGTGAGTGGTTGTTAAACAAAAAAATAAGCAGCTCACACAATACAGTACACAATAGTAGGTGCCAACTTTCTGTAGTGGTGGGCAAGAGGATGAAGACTGGCACTCTGGGAGTTTAGCTACTGTTCACATAGTAGAGGACTTACTCTAGTATGAAACTATGTTAGTGAATCTACTGAGCAACTACAGGACGTGAAGTTGTGTTTTGCATTTACTTCTAAGGGATGAGTCCATAGAATCTCTTTCTACGGCATGCTTGGTAGTATCGAACCAGTGTGTTATATATGAGGCAGAGGTACATGGGAGATGGAGTAAAGGGTTGGATGCAGAGATGAAAGTAGCCATGAAACCAGAGGTGTACCTGCTTTAATTTGTAAGGCAGCGACTTTAAATGCTTGATAAGGAGACAAAAAGAAGCAGACGGGCAAATAGTCAGACACAAATACACACAGACATTTATAATACTATGAGGACCGGGATTACCTGTGGAAAAAAAGGAGGGAGGAGGGGTGCAGAGGCAAGAATTAAGACAGAAAAGACAGACAGAGAAGAAGACAGACACCGGCACACATGTTGAAGTCGTCGTCAGGGGACAGGAGAGACAGTGGCCACAGAGCAGACAGACATTTATCCGTCTCGCAACAGGGGAGCAGACGGCTCCTTCACAGCAGTCGCAAGTCAGACTGGAAAAGAAGAGACTACTGGAAGTCAAATTATTACACAAGGAGATTTTGTTTTCGCTGGAGTCAGCAGGCTTTTACAGTCATAATCTTCGGAGGCAGAAAGGACTGCAGATGAGACAGAAAGAAAGACTGAGTGAGTGAGAGAATGAGACATCTTTTAGTCTGTGCAGGAAAAGCAGAAGTTTCAATTCAGGGAAGGGCTTGAATGCGACTCCTCGATTCAGACTGCAAGCGCGGGTTCTAAGAACGTGAGCGAAAGCGCAAATGTCTGCGTATGTGTGTTTGTGTGAACCCTCCCAGTGTGTGTGTGATAAGACTGTAATTACAGCTGGGCTGAGCTCAGGGCTGGGCAGAAGGATGGGGAAGAGGAAACAGAGCTCTGTGAGGGAGGAAGCGTCTTGGTAAGGAGATAAGCTCTACCAGCGCTGGGCTCATTGTCAGTGAGCGCGCGCGTGTGTGAGTGTGTGTGTGTGTGTGTGCATGCATTGCCAGCCCCAACAGTTGCTCTGATGATAATCCCGGCAGCCCGAGGAATCCACACTCACACTTATATCAGCTAAGCAATTACACTGGGCTGGGCCCGCTTACATATCCAAAGACTCACACAAATGAGTGAGTGTGCACACACATCCACATTCACAGATTTGCAGAAATACAGGCGCTTGTGAACACCACACACAAGAGATCAAGTGTGAACCACAAAGGGATAAGATGGGCTAATGCACACACAGAAGCCAGAATGGGATGAAACTGATGAAGTGTATACTTAGGACGAAAGGAAACAAAAGCCAGGGAAGATATGACGAGAGAAAAGGGTATAAAAATTTAAGGCAGCGATTGTTTGAAGAAAAGGAAGAGTATCGAAGCCAAAATGTAAAGGCACAAAAATACAGACAGAGAGGGGAAGAATCATTACATAGTAATCTAAATTCAAATCTTTCATACATCTCATTTAAATGCATGCTGGCAGTGCCCTGATAAGTGGCTTTGTAGGGTAGAAATCTCCTGAGTAGTGTTATCTTCAAATTGTTCTAATAGTGGCTGCTCTCTGTTAAAAAACGTGTGAATATCTGGTGTAGAGATTCATTTCTTTTCCTGAAGTGGGTTAGCAATACTTTTATGTCCATTTATAGGAGCACGGGGACTGCTACTCTGCCATCATCATAGTAAAATTAATTCAGCGAGTTACATTTACATATGCTGAAGTTAAAGTTAAGTTAAGAAAATGCACCTCTCTTGATAGTTACTTGGAGGTCACAGTCACACCAGATGATTTTTTTTGTAGCATTCGGCAGCGAACGAGTGCTATCATCTATATTTGTTCTCTCTGCTTTTGTAAACTACAACGGCAAGATAAGTGGTCTGTCAGACATATAAGGCATGCATCTTATGCATGCAACACAAGAAATGACAACTGAGGTTTAAGCATCAGGCAGATAGTGACGGGCTAGGTGCATATTTGCATATCAGCAATGCTCCATAACTGCAACTACATGTTACCATGGTGGGTTCAGAGAGACAGGGGGAGAGGCCTTCCCTGGCATCCTCTGCAATAACATCCTAACATGGGCAGAGAATAAAGACAAGAATTGTATACAGAGAAAGGCTAATGAGGGTCGAGTTCATCACCACTCAGTTTATGAAACCTTTTGCCGCTTTACTTTGGGTCAGGGCCACCAACGTCAGGAGTTGGACAGTGGTTAGCAGTGGAAACAGTGATATCAAAACCATCAGGAGGTAAAATGCAAAGGTAAAACATATGACATCACTCTGACGGAAGGGAGACAAGGGGACGGGGGACAGAGGCGTGTGAGAAAATAAGGGACGTCAGACTTTGTGGTGTGTTAATGCAGTAGGTCAACACAACGGACCTGAAAACATATTAAGCTTCAACTGATATAATCGCTCTATGACCTCACCCTTCAAGTTTAATTATGTATATAGTTAATAATAAAAATGGAACAAGATCACTAACTGGTGCTGCTGGGAAACACTGGTTAATTCAGATGGGAGAAACCACAAAAATTTCAATTTTTCTGTATTCATATTTCAGATAGAGCCACACATCAGACAGATCTAGCCCCGCTTCTTTACTTACAAGTCCATTGGTGTTGCCCTTAGGTTGACCGGGTGGTTTAGTGGAGGGGCGCAAGGATGAGGGGACATGGAGGGAGTAATGCCGTGGCAGGTGATACACATGATGGGGGAAATAAGGCTATGAGGGGGAAGGAGGGGAACATAGGAGAGGAGAAGAGAGGAGGTAAAAATAAAATGAAAATCATATGAGGGAGGTCAGGCACACAAAAACAAAAATGTTGCATGGAAAATACACTATTGCTAACTTTATCAATTGGGCTTTTCTAAATCAATACGGACATCTGAAGGGCTCTAGGTAGCGGGTGGAGGACTGATTATCTAGATACAAGTCCTTTTCCTGGCTCACCCGGTTGTAGAAGGGGTGCTGAGGGCCAGTCATCCCGCTGAAGTAGGAGCTGTGGGGCTGAGGAGGCAGGGATCCAGCGAAGGAGCCTGACGGGGAGCAGGCGGCAGAGTGCTGGCTATAACCTGACTGGGGACGGGGCACTGCGTCCTGCAGGGGCAGCGTGGGATAGGTCACTCCTCCCATGTGCATCTGCTCCCTGGCCGCACGCACATCTAAGAGAGGACAGAGCCGGGGGACAAAAGAACAAGAGAGGGAGAGAGAAGGCAGTGTTTATCTGCGATGCTGATGATCATGTCTTGGCTTTGACTATAAAGACCCTTCAGATCCACCCACGCATCAATAATTTAGCTTTATTTCATCATCTCGAGAGACAGAGAGAGAAGTTTAGACAGTTGTGAATCCACAGAGTAAAATACATATCAAACAATTGACGGACACAAGAGCAAAATCCCTCGATTGCTGAAGCACTGTTGGGGATACAACAAGAACATTGTTTCTGAACATGTTCTCCTGAATCCCAAATA
This sequence comes from Pempheris klunzingeri, assembly GCF_042242105.1. Taxonomy (NCBI): domain Eukaryota; kingdom Metazoa; phylum Chordata; class Actinopteri; order Acropomatiformes; family Pempheridae; genus Pempheris; species Pempheris klunzingeri. Next base: position 12,918,662 of record NC_092024.1, on the reverse strand, counting down.
GAAGACAATCAAACAGCTAAATGCTGCAGAGAAAACGGGCGCAGATGTTACGATTACAATGATCTTCAACTGTGAATTCCATTCTCACTTTGATTTTTATTACTCCATTTGCTCACAAACCAGCAGGCGTGCTGACATTCTGTCTTTTCCAAATTATACGACAGCCACGTGACGACTCTGGCACATGGAGCTCTTTGCTTCCCCTGACAAATAAAATCACCCATGTAAACAAACAAAGCGGACCATGTGAACTCATAGACACTATCGCATAAGTACTTTACCACAATTGTTTTCACATGAATCAATTTGACTTTGAGAGGAGTCGAGTAGGAGCAGAGGAGGGAGCTTTGGTAAAACCTCTCAAATTAAAGTTAAATAAGCCCAGAGACAGAACAGAGTGGCTCTGTGTGGCTGGCAAGAAAGTAAGAACCAGAAACAGAAGCAGGCACCAGAAAGTCTCCTGGTTATACAAGTGGCTGCTGAATGACACACTGAGTGAGACCCAATCCAGCTTGTGAACACAATGGGGGCCTTATGATGTGAGTCAGGCTCATGGGCGGGTATCACTGACAGGACTGCCCACTGGCTGGCCACAGGACACTGGGCACCAAGTACCGACTGGCCACGGAGGGAGTGGAGGGAGCGGGATGACTGGGTAGGAGCATTGGTCACCTTCCGCTCTCTGGGGATGTGTGTAGAGGTGAAAACACCCACACACACACACACAAATAAACACATATTCTGTGGATACATTTATGCACCTACGCACTTTTAGGACAGTGGTCCTGTACTTACAGTCTGGACGTCTGCTCGTACAGCTTGGTCAGCTGCACCCTCCATGACTCAAATTCGGTTCAATGGAACAGACTTTGTATGTGCGAGTTTGTGTGTTTTCTGTGGTCTCATAACACTATGATGCAGCAGCTTCACACTAGGCGTCATTGACACTCTCATATATGCTGAATGGACGGTGACGCACGGAAGCAAAAGTACAGCGCTGCTCTGGCTTACAGTTTAATACTAATGCACTATTACGTCACTGTAATTACAAACTGTGAAACTTGGTGCCGCACTGGAGGCAGACTGGTGACAGCGAGTGAAAATATTGTCCCGATTTCACAGTGCTGTGGTGGAAACCTGCTCGACATTTGATTGTTTGGAAATGAGAAGCAAGCTGTGGGTTTCTGAGAGCCCCTGCAGTGGGTGATTTTAGAACAGGCCCTGCTGCAATGCTATGAGTAATGTTACTGCCAAATGAGCTGGCACTGAATTCGACACATCACATAGAGGACAGTTCCCTTTTTCTCCCCGCTATTGTACCGCTTTATGTACTTTTGACAAAACTACACAATTAATGTCCTTCTCTCTTACACACACACACAAACACACATATATGCACACTCGCCATATCATGATGACAATTAACAAGTGTGAGATCAGTTTTATCTTGAGCTAATCTGATAAAAACTAAAAAAAAGGGAGTTGTTTACTTAAAAGTGTTTTTTGATGATACAAAGTGACATTTAAAGATTTCTAAATACACTAATCAGAGCTTCTGGATGAAATAGTCACCTCTACTGCCAAATTTAGTTCTTTTCAAGAATGGCATGTCACAGTTTTAAATAATAGTTGTAAATGTGTCGCTGTTAATTTACATGCAAAGATGGTGTGTTATAGATGTTAAGGTTAACATTTTATACTCATTACACATAATAAAAGTCAATGGGGTTAAACATGTCAATGGTTACTCATGAGAATAAATGCACACTGAAGCTGTGTAAATAAAAATGTCTATAACTACATTCAACGTCAAATATTTGTGCAAATATACTGTATAGATGCTGAAAATTGGTCACTCATTGGTTTTCTCAGTATAAAAATGCTGCAACTTTTTGACGCAAGGTCTTAATTCAAGGTCCAGCTTATTTGTTGTTTCCAGGGATTTAAACCTCGTCTTTTTGTTGTCATGGAGATGGTTTAGCTGATGTCTTTTTGTCACATGACAAAAACTGAATGATATCCATGACAACTGAGCAAATCCTTTATGCAAGGAAGGCCATGAGATGTGGTGGAAAGCTTCAGTTGGAGATTTTTTTTTGTCAAACTGCTGTTTTAAAAGAGAAGAATAAACTACACACAATATGCTGTCACCAGATCTGAACCCAATAAAGCACCTTGACATGCTCTCTCCAACGCCATCATGAAAGCACCAAATGAGGGAGCATCTTTTGGAAGAATGTTCCCTGCAGCAGAGCCCTAGAGGCTTGCAGAATCGAAGACGTGGAGCATTGAAGCAGTTCTCCTGGTGGCCCAACACCGTATTAAGACATTTTATGACAAATTTCCTTTATTTTTGCCTTTAAATCTTTCATCCCATCAAATAATGAGTGTGTATAAACCTGCTATGATCTCCCTGAGCTTGGGGTCCAGGTTGACAGTGCAGGGCAAGAACATCTCCACGTCTCTGGCAGTCAGAACGGGTGTCCTGGAGGAGAGGAACACCTCAAAGCTACGAACGTCTCCATCGATCTCCAGCAGCGGTTCCACGTCCTTAGTGGTGGGGATGTTCTTGGAGATTCTTCAGAGGACAAAAAAAAGAGAGGGCATTTTAGCAAGAGTTAATATGGTGATAGGTGATATTCAAAAGAAAACAACCACTGAACTCTACAACCCTTTAATGCGCAAAACCAAATACAATAAGTTGTATGGACGTATTGACATATGACACAAACATGTCAGTTTACACTACATTCTGACTGCTAAGTTCATAGTAGAAAACACAGAGCATCACATTTTGATAAAAAAAGAAAAGAGGAAATAGCAAGCAGTACTGTTAAGATTGAAGAGATATTCAACGGTCATCATCATCATGAGAGCAGAGAGATAACTGGATTTAGAGAAGACAAGATGGTGAAAAGGGGGGATGTTCGAGGACAGATAGAGTGAGGGATGTTATCTTTTCTCAGCAGAGGAGGAAACCTGAGAAGATGACAATCGGGGTAATTTAGCAAGCGGCAGACGGAAGCGCGTCATGATGCGCTGCTGTAGCTAACATGATGTTTGTTATCGCAGACCCTAAGTAAACACCATGTTTGGAGATTATTCCATTACTGTGTGATATAGTTTTTCCTGTATATACTGCTGAAAAAACAGCAATGTATTACAACAAGTATGTCAGATTCATACAATTTATAAACACGATTTAAAATCGTTAAAAACACCACAGCCTCTGGCACTATACAACAATATAAACCAAACCTTAAACCAGTGCTTTAGAGGGGGCAACAGCACCTCTGAAATGATGAATACTGAGCATGAATACTTAGGTGTTATGAGGTAGGAAATCCAATTTCACTACACAAGGTTAAAAAAGATATCTGATATATTAATCAAGGACAGTGTAACATGTGGCTTGGGCTACAGGAAAAGCAAACACCAACAACCCAGAGCAATCAGTACATCTCGTTAATCCCATCATTCAGACATGAAAATATGAAACTCAGAGTGACTTATGACACTGGCCATTCATCACCAGAATGCGCTGCTCTTATCAGATGAATGAGGAGACTCCAGCAGGGAGCCGACATTTTTCTCATCTCTGCTTCCATTTTTCATCCGAACCCTTCATCATTTTCTCAGTGGATACTTTTCTCTCCCTACATCCTGCTTAACCTTCCCCCCGTTCCAGTTCACCCTCCTCCTCATACATCACCCAGTCTGTGTACTGGTACGCTCCGCTGAGAAAACGGGATGATGGGTTGGGTTTTTCCCTGGGCCTGATCTGTTTTTGAGAGTGAACACAGGCTGGTCTTTCTGTGACTTGATTGGATGATTAGTACCATCGCTGCAGCATGCTAGCTAAGTCAGGGTGAGGTCAGCATCTGGCCAGGTTTCAACACAGCACACTGTTAGCTAATGATCCAAACTATCAGCTAACCTAATCCAGTTAGCAAACTGGCCGAAATGTCCCCTGTCAGCCCAGTCCAGTGAGGCTCTCGTACCGCAGTGATGGGTGGACAAAAACAAGACCTGCACTGCTCTCAGTTACAAGTTACATCATTTCCATTTTAGGCTCATACTCTTATCCAGACTGCTTACAGTGAATGGCCAGGTAGGGATCCAGTCTTCTGTTCAAGGACATTTTGACAGGACAGATGGCTGGTGATGGACACATCTGCTGTTGAAGGGCTCAAACCTGTGACCTTGTGGTTATAGGATGTCTCTAACCAAGTGTACAAGTCTGGTGAAAAACACAGGGGTGTGGGTGTCCTAGAGAGGCCTTTTGATGTGGAAGGAAGTAAAAGTTAGTCATTTGAAGGTGTACATGTAGCCATTTTAGCATAGAGTCTCACTGGAAAGCCTTGCCTCATTTCCCTCATGTGCCAAACCCCCTCCAAATCACCTTCAAGTCTAAAGGTAGCGGAGAAGTGCAACCTAAATAACTGAGACAAAAACTATATTTTTGCGTGTGTGTGCAATTCATACATCTCTCCTCAATTCTGTTTGATCCTTAGGCAGAGATTCACTCCTCAGCAGACCAGCTCAGGTAGGTCAGTATCCCCACCCAACTGCCAGTACAGACACACATAGACTGAAGGAAGAAAGAATAGGCTGTGGGGAGGACACAGAGGCACAGCTGGGCTCCAGTGGACAAAGCCCTCTCAGTGTTTCTTTCATTAGAACCTTTAACAAGACCCATAAGGTCAAGGAAGCTCCATGTTGGCACACAGATGAACCCCGCTCATGTGACCTCTGCTGGGGAAGATGAGTGGGACTCTGAAGGCACAGATGTAACATGCATGCTCACACACATAAACAGCACCAATGCTGATTCAAACAGCACTGACAAAAAAGCAACTGTCTCCACCGTATACACCTGGACAGTGAGGATGGGGAAATTCAAAGGCACAGATGAAGAGTTGAGTGTGTATTCATGTGTTTGTGCGCATGTGCACGTGCATGTACAGTATGTGTGGGTGTTTGGTTCCTTTTCCCATGAACTGTATTAACCCGCACACAGACTGAGCGAAGCCTGTGCTTTTCCCCATTTCCAGCTGGCTCACTGCTGTTTATTTGTGGGTCTGCAGACACAGACCAACAGGAGCCAGTGACTCACACACAGAAAAACACACACACTCACACAAAAACACACACAGGGCACTTCCTTTTGCTATATAGAGAACACCCTCCAAAGACTTTCTAAGGAATCTTCAATCTTTTTATAGGACTGTCTAGCATAACTCATTGATGTGTACACACAGTTTGGTTGTACTATGCCAAAACTGAGAACAGGCAATAATAATGAAAATAAAGCTCAGACTTATCAAGTTGTGGTCATATTAGACACTTTTAGCTGCCTCATTTTCTTTACTTCAAACATTTATCATAGCCTAAAAGTTATATAGATGATAATATGTGACAGTTGCAATTATAACTGAAACCGCTTGCTTTATTGTCACAGTCAGTTAGTTGCCTTTGGAGAACCGAGACAAGTGGTACACAATAATAAAATCCTTCACGTACCTCGCTCAACACACAAATAAAATCCCTCATGTACATCGTCCAAGAACAATAACATCCAAGACGCTAGCTACAATTGCACATGTTTTGCTGACGTGAGCATTTGCTCTTATCTGCTGTCTTACACTGCAAAAATGCAGCAGCGCAAACAGCTGCATCTTCCAAAGACAGCCAGGAGCTGGTCAGAAGAACAAATCAAGGAGTCATCACGGAGTTACAGCCAGACAAATGGAAAGAAAATAAAAGGAGACAGCAGGAGAGTTAGAGGTCCATTCCTGACGTTCCCAGCTGACTGGTTAGACGTCTGAGGGAGTAGCTGGTCAAACACAAAGTGGAGCTCACACTTCAACACTGGCATCGTAAGATCATTGGTAAATATCGGAGGCTCCCAGTCAAGGAATTGTTGATGAGGAGAATTATAAAAAAGCAAAAAGATAAAAAGAAACTAGCTAAATTAGTTGAATACTGATGAACTGACAACTGATAATCCATTAGAGTGATTCTGGCCAACATGCTGAATTACATGGGGTTACAGAACAAACAGTACCCATTAAACGGCAATGGCAGTTTGTCAATGAGGTTCAACCACTTCAAATGACATCCTTTGCAGTTAACTAATGATGAGTTGTTGGCCTTGGCATTAAGCAATTGACACAAATCACTTCAGACTTAGTCATCCTCACAGTGAACAGACGAGACAGGCAAAATGAACAAAGCCATTCTTATCAGCAATCAGTTGCCAAATGACAAGATGGATGCTCGCGTTGGAGTGCCAAGGAAACCGGCGTGCTACTTTCAAGCAGACTGAGGACGAGTGAGATAAAGGCAGTCAGGCATCCCAGCAGCCGTTCCTGCACAATGGGTCCATTGACAGGACCCAGCTTATAGCAGCAGCAGTACAGGCACATAGGCCCAACCACTCTCTGTGTGCCGTGGCCACTGGGAGCTTTCTGAGCTTATCCAAATGCTAATAGGTCCCAAAGCTGACTGGAGCGTAGCCTTTCTTCTCCTCTCAACCTCCCACACGCTGCAGCTGACGGGAGTGAGCAGAATTCATCTCTCTATCCCTTCCGTCCGCTATTTGGGCACAGAAAGTATGAATGTGCCACTTGACTTTGCTTTACAGCTGCCCACTGTGCTTACAGATGACATGCGCACACACGCCACAAAGAGGTGGTCTTGCTGCCAAACATTTCCATAAAGGGGCCCAAAGACAGAGAGAGATGCCTGCAGAACAGACAAATGCCTGTGCACATTGTGTTTGAGCTCAAGCTCAAGAGTTTCAATGTCAGGCACTGTGTGACCAGTACAGCAGCGTGTGGGTGAAGAAGTTAACCAGGCCCGAGTCAGACACATTCCTCTCCTGGTCAGAATCATGTCAAAGTCGCTGGCACAGTGTCTGCCAAGCGTGTGGATGAATCCAGCGAGGCCCTCTCTGGGAAAACAGTGGACAGGCGGACAGACCAGCAAGCTGGCGCGTGGACTCGCAGCATCAATGCTGAGAGAGGTTATTGTTACAGTGGAAGCTGCCAAAGCCTCCACCACCCCAAAGGCAGAGGGGGAGAGCAAAAATATGTTTTCACTTTAGATGACGCCATTTTCTTTGTCTCTTTAAAATCCAGACGTATTTCCTTGATTTGAATCAAATGCGTCAAGTAATGTGGACACCCTCTGTCTGTAACTTTCTCTCTTTCCTGCTCCCTAGTGTTTGCAGTGCCAACCGACAACTTGTGGCAGCGTCTGCTTTCCATATACATTCGTGGCAAAGTTTTGTCCAATAATTGAAACTCTCTTGTACTAAGCTGGACCTGCGCATCCCAAAGCAAACCACAGAGACAAGCAGGCTAATGGGAAACACACTAGGCAGATAAAAACCGAGCTGCTTCGGAGCAAGAGGCCTCCTTTTGAGACGGGCTCAGGACTTTCAGTGGTTCCTTGAAATGTTGATTAAACTCATGTGTAGCGCCGAAACGGAGCCTTCTTGTTCCAGACCCCAAAAACCTTAACTGAACCCTCCACTCAGAGTAACTAAGGGCTCATTCTTGACAAATAGTAAAACACTAAACCTCAGCTTGGTGATTTATGCAGCAGGGGAGAGTTTGGAGCATCTTAGAGCCATGGCAGAGTTCGGTCATTGTGACACTAATTGCACCATGGAGTTCATATCAGCGCATGTGGTTGTTTGATAGCTGTAATGGCCAGTTGATAGGCCATATGATGCTGAGTTAAGTGGCGTGGACTGCCAAAGTGAAGACAAATGTGCTTTTCTGCAGCAGATACTACATCTGGAATAAGTCTGTTATGGAGCTAACATCCATAGTGAGTGATGAATGTGACAAACAAAGCTTGGGATTCTCAGGGTGAACCAGTAATCCACCGGTTAACTTCACAGGGTGGGATGTGTGCATCAGAAATAAGATGAGAGAGGGATAGCAGAATGTCGGTGAACGCATGAGCATGGGAGAGAAAGAGCTGAACAAAGAGAGCATGGTGTATCGTAAAAATTATTTTTACAAAAGCTTTTCTACTCCAATTTGCATCTGAGTCAGCCGCAGCGAGGAAAAGCTTCTTCTGATTATTAAGAACTTCAGAATGTGACCCACATCGTTCAAGAGACTAAATCCTTGAGCTATACAGTGGCTGGTAGAATGATCACATGGCAAATTAAAAGCTGCTTTAAAAGCAAAGATGGGGAAGAAAAGGACACTGATGTCTCCCAATATAAGCTGGACAGGCTTAATCTCACCTTCTTTGGACTCGCTTACTTGTCTAGTCATTCTTTGCCATTTCTGTGTGGTTTCTACACGCACACACCCTAAAAGGGCTTGACCTCCATTGACTTTTGAAGGGCCAGGATGATAATGTCAGTTAGAAGCTCAATTTGAGTGTGTTTGCGTGTGTGTATAACCATCAAGTGTGCCTGTGGCTCCCACAGTGGGTGAGTGGCAAATCTTGTTGTCCACTTAAAGGTCAGTGCTGAACCTCTTGCAACCTTGCACTGCTATTTATAATCAGCCCCCCACCTTCCAGCACATCAGCAGAGAGATCAGCAGCAATGTTCAAACCACAGAAATACCAGAGTATCAGGCAGATGTCTGCTTCTCAGCCCGGCGCTCCTTTCCTTCCATCTCAGTGTCACATTTAAATGTTAATCCAACCTTGTCGTCACTGATGGACGACTCTATGACTAAAGAGCAGAGGCCAGTCACAGGTGTAGTGGCGGCTTTTATTGCATTTGAAATGATTCTTTATGCTTCGTACAAAAAGGGAACAGAGCAGTTCTCTTGTTTCAGACCAATTAGACTAATCCTTCAACCTCGGCTTACAGGCAAAAATGAAAAGGGCTTTAAGGATTTTCTAACAAAGAATGCTGCATGACGTTCTTTCCGTGCTCACGTTGTAGCCTCCACACATGAATACACAATCAAAAACTCACCTTGCACACACACAAATGCACCTCCTCCTGTGTCACCTGTACACACTGGCTGTGGCAGCCGTGTTTTATGTTGTTTTTTTTTTTTTTACATTTTGAGGAGCTCAGCAGGGGTGAGTGGTGGTGGGGCTGGCTGTGGCTGATTCATGCCTGAGTCACTACCGCCAAACACCTGAGAGATGCAGTCAATGACAATGCAGGCACAGCCCACGCACACACGCACGCACGCACACACGCGCACACACACACGCACACACACGCGCACACACACACACACACACGCACACACACAATGGACCAGTTTTACTGTATGCCATGTGGGACCCAGGGGACATGTGCATGAATCTATGTGTGTCCACCACCTGGATTATCTTACTTGGAGCAGTAGCATCACCTGAGGCTTTGAATACACCTGACACATGAGCACACCAATGGCACACTCGTCTTGCAGTAATCCTGCTGGTATCTGGTCTGATCCTCTGCAGTATTCACACACTTTGATCCTTTACCTCGTTTTACCTCCTGAGACTGGACTCTCTTTTCTTTTCGCTTGCTCTCTCTTAATGCCCTTGTTTATCTAATCCCAACCCTCTCCATTTTCCGACTTTATCTCACGTCTACCATACTTTCTTTTTTGTCTCTGTCTGTCTTTATCTACTCGTCAGTCACATGGTCAGTCAGCACACTGGTGTGAGGAATCAATGCCGGTGGCCTATCAGTGATGGAGCCAGAACACTATTGAGACATAGGTAGCTTCACACCAGCCTTTACAAATTCACACGTCTTCAGGCCTCTCAGAAAAATGGCAGTTCAATGGGTGATGACATTACCATTTTTACACCGTCTTTCACTCAAATACCTGATGGAGAGATTTAGCACGGGGACAATGGGTTCTCTCAGGGGACACAGGGAGAGGGAAAAACCATTTTTGAGCATTTGCTGTGCATCTAGACGATAGAAAGTGTCATGAGTGCGACGGGAATTCACATGAACAATAGGCAGCAGGACAAAGAATAAAGACTTTTCATTTGAGGGCAGGGAAAGTTCAAAAGTATTCATCATAAGAGAAGAATAGGATCTTGCCATTTTTTTTTTTTGGGACCAGATATTTAAGAGCTTATTAAAGGATTCCACATAAAGGGAATCGCCCGCATGAGCTTTGGAACAGCACTTTTATCCCGGCACATAATTGCAACCAAATTACAATAATTGTGCCAATTAAAGTAATCCTGAATGAAGAGAGCGTCATCTTAATGTTTCAGTACTTGGGATAAGAGTCTCTCTAATTAAGACTGAATTGCCTGGCTACATATTCATTCAGAGTGCGATTAGTGGAAAAAAAAGTTTTGAAGTGTCCGAGAAGTGCCTGGCTCTAGTCACGTTGCTGAGGGGGGAATTGTTTGGCAGATAAATGCAGGGTCAGACCAACAAAACAGAGGGTAGGAGAGGATGAAGGGAAGAGTGGAGTTCTTCACATGATGCGACAAGCAAAAGCATATAGTGAATCAAGATTTGGAATTTTTTTTTTTTTTTTTTTACACACAAATACTAGCAAACACTAACACTGCATTGAAAAGCACTTCTAAACACTACAATTTCAACTGACAGCAATTTCTCTGCAGTGTTCTGCTTCCTGCGCTGTGTGAACATGTGTGTATGTGTGTGCATCAGCGTGTTTGTTGAACGCAGCCTGCATCTCAGGGCCTGATTAATTACACTGATTCTCAGAGGAGTTGGGGGTGACATATGCTCTTGCACTGGTGTGAGAGCTAGATGTGTGTGCATTTGTGTGTGTGTGTGTGCGCGCGTGTGTATATACTACAGGCACCAGTTTTATGTGTGATCTAAGGAGTGTGCGTGCATATGTTCCATGGCAAATGTTTGTAGTGGCAAATAGTGTTTGTATGTGTGCTTGTTTCACTTACAACAAGCATCCATTTTACCACAATTTGTGCGTGTGTGTGTGACTCTATATGACTGTGGCAATAGTGTAAGTAACAGCAATAGAGTGTATGTGTGTGTGTGGGTGGGTGTGTGTAATGAACAGAGGATTCAGGTGCAGCGCCAGGAGCACGCTCCTGAGTGTGGTGGGGGCATCCTGGCACATACAGGGCACCAGATGTCAGAGCAGTGCAGGAACCTGCTCAGTGGACCAGTGACACTTTTTTTTTTTTCTAGAGCTGAAAACGGGATCTGGGCGTCCAGGAATAAACCCTCTGAGGGGCTGACTGAACCCACCCCCATACATCATTAGGTCCAAATATGTTAACCCCTCAACCGAAAAACTGAACTATTTTCAAACAAATCACCACTGTCAAAAAAATGTAAAACTAATAATTAAGAGACAGTGACTCTCTGCATTATAAAGCTAATTTATGAAGTAAGGCACAACAAAATCCAATCAAATCATTCTTCTTCTTTCTAAGTATGAAATTTTGGTAGGTGAATTCTCAAAACATCAACACACACTCAAACACATGCCCTAAGGAAGATTAACAACCATTTCATGAGAGTTAGTGGGGATACAAATACAGAAAAAAATTATAAAGGTGAGCAGATTTCCAAAAACGTAGCAAAGGTCATAGCAACAGTCATGTGGCCAACAAGAGTGTCCCTGAACAACATGAAGTTGCTCAGCCACTTAAAATCCCTCCATTGATGAGCTTCTACTAAATGGCTAAATGTAATGTAATGACTTTAAACAACATCAAGGAAATAAAAAATACAGAAGCCCATTAAGAGCCTTTGGAAATGGCAGGGCTGCTTTAAAGCAATAACCATGAAGCAGGAGAGAGCTAGGTTAGCTATAGTCATTAAGTCTCTAATAGCAGCTGAAACAAGGAACAAATGACTCCTAAGAAGAGATGATACTGAATAGGAAGAAATGATGAAGCTGAAAATGATAGTCACAAGGCTGCAGGCTTCAAATTCAATTTGCTAGTGATAAAAAAAACAGCATTTGAAACGCGAATTTAGGGTTGTTAATTTGACGGCTACAAATATAAGGGTTGGTCCAAAACACTTCTTGTTTTGTTTTCTGTTCCGTTTCTGTCAGTGTGCTGAGGGAAGCCACGACGCTGGCTCACTGCTCGAGGTGTAGTTTTCCCTGCAAAACCAGTGGGACAAACATTTAAGCTACACTTGTGTGTGCATGTGTGTGCCTAAGTCTGATTACTTTGAGCCAACATCTCCTACAGACAGTGCCATCTTTGTTACGCAGTTCTTTCCCCCTGCTACCTTGCATGAGTCTGGGCAGCCCCCGGTTTTAACGTTAATGATAGAAATCGCTGAGGTTATTAACCGATTACACATTCTCCATCAGATTAGGGAGGCTGTACTGGCCCAGTCCCGCTACGGGCATTAGTGCTACACGTTTCTCTTCACGCCGTGTCCTACAATGACACTTCACAGCCCTTCATGGACGCTTGTTATTGCCAGGCAAGTTGCTAAAAACAGCTTTTAGTCGTTTTGAAAGCATGTGTGTTTGTGTGAGATATGAGGGTAGGTGGGCGAGTGTTTCTAGTTTGTCTCTTATAGGAGTTCAGATACATGCCACAGAGACTGGCTGTCACCTTCATCACTGAGAGGCACCCTATGTTACTCATGCAATATTTTCCTGTGGTTTTGTGGTGTGGAGGTTAATTTCATATTCATTTAGAAGGCTGGGTAGGACATCAAGTCTAAACTGAGACCCTCTCTTGACCCTAAGCCAAATTTAAAAAGATTTGAGGCAACAATCAAACATGCATTTCATTTTTACCATTAAAAAGATAGTGAGGGATATTGAAATCACCTTTCTACACCCATCTAAGTTTCATGGTTTATCTACATTAGAATTTACAAAATACATTATTTCTGATGCTTTGTTCACCATGGCCTACTGAGATGTAGCAAGCTTTACAAAGAGGAGAGGAGAGGAAGCGCATGCTGCCTTGTGACTGAGATGCAGGGCGACAGTTGACCTATAAGGGGCTGACTCACCCCCACGTTCACTTCACCACTAATATATTCACTTAGTAACGCTCAGGGGATGTGCAGTTCTGCTGTGTAAAAATGGCTGAGCACAACGTGCACACATGTATTCATGCTAAAACACAAAGCACGCACAAGGTCTGAACCGTGTTGGTCCAGTGGTAAAAGAATCAAACAAAAAAGATGCTAACTAGAAGATACAGGAAATGGTCCATGGATTACACTGAATTCTACGAAATAAGATGTGATATGTGTCAGTGTGTGCATACGTGCAGTGTCTGTGCGTATTCATGTGCACTGCTGAAGAGGAAAGCAAAGACAGCTAGTAGCTATCTATTTCTCAGGCAGGCAGACAGACAGTCAGGAGAAGGGGCCTGCGGTTCTGAAAGGCCAGTCAAGTGCCCGTCCACCGCTGAGGGAAAAAGACAGAATATCTCATCCAGAACAAAAAAGGGACCTAAAGAGCCTCAGATCATAAGAAAGAGGAAGAAAGGAGCAGAGAGACAGAAAAAGATATGCAGACAGAGGCCTGAGTCTTATCAGCGGGAGATTAGTGCAAGAGATAAGGCCTCTAGGCAAGGCGTTGTGTTTAGCCTGTTTGAGGCTTCCTGTCATCATCATTAAGGCCGCTTCGCCGACAGCCAGTGCAGAACAGAGCAGCCATTTGGAAAGACAGCTAGTGAGGAGGAAGATAAAGAAAGACAGGACTGTTGGTCAAAAACAAGATGATGGCTATATTAAGTCTAATGAACAGTGTAAGCATAATTCCATTCTGTGGTGAAGACGCTACAATCCTGGCCACAATTTGATTGTCTGAGTTTATAATCATATATTCTATTTTCCATAATAATCATAATAGAGGTTTACATTAAGCTGTTCACTATACTTGATTAAAAAAAAAACACATCAGAGAAGTGTAGTGACATATTTTGCTCCTAAATTACAGAAGGTAGCAACCATCACATCCAACGAAATAATAAAGTTACAGCCTTCTGACCAACATGCTTCTCATTTAATACTTTGTACTCTGTCCTCCTCTCATACTGTACTTGTCCTATGTAACAACTAACTGTCATATGAAAAAAAAAGGAAGGTAATGCTTATTGTCTGTTGAAAACAGCAAAAACCAAGTCTAATGAGGCAGTGGTTTGCCTTGGAGATGGGGGAGGGAGGTTTGTCTGCTGATTCTAGCTGGCTGACTGGCTGACAGTAACTGTCTGTGACACTTCCCCGCCGCAGGAGTCGTAGGCAGTAGTGTATTGTGACAGAGTGCAACCTTTAAAGGCCAGCGACTGATGCACAACAGCACCCGAACGCAGCGATTCTGCCTGTGTTGGTCTCCTCCTGTTGTCTGCGGTGAGCACGCCTAAAAGCATCTGTGACCACACACACACAATGGTATGAGCAGTCATAGTGTACAAAGGCCCACATAGTGTATACACAGAGGAGCACAAGAGGTTTTCTTTAATGCTCAACCAATGAGTGCCAATTGTCTCTTGTCTCATTTTTAAGAAAACGTGTCCCTTCATGAATCTGGAAAAGCCCAGGCTTTATTACAGCCATCATTTGCTTTGTGCATTATGATCAATTACAAAATCTGCCTGTCAATTGCCAATTAGTGTGGCACTCTGAGCCATTAGCAGTAACTGTGAACTAGTGTGGCCCACACACAAAGCAAAATCCTCTATTGCCACCTGCTGGTCAAAGTTATTTATATCAGTGTTACAATGAGAGAGAACATCATAAAACACGATTAATCATCGACTTCAACTCTTAAATTCTGTTCAGGCTTTTTGATCTCATCGGGAAGGTCAGGACACAGAAGCAACTCTGCAGCGATTCAACGTTTAACTAATGATGCTGGGTGCTTGAGCGAAACTCATCTGACCTTCCTTCCATTTTATCTTGAGTTAAAGGCAACTTCAGTCTGCCAATGTCATGCCACAAGTAAGAAAGAGTGTGATGGAAAAGAGAGAGGAAAGAGGGAGGGAAAAAAAAGAAAAGCCTGGACACCTTGGAGATCAGATAAGTAATGTGCTGGTGTGTGTATGTGTTTGTACCTCTCATAGATGGTCTTGAGAGTGACCTGGTCAGACACTCCGTCAGTCTCTTCCAAAAAGAGGATGATCCATGATGTCCTGTAAGGCCACTCTTCTGTCAGGTTGATCCACGATGCCAGTCGGTCCCAGTTGAAGATGATCTGATTGGCCCGCAACAGGCGACCTGTCAACGATGGTGCAGGCGATAAGCGGATTCAGAGGTCACTGGGCTACCATTTCTCCCAATCTGCGTCTCAGGATTGTGCATCCCCTTGACTTGACTGTCTCTGTTGATTAATATTCTGTCCAAAGTTTTAGAATTACGAATAGAGAACCGGGCTTGTAACTGTAAAGTTATCAGTTTTAATTACCAAGAAGTATCACTAACTTTAAACAGGATGATATTGTTGACCTACTGACACATCCTGCAAGCATCTGATATACTTAACTGTATATTTGACATGTATAACATATTATGGTTCAGCTGTGCAATGTTTACTTGTGTTTTTCCCCCCCTTCCATGCCCAGTTATATCTTATCGATGGCTGACTAAAGCTAATCCTTAAGTCCCCCTTGTGTTACATTAGGGCTAAATGAGAGGATGTTGCTGTCAAGACAAAATGTCATTTGTTAATATTACAACATGGTGGGGTTCGTGCTAAATAATACGGTTTATTTTTTACCTGTGATGGAAACGATGTTGAGAAGCCTCCTCATGGTCTGTGGGCTGATGTCGCTGAACCAGTCCTCGGTGACCAGCAGCTTAGTCAGGTCAAAAGACATCTGTCTGGTGATGGTCCTCTGCATCTGACGCCGCCGGTATGTGTCCTTAACAGAGTTAAGAGTTCAGAGACTCAAAACTAGCATAGGACAGGACATTTTACATTTGAATTTGTCGTGTTTCCAGCTGGCATTTGTCATTTTAATGAAACTTACATCACCCAATCATGGCACCAGACATGAGCATTACATTATATTTGTGGGAAAGGAAGTGCAGGAACTGATCCGGACCAATACAGCTACAGGAGACATTTAACAGACATATACTATAAAAGGAAGCCTTAAAAGTGAGAAAGACAAATTGAAAGCATGAGTGAAACAAAAGCATAACATCACTTTTGACCCTTGCAGAGGTTTTGATTACTTGTGCATCATGAGACAGGAGGGCAGGCATTTCAGGGTCACCATGTGATCTCAGGCCATGTCACTGTGAAAGCTTATGCTTGAGTAGGTTGAGGAATACATGTAGATGGGAGGACAAGGCCTCATAGACTTCCTATGAAGCCTATCCATGTTGGAATGTACTTGCATGTAATCCAAATACATGTATGTGCTAATTTGCTCTCACTCAATAGCACTATGACATTTTCAGTAGCATACAAGCAGTTAGTGACAGCAAACTTTTTGCAACTTAACTCTATGAAGGAGGTGTGAGTGAAACCAATTAAAAGCATCTTTTTTTCTTTCACTTTGTCACCCTAATGACTGGCCTTTTCTTTCTTAAACAGAATCTGACTTTTCATGAGTAAAACATGGAATTCCCAGTGACTGCAAATAAAAATCAAAGAGCCACTGTCCAAAGCTGAACAGGCATGACACACAGGCGAGCTATTGACACAGATCTACGGGAGAACATCTGTGATGATATCAGACAGCTGCCATGGTCATGAGCCAAGGCGAGGCTTTTGGTTGACTTTGAAGTCATAACGCCAGTCTCATGACCTCTTTCTCAGAAAGATGAAACATATGGCCACCACTCAGTCAGAACTGAAAAGGTCTATCATACAGACAACCCTATGTGGCTCACTTTCCAATATATAATGTTTTTTACGGTGGCTATTTCTTTAGGAGTTGTTTTTATATTTGCTTACTTGTACTGGTCCTTCTTCTCCTTGGTGAGGGTGGTTACTTTTTTTTTATAGAAATACTGAATGCTGAGTTCCTGTAATACACATTTTCTACGTAATCTAGATTCTCCAATAAATGGAAATGAGATGGTGGAGATACTCCTAATGTCATCCACAACTCGAGAAGCCACATGAAAAAGGAGAACCACTAATTCATTTCCCCCTTATGCCCTCATTTTAATCTCCACTTGTAGAGAGAGGGCCCTCCTGCCAAGAGCTAGCTAGTGGCAGAGGGCATAGAAAAAGAGCACGGCCTTCCATAATAAAAGAGCCAACACCAATAATTGAGGGTACTAGATAAACCCAGGGTACAAACAAATGTCAAACAAACAAACAAGAGAGGGAGGCGGGAAGGAAGGAGGCGTAGTGGGAAGGTCTCACGGGGGGAGGAAGGCATCAGTGACAGCAGCAGAGTCACTTAGCCTCCTGCCAGCAGACCTGGTGCCAGTGTTTTGTCACAAGGACCCACTGCTGCTAGGCCTTGTCATTAGGCTGTGGCAACGCAGCAGGAAGGATAAACAGTCATTACATCAATTACACCAGGAACCTTGGCCGCACACCGAGCACCTCTCTTTTTTCGTCTCGGTGTGTCTCAGTCTGTCCTCTGGCCTCTGCACTGTCTGCCAACACCACGCCTCTATCAACACCCCCCCCCTTCAGGGAGGAGGCCAAAAAGAGAGGAGTAGCGATGGTTTCTAAGGCAGCATCCTAATCCAATATTATCTATTCATGTTGTGGTGAACTAGCTGCAATTTAATTCTGTTTGATTAATGTCGGGACATCTAGCAATCATTTCCAGCTTTATGATATTTCCGGATATCGGGAGTGTTATGGGAATAAGTGTGGTGGAAAAACACATTTATTTTACCTCGTTCTATAAACAGAACATCTGTATCCACTTTAATTGCGTATCAAATGTGTTTCTGCAATTTGTTATTGTAGTTGGCTTTTAGATTTGGTTGTTATGGGTTAGGGTGGGGTGTGAACTCTGTCTATTTAGGGTGACAAGAAGATTATACAGTGCTTGATATATTGGTCTTTGTATATCTAATTAGGATTTAATATAATCCTATTGTTGGACTATTTCTATTATTGCTTGTCTATTGTTATTACCATTCTTCCACCTACAACTCATATTACATCCTGAGCAATCTCTCGTTTAATTTCCCAAGGTCTTTTGTTTACGTGTCATGGTCCGTCCTTGTCTTGTGTTAGGGAGCTTGGGTGTGGTTAGTAACCACTGATGTGGGGCTGTAAACAACAACAAAATGCTGAATGTGATATTGGGCTACATAAATAAACATCTGCTTTGTAAAGAAGTTACCCTGCGGTTTAGAGCGTTCTTGCTGCCAAACTTGGCCTGGTCTTGGCCCAGGCTGGTCTGAGACATCTTCCTGTCCATGTCTTCATGCCATCCTGGAGAGAGAGAGGTAGGGAGGAAGAGTAAAATGACAGCTGACCAATACCTCTGAATAGAAAAAAAATTGTCTCTCTTCAAATAGAACTATTTTTTTCAGAATCTGCCAATCTGTGCTCTCAAATGACCAAAAACTGTGTACAAAATAAAATATGTTCTTTACTAGCCCATTGCCTACCCTCAGCAGGTAATGCTTCTCCATTGGTGGGGGCTACTGTGCAGAGCCTTTTGGCTGTACTGAGGCCTCTGCTGTTGAGGAATACTGGCAGGTGAACGATGTTCCTCATGTAGTCATGTCCGTTGATGTTGGAGTCTCTCAGCACGCTGTTCAGGTTTTGGTTTATAGCTTTGATGATAATATGGGGGTCGCTGGCAAAGATGGAGATAAAAGGGCCTTTGGAGAAGAGTACCCTCACCTGGAATAAGAAAGGAAACGTGAATTAGTGTATGAAGGACATTTATCTCCACCTGGTTTTGTTATTCCATAAAATGTGTTTTCCACACTTTGATATCAGCCTGTTGCACTACTGTCAAATGACACTGATTTAGTCATTTGAAAAACAGATCCCTGTGGAGTGTATACTACTTTAATATCAAGATCTAATCAATCACCAACATGAAAACTAGTAACAGTCAGCTGGAGTACTTAAACGTAATGATCTCCATAACAGCAACTGTCCACAGCACATGGTGTTGGGGATTTCCACTCTGCTAACTAAGGGACATTGTCCAAGTGTCACAGGACATTGATTTGTGCTACATGCATACATGGTTTGTTAACCCCGACCAGCACCCTCAGCCTCGGCCCACAGGCTGATGAACCTCTGTCCCCACAGCTGCTGTCAGCACCATTGACTATGGCGCCATCACATGTCTGCATCAATGCACATTATCTGCTAGAAAAAGTACACAGACTGATGGATTGAAAAAAATGGATTCAATTTGGTAATTTGTGTAACCTTCAAAAAATAGATTTCAGAGTGTTTAAATCATTCTGAACAGAAGATTGTTTCAGTGTAACTGGGGGGCGCTTGCAGAGATGAGAAGATTACATTAGCACACAGGAGGCTGCCACCTTCTCTGGGATTACTTCACCAAATAACAACATTTAACTAAAGGAAATTCTATTACAGCAGCTGGGAGGAAGAATCTAAACTTGGAGGCAAGCTCAGGCAGCTGGGAACACCAGCGTGGCAGCACAGCACTGGAGATGTGTGGGCTCTGTGTGCACAGGTGAAAGGCCCAATGAAAGTTAAGGCCAGCTGCTCTACAACAGACTGTCTCGTGGTTGTAAATTTGCTTGAGTGACAGATGTTGAGCCATGCAATTTCTTCATATTATCTTGTTATCAGTAAAGAGGAAGCTGCACTCATCATTTATGTGCCCTCGCACAGAAGCATGATCAAACACACACCGTGTCCAGCATCTGCAGCACTTTGTCCTGCTCACAGGCGTCCAGTCCGTCGATGATGACGGCCATGCGTGTCTGGTTCTGGGTAAAGCCATCAATGGTTTTGGCCATTTTTGACATTAGCTCCACTTCGTGCTTCAGAACCTGGGGGGGATCAATGGCTCAAATCAATTTAATTTTCAATGTTTACGTGAAAAGGGAAATTGATTAGATTAGGAACTAATGCTTCATAACTTCAAAAGCTTATGGAATGCCCCTTTAGCCATGACAAGAAGAAGTCAAATAATTTCCATTCCAGTTATCTTAGTCTACCTTCATAAATCCTTCACTCTTGAGTTTATGCATGTTGTTAGCAGCACTGTGCAGTCGTTTCCTCTGGGAATTGAGGACGGAGTCAGCCACCTGCCACCAGGTCCTACAGTTGAGCAGTAAGGCCAGGCCCACCACACTGGCCATGGCTATCAGCACTGCATTTACTGTCAAGTTCTGATGGTCCACCTGGGATATAAAAAGATTGAAACTGATAACTGGAGTGTCCAATGACCTTGTAGTTGGAACATACTGTATAAAAACAGGGTCTTGCCCACCTTAAAGATGGCCAACAGGGCCATACCAGTGATAAGACATCCCAGTGTCAAGGCAAACAGCACGAAGGACGGAACACAACAAGTTTTCTTCCACTTCTTACCTAGGATATGAAAGGAAAGTAGAGGGTAATGTGAGAGGGGTGCACTTAGAAACACTAAGAAAAGCTATATTTTCTATGCGCACTGGAATTCCCACAACCCTCACAAATTAAGACCATTTGAGGAAGTATTAGTGAATATAGAAAAGACCTAAAAACATAAACAGTTAACTTTAAAAGCTTTATATATGGGATTACAGCATCTTAGACCAAAACAAATGTGCACCTCACCCCTCTGTGGCAGGTCTCTTTTCATTGTCAGTTGTTCTGTACACAACTGTTTGCTCATTAGAGTGGCTGAGTCTGTCGCTGGGAAGCAGCTCTGATTCGTTTTTCAGCTTGGTTTCATTGTGCTACGGGATCACTCACTTAAAAGATTTATAGCCTCACCAAAACAAAGGACAGAGAAGCTCTGATTACAACATACATAGACTGTGGCTTCATTTTCTGCTCAGTTTGCCATTAGTCCACTGTATTTTAACATAGCAAATAGTTTAATGCTATACTAACACTCTGAATGTTGTGAAGCACTGGTTATACTTAAAAGAGCTCCACAATTCTTTCAAGAGTGTCATAACAGTATTCTCTATCTAACTTTTCAGTGAAGCAAGCAAATAAATATCAAAACAAATATCAATTATAAGAAACCTGATTAAGGGAGCCTGGTTTACTGTGTTATTAAAGGAATATATTTCACCTCTTTTTTAAGTTGTCATTTCAGTTTGGATTTATAGTCTACAAAAACTGTACAGCACATATCTAATTTGTCAGCCATTAAAGCAAGACTTTTATTTTATCTCAATAACAGGTCTAATTGTGATTTGTATGTGCTGGCTGAAAGATCATTACATGACCGACACCTAAAGCCAAAGACAGTGACGTTACCTTGGATCTCATCTTTCTTGAACACCCTGAAGAGCCTGGTGGCCATGAAGCCAAACTCCCTTTCACAGGCATCTGAGAGCGTGGCAATCATTTCAGCCATGGACGTCTCCCCTCCAACACTGGACAGACGATTGTAATCCGTGAACAAGAACCTGTGTGACGTGAGAAAAAGAAATGATTTGCTCAGTTACACAGAAAACTACAGACTGGACTGGGACTTAAGTATTTCAATTTAAGTTATATTTTAAAAATGTTTTTAAAATGAAAATAATAGATGTAATAGTCAATGGTACTAAACTTTACAACTAATAATAAATGTCATGTTGTGCTGCAAATGTGAGATTTTTCAATTTTTTGTCTTAGACCTCATCAGTAACTGTGTGTGTGTGTGTGTGTGTGTGTGTGTGTGTGTGTGTGTGTGTGTGTGTGTGTGTGTGTGTGTGTGTGTGTGTGTGTGTGTGCGCGCGTGTGTGTGTGTGCCACCCACCTGACAGGCAGTGCACGGGTGGTCTGCTCAGGAAGTTCAGGGGGGTTGACAAACATCAGCTTGAGGAGCAGCTCAAGGTAACCGACCTGGCGAGCCAGACGGGTGCTGATGACCCACGCCCAGTTCCAGCTCTCCCTCTCACGCCGACTTCCGAAGTAGACCAACACTGAAGACAGGAACAGAGGTGGTCAGCAGAGGACTTTAGTGGAGTAACAACAATATAATATCATGATTACTGTGGTTAAGCTCTATTCATAAATATCAGTAAGTTCATCTCTCTTTAATAACAATAGAAGTTAAGCAGCTCAAGTCATCATCATGTTTGCTCCCTAGAGCCTGCCATTATACAGCAGACTGCTTTGATACTGGCGTTATTTAAGTGTTATTTATGTTTTCTTAATAATCCGAAAATTATTTTAGGTGACACTTATGCACTTAACATATGCAGAAGCAGTTCAACTTAATACATTTGGAATGTTTGAAAACAGAGGAAAAAATATGCCATTATGTAATTCAACCACCTCCAAGGAGGCCGCTCTCCCCGAGGAGCAGGTTAAAGGAAACCAGAAATGCCTCACAGTCATCAGTTATCGCTTCAGACTTGCATTTACAGCTCATCTTTCTTCTCACCAAAAAAAATGTAGAGCAGGGCGAGGAGGCTGAGGGAAACAGCAATTGCCAGCTTGGGATCAACAGTAAAACCCAGAACCACGGCCACTGAGCCACAGAGTAGCAGGGTGAGGAAGACCACCAGCCAAGAGAACTGGAACAACGGCTCTATCTGCTGGCCTGCAAAGGTCTTCATTTCATCTGATGGACAGGGGGAGAGAAATAAAAGGATGAGTCTCATGCCAGTTATTTCAATCAAGTACAAGGGCAAATTAAAATATACAATATAATAATAAAATGTACAACACACCACACTATGAAAACAAACTTGACAAAATTGAACATCATAACTTTAAGTGACACTATCCAAGAGGCGCAATCCAAAAAGCAAATTTCCACAATTTGTTACTTTTTTATCTCTGTATGAGACCGTTTTTAATGCTGAAGGCTTACTTACCCTCCAGTTTCTTAAGAAGGAAAGACTTGCCGCTGCCCCACTGAGCGTACAGTCCAACACATATAGGTGGCTGCATGGTGGGCTCACTAAGGATGTCTGCAAGAGCACTGCTATACAGGTCATAACCCAACATGTCTCCATCTGACTCAGAGGGGGAGAGGTGCTCTGTGAGAAAAAGAGACAGGGAAAAAGATAAGAAGATGAGCGAATGTAAAGCACTTCAGTCTTTTCCGATTTCTGGCTTGAGCTTGTTTTGTCACTCATTTAGAGAAATGGGTCATACTGGCTCCAAATATCTGCGTGAGGATGCTTTTCTGGTGGGTACAGTCGATGTTATATGGAGTCTCGCCAGCTTTGTTGGGGCGGTAAAGCAGGCGGCCATCTTTAGGGTTCCTCAGCAGCAGCTCTGCCAACTTTCGGCTTCGCCCTCGGATGGCAATATGGAGGGGCGTGTCTCCTTTCTGAGTGAAGAAAAATGCAAAATTGACTAATTGGACAAGATCTGTCCGTACAGGCGAGTGCAACTGTGTGCTAACAAGTACCTTGTCCACTGCCGACACCTTCGCTCCTTTATCCAGCAGAAGTTCAACTATCTCTATGTTCCTCATTTTTGTGGCTTTGATAAGTGGAGTCTCTCCCTCCTAAAACAAAGACAAAAAACATTTCATCAATATCATTCTAAAACGTATCTCGAACAGGAAGGTCTAAACACATTGGAGCTTTAAATCTATAATCAACACTATGCAAGATACCACTGTGCAAACATTATAGTTTTTCAAATAGAATTCTGTTCTGTTAGAAGGCAATATTCATAGTTGTCTGTCTGCATTTTTGGTCAACAGCATTTTAGCAGATATTTATATTACATTTGTTACTATCCTTGTTTAATGTGGTGAATAGAAATATTTACAGTACTTTAATTTTAAATTCAATATATAAAAGGAATATGCTACTTTAGAAGTAACAATCAAGAAATGTAAAGGATAAGAGAGAGAATATTTTACTCTCTACCCCTGATTGCGCCATACCTTAGTGCAGCTCTCGGTGTCAGGGTTGCACTGCAGGATGTCTCTCACCATGGTGGCGTTGCCTTTCTCCACTGCCCAGTAGAGGGCAGTCTTTCCATCCTGATGTGGAAAGGACAAGGTAAATACTGTACTAGCTTGTTTATCTCAGACAACTTAAACTGTCGGAATTACAAAAGGGCAGACGAACTAGTGTGAAAAGCTGAGAATGCAGTATATTATTGGGTGTTGTGCATAGTGTAGGTATACTGTGTAGTATTATGCCCATGGCATTAAGGTGTGTGTTTATATAGTAATATTACTTGTATATATAGAGTATTTGAATGATGGATTTAAGCTCACTAACCCAGGAAAAACAGAGCTAAGAAAACAGTATTAAGCAGCAGTGTGAAATTTCACATACAGAACACAAGAAGGCCTCCTGCCTGCCTTTAAACATCAATAAGATAGTGATAGAAGATAGTGAGAGGCGCCCCTACCTGGCCTCTGACGTCAATATCAGCGTATTTGTTCAGCAGAGCTCGGACTATCTCCACATGACCTCCTCTCACTGCTCCAATCAGCATCGTCTCCCCATTCTGAAGCGTATGGTGAAGGTGAGACAGAGCCGAAAAACAGACAGAGAGAGACATGTGACATGGCTCTTCTACATCTTAAAACATTCAAGCTTCTAATGCTACTGTGAGGTGGCCTCACCCTGTCTGTGATATTGACATAGGTGCCAGCATCGAGCAGGTCCTGTACGATCTCGGTGTGCCCCTCCTTGGCAGCAATGGCCAGGGCTGTGTTTCCATCCTTGTCCGTCATGTTGACATTCGGGTTCCTCTTCAGCAGCTCCTTAACGACCTCTGTAAAGCCACCTTTCACTGCCACAATCAGAGCCGTCATCGAGTTCTGAAATGACAAAGAAAGAGGGAATTTAAATTTGCAAATTTGTCTTTTCAACAAATGTTTCTTTCCACTTGACTGGGTGTTAACATTTTTGTTACTGTTCCATATAGAAAATTGTATAATTTACAGCCGAAGATTAACAAACTGTATGTCCCGAATGTTGTTTATTACAGCAGCTCTGGGAGACACTACAGGCTCAATGACAATTTATTATTGACATATTGTTCAGCAAGCCCAATAACTCATATATTTTCCCAGGCATTAGAGTCTCTTAATTACATAAAAATAAATTGCTCTGCGACATTAGCTACTGTAGCTCCATCTGGTTATTGATGCGACATATCAAACTATCACATCATTCAGTTTGTGTCAGCACAGATGCAACATGACTCCAAGGGGCACAGATGCGCTGCGTCATAGATGCAATCAATTATTTATTATTGCAGTTTACTAACACGTTTGTGGTGCTTGGGAGCATTAAATCTTGACTGTGGAAAAGCTACTCTGGCAAGAGCAGGCAGCTTTCTTTGTCATGGTACCCACTGTGAGCCCAAAACAAAATTTGACTGTTAAGCTACATGTTGAGACAACCGAATCAAATATCAACATTGTTTAGGAAACACTATGAAATATTATACCGTTCCAAATAATTGTGGGTGCAAAGCCATTGAGAAGCCTTTGTAACATGCACTCAAAAACTAAGATAAAATATTTTCAATATTTTTTCAGACTTTAATCTCTCGGGGGATTTCCAACCTGTCTATATATATCTAAGGACCTTGACAATAAAAACTGCCATTATATGACATTATAGTGTATATATTGTGATCAAGCATAATAATCAACATAATTTTATCATTCAATTAATACAAACATATTGTACTTTACTCAAGATCTTTTAATCTTAGCTATAAAAGATTACATTTTGTTACATTTTCTTTTACTTGTGTAAAACAACTCTACACTGCAGCTCTAACATAATTTAGTAATCGCATCAGTGAATGTACAGTGTGTAAAAAGGCCTATAAGGCTTTGTAAAGGCAAACTTTGATGAGTCTTTCTAGATGAAAGCAGGCTAGTTGGATCTCCTTTGACTACTACTGATTAACAGTGACCAACAAGTGAAAGAAAATCCATAATCTACTTACTGCTCCTTCCTGGTCCACATCAGCTCCGTTGGCCAGAAGGTGCATCACGCTGTCATAGTGGCCCTTCCTGGACGCCCAGATCAAAGGAGTGGTACCATACTGGGAAGAAATGAAGAATATAATGATTGAGTGCATGAGACCTGAGTGGCAAGAGATGATTTAGTCAACGACCCAAGTGCTTGTAAATAGCTATGAAGAAAGGACAATAAAAGGATGATTTTTTTAAAACTCATTTGACTTCATCTTCTGTGTGATTTAAAAACAATTAAATGATGAACATCTGTCAGTATGTTGTTACCTTGTCCGAGCAGTTGACCTTGGCTCCGTGCTGCAGCAGGAGATGGACAATCTCCGCGTGGCCTCGACCCGCTGCCCAGATAATGGGGTAGACGCTATACTGTTGGGGCAGATGACGGGGGTGAAGTCATGCCGACAGTAACTAATGATCAGTGTCAGGCCTGCGGTCGCACTAATGCTTTAAGCTACCTCATATGACTGAAACAGCAGATGATCGGGGAGGCACTGCACTGTGCAGGTGAAGAGAGAGTGGGCATGTGGTTGTGTTCGCATTTTTGTTACTCTGACGTTACGTTTACTGACATTTTCAACTCATATTCGTATCAGTTTATAACTAGCAAGCTGAAACACTGAATTACATTAATAGAAAAAAAACATGTGGGTATTTTCTTTACATTTTTCTGTAATTAGATTTAGTTTGAAAAGAGCGGTACGAACTTTCCTGCTGATGAACGAATGAACATACAGCATGTTACGTACTGTAAACATACCTTACATTTGTGTGATTTTCAGTGCTGATATAAAGGAACAACAGATGGCAGTGATCTTATGCTGCTATACAGTGTGTCCAGTCTCAGTACCTGACCAGTGATGTTGGGGTTAGCTCCTTTGTCCAAGAGCAGCTGGGCAACATCCGTACGACCTTTATAGGCTGCCCACATGAGAGCAGTCCAACCTCCCTGAGTAGGATACATACACATACACATAGCACAGCTGAGTTGAACATAGAAAATTATGAGGAGAGGAAACATGATTTGTTTATGATCACAAAACAGCTCTACATATACAATATGTAGCTTAATGGGGTTAGAACTTGCATTTCCCTGTGCAACCGTGTGTTGTAGAATGACAACAAATAAATGAACCATGTATCTTGTATGTAATCATAGGTATTATTTTATCAGAATAAAGCACAAAGGTAATCACAGTATTAAAATCAAGCCTGACAGAATAGGTAAAATCCAAGCAGATTTTGTGGTAGGAAAATGTGCTATAAACAGCTGGTGTGACACAGTTTCCAACAGTATCACACAGTGTGGTTTATTATAATCCCACTGTGATGACTGGCTGTGATGTGCCCTGTGCAGTTTAAATACGCCCCACACGACAATGAGACAGCTGATGTCCTGAGTCACTTGGCTGAGGATTTAAAATCAGCTCTAAATGTCTCATCGTATGTGATAAAATAGTGAAGGAAATAAAAAAATCAGAGCAAGAAATAAATGTAATAAATCGTTAACACTACCTACTGATGGTTAGTGCTCTTTGGGATTACATTTTTTAGCATTTCTGGTAGCTGGAAATGCACACTGCCTCTTGAGCTGGGTCATCAACATCATAACTAATACCAAACACGCACAGCCCCAGGTAATAAATATGTGTACCTCATTTGCATGTTGCTCATGAATATACAGAATAGGTGCTACGGCAAGCCTGCAGAAAACTGTCTGCCTCCAACAAGTCTAGATCCCAGGACTAAATCATATCACTGGCCCATGCAGAGACAACCAGAGCTCAGTAAATGGGATTACTACTCGAGAAAAGCCATCACACATAAAGTAATTTCATCTTATGTCCATTTCAAGGCTAATGGATCGTCCTTTTCAACCAGCACTGGGGTCATCACAGTTTCCTTTTACGTTTTTGATTATGTATATGTATCATCTTTTTCCAACAAACATAAACTGTCATGTCATTTTGGCGCTGAGGATACATTACTATCCCATCCAAGTTTAATTCTATTTTCTTAATTTTTCTTTTTTTTCCTCCTCTCCATTTTTTGGATAGTAAATAGTATATAGAGGAAACAATGAGAGACGAGGGGGGTGATGTCTAACAAAAAGTTCCTAGAGCCAAACTGAAGATGTTTTGTTTTTGGATGACGGCATGTTACAGTTATTCATTGTAGGATTAAAAATCCTACAATGTGATTTCCTGGATTCTTTCCCCCCATTCTGTCTCTCATAGTTGAAGTGTACCTATGATGAAAATTACAGGCCTCTCTCATCTTTTTAAGTGGGAGAACTTGCACAATTAGTGGCTGACTAAATACTTTTTTGCCCCACTGTATAACACAGAAAGTCTAACAGTTCTAACAGCAGATTTTACATGAAGGAAATCTTTCAGGTAAGTCTCTGCATTCTCACCATGTCTCGATGTTCCAGGTTAGCATTGTTCTCCAGCAGTTCCCTCACCACCTCGATGTGGCCCTCCTTAGCTGCCGAGATCAACGCCGTCCAGCCGTCCTGCACACACAGACAACCTGTTACTCTGTGAACTCCCGTCAGACTCCAAATCCAGTCGGACAAACGTCTGTCAGGGCTCTTCGTGGTCACGGCAGTGTACCTACCAGCTGGTCGTACCAGGTGCTCATGGGAACACGATGTCGCATGGACAGACGGGAGTGTCAGAGAGTAAACTGTGAAAGGCCGGAGCGACTACAGTTTGTGATGCTTCTTCTTTCTTCTTGTGCGAGAGTGAGTACAAGCTTGAGTGTGCCATGTGTAATAGCAGGTTACAGGTACGTGGGACGTTAATGAGAGGTGCAGTGTGTGAGCATTCATGCGTGTGCCCGCGTGTGAAGGTATATGCATGCGCGGGTGTGTGCGTGCGTGGGGGCCGGCTTCTGAAGGCTCAGGGTGTTGGCCAGCAAGTAGATCCTGTCATTTAGTCAAAAGAGCAAAGGTAAATGTGTGCGATACGTTGTCATTATGGCTCATGGAGGCTCATAATAGCTGTGGACTAAACCCGAGTGTGGTGAGTTCAGCAAGATGGAACATCAAGGCCACTAGTGCAGTTACGTCTTCTTTGCCCAGTGGATGATGTGGTTAAAAATGACCGCATTGTTTTTCACCTGTTTTCACCTGCGCATGTTAACACCATGTGCACCTGTGTGTGAGGGTGTGCTCATATTGGGCAGTTTGCGAGGTTATGTGTGTGCGTGTGCGAAGCTTACAACATCATCCAAGTTAACGTTGGCTCCTCTCCTAATTAGCTCTTGTACTATCTCCAGATTGCCCTGCTCTGCCGCCACCATCAGGGGAGTCTGTCCGTTCTGGAACA
Organism: Pempheris klunzingeri; assembly: GCF_042242105.1. Taxonomy (NCBI): domain Eukaryota; kingdom Metazoa; phylum Chordata; class Actinopteri; order Acropomatiformes; family Pempheridae; genus Pempheris; species Pempheris klunzingeri. The sequence continues at coordinate 12,889,416 of NC_092024.1, read as the reverse complement.
AGGAGAGAGGAAGGGAACGGAACTGTGATACAGATTTTAACACACCAACAAGCCAATTAATTATACCGTTTTCTCTGTAATCCTGTGAGAACTCACTGGGAAAAAAAATTACAGGCGGTGATATTATTTGATGGTTTAACTCTGTCGGACAATCTGATAATCAATCCCTCATTACAATATACATAAAAAGCATTTCTGTTCAGTTTAAAGGATAAAGGATGTTATTCTATAATTTTCTTACTAGGATCAGTTCATTGTAAGATTTGGTCTTTTGGATTTGTTGACAAATTAACATTCCATTATTCTTTAACTTAAAATGTAATGTGTACATTGCATGCACAGGTAACAGACTAAACTGATGCTTTCCATATAGCCCTCTAAACTTTGAGTACTTAGTGTCTAAAAAAGTATTTTCAAATTAAATGGGGTTTAATGTGGATTTTTGACACATCAACAGAAAAAGACAAAGTAAAGGTAAAAGTGAAATCAGATCTCTAATGGCACTATATCTCATACAATTTAAAGGAAAATGTTAACCTTCCATAAGTCAAACACAACACAATATAATAGACACAGACTGGTATCTCTTTTTCCACAAAGCACTTGTTACATGATCTCAAAGAGCCTTGAGCCTGAACTTACATCACTCCTGCTGTCCACATCTTTGAACTTGTCCAAATGTGCTTTGATGGCAGCCAGGTTCTCCTCCTCTACGTAGCCGAACAGACTCTGGACGGCCAGAGAGGTCATCTTCAGGGAGGTGGTGGTATCCATGGCTGACTGCTAGCCACCTGTACACCACTGTAGGGCGAGAGGAGGGCAGAATAGCATTCACACAGGGCTAAAGATACTAATGGCATCTATCTGGCCTGCACAGCTAAATGTACAATGCCAATAAGATAGAAGCAGAGACTTTAAATCAAAGCCGGTGGAGAGGGTGTGGTGGATCTTTGAAGTGATGCTGGGGAATAAACGAGTACTTTCTAAACCCAGCTCACACGCACAAAGTCACCCATACAAACAAAAAACAGAGGCTGCATCTTTTGCCCAGCTAAAAACATCATGACATATAATCAGAAAAGAGGGTTTCACATTTTAAAAAACATGCAAGTCTTTACCTAGGAGCAGTACTTTATAGTGTCAAGTCTGGTGCATAAACACAGATTTATTGCTTTTGCTCTTATTTGCATATGTACTCTTTCCATGCATTTTTGCACACAGTTTTTACTTTTAAAAGTAAAAGTGGATTGTCAGAAAGTGTAATTTTTCTGCACAAGCATCTGTGTTTGCCTTCACTGTCATACCTGACATACGCACATGCACAAACAAAAATAGATTCCTAAACCTTTAGGACACAGTTAACATACACTCAGTTTTCGGTTTATGAGGTGCACCTACTTAACATGCTAGTTGGCATTCTAATGCAACAACCTAAGTAAATAAATAAATCCTTCCTTCATGATGGTTGCACTGCTCAGTTTTCGTTGAAACTATGGATTCAAACAAATATAGGACAATAACATGCTCATTACACACGAGCTGACAGGGGCACTTGGTTCAGTTCAGTTTAGTTCAGTCTGCCTGCTCATGCTGAAAACATTAGCTGAACTTCATCTGCTCAGTATAATGAAGGCAGAGCGATCACAATGCTCTACTCACAAAAGTCCACTAAGTCATCAAATACCCACTGAAGAAAAACAATAGTCTTTAAACTTGGATCCTTTGACGTAATGATGACTTGGACAATCGGTGCACTCGACTGTGTGCTCCAATTACATCAACCTCAGTTCTACCCTTCTCCGCTGTCGTAAATTGGACTTACGTTCACTAAACAGGAAAGTTTTTAAGTGCCTGAAAGCACAATAGGCGCACAGATGCATACTATTTCACTGACACTGCTTTGCATTGATGGGAAAATAGCAGTAACGTGCAGTTAGGCAATTGCATCTGATGAATCAATGCCGACAGCCCACTTTGGTGAAATTATCCATAATTAGGCTTCACCGTTCTACAGAATTATTTTACACCCAGACATACACGAACACGTTTCTCTATTTAGTCAGTTTTACCTATTTTTAGCCTTGGATTCAACAGCACCACACATAAACTATACTTCTGTAACCTGACAACCTGTCCTCAGGAAAACAATATGCTCTAAACTGTCACAGCTTTCCAGACATTACATGTGTAACTTATGTGTAGAATCCCCCTCAAACATGCTCGCTTCAGCTGTATTAGGGATTCAAGGGGTCGATGAAAAACTCATTAATGATTCATAGAGTTGAGCTCTTCCATCATGGTCAGACTTACTTCCTGCCACAGTAACACAATTAATGAGCTGCATTCATTGCTTCTAAGTTGCCTTGGCAATGGGTTTTACATAAAGACTAGCAAACACGCTGCCTAACATTTCAACATAATCTGTGAGACAAAGCAGCTCAGGCTCAGGTTAAAAAATGCTTAAACATCACATGCCTGTTGGGTTGTCAGTACAAAGGCCCAAATCAGTGATTTCAGTCAAATCCAGAGCTTTCAATCAATGAATAACTAATTTTTTTGTTGTTGTATGACCCAGTTTCTTCAGTCACAATCGCCTGCAATTATTCTCCCATATCAGACAGTGTTATTCATAAATGAAAAAAACCCTTTGTTTACAGTGAAGGCAACAGGGGCCTGTTGACACACCCTCTTCAGCTCCCTGTGTGTCAGCACAATGGGTGGACGATAGCACCACACAAGAGCCAATCAGTAAGCATTGAGCTCTCTTTTAAGAAACAATCTGATGGGAGCTCACACACATTCTTTAAACAAAACATGCACCTGCTAAAAACCAATGAAAAGGAGAAAGATCCATTAAAACCAACAATTAAAGCTGCTAAAAGAATGACACGAGGTATCCAGAAAACACCAATAAAGTAATCATAAAAACCCCTTACCTCCTCCCCTTATCCCTGTAGGGTGAAGCTTGTATTTATTTGGCTATTCACCACCAATCTTCATCCCTTGCTCACTCGCATACACTATCAACAAGCACTGCCGGGATCAGGCTTCGCATCCCCCCTTCACTCAAGGCTGAATATTAGATGAGGGGGCTGGCCCACGCCCATCTCTTCCCAACACAATAGGCACACACGACCAGACTGCCACTCATTACATGCACTGGCTCAGCACCAAATGATACAGATAAAAGGGGAGAGACAATGAAGATGTTGACCTAATTTGTACGATTTTATTCTATGAGTAATGAGCAATAAAGTAACATTTGGTTTTAATGGTAGCTGTCACTGGCAGATTATCACTCTTGTCACTTGAGTGTGTTTAAATGCTCAATTGTTCATCAATCGAAGCCAAAATGTTAAACTGATCCTGAAACACTTTTACTTCATTTAAATATCTACTACTATTGGCCATAAGAAATCCTTAGCCTGCGTGTTGGATGAGGAAATACAGACAAAAATCAACAAAATATCATTATATTTTAAATAAAGCCTAAATATTGACATGTGTCAATAAATGGAGTATACTTTAGATATAGATGAGTGATTATTATAGATTGACTATTATTTTATTGACTAATATTTTCTAGAAAATAGTGGAGAACATTTTTCCCAAACCAAGGCAACATCTTCAAGTTGCAAGGTTTGTTTGACCAACCACCCAAAACCAAAAAGAAGGTTCGCTGAAACTGAGTTCTTTTTGTTTTAAAAAAAAGACTTCAGTGATTGTCTGATTATCAAAATTGTTACCAATTAATTATTCTGTGGATTTATGGGTTAATTGACTAATCATTTCAGCTCTCTAGATAAAGGCATTAGTTCATCAGTTAAGATTAAGAAGCTACAAGAGAAGAAATTTTGGAAAGGTGAATTTGGCAGAAAAGTGATGCAGTTTTACCAACAGTCTTCCCACTAAAATTATGAGATGAACACAGAGATATTCATCACTGTAAAGCAGGAAAACACACAACTATCTAGGGCAACCAAAATCCCAGATGATATCTGATTTCCATACACACCATGTTTATATCAATACACAGAATGGCCCTGATCTACTTTCAGGTCAGATTTTGTCTTGTATTTATGTAAAAACTCAGACCGCTTGATACCATCATGAAAATTGAAATAAACTCCTTGTCAGCTGTGCTGTTATCTGAACACACAAGCTGTAACTTGGGCAGCAGCACTGGATGGGATCTCTAAATTTAACCAGTCAGCTCTCTTTGGCTCGTCATGTGGGTATGAAACTGCTGAGGATTCAGTTCCCTGCCACATACCAGGGTCTGCTCCAGTAGCTCCAATAAACTGCTTTACTGGGTTGTTTGGAAAACTTTATCATCAAACCCTGGAGCTGGTTCTCTTCTATCAGTGTATCAGTCTGTGGTAAAGACTGGAGGTTTTACTCTGACAGGTTACACATGTTAGGAACAAATCCTGGTCTGACTGACAGCCAACCAGGAACACTTTCAACATAGTGGTGACAAACATACGTTTCCTGTCTGGATCTGCGACTTCAGATAAAATGTCTACAACAACAACAACAACAACAACAACATCATCAGTTATGGCAGATCAGCCATCGTCAAAAAGTAAACATCTGGATGACACACACACACACACACACACACAGACATCACCTAGATGTTTGACCACAGTAGACAAATTAAAGCTATAATTTCCTGGTTTTCTGGTGTCTAACAGACGGGTTTTCACACGGATGTTAGCAGCAGAGTGACTTCCCGTGTTCACCGCTGTCACTAACGGCAAAAAAAAACTAGCCAAACTCCCAGCGGCTAACAGGCTAACGTTAGCTCACAGTGGCTAACTCTCCAACAGGTCCTTACTCACTTTTATCTCCTCCATAAGAGAAAAAAACACAGCGCACCAAAGCTGACGTCCTCTTACCTTGGCTCGGCTTTTGATTCAAGTCCGGGAAATGCAGCCAAAATACTGTTTTTCACCTCATAATGTGGCTTCTCCGTGTATGTGTGTGTGTGTGTGTGTGTGTGTTTCGGAGCGTTAACCTGCTACAGTCAGAGCTCCTCCTCCGATGGTTCCAGGGATCAGGAGTCCTCCCCACCTCCTCTCACTCCTCTCACTCCATCTGCAGGTTTTATTTCAGCAGGTTCAGATTTAAAAAGCATATAAGGATAATATAGGATAATATATTAAAAAAAAAAAACAAAGATTAACTGTTTTCCTGCGCATTAAACTGCAAAACGGGATATAAAGTACTTTAAAAGTGCTCCAGCTCAACCAGTTAGAGCATTAAAACTCATTACACGAATGCATCAGTCATATCTAATGATAGAATTTAGAAATAATTAAAAAAAAGACTGGATCCTTATGATACTATAGATGTATGCTGATAGTACCTCTGTAAGTACTTTAAGTACAGAACTTTTACCCATAAAGGAGCTTTTTTATGTTGTGGTACTGCTACTTCAATCTGAGTTAATGACCTTCATCCATCACTCACTTCTGTTCTGTTTTCTCCCATGTGTATGCATGTATTAAACAATAAAGGAGGAGCATACAGGTGGTGGTTAGTTTAATAGAAGGAGGGCATATGTCTATCTTTACAGGGTGGGTGGCCGTGCTCTGGGTGAGCCACACACCCAAACACACATGCATGACAAATAATAAAAGTGTTGGTAGTACGCTACTTCAAACATTTGATTTGTGAATGTGCTTGACAATGTGCTCTGCAGTTGTTTCTTTTGTAAAGAATATGTGAAAATGTTTTTGCCATTTGCTCCCATGTGTTAGCAGTTTCTGGAAGTTAATATTGAAACTGTCTGAGGATGTGGTGATGTCAGGGCTAACTAACCGCGCTGGAAACATTTCACAGTTGTAGGAAGGGCAGCCTCAAGTCACAGCAACAGGGCTTTTTAACAGCAGACTCTTTAGCCTGTCAGAGTGGGAAAAGCTCAGGTGTTACTTATAACATCAGCAATGACTGTTCTGTTCATGTGTCCCTTCTGAAACGTACGTTTTATTTGAAAATCTACTACTATTAGCCATTAGAAATCCCTTAGCCTGCATATTGGATGAGGAAACATTGACAAAAATCACCACAATATCACTATATTTTAAATTAAAAGCCTAAATGTTGATATGTATCAATAAATGGAGTATACGTTAGATCAGTGATTATTATAGATTAATGACCTCTGCTTTTCCCACCGTGACAACATTTCCTGTGTATAAAAGGCATGTGATGTCATGTTCATAAGGTGCACATGCAGTATATTTTGACTTAGCCCCCTAAATATCCACTACGCTTGAACTAATTTCAGCATTATATGTAGACAGAATTTTATGGATTTCTTTAAAATTTTTGTTTTAAAAAAACATTTCAGCCACGTTCAGCATTATGTCATAGCAGAAAAGGCAAAGGTTTGTTTGATAACCTTCATAACATCTGCATGACATTTAGGTGAGTTAGCTTCAGGGCTTTGGTACTGTTATTGTCAATGACATTTGTTTTACCTGTACTTTTCCTGCTAAGACAAGTCAAAATGTCTGATGTCAAAGTGTATCATAATAATACAATAATCTAGACAATGCGAGGAAACTGTATGTTGTAGGGATTTTTCCTTTCCTTTCCTTTCCTCAGCGTTTTTACTAATATTCATTTTCATCACAAGCAAAAAAAAAAGGATATTTTGAAGCAATTTGTTTACATTACTAGACAAAAAAATAAGACATATTTTCCAATATCAGTTTTAGTGTTTAAAAATAATTTCTCTTTATTTTGCCACATAAATCAGAATTTTAATGAACTGTTATACAAATCTTTCAATAAATTTCCTTCTGACACAAAAATAACCATTATGTTACACAGGCACACACACATACTACATGGACACATGCACACACACGCGCCCCGGCACGCATACACACGAAACAAAATGCGCCATTCTTGATTTGGCACTTTGGACATATGGAGCAGTTTGCATTGATCTGCTGGTTTGGGTGGCCATGCAGTGCAATAATTGCTATGTTCGTAGAATGACATCCCTTTCCTTTAAGTGGGCCACACTCGCCTACACAGGGCCCAGGCTACAAATATAGTTTACATGAGACCACATCGACATGTACGGATCACATGAATACTGGTACACACACACACACACACACACACACACACACACACACACACACACACACACACACACACACACACACACACACACACACACACACACACACACACACACACACACACACACACACACACACAGTTATGGCAGGAATATGCAAATGTTAGAACATCTTAAAAAGAAATGAAAGAGGTCCATACTTCAAAGCTCAGTCTGCTGCTTTGTTATTTCACATAACACAAATGCAACAAACCAACTCAAATTACTGACAATATTTTTTTAGGAAAGAAAAATGCACAACTTCAAAGTGTTTATGATATTGTGGACTTGAAATCCCCAGAATATTTCCTGCTCTAACAGATACATAAAAATGTGTCTTTTAACTGTTTAAAAAAACCTTCTAGGTTGCCTTTTCTGCACCACATTTTCTTGACTAAATCCATAAAAGTGTCCAATGAAACAGAAATTTATCACATGGGTGGCTGTTTGAACTGCTGCGTAAAGATTAAACTGGGGGATCTGAAAGGCTTAAGGTGAGCCGTGGATTAAAACAACATGGAGAACCAGTGTCTCTTACATCCCTCAATAAATGCACCCGAAACATCCCCAATTCTACCGTAAGTGCACACAATATGAAATAAGACCGTTAACCCCAACAGCTGGTCTATGTCTTGGAATTTTGTACAATATTGTGAACAAACATAAATATCAGATTTCCTCACAGACAAATGCAAATTGTACACTTGAATAAATTTGTGGCCTGAACACAATATGTGCTTTTAGGCACCGTGCATCAAATTGGAATCGTGTCTTTTACATTAATTTGGCTTGAAATAATTATGGCCTTATGACCTTTTGTCAATTAAATACATCTTCAGTGAATGTTGTGTGATTTCTATTACATTTGTAGAATTTAAGACAATTACTTATAATGCAAGAGTATTTAACAGTGACATTCACAGTCATTTTGTTTCCCCAGTTATAGAATTTTATTATTCACTTGCATTAATTAAATAGTGTTGGATACTTGTATTAGAGAGACATTTGAACCCAGAGGAAATCTGTTGTGTTAGAAATAGAAAAAAAAAAAAAAAAAAATCACACCCCTGAACCGCAAATCAGAAAAAGGAACAAAATCTAACTCATAAACTCCCTTTGAAACACACATTTAACTGATGAGTCAAGAAGCAGCAGATATGAAAAATATAAAAAGAAACAAGAAATCCATTTAGTAACTCTTGAGTGCCTCTTTTAGACTTCCCACAGCTGGAGACGGACGAGATCTGAATTTCCACTTTGGGCCTCTCTATGATGGGCAAAGTCAATCGATTCCCGGGGAAAAAAACAAACGTAAAGAATGGATTTCAAATAGTGTTGTCACAAACATCTAAATACAAAACACGTACAATATGATTCCTTCTCCAATAAAGATTTTTTTTAAAAAAGACATAGAAATCAAACAATGTTTTGAGGATCCTAAGGCCTGTTTGAAATTGGCAGCTGATGATAAAGGTTATGTTTCTTTTACGTGAACACATTTTTCGGTTTCCACCTAACAGAGGCTTGTATCCAGACAATGACAAAAACCCTCCACATACTGCACATCTGTTCTGTTTGTATAAGCTGACACCACAATGGTGAAACTGCATTTATGTTCTTGCAGCGTCCCATCCAACTGTTACTTCACCAGACGAGTACATAGAGGGTTTAAGGCAGCTTGGGAGTCTTCATTTCCACTAATGTAATGTAAAGTAATCGCTATCACTCATTAGTTTACACCGTGGCCATTGTTACATCCTGGTCTCTCATCCATGTCAGAAGTGTGATTGCTGTCATCCTTGCTACCGGAAGTTTTGACAGAACGTTGACTTGTGTTTTCTGTCTGTTAGGATTTTCAGAGCGTCCGATATTTGGTTCTTTGTCAGGTAAACAGACTCGCCACACTCCAGCTCTCAGTGGTTTTCTAATGCGTCTCAGTGTTTTCTGCTGATGAAGGGACTGCGCATTGCTGTCTTGAGCCTCATGTGGCTTTGTCTTTCTGGTTGCAGTTGTTGTCTGTGCTGTTGTGGTCCGTCTGGTTGTCCTGAAGGCTGTCCTTCTGTACGCCGTCCTGCTGCTCTTGGGCCTGCCGGCGTCTCGATTTGACGGGCAGGCCAAGTACCACCAGGAGACAGAGGAGATGTAAGCAGTAGTACCAGGACCTGCAGAGAGATCCCGAAGTGAGAATTTCCTCAACAGAACTGTATTAACTGTAATAACTTTGACGATCCCTTAACTTAAAAGGGATTTTTATTTTTTAATTTTTCCAACAGTTCAAAATATCTGCCAAACTAATGACATGCTTCAGCTGCTCAGCTGCTAGAGTGGCTTTAGACTCTTAGCCTAAACTAACCTAAATATCTATAAATGAAATAAAACCTTATCAGACTTAAATAATACCCAACAGATATGTGTATTTTTCAGCTCTTTCCCCAACATCACTGCTCCTTTAATGAGTCTGTTTTATACTGCGAGTTTAGCAGCCAAGCACTGATTTAACAGCTGTCCTCATCTGAATGACACTGACCACTGCCGGCCTTTATTTCAAAGCAACCGCAGAGAAATGTTAAGGCTGCTCATTTTATTTCCTCCCCATCAATCCTCCCCATCCTTCGCTCATTAAACCGTCTCGTTAACTGTTACAGCCTGACAAGAAGGAACCGGGCTAATGAAAAAGTGTTAATTTCTGCACTGTGGCCAATAGCTTTGTTTACATGCTTAATATGACAATTATTTTTACACAACAGCAGGGTACACAACTCACTCTACTAATTACTATCCAGAAAACCAGAGGCTGTAGTATTCTCTCTTGAACACTCATTTTTGTTTAATGGACTCCACAGTGTCAACAGTGCAGTGCAGCTCAAAGCAATACTGTATCAATATCAACACACAATTCAATCAAACCAACATACCGGTAGAATTTGAGCGAGGGTCCCACAGCAAGTAGGACGAATGGTGCCACTGTGTAGCTGATGGCAACCTGAGTCCATGCCCACGTGATGACATCGTAGATGCGCTTGTATGAGTCAGAGACCAGGAAGTATGGTCTGATGTTGTGCCTGACCTGGAAAAAAAAAAGGTTAAAAATAGTCAAAAAATAAGACCATTAAAAACAGCAACCGTAAGCAACAGCAGATCTAAAAACACGCAGACATTAACAGACAGCAGGAGGCCAGACGAAGGCCACTTTGAACAAATGTGTCTTCAGCTACTCTTTAAAGGCATCAACCAGATCGCAGATCAAATGCCTCAAGGAAGGCCGTTCCACAGTGTCAGAGCCACCACTTCTATTGGTGCGATTATCTTTCATTTTCAGTCGAGTGCGAGGGACTGACCCTGTAACTAACCCCTTTTCAAAGGACCCAAGAGACCTACGGGTTCTATACGTGAAAACAAGAACCTTAAAATGAATCCTGAACTCGATGGGAAGCCAGTGTAAAGAGGATAGGATGGGTGTGATATGAGTTGACCGGTGAGTTGAACTTAAACAAAACCTTCAAGTGAAAGAAACTGTAAGCTTTAAATCGAACTCCACCCATTTGACAGTACAGTAAACTAGACTTGACTTGAATCAATTGACCTAGTTCCTGAGATCTTTCATGCCAGCAGGCATTACTGCCCAGTTCTGCTTATAATCTGCTCATCCTTCTCTTTTTTATTTTTCCTTTTTCCATCTTCAGAGAAATCTATCTCTGAACATGTCCGTGTGGCAGCGGCCAGTAGGTTTACGCTGTAACTGGGTCAGTGGTCTCCTTGTCCTCCTTTAGATAAAGCAAGTCCCTGCAGGAACTCAACTGGACAGCACATTTACTGTGATGGCGTTTCAGTTCATCACGCCTCTCAAGCAGATTATCAAGAATTGCAGCGTAGATTTCCTCCTGTACCATCACTCCACTGTCTCCACATTAATATCCTCATGTCTCCTTCTTTCAAGAGGCTAGAGAGAAGAAGTCAGGCTTAGCACAGATTAGTGGTAATGGCCTCACACTTTAACATGAGGTATAAGTGGTATACTACTATATCATTATCCCCTTACTGTCCATTAAAAGGATTTTGTTACATGTTTGTGGATCTGCTAAGCAGCTGTGGTAAATCTAAAGAGCTCTTAGATTCTTGCAGAATGATGGTAAAACCGAATTAATCTAATTTTCCGGCAACATTTCTATGACACTTGTACTATTCACCCCAAATATTGTGATTTCTATGCTGCAAGAGAGACTTATGTGTTTCTTTATATCTGTTTGGCTGAATCTGGCTCCAACAGTAGGTGCAGTACAGACAGTGTGTGTACTCACTGCACGTGCAGCCATGGTCATGACAATGCCAGTGAGGAAAGTCAGGTAGTAGCCGGGGTAGACCCCGTGCCACATGGCTGACAGCAGGAAGGTGGCAGCAGTGGGGTTGATGGCACAGCGCTCATAGCACACCCTGTGGAGGAGATGGACATGATCAGTTTGGTTTGGTCACAACGACAAGTAAAAACAAATGGAAGGATTTCCTTCTAGAGACTTTCACCATTTGAAAAAAAAACAAAAAAATGGATAGCTATTGTCAAATTTTATCACAACACGGCCTGAAAAATGAGCCAGAAATGCTTGTGTTTGCAATTAAGAACAGAACAATTCATGATTTGTGTGTACTTTATTATCAAGCTTACCTTTTGAGCCAAAGAGCTGTCTGGATATTCCAGTTGTCTAAGAACATCTTGAAACTGGTGGCGAACTTAAAGTGAAACCAAAACAATATACTTTTAGGCTTTAGTTGAAAAGGGCCTTTACATGAACACAATAGACCTCACAAAAAAGAGCCTAACCTCAATGTCCAGAATTCTGAGATTTGATATCAGGTCCCACCGCGGGGAGCCGTCTTTGTTGTATCCATTGAAGCCAAATCCGGCAGCGTTGTTGATAGCATCAGCTGCAGGGGAAAGGTACAAATGTTTCTGAGTGCTACGCCGGCGACAATAAAGGATGACAGGAGCTCCATGTCCATAGAATACATTAGTTTGTGAAGCATTGTCAGAAACAGATGGAGATGAAGCATCACATGTATTTGTCATTGGGAGGAACAAAGGGGTGCAGTTTTCAAGTTTTCAGCACTAGATGGCACTGTTGTGTAAGGAAAGGCTGTTAAATAAGAGCTTGGACTTTTTTTAGGCTGTGTCTCAACATATTGGAAAGACTACTTTAAAAATAACCAGCCTCTCTGAACCTAGAACAGCTCAGTGCATTCATACCACTCAAATGAGCAGCAGCATTGAACAAAACCAAAGCGGTAATGCTTCTGTATAAAACTCGCACCAGTTTTAGTCCTGCTTGGGCTCATGTTTATAACTGACAGAGGAAGATGCACCAAGGCCTTTCAAGGGCACCTCACTGTCACGCTGCCTCTTTTGACACCTAATTCACATTTGATCACATATGTGATCCTAAAGGCCAAGCGCAACTAATTACTTCCTCCTCCCGCTCTCCCCACTTTCATTGCATGTTATTCATCCAAAGCCTGTGATGGACATGACAGTTATCACAAACATAGTCATTGTTTTCTTGTTGTTTTTCCCAATCAAATCATAAAAAATGTACAAAGTCACACCAAACTCACCAAGTGTCCAGACAAAGTAGTACTTTGGCCTCAGAGCCAGCATGGCCAGGTAAAGGTAGATGACCTGAAGGTGGAAAGGAGTGGACTGGACAAAGTCATCGTCTATGGAGTGCTCCACTGGGAGCAGCTTGCACAGCGACAGATAGATGGCCAGCGAGATGGCACACGTACACAGCTTGGAGATGACGTCATTCTGGGTGGAGGAGAGACAAGACAGTAGAATATAAAGAAGCAGTCCCATTAGACCGTATTATATTCAAGAACAACAATAATCATGTTAGGAGACTTTATACTTCAAAAGCCCTATTCAGTTGACTTGAGGTTAACTCAAGTCCTTGAGCGTTCTCTATTTAGCGTTTTATATTTAGCAATGTCTGTGTCTCAAATTTGTTCCTGTCTCCTCTGACACACACCCAAATCGTCGAGTGTAATTCATATTAACAATGCATTATGCACTAAGGGAACACAAATAACCTTGAAGTTTAGACATTTGCATCATTAAATTCTCAATAACGTCTCGGTTTCTGCTTCTCTAAAGGGAACCAAACGCATTATAACTGGCCAGCACCTCTTAAAATGGCTCTTTGTCAAACATTAATCAAATGTATTTAAAAGAATACAATAGTTTTAAGTCCCATTTTGTAATATAATAACGACTTATTCAGGAACTCTCTTTGAGGGTTTTAAAGCATTTTAGAATGTTTTTCGACAACCATAGAACAAAATTTGGGTCTATTTTACCACAGTGTTTGAAATGTGTTGTACCTTGGGTGAGGGTTCACTCTGCTTGTACTTTCCATTCTCCTTGCCGTTAGCGTTCTCCTGGTGGCGTGGCTGGTAGCACGTGCCTTCGATGAAGGCCATGTAGTCGTTGTAAGAGCAGGTGGGCCCCGCCAAGATGCCCATGAAGTTACAGTTGTAGCTCAGGTACTCCAGCAAGCTGGGCATCCTCCTTAAGGGCCACGAGGAAGAGACAAGAGCAGATATATTGAGAAAAAAACAGAAATTAGAAGATGAAACCATGCAGTGCTTAAAAGACAATATAATAGGATGGCACTGAGATACCAATATGATCTAATTTATTGAACTGTGCAGGAAAAGAGGGAAATCCTGAGTGCTTTGACCGACTCTCTAATTCCTCACCTTCCCAGCGGCCATCTCAGAGTTAGCAGCTGACTCACAGTAGCCCAAAGATTTATGAGACAAAGTTTTGGTTCCTCATACTTCGGGACCTTAGGCCAACACTGGTCAACACTGCATTTCTGTTTATGTCAAAATGTCAGTCCTGCTTTCTGTCTCTTGTCTCTGCTCTGCTCAGCTATGTTGTCACATATGCTGTTAGCTTACAGAAGCAACACGTCTCCCTATGAAAAAAACCCCTGCTTTTCACATTGTTTCTGCACTTCGGCTACAGTCTCCAATAGTAACCATCAGGCAAAGGAATCTGCAGTTGCAATGCAGGGTAGATGTAGGGCATTCCTACAATACAGGTCACATGAGAGGAGCGAATGCGTGGTTTTCTGGATACAGAGTGCCTAACAACTGCTTGACAACACCAGGGAGAGCCTGAAAGGGGAGCGATGTGGTTATTTCCTCTGCAGAAGGCAATGGGCATCATTTCTTTCATTATCCTCTAATTGAGGACCATGTTAGCATTTTAATTCAGCTTGACTGTCTTGAGTCAACCCATCATCTGAAGCAGAAAAAACATACCTGAGTCACATACCTGATAGCTAGGTATTTCTGACTGGGAGTCAGCTGCCCATCTCGCTTGGTCAAACCTACAGACAGACACAAAGTGATACATGTAACATTCAAAAATACATATGTGTGTGTGTGTGTGTGTGTGTTGCGTGTTTAAAAAAAAAAAAATATATATATATATATATATATTTTTTTTTTTTTCTTTTTATTATTTTCTTTATATTTTTTTATATAATATATATATATACATATACATATAAATATATATATATATATATATATATATAAAAATAAAATTTAAGTCATGATGTACACCTGGAAAATATGTTCTGGGAGTCTCAAAGTACATTCAGTTGTAATGTGAGGTATGGATAACAGCATAATAGTAAAGAATACACACATCCATTGCATGTATTCGGATAAAACACTAGTCACTGTAATAATAAAGGCTGACCCACAAGATTTGTAGATATTGCAACCACATATGGCAAGTGTCATAGGACCCTGCCATTGCGACACATGGGTCAGAGGCCAGGAAGGACATGCGTGAATGGCCCTGTAATGAAAATAACACCAGCTTCCTTCAGCTGAGTAAGCAGAGGACAGTGAGTGAGTGAGTGAGAGAAGCAAGACAGGATGATGCAACAGAGTGAGCAAACCTCACAAGGATTCATCACTTAGCACAGGTTGTTCCACTGTTCTAGTTGTACTTTTGTGTTGGCTCCTTACTGATAAATATTACAAGAGGACAAATTATCCCTTGGCCAGACATCCTGGTAGCAGTTACCGTTGTTACTGAAAAGGTGAGTAAAGGTCTGCTCTATTCTTTGGGCTAAATTTGTGGGTATATTTGTTTTTCGTTCAGTCTGCTCTTTGTTTATGAAGACCTGAGGCTTCGCAACTCATTAGACTGAACACTCACGGGCTGAATTAGGCATCACGGTGTACAAATAAGGTTGAGCGTACAGCTCATCGTGCAAGGCTGTGTTTACTTAAACTCTGCTCCTCCCCCTAGCCATGATTAAACCTCTGATCCCAATCAAATGAAAGAAAAAATTAATTGTGAAGCAACTTAACTCTGTATTCTTCTTAGAAGCTGGAATACGAATCTCTTTTAAGCATTTTACTGTATATAAGTACAGCAACATACTGTGCAGTGTGTGTTTGTGTGTGTGTGTGTGTGTGTGTGCGTGTGTGTGAAAGTATAAACAGCAGGCAGGTCTCAGGGTGTGACAGTTCTCTGAGGACGGGGATTACAGTCTTAGTTTCTCATTAGACTCACAGTTGCGAGAAGAATCAGTGACCTGAACGGAATTTAAAACACAACGCAGACATGCATGCACCCATCAACACGCACATCAGTACACAAACTGTTATTAAACTGCTGATTGTGTTCAGTGTAGAATATCCTGAGGGGACTTAAGACTCCAAGTGGGAACTAAAAAGCTGCGAGTGCCTCTCTTACACTTGATCACACCTGTTTATTTTAACCTCACTGTCAAGTCTCCATCTTTATTTATTACTCGTTTGCACCTGTGGTGTTTTGGTTAATAGCTAATAAGTAGTCACTTGTTTTCAAAAAGCTGATTCAGTATCCGCATGGCACAGGGCTGTATGGTTAAACCATTACAATCAAATGTTTGACAGAATAAAACCCAGTTTAAATTTGGCTTGTGCTTAACATTTAACTGTTACAGAGAGAGAGAGAGAAAGAGAGAGGAAGAGAAGAGAGTGCACACTTGGCCATTGCTCCATTACATAACTATGTTTATGCTCTCTTTCTGGTTCACTAGCCCATTGTCAGAACTGACTACTGGCTCGGAAACGTGGCCATGTGATCCGTTTTTAAACTCCAAAGAGAATTGAACCATTTTCACTTCTGTCACGTCTGCCACTTGTTTTCTCTCACAGAGGATACGCACCCACACACGCACACATGCACTCACACATGCACTCACACACACACACACACACACACACACACACACACACACACACACACACACACACACACACACACACACACACACACACACACACACACACACACACACACACACACACACACACACACACACACACACACACACACACACACACACACACACACTGAAAACACACATGCATTAGGGACACATTGATGCTTGTCTTACCATCATGTATTTCAAATGCCAAGCTGGTAATCTTCTGTGTTATAACCATCATGGGCCTGATAAAAAGCATCCAACAGAAAAAGGCCAAGTTAAAAAATATGAATTTTGAAACTCAGCACAGTACAAACAACCAGACTTTTTCAAAAAAATATTTCCCTCACATACCAAACCTTTTAAATGCTTGTTTTTTAGTTTAGTGGATATCATGTCAAACTGCAAGCCTATACTTATTCAACCAGTATTGTTGAATTTTACTATTTTGTAATCATGGAAACAGTATCAGCTGCAGGAATATCTCCACAATGGCACATTTCCTCCAGGATAAGTGCAGACCTTTCTGGAACTTCCTGTAGCTATTCTTTCTGTTCTTCTTCTCTATTCTATGCTACCTTTTTTTTTTTTTTCACCAAGTCTGCTCTAATGTGCTTTAGCTTTCATTTAGATGTCTACAACCTTTCTGATGAGGGTTGCATAAACAAGTATATATTCCCGAATAACTGTATACATGAAAACTGCTGACAGCAGCATCAAGTTAAGCTACAGAGTCATAAACACGCAACAGGCCAGAGATTATTATTCTTATTTATTTATTTTAACAAAATTGCTAAAGAATACTGAAGAATACTACAGACTACCTGGTTGTGTAAAATGAAGCACATTTGGCTGTAATGAAAGTGAATTTGACATTTTCAAGAAAAACAGAGGGGCAGCAGACGAGTAGTTGAAATAGTGAAATCTCTGCCCTCGCAGAGGCAATATGGGTTTGCATTAGGTTGCTTAGCAACTAGCCACCCCCACCCTGCTGGGAGTGCAGGCTGTCTGCTTGAATTGTCAGACAGTCTGGAGAAATGGGAACCAACCACAGGGAACTATGGACGATATCGTCATCCTCCCGCGGACGCAGCAGTGTGACACACTCTTGTTTCTGTTTAGCTCAGACTGTCATATTCAATATTCCCCTGACTCTCACCGGTAACTTCTCTTGTTTAGCATTATTTGCACTCCATTTAGCATTCAACATTAAGTGAAGGTGATTCAGTGACGGTCTTCAGTTTTCAATCAAGAAGCAAAAATATCATAAACAGCTCTGTGGTCTTAGTGTAGCTTACCCTGTAAAATCTGCAGAGTACATGCCATAGTCAAACACATAGACACGTGTGATCTGACACAGTATCAGATAGCCAAGTGTCACGATGAAGCAGTACCTGTACAGAGAAAGGAAGAAAAAGAGAAAAGAGATGTAAATAGTTGTGGATAGATGTGTATAGGTTAAAAAATGTACAAATACAGAAATGTAATTGAAATTGCAACACATATTTAACACAAACTAACAATCTAATCTATAGTGATGTATGAGTTTTCAGGCAGGGCATCTTAATGCATATATTGTGAATGTTTAACCTCAGACTTCTGAGGAGAGAAAATAAAACTTAGTCCATCCCTTTGTTCTGGCAGAAACAAGGACTTTTTCCAGTACAGTACAAAAGACAGTGGCCTTGGCAACAGTGCAGAGCTCTGGGAAAGGAAAAGGGGTCGAAAATTGGACAAAAGGACAGAGGAGGCTCCAATAATGTGTCACCGTCAGTGGTTGAAGACAGAGGACAACGCAACCTTTCAACAGAAGACCAGAGACAGAGCAGCCCTACAGCCTGTTGTACAAAGCTGTTGCAGAGTCAGCCGAAGTCAAAGCGAGCCAGCAAGTATTCCTCTGCTGCCAACAATAAGACGACTGTGCTGCTGCTCTGAGAAAGAGTACAACACACCAGCCAGAGTGAGGCTGCACTGCTGATAACACACAACGGGACCTCTTGATTCGGAGAACCTACTGTCTCTGCGGTCCAAAAAGTAGCCATCATCTGATCTCTAGTGCCAAGCATTTATGACACAAAATAAAATAACCCACTCGGCCTGCTGCAGTATGAAATGGTTTCAGATCTATCAAGATCTTTCTCTGGCTCTAACAACTACTATTAATCACAAATCCCTCAGAGAAGGTAGAGAAGGCACTGTGAAGAGGAGATAATTATAATACAATCCTGTTATTTGCACTTAGGGCTCTGTGTTTGTATCCAGCCCACACTTGGCATGTTTATCAGTGTACACAGTATTTTTCAGATTCTTGCTCACATGGGAAACTACATGGCTCTTTGCAGAGGCCTTCATATTCCCAGACCAGCCATGAAGCAACAGGGCTCATACGTTTACTCATACGTTTACTCATACTCTTGAAAATGTGGTGACTAATTTGTTTTCAGAGCTTTTTTGGGATCTTGTTTTAGCACTTTTTTTTTTTTTTAAGATTATTTTTTGGTATTTTGCCTTTACTTGACAGACAGTGAGACAGACAGGACACATGTGGAGAGACAAGGTTATAACATGCAGCAAATGTCCATGTCCAGATGTTGCGATTATGCGGTTACACCCTAACCAATAGGCTACAGGGGCACCCTTCATAGAGCTTTCTATACCTGACACCCTGAGTGGCGTTTAACTACCTATTGCCTATAAACTTTCCTGAGATGTGAAATAAGACAGAAACTAAAAAAATCAAGGATTCTCATTCGTCTTTGATTGCTTTCTATAATGTTTTAACCCTGGTTAGTATATCTGTCTCAAATGTTCTGGTGCATTTACTGTATGTGATTTGGTTAAAAAAAAAAAAGGTAAGTGCAACTGCACCAACTTGGGACAACCAAGCAGGAGAAGAGCCATGAAGTCTGTATCTGCACCAAAACCCGTCTCAATAAATCATTTTGCTTCTCATTCATGAAAGTCTCATATTTCAAATACTATTCTCTGCAATGCATTTAAGGCCTACAAGGGAAAAAATAAAGAGGAATATGCTGAAGTTATTTTCCCATGTTCAGTGGTGTGTTAAATACTGCTTTGTAGAGAGAAACACCTGAACCAAAATCCTGCCTGTGGAGTAAAATAAGCTGTCCTGTTACACTTGCATGCAATAGGGTTGTACCTAATTTTACTTTTTTGTTGGAGCAAATAACAATATCCAGTTGCAGATCACCACAAGATAAGTCAAGATAAGGTGGACAGCATTGATAACATTTTTGATTTGCACTGAACAGAAAGAGCAATTTTTACGAGCTTTAACTGTGGACTAAATATGCTCAATACTAAACTACATGGTATAAAGTGGACATTTTCGCAGGGCAAGAGAGCAGTAAGGTTTTCTGTTGACTCTGCTAACATTTTTAATCCTTAACAACCGTATTTCACCAAGATCAGCTTTCCCTACTGGCAGCACACAGCTGCAGCTATGAGCGAGGATATGAGCTATATGTATGTGCTGCAGAAGCTATATTTGCAGTGGGCCCACCAGGGATCCTGTCTTTATCCTCATCTGATTTGTGTTTGTGTAATTCACAGCTCAGAGGGGGGTGTTTCATTTCCACTCAAGGCACCGGATTGGAGCCTGGGACTAAAGTAGGCTGGCCTCCCACTGTGGGACAGCGGTAGACAGGTCTGCATGTAGACAAGGAGCCATACAGGAGCTGCAGGTATGGCTGCACGCTGTACATGGAGCGATGAAAATGAAAGAAAAAAAAAGCAGGCTATGAATAAATGTCTGAATACTCAAAGACCTTTCTCTAAGGTTGTGTACACATGGTAAATGCCCCAAGGCGCACTTCATGCTTGCTCAAATGCATACACAGATCCAGAGGAAATTTCCATCTGTTCAGCATGCAACTGTGAGGCAGTCATTTGCACACTTATCACCGTAAGGCTCAGTCACGCTTTCACACCAAAACTAATACGAATTCCAATTAAATTGCACGCTTATGTTACAGATGGAATACAATTTCCAAGACCATCGTAGAGAGCTTAACTTCAGAGCCCCTGTGCTGGAAAAGTGTCTGTTCTTGGGCTGAGATGCTGAGAACTGTCAGCGTGACCCTTCCCTCCTCCGTGTTAAAACTTGTCCACTAAGTCAATACCCATTGCTTTAGGTAACAAACGGACATGCAGTAAGTAAACACCATAGCACCATTTACTTTAGGTGTAGGTTCCATGGTGTTTACTTTAGGTGTAGGTGGCAGACTGCACAAAAGGCCACAATATACATCTGAGAGGTTGCAAGTTGATTGAACAGTTTAGAAAACAAGACAAAACACATTTCTGGTTTACAAAATTTGTTTTTAAGACTTTCCTCCAATTTCTGCTTTACGTCTTGTGAATTCCTGTCTAATTTTACCTCTCCAGTGAATTTGAAAAATTCCCAAATTCCCAAAATAAATAAAAAAGCTGACTCTTTGATTCAAGTGGTCGCAACCAATGTACATGTGGCGAAGGGTCACAAATAGACATTACTTAATTTTAAGGATCTCATGCCGAAAGGTTTGAAAACTGATTTACCACTGATTTGCAGTGCTGTAAATTTGCTTCAAATTATCCTTTAAGAAAGTAAAGGTATAATGATGAAGACTATACTCATATTTATCAAGCTTGATAGCATGTCTTGTCTGATCTTTAACAGTCTGAGTTACTATAATTTTGTTGTGGTTTTTTTTTTAAAGCAGCACTATCAATTAAAGAGGGCACTTGCATTACTGTCACAGCCTTCTCCATTGGTTCCAGCATATCTACCGATTTCACAGTGCTCTGCCTCTCCTCGCTGTCAACCAGCAGGCAGTGCTGTGTTCACACTTGAGGCAAGTAGGTCTAGAGCATTCCCTGTCTGCTCGCCACATCAACAGGTGAACTGTCAAAGAGAGCAAGGGAGTGGCAGAGGGGTAGGGTGAGAGATCCAGAGCTGCGGGAGTGAGTAGTATGAAATATGATGCTTAGTAGTGCGTCTAGGGCCACACTAAGCTGGGTTTACATTCACAGCCAGTCCCACAGTCCAGAAAAAGAGCTTTTAGCAACTCCATAAAGCTGTCATACTGAGCTCACACACTCACCCCACCCCCACCGCCCAGGAGAACAACAAATAGAGAACACATGTCCTGCCACAGAGTGCTGGTCTTGGGAGTTATGCACCGCTCAGAGTGTGTTTCCAAAGTTTGTTCAAGCCTAACTGTTGTCTCGGCAGCAAGCAAGTCTCATAGTGGGAGGTGCTGTCGGAGGTAAAGGAGTATGTATACTGCATTATAGTGATTAGTTGTATTTCTACTCAGCAGTATTATCATTAGCCAGGGTTACAACGCATTACGTAATATTGTAAAAACAAAATGAGGAGGGATGGTTGGGTGGAGATGAGAGATAGTACATACTAGTAGAGAAAAGATGGATAAGGACAAAAGTTTGAGAAGGACTATGATTATTATTATCATCATTACTACTATTATTATTAGGAAATGCACAAAAGGCCGTGCCACCAACTCAAATATAGCTCAAAGAGCAGAGGCCATGGGTTAAACAGTGGGAGGACTTGCACACTCAGTGTCCCAGTTAAATCTCAACCTGTTGCCGCAATAATAATTCATTTGTTATTCAAAAACCTGAGGCAGTGGGTTCATCGCCCTCTACAAACATGACCATGTCAGTGTGCCCTGCCTCTGTGGTTCTCCTCCTCTCTGCCCCAGAGCTGCACCTTCATCTGGAGGACCGGCTGAACTTTTATCTCTGAATGCAGCCGACATGTGTTGGCTTGGCTTGGGTGACAGCCACAGTTGTCAGTTTCATAACAGCTACAGTAAGAGGGAGCAGACACTGCTTATCTGCCCACTTAAACGAGGGATGGAACACCAGGCTAAAAGCGCATTAATGCTTACTTGTAGAGGGTTAAATTTCCAGGAATAATGTGGTATGACTTTGATGTAAAGTATTGTAGCTTGGATAAACATGTCCTGTGGTCACTGTCATAGTGTTCTGTAACTGAGCCCTTTCTTTCTCAAGGCAGTTGCTATTGTGATTAAAGTTTGTTAGCATCTATTTAAAGAGCTCTCCCCAGAGGAACTGTTTACACCTGCACTCATAACCTTGAATTCTGTTAAAAAATAACATCAAAAACAGTGTGTGCGTGTGTGTGTGTGTGTGTGTGTGTGTCTGTGTGTTGATGAGCCGTAGTCACAGATGGAAGCCTGGGGGCAGAATCATAGTCATCGTGACCCAGGCTTGCATGCTTAAAAAACACTGACAAACTAATGAAGATGAAGAAGAAAAGAGGACTGGCGAATGCTTTGCGGATATGAAGCATTTGCACCAACATCTAATCTGAAGATTTTGGTTTACTGGCTTTGATAAACATCCACTTGTTCTTTCAGGTTTATTAATGTGTGAAATGATGCAATTCTGTGTGATTCTGATACTTCCAGGAACCGAGAGGGCAAATAGCAACTTTAGCGGAAACCGAGTCAAATTTTGCATTTCGTTTGCATTTCAAGCTCCACTTGCACTTACTTGTGCATGTGCTCTAGTCCAGCGAAGATCATCACACTGTAGGACAGACCACTCTGCACCAGGAAATGGAGGGAATACCTGTGGAAAGACATACACCATAACAAGACACTTAATTGATCGCATGTTCATTTCTTTTTACATTTTCTTAGTTTGTTATTTACAAGAAAACATAATCTTTCAAAAACACATGCCCCTTTACTCTTACTAGACTTTGTTTGCTCTCTGTATTACTATCCACATCCTGCTTTGTCATCCTAAACAGTCATTAGGAAGAGGAAATAACAGCATTACAAAACCAGACACACCATCCATCATATGAGGCCAGCAATGTGTCATCTCCAGTCACAGGACAGGATAGTGACAACAAACATCACACTGTGCTCTTAACTGATTCCGGTGCCTTCCAGCCCCACGAATGCTTAAATCTCATCATTACAGCGAACTGTGCATGTTTATGTGTGCGTTGATCAAATGACTTCTATCCACCACTCGCCCCTTCCCGTGAAGCACAAATACATGCGCACAAATACACAGTCCAACAGCAGCAGCAGCTACCAGATGGGTCTTTGAAGGGCACAGTGTGCGATGCTACCGACGTCAGGCCCTCCAGGAGACGAGAGATGCCACAATGTGTTAGTAGTGAGTCAACAAAGAGGGCAAGGGCATCAGGGGTTGGCAGGGAACAAGGGAGCACACGCTGGGCGAATTAAATGAACTGCTTAGTAAACTAAAACTGTTAAGAATGCAGTAATATCGGCAAAAAGATTATCCGAATTTCTTAGACAGTGTTTCAACTGCTCAACAATCTCCAGTTGTTTTCTCCAATGACATTCAGAAACAAGCTTGTGCGTCCAACAGAGAGGGAATAAATCCTAAAATAAACCAACACTCTGCAGCATCTGTGAGGCAGATTCTCTAGGGCTGCAGCCAGGTGTCCTCAAAGACATAACAGTGTGGGGGTGTGGGGGTGTGGGGGTGTGCAGCGAAACCTTAAATTATTGTGTGTGTGTGTGTGTGAATAAAAGTGTGAAAATGCAAGCGTGTTCATAGATGCATTCAAGCATTACGCACAAGCAAGCTATACAGGCACAACCTGATTAGGATGCAGTAAACAATTAACTTGGGCATGGTTCTAAGTTACTATGACTTTGCTCTGCTTGAGAAGTTTATCAAATAATTACACCTTTCTTTTTTCACTAATCTCAACCTCTGCATTTTTAGACGTTGCTGTGTTGTAAAATCAGAAATTGAATATACCAATAACCACCACTTTTATTGCTGAAATTAGTGTATAACATAAAACATTTAGCTTGGAGCACTGGGCCACATACAATAAGTACCATATACTACTTTTGTAATCTGCTTATAGATTTTAATTACTTGAGCAAATAAAACTCTTTGGCAGACTTTCATAGACATAAACCTTATTGATTGTTTGGCCCATTTGGATAAAGAGGCTGCCATGTCTTGGTGGGATGATCCATCATAAGATTCCTGAACTCTGTAAATAATTTCATTTTAATTTTGTAAAAAAATAACGATGTCCTTTTTCTTTCTGATACAAAGACATTTTTCACAGTACTGGTTTTGTTATCCAATAAACAGGATAGGTTGACTGGGTTGACTGACTAATTTTCAGTTCCTCATATAGCAGAAATCATGAAACTTACAGTATTGGCAAGCCAATGGGTGCCGTAAATATCTTGTGTTGTAAATATCTTTTACTTCTATTTGATATTTTTTCATGTTAAAAGCAGATGAATGAATGTGAATGTATTTTATACTATAGCAGATTTGCATTATTCATGATAGATCATCAGTCCGTGCTTTGGTTTAAAAATATGAGTCACTTCTGTGTGACACTGTCATGCTTTAAGCAAACAATAGTCTTGTTTCTGATTCAGGACTCAACTGTATTACATCACCTCTGCTAGCCACAACAAATAACCTGATCCCACGGCAGCTCGGTGTCGCTTGCATCATGTACGCGAACTGTCTACTGGCGAGGTGATCAAATAAACCCCATCACCTATAACCCGATGACCAGGTTAGCATTTTCCCACTAGCTGGATATCTGGCTAATGTTCCCTAGGTTTACACACACACACACACACACACACACACACACACACACACACACACACACACACACACACACACACACACACACACACACACACACTTTGAGAGGCACTCTGCCAGAAGTACAGTAGGTTGTCTATTACAGGGCAATGGCTTTCTAATTGGATATCAGTTACTACCCGATCGACCCATTTGCTTTGGCAAGGCTGAAGAGAATGAGGATGGGGTGAGGTGAGGGAGAGCGAGGAGGGGAAGTGCAGCGAGGGAGGCAGCAGAAGTGGAAGGAGAGACGGGGGATGAGGGGGCAAACAAGTAAAAAGGGTGTAGGATGATGACAGGAGAACTAAAGCAGTATAAGAAAAATGGCCAACTCAACAGAGTGACTGATAATTCAAAAGTAAGACAAAGAAAGAATGAAATGAAGTGACAATGAAAGAAAAACTCTTTTTTGGTCTTTCACAGGAAGATCTACCTTAAAACTAGAGCTGAAACGATTAACTGACAGAAAAATAACAGGCAGCTGTTTTTATTTCTCTCATAAGGTAGTGGGATAAAATCTCTAATAGTTGCACAAGACAAGACATTTGAAGGTGTCTCCTTGGGCTTTCAGGGAATAATGATAGGAATTCTTAACTATTTTTGACATTTAATCTATTAATCTGAAATAATTGGCAGATTAATAGATCATAAAAATGATCACTGTTACCCGACATAAAACACCTCTGT
Organism: Pempheris klunzingeri; assembly: GCF_042242105.1. NCBI lineage: Eukaryota > Metazoa > Chordata > Actinopteri > Acropomatiformes > Pempheridae > Pempheris > Pempheris klunzingeri. The sequence continues at coordinate 12,863,649 of NC_092024.1, read as the reverse complement.
TATGCTCTATTAAACAGCCACTATCCTCATTGTTCAGCTCTGTATATGTTTTATTCCCACCAACCAAATGCAGACCATAATGTGCGAATAATCTCAGTGAACCATTTCAGACTGTGTAAGTGATTACCGGGAAATAACTAATTAACACTGGAATTTAAAGCAATCTATTAAGCAGTTAATTAAATTCACATTAAATGACGCAATTAGCCAATTTGTTAGTTCATAATTCTGCTCAATTATTCTGTTTCTACTCGACTTCAAAAATCATTTCATTTCAAAACGGTCTGAACAGGGAGTTAAAATGTGACATTAAGGCAATATGCTTTCCAATTTATTTCACTTGACATGTTCACTGCCTTACCATTTACATGTTCTTCTGTGTCTGTGTTCACTTGTAAAGCAGAGATCACAAATCCAGCATGTTAGCATGTTGCTAATGCTAGCAACAGGCTGCTGTTCCCTCAGCATTACCAGATTCTGCACTCAGGTCAAATTGAGTGCACATAAGGCATGCAGTTCTATTTACTACTCAGTCTCCTCAGATTTAGTCTCTCTTTATATGATTATATATCAGTGACCTTTATGCAGCGGACTCACAAAACCTGTTGTGTTTTGCCCTGGGGGATGTGACACTCTATTCTGCTCAAACAGAGAGACTTTTCACTCCTCTAAAAGGGCACATTCACACAAATTCAACAAAAAGGCATTTACTGAAATTTTCATGATCAATTAATCAACTGATTCTTTGATAAAGAATAAACTGTTTTGTCTATAAATACAAAAAATAGTGAAGCATGACCATTGTGATTTCCCAGAGCCATGGAAATTCTTTGTTTTATTCAACAGCTACTCCAAAACTCCAAAAATATTTAATTCACTATCATACACAGCATCACAAAGAAAAGTTTCAAATCCTCACATTTGAGAGGGTGAAACCAGCAGAATGTTTGGCATTGTTGCTCTATACATAGATTATTTTTTAGTAGATTAATCAATAATCAACATATTTCCTGATTAACTTTATGCTAATCAATGTATCCCTTCAGCTCCAGCTGAACTGATCCAGTGCATTTTCTGGGATTAATGATTTTAAGGAATTTAAGAGGCCACTACCTGAAGCAGAAGTAGACACTTGATTACACTTCATCATGTATAATTTCCTTTCATGACATAATATTATGTAACATTTCATATACCAATACCTGAACCATGAGTCCAACATCCTTTCAAACAATCCAGCAACATATAGTCATTTATTTGCAATAACATTAGAGTGGGACATGGCCACATTGGAAAAAAAATAATAAGGAAGGAAAGAAGGAAGGACTAAGATGACAGTGATGACAGAAAGAAAGAGCTGCGGGATAAACAGAGGAGTGACTCACCAGCCAAAGCAGAAGAGAGCCAAGTAGAAGCCCAGCAGAGTGGCCACCACATGTCTGATGAAAGGACTGGTCTTACTGGGGTGCAGGTAGATCCGAAACCACACAGCCATCAGCAGGGCGAACAGCTGACATGCCACAAAGTTAACCTGCACAGAGGGATACACAAAATGTAACAGATGTATGAAATCAGGATAAATTCAAAGAGACTCATAGCATTCTGGGATTAGAGCGATATTAAGGCAGATACGTAAATACTGAGAAATACAGTAATGTAATGTGATCAGAGAGAGCTGACCTATAGCAGAGGGTCACTACATATGGTGTCATATAAGGATATTAGCACACTGGTCTCCTACTGTTAATGCACAACTGGGTAAATCCCAGATGTCAGTTGCATTTAAGTAGAATAAAACATCATTTTCCCTAAATCTTCCCTTGATGGTTCCAAAAGGTGGAAATATGAAATATCACAGAGAATTAGGTTGATAATTCTAATATACCACAGACAATAGATATCAACCTTTTCTAATAATGAATGTATTCTAGTGTCATATTTGTATATACATTAATGTTTGAGAATATACATTCTGTCTGACAGGTCAGGGGGAGTATTTGAGACCTTGTTTCATCCCCTAATGTCTCCAAATGGCACAGTAAAGAGGCTTTGCTCCAGACAATGGTGGTGGTGGGGGGGCCTCTCTGTGTGATTACCAGCAATTCATCTCATACATCCTGAACCATATGGTGCAAGATAGATAAGAGGGACATATATCTCATATTGATCTGTTATCCTGTAAATTTGATTATTTTAAGACTTTTTGACTAAACCACCATCACGACCACGACCCATCCTACGTGTGTCTAGACAGTCTTGTTCAGTTATCCCTCACTGACATCATTACTGTAGGTAATACACAGTGTTGTGTTTGTGTACATGTCGGCATATGTCCTTTCAGCCCGTAGACACAGATGACTCAGAGATGATGTTTGATGTGTCTCACTATTAGGGATCTATGCATCCAGTGTGGCTGAGCTATTCATCACTCTCATCATCAAACTGCACGCGCACGCACACACACACACACACACACACACACACACACACACACACACACATGCACACAGTAAAAGCTTCCAGATTTATTTCTCCATTTCCTCTCTAAGTGTCTGCCTTCAATCTCCCTTTACAAATGCAAGCACACACACAGACATACCCTACAAGTCCGATATGAGAAATTGCAATGCAAGAGCAGTTGTTACAGTACAATGAAATCACCTTACATTTGTGATCATACATGGTCAGTGACTGTGCTCATCTTTTTAAAAATGACATCTAAATTACATCATTGTTGATTGAGAAGCAGGAAATGCACAGCAGACAGAAGACTAATTGAAAAGGACACTATGCTAAATACTGTAAAAGGCGAAACGTGCACTTATCCACTAAGAACCCTTCATGTTTGTTTGATGTCACGTTCACTGATGCATGTCTGGAGGCACAATGGTCCGTCCGTGTATATAGGTCATGTTAACAGATCTGTCTGGCCAGCAAGCAGTGAAAGGCTAGAGACACCATGAGCACCATCCATTATCTATGCATCCTGCATGATTAATGAGAGAGAGGGAGAGGGACAGATACAGCCCTAAGTATGTAGGGGTCCTTTAGTCTTCACGGCTAACAGATGTAGCGACAAATCATCTGGAGCATTAGCCTTAGTGTATCATATCAGATGGCAAATATTGGAGTCTTTGTTTTTCTATGCGTGCATGAATACACACACACACACACACACACAATAGGAGCTGGCCTCTTTTGTCTTGGCTGGTATTGTTCAAGGGAAAGAACCCAGTTGGGACTAAGATAAGTATAATTAACAAATAATCCAGTAGAACCTAAAAGGGAAGGCTGTGAGCAGGTCTTGATCCTGTTTGAGCTACACCCAAACGCAAACTGGATTTAGTAATCCAACTCACAACAGGGGCCATTTGTTTTACATTAAGGTGTGTCTTAGATGCAAATAGTGCCTCTATGGTATCTGAAAGCAAACTGCCACTCATTCATCTGGCATTTATGGATCAAAAGCAAACAACCCAACCCACGTTTGTGCCAATAAATGTTGGTGTTAATTCAGACTGGCAGCTATTTCAATTATTCACCCATGAATAATACAGGAAGTAGGCCTAGTTTCAATCTGAATTGATTTTCTCCACATGTGAAAAACTGAGCCTCTTTCTGATTGGGTTTGGGCAGTTTCTAGTGGAAGAAATCGGGCACAATTAGACCCAGGTTCAATTGCAAATCACTCAGTTCACCTTTAAAGCTCTAAAAATAAAATTTGATGCCCTGGTAATGACAAGACACATAAAATTAAGGAAAATAACCTAAACCTCCTCTGGCTACCTCCACTCAAACGAGCCTTTTTCAAACAGTGTTTACCTAATCCACAGCTTTGGTTGTCATTTCACGCTTTGATTACTTCAAGCTGCTCTCTTAGAGAAGAGGATATTGCTAGTTGGGTTGAATGAATGAAAAGCTGACTTGCCAGCCTGTGCGCCTTTGCAAACCAGCAAACATCCCACACTTTTTTTTTTTTTTTTTTTTTAATAGACACCGATTTATCAACTCAATCCACAGAGACAAAAATAGCCAGCAAGGTCAAATAGTGAGATGGTTAGTGCATGAATCAAGCTAGTTTTCCTGTGCATATTCGTATGCGTGCCTCCAAAGGAACCAGGAACCAACACTAAACAGAGAAGTATCTTAGGTGTTTTGTTTAAAAATGACTTTATAGAAGGAAATGACAAATCAACTTAGAAGTTGAACTTTGCAATAGCCAGAGAGCAACAGAGTGTGAAACGAGCCCCTCCCTGGATATCAACGCATTGCTTTGTAAGGAAGGAATTTCATGTGGGAGACTGGAAGGGCGTGACAGAGAAACTGTATTGTTCAAGGCAACAGAAAAGCAAAGCTGTGGGCGAATAACTGAAAGCTGACTGTGAGACAAGAGCTCTGACTGAGCAACTTATCAGCTGGAAATTATCCATTCTTGGGCTTTTCATGTAATAACATTTTTCCATGTGAGTTAGACTTTTTACAGCTGCAACTTCTTGTTTATGAAGCATAAATAACCCTGTAGAGCAGCCCTCCACTGAACAGCTTCAATTCTCACTCTTATGGCCTAATTTTACTCACTTTACGGACTTTTGTGAAGAAAAGTATTAATGGCATGAAATTGATGATTTTGAAGCGGATCTTTTGCTTGCAAAAAACTGCACACATCCAAAAACAGATCTATGACAAAAGATAACCATACATTCAACATTATTTTAAAATGCTACCTTCTACACACAAACCTCTTAATATTCAAGTAGTCAAACTACTACAAGCTAACAAACAAGCTAAGCCTGATTTTTGGGCTGTCCGACTGTGAAAAGGGCCGTTGTTGTCTCCTTGCACAGTTTTGTAATTGGATCTGTTGATTATTGGCTGATTGAAAGGAGATCTTGAGCACCCTGAAGATGCACTCACTGATAGACAAAAAACACAGATAATTAATGACCTATCAAACATTTTTTTAGACAGTACTCAAATCTTATCTTGTTCCAGATCACTGTTAAATCACATTATCTCAATACGCACATGAACATAGACATGACATGTCAAAACTAATTCAAACCTTGCAGTATCTCTCACCACCTTATGCTTTCTGTCAGAGTCTCTTCATCTCAACAATAAGGTGGAAAATGTGCTTTTAAAGTAGATGAAAGCCATTCAGATTATTCAGGGTCCATCCTCAGCTACTGACATGTCATAGTGTTCACAGCAACAAACACTTCTTGAGTATTTTTGAATGGAGTTAAATTCACTAGATCCACAATTGCTGTGGTGTAGTGGACTGATGATAAATGAATGCCAGCAGTTGAGAAATCAACTGACAAAAGTTAACACAACAGTTTTTGGAAGATTTCCTTCGCCTGTTATATAATGTGACCACATGCTGGTCGACTTGCTACATTTCACTCACAGATGTGATTTTACACTGTGAACTGACACCATCGCATCCTGGGTGTGATTTTGGTCTCCCTCTACAGATGCCTTCCGACTAAATGTAAAGAATTGTGGGATACATAGTAACCTCTGTTGCCCCCTGGGTGCACGCTGTACTTTACAGCAAAATTACTATAACACAAGAATGTTAGAGAATGCACTGCAGGGCAAAAACAATAAGATCTGAAAGTTTATGAGAGACAATGTCATTCTTGATATTCACAGGATTTGTAAAAGACAAGGCTTACTGTGTTTCCTGAGCTGGTTGCCAGTTTAGGGATCGTAGTTTATTGAATAAACATTTTGCAATAGACAAGTTCCTGTGCCAGGGTGCGTTGTTTCTTCATTCATAATACATGGGTCTCCTCTTCCATTATTGATTCACCCTGAAGTCAACCTTACCCTAGGGTACAGTGCTCTTATTGTTTCAGAAAGTAAAGCAGAATATCTGTGCTTCAGAACAGTTTCTATGAGATTCAAAGCCACAGGAAAAAGACGCCACTATTTTGGATAAATACACCGCTGCACACCCACTGAAACAAGTTCCTGGGGGAACAAAAAGAAAAATGGGGAAAAGACTAAATTGGGGCAGAGTAGGAGGACCAAAAGCACTGAATGAACTTAAGACCTGAATATAGTTCAAACCATAAAACTATGCAATTACTAGCAAACCAGGGCTTGTAAACAAAAGTTGGACGGTCAAGATTTTGGTAACCTGCCAATCAGATCGTGCTTGGCAGAAAACAGAGACCATTATTTCTTTCATTTCTTTCCTCTCACCTGTGTTAACAAATGACACTGACAAAGCATTTGCTCCAAAGGCTCAAATAAACTGCTCCAAACAGGTTTGGTGAGAGAGTAAGCTAGAGTAAGAGCCCCCCCCCCCCCCCCCCCCCCACACTTTGTCTTCGGCACTTCATCTCAATACCAGTTGATACCGTCTTGGCAGATCAATCACATTGTACTACAGTGTGTATGGATCAGATAGACACAGGAAGGGAGACAGACAACATGCAGATGTTTTGATGGGTTTGCAGGCGCCAGTGGGCGATTAGTGTTGAGGGGCAATAAGCTATCAGGCAGCTCCTCCTGGCAGCTGTGGCACAGGGCTCAGCTTGGCTCAGCTTTAAGAAGCTACATTATAGACTGACACACAGACTGGCTAAGGGGAAAGAAGCTGAACGGGAGGGAGGAAGTCATTGTGGATGCGGTGGAAGACAGAGATAAGCCCGCTTCCTGAAGCTCATTGTTGAGTGAAATACAGTGTGCACGTCTCTCTGTCTGTGTACGTGTGCAGGAGAGGGACATAAAAGGCTCTCGTGGCTGGAGCACTGCTCCTGTTCACACCACTTTCCCTGTTTTTCTTTCATTTACTGACCATCCTTTTAACTTCCTCCCCCCATAGTTTTCATCTCGCCATTTGTCCTGAGGTGCTTCGCCCACAATTGTGATTTTATGACAAAGTTTAACTTACTTATGAGCTGGAGATGTAATGCTGGAGGGGAGCTGCCATCAGACAGTGAGGTTGTGAAGAAAGAAAAGGAGTGATGGTGCATGAGGGAAAAGACAGATGGCACGTTATTTTCCTCGGGGCATAGCTTTTCCTCTTTCCGTTTCTATATAAACAAGGCCAAGAATCTACAACCGGGCTAATGGCTCTGTGAGTCTGTACTTAGGCACAGCTGTGATGTGAGCTAAATACTAAAAACCGCATGATAACATGCTCACAATGACAGTGCTAATATCTTGATGTTTAGCAGGTATAATGCTTGCCATGTTTACCATCTTAGTTTAGAGTGTTAGCATGCTGACATTTGCTGATTAAAAGGTCCCATATTCTGCTCATTTTAAAGTTCATGCTTGTATTTGGAAGTCCTCCCACAACAGGTTTACATGGTTTAATGTTCAAAAAACACATTATTTTTCTCTTGGCTGACATGGCTGCTGCACCTGTTTTCAGCCTCTATCTGAGCGCTCCATTTTAGAAGAACAGAACAGTCTGGGTGCTTTACTCTCATCTAGACATCTTTGTGTTACTGGGAGCTGGTCCAGGAGAGGAAAAACAACGAGGTATATCCAGTAGCTTTTCATTGGATGTAGACAGTCAGCCTGCTGAAGGGCTGGAGGAGGTCACATGTTCACCAGATCCCCTTATGACATCATAAGGGGAGCAAAATCTAAACAGTTTTCACAAACTGAAAGATGGAGCAGGAGAAAAAGAGGAGAGGATCATCTTTCCTCTTCATCTTTCTGTAAGCACACTGGGGACACATATTTATGTTGAAAAGATATTTAAAAAGTGCATTTTGCATAATATGGGGCTTTTAACATTAAACACAAAGAGCAGCTTGGGCTGAGGGGAATATCATCAGTCATCATTTGAGGGACTTAGAATATCTGTAGTAAATTTCCCAGCAATCAATCAAATAAATTACACAATATGTCACTCAACCTGATAGTAGCACTAGAGGAAAAGTCAGGGGAACACCAAAGTCATTAGGAAACATCAACTGGGAACCATGAATGTCTGTACAAATTTTCAATCCACTGAGTGGATGTCAAGCTTTTCCCCTGAATAAAAATGAAACCTTTGACTTGCTAGCAGCACTTGATGATGCAGCACTCATGTGGAAATCTACGTAAAGCCTGTTAAGAAAAAAAATGTCATATAGATCTTCGGGGTAGAATTCCAACAGCAGCAACATTCAGAAACTGAAATTTCCCATCTAACCTGACTAACCTGTCTACTGACACTCAACATTTACTTATCTGTGTGAGTCCGAGTGCGACCAGAGGCCTGGAGAAAATGCAAGGCACAAGGTTCTCATAGGGCACTGAGACAGATAAACATCTCAACAAAACTGGCTTGTTGAGTCTGACCTGCTCTCTGCAGGTGTGGTACAACTCTCCCATGGGAGAGCTCTTTGCTTGGGTAATGACTTTCACTTCTTCAATGAGCCCAAGGAGAACCACACTCGTCTGCACACTACTGGGATAATATCACATTTGATAAATAGTACCCCTCTCCCCCCTCCCTGTCCATGGTCCATGTTTAGCACCCAGAGACTAAAATAGTTCCTTTTTTGCAAAGAGCAGTATATGCCTCCCTATTTGAGCCTTACTCACAGCGGCTGGTGGGCTCCTGTCTGCGCACATGTGCCTGCATCTGTTTGTGTGCGTCTACACAAAGTGGGAGATAAATTTAGACAGTCATTAGCATAAAACCCTTTTTTCCATGTCATTAAGTCACTAAGCATCCCCCACCCTCCTACTCCTCCCTCTCTGACGTTACAGTCCCGTTCTGCACAGTCTCATTTCATTTCCATCAGCTGTAGTCCACAATGACTCATGCGGATTCAAGGCAGTGCTGCCAGAGTGAAGGGAGAGATTCAAAACATTGAAGTTAAACCCAACTAGTGTCACAGTCTGTATTTTACATAAAAAGTAGCTGTGGGGCATACATGACATACTGCACATATACTGTACTGTCCTGATCCTCCTTAGAGGGTTCTCTGGTACATACACTCATATTGGAGAGAACATGGATGTCTAATTCCCATAAAGGATTAAAAACAGCTGATGATTATAGTGTTTGCAAATGTTATAAAGGATGTGGATGGAGCAGAGAGAGAAAAAGAGTGCAGAATATTATACAAGGACCAAATTGCAATATATTTACCCATCAATCAAAATCATGGATGGAAGAATGGAGTGAGAAAAGCCAACTGGAGATTGTACATAACGATGCTCCATCCTCTGCCATTCTACCCCATCCTTGGCTGGAGAGAAATGAGAGCAGTGGCATGTCTGCCAGTGTTTTCCCACACGCAAACACACAACCACAAACAGACACACGTGCATTAGCACACACGAACTGCAGCCAGACAAAGACACGGGCAATGTCATGACTACTTTAGTCTTGGCCAATTAATGTGGCACAATTGGTCATAGCTCCGAGAGACAACCTGGCTGTGTGTGTGTGTGTGTGTGTGTGTGTGTGTGTGCGCGCACACGCTCAGTGCAACTAGATCATACTGACAGTATGGGAACAATGGTATTCTTGTTGTTAGCACAAATACAACAAAGCTGTGACTTGTTTGCAGCCACTGGCAGTGCCCCCTTTGCCCACTCACACAGGAAACAAAGAGAGAAAAAGTTTGACACTTTTATAAGTTCTTCACCTCAGGTCACAAGCCTGTCAGCTGAAATAACCTGTGGTTACATAAAGCTAGCGGAAAAAAGGCACTGAATATATAGCTAAGCTGTTAAAAATGCAACAGACGTGAATGTGCTAAATGTGTGGTTGTGTTGATGATAGAAATCATGTGTAAAGTACCACACAGATAGGAGGAAGCATGTCCTAATGCACAAACACACATACGCAGAGTGTTAAAGCCTGCAGTATGGAGCTCTCCTCTCTTAGCTGATCCACAGATCCCAGTCAGGCTCTACGGTCAGGCAGGCTATTATTAGCCCAACAATCAACCATTCCCCACAAGGCAGCCAGCAGCACTGGGCCACACACATACACACACACACACACACACACACACACACACACACACACACATATTGTGTGTGCAGATCCTTTCTTGCGGCGCATGAGCCTGACCCAAGCAAAGATTACAGGGTTGCTTTTGGAGAGAAACGTCATCTGAGCAGTCGCCCTGGTGCCCAACAGGGAAGCGTAATGATGAACTAATGTTATCTCAGCAGGACGCATTTACACAGGGATGAGTGACCTGGACCTGGCAAGATGCACTCAGGCTTATGTACATGCAGTTTGTTACCATGCCAGTGCAAAAACAGAGCAACAAAAGTACAGATGGGAGGAAAGACAAAACCTCGTATACATAATTAGCCGACATTCTCTATAGAAAAAGTCCCGTGTGGGCCTTGCAGACATGAAGTGCCAACCATTGTCTGTGTACCCTTGAATGCAGACCAGTCTGCCTCCAAGTTCTTTCTTTTTTAATATTCTTCTACTGGTCTTACACTCAAAGAACTCTGTTTGACACCAATGATCTGCAACATGTCCAAAAGACAAATGCACTATGCTCTACAATGACAAAATATTTTGCAGATAAACTAATAAATCAATGAAATTACTGCTGACTGATTATAACATTTGATGCTGCCCGTGGATGCATATCTCTTCTGCAGTGCTGAGTAATGTGAATGCATAAAATATATGCAGGGAACATTGTTTGACAGGCTCTTTTGATATGCACATAACTCTTGGCAAACAACTGCCAGAGGTCCAGCTATTTGATTTATAACGTGACTTATTTGCACACAGAGAAACAGGAAGCCAGCTACTTCTTAATAGGAAAAGTGGACAATTTTACCAGTTAATGCTACTGCTGTTCTGTTGGGTTTCACACATCAGTGCAAATGAATGACAACATACTCAAGCAGTCTATGTAAGTGTAAAAGCGGGACACTGGATAGCCACAGTGGCAAGGTCAAAAAAAGTATTAGTATTGCAGCTTTTCATCGAGGATATCTTGATGTATGATGTATACCATTGGTCATGAGTGGCTGGTCCAGAAAGATGTTGGTTTTATGTGATAGACAAAAAATGTGAGACAGAAAATCCATAAAATAAAAAGTCCAGAAATGCAAGATACTTTGTACGTTGCCAGTTTTAAACAGACTTAGTGGTTGACTTCTGCTTTCATGCTGTGATGGTAGGTGGTGGATGTGGATGTGGAGTGAGAGGCCAGTGCAGCTAAAAGGCAATGAGTCAGAGTGTCTCAAACTGTTGACCAAGAGCAAAATGACTTGGCTACTGCCTTCTTGGCTCGCCCTGTTTCATTCAAACAGAGCTTCTGAAGGAAAAATCCTGTTACTCATGAACGTCTGAGGCAGGCCCCAACTAAACTTTAACTTTGTGTTGCTTGAACTTGGGACCACATGGAATGTATAAAGACAGAGGTTCATAGATGTGTGTGTGTTGTCATCCATGATTAATCTTGCTTCAATATGTGATGAGGAACATTTGAAAACTGAATGATCTATAAAGTGGAAGAACAGTAGGGTGAAGAAGCCAAAACTCCTACTGTCAACTACTTTCCACAGTACATTCATTTACATCTACAAGACCTTGACAGATTTGGCAGGGTGGCCTTTTTGCCCATAAATCAGCAAATCCGTAGCTCCCAAACAACTGCCTGTATGTGACTTTTGGACAAAAACATGAGGCTTGCAAGTCATGAGGCACAAGAAGATACTTAGATATATAGTCAAGAACAAACAATGTTCCATGTCCCATTGGAAGCACTAATTCCATCCAATCCAGCCTAAAGGTCGATATCACCAGAGTGCTCCAAAAGGCATTTTATCTGCTCATTAGCTCAGTTAGAATCAGTGTGCAGCAGAGCACTTTTACAAGCTGCTGGGTCAAGAGCCAAATGGACTTTACAGCCATAAGCCTGTAAAGAGTAACATCTCAATTTGATGTATGACTTTGTAACAATAGTTTCTGTGTAAAGGGGAAATGGAGTTGATCCCAGAGAAGAAAGACATAATACTCCTCATATTGACAACCACTACCTTGATGAAAAAAGCAGTCAGTTGCTATGATACAGCGCCATGTATACAAAAGTCCTGAATGGTGTGCAAAGCGTGAGGAAATGATTGAACACTGACTTTGGCAAGCATCTGCAGTCAAGTACTGAAACTGTCAATTGTAAAGTGTTCCCATCTATAGTGGAGGGTGCAGCCTTTATAAAGACAATATAATTCACGATAAGAATCCACTGAAAATCCAGCACTCAAAACCTCACAAAATGCTCAATTATCAAAACTGAACACAAAAGCACAAAAGGCAGGTTTTTCATAAGGTTACAAAAGACTGGAAATGCAAGGCTAATATTATATAAGCATGTTAAGTAACTGACATTTGCTGGTTGGATGAACGTTCTGTGGCTGTTCTACTACAATGCTGCCCAGATGTGTCACCGCTGACAACATCGGCTATCCTATCCTAACGGCCACTGGAAGATGTTTCGTCTGAAGCCATGACACATTTTGTGAGCGAGATGTAGAGCTGGGAAGATGAGTTAAAGACACGGGGTAGAACCAGGGCCTGCCAAATAAGTATATGTATACTCCCTACTCATTTGTCCCATCTCAAACTTGACTTGAATCTGATCAGGACATCACTGAGGGAGCTCCAAAATCAACCCGTCTTCACTTTTATTGTGTTTTTAAATGTTGCTCTAATGCACTTCTTTGTCTTATGTAAAACACTATGATGATCTAATTAATAATTTAAACTACAGAAAGAACTAATGTACAACATTAAATTGCATGGTATACCCCTTTAAGACCACATTGTATAGCAGTTTGTGGCACAGGTGATCAGGTTCAAGGGAATCAATGGCAGAAGGCGCAGAGGAGTAAACATTGTGAATCAATTCTACATCTAGTGGCCGAACTTTTCAGATGACAGCGCAACTTGTAGTTAGAGATGATCAATACTCAGATTGACTATTTATTGGAGCGTAGAGCCACTAAAAAGTAAGGTGACAGTAGCTTGGTGAATGTGTCAGAGTCTATCTGCTCTTGTGAAGGTGAATCAGCTGAATACCCTTACTGGCTTACCTTAATGGAATTACAAGTGACAGTGCAAAGTCACACTAATAAATATTCATGTTCTCTCATTTATTTTGGATGCATCTCCTTCATTCAGTTGAACTCATTGGCCAAGCACAGTGAATGAACCAGAAAGCAACAGCTGTTGCACATAAGCTGAGAGTTATGTAGAGAAATTATAAGCCTCGGCCCCATGTTTACATACATAGCAGTGGCACGGCCTGAAATTACACTAAGGTGTTTCTTCAGACTTTAAAATCCCTTTGGGAAGAACTAACAACTATCAAAGTAAGAAATGCGTGCATATGACCTGTCATGGCCCCGTCATTATAACCACAGGTAAATCTTCAAAGCTGGCCTTGCTTGTTTGCATTAATCTGCAATCTAAAACATCAACTATGTCTATGAGCTCAGCCTGTAATTTGATGCTGTTTAAATGATTCCTTGAAAATATGTTCTCTGTGCTGACTGTGCCATGCAAACATTAAACTGGTACTCTGAGCCGAGGGTGGAAGCTTTTTTAGCACAGAAACCCAATCCACCCTCATAACGCCACACCATTAGCAACGGAACTAATGAGTTAGTAAGCTGAGTCATGTGGACATCCACTTTTGTGGCAATGCCAAGTACTTCAGAGTGAAGAGGTATGACAGATGCATAGAGTTTCCTGCCTGTGTATATCTACAGTAATACAGCCTGTCTAAGAGATCGGACAATGCACTGCAGAAGATATAGAAACCACTAGTTTTTTTCCATTATCCTAACAACATAACACCGCCCCTGATTGACATTTTTAATGCTTTTGGTATGAGGGTTTTGTAATGCTATGACTGCATTTATTGCTAGTAGGAAATGAACCCACACCCATGGCAGTCATCATTATGCTTTAACCCAGGCAACTCCAACAGGAAGAGGACATGGTAAATACAGAGAGCCAAAGGGAAACAACGGCTTCCAGAAGTAACAAGATCTCAGTCAAAATCCCTCAGACATTTGTACTAAAGCTAACAGCTAAAAATCCAAGCTTGGAACATTGTCTTCCTTGACAGTATGTAGTGTGGCCCACTCCACGTGTTTAAATAAGAATGATTATTTACAAAAAAAATATCAAATATCATTTTTATTCATTTTTCTCAACCATTAATGGACACTCTTTCCCTGTAGTCCCAGACATTTAAACATCATGGCTTGACAGAAGAGGGGAGACAATGGGTAAATCAAAGTGATGAAGTGAGATCAGACACGTCTATACTAACAGCAGGGCAGAGAGGCCTGAACACTGTCAACATTTTTAGACAGACAGCAGAAATTACAGCAAAAAACGGAAGAAGCAGCGTGTTGGTGAATGTTATGGATGATATGAAGTTATAATGGCACAAGTACACACACCGTGACACTGGTCAATCTTTTTATGGGCGCTATAGTATACAAATTAATGGTTGTTTAACTTTATTAAAATCAAGACAGTTTCAATTTCCAGTGGCATTACACAATGCTATTTGTGCAGGGATAATATGTGGATTGGCCTTGTGACAGCATCGGTGACTCTTCTGGTCAATTCCTCAATTTCTTTGGTTTAAACATCAAACTTGCAACATACAAGCCTCGTTAAACACATGATCATTAAGTCTAAGCCACGCTTATGAAGAACTGCCTGTTTGTAACCATTACTGCGTTGTCTGTTGTCGACCACCCCGCCCAGTAATGTTAACAACATCGTCGAGTCTTTCCATATTCCCCAGGAGGAATCACACAGGCATGTGGTGATTGTGCACCATAATAACAGCAGCAGCCAGCAGCACTCCATTAGCGAGAGCCGAGAGGAAAGAAATCAATTGGAGGGATAAGACTCCCCAGAGGGCAGCCAATTAAAGACAAAGGGGAGGTAGAAAGACTCTGACGAGACCCGAGGGCTTAAAAGTAAGACCAGCAGTCCCATGACAGGAGGCTTTGGGGACTCAGTCAGCATCTGGGGACCTTAAAGGGAAGCCAAGCTGAGATTCTTCAGGAAAAGCTCCCCAAAACCTCACGACTATTTCAAAAGCCCATTCACTCACTGGAGGAAAGTGTTAAAATTAGTGCTTATAAGATAAATATTCAGATTGTTTTACAAAGATCCAGAGATATTAGAAACTACTTTGAAGGCCAGTCTTATTTCAACCTCCAGTTAAACGGATTTTAATCCAGCCATTCACAGTGTTATAGTGTTGGACTTGTGTCACTGATAGCAGGTAATTGTCAGTGGATAAAAGGAAAGCTAGGAGTCAAACTCTCAGCACTGTGTGGGCTCAGAGGCCTACAGTACAATGGCTTGGTGGAAAATGCAGCAGCAGCAACAAAAGCAGGCTTGTTATCGTGATAAAAGATGTGGCCGTTGACTGTGACAAACTGCAATCCAATATGTCACATAAACAGAAGACTGATTGTACAGCTGGGCAGCAAGGCCTTTAGTGACCAGAGGACACACAGCAACACCGCCTGTGCACTGCAAGCCTGCACCTGTAAGACTGCATCTTTATATCGGGCATTGTTGGTGCACTGAAATGTTTGATGAGCTTCAAAAACCAGCATGTTGGCTGTACATTTCTCAACAGATGCATTAAAGTTATTCTGCTATTCAGAGATAAAATAGCAAAGCTGGAGTTCATAGTTTCTTGTCATTTAATCAGAGGACACAAGAGAGAGGCAGCAATGTGTCAGCCACCAGGCATCATTTGTCTGATATAGCCAGTGCACTTTATAGCACTACCACGCTCTTGTCAGGAATTAACAGCTGACAAGATGTTCAGTCTATATCGACACCTGTATATAATGTATGCTCTTGCCGCTTTGTTTCGAAAGCCACTGCTGACTATCAAAGCATTACATCATCCGAAATCTCTACTGATCCAAAGAATAAATATTCACTATTTATAATTATGTCAGATAACCGCAACAGCAAAGGAAACCTCACATTTTAAGGTTAAAACCATCATTAATGTCAGATTAAAAGGTGTAAATCGTCTACGAAGCACAGTGCATGTGGAAATTTCCACACCGCCATGCTGACATCATGTAGGAAGTTGCGCTTGTCAACCTGCTGGATGCAAGCTTCAGTAAGCTCCATCAGGTCGAACCACGTAAACACATAACTTAGAGCATTAGAAACAACAATCAAAAGATACAATACCCTCGGCCACTTGAAACATCATTAGTTTTAGCAAATCTTTAGTTTTAGCCTGAGGCAGTGGGACCTGTCTGTGCTGTCAGGGCACAGAACAATAAATATATTAGGATGCAAGACAGTGAAAAGCTGCACAAACAAACAGCAAGTTGTTAAAGTTCACTGCATATGTGTGAAAAAGGTAGTGGGGGGGTTCATCAGGAGGCCAGCTGCTGCATATTGAAACAGCTGCAGCTGTGGAAGGACTTCACAGTTGATGCTACGACCTGCAGGATTACTAAAGTCCCTTCTCAGAGGGCGGAAACCTTTCTAGAGCAACAAAATGTTAATGTTTCCGCTGGATAGGATTTTTATTCAAAACTACTTTAAAAGTTAAACCTTATTTTAAAAAAAGCACCCAGGTATCTGGCATTGAGTGTCACATTCCAGTCACTTAATAGGTCTTTTTCTGCTTGTCATTAAGGATTCAAGGATCTTTATTGTCATACCAGCACACATTAACATGAGATGGCATGAAATTAAGCGCTTGGGTCCCGGTTATAAGCCAAAGAGAATTAATAACTGGATAGAAAAATAAACGAAAGCACTAGAAAATAAACAAGAGCACCATAGAAACAACAAAAGCACAATAAAGGCATGCATTGAACAGTGATAAATAAGCATGTGTGTGAAACGTGCAGTCAGAAAAGTGTAAAAGTAAGTGGCATGAAGTTTGGAGCCACCCAATATTTGATGACAGTCATGAGGCTGTATGAGTCAACTGGTTTCCAAATTTCACACTGAAACTCGATATTGTGCTTCATGATGGCCTGTTGGATGAGGGAAGAAAAAAAAAACAAAAAAAAAAAACACTGGACCTGAAATGAAACCATAAATGATATCAGCATGAAGCTGGTGTGATACTGACATGCATCATTGACACTGACATCAAATGTTCCACCCAAGAGATTGGACCTGATTCAGTTACAAGCTGCCCCTGGAAATGCTAGCTAGCTAGACTGCAAGGCAGCTCTGCTTCACTGTGAGAATGTGTGACACCAAATACTATTCTATGGACTGAGACAGATCAGTACACAGCATCTGCAGTTAAATTAAAGAAAAGCAGTGTTGGTATATGTGTGCTATACGGTGACCTAAAAGGGAACTACACTTAAAGGTTTCCTTTTGTGGCCAAGAAATCTGTTGCGAGTCCGGTGAACATAATAGGATCTACAGTGATAGCTAAACAAGTCTATGGTTCAGACAGATGTAGTGGAAGAGGGAGGCCAGATGAGATGCAATAAAATGTCAAGGACTTTCTTGATGAATACTGTCGGGTCAATATCTTCAAGGCTAAGAGCAGCACTTCATGCTGGATATGGCCTTCACCCCACAGGTTTTATGACAAACAGATAAAAACAGCAAATTACAAACAAATCTGGGGCAGACTGAGCTTGGGATCAGATGTAGAATTTGAGCCTATAAATCACATTTATCAAACCAGAACCCCTCAACCAGAATGGGTGAACATGGCGTTTGTGTGGGTGCACAAAAATGCAGTAGGAGGACTTAGTCAAAGTAGTAACAGCATGTTACTGAGAGGGGACAGGCTACTTGTGATAGAGAGAGAAAGAAAGGGAAAGAAGAAGAGAGAACGAGACTGTCAGTTCAGATTTCACAGCTCCCATTATAGCTCTGACACAGGCCAGTGCAGAGGCCTGACTCTCCCATGGGATTCATGCAGTCCTAACAACGTACAGTGAGGTGTCACACTATGGCGGCTTCATAAAAATGAGTGTCAATGTCCGTGGGCCACACAGATCATACTGTATCTGAGTGGATGTATTGATTTCTGTGGTGCTGACAGCAGCTCTGGCACAGTAGGGCACCCAGTTGGCAGGATGCTAACAAACCATATTGTCACGGGGGTGACACCTGTCCAACAAAGTAGTGTGGGCCATGATAGCTCATGATTACATGTCCCATTTGTACAAAGCCATTCCCTCTTACTCTGCCAGGATTCATTCAAATAGAGAACCAACAAAGAATAGCCACAGTCACGCGACTTCAAATATTTCAATAAACAAATGCATGACACAGCGGATGACTTCTTGTTTCCTGCTTTGTAATTGCTGGACTTCTTTGTCGAGTGCCAAGGCACTAAAGGTAAAAGATGTGGGAACTGTTTGGACATAAAAGCAGTTATTGTTATGGCAGATTATTGTGTTTCCAAGGTCAAGCAATCACAATTAGTACTGTGGTGATCTTAATGTGGGGTGGAGTCTAAAATACTGCAGGTTACAAAGCATTATAACAACAGTAGCCATCATTTTGGCTTAGAAAGCGATACTTTATGTAAAGGTATAGTGGATTGAGGTCATATACTCTTTGGCTGTTTGTTCCTTTAATGAGGTTTTCTTCCAACCAGTTACAACTTGCATTATCACCGATACTAGAATAACATAATACTTATTTATTATAAATACTTTTAACAAATACAAAAGCAGAGTAAAGGGACATTATGAAGGCACCTCATAACGTAACGTTAAGTTCAGACAATGTTTTTATGATCCTTTAAAAAGCAAGTACCCCACCCTGCAACATTCCTAACATGCGCTGCCTTGCTTTAGGGTAGAAAGTGAGAATTACACTTTCCAGTCTGCACACGCACGTATGGAGGATGAAGGTATGACCAGATGTTTTTGTTGTTCCAATCACAAGAATACAAGAAGAAGTCACGTGAGTTATACTCGGTCATTGCCAAGATTACAAAAGCACACTGATCAAATAATTAAATGTACGATTTTGAACATTTTGTGTTACAAAAGGCGAGATTCATGAGCCGAACACGTGCTTATAATCTCAGGTGAGTACAACAGGGAAGGCTCGGGCCCAGTGGAAAGACAGGAGTGAGTCATGGGGTTGAGGCCTGCATGTCAAAGTGCTTGGCAGGAGGAGGCTCATCTGTATGTGATCCCATGCTGATATGGAACAAGTAAAGATCATAAGACATGAGATAATGTGCGATTGTGGTGTTGATAGCGCACGGTGAAAAATGCAAAGCATGACTTAGCCAGCATAAGACTAAAAAGTGCATTGTTGCTCTAACTGTTGCTCTAAACAAGAAAGGGTTCAGGCTGATAATTAAGGGTCATGACAGTGGATCCCCTGGTGTTCACGCTAAAACTGGACAACATATATTAGGCTTCATTCCAGATCACAGAGCACTTGCAACAAAAAGAATACTTGCTAGCATGTGGCTAACACAGGGTAGGAATCAGGGCATTAACTCAGAGGGAAATTTAAGACTTCACCTCGTAAAAACGATGAAAATCACAGTGTTTGTTTTAACCAAAGTAGCCTGTCTAACAAACTCTAGACTGCTGATCTGTACAAATGCGACTGGCCGCTTCCACAAACCATCACAGTTCCATCTCTGATATCACTGCCATGGAAATGTACTTTGCATACATGCTAGTGTGATCGTGTAGGTGTGGCGCCTGTGAACGTGAAAGTGGTTACGATACATTTTCACACATAATGCAATTGCATCCACTTCAGCAAACTCTCACCAGCTAAAATAATCCCATAACTCCAGACAAACCACAGCTACAGTAGTCGCCCAACCCATTTCAGCATTGCCTGGAAATGTGAAAAGCCTTAGAGAGGGTGTGATGGCCTCTCTCATTACAGATGATTTTGACTTCCTTTTGACTCGGTTTATGTTTGCAAATGCAAAACTCCCCGAGCTGTGATCCCTACAGTTACGGACTGCTAAAATAAAGGCTTTGTTTTATAACATATGAAATGCATGGCCCTCTGAACCACTGAGCTACCAAATTCAAATCTGATTGCATCCCAAGTGCATTAAACTACAGGTTCCCAACCTTTTCCATTTGAAAATACCATCTTATAGCTCAAAATAATCATCTAGAAAATGAAATTTTCTTAACCAGCAATGAGAGAACTGTCTTAATAGCTGATGAATGATTGAGGCCTAAAAACACAGGGCTAACTTCAAGTGAATGTTAGGTGAACTTTAACTCGTTAATCTAGATTATACTGATGATCGGATGGAAAGCAGATCAAAAGGATCTACGAGGGGTCCTCGCACCCCAGTTTGGGCACCACTGGATTAGCTCTGGGCATCGAAAGGGAGACACAAAAGGTATTAGGTGTAGTGCAGCTTGACTGGGGACTAGCTGCTGGTGAGAGAGAAACACCAACACTGATTTTGTGCACTCGTTTTTTTTTTTCCTCTTCAATAAATCCGCAACCTATAAAGGCTAAAATAACGTTTGGG
The DNA here is from genome assembly GCF_042242105.1 of Pempheris klunzingeri. Classification (NCBI taxonomy): domain Eukaryota; kingdom Metazoa; phylum Chordata; class Actinopteri; order Acropomatiformes; family Pempheridae; genus Pempheris; species Pempheris klunzingeri. The sequence continues at coordinate 12,843,172 of NC_092024.1, read as the reverse complement.
GATGAATAGCGCTGCGCATCACCACCCTCTGCTAATGTTATATGCACATATCCTGGTTAACTACGACAAATATGCCCTGAAAACACATTCCCAGCTCATAGGTCGATGCATTTGCTCCATGCAAAAACATACCTGGTCAAGAGGGAGATTGATAATTTCGCTGATTGGCTGCAGCAGAGTGGATCCAGTGCATGATGCTGTCGTTTGGGTAGCCATGCTTGGTCGGTGTCCGTAAATCCTTTCTCTCTCTCTCCTTCCCTCGGTTCACTTCACTCCCCTCGGCCGCTGCGATGATAAATACGCCGCTGCTGCTGCTGCTGCTGTCGTTGCAACGGGCTGCACAGTTGTCATCCGCGGCACACATCCAACAAAGAGTACGAACCCCCGACGAGATGACCCCGCCCGACCACTTTCTCTTTCGTCCACCGCCCCTCGGGAGAACAAGACGTTTTATTTTTTTTTAGACACGAGCCGGTGAAAGAGCCTCACATTTGTGTGTTTTTTTTAAAAATCTTAATTAGGCGACGTTTTAGTTGGTAGAAGCCTACTTTACGTTAAAAAATAAATGTTTTTGTTTTAAGACGCGTTTTAAGAACTTACCAGCTGCTCCTGTTTGTGAGCATGCGTGGTACGGCTGTTATAAAAAAAAAACTGTTTTTACATAAAAAAGAAAAATTGTGCCTTACTTTTTGTCGTCGTCTTCTGTGTCTATTTGTACTCTACCCACGAATGAGGCAATGATTACCATTATGGTCGAGTAGGACGTGAACGAGCTTGGTGGCAGAGGGTCTTTGACGCAATAAAAATGGTGATAATGTGGGTGGAGAGATGGCGGCCCAGCCCTCCGTTATAACCATCTATCTTGACCTATCGTATGGAGAAAAGGGAGTCCATCAGCCAATCCCACTTAGTGACTGTGGGTAACCCTATGGACAGTAACCCTAACCCTATGGACACAGAGGGGGGGTTGATCTTGATTCACAGTGTTAAAGGCAAATTGAATGTGAACTGCACTGTGTTGCATGTGGTCACTCCTCACCCCCCTCCCACATTTATAGCACATGAAGAAGCAAAGTGTGACGTAAGGGGGGCATTTGGCAGGATCCATCTGAGGAGAAGAGCACAATGAGGCCAGTGATGGTCGAGGCCTGCATATCTGCACAGGTCCTTTTTTATCTGCAAGACAGAAACAGACCAACAGCTCGTTGTAAATGCTGAGCACAGCCTAAACTGGACACATAACCTATATTATGCCTCACAGCTAGATGTATTTTGTCAATGGACCATAGGAAACCAAGGTAGCCTATTTATAGTGTAAATAGTAGCTTATAAAATGTAGCTGTTTAAATGTGTTTTAGTTTGGCCTTGCAAAAATTACAAACAACATAGGGCAGGATGTTATCCCATCCTGCATAATATTAACTGCATGCATCATAAATGAAAAATAAATGAAAAATGAAATTTATTTATTTATTTATTTGTGAAAAATAAAATACTCACATTTAGCCTTCTCTGATTTATCAGATCAGAGAGCTGTCTGACTTGTTAAGCAAAGCGTCTACAAGTTTAACTTGCAGCAGCTTTTTAATTCTTCACTGTGCAGCAGCACCACCTAGTGGTTCACAGTGATTTTTGCCAGAACTTATTCCACATACAATTATTAAATAAATGTTATATTTCCTCAATGCAACCTGTGAAACATTTCCATAAGAAAGGAGACAAAAATAAGGACATATACAGAAGAATTTTATTCATAATTCATCAGAGTGTAGTTATTGTAGGATTAAGCTTTCACTACAATGCATTTTCTAACCATAAACACACTTCTTTTTTTTTTAAGTTGAGATCATACTTTACCAATTTATTTTAAAGCAATAATCTATTTTCATTTGGAGAAAGTTTGCAACAAGGCACAGTAGCCAACAGAGGGCAGCATTCACAAACCAATGACAACTCATCTGGCTTACAGACTTCCACTTTTGCTCATTCAGGCCAGGGATTTCCTGAAACATTTGGATTTTTCCAAAGTACGCACAATGCCAAGACAAGACAGACAGAGAGAGACAAGACAGAGAGATTTATGTGCCGCTGTTGGTGTACTCTTATAAAAAGCTCTAAATGTAGTTGGATTTCTGTCAGGAAACATTTTCATACAAATGCACCCGGATTTCATGTGATTTCACATCCAGAAAACAGGGCTAGACAATAAATACAAAGCAGACTATGCATATCATTCACCTAATATACAGGAGACTATTTTTCTCATATGTATTTCTAAAACTTCTTGCAAAGGAACATTAACACAGCTCAGTGAGTCGCAATAATGCTGCTGTGGCTCTACGTTCCTGCAGCTCTGTGCTAGATTATCATGAGGAGCATCATCTCAGTGATGAGGAAGTGAAAAAATAAAAAGGCCAGGTCTTTAATGAGATCAATAAATGAGCTACGCATAAACTCCAATGAATGACAAAGTGCCCAGGTAATACACAAGTGTCAGGGAAGCTCACCTGTTTATGCACGATAATCCGTATTTTTCAATTCACAGTAAAGTTTGTGTGTCTCAGACAAATGTCCTTGTTTAATGGGCTTATGTTTTCTCTTTGCAGCATTATCACACCTATTTTGTTTCTTACAGGTGAATACACTTTTAGTGCTTGTGGTCCCAGTTGTAATAGAGTCTGTAACAAAACATCACACCAACACTTTGCTGTAATTGCACTTTTTGCTTTGGTTTTTGCTTTGTAAGAGTTTGTGTGGAAACACTGGCAAACTTTTTGCCGTGAAGCGTTTTAGTTGATTTTGAATCCCAGTCACAGACTGACTTTATTTGAAAGAGTGACTCAGCGCATAGTGTGTGTGTGTGTGTGTGTGTGTGTGTGTGTGTGTGTGTGTCTCTGTGTGCCTGCAAGGGATGTGGCCATTAAATTATTGAACAATCGCTGGTGTATCGCAGGGTTTTTGAGCCTGTACATCACACTGACTGCAAAAAGATTCCATCAAATGTTAAAGAAAAGCTGGCTGAAAGAAAACACACTGTTGGCCAGAGAAAGTCATGTTACTAAGATCACACTAGAGAGCAGAGAACAAAATTGCAGTCAATATAATGACTGATTATCTCTTCACAGTAATGAATTGCCAATGAATAGACAACATGATTCTCTTGTTTGATAGCATGCAAGATCGGATGACAGCAGTGCTTTTATTATTGAGCGTTATTTATTTATGCCAAGCAGCTCTGCAGTCCCTTGTCTGTTCCTCAACAGACTACATCACTACATGTTGCCTGAAACACTCACCATGCACTTCATGTACTAACGCTCTTATATAATCTCCATTAATCATTCATAACTACACAGAGAGAGAGAGAGAGAGAGAGAGAGAGTATGACATTAAGGCAGGCAGACAGCCAGACAGACAGGACTTCATTGCATTCATGTCACTCCGCTCAGCTGTGTTTTTGTTCTTCCTCAATGATATCCAATTAAACCCACAATCACGAAGAGGGACACAGTTCGTTAAGTTGGCATCGTCATGGCAACCCCATCCCCTTCCTCGCAGCCTCTCTCGCAGACTGATGCTCCACCTAACGAGCACGGTTTTTATAGGAGAGAAAAGAGATGGTGAGAAAGAGCAGGGCGAGACAAAGCCTCCTCTAATCTCTTAAAAGGCTGTAGCGGCATGCGAACGTTGGATGAGGATACTGGAGGTTCCCACTTGTTCATAAGGAAGGCCAGACAGCACACAACTGCATTTACTCCTTTTCTTTCTGTTTTTTTTTCCTCTTGCTTAAACACTTCCCATCATGGTGTAACTGACATTTGTTTACAAATTAAGCTGTATGGCTGATCTGTATTGTGGTGACAAAGTCCATAAGCTCCTTATATAGTCAGTAGTTCATGTTTTGCCCTCAGGCTTGCTCCTCCAGGGATATGAAGCCTTTCGCTTTACAGATCAGACAGGAAGTGTCTTTGTGTTCAGGGGTCAGGCCAGAGTTCCCCCACTGGACGAGTCCTCTTGAAATAGAACAAGTCCACAGAGATGTACTGTTTATTTTCCAGAACAATCCTCCAAGTCTAAAAATCATGTTATGATTCTTGCTGCACTGTCTTTCCCTCCCCTCCTTTCCTTTCCATCTTGGTTTAGCTATGCCAGCCGACACAAAACGCTTACTTAGCAGCAGCAGAGTCGACTGTTTTAATGGTTCTGGGATCTTTGTGGTATTCTATGGGAGCACATTATCATCGTCATTCAAAATAGTCCATCAGGAATCACTGAGATGTTGCTTAAGACCATATTTTTCAATCAATAAGCAGTGTTACCCAATCAATATCCTCTTGCTGACTCTCAAATCCCAGCTTTGGGATACTGGGAATATCAGTGGAAAGACTTCCTGGATGTTAAATATATCCAAAAAGCAAGATACATACCAAGATTACTCCACATTAATAATAAATGAGGCAGCGAAGGTGGTTTGACATCATTGCTGGCCTGTGTGTTCTGTGAGAGGAGAGGAGAGAAGAGGAGAGGAGAGGAGAGGAGAGGAGATTTTAAGGATTAATACCCCATATCACTTGCTGTCCCCAGCTAGACTGCTGAGAGCAGAAACACACATGCATCCATAGACTACTGTCTAGTTCAGTGGCAAAAACATGAGCTCTCTCAGCTCATTGTTTCATTTTCTGCCCACAGTTGGCTGAAGGGTGGGGCAATCATTAATTTTCACTGACTTACAGTATGACCTTATGTGTCCTAATGCCTCACTTTTCCTTTACAGTATATCTCTGTATTTCTGCCTCATCCTGTCTGTGCCCCATCTCTCTCAATTCAAAGAAACAATATTTTTGCTTTTTCAGGGTGCCTTAAGAAAAATATGCTCTTGGATCAATAAGGTGTCAGGTTTGTGTTCCTCTTCTGGATTTATTTCAGGTATTTAATGTAAACACTTGCCATATATCTGTAGTTTCACAAAATACAGAATATTTACATGCCTCTAAATCTAGCATCATAAACTATAAATAATTTTCTTGTTTTTTCCAGATCTGGATTGCATGATTTCACTCCTTGGCCTGTGCCACAAAGTTCGGCAGCACTGCACAAACCAATGCAGCATGCAAAGTGGTCACACAATAGAGGCTTCAGGGGAGGAAAAGAATGAGAGTGTAAATGGGAGGGAGTGTAGCAGAATTTAAGGCGGCCCGTTAAGTTTCACATATTTCATTCATGTAGACATTGATTCAGTGCAATGAGAATCACTCACTATATGAACGGACAAACAAATGAATATTGTAAATTGAGTTTTTTCTTGTTTAAAATCAAATCAGTAAAATTGGGGGAAAAACACCTATTTGCTGATTATGAAGAGTTACATTAGAAGACAGACACCATCCTAATGTCTGCATGGTAAATATGAAGCTATCGTTAGCAGACTGTTAGATTAGCTTAGCATGAAGACTGAAAACAAGTGGAAACACCTAGCCTAACTCTGCCAACCAGCACCTCCAAAGCTCACTAAATAACACAAAATGGTTCTGTGGTTATGTGTGTAAACAATTTTCCCATTTTAAGTTGGGAAACAGATAGATGTTCATTGATGCTTCATTCCAACAAGGCAAACATATTCATTGCTTGACTTGAGCACAGCATTTCATATTGTAGACCACAGGTTCTACAGCAATCAACTGGATTAATAGTTATTTATCTTATTTAGTTATTTAACTAGTTAACTAGTTATTTAACTGGTTGCAGTTTGTTTTTTTAATGGTGTGGTGTACCCCAGGGGAGTTGCTTTGGTCCACTACTCTTCATTATTTACCGGTGGCGTGACTTATGTTTTACATCAACTATTATAACTGAATTAAAGAAACACTCTTCAATCTGAACCACAACTATTACTGGACTGGATATGTGAGAGCAGAGTTGTTTTGAATGTAGCAAAAACTAAAGGTATTATGTTCAGGGCCAGACATGCCCCAAATAATAATAATAATCAGCTCTTCCGATCACTGAAAGGCTCTAATATTGAACAGGTGCAAGAGGCAAATTTTGTTGTTATCAAATTCAATGGAAAGCTATCATGGGTAGAAATGTTAAGAAAATAGGTAGAAGAACATCATGCATCTGATGTTCCTCTTTTTTTTACCTCTGCCTCTAGAGTGCAGGTGACACAGGCGCTAGTTTTTGTCACCTTGATGACTGCTCAGAAGTCTGCACCCAAAAAAGATCTGTCTAAGCTCCAAATAGCTCAGAATAAAACTGTGAGCACCCAGTGAGGCAAGTATAATCCCACTAGTAATGAATCGACCTGAAAGAGTTGTACTTAACCTCAACATGTCCCTAATGAGACCTGTTACATGTGTTATACGGTATGTTGTGTTTTATATGTTATGCTTTGTCGTGTGTGGACCACAGGGGTGATCAATTTGCTCCTTTAGGTGCAGCTAAAGGGAATTCAAACAAAGACTAAATAAAGAACTGATTAAGATTAATGATAGATAACCAGCTTTTATTCAAGGTGACTTTTACTAAAATAATCCATAGGCTAATAAGACAATGACTTATCATGGAGATTCAGCTGATGTCAGACATGAAGCTTAAATCTTTGGGCTAACCTGATAACGCAAATTATGCGATCCATCATAGATGTTCATTTATATCATAACCACGTTGTGGTAGATGTAAAATGTCCCCATTGGCTTGTGTATTGATCTGATACAGAATCCTCTATTTCTGCCTAATTCATACAGTACTCTCAATGTTTTCACTTGATGATGTATGCCGTTGGGCTGTTTGGCTTTTCCATATAGCTAAAATTCTATCTTGACAGGAAGATGGATGAATGTGATGGATGTGAAGACTCCGCTCTGAGTACAGTCTGTCTGAACTGTTCACTCTGGCAGGAACAGACACAATCATTGAGTTACATGGACTGAACTCACTGCCCCTCCATTAGCATTCCCAACGGATTCACTCCACACACGGTGCTGGTTCCACTTCATTCTTTCCCGTGGCACATCATGCTGTAGCGCCATCTCTTTCTCTTCTTTGAACTTACCGGATCTTTCAAGTGATGAGAATTGGGATACAAGATTGTGTACATGATCGTCTAATTGAGGCAATACAAACACCCTTGACACTTTCATCCTCCACTATCTCCGACCATGATCCCATCACTCTGGATCTTTAAGACAGCTTGTTCAACTGCCCGAGAGGCTTTCAAGCCGTCTGTTGTGGTGACAGGACAGATGCGACACAGCCTGGGAGTTTGCACTTTACTGTCACAGTGTGTCATTCGGGGAGTTTGCAGGACCGTCAATGAGGCTGATGGTCATTGCTGCTGAGATGCAGATTCAGTTAGAGCCTACAGTCTGGCTAAATGTTTACCTGGGTTAGATTACATTTGGGTGGACAAGCTGGAGACACACAGTGTAAGAGCCTTGCACTTTCCCCCCAGCAGATATCACATTTCTGTCAACTGGTCACCCCCCAGAGGTACTGGATACGGAAATGTGTGTTTTCTTTGAGACTTGACTCAGGGGAGACAAAGAGTGTCACAATTTGTCATGATTTTTGTCTTACTAAGCTTATCACCCTTTGCCCTCCATTAATTCTTACATAAATTGATTCAGAGTACCCAGTGAACCTGTGTGTCAGTGTGGCTGTTGAGCTGAAATGAAGACGAGTGATGAATATTTAATTGTGAACATTAAAGAGGTGATGCTGTGCTGAAGGAGATGTTTTGCATGGTCAGCATACACTGAAATACCTATGCTGACCTTGTGACAAGTGGATCCTGTACACAACGTTTTTTTTGCACATGTACTTTTAGTTGTTTTTTGGCAGGCTTGCACTTCCATTTAGTGGCTTTGGACAAAGGCATTTGCCTAATGGATGTTATATAATTTTTAATCTGGTTTCCTTGTAGAAATGGAGTCTACCTGCAACACGGGGACACAGGGAATGAATTACTAAGATTTCAGAGATCATAATCACATTTGTGTGTGTGTGTGTGTGTGTGTGTGTGTGTTTGCGTTTTTGTCCTGTGGTTTCACAATTAATATCCTGTGGTTTACATTGCTTGTGGACCGCGGGAGATGATCAGCAATGTACACAGAGGGGAAATTCACAGCCACTGACCTTTCGTTAAGAGCCAGTGATGAGGCGTCCTAATCCTCATACTGTCTCAGGGGACACTGAATAAAATTGGATGCTATACTATAAAATAGAATAACATTAGAACTATTTTTGCTTGACAAAATGCGCCTTCCCGCAATTTTTCTAAGGGTGCACGGTGGAAGTGAAAAGCTTTATCAGGAGCATCTCGAGGTATGGTAACTAGGAAACCAAGAGAAGATGGGGCAGGTTGACACAATGCCTGACAGGAATATAATGAAGTACAGGGACACTCAATATGCTCGGGCTCACAGTGCCAAATCCCAAGAGGAGCAATAATTACTGTAAAAGCCACTTGCTCCTAATGATGATAGTGAAGCAGCTGCAAACCCCCCTGCTTTTTGCGATCATCACTCAGATGGATGTGTGTGGTGGGGGCTTGCTAAAAATGTCATGCAATTATTTTACAGAATGGTATTTCTTGGGTGTCCTTCAGGGTGGCAAGGTTAAATGAAAATCACAAGCCAGGTCATTCCTCTGTTTGAAGTGTCTGAGCGTGCTCAGATTTGGACACAAACAGAAAACTGGGATGTAAAAATAATGTATCTATAGCTGACAGTTTTGTTGGCTTTAACCATAATTAGTACGTAATGATCAAATACGTAATTTGTGTGCCATTCACTAAAGAGAAATTAACACATCAATCATACATTGCAGTGTAGAGGTCATATATTATACTCCACCACATAGGACAGGAGAATTTTTAATGTCCACAAGCTAATTGAATTTCCATTGTTGAGTGAACAAAGTGTAATTACATCCATCACTGACCATTGACCCTATCAATATTTTCACCTGGCTTGAAGATAATGCATGAGTCTGTGAAGGACTGACTTTATCACTACTGTTGCATTATTAATGTACATTACGTACTTACATGTTTTCTTGTTGTTTAAGGTGAGCCACTACGGGCAAAAGCAATTGCATTTCCAAGCACTGACATTGAGATTTTGGGCTATTTTTGCCTCCTTGTCTTCCGTTAGACAAGTGGACAGAAAATGTCCAAAATACACATTTAGGTGTTTTACTACACTTTGTCTATTTCAGTCCACAACTCTCTCATAACTTCCTATCTTTAAAGGCTGTTTTCTCAAATTGAGTTTTCGCTCATACTCGGAGCCAGAAATCTCCACTTCAGTTACACTTACAACCACCAAACTTTTCAGTTTTAGTCCTATTTATATTCCAACCTGTAAGACTACTGTAAAAAACAATGAAGTATGAAGTGCCGCTGGCCTTGGAGGTAACGCCGGGTTTCTAGTGTAGGCAGTAAGCTGGTAAGCCAGACATGCTAATGTTTGCAGCTTACATTAGAACACTGTTTAACGTCCGTTTCTTACGCTTTTGCTTGTATTTTCTGTTTAGAAGTGAGTACAAAAAGTGCAAAAATAGAGCTACATCTTCTCCTTAAGGCCATGTCATTCTAATAAACACACCTGACCCAAACCTGTTTTGTCTGAACTCACTGAGTTTCCTCTTTGAGAGTTGGTGAGAAAAGGCTAGGCTCATCACACTTCACTGCCCTCCCCATGGTGCTCCTCTCCCTCCCCTTGTTCCTTCTCCCTTCCCCTCCTCTCCTCCTCACCCCTCTCTCAGCAGGAGTCCCATCGTGTGCAGCCAGGGCTCATACTTACGCGCACCTACCTCATTTGTGTAACAGACTCTTCTTTAATGTAGCCATCAGTTAATGATGTGGTCTATGATCTATGAGAAGCTGAGGGGTGTGTGGAATGTGTCAGTAGAGGGCCTGAGCTTGGCCCGGGATGTGCCATTTCATCCACTTGTGTCTTGGAAAGTTTCGGCTGCCAAATGGTTAGAATTGGCTGCTAATTGTTTTAAACAAAGAAGGCATTCATAACACTTATTTGAAACAGAAGAAGCTGGATTGTGAGGTTATCCCACCTGTTACACAATCATGATGTCATGGCAGCGCAATTAGGAAAAAGTGACTCCCACTCAAACCTCAATCCCCTTTTATTGCAATGACATGTTGCCTGTTCCTGCTAATAATCAAATGCCAAATCACTATATTAGATGTTTGGGGCTCATTTTATCCAAAGAACGAGTGTGCTGACACACCCTGTTTTCTAATCCAGTTCACAATACAAATTACAAGCATCTTTTCCAAGAGGGTCTCTGTGCACAGTATGACATCTGCTTTGGACATTGTTCTGTCTGCAGCTGCCTGCTCACATTTGGTTTCAGTTTTTATGACCAAATCAGCTCTGGTTTTACATAAAAGCAAAAGCTGCACATTGTGCACAAAAGCTGTGAATAATACGAACATTTTCTGTTTAGCAGCTCACTAAATCAATTCAAATACAGCAGCCGTGACCACAGCAGATCCAACAACTACCACTCTCACTTGGTACTTGGGGATTTAAGTTGTTTGCATGCAAACAAAGTTTATATTAAGGATGGACGGGCTAGTGAATAAGGCTTCTGTTCAGTATAATAAAGCAGCTTCCACAGTTTCTGCTTTGGCATCTTTGTATTGGCGGGATGCAGCAAATAAGGCTTGGTTGTAAAATTGCTTTGATGAATATATGATACAATAGAACAGATAGATTATTTATGCAAAGGCTACATTCACAACAAGGTACATTTTATCCCTGTTTCCGTGAGCTGCACTTTTATGATCCCTCATTGATATGCTTGCTTGTGCTTTTCCAGGTCCCATAAAATACAAAACAATGTGCTTTTCATATTATGTTCCCAACCTGTACCTGCTGGATGACCCTGTTCACCTTTGTTTCCAGTGCAGTTCTCCAGCAACAGAAAGGGGGAAACTGGTGCAGATCCAACAGTTTAGATATTTTTAGGTTGGTTTGGTCTTGATTTAAAGGATAGAACCTGCATTTAAAAAGGCAGATGGTCCGGAGAATATAAAGCCATGTCAGTGGTGAGGAGGGCGGCTGGTGTTACTGGGTTCTGCTGACCTCACTGACTGAGCTGCCCTGTCTCTGGATGGCAGATGTTCTCTGGGAGTGTGTGTATTCATTTCATAAGGCAGTTGAGGCCTGAGTAGCCAGTCAGGGTCAGCCTGGGTCTAAAGCTCTTCATTTAGCAGCTTGCCAGGAGACGCTGCAGAGCTGAAAGAATGTGTGAACACTGCCCAGTTTGTGATTTAAAGGCTGCCCAGGGTTTCGCCTCGGCCGCTGTGATACTATTTATACCGGTAGCTGTCCTGCCGGAGTTGAATGAGCTGGGAAACATCAACAGATTTTTCATCCAAAAGCCCACGAAAAACGCAAGTGCTCTGGGAAGCAGAGGCTGTTTTGTCATGCTCCTGTTGAGAAAAAAATCAGAGAGCCTTCACAAGTTTCAGGCGGCTCCTAATGATAGAATGTTTTCTTTCTCTTCTGTCTTTTCCCAACAAGTTTTTGGGAGATCCAAGTCTTTTTAAATCACATTTATTCTTAGCTGTGACCTACTAAGAACAACTAAACATTCTCACTAAACATATTCTCAGTAGCTACTTTCATGTAAACTCTGGGGCACACACAAAGTTGATAGTACTGAATTAATTACTGGCCTAATTAGCCTTGTTTTCTGATACATGTTACAGCGCACTGTTGTGGCTCATTACCAGCATCAGTGCTCAGCATGTTGAAGCTTAGACAAAAGTGTGGATCCCAGTCCTCTCCTTATCAGAAGGGTAAAAAAAAAGATGTCCATCTAAATGATGACACAACTCTATTGACATTATCAAGGAGACAGCAAAAGAGTAAGGAAGAGAGTTTCCCCTTTAGGGTTTCCATGTGTGAAAGGCTCTTAACAGGCCGCTGTTCACCTGAAGCTGAAGCCTCCTGGAGAGAAATATTCAGAAATTTGTTTGGTGTCATCATCAAAGAGGGGTTGATGGGTTTTTAAAGTCACCTGTTCAATTTAGATTGTACATTTCTTATATGTTGGAATACAATTAACAGTGCTTGTCCCTAAACAATAAATAAATATTATTGCAACCGATAATAATTGCAGTTAATCTATTTATTTGTCAAGTGTGCATTTAGATATAATAATGGGCTTCTATTGTTGTTGTCACTTAACATTTGAACACAACTGCACTGGCTTTCCAGCTCTTCTCCACAGCTAATCATCCTTGGCGAAGCATGTGTGCACAGAACAAACACTATCTGCGCCATTCACACTCAACATAAAAAAATACATTCATGCATTGTAGACATCTGCACAGAAACACACACTGGACCTCACTTCCACTGTGATGCTGCATTGTGTTCACACAGTGCACTGCTTCTCCTAACTCCACCTTAAGAGAGAAACTAGTAGTGGTGCTGTAATCCATATGGTGTTTTTGAGAACCATCGGAAATATTTGGATTGGACACAGCCTGCACTGCGCTGAATTAATAAAGGGCCCACATGAATGGAAAATGGATTTGGGAAAGGTGTATGACATCTGAGTTAACAATTTGTAGTTTTTAGAGTATGAGGGGTGTGTGCATTTCACTGTTGTATATTTCTTTAGTGTTTTGCACAATTGTTATGAGACATACAGTTTGTTTCATCTAGATTAACCGTTTAACATAGGCTCGACATGTGTAGCAAAGTTTATAATAATGGATATCATTGACTGTCGTCTTCTTTATCTTACAACGGAAAGTTAGTCTGTGCTGACTGATGAAAGTAATCTGCAACAATAGAGAAGTCACTATTAATACAGGTTCTATTTTGTTCACATTCACAACCTTAAGTACTTTGAACTGGTGAGTCAAGGGTTTCAATGCCACACAATTCTAATAGGACTTTCCGAGCAGCATTTGAAGGCAGCATGAGGTCACGCCTTCCGTGAATCTTGATTGGCCCCCAGTAACCAGCCGCCGTTTCCCATTGGCTGTTGGGTGCGCACAGGCTCCCCTCCTCTATCTTTGTCAATTTCTTGCGCTCCCGTTGAAACGCCTGCTTGTTGTTTCCCCGGGCGAGCAGGAAGAAGTTGTCCACCCTGTCCCGTTGGAGGTTTGGGAACACCGAGAGAGGATAACAGAACCCACTGAGGAAGCTCCGCTTTCTTCTGCCATCAGAGGACACACCGGTGAGGCTGAATGGAGAGAGAGTAGTGGGCTGAAAGCCAGGAGGGATATAACCTACCCATCACCTTGTAGCTCAGCTCAGCTCAGCGCGGTGTGAGCGGCAAAAACTGCAACTCCTCGAGCCAGCGTGCAACACTGGATCGTGTTGGGATCAAAACAAGGGAATGACATAAACACACACAGAGATGGTTTACTACCCGCGGGGACCTTCAGAGACACTGCTGCTGCTGCTGCTGCTGCTGCTGCTGTGAACTTTTCTACCCTAAAACTACAGAGACGAAGAAGGGGGATTACGGAAAGTGCTTCTTCTTCTTCCTCTTATCAGCAAAGGGATTAATTATGCCGGACCAAATCACAGTTTCAGAGTTTGTGGCAGAGACCAATGAAGATTATAAATCGCCGACTGCCTCAAACTTCACCACCAGGATGTCCCACTGCAGGAATACAGTGGCTGCCTTGGAGGAGGTGAGTGACTTTGGTGGGAGTGAGCTTTAGGTCTCCAGAAGCACTAATCTGCCAAGAAAAGACACATTTGCACAACGTTTCTTCATAATTTTACATTTTGAAGACTGCAAGTAGAAGGTCACCTCTACTCAGTATGAAAATAATCTGCCCCTACATCCATCCCTCATGTTCCATGTTCATTCCCAGCCATTGTTCTTCAAGGTTTTTTATTACTGTCCTAAATCCATAGTGTTCCATTATATCTCTCTCTATATATATCTATACATCTGAATGGGCTTTGTCCCCTCAACAATCAGCCAGCAAGAGAAGATAAAGACAATTCAAATAATTTATGTTGATATAGCTCAAAATCATACAACACACATTGCCATTAACTTGCTTTACAATCTGTGCAACACACAAGCCCTTCTATCCTCAGACCCTCACATTTGGTGTATTAAAATTCTGAAAAAAGACCCTTTAATGGGGGTAACAGGAGGAAATGTCAGGAAGGGCAACAGAGGAGGGACTCTTCTTCCACAACAGACAGACATGCAATAGATGTCCTTTGTAAAGACTGAGAAACAGAAAGACATTATAAGGTAAATAGAGTGCAGATAATATATGAGAAAATAAGGACAATCGTCCACATGCACACCACTTTTCAGGAGAGGTCATTGCAGGTATTTTGGCTGAATGATCATCCCCACAGCGGTAGAAGGGCCAAATAGTGCCGCATCGCTCTGCATGTGCACAGAGAACACTTTGCGTTCTTCCTTTAACTTGCAGGTCATCGGGAGGAAGGACACTTCCGCTTTGTTCCCTGACAGCCCACCACCGCCTCCCTCCCTCCCTCCCTCCCTCCCTCGTTATAGTTTCCCTACTTTGTGTGCTGTATGGCAGAACCTCGCCCTGCCTGATGATAAAAATAGACTTTCCCACATGAGCAGTTCGGTGTGTTATGTGTGTTAGTGTGTCTCTGCTCTGTAAGTTATGGTACGCTTGCTGATGTAAGGTGACGTGTGAGGAAATAGATCCTTTCTCCCTGATTTCACCCAGGAAAAGTTTTAGCTGTCATCCAAATGGACTTGTGACAAACCGTTTTGTGCCTGACACCTTTTTTCGTGTAAAAACATACACCTGAATGTGTAATCTGTGCAGAGACGACACAAGTTGTTGCCGTCTAATGTCAGCTTAAGCCCCACTTTATTTTTAACTGGTGTTTGTGGAGGACTGAGACAAACAGCCAGACACACACCTGCTCAGGCTGACAGGTTCACTTAGGCATCACACACTTTCCTACACACGGTTTCATTCAAACCGCTGCTGCTGCTGCTGCTCCTGCTGGTCTTAAAATAGCAATTAATCTCCTATTGGGAACGATTTTAGCACTGCTTGGAGTGGAATGTGCTTTTCTGTAGAAATAAGGAAATACGTGTGTGGATTTTACCCCTTTAAAACAGCAGCTTGGCAGTAATTGCTGGCATAAGAGGTTAAGTTGGGAATTCAGCAGCGTCGTTCCAGAGATGAGCTGCTGTCGAGGCTGCTGAATTGTTGTTGCAGAGATGTGGAGTAACGTGTTGTTGTTTCACATTGACCTCCTCACGCTCGAGCTCAGGGAACACAAGGCAGTATTGTTGGGACAACAAGACCCCGCTCGCTTTGGTCTGTTTGACCGATTAAACAGCAGAGTGGATGGGGAACACTTCCACTTATTGTCTGCCAGCCTGCATGGAATCTCAAACACATGCACGCAAGCGAAAACACATGGAGATATGTTCATACACAAGCATCCACAGGTAGCTGGTATTTCATTAAGTGTTTTATTGTCTTCCTGCTTAGTGTTTCTTGAAAAATTTGACAAACTGTGAATGACTCTGAATGAGGGTGACTCTTTCACCCTTGAATGTAATACATCTGCATCGGCTAAATGAAAATGAAAATACCAGACTTTGCTTTTTTCAGCATTGTGCTGAGTTTCAAACATTGTGCTGATTCTAACCTTTCCTAAAACAGCAGTTTATTATACAAGAGTTCACTTCTGTGCTTTCACCCTTCAGCTGACAGTTGAGGACGTGCTGATCGGACTGTGTTCTGTAACGCCACAGCGGGCTGGTATATCATTTCAGGAGATGCCTTGTTTTTAGATTCAGCAGCTATGAGCTCTGATAATGGGCTGTCTGTTTGGTTGCTGACTTCAAGATTTTTGTTGTCTGCACTCACACTCTGGATATGATAATGCTATCAATTGGGAAAAGGTGGTCTATAAAGATTTTAAAATTATGTGCATGTTTTGCTTGAGAATATGCATCTTACAGTCTATGAGGTGCAAACAGTACGGTATAACCAAGCATTGTTGCACTCTTTAAAAGAATACGCCACTGATTCTTCCTTGTTAAAAACCTGCCGCCTTCATTACCCACAATGCAGCTTGACCACTGACAGTGAGTTTTTAGGGGTGCTGTTAGTGGTGGGTACTGTAGCCCTGAGCTGCCAGCCCCTCACACAGAGATGAAGAGCAGCTAAAAAGGTCTGGTAATTTTTGATTTTATTCATTTTCAGACGTGTAGTTTTCAGATCCAACCGGAGTTACATCCCTTTAGATAATTTATCAGACACCACACAGCTCCTTCTAGAGCCACAAAAGGCTTTATACAACTTTGTTTTTTCCACATATGCCGTAGTCAACACCTAAAAACAGACTTTGATGTGTAAAATCAGTGGAGTTCCCTTTAAACAAAGCTTCATTCTTGGTCAATAATCACTAATACATCTGCTCTATTTAGACACAAGTTTACTTTTAGTGTGGGTGTAACTTGTTGGCAAAGGAGATTAATTTGTTCGTAGAGGGATGTGATTAATGTGCAAATCTGTTCCAGATGGCTTCAGCACTGCTTCCTATTTGATACAAATTACAATTACAAAGACGTTCTGCTCCTAAATCCTGTTACCAATGAGAATAGAACAGGGTTATAAACCATTTACATACCTGCACTGTATGGTAAGGACACCATATTCAAAATATTTTTACCCACAGATAAAAACATTAAAAATGGTTTAATCAAGACTCTGTCAATGATTAATGGCAAAATGAACCTTTACTTTGTCTTTGTTGTGTGTTTCTTCTTTTCAAGTAAAGGTTTTCCTCTTCTGTCTAAAGACACGATTCTCCCTCCCTGTATACTGGACCATCTTACCCTAAATTTACAAATTGGAGTGCATCCAGCGCTCTGTATTTCCAAATCAAGCGTGCTCATGTTTGAAATAGTCGATGCACTTAGTCTTTTTTAAAACTGACCTCTGGGCCTGGTTGTTTATTGGAAGCCTTTAAACACATTAACAGGAGAGGAGACTTGAGCACTCTAAGGTTTTTACCGGAAATGGGTGCACAAATGTTGCATAATTACTTCTTTCTAAATTTAATTGCATCTGACACAACCTTAATTAGGCTAGTAGTTTTAAACTGCTGGCGATTAAGAGGCTACTCAGGGAGCGTGTGTGTCCCTCCTTAAAACCACCGCAATAAAAACCTGTTTATCCAGTAAGAGGATGTTGGGATTTGTGTCATGACACCCCCCTTTGTGCTCAGGTTAAACATGACTTTTCTTCCTTCACACGTGTTGACTTTGCTCCAGAAAGTTCAGACTTTTCAGAAATAAGATCTGTGGGATCTGGTTTCCCCTTCAAAGTTTCATTTGAACTATCTGGTTGGCAAGTAGTTTCAGCCAGGAATGCTGTGATCCAGACCTGACAACAATAATATTGTTTTATTTCAATTTGATTTGAAACAAGTGGATTTGTTGTCATGGTTTTTGTACCTTTGTAAATGAAGATTTGATTACTCCTTTTAGTTGTCACATGTGCTAATGTTTAAAAAAAAAAAAAAAAAGCCTCTTGTAAAATTTTGTTGTTTCTCCTTAAGTGTGACAATGAAATACAGACAACACACAGTCTCCATATTTGAATAAGTGCCATGGGGACTTCCATTCTTCTTGTCAGTTGCCTAACAACAGATTTTTCATGAGGTAAACCATGATTACACGAAGCCAATTGTGTCCTCAAATTTGCGTGTTAAAAACATGACCTCACAAGTTCCATTTGAAGGAGGCATCAGCCCCGAGGGCTGGGCTGACCTCTGCGTTGAGTATTGATCTTGATGAAAATGCCTGTGTGCTTTTGTCTCACCCAAGAAAAACTCCTGAGGATGTCTGCAGGATGTCTGTCTCAGGCCAGAAACTGGCACAGATTGTGGTAATTTTAGGTCTATTTTTGCATCTGTGACTGTTTTTATGCCCCAGTTACTGAAACCTTCCTGGCAGAGAGAGACTCCTAAAATGATGCAGTCAATACAGATGTCTCCTTGAACTAATCTCAAGTGCATCCACTTCTTGCTCAGGTATGAAGACGGGTATATTTGTGTAATATCACAGCCGCTTACAACTCGCTGAGCAGTTGTGGCAGGTGTTTAAAGCCTTAATAGTATTTTAATTGTGATCACTGTGCGTTCAATCCTCTCCAAGTGTTGACGAACTGAACACGATGAATATGAAATCAATTTGACTTACAGAGTAGACTGCAGAAGAGTATTTTTAGGGCTTGTGGCTGCCAAACAATCATCACTACTTGACATTCAAGACAAGCTTTTGTGTTGTCAGCAGTGTAGCCCTTTGATCAGTCTGTCAGCTGCATAGAGTTGCTCAGACAGACATATAAGCTGTAGACCATAAGCAAAGTTGTGCACTTGATGTGCTTAGCAAGCATGTCTCTCTAGCCCTGTCAATTTACTCAGTGTTTATTTTTACAGGGACGTACAGGAAGCACACAGCATCAACCAATACCACAGCATTCATAGCTTAAGCTGGTTTGCGACACTGGTTCTTAGATGGGCCTTTGTGCAAATACACACAGCTCATTAGAAAAACTTACAAAACTTTGCAAAACTAAACAGTAATATGGTACAAAGAACCATGAAATCTTCACGAAAGGCATCTAATCATCTGTGTCTTAAAAAGCAGTTGCGTTTTTTAATGATCCTGCTCATGGTCCCTTTTGAGGTCTATTCCCCTCTGTGATCCTTTCAGATAAAGATCTCCAAAGGGTGTTATAGAAAAACCAAAGCAACTTTCAACTCTGCGAAACTACAACCCAAGAGTGCAAGTCCAAATATCCTTCAAACTAAACTAATTGTAAGCCTGTATCCCTAGAGAGAAAACAGAGCTGCTGCATGGTCTATATCTTCCCTTATATAGTGCCAGAAACCTATCCATCCAATAGGCCTCTCCCTCTGTCCCATATTCCTTTGTCCAGTTTATTCATTTTTCGCTGATGAATAATAGTTATTTATAGCCCAGTCAACTTTTCATGGGCCATTACTGGTGCTGAAGGGGGTGGGAGGTGACTTAGTCCTGAAAGGCTAGCATCATTAGTCTTCCATCTGGCTATTAATTCATCCAACAAAGGTTCATCTCACTGGTATGTCAGCTATGTGCTCGTATGGCATGCTGCCTTGCTGCTTGATTTTTGTACAGAGATTATTAGGGAGTACCTCTGGGAATGGAGATGGTATTCGCAGCATCCACCATCAACTGTTGGCACTGGCTACGCATGCTGTACCAGCCCTCACTCTGCTTCTCACGGGTTGTTTCTAGGTTTATTCATGTTGGCGCACAACAAGGTAATAAGCTTGTAAATAGGTAGATTCTCAATGAACTCATGAGTGTTAAAAAAGCAGTTAAGTCCCTGGTGTGAGCGTCTTCAATCTGTTGTCTCTTTACAGTTCATCTAAGCTTGTACATGCCTTTCCTTGACATTTATCATACGATGATGTCGCTTTGCAACTGGTTGTTGCAGAACATAACAGTTGCTCTCTACTACTCCCTTGTGCTGAAATGTCTCATTTAATGTGCAACAATTTATGACTGATGTTAACATCCCAAGGCAAGTGTGCTCTCGTAACTCTTCCCCATGTGTCAGTCTGCCAGCTTGTGTTGATGCTGGAGTAGTTCCCGAGCCAAGGGAAGGCTTGGCCTTCTCCTGCCCTGATTCCTTCCCCCATTCCAGGCAAGGTTGGCGGGAACGGCTGTGGCTTGGCTGGGGACAACAGCTGCCCCCATGCAACAGGTGGCCAGGAGGAAAGTTTTAACAAGGCAGACAGCCAGATTATCGATGTGGGGACAAGCCACATCTAATAGCTTTAGAGTGACACGGATGGGTCTACGAGCTCTCACGCGCCCATAGTCTAAATGAGCAGTCTGGCCCAAGGGAGTGGTTTAAACCCTCAGCCACTATGGCCAGTCTAAAGTCTAAAGACTGACCATAGTGGCTGAGGGTTTAGATGCTAAAGCATACCACCTAAGAAGCTTAATGCCTCCTGTAATTGAAATTGGATTTCTGGCAGGATCACTGCAGTTCTGGCTCCTCCCTTCACCCTGACTCTACGTCCACTGTCCCCATAGTCCCTTAACTGTGCCTTACTGTAGTTAATGCACCAGAGTAGGCCAAGTGCATTGAAGCAAAGCCAACTACTTCCATTCTTCCTAATCCTGAGCGAGAACTGAAGCGAACATTTATGTTTATCATTTTGCTCCTGGGTAAGGGTGCATCAGAACTTCTTAGTTGGGCCCCGTTAGCATATGTGACTATGAGTATATATGTGCATATGAGTATAGTTTGGGAAATTATCCCCAACAGGTGATTTGGGATTTCTGGCATCTGATTTGTGGTCTATTTTAGCAGAGGTAACTTGCTAAATATGCTGTATGCTGAACTCGTATTTTGTACCGAGTAGCTCAGGAGAAAGACATGCCCCCTCTTCTTGCATTGTAACTTTCAGATTCATCACTAACTTTAGTTATAACAAAGCCCCTTTTCATCCTGTATGTGGAACCTCAGTGTTTCCTATGGGATCTTTTTTTTTTTTTTTAAAATGAGAGGTGTCTCTCCAGCCTCCAGGGCCGGCTTGTGTTATCATCCAGAGACAGGCTCTGACCCAGGCCTCATTATGCAGCGACCCTCCCCATGGATCTACCCAGGGCAAAGTTCACAGTCCTGTCTCAATCGATTCAAAGTCATGTTCTCTCTTAATCCCTGATGGGCTTTGACTGTTAGGATGCGATATGATTGTACTTACTCTTCTGCACCCTCTTCCCTCATTGAGTGTATATAGTGGGATTTGAGCATGAATATATCGTGTGGATTGATAAGATTGTGTGGAGCCTATTGTCTTTTGTCAATCCTGGTGAGTCTGTTTGGTTTGGAGGAGGGTTGTCGGAGGAAAAATGATCACAAAATTCTCAGTCCAGGGTGGTGTAGGATGGTGACTGAAGTGAAAGGGTTGACTGGCTGCTCTCTGGCCGTCACAGAGGTAAGGGGGTTGGACACTAGGGGCACTGGGTGTAAATGGGGACTTAAAGCTCATCTCATCCATCAGCGTGTCCTGGCCCAGATTGTCTGAGACGGCTCCTGTTGACGACTATTGTTCCCTGACAGACCCTGCCTCTTCATTAATGAACTCCAGCATTGATTTGTAGTCCTGGCCACTCGGCTCCGCTTGGGGCCAGGGTGGAGTGGGAGGGGTGAATCCTCACAGATGTGTTGTCCTGCTGTCACTTTCACTCAGGGAACAGACCCAGACGTATTCTGTGTCGGGGAAAAGTTTTAAAACAAACTCCTTAGAGGCTCCCAAGGCAGCTTTAGTCTGATTTCTTTTGACTCGGCCAGTAACAAACTAGATCAGTTGTATGATGCTGCAAGAAGGCATTTTTATGTCAAAACATTTAGCTCATTATCTTTTTGATTTAGTCTGTGTTTGGCTTCAAATAAATTCAGTTTAATTTAGATAACTTAAACCCTTAAACCCAAATGGCCTGATTATCCCAGGTGCTCTCTGTCATTTGCAAAAGCTGTAGCACTGACAACACTTGGATATTTGTAATGAAACCTGCTCTATTTTTTACCTGTGCAGGTTTTATCGGTAGAGATGTTTGGTGACGGTTTCTAGAAGCCTGAGACAACTCAGATTGTTTCGGTTTAATTAAGGGGCTGGGTTTCAGTGAAACTCTTTTCATGTCATAAGTTCCCAGTGGAGTTCAAAAGGACTTGTTTGACATGAAGTTCTCTTTTTTTTTTATTGTGTGTGTGTGTGTGACTGAAGTGTGTTCTCGAGCCCACAACAGCTCACACTGCAGTCATGCTCTCTGTAGGGTTTTACTGCAGCCTTTTCCAGGAGAAAGCAAGTCATTTTACCTCCGTCTCTCTCAGGCATCATCACATTATATAGAACTGTGTGGTAATTGTTGGGCACTTTGCCTCTGGCACTGCTGCTTTGACACCATGAGTTTGACACATACGTCTATGAGAAAAGAACCAAAGAGAGACTCCAAAGTTACGTCCGACGACAAAGCACAGCACATTTGGTCCTTATTTTCCAACCCCTCCTTCCAACTTGGTTTTATCAGTCTCCTGCTAGTTTATAAACTTCATTAAAGACTCCCCTCAAAGTCAGGGGGACCATTTTAACAGGTTTTAAACATGGCGCCATCAGATGTCCGCAGATTTTTTTAATCTTGATTTTTTTCAATTAGGTTTCAGGATCTGGCGTGTTATCTGTCAAACCCCCAAGTTTTAAGTTTTAAAAGAAATATCTTTTTTTAAAGATGGTGGAAGAAATGCAGGCAGTCAAATGGAAACAATGTTAGATGATTGTTAGATAAAATGTAAACTCTGTTAGTAACAGGTTGGGCTCTGATAAGTCAGCTTGGGATTCTTCAGACAAGAAAAAACACTGGCAGCGAAGTATTATCACCATTAGGCAGCTCAGCTCTCTGGGAAAACCAAACGGAAACAAAAGTTCTGCCCGGGTCTCTCACCTTGTAAAATGTAAAATGCCCTGAACAACACCTCAGCAGTTAACATGAAAGTCTGTTTTCTTTAACACTTTAACTGCCGCAGTTGATGTTGTCATCTCAGTGTGATTTCTGGCAACTGGCAGTCGACGCTGTGGTCCAACAGCGATCTTTGTAGCGCCCACTGAGGAGCTGTAAAGCACCAAGTGTCCCGGTGCTAAAACCCCAGAAGGCTTTCAGACAGATATGTTTGAATGTTTGTAGAGATGAGAAGCTTGAATAAGGCCTTTGACTATAAACGCATTACTGCAATACCGTGGTCATATGATGCCTATCATCACCGCAATTTGCCAGTGACAGTTAGAGGAGTGCATCTGGTGTGTGATGTATGAAATATAAACACAACAATCATTGTTTATCATTGACTTAGCCAAGGGTTATGAGTTGCGCCTGTACTAGCATTATAAAATAATAACACTGAGGATTTGTTGTCTGAACCAAGAAGGCAAATCTCATTACTCCACTCAGCCTTGACGACTGCCTTGATGAACTGCCAAACAGCAGGGATATGTTGCTTTTTCACCGTGCTAAGAGTAGAATCCATACCGTCACAGCCCTACTACAGGAAAATGGCCACAGAAACGGAACCATAAAAGTACTGTCTTACTAGTAGTTTGCAGTCTATTGTGGAGTTCACAGATCTGACAAAGAAAATTTCAGTTTCCTTTTGAAAGTGGCTTTGGACTCTCTTGACTTTATGACTCATCTCTGGCAGATATTGACTCGTGGTGTAAATTTTCATCACCCGTACAGCTTTCTCAGCTTGTGTTGCACTGTAACATCAACTTTCCCTACAAAGTGCATGCGGGTTTGTGTGTTAATGAGCTTGTGTCAGACAGTCTCATGACATAGTAAAAAGCGTCCTCCCCTCCCCCCCTGCCTTTCTCTCTGTCCCATACTCCCTCTGAACTTGCATGCTGGAGTTTTCCATGCTGCCCTGGGGGAAGGCTGACTACACACATCTCAGCTGTCTGAGAGAACAGAGAAACCCTGCAACCATGGCCTGTTAGCGGTCGGCTCGATGGAACCCACTTCTATCCAAATATTGACTTGAGTCACTCAGCATGGAGAAAAGTTGTGAATGAAACACTTGAAAGGGTGTTTTCAGATTTCAGAGTTTTTTTACTGTGGATTTTTTTTGTAGTTCTGGGTCTGTTGAATGGACTGGAGTTAAAAGTCGGTCTCACAGTGGTATCTGTCTTAAGCAGACGACTCTCTAAGAGAATGTTTGTATTGCAGTGAACAGCCATCCTCGAGCACAGCTTCCTCAGGGAGCTGCCTCGTCTTTGATGCCTGCAGGGTTGTACTGTATATTTGACATATGTTTTGAATGAGTCACAGCGTTTCTTTTTTCCTTGTTGAGGTAGAGAGAGGTAGAGAGACAGAGGGTGCCCTTCCTGTGTTTACCCTCACTGTACCACATGTGGAGCTGTAGACGGCAGCTCTGTGTCTGACTGAGAGCTGGCCACAAAATACATAGAGGGCACCAGGCGACCACTCTCACACCACACCTGCAGAAAAGCTGACGTGTCTCATTTTGTAATGTAGTGGACAAGACTGCCTACTAATTTCCTAATGTTTTATTTATTTGTCTACTGGAAAATTCTCCTCAGATTGCTCTCAGCTGACCTAACATGACTGCTGGTGGAGAGATTGTGGTATTTCATGTTGGTGTATTTTGTCCTCCTCATTAACAGCCAACAGTGCTGATGTGTGCTGCTGCTGTGTTGCAGAGGGAGGAAGCAGGTATCCTGACCGTCCCAGTGAAGGACTGTGTCTTTAAGGCCGGGGTATGCCTGAAACAAGCTGGTTCATACAAAGTATTGTCTGACCACGTCTATTATCAAAACTGTTTCTGATGCTGTCCAACGAACTGAGAAGCACTTTTTTTTGAAGAACACTGACGCCCTTACAGCCAAACCACTGTAGAAAAGAACCAAACCTCATCGTATTGTGATGTGGTCAGACCTGTTCGCCCCTTTTTACTCAAATATCATTCAGCATTTTGTGAAAATATCACATCTGTAATATTGTGAGGTGATGCTTTATGTCTGAAGGAAGGATATTGTGAACGTGTCACAGCCAGTGGCAGTTATTGATTTGAAAATTGATCAAAGAGGAAAATGGATTGGAACTGTCTCACTGAGAGATCCAGTTTCACTTTTTTCCAGCCTCTCCTAACAGCGTGGACTGACCACACCACTGTGGTGAGATGAATATGATTTACATGATGTCAAGTCCTGCCCATGATTTTCACATCAAAACCAGTGCTTTTTATTTATGTTCCTACTTTGTGAGTGTGTGATTTGCACAAGCCTCTTTTTACACACTGGTGGACGTTTCAGTAGTTTTCTTTGAGGAGTGAAGTTTGTTTGGGTTTATCGTGTAACATCTGGTAATTTCATGAAAGACGGCTTGCAACCCACCACAGACATCACAGATACTGTACCCACACATGCACCAAATAAATTGGATAATTACATCCCAGACTGCTGCCTTCTTACTGCCTGATCTCCAGAGTATGTGGCAGACTGTTTCCTCGCTTGACTGTCGCAGAGGGAGGGCTTAAAGGGTTTAAGCAAGGTTAGTAGACAAGTTATAAAGAGACACCAGACAGAACCCAGTTCTATGTGTGTGTGTGTGTTTGACTGTGTGTGTCGGCTATAAAGAAGCTTGTGGTGATGACAATGGCAATACTACAGACGGGGAGAATTGCTTGGATTGTATTTTGTTAAAATTGGACGTGTGTGGTGATGGGGTGATGGTGATGGGGCCTCCTGAGAAAAGCGGGACAGTGCATTTCCAGGCAGACATGCTGTCATCAGCAGATAGTTAGGCGGAAAGAACAATGGGGCTGGGTCTCTGTCTTGTCTGTCAGTCACTCCGGCGTGCAATCATCCAGGAATGTCTTTCTTCTTCAGACAGCGGAGTAAGAGGTGGAGAGCACTATGATAAAACAGACTTGTTAGCTGGACTCAATTTTCTTGTAGTCAGCAGCGTCTTGCCCTCCTCCCCGTCCCTCTGTGTTCATGTGAAGTGAGCTTTTTGTTCAGAGGCTCACACAGTAGTCGTAGAACTTGGAGTATCCAAATGTCCAATTAAGTATTATTCATGCTGTAAAGATGCTCACCTGTCATACACACAAATATTCATTGTTTCAGTCTTTTTCAGAGTTGTAATGATCCCATTACTTGATTAGTCACCAAAAAATAATGTACAACAATGTTAATTGTAAATTGAATATATCTTTGAGTTTAGAACAGTTGTTCAGACAAATCAGGTCTAGGGCTCCAGGATCCTGCGATGTACTGTATATATTTTACTACTTTCTGATTTCTCATAGACTAAACAATTTGTAGATGAATCAACAAAATATTCAGCAGATTTACCAATAATGAAATAATTGTTAGCTGCAGCCTTAAGTCACATGGTTACCCTATCTGTCGCGACTGCATTTTGATAATGTTGCACTAAACGGGTAACAGAAAGTTGCATCCATCCAAAACAAATTTACCGACCACGTTTGGTGTCCAGACTTAGCTTTGCATTCTTCTTGGCTTGTAGCCGTATAAAGGGACTTATACAGTTGGTGAGAACAACTGAGGAAGTGGACAATGGCGGCACTATGAGAAGACCGGTTGACCCGCTTTTGCTATTTTCCCCTTCTTGTTTGGAGAACCTTGGCAAATGCTGGGCTAAGCACATTAGATTTGCTCTGGTTTGGGTCCGCGAAGTGTTTACCCAGCTGAGCTTTGTGACAGCAGTCAAAAATGCAAGTTTATACAGAAAGTAGTCACCTATTGTGGGGCTCTAGGCTGTTTGTTTTTGGTTGTGGTAACTGTTAGGCCAACAGGAGGAGGTGGTTATGGAGCCTTGGACTGAGAAATCTCTTCAGGCAGCTGTGGCTCAGTAGTAGAGCGGGTTGTCTACTAAACGGAAAATCGGCGGTTGGATTCCCGGCCGCATGCTGTAGTATCCTTGGGTGAGATAATGAACCCCATTGTGTGTGCAAATGATTAGTCTCCAACTAAGTTAGCAGGGTGGCACCTAGCATGGTAGCCCCAGTGTGTGAATGTAGTGTTACAGCGCTTTGAGTGGTTGAAAAGACTAGAAAGGCCCTACAAAAACACACTCTATTTACCATTTCAGGATTCACTTCATTTTTTCTCCATCCCTTTTTTTTTTTGCTTAACATTTTATTAATCTGTACTCGTATCTTTTTACTCCTCGTTCTAAATGACCAAACTGTTACATTCTCAGTTTGGAAGTGTTGTCTGCTTGACTCCTGAGCATAATCTCACACTCTAATCCATCTGAGCATCCTCAACATTAATTAGGCTCATAGTATCCTCTTTCCCTCTCTATCTGTCCTTGCACACACATTAGATATTATCTATCTGTACTGTGTTCACAGAGAGCAGTAACCCGACACATTAGTCTACTATTCAGGAAATGCACGATCATAAGTGAATGGATCACCGTAGCAACGACCCCAGTGACCCAGCAGTGTTGTGATAGTCTCTGTAGATTGGCTGGCAGCAGATGGTGCCAGATTGTAATCACAATGATGATGATGATAGTGACGATGATGCCATGCATTAAGACGAGGATTAATTCAGTTCAGTCCGGCTTCCTCCTCCTGTTCAGGCCCAAACCGCCAGTCAGTGGCAGGAAGGGAGAAAAGAGCCACTCTTGTTAGTTTACTGTGAGCCGCTATCAGGGAAGGAAAAATGCTGACTTCGCAGTAATGTCGTATGAAGTGTACTTGAAGCAGCTCCAGACTCGGAGGCTGGGTCTATTGTGTGAGGATTCAGCTCTGATCCTGCACTATTGAAACGCTACACGACAGTGGAATTCCCCTCTCGCTGTGCAGATTTTTCGGGTTAAAAGTGACTAATTTTAGAGCGGCCTTTGCTACGAACAAGAGGGCTCGCACGTACAGTAGGGTGGCCTGGTGCTTGGAGAGGAGTCACTTTGGTCAAGCCTGGAGAGCACAGGCTGTGTGAAAGTGATTGAAGAGTCCTGTGTGTGTGTGTGCGTGTGAATGATTTAGAGCAGTGTTTTTGTTGTGTTCAGCTGGGATTGGTTTATTACCCCGCCTGTCTGTCCCCCACTTGTCTCACCCCTTTCCTCGACAGACCACTCTCTGCAGATTGAAAGGGGCTGCTGGAGCGTGATACTGCCTGATTTGTGTGTGTGTGTTCGCAAGGGAGACCTCGGGTCGATGGGAGCTGTGATGTCCATGTCAATGTGCATGTAAAGCATCGGCTGGCCAGACTGATTCATGGACTGATGACTGACGTTATGTGGAGGCCAAGTAGGGGCTTGGATCTAACCCTGTGCCAGGAGAACATTGTCACTATGAAGTGTTGATAGCTTTACTGTTTCATACTTGCAGGAAATGACACTGGATGTCAGTCAAACTGGAAAGAAGGCACTGCCACTTACACAAAAATAAAGCAAAATATGATACTATTTTGTTTTACAAAATCTTCTAGGAAAAGTTTCACCACCTTCTGCAACTTTTTTGATGATTTTGTAGATGCAGAAAACACGCTCTGTTTTACCATAGCCATCACAATTTTCGCAAGCTTTTTGGAAAAATCTAGCTGATACATTTTGGGTCACAAGCCTGCTTATTATGACATTAGATGGAAAGCAAGGTTGTCTGAATGTAAACCAGCCAATGAAGAAGGGGTTTACAGCTACAGTGTGCCATTGTTTGCAGCTTCTAATACCAAAGCAGTTGAGGATATAAGAGCAGAACACATAGCCGCCATCTGACTGTGTTCATGCAGCATATGCATCAAAGGCGTTGGTCACAAAGTGAACAGATTGCTATAAATCTCTTGTCCATTTGGCTTCCCCCACAAAAACGCTACTGTTACTGCCAGGGAGCCAAGCTGAGTTGGTCAGAGTGCTGAGTGTCTATTTGCCTCCACTTTTGTCACATTTAGTCATATTTTGCACATAGTGAAGACATTATTGAACTCAATGTGAGACCATGTTTAACTACAAGAATACGTGACTTGCTTTTAACTAATATTTCAGCATAGACCACTAACAGAAAGGCACAGATTACAGTGCATGCTTTTTGATGCAATTTTGCAGTTTTCTCATAAATTATAAATTAAACTCACGCAGGCGGTCAGGTGTCAATGTGCGGAGAAATTGATTCTCTGCACTGTTCGACTGTTGAACCCAGTTACATGCTTTGACTTCAGTAGCTCACCCTGGTTTGACCTCACATCCTCCACGCCGAACATGTTCACAGCATCAAATAATCAATACATTAATGACAGTTTCAAGAATGTTTTAAAGGCTCATCTTGAAATTGCTTTTTGTCCAACATGGATGTTTTTGTTCTATCTGTATTTTTTGAGCCCCAAAATCAAACGCATTATATCTCTTAAAACCTTTCATTGTCTCATAGAAGCTCAGATACCAGCAGAAGTGCTTTCAGTGCTCTTAAGGATTTTGCTCCGAGTACTGGGAGTAGATATAATGCACACAGGAGAGCCCAAGGTGGTATCAGCTCTGCTAAGAAAACACTCAGCGGTCGTCTCCAGTTATCTTCGGCGGTGTAGACAAAGATGGTACTCTGTGTTGCTTTGTAGTACCGCTGTATTTTTCTCACTCTTTGTCTCTGTGATTGCTCTGAAAATATCTTTTTTAAGAGTATGCAGGCACGCGTGGCTGTGTGGGGTCTGGGCTACAGCCGGGGAGTCTGAGCTAGAGCCAGACAGAGCTAATGGGATAATGGCATGTGTAACAGATGAGTCATTTAACAGCAGTTGGAGGAACTAAAACCACAGCGCTGGAAGTCCTACTTTTACTCAGAGGAACAAGTAGCTTCTGGTCGGTGTCTTTTAATTTGTACAGTTCCCCTGGTCAAAGACATCACATTTTATTTTTAGCATGTGTCACTTTTACAAAGAGCTGCTGTCTGGAGGTTTATTTGTGTTTTTGTTATTTATTTGTACTTGTTGGGAAATGGTTGTGATTTTTTTGTTTTGTTTTCATCTGATCTGCACAGTTTTTGAAATTTAGATTATAAACATTTTTATAGCCCTTTGTCTGCATGTATGCAATTGTAGAAGAAATCAATAGTAAATTCAGGTCTGTTTCAGTTCATAGAAATTAGCTGGCAGACAACAAATTTGATGAAGCTGAGCGGAAGTTTGACGGAGAGGTGCTGTCCGGGCATTTTTCACAGCCTTCACAGCCTTCACAGCCTTGTCACAGCAGGAAAAAGCAGGTGTTACGATAACATTAGCGTTCTATGTGCATTGCACCTGTTCTTTTTCTACGGTGACATGACAACATATGTCATTTGTGCCATTGGGTGATCAAACTAACTGCAGCCTGGTGTCTGCATTTCTTACACATTATAGCACCCAACTTTTCCCAACTTATAAAAACTCAACTCAACTGCTGAACTGACTCACACGGATCCTGGCGCATCCTATCTTGTAAATGTGATCACTAGATGACTGTTTAAACATTAGCATCAGCCATTAAACATGTGGCCTTTGCTGTGTGATGTAGTGCCACTGCTCATTTTCCCTGAAGAGTAATAATCCTAATACTTCATAAAAATGTCATAATAAAAAAGGCACCTCAGTTATATAAATAAAAAATAAAAAAAGACAGTTGGGGATACATTTGCAGACCATTTTGTCAAAATGGAGTCAAATCTTGGGAAGTGGACAACTTTGTACAACTAATAGTCACTGAAATAAAAGTAAAAGGTTTGTCTGATCAGACAATTCTTTAATTAGGCCGACATTATTTGGATTTTTTTTCACCGTTATCTTTCCACTGAATCTGTCCAGTGTAACTGAACACCCTACCAGGCTGACTGGATCTCCTTTGCTGAACTTCATAGGTGGCCCCTCCGAGCCACTATGAGCCACCACTGATAGAAGAGTGAAAGAGCACACTGCCAATGTTCTTGTCTTTTCTCTGAGCTCAGTGTTCTTCTACTCTGCCCGTCCCTCCACCAGTGACACTTAATTCATGTCAGTCATTTTGTCTTCACTTCTCTCTTTGTTTCTTTTGTGTGTTTCTTTAATTGTGTGTGTCTTTGCTTGTGTGTGTGTGTGTGAAATGTGGCCCTCGGGAAAACTAAATGCTGAGTGGTTCTTCCACAATAGCAAGCCACTCACAGAATGGATATTAATACAGCACCGATTTATGGATTTAATAAACGTTGTCATCACATCTTGTGGAGTTGGGCTGTGTGTGTGTATAGTATTGGTGTGTGTATTGCAGCTGAATGTGAACCATTGTGTGTTTTTGGGTCCAGGGGATCTGATATGTGTCAGTCAGATGGGGAGCAGGGCAGGTAAAGTGCCGCCAGCTTTGGCCCGATTGGGCGGACATACTTAATAAAGCCCCTAAAAACTCATTTCCCAAAATCCCCCTCATCTCAAGAGACTCCCTCACTCATCACTGGTACAGTGCTGCATTGTCTCATCTGGACTACCAGTGTTTTTTTCTGCTTAGTGTGCGAGTTTGGGCTCACTGCATGTGAAAGTGTGTGACTGTGATTATTCATAGGTTTGTGTGTGTGTGTGTGTGTGTGTGCCCGTGTACGCGCATCTTCGGGAAATGGTCCCTCATGTAAGGGACGTCAGATGATCAGTGCTCTTGTCCTACAACCTATTATACTGGTACACACACACACACACTAACACACACAAATACTAACACAATAACTGACAAGGGAGCTCAGGTCTATTCTTAGCTTTCCTTGAATAATTCATTACTTGCAGCCAGTGTGGAGGTGGCATAGACACACACACACACACACACACACACACACTGTACCCACCACATGGAGGCATGCTTTCAGTCTGCAGACAAAAAGAAGCAAACACTATAATTCAACTCTGTGTGACCTCAAGAATGACAGTAGAGTTGAAGCGACATCCCTCTGAACATCTCCCTCCTCACAAATGTGATTTACCATCGTACTGCAGAGCTGTTGGTCAGGGGTTGTAGTCATTGATGGCTGTTTCCCTCGGTTAGAGAACCCATTGGTCGACCAATCACAGCTTTGTAGGTGGGATTGAAGTGGAGACGCAGTCCTCAATATGGCTATTTACCTACATAGAAACAAAATGGCAAGCGTGGATTACACTGACTCAGCCATATATGGTTTTAAAGCCAATTTACAGAAATAACAACATTAAGATTAACATCGGTGTGTTGCTCCTAGTAGTTGCTCTAATGCAGCTCCTCTAGACAGATGCGTCACTACTGATTGATGAGGCAAAAAAAAATCATCCACCTGTCTCAACAAGAATTCAGCCAATATAAACATGTGAGGCTGAATGATTGAAGTGAAATGAACAGACAATTCAGTCAGATTATAAGATGATAAGAATGCATTATTTGGTTGTTTATAAGAAATGCTCATCTTAGGCAGTAGTACACTCTGAATCCTGTGTAAACAGAATACTGGACAATCAACACAAACCTCACACGGGCTAAGCAATCCCTCACAATGATCACAAACCACATTAGTAATGTGTAATTAATTAAAGTAATGAATCTACTCTAACTTGACTGCCTCTTCTTGTGTCTGTCTGCTCAGGCTCTGGATGTGGACCGCAGTGTTCTGTACAAGATGAAGAAGTCTGTTAAGGCCATTTACACGTCCGGTCTAGGTGAGTCCTCCTGTCTGTCCCATCTGTCTCGTCTGTCCTGCTATGTTCCTATTTCCTCATTTTACCACTCTCACTTCAGTCTACATTTGAGATGTTTTCCTGCTTAATTTAATGACAAACAGCTAGCCCCTTTTGATGTTGAAAAAAGTAAGGCAATTCATTATTTAATTAATTTGATTAATTTATTGATTTATATCTTTGACATTAAAAATAAAAGAATTTGTGGGCTTTGTGTGTGCTGGACAGACTAAGAAAGCAATTTCAGGACATCATACTGAGCTATGGTATCTCTGATAAATGGAAAAAGAAAATAATTATTAATTGCATCCCTAAAGTCCCACTGCCTTTGAGACAGAGGTAGGAAGGAGTAGTTTGTGTGTGTGTGTGTGTGTGTGTGTACCATGCTCATTGTGGCTGTTTGTGCCAGTGTTGGTGTTTCCAGTGTCTTTTGTTTGGCCTGCCTGACAGAACCCCGCTGAGAGGGAGAAAGAAAGAGAGGGAGAGAGACCTCTGAACAATGTGCTGAGCATGTCTTTTTCAGAACAGCGTGAGCTCTGTTCAGGCCAGAGGGACAGCTGTCTGATCCGGACCCCTAAAGGAACAGCTGGGGAGGGGCACACTCACACTCTCACTTTACCTCACTGTTAAACATACATTTACACACACAGCCATTTTGTGGCCACCGGACTCAGAGTCCCTATTTTGTCGTCCCATGACACGACCCACGTCCCATGTGTTTGCAGATGTACATTTAGAAGATTAACTTCTACAGTTTTACCACCCAGTTTAGCTGCCAAATGAATGTCCCTGTTGCCGGTAAATTAACTTCCTCTGAATCTGTGTGGGTTGTGCAGCAGGGCACACGTGTTTGAGGACTGCAGGTATTTCAGGCAGTTGAATCTGTTTCCATTATGGACAAGATTATCTGCTGTAGGAAGAGTTAGGAGGGAGCAAACCAACTTTTTAGCCTTGAAGCAAGAAGCTTGTACAGATTTGATCGTGTTTACAATAGAAACACTGTTTTGTCTGTGGAAATGCCACTGGGAACGCTGTTATTTACAGTGATGTCAGGAAGCTTGCGTTAACTGAAGTCACCTTGACCATAATCATTGAGGAAAAGCTGCCCAGACTCAGATCTGTTTTGAATACAACCAAGATGCCATCTGTTTTATGCCTGTGTTGACCTTGTATCTCTAGAACATGAGACAGAGACGTGAAAAAATAATGAGTCTGCTGTTTTAGCTCAATCACTACAAATACTGTATATGTGAAGCAGCACTAATCAATTTTTTTTATCTTTTTAGATATATATGGATCGTTTAACGTGTCAGGCAAACAAAAGGCAAAGAGAATCCGGTCAGTTTTCAAAATAAAATGGCTGCACAGACTTTCAATTGTATATTCCACCACCACATCAATATTATTTTATAATTCATGGCACCAGGCCAGACGTTAACTGTTTTTTTTTTAAATCTGTGGACGAGGAGAGGCTCGTCTTGTGGAAAAACACTTTCACCTTCATTTTAATCCGCTGTTTGTAGACTGAAGCACAGACTACACGTGCACATAAACAAGTTCATCATCACAGCGTAATAATGAGTTAATATGTCAGTGTTGTCTTTTGTTGTTGTGCTGCCCTCAAGTGGCCAAAAAAAATCTCACCGTGCAGCCATGATACCACATCTAACGCAAGATATTCGCAAACCAAGCTGCCGTGCTTTGTAGATTTGGAGGTATTTGTTATTCAAGGAATCCTTTAATTTCTATAAACTACTACATGATCAAAATCAACCATCACCTCATCATTTAGTCAGTTAAAGCGACATAGTCAGTACGAGTTAATTCAGTTTAGTCAGTGAGGTGAGGTGCACTTGTAATGTATAGGCATGAATATTTCTAAAGAAATTAAAAATCTCCAATTTCTCAAGAAATATTAATTCATGCTAAACTGGATTGCAGAAAGTAAATGACAGCAGTGTGTAACTGTAGATGCAGACATGTAGGATTTTTCTGCTGTTATAGAGAAAAAGAGTGAAAACACACAGTTTTATTAATGTTATTCAGAGAGGGTGCTGGGATAAAGCCTGAATAATGAGACACAACAGGGATTCTCAACGCTGACTACCTCAGTACCCAGAGAATACACTCCTGGTATGACTGACTGTCGAGCCCAAACCCCGCAAGGATATTTCTGGCTGTGACATGAAGAATAGTAATGACGAGGAGGTGAGGATTGAGAGGCTGAGGGGAAGATGGAGAGGCTGAGGGGAAGATGGAGGTTTTCTTAGAATGGTGAGGAAATAAATATAAACAAGATTACAAGAGTTTCCTCGCTATGGCGAAGCTGAGAGGCTGAGAGAGTAATGTAAGCTCGTACCAGAGGGTAGGAAAAGATGGGGGATGAGAGTGAAAAAGGTGAGAGCGTAAAATACAGGGAAAGCTATACACATGAGCGAGAAAGCCTGGTGTTGCTGCAGGGACCTGTCAGGTTGTCAGCCTCTGGGTTTTGATGAATAAACCAGCAGCAGCAGCACCTCAAACCTCTGAAGAACCAGGAGCTGATGAAGCAGAGCTACTAGGACAGGCCTGCCAAGGCTGCTGAACAGATAACAACTCGAGGCAGACGAGGGAGCGCTGCGTTCCTGCTGTTGTACCTATAGGTGGGCAGGATGGCTGGATGCAGCTGCTGAATAATGCAGCACTCGGCCCAGGTTGGAAAACGCTAAATTCGATGGTGTCTGATCTGGTCATGCTGCCTCTCTCTCTCACACACACACACACACACACACACACACACACGCATGCATTTCTCTCCTGGCTGCCAGGTAACCCAGAAAATGAGACTCCCATAAGCTCGAGTGTAATTAACTGTATGGATGTCTTAGGAAAAATACCTGAGGAGACTCGGCAATAAAGGAGGAAGAAGAGTCGAAAAGAAAGTGTAATGGAAATGGAAGACAGAGCCGCATTTATTCATACAACTTCCTAATTTAAATGGATGTTTGACATTTTAGGAACATTTTAAGAAAATATGCTTGTTTGGTTTCTTTCTGGTATTGATGCCACTCATGTCTGCACACTAAGTAAGAAGTGGCTTAGCATAGCATAAAGACTAGAAACGGGGGGAAACTGCTAGCCTGGCTCTGTCCAAAGGTAGGAAATCTGCTAACCAGCACCTCTACAGCTCATTAAGTAACATATTGTGTCCTATTGGTTTAACACCTACAAAAAATAAAGTGTGATTGAACTTAACTACACTCCTCTCTCAGAGACAGTGGCCATATTTTTAAGAGGCCATGGAGTCCAGTGATGTTTTCACAGAGTCCGTAGAGAGATATGGAATTGATCTGAGGTCGGCCGCACATTGTGTTAGTGAACGTCAGAGCGTCAGACGACCCGGCCTGATGGAGCCGAGTGTAAGGGAATGAGTGTGGGAGAGACAGAGGGAGGAAGCAGAGGCCAGTCTGCTATCTGGTGATTAAACTGTGTGTGTGTGTGTGTGTGTATGTATGTGTGTTTTGAGAGAGTGTGACATGGAAGAATCTGCAAAACAAGCCTTGGGGATGTTAGATAATCCTCAGCAGACGCCTGGCGACTGTACATTGTGTTTTTTTTTCTACGTGTGTGTGTTTGAGCGGGAAGACACAGTAAAGAATGTTGTACACAACTGGGCATTATCACACCATTTGTGTCTGTTGTAAAAGTGTGTGTTTGTGTGTGTGTGTGTTCAGCTGCGTCATGTCTTCGAGTAAATCCAAGGTCATTTTTTCCAGACGTCCAACACACACACACTACTTATTGCCATGCTACCATTTTCCTTCAAAAATACCTGTGTATTTATCACACAAATGATACTGAATGCTTCATTCACTCAACATGCAGTGTTTGATACTCTTCTTCAATCTTCTCGTTTCTTAGAATAGAGCATAGATATTGTTTGGCTCTTCTGCTGTCTCTCTGTAAGACAATTACTCCTCAGTGTACAGTAATAACTTGATTTTTCTCTGTGAGCTGACATTTGCTTATGATAACTGCTGGATGTCTACAGTGTCCCACTTTTATTTAAGCACCGATTAATTGCCAAGCCCTCGGATCCTAATGAGACTCTTAATTAGTTAGTTTCTGAAAGGCACAGCCCACCGGGGAAGTCACCCAAATCACAACATTGACAGAGCCGAGTAACATTTGTAAAATAAGAAGAAAGTTTTACGCTACAGGTGCTTCAATAGAGTTTTTAAGATCCAGGTCCACAGTTCCTAAACTGTGGGTTGGGGTCCCCTCAAAATGTCACAAGATCAGTTTTTAGACTTTAATCTTGGCTTGTTTTATTCTACTAATGACTGTCTCACTTCTTTTGGTTCCTTTCTCTGCATCTTTACTTTTAACGTAGTCATGCAGTCCTTTGAGGTTCAAAGCTGCCCTGTGCTGAACACTGCATGTGTGATGTGTTTAGGTCATGTTACACCAAATACATGTGTATTCGCTAAGCAGCCCTGGGGGGTTTGGGCTGTTTGTCGGCGCTGAACAGCAGAGCTCAGAGCTCTCATGTGCCACTTCAAAAACAACAGCCGGCCACCGCCCTGTTGGCCCAGAGCCTGGCAGAGCCTCAGCCGAACAGCTGGAACTGATGTGTGCACAGTGGGCTGCGGGTGTGTGGTGAGGGTTGGTGTCTGACACATGACAATGACTTAAGTGTATTATACCACTGCGCCACACTTTTCACTGCTTTGGACAAGAAGCTGAGCTTAATACGGCTGCAGAAAAAGATTAGTTTGTTATTTTGCTCAGCTGATCAATTAAGAAATCAATCTGTTTTACACCAACCAGCAATCATTGGTTTGCCGGAGTTGAAGGATGGAGGAACTGCGGTAAAAACAAAACTCAAATAAAATAGATAGAGATATGTAAAACTCATCATAAAATTAGCGTACGTCAGAAGCACACGCCAGCAGTGTCTTAGTAATTCCTTTGTCGCTGCCGGATGGGGGAGACAAAAGCTCCCCGGCAGCGCATGCAATCCTAAATTACATGCAGGTTTATATTCGATTTGTCTTCTGTGAGGAGGTCAGCAGGTAGTGACTCAGAGGCTTTCAGCTTTCCCCTTTTAATAACATAATGGATATCTCTGCGGCAGAGACATGAGCTTATCCGGCTTCATCTATAAACCCGCCACATCTCTGAACCTGATTTGACAGATGAAAAGCTGAGTCATTACGTGGCAACAGGTGTGTTAGTGTACAGCCTCATATTTTTACATAGCCCTCCTCTTGTTTTTCCCCAAGTCCACCCCCCCACCCCAAACCCTGTCTCTGTCATGTCTCTTAGTGAGTGTCGTCATAGCAACAGTCCCCAGCGCCCCATCCCTCGCTCCAGTGCTGTCCCAATGGCATTAGCTGCTTTCAGCTGCCTAGACTGCCGTGAAGTGTATTAAGTGGAACCATCCAGGCCTAACCCTGTGGTAGATTAGGCTGACTTTAGACACGCTGGGAGAATGTGTTCATGGCTGGTTTACGGGTTCTCCCCGACTGGTAACTGACTCTGGGCTTTTTTAGCTTGGGGGGCAACACGGTGCACTTTTCATTTCTTCGTCCTGTCCATCCTCGGCTTAATGTTTCCTTTTGCTGCCACTCATTTCTCTGTTGGTCCTGCCTCTCATTTCTCTTTCTCTTAATATGATTGCTATTGACCTCTCTCTCTCTGAACAATTTTGCCACTGTTGTTTCTTGTTAAGAGAGCAAAAAGAATGGAAAAGCAAATGCAGATTAAGGTAAAGAAAGGTGGGAAAAAATATCTTTACCTAATCACAGGTAATGGAGGTAATGATTTCAAGAACACTCCCCCATTTATGTCCTTCACCTCCACATTTACATCTTCTGTAAATTATCATTAGTTGTTTGATTTATTAGTTAGTTTGGACTCAAACATCTATTCCCCACACTGGAGAGGCTTGGAGTCTTGGGTTTTTTGCTTAAATATGGCTTGGATAAGAAATGATAATGCTAGTTCATCCAAAGCAAGAACAAGATTCCTGCCTCTCTAATAAGTTCTCACCTTTAATGATGAATGCTGTTGTTTTATTCGTCTGTTAGTTTGCATTTCTTCTTTGTCGGCTGAAAGACTGTCATACATTATTAATACCCAGTGATTGATTTTTGATTTTGTAACGATGTGAGTGAAACCTTAGTTTGATTCCTTGTCAAAGCTGACCGCTGTGTGTGCATGGTTGTGTGTTTTTCCAGCCCATGTCGAGAACGAGGAACAGTACACACAGGCCCTGGAGAAATTTGGAGAAAACTGCGTGTACAGAGATGATCCTGATCTGGGTTCAGCTTTCCTCAAGTTCTCAGTCTTCACCAAGGAGCTCACTGCACTCTTCAAAAACCTAGTAAGCTTCTGCTGTGTGTAAATGTTTTTTATTTGTGGGTCGGAGGAGTGGATTGAGTTAGGAGGGGGTAAAATCCTCTGGGACAAAGAAAGATTTCCATCCTGTCCCTAACTGTCTCTATCCCCTTGAGTCTCTGTGTGTGTTCTCTAACACAAGTCCAGCTGGAACTTGAAGCCCTCAGGAGGTAGCTCTAGTTTTCCATTGAGACGGCCAAACAGCCACTGCAACACCAAATATCTGCTGGATCTTAATTCAAACTCATCCTGCTCGGGTTTTGTGTTGGGGCCAAAGCTTTATTAGAAAAATTTGACACCGTCATGTGAGGTCTGTCGCTGCCCCTGGACACCGTGTTGGCTCATGCTGAGACCAGGAGCTTGAGATTTTGTATTAGTGTTATCTCAGAGCCTTATATTAAAGAAATATGAGCTGCCGCCTGACCTGGATGTGAAGATGCAATCTCTCAAAGCTTTAGCAAGCTCTCGCTTCCTAGATTACATGCGCAGTATTACGCACAGGGGCTTGCTTTTACAGGGGAGTTACTTGTCTCATAATGGAAGGGTTTCTTGTTTTGCCTTTCATGATGTGAACATTTGATTTCTTAGTGATTAAAAGATGGTGCTGAGGGTACAAGCTTTAAGTAGCAAAACATAATTAACTCATTGTGCCTCATTGCTTTATTAATGTGTATATCCTGTTGTCATTTCATTATTTTTACCACAAAATTCCTCTTATATACCATCATTTACTGAAATTACAAAATCACACGTAGGGCCTCTCTTTTCCAGTTGCAGACACCCTGCACGCACACACACTCAAACCCAGAGGACACTAAAAGGATTACGTCTCAGTGGCATCAGGCGCCCCTGATTTTTGCTCTGCTGCAGGTTTAAATCCTCTGATGTAACCTTTCAACTCTCATCTGTCTCTCTCCTCACCCGCCTCCAGTTCCAAAACATGAACAACATCATCACCTTTCCTCTGGACAGCCTGCTGAAAGGAGACCTGAAGGGAGTCAAAGGGGTAAGGCAACAAAACAGCATGGTGTTGTGTTACTCTGCAACTGCACAGGAAGTGCTATACAGTTACATGAATTTAGAGTTTAGCCTTGTGCTGAATCATCAGTGACTTTAAAGAAATACAGGTTTTACGATAGAGCGGACTGGTGGAACATGCACATCTTGGCCGTGACTTAATCCTTCCTAGGAAAGCCTCACCTAGAGGCTGCGGTGCCGGTTCAAAGTGGTTTGAAACAACTTTGACAGCCATTGCCACCCTTGAAGTCCTGCTGTCGCCCCAACAAGGTTGATAACAAGCTGCTTTGATCTAGCTCAGGCCACTTTCCCCCGTTTCCATAAAAAGTCAAAGTTGAGCAGAGACTAGATAGATGAAGTAGCTGTCGGACTACACCTGGCTTCAGCAGAGTCCTCTTATGACTTTATTAGCATCAAGTTAAGTATTAGCATGACGCTTGCTATTAGTTAACGTGATGAACTGTCAACATGAGGGTTATGGGCACTCCATAAAAGTTTTAGTCTAAAGTCAGTCACCATAATCTTTAGTTTTTGAACAGAGCCTGCGATCATTCAACAGAACACATGGACAAGTTTTAGTATGGAGCGAGCAATAACTCTTTTTTTCGTGAAGGACCAGCTTGAACAATTTGTTTTCCTCCTGGAATTTTCTGATCAAAGAGTAAGTAAACAAAAAAAGCAAAGTGACAAGACATTTAATGAGTTTTACCACCTTATATACGGAGTGAACCCATTAGTTAGTCAGCCATGCCGTCTGTCAACCCAGACAGACACTCGTTAACGGGCTCTGCAGCTCTGTAATGCAATCAGCACTCGTTACTGTCCACGACAGTCTGTGACCTTTCACTCTCCAGGGACATGATTGGCTGCGGTTTCCACCAAGGTATGATGCAATTAAGCCAGCTCTGTAACGCGGCCTTGTTGCCATAGAAACACTGGGGACCCTCGGCCACTTGGCTCCGTCTTGACCTCTGAACTGTCCTCTCTTGCTGTTTTGCGCGTCACTCAAGTGCAGTGTTTTCTTTACAGTCTCTATCTGCTTTCCTCTCCCGTGATTTCCTTTCTTTGTCGCCTTGTCTCTCTCTTAACTCCACTCCTGTTTCACCCACTGCTTCTCTGTTCTCCATCCTCATCACCCAACCCCCTCACTCTCCAGTCTGGCTGTGGCAGCCAGTCACATCTGTAATGCTTAGCCACTTATTGCTCATTAGCCCTTGGATGATTCTCATTACCCCAATGACATGGGGCTAATGAGCTGCTGGTTATTTTATACCTCAGAGCCCACATACATTTACACACAAAATGCCAGTAAACGTCAGCTATTATGCCTCCAGTGTCAGGAGAAGAAAAGAAAGGAAGAAAGTAGAGAAAGAGTCCCCTCCCCTACCAACATGTTGCTCACCTCCCTGGCTCAAGGCTGCTACCTCACCCCTTCAATCCCCTTTATTATCTTCCTCCTCCTCTGTCATTATCCTGCTTCTTCACTGCGGTCCTCTCCCAGGGGAAATACCTGTAAGGAGAGGGGATAGCAGGACGGAGTCCAGACCCCTATGACGGGCTGTTTAGACAGCAGGGAGAGAAGGAGTGAGAGGAAGATGATGTAATGGGTTGATGTCAGAAAAGAGGAAGAGAGACGTATTTAGAAAATAAAAAACAAGATTTTTAAGATTTAAGTGTGTATGATGATTTGTGAGTAATTCCACAAATACCTACCAATTTGACAAATAAATACAACTTGAATAAATGTCACTATTCTTATATCTTGAAGTTATTTAACCAAATAATATAGTTGCTTTTGATATTTGATATCTGGAAAATACTTTTAGGGGTGTGGTAGCCAAGAAAACAGGAGTGTGTCACTGATGAAGGTGTGCCAATGACACAATCTTTCAATGCGTAAAAAGTGCAGTCGGGTGTCTTAAAATGCTCCTCGGTTACTGCTGCTGTGTGGCACCTATAGTAGTCACCAGTCCCTCTATTTGATTTAAATTGGGACTTAATGGCTTTCTGGTGGACGTTCTTCCCTCAGAGCTTGTTAATATTCTGCCACTGCTGTCTTTGGCAATAAGTACGATGAACCATCCCCAAGGGAGGCAGCCGCTAATGGCTTCGTGGTGG
Source organism: Pempheris klunzingeri (assembly GCF_042242105.1). Lineage (NCBI taxonomy): Eukaryota > Metazoa > Chordata > Actinopteri > Acropomatiformes > Pempheridae > Pempheris > Pempheris klunzingeri. Next base: position 12,801,398 of record NC_092024.1, on the reverse strand, counting down.
CCTCCACCTAGCAACCTGTCACAGCTGTTGCTCGGTTAAAAACCCACCATTTTCCACCTCATTTACCTGTGGCCATTTCACCTAAGGGCAATCTGCATTTACTTAAAAAAAAAGAAAAAAAAAGAAATCATTTTTAAAAAAAAAAGGCCGTCATTAGGCTGTCATTTGGCCTTGCCTTTTAATGTCTGTACTTTCTGTAATGTAGTGTTGCAGGGTGCAGGCAAGCAGGTTAAATGTTTGGGAAGTTAATGTAAAAAAGGCTGGGGTGGGGTCCCTGGAAGTGTTATTACTGAAGATAAACAAACACACACACACTCTCTCTCTCTCTCTCTCTCCAGTCAGTGGAAAATGGAAAATGCTGAGTCCACGCGACCGTTCTGCTAACAACAGACTTTCAGAGTGGGCGATGATGTCATGCCTGCAGCCGACCCTCACATCCTGCTTATTGACCAGCTTGTGTTTCTAACCCACCATGACTCATATCAGCCTTTCACTGCTCAGTTACTGCAGAGTCCGCTGTGTGAAGGAGTGTGTGGAGAGAGGCCCGTGGTCTGAAGCTTTTCTCATTGCGGTTCAGTAGGTCGTGAACACTCGAACCACCCGTGCATGCATTTTGAGATTTTAGATAAGAGCAAATCACCACATATATGCTTTCTCCCATTAGTTTACGCACTGCAGACTCTACTATCAACTAAAACAGCAACAGCATCCGTAGTTTTGAACCAGGGATTTAAGAACAGTGGAAGTACTAGATTAAAGGGTCAGTTCAAGCAAATTACAATAATGCATATTTTCCCACCTACTCAGGATGGTGTCCAGCCACGCAGTTTTTGGTTTTATTTACAATTCTTTAAAATGAAATTTTATAAATTAATCATTCTTTAAAATGAAAATGACAAAAATTCTTTGGTTGGCTTGATGCTGTGAGGATTTTTTAAACATTTTTGTTTTCTGTGATGGTAAATTGGCTTTTGAACCGTTAGTTGGATAAAATAAGCTATTTGAATATTCTAAACAATGGAAATTGTAATGGCCATTTTTTGTGTCTGTGATATTTTGTAGATGATGAACAATTTATTGATTCATCGAGAAGATAATTGGCAGCATTCAGCCTGACAGTTGCTCCTTTAATCCCATGTTGTCCTCATAGTAGAGGACACCTTGCGCAGCATCTGGATGTCTCCTGATGTCCTGACCAAATTTAGTTAACTTCTCTTACTTATGTTTACCACTTCTCTGTGATCTTAGCCCATTGGGGCAAAGAGCATTTGTATTTGCACACCTGTAAAAATGGCAAAGGGAGAGCAGAATGATGTTTATGTCCAAAAGTGCACCAGTACTACACTTCCAAACTAAACTGTGCCTCCATTGCTGCCGACCAGGTCGCACATTCATTACTGAGTTGGGAAAAGGTGTGAGGAATGTGTAACAGGAAGTGCTATTCCTGGACTTGTGTGGTAGTAAGTAGGAAGAGGTGATAAGTTTGCAAATGGAGGCCCTTGTCAAGGGCATGACATTCTTCCTCCGTCCTTTTGGATTCAGCCATACAGGGAACCGGGGCACTAAGAGCTCTCTCTGGGAGTGTTTTGCCCTGTGCCTTGGCCTATTCTGTTCTGCCAGTCCCAGCCCAGGGTTGCCTGTATCTGGTATTTTTAGCCTTTGTTACCATTTTCCTCCTCTCTGTGGCTCTGACATTTCCTTCCGCTCAGCCTCTCTTTTCTTTCTGGCTCTATCTTGACCTGCAGTTCGTTCTTTTAGCGGCTTCCTCTTTTGTTTTGTTTTTTTTTTGCCTCACAGGCCCGCTCTTACGCTTTGGTTTTCAGCTTTTGTTGTATTTTTATAGTCTTTTATGCCCGCTTTCCTCTGGTGGTTTCTGCCCTCGAGCTGGTTGACTGAAACGCTGAGTGCTCCTTGGCGTGGCCCTGTGAACCAGACCGTGATCCTGTGGGCTGACAGGTTGAGCCTGCCACTCCTCTGCTGCTGAAGAGAAGGTCAACAGCGGGATCACAGTCCTCTCTGGAGCTCTGACAATCCACTAAAGCCATTAGCTGTCTGTCCAGGATAACAGAAATGTGTCTACTTTTCACATTCATGGACAGAAATGCACAGGAAGCCATATAAGTTCAGCTTAATGTGCAAGTGAGTTGTTTCAGCCTTCCACAGCTAAAAATGTCATCCAATTGACATGACAGGGTTCTCATTGTAGTATTTGATATTTAATAACAAAGGCAAATTCTGAGTTAAATGTAACATAATTGCCTTGATTATGTGTTGTTATCGGTGCATGCTGTTGAGCAGAATTTCCCGCCTATCTGGCTCTGGTATCAGGCTGCAATTCATTTTTGTTGAATTGTAATTTTTAGGGAATGACACGGCCAATTGCTCACAGTAATGTCTGCTTTTGTTTGTCCTAATCACTGTTTAATCAGCTCTGCAGTGTTAGGGATGTTGTTTAATCAAGTGCTTCAGTCAATCAGCGTTGCCCATTGTTGATGCAACCAGAGGAATCGCTTTACAGATGTCAAAAACAATCAAACCGCACTTTTGCTTTCCTAAAAACCCTCCATGGTAACCTCACCCAGTTCCCCGCTGAGACAGCTGAGGGAGGCTCCACATCTGTGAGGAGGATGATTCAGATTACTGATTCACGTCGTGACCACACACACACACACACGCACACACCTGCACACACATTCACATACAGAAGCTTTGTTCATTAGTGAGTGAGAACGGAAGTATTTTTCTGTGACACACAGTGATCATGGTGGGGACATCTTTGCGATTCCTGGTTGCTGAAATGGTGTGATGTTTAGTGTTAAACCGCAGTTTTTCTACAATTTTTTTCTAACTTGTCAACTTCCTTCTCAAGACTTGCATGAGGAAATCCAAACCATTCCTTGTGCGTGTGACCGAACACTCTGTCCACAGATAACAAAGTCCACCTACCAGAAACTGTAAAGCTCATTCAGTCACTGAGCTCAGCTGAGAAACAGACTGGCACATAACCTCTCATAAAACCACAAATTGTATATTCTTTAATACTATGTGGTTTGTACAGATGAAAATATATACATATAATGTAATCAGTGAGCTTTAGAGGGACTGATGTGTGGGTTTTGACACTGACTGTTTCCAGCTCTAGCCTCATTCTTACCGTACAGACATGAGAGCGGTATCGATCTCTTCATCTAACTTTTGACAAGCGACTAAGCATATTTCTTAAAATGTTGAACTATTCATAAAACTGTTTGGTCTATAAAATGTCAGAAAGAGGGGATAAATTCCTGTCACATGTTTCCAGACCACAAAGCAACACCTTTGATGACCTGATCAATAAATCAACTCCTCATTTCACCACTATATCCCTGATAAACTGTCTGTTTTGTGTTGTTTCTTACAGGATCTGAAAAAGCCTTTCGACAAAGCCTGGAAGGACTATGAGACGAAAGTGTAAGAACCTAATATGTACACTAAACAGTTTTTTTCATATTGTGCATAAATGGGTCCAGATATTTGATGGCTTGTTTGTTAGAACATGCTGACCAAATGCTTAAAACTTTGTGATTACACGGTCACCATTAGTTGGAGTTTATCAGTTCAACAGCTCAACCTAGTCTTAACTTTTAGATTTTTAAGCCATACGTGTGTCAGTTAGTATGTTACAATGAAATGTGCCGTATGTGTCCTGTCTCTGTCTCAACTAACCACTCTCCCCCTCTAACCTCTCCCTGAAATTACCTGTCAACACATCCATGATAATGTGAATAACCAGCCCTCACCGTCACCTCCACACTGAGACACCATTGTGATTGTGCATGCGAAGAACACATGACTTTTTATAGCACTTTCATGTATTTTGCAAGCTGCAAAGGACATTCTTTACTGAAAGGGTAATACATCTTCTATCCAAGCCGTTTCGATCAGACAGTACAGGCTTTGTACTGACATCGAGAGATCAGCCGGATGCTATGTGACTGTTCCTGACTGTCCCGACTTACTCTTATGATTTGACTCTATTAATGACAAGCAGAGGTCATCAATAGAGTCGTCTTTATCAGTGATCCTCTGGTCTCTCCGATCTCTCAGCTGAGAGATGAAATTATTTGGTCTTTACACAGCACTGATTTCCAATTCCTTAATTTGGTTTGCAAGCTCTTTGCATCCGACAACTGAGTTTGAATTCAGTCTCCATGCTGCAAGTTATCTCACTTTCAATGCTGTGGAGTCATGAAGAGTGGTACATGTGAAATATAATTATTAAAGTTCAGATACTTTTTCCCAAATTTGGATGTAGAATGGATCTAAAAAAAACTCAAAGATGTGTATCTTTGTCTTTATTTCCTGATTGGCGAATCACTTCCTGAACTGACAGGACTGAAAGTGAATGGATTCTCAGCCGGTCATCAGCTCAACAACTGTCAGCTTGGCTGGCGGCCAAACAGCCTGGCTAACATGTGTCTCTCCATTAGTTGCAGCCCTGATGATGCTGTAATGCTGTCGGGGCTGAAGATTCATGTGCTGACAAAGGCCAGCAGTGTACTCCAAAATGGTTAATACTAAATGCTGCCGGAAATTACTTATTATTTATGTCTTTAAGGCTAATTGTTTCTGGTTTTCCGACGATATCTAACACAATTTCCTTGGATAAAAAAAAATGTTTTTTGGAATAGATAAAAGAGAAAGAAAGCTGACTTTCAATGCATCTCCTCCCATCACAATGCACAGTTCATGTCATTTAAAAAAACCTCAAGTCAACGTTGGTGTTTGTTTGCAGCACCGTACTACACAGCCTGTGTGAGCATGCCAAATTTAGTTTTATTTCTAGTGTCCTGCCTGCCTAAGAGCAAATATTGACAATAGAACTGTAGCTCGGTGTGGCTGCAGACTGAAGTGTGAAAAAGTACTAAATAAAGGGAGCAATATGGCAGTTGAGAAATGCTTAGAGGAGACCTCACTCCATCTTAAATAGTTCATTATTAACATCCCTGAAGTTAAGTGAATCTGCCCACCAGAGCCACTGTAGAAGACTACTTAACATTCAGGCTTGTTTTCCTGCAAAAAAGCCTGTAAAAACGTGTAAAGAGTTGTAATTCACATCAAACTCTGGCAAGAATACATGAGTGCATTACTCAAAATGTCAAATGCCTTCAATTTATTTTATTACAGGTTGTTTTAAAATATGGCTCATGCAGTCGCACCACTTTTTGCTCTTTGAAGGAGACATATTATGCTCATTTTCCGATTCATACATCCGGTTGGCATCTTATTACCAGAGCTAGCGTTAGCCACATAGCAATCTTTTCACTGGGCAAGAATTCCACGCTGCTGCAAGGCTGGAGGAGGTCACATGATCAGGAGATCCCTGCGTGTGACTTCACATGAAAGGCCAAATCTAAAATGGAGCATTTTCAAACGCATGTACAAGAAGATGGAGCAGGAGAAAAGGAGAGAGGATGGTCTTTTCTCATGGTTTGAGTGTCTCCAAAGACGCCAGGGACCCACATTTTTGTTGAAAAGACATAAAAGAGTGTCTTTTGCATAATATGTCCCCTTTAAAGTTGAGTTTTGGAGCAGCCTTTTTGTATTTTTGTCATGAATTGTACTGAGCCTAGCTGCAGGTCAGACACAGTTGAACATGAGGGACTGAGGTCTGTCTTGATGCACATGAGCCAGGCTGAACAGCTTTCAAACGACTAGCAGTCACCAACACCAACACCAACACATTCGTCCCGTCTCTCTGAGGGGCAACAAACTGCTGCATCCTTTTTGTAGGGAATATGCTGTCAGAAAAAAAAAACAGCATATAGAAAAGAATGCCCTGTTGCATGGATTGGTGCCTCCCCTCCCGTGTGTGATGTGTTGTCCTGATTGCCCGTGCAAGATACTGTATGCAGAGTTTATGGTCTTTGTGAAAAATCAGCCCTGAATACTGACTGTCAGGCAACCAGCTGGATGATGTATAACTTTTAATCACTAACCTCATTTGCATTTGTTTCATACAAGGGCTATCACCAACCTTTTAAAACGCTACACCCATAACTAACCCTAACCTTGTCTACTTGATAATACCTACTCATAACCAAAGACCTAACACACACCAGGGATGGGGATTGCTGGGTTCAATTGAAGTCACACCGGCTGACATCTGTCTTCTAATTTCTTCTGCTTTATGTGCTGGTTTTAATTTCCAACATCAATGAGAAACAACAACGAGTGTTTAAATTTGCTAACAAGTTTTATGCTAATCACGCAAAAGTTTACACCCTCCAAAAGCACTGATGATCTTCATACACGTTAACCACAGACTGCGTGATTTACACTCGTCTTATGACAATTTTTACAGCACAGATAGTTTTTTCAACGTTTCAATGGTTCCTTTAGTGATGTTATCAGATTAGGAACCTCAAGTGTTTAACCCTGTGCACAGTGCCGTGCCTTTTATTAACATCACTCTCTCAAGGGATGGATTTATTCCTACATCGATGGTGATGATGTAGATGTTCTTATGGCAGTTTTGTAGGAGTTTGCCTTCCATCATAATCAGATGTTGAGGTTAAATGTTAAGGTCACCTCGCCTGACAACAGAAAAAAGAAGTCAAGTTTGAAGATTGCTTAGTACCTGGGTGGCTTAGAGGAACCTACACAGACACACTGACATGACTGTAAAACCAATCTGAGTCATCACAAAAACTAAACCCTCTCTAACACATAACAGTTGAATCAGTAGAAATCAGAGACTTATTTTGCCAGACAGCAAAAGAGCTGATTTTACACAACGCCACACTTGTTGTGCATTTATGGTGCTGTTGTAGATGTGCTGTGTGCTCTTTGACCCCTGTGATGTCACTTCCTGCCAGCACCAAGATAGAGAAGGAGAAGAAGGAGCACGCCAGGCAGCACGGGATGATCAGGACGGAAATCAGCGGGGCGGAAATCGCCGAAGAGATGGAGAAGGAGAGGAGATTCTTCCAGCTGCAGATGTGTGAGGTTAGTCGGGCTAATGACTGGGAGACAGATGTTTACTTAACAACTAATTTAAAACTTGAACTCCCCACTTTCAGAGAATGACCGCACACAATGGTATGTAGCAGTGGTTTGGAAAAATAACCTGCAAATGTCTGTCATTAGATTGATTGTATGGCCTTTTAGAACACAACTCTCTGATTAAATTTAGTCTGTGCCTCTGAAGTTTTACTTTAATGAAGCTTTAGTTCAAAGATAAAGATTTATTACATTGAAGTGTCAAGACATGAGATGAAAGGGGTCTCTATGTTTGGGATGGAGTTGTTTTTCACTGAACTTGGCCTCACTCTGTCTGTATTCAACATGCTTACAGTATCTCCTCAAAGTCAATGAGATCAAAATCAAGAAAGGGGTGGACCTGCTGCAGAACCTCATCAAGTACTTCCACGCACAGTGCAAGTAAGACATACCTGTGAACCCTAAAAACACATTAAGTTCTATTACAGTTTATTATAGTTGCTGGGGATGCAGAGAAATGTGTTTAGGACAATGTTTTGCTTTTGATTTGTGAACATTGAATGCATAATGTCCAAATGCAGACTAATTTTGTGGCAGTGCTAATGCACTCTGGTCATGTTACATTCATGCGCTTCCGGTTCAGTTTCTTTCAGGATGGCCTCAAAGCCGTGGACAACCTGAAACCCTCCATAGAAAAACTGGCCACAGATCTGCACACGGTGAGAAAAGCAGCAGCTCTGGTATCTCCTCTCCTTCACTTGACCTTCATCATTTCTATCATGTCTTCATCACGCGTGTTTCTTCTCTCTGTTTTCCCGCGTCTCGAACTGTTCCTTTTCGACAGATAAAGCAGGTGCAGGACGAGGAGAGGAAACAGCTGACTCAGTTACGAGACGTCCTGAAGACAGCACTACAGGTGGAGCAGAAGGAGGTAACACACACAAACACACACACAGCAAAGAACTTGTCAGTCAAATATCACATTTTAACCCTCTTAATTCCTATAAATGTCCTCTATAATCTGATTTTATTGGATATAAACAAACAAGAACCTCACAACTGTTTCTTCTATTAAGTTTAACACGGTCAGTACTAATGTGGGACTCTATCAGGGTTTTGCTCCACACTAACAGCTGATTCATAAGGAAATTTCGGACTAAATTGCTTGTGAAAATGCACCTCCGCTGTGCCTTGAATAGACTGAGGTGTTTTCCTATTTGTTTCATACACACATAGCTATTTTCCCCCACTACCTCAGTGAGTAGATATGGTTTTTAGCCGACCCCCGCCCTGTGCTTAGGGAGATATTAAAAATGCTGCACCTGAAGATTGTTCTCTTCTTTCCCTCACTGCCTCCGTCTTTTGTGAAACAAGTCTAGGAGAGTAAGTGGGTTTTTGAAAAAACATTTTCTGTGCTTGTTTGCATCCTGTTCTCATTGTGGTGTCGCCTCAGTTGCAGTGTTAAATCAATAGTTTTACTATTCTTTTACAGCAGAAGATAATCCAATGCTTTTATTCAAATATGACATTGCCATATTTCGCTGCTTTTGGTTATTTTATTTTTATGTGCCATTTATTTTGAATGACTTTTCAACGAGACAAGCTGGAGCTGCAGCTGTATTCCTGCGCCTCCATGATTATCCTGTTTGCTGTGTGTGTGTCTGCTGATAACGGCACACACCAATAAAATCAGTGAAGCCCTGTCGACGCCTGCCGTCAGAAGTCGTCCTCTCTGTTTCCCGTAGTGTTTCCCAGAGAGGAGATGACGTCACTCATGAAAATATCTGGCCTTTGTGTGATCCTTGTTCTTGTTACGTTGCAGTCAAACCTGAACACCCAACAGATAAATCAATTTAAATTTAATTTAGTTAGGGTAATGTCTGTTAAAGCTGCATCCAGAGCCAGGCTTACAATCAAAGTGGGATTTGTCTTTTGATACTTGCAGAATTGCTTTGTGAGATTTTGAAATGGCAGCTTTTGGCCTTCTGCTGTTGCAGATTCTGATTCAGAGGTGTAAAAGCTGTTATTTTCCTATCCCCATGTCTACAAAATCATTCAGGCTCACAGCAGCACTCCTACTGTTGTCCATACTTGCTTTGAAGCTCTCAGTGGACCCAGAAGCAATAAATCGGAGCCATTTAATGCTTCAGTGACTGCAGTTTGATTTGCAAAATCTAAGTGCAGAGCCTGATTTTTATTTTGCTTTTAGGTTGTGTTAAGGCTCTGATTTGTCGTCTGCTTTTGTGTGTATGTGTGTGTGTTTTCTAGGATTCACAGGTGCGGCAGAGCACCACCTACAGCCTGCACCAGCCACAGGGTAACAAGGAGCATGGCACAGAGCGCAGCGGGTACCTTTACAAGAAAAGTGACGGGTAGGTTTTTAAAATAATTTAAAATTTCAAAAGGTCAGTTGTGATACTGTAGGTGAAGGAATACTAGGTTATTGTTCATATTTTTATTTTGTACTAAATACAATTAAAGTAATTTTTTGATACTAGAAAGTCAAACGAAGATTTGAACTTATTGCAGCCTACAATTATTTAACTGCTGATTACTTTCTCAGTTGGTCCATTAATTGTTTTGCCTATGAAATTTCACAAAATTGCAGAAAATGGCCGCCACTTTTTCCCGGAGCTCAAGCTCACATCTTCAAATTACTTCTTTAAATGCCTAAATCTTAAATTTTCAACTTATATAGTGCTATAAAACAGAAAAGGAGTAAAACCTGCATGGAGAAGCTGGAACCAAAGTTTTGGATTTTGAAATGACTCAATTTTTCAATTTTTCACAGGTTGAGGAAAGTGTGGCAGAAGAGAAAGTGCACAGCAAAGAACGGATACCTCACCATCTCACATGGCACAGTAAGCAAACCACAGCTCTGTTTCTTTGTCTGACGAACGGCTAAACACAAGCCAGGATCGATGTGGTCGCTGTGATTAGAACGTGTACGCTTGGCTGCACACACATATGTGAACAGACCTCCTCACATGCTTCGTTTAGTCTTTGACGTCGCACACATATTAGAGTTTCAGTGTCCTGGCTGCAGGCCTTCTCCCCTTGCTGGTCTTTAGATTCACCCATTAACCATGAATACATTAACAGGCAGCAGCAGAGAGCTCAGCTCCGAGTTCACGAGTTAACATTCCTCTCACGTCGCCGCCTCAGCTGAATCTCTTTACACATGAAATCTGTTTTATTCCCATATAAAGATTTAGCTTTGACCCGGTCAGCTCAGTTCATCTCACACGTAGCAGCTTATCAGATGTTTCGTTTGGCCCCGGCAGCAGTCAGATACGGTTAAACACAACACTCTCGCTCATTTATTTTGTTGTTATTGTCACCTCCCTCTCCCCCTCTCTGCTCTTCGCCTCTCTCTCTCTGGCAGGCTAACCGGCCACCAGCTAAACTCAACCTGCTCACCTGCCAGGTGAAACACAATCCTGAGGAGAAGAGAAGCTTTGACCTCATATCCCGTAAGTTCAGCAGTCTCTTCCTACGTCCCTCCCCCTCATTTTAGATGTCACTGCTCTTTTCACTGTCACTCCTTTCCCCCCTTTCTTTTTTCCTTCCTCCAGTCTGTGTACGTTTCACTCAAATGCCTCATTTTAATTAGCTCCATTCATCCAGGAAGCAGCAGGCCAGGGTTTGTTATGCAGCAGTTTGGATTTCTAATGTTTTTCTCTATTGAGTGAGCAGCAGCAAGCCAAAAATTAGCAGATTTTCTAACAATGGTCATCTTTTATCTAGTATTTAGTCTCAATAATAGAGTGAAGCTGAAATGGAAAAATGACACACTCTTCAGTCTCTGAGAAATTGCGATGGACGTGTTTCAGTACTGACATTTATCAAGCAAAACATCTGCAAATCAGTCAATAATGAAAACAATCATTGATTTGTTTGGTCCTTCTTAAACGGTCCATTCTTGTCAAAAAAGTTAAATTAAAAGCATTTTTGAAGCCGCACTCTGCAGACTTTATTTTCTTTTCTGACTGGACTGTGAGATGTATTGTGAGACTCATTTAATGGTACAATTTAAGCCTCTCTCATCAGCAAATCGACAGTAGAGAGGTGATAAGAAACGCTTGGGGAGAGAGAGAAGGGGAGTGACATCCACAAACATTAATTGAAGGTTTTTCCACGCGTAATAGACACTGGCATTGAGGTGGAGAGGCCAAGCTTCAGCCTCTGGAGACATGACATAGTTCTAGTTTCTTTGGATACAGGGGCGTAAAAGTAGTTGTCATTCACATCTGAAGACAGAAATAAGAGCCAAAAGAGTTGTTTTTGTTTTTCTGTTCAGCAGTTCATCCTCAGTCTGGCCTCTCAGCAGGATAGTTTGATGTCCGCTGTAGGGAATCTCTCCGAGCTTTTTACTCCATCTCTGCTGCTCTTTCATGTTCCCTCTTCTTGTTTCAGACGACAGAACGTATCACTTTCAGGCCGAGGATGACCAGGACTGTCAGATGTAAGTGCCTGTTCCTTTCTTCCCTAAATGTGTGTGTGTGTGTGTGTGTGTGTGTGTGTGTGTGTGTGTGTGTGTTTTCAGTCTTGTGCCTAAGTGCATCCTGTTTACCACCTCGGCCACTTTCCACACACTTCCTACCTCACGCCCAGTCAGACGCTTGGCATTGTCTTTACCTCCCGCCCGTCACCACCCTTTTACTCCCATCTTCTCTCCCTTTTTAACTCCCTCCATTTTTCTTCACATTACTTTCTGCCACGACTGCTCCCACCCCCAACTGTCAACCTACTTCTCCTTCTCCTCTCATTATTCATTATTCTCATTTGCATCTGTCTTACTTAATTCTCCCGTCTCCTCCTCCAGCTGGATCTCGGTGCTACAGAACAGCAAGGAGGAGGCGTTGAATCAGGCCTTTAAAGGGGACCAGCATGTCGGCGAGAACAACATCGTGCAGGAGCTGACCAAGGCGATCCTGGGAGAGGTCAAGAGGATGACGGGAAATGACGTGTGCTGTGATTGCGGAGCGCCCAGTGAGTGGCAAAGACGCCTCGCCTCACAACAGTGATTGACAGCACGCAATCAGTGATTTAGATGATTGTTGATGACAAGAATGATCACACCAGTAGTTTTGCATGTTTTAAACCAGTAATCAGGTATAATAAGCATATCAGAATCAGAATTCCTTTAATAATCCCCAGGGGAAAATTGCTTTTGTTACACACAGCTCCAGAAGAATAAGAATAAACTTCAAACACAAAAATAAAAATATAAATATATAAAAAGTATGTATTAAAAAATTATGTATTAAAAATTATTATTACAAATTATTACACAAAGGTAAATTATTGCACCAGGTGTATATCATGAGGATTAGTTTGATTTTCTACCTTCCTGAACTGCGATGGATATGGATGAAGCATGTTTCAATAATCTGAAGTGAATGAACACAAATTATTTGCATAGCAGTTCAACTAAACATTTGTGGTATGCTTTTGGAAAGAGTTTAGCAGTGATGTATATGCATAGTTATGAACTGAGGCATGCAAAACCACTGCTATGCTCTTGGATCACAAAATGCTGAAACTCTTGCATACCAGATCCTCTGTATTTGATTCTGTCGTGACTATGAAATCAGTTTTACTCCAATACATGGAGCCCCCAAATAATTTTCCCTCAAATCTCACAACATTTCCTCCTGCAGGGATTTGCTGTGTATACTTTTACATACCATCCACACACACACACAGAATCTAGGCCAGACTTAGCTACAGTCCAGCTTGGTCACTTCCCTCTGACATTGTGTGCTGTGAGATAGTAAAAAGCCTCTCAGGCAGCTATTACATTTCCAGAGCCCACAGCTTTCAAGGACACATCAAACTTGGCTCACGTGCTGCAGAAATTACTTTTGCTTTCGTGGTTTTAGCTCAAGGACAGCATGTCACCCATATTCTACCTCTTTCCCCTCATGCATCGTTTTCCTCCCTCTTCTCTCCATCTTCCTGACCGTTTTCTCTCCTTTTCTCTCTCTCAGACCCGACGTGGCTGTCCACCAACCTGGGCATCCTCACTTGTATTGAATGTTCAGGGATCCACAGGGAACTTGGAGTCCACTACTCCAGGATCCAGTCCCTTACTCTGGATGTACTCAGCACCTCAGAGCTCTTGGTAAACCGCTGTTTAATCACCTCACTTCCCCCGCTTTGTTTGTGATGGTTTGAGTCATCCCATTGTGCTGATTTTCCACGCAAGTCTCTGGAGATTTTTAGGCAGGATAAAACCAAAAGAGAGGACGGGGGGGGAGTACATGGAGCAAGGAAGACTGCAAAGGAAAGGAAACAAGAGACTGTAAATGGAGAGTAGCATCATCCCAGGCCTCACTCCTCCTCTCCTCTCCTCTCCTCTCCTCTCCTCTCCTCTCCTCTCCTCTCCTCTCCTCTCCTCTCCTCTCCTCTCCTCTCCTCTCCTCTCCAAGACCTTTGGAAGGCTCCACGCTCAGAATAGCGAAGATTTCTTCTGGCTTTTCTAATCACTGTTTGGTTTAGAGATTTACCGCCTGTGGGACAGTCGGGATTAAATGCTTCCAGTCATGATTGCTTTCCTCGGTGTTAAGACGCCAGTCGCGGTAGCCGCAATCAGACGGGCGTTGTGCAGTTTATGGGGCACACAGTTTGGGATCTCTACGGCATCCTGATGGAGGTGTGGGATGAACTGGCGAAGATGATGACTCGTAGATTAATGCATGCGGCGCAGAAAATGGTGTGACTAGTTTTAATGTGTGTGTGTCTGTGTATCCATGTCTGTGTGTGCTCCACAGCTGGCCAAGAATGTGGGGAATGCAGGCTTTAATGAAATCATGGAAGCTTGTTTAAGTGCTGAAAATGTGGTGAAACCCAACCCAGCCAGTGACATGTAAGTCACCCCTCCAACCTCTCTTCTCCACACGCCATCTCTCCCCGTCACTGTACGACTCTCTCTCTCTCGTCTCACTTGCATTGCATCACGCTGGTGACACCATTGCAACTCTTTACAATGACGTGTCTCTGATCACTATATTATTATTATTATTATTATTATTATTATTATTATTATTATTATTATTATTATTATTATTATTATATGCGGTCAATGTGTGCTTGAAGGCTGTTGTACTACCTCACCAATCATCATATTATATGATATTTTAGCAAATTTGCAGATTGATCACATGATTTTTCTACTAAAGGCTGGAAATCTCAAATGAGTAGCAGATAAAACCTGGAGGAACATTTTGCAGTGGCTGTGTTTGCACCTGCTTTGCACATGTTCCTCTGTGAAAAGGGCAGCTATGTATTTTTTTTTTTCTCAAACCCAAGAAAGGGCATTTTCTAGTTAAAGCTGAGTAGTAGCATATATTCAGCTGATCAGCTGATTTTGTCACCAAATGATAAATATTTTGATCTACTTCAGATGATAGTTGCTATAAAACATCTATCTCGAGTTAACAGAGTACAAATGGATTATACAACAGTATAATTTTGTATCATGCTTTTTATGATTTTTATATCTGTGCTTTTCCTTGCAATTTAAACCTAATTATGAAACTCAATCAAGCACTAATCAGTTGATCCCAAAAATCGATTCTTCATTGTGTTTATTGACCAGTTATGATCAGTGGCTTTACTGGTGTATCCCCAGTTTTAATAGTTTTAATACACAATCACGTCCATTCACGTTGAGCCCATCAATTGTCCGTCAGCTGTGACTGAGCAACTGCTTCTTCACATCTCCCTCCAGGCAGGCGAGGAAAGACTTCATCACAGCCAAATACACCGAGAAACGTTACGCTAGGAAGAAGTGCCCAGACGCGACGTCGCGGCTCCACACACTGTGTGACGCAGTGAAGGCCCGGGACATCTTCTCCCTCATCCAGGTCTACGCCGAGGGAGTCGACCTCATGGAGCCCATACCTCTGGCCAACGGACACGTCAGTACACAAAGCACTTCACTCTTCTTTTAATGATGACTTTGAAACTTCATCCAGGTAGCTTTTCCACCGGGATTTTGACAACTTCCTCTCCTTGTAATCTGTTGCATCCTTCTTACTCTTCACCTTCTTCCATGATTCTCTGCAAACACCTCTTATTCCCAGGGGATTATGACTAAATGATGTAAATGTTTTATCTTTTTATTTCAGGAACAAGGGGAGACGGCCCTTCATCTCGCAGTCAGGCTGGTGGATAGAACATCTCTTCACATCGTCGACTTCCTCACTCAGAACAGGTGAACAAAGCGAGAACACGACAGAGGATGACAATACATTTGTACTCCGGTTTTATTCACCTACAGGATAAAATATGATGAATGGATTAGGACTGTTTCTGACTGTGGAGCAAACACCACCATTAGAAGACACCAAAAGCTGCTGGAATGATTTTCTTTTTGACACATATTCAAATTTTATTGGATTAACAGGGGTCACTTATTTCTTATTTTCTTCTTTTTCTGTCTTTAGATAGTTTGAGGATATTAGATATCCAGGGGGCTTGACAGGAGACTCCAAGGCTTCATTTTCACCTCCAGGGTTGAGATTGAAACTTTTCTCCTCTCTGTCTGTGTCCCTCTGCAGTTTGAATTTGGATAAGCAGACGGTCAAAGGAAGCACAGCGCTGCACTACTGCTGCCTGACCGACAACAGTGAATGTCTGAAACTGCTGCTGCGGGGGAAGGCCTCCATAGAGATCGGTAAGCAAGCACACCAGCACCGAACAGCACTGCTGTGGTGCGTTCACTGCCCGTCTCTTTCTTTCCTCTTTTCTCAGGCTTGGATTCAGCTGTACCATCTATTCTTAAATCCATCATAAGTTCACGTGTTTCAAGTTTTTCCTAAGGTTTAATAGCTCTAGTGCTAGTTGGCTAGTTGTAGGCTAGTGAGTTTTTAGACTAACTACTAAATCTGGTCGCAAGTCATGTTTTAGCTAATTAAGATTTATAAATAAGTGAAAGAATGCATCATTTACTTAATAATACTTAATGCCCACTTCAAAGTAAAATTCAGTGAGCCCCTGATCCATACTGGGTTGTTGCACTGGGAGCAACTGAGCAGAAATAGATATACACTATGGCTCGGAGGGAATGGAAGAAGAAAAGTATTGCGAGGTAAAGCAGAAGTGGTCCTCAAAAAAATTCTTGCCGGGACCCTTAAGGGACTCCGTAGTAGCACAGCCTTTCTACATTTTAGTAAATGTTCTGCATATTTCTTCCACCACTGTCTCATACAGGGTTTTTTCTCTCGCTGCCTCTCATCCCCACTCACTCTCATTCACATGCACCCGTTGGACCAAGTCTTTCAGGTTTAGTTCCCATAGGTGCGGGCTTTGCCAACGGACCGTGGCAAGTCTTTCTCACAACACCAATCTTTCTGCTGCGCTCTGACACCAACAACACAGCCAGATAATAGACAGAGAGAGGAGGAGGATAGAGAGAAACCAGGGAGTTGTTTAGTGTGGGAAACAGTCTGATTACACATTTCTCATGTCACAGTGAAATGGGAGGAAAGAAAATGGGCTGTGTGTTTGTGCTCACGTGGCGTGTGATTATATGTTTCTGTTGTTTTCCCTTCCAGCTAATGAAGCCGGGGAGACACCGCTGGATATCGCTCGGAGGCTCAAACACCAACAGTGCGAGGAGCTGGTGAGCTCACTATGTTTAGACTTGGCTTATGTCTGCAAACACACGGCCTCCATGCAAGAAACTGCCACTCATGAGTGTCCGTATGTCTTTGGATTTGTTTGTGTGTATAGTTGAACCAAGCGCTAGCTGGAAAATTCAACGCTCACGTCCATGTGGAATATGAGTGGTGCCTGCAGCACGAAGACTTGGATGAAAGTGACGAAGATCTGGATGAGAAGGTGAGACACACTTTTGTAAGCAGAAGGAAAATTTGCGAAGTGCGATACAGCTAGGAGAGAAAACAAGAGTAATACAGTAAATAAAAAGAGCATTTTTAAAGAAAAGTGTTTAAAATTTAGGGATGTTTAAACCTAAAAAACATCTTGAAGGGCCTTAAAGAATTTCTTTCAGAACTTCAAATTTCTTTTGTTTTGCTATTAATAAAAAGCAGATGCTGTCCTTCAAAGATTAAAACCTGAATTCTTTATTCTTTTTCTACTTTCTTATCCGTGCCTTTGGCATAGAAAGCATTCCCACCCCAAGTGTTTTTGTAATGATTTCTGCCTGAAGGTTTTTTTCTTTTTATTCTTGAAATAAATGAATTGTCTTTGGTGACTTTTTTTGTTTAGATTTTCAGTAAAACTGGAAAAACTGTTTGTCGGAGTGCGTCAGTTTGGGTAAAACACGTTTTTCGTAAGATCTCAGTTTTAGAGGCTCTGTTGAGGCGAAGACAGTGCCATTAGCACTGATCATTCAGCATTTGTAGGGGCGTTGGTTTGTTTATGTGTGTTGTCATTCAACCTAAACAGCATTGGTTGAGGAGTGGATTGGATTCTGTGTTACATGTGGAAATATTGCAGAAAGTTGACACATTTAATGGGTTTAATGGCTTAATTTGCAGGCTTTTGTGAATATTTTAAGATAATTACTGTGATGACTGGTTACTTTTTAAACCAAATATGACTACTTGAAGGTGGCCAAACCACAAAAAAAGAGAAGGAAAGACTTGATGATGGTAAAGATGACAAAGTTCCTCATTTAAGTAGTTGCTAGTCATGTTGTCCTGATGCCTCCTCGTGCCCAGTTTCTCTTCCATGTGCTCTAAAACCGTGTTCATATTAAACCCAGACAGTGAAGAGATAATATCTGATGGACCATGTCTGACCCGTTACAATTCTCACATTATGTAATCACAAGTCTCTCATCCTGACACGCATACCCTCCCTTTGGCCAACACTGATGCTCCGACCTCTTGCTGCCCCTCCAGCCCAGCCCTCATCGCAGAGATGAGCGCCCGGTCAGCTGTTACACCCCGAGCACCGGCGGTCTGAGCTCTGCGGCCCGCGATGCTGCCGGCCTCAAGGACAAGCAACGCTCCTACATGCCCAACCTGGTCAACAACGAGACCTATGGCACCATCCTGAACACCAGCCCGCCTCAGGCTAACACCACCTCTGCTCCGCCCCTTCCCCCGAGGAACCTGGGTAAGAATCAGAAGTAGAAGAATGAAAGTCAAATGTAAATTAAGAATAGAGATTATAATAAAGTTTGTATAAGTCTGATAACTTTTCTAATCTGAATCTGACGTCTTTGTCTGTTTTTGAGAAGCGGTGTGTCTAAAATATGCCCCAGACAAACAATCACATTTAGATCTACAGTATCCGTGGGGACCTGGTCTCATTTGACCCTTTAGCGCTGGCTTGTAAAACCTTTATGTTAATTACTATGCAGGCATTATTGTCTTTGACCTCTTTCAGTACCACAGATGTCTGTGGGTACTGGAGTAGAAAAGTCACATGGGTAACATATGGATGGGGAGCTCTTTACTATATAAAGTCACCCAAGTGACTTGAAATCTATATGGCAGGATTTTTATATGTTGAAAATATTTATTTTGGGAATCCACATTCAGCTTCATTAAAACAAAAAAAGATATTACTTCTGTCTAAAACCTTTACTGATGAATTTCTGCTAAAAAACTTCATCATAGCTTTACAGGCCAATAGACTTGTGACTCGTCCACCACAGTCAGTCTTTAATAACATTAGTGGCCGTCTGGAGTGCTGCCAACAGAGTGGAGGAGAAACAACCAGCTGTGTTGCCCACCTCGCCTCACCGCAGCCCCCAGCCCCGGCATTCTGCGCATTCCCTCTCCCCATTAACTGTCGCTCTCAATTACACTCAAAGGGAAATGGCTTGACTTCTAAAGTGGACGCTGGTTCTGGCAACATGCTCTCTCTCTCTCTCTCTGTCTCTCTCTCTCTCTGTCTCTCTGTCTGTCTCTCTCTCTCTCTCTTTCTCTCTGTCTCTGTCTCTCTCTGTCTCTGTCTCTCTGTCTCTGTCTCTCTCTGTCTTCTGACGTCTATCATAATAAACCTTCTCTTTCTCTGCCTCTGTTCCTCAGTCCAGTCATCCGGTATGGGGGGGATCGGTCAGTCTTCAGCATCCACCAGCTGGAAGCCCGGTTCTTTAGACCTGATTAGCCGCCAGCGGTCATCCTCAGACCCCCCCAACATGCACCCTCCGGTTCCCCCCATGAGACTCACTTCAACAGGAGGTATGGACCCCAATACACCCACTCTTCCTCCTTAAACTTGAGCACTGCGAAGGCATATTTTTATAGAATAGTGGAACATTAGTGTTAGCGTTTCTGTCAGGAGGCATTTAAATGTTCCATTTTACAATAACCAAGGGGCATACGCTTAGGACTTGTGTGTGTAATCTGAAAGGACTTACCAATTACACCTGCCTTAATTATATGAAGACAAATTCACACTGTTTAAAAATATAGGAATCAATCACCTGACCAATAACTTGCACACTACAGTCTCACCTCGCAAATATCAGCTCAAAGATCCAACATGCTGTTCGGTTTGCAACAATATTAAAGAAAAAGCGACCAAGTTGTGTAACTATGTGTTCCAGGTCTTGGTTCTGCTCCTGTGGCGAAGATGGAGGCCATGAGCATACAGTCCAAGTCGGGTCAGGCACCACTGGGGTCCAGAGCAGCACCACCTAAATCTCCTGCAGGGTAAATAATTAGAAATAATATAAAATCAGCGTAGACATGTAAATACAATGTAGTTGTTTAAGGCTGCAGTCAGTGTTCAGTGGCCTTTTTGAAGCCTCATTAGCCACACAGGAAGACAATAGATTCATAAAATTCACTCCACATAAACAACGTTATCCATTAGCGCAGGCGTCTGTATCTCGCTGTTGTGAACGCTTGTCTTGTAAAGTGTCGTCTGTTTCTCAAGACGAATGAGCCGGCATGTCCTCCGTTTAACCGCTTCATTAGCTTCCAGGCTAAGCTCTGCATCGAGCCAGACGAGCAGTAACTCTCCTCCACAGTCGGCCTTTTGTCTTTTTATCTCCCACAGGGCTGATAGTGCTGTAATAAATCTGTAACAGAGCTGTTGAGAGCTCCTAAAGAGCAGGACAGTTCTTTCTGTTAGATACTTGTCTTTATATGACTATTATTTTGTTGATGAGAGCACTATTTTCTACATTCTTTTTGTGTTTTACAGCAATGATAAGAACTTCAACAGAGGGCCTCTAAATCGAACACAATCTATTGAAAGACCGGGTGAGTATACAGATAACGGAGCCAAAATATTCTAACTTCTGTTGAATTATATTCAAGCTGTTTTACTCTCTCTCAAGTCCTGTTTCTTCTGTGGAAACGTTTTGTTGTCGTTGTGATATAATTTCCTCTTCCTGTTCCAGCTAAGGAAGTGCCAGGATCCCCCCCGAACTCCGTAGGTCAGTCTCTGCCTCCAGCCCCCATGCCGAGGAGGGCCTACCCAGTGAGTCCCACGTTCTTCCTCTCATTATCATCCAGATATTGTTGACTGTAAAGTGCTTATTCATTCATACTGTTGTAAGGAGTCACTGGCTGATTTTCCAAGTCATGGTTTATTCAGTTATTAGTGTTGAGTAACTCCCAGGTCGGCCTATTGTCTCAGTGTTTCCACTGTCTTGTGCACTAAATGTCCTTCCTGTGTTTTAACAGGCAAAGAGCTTCTCTCTCAGTTTTTGTAGAAAAGCTTTTAAGCTCTCATTTAGGGTTTTTCTAGTGCACAATAACGAAGACCAACGATATTTCTTTTAGTTTGTCAGTGAAAGGAGAATCCAACATTTATAGCAATTTCTTTCTGGTCTCATTTTGTGCCTCAGAGCCTCTCAGAGTTCTTCCATCCAGTAGTTGCAGATCTTTTTCAGCCGTTAAACCTTAATCAAAATCACATTTATCTTTATTGTGCAAAGATATAATTTCATTTGGTCAGTGGTGCACAAAATACACACAAGCAGTATGAACTAATAAAGAATTTATAAAGAACTTGCATGTAAGGCTTCCACTGAAATGGTTGATATCAGATTATATTTACAGAAGACAGAGTATTTTCAGCCATTCAGCCTTCAGAGCCCACAAATTACAAAATTACCTTAAAGGGCTTTACAATCTATACAACATACAACACTATCTGCTTTTAGAGCCTCAATTTGGAAAAAGGAAAAAATCTCAAAAAAGGAGCAATACCAGAGGACACTGTGCGTAATGGTCCCGTGGAGCTTTGTCCTGTATGTAACTGGACATCCCAATAGTGAAAAAAAAGTGAAAAGGAGACATAAAGAATAGATTGAATGTGTCACTGCATCTGCCGAACGTGATTTTCTGTCCCTTCTGCACAAACTTGAGCAAACCTGTGTGTGTGCTTTGTTTTGTCTCTCAGAAGCAGAGGCCGAAGCGAGTGAAAGCCATCTACAACTGTGTCGCCGACAACCCGGATGAGCTGACCTTCTCTGAGGGCGAGGTGATCGTGGTGGATGGAGAGGAGGACCAGGAGTGGTGGGTCAGTATCGCTCGTGCTGCCAAATTTGGTGTTTTTCAGTTGCGTGTTTTTGTATTTTGGACACATATCCATATGTTCTCAAGAGTAAAGCACAAAGCGCTCCCGGTCCAACTTGTGTCCCACTCCGGTCCCAAGTCGGTGCACTCGGTAACCATGGTGGCTGAAGCAAAAAGCCATGACCTCATTCTGGCCGATATCCCCCCTCCTCCTCTTTTTCCGCCTGCTGTTGCTTCCTCTGTGGAGCCTCTTGTGTGAACATTGACCAGCTGCAACTTGTTTTCCTCTGAGCCACCTCTGCAGATATGACCGTATTTAGTCACTCTCTCCGTGTCCCTGCATGGACCCCAAAGTCCCCTGAGTTCCCCGCACTCGGCAGCGATATCACTCTCTGTGCGCTGAAATATGGAAATAAAAGCACAGTAATGAGGCAGCGCCAAGACGGGATGAAGCAGCAGTGACTGTCACTGTGGTGCTCAAGTTGTAAGTTAAATCAGTCTCGTAGGGGGAGAACAAGCCAGTCGCATGATTCAAGCTACCAAATTCTTAAGAATGGGAGTATTTTGTAGGAGAAGTCAAATGAGTCATGTGTGAAGTGTATTTCGTTGTTTGTAGAAGTTAGAAGTTTTCATTCTGCTGTGTGTTTAATTTTAGACTGTATTAAAAACTGCTAATTGTACTGTATTTATTTCCTCAGTGCCTTTTCATGTCTGAGCTTTAGCTTCATCTAAACATTGCTGGAGCAGAAACATGTCCTAGCTTTTTATTTTCAGGTGTAGAAGATGTTTAAAATGGCTTAAATGGACATAATAAGTACTGTCTTCCTTACCGGCCAAGGTAATGTAATGTGGGAATGTCGTTGTAAGAATTTCTGAGATATTTATTGTGTTTTAGACTCTCATAGTCCACTCTGTGTGCTCCATTAGATGGTGTTTGTTAGGGCTGGATGTTGATACTGATCTCCCGATTCAATGCAAGTGTGATTAGATTAATTTACAGCATAAAAAAAATACAATATTACAGATTTATTTCCACTATGAAGACATTTTACACATCACACATTGATAACTGTGCCATTTATTACAAGTTAGAACAGTTTACACATTGTATTTAGTGCAAATGTCCACATACAGACAGAGGCAGATTATTATTTTTTTTTTTAGGGATCTGTATTGAGTCATTCAATAGGGATTGATCAGAAATGAGTTTTTTTTTGCCCAGCCTTAGTGTTTAGTGGTGGTTTTAATGTTGTGTTTCTGCTATAGGCAATATATTTTGTTGAAAACCAGTTTCATGATTTAGCGATTCAGTTTCATTCGAACCAAACCGACTCCAGTTCTGAATATTCAGAGTTGGCGCTGCATTTTGATCATCCTCTGACGTCACCTTTGTCCTGCTTCTTCACAGCTGGGTCACATCGAAGGCGATCCAACGAGGAGAGGAGCCTTCCCGGTTACATTTGTACACTTCATCGCTGACTGAGCGTTTCCCCTCTGCGGCTCTCAGGAAGCCCTACGCCACGCAGCGTCCCTCCTTCGCCCTTCTCTGTCTGCCACAACATCCTCCATCGCCCCAGTGTTTGTCGTCGACATCACCATCCTTATCATCAACGTCGTTCTCGGCGTCTCTGGCATCATCTGCGAGCTTGTTAAACTGTCACTGCTGTATCATCACCTCGGCACCAGAAAGTCTGGGTGTCGCTCCTTTCGGGGACCCGTGGGACTGTATGTGGTTTTACTGCTTGCTGTTAATGTTTCTGACGAAGACTCTTTAAGACTTAAAAAAAAAAACAATGATTGTAGTGGACGACCTCTCGCAATAAATGCACTTTCCTTGTCTTTATCCTTGTTACAACGTGAGACGACTTGTCACATAATGAAGGTTATATCTACAGTATTCATTTCATCCTTTTCCCGCTCAGCTGCGTTGTACAGACAAGACTAGAGCCACGTGTTTGAGCTTACTAACAACTATAAATGTGAACATTGTAAACATGCTTACATTCCACCTGTGTGCATGAGCGATTTTAAATGCCTACCTGCTTATAGGTGCGACTTTCCAACTCTGTAGTAGCCCTCCTGTTTGGAGGCTTTCCTAATGGTGCTAAGTTAACCCTGGAATATGCTAGAAGCTGCACCCAAGGGAGCGCTTCCCTGTCCCCGTTTTCAAAGACAGACCGGCCTCGAAACGGGCAAAAAAAAAAAGTGAAAATAGCCTCCAACTCATCACACCTGAGAAAAACTACTTTCTCACAAGTGTGTAGGGTGATGCAGCTGCAAATGAATTCCAAGCTATCAATCTTCTACAAATGCTTTCCCACACACACACACCACACACACACACACACACACACACACACACACACACACACACACACACACACACACACACACACACACACACACACACACACACACACACACACACACACACACACAGCCTGTACGGTTTCATTGTGGATAATATTGAACAGCAACACGCCAGCTCTTCCTCCTGCACTGACTGGAGCTGCAGCAGCCAGTAATTACCCTTTTATGCCGAGTTTGACGCCTCAGGCCGTCTTCGCCTGTCATCTGCCTTATTAGAGGAATAGGAAGTGTTTATGTGTGTGTGTGTGTGTCTCATCTGCTCACAATAAGCTGCGAATTAAAGAATATTGAAATAGGAGAAAATAAAAAAAAAAAAAGGAGAGCTTGGGAATGTGTTGTAAAGCAGGAGGTAGCTCTCTGACTTTTGTTGCTTCCCCTCTGAGAGCATTCAGACTGACAGGCTGATTTTGGAGCTGAGTTCAGTCTCTTATCTTTGACACTGTGTACAAGCAGGCAGAGAGACAAAGGAATATCCTCCCTACAGCTTTAGCCTCTCATCTCTGGGGTCCTGATATGTAGAAAGACAAGTTTATCAATAGTGTTATGAGAGAAATATAAAACACTCAGTGTAATTAACTTCATTTTGGTTGCAGAGCAACTCTTTCTGTTCATAATGTTGATATTTAGGCATTTAACCTGAAACCAGAGCCTTCTGTGGATTTGTGAATGACAAGAAGAGAAGCGTGTGACTAGCTGATCCGCTCCCTTCATTGTGTTTAATATGAACTCACTGGAAACAGGAAGATTTAATCTATTTGTGTAAATAGATTTGGTTTTGTTTTGTTGATATTTAAATGTAAAAAAAAAAAAAAGAGCAGAGCTAACCTGGACAGTAAATGTTTTTTTAATTTAATGAGCTGTGGTGATGAGCAATTACAGATACGACCTCAGCTGGACCTGTGTGAGTGTGTGTGTGTGTGTGCTGAAAACACACACACATAACTGGGAAAATAAACTTAATTCATTCTCATTAACTGTCTGTGGATCACTGCAGTGACTCTTAACTCTATTGTGCAAGTACATGGGGAAAATGAAACTGGAATAATAAAATATGAAATAATACAAGGCTTTGGTCTGTTTCTTGAGAGTACGAAGGAATTTATCAGGCATTTGTGCAAATAATAATGCTTTTACCAACTTATTGCTGGCAGCAATAATATTACAATACAATATTTCACTCTCAAGTCTTTCTTAGTCCAACTACTTTTTCTAATAACCAGACTTTTGCAAATGGAACACCATTGATTTGTCTTGGTAGAAGTCCAATGATGTATCAAGAGCGCCCTCTCATGGGGAATATTTCAGCATGTTTGCAGTGTAAAAACACATTGTGCCATAGTTTTGGGAAGAAATCATTTTTTTAGCAATATAATTTATCAGCCAAGCATAAAAGACACTCAAAAGAGAAGATGATGCAAAAAGAAAATAAAGAAAAACAAACAAAAACCTTCCACTCATTTATTGTACCAGATGAAATTCTTTTATTTCCTTGTCACACGTTTTTAACCAGATCCTGACCGGACCATGTTGTGCAGGAGGACCAGACAAAGAAGAAGAATTATTGGGGCTATTATTACGTACAAGGCGAAGTCAAGTTAGTACAACGACTGTAAACATGTTCATATGCTTCTAAAAGTCTGTTTGGTTTTATGTGTCAGCAAGTCGACTGGATCTGATGCATTTTTAATCGTTATGTTAAAAACGAGAACTTAACAAATCAAAAAACACATCAAGGATTCGTTACCAAGAAACTTGCTGTACAAATAAATTTAAATTAAGATACAATAAAAGTCAAAAAACAGTAAAGCGTCTCTATAATGTACCATTAAGTAAAATGTAGACCAACGACTGCTATTGTACCAGTGCTGTTCGTCTGTGAAAAACCCAATAGATCACACAAAGGGATACAAAAAGATTTCTAAACTTAAAGAAGGATCTGAGTGGTTTCCACATGAGGAGAATCGAACCGTGCGCATGTTGTCAAATCTGTGTAACGTGTTGTTTCTCCGCTGATTAATGTCTCCCATGAAATATGCTGACATCATTACAACATTATGTACCATAATTTATAGTAAACATGATTGATTCACAAGTGATTGCTGAAAGCTGTGTATTCCGATGCATAAAAAAATCATTTTCCTTTTCTCTGAAGTTTCTTTTTCGCTTTGGACTTTACGTGAAACATCTGAGGAATAAATGCAGTAAAGGAAATGATTCAGACGAGTTCACAATAGCTCGGTTTCGACTGCGGATTGATGGGAAGGTGATGGTACATGAATCATGTTTTTCCTGCAAACTAACATGGAAAAACACGCATTTGTATCTATTAAAGAAAGAAAAGTTGGAGAAAAGGGAAATGGTTGCGATTTCTCGGCAGTCACAATGGAGCCAAGGTTGTCTCCTGATTTACAGACGCTGGTTTTCCCGTTGTTTCATTTCTCTTCAAGATATATCTCGGCTCCCGTCCATCTCTCAGGCCTCAGGACTTGTCTGATGTCAGAGCGCAGTCAAAAGAAGCCGACAGCACTTTGCAAATGGACTGAGCCTGCTCCTGTTTGGACAGATGATAAAAAAAAAAAAAAAAACAGCATTCATTGACAGGATGGACGACCCCAGAAAGACAGATAGATTGTTTCTTTTTTTCACTATTACTGATTCAGTAAAATGTTTCACTCTGTGACTGATCACACTCACTGAGCTGCTGCACTGGTACACCCAGATGCTGCACTCCTCTTGCTTTGCGTCAGTGGTTTTGAGGGCGAGGAGATTCTTCCCCGCACCCAGGCCGTCATCGTAACACAACATTCGCACTATCAGGTACAGAGGGTGGCGATGCAGCACGTCCTGGCCACAGAGGTACAGTTAAAAAGCACTTTTACTAAATCGTTAGATCAAGCGTACATTTCATCTCCATTTGTATTACGTGGTTAAGAAAGATAATCATCATCGATCAGTGTGGTCTCAGAGTGCAGCACTACACCAGAGCTCTACTCAAAATCAGCTCACACTGCGTCTGTTCAAATGAAATGGGTAATGTGGATGAAACATCAAGGGAAATGCTGAAATATTTGAGTCAGCAGCTTTGCACAGAACCATGTCTGAGATATATATTGATGCTGAATTCATAACCATGGTGTTTGGCTGTATTGATGATGCAGCAATACTGCAGCGTGTAATCAATGACCATTCAAACTGAAGTATAGTAAATCACTTTTCCACTGCTTTTCTACTCACACACTGGTCCAGAGAGGCCACTTTGACTCCGTACTTTGACACTCCCAGAATCATCTCTTCTTCTCCAGGCACGAAGGGCAGCTTTCCATCTTGCTGTGAAAAGGAGCAGAATGTTTACACCATCTTCTCCTTCATGTCGTAAATTAGTGATGTGATATTGACTGCTGTAAGCCTGGAGGGGCTGGGAAAGCAATCCCTGCTGACTGAAGCGTGCCACTATCTTCCTCCAGCTTCGTACCTGAGCTGCATCGATATAGTTGATGAGGTCCAGCGGCGCCTGGAGGGTCTTGCTCATGTCAAACTGTAACTTCTCGATGGCTCCCACATACTTCACCCGGAACTCAGCACACGTTTCAGACGTGCTGTTACCTACAGAGGGCGTACATTAATAATCAGAAAAGAGAAGGGAAGGAATGAAAGAAGAGGAGAAAAGAGAGACTGACCTGAGCTCTTGGTGGAGTCTGTATCAAGGCTGGCGACAGTGCTGGATCGGGAGAGCCCCCCAAGACTTGAGTCCACAGACTGGACAGGAGAAGGAATTGGTTAAATTAAAGAAGGAGAAAAAGTGTCTCTGTCCGAACATTAGTGCGTGTGTGCATGTTGCTGTACTTTGCTTTTGGTGCTGATCTCACTGCTTTGCGAGCTGCTGCTGCTGTGGCGCTTTTTGACCTTCCGGAACATTGTTCACCATGACGACCACATCCAGCCCTCCAGCCTCGCCAACCTGAGTCATCACGGACCACAGCATTAGAAACGACACATTATAATATATTTATTCAGGAAGTCCCATTAAGATCAAGACCTCTTTTGCAAGTGAGACCTGAGAACAAACACAAGACAATTCAGTTTCTCAAAAGCAATTATCACACACACACACACACACACACACACACACACACACAGAAATCCTAATAAAAATAACCACAAATATGATTAAAAATATCAACAAGTAAGACATTTCAATCTCACAGAGAAATAAGTGTGTCTAACTTCAGTTTATACTGGAAATCAGTTTTTCCCAGTTCAGAGTTGGCTTCAGAAAACCAATCTATCCTGTAATCTGATGTCAGGATTATTAAATCTGGACTAAAAATCAACCGTGTTTCAAAACAAAAGCATAAATCCATAAGATTTTGAGCTCTGTCCTCAAAACATAAAAACTTTGTAAACACCGAGTATAAACACTAAAGTCAAAGTCACGTTTCACTTTCAATTTCACTTAACCATACTCCACTTTAATTTTGCAAGAGTAATTCAGCATTTTTAATTCATAGGCCTCTCCCTTGAAGAGGGGACATAAAAGAAACGCCTGCTTGTTATAACAATATATGTTAATATAACATCGTAATAAATAGTATATCTGTGGTATTTACAGAACTGAGTAAATAATAAGACTTCAAATGCTGGTAATATTTGTGGAAAATAACCAGCAGCTAATGAGGTCACAAAGGGGCACCAGGTCAAAGGGACACCAGTTTATCTGTTACACCTGCTAGTGTAACAGTATCTTCTGCCTCCATCATGTCGGAGTAAAACATTGCTGCAGCATCTGTGCTGGAGTAAAACATTTACAACAGAGCCGCCACGACTTAAATGACACACCAGACACCACCATCAACAGGTTACACCATTTAGCTAACCAGCGATAAGCCACATAATTAGTTAGCAGAAAACTCCTTAGCCATAAAGTACAAACCAGGTTTAAAAAATAAGCAAATGTTTGGATGAAACTCGTCCTACTCCACCTTAAGTGTCGAGCACCGCATTTATTTTCACACTTCACTTCAAGTTGAGAGAGAGAGAGAGACCAAGCACTTTCACAAGGGGCGGAAAACACACACGCAACATATTCAGTAGAGTTAGCCTACCTGCTTGTACCGTGTCCCACTCAGCGCGCCGTTTGGAGCTAAATTTCTTCAAAGGAGCTTTCTGTTTACCTTCACTTTGACTCTTGAGCTTCTCGGAGTTTCACAGCCTACACCCAACAACACTTAAAGGGGACGCAACGAATCGCTCAACCATTTAAGAAAAAGCATCTCTGAAGTTTAATATCGAGCCGAAAGGCCTGTGGGTGTTATATATTATTATCTGTGTATAAGGCTTGCTGTTTTTATACATATATTTATGATTACCGTGTTTCTTGTAACATTTTTTTTTTTTAATGTGAATTCGTTGTAACAAGAACGTACATTCCGGAACTATCGCCAACGCTTTTGGTTCCCATCGGTGATATTTTGGCACAACACCGGAAGTGTGACGCTCCGAGAGGTCGCCCCCCTCTCATTCATTCACTACAGTATTATGACCGGATTTATTATATCTATTTTCAAATTCACCTGCAACATTTAACACACAAATGGCTGCAAAACGAAAAGTAGAGGTGGTTGTCCCCGCAGAGGAGAGTGACCAGCTCCTAATTCGTCCACTGTGAGTTAATTTGTATTATTTTTTTGTGAATAAAGGTTAACATTTAAGAGCAATGAATGAATGTAACGTTAGCTAAAATGCTATTTTCTCGTGTGACCACAGAGGTGCTGGTCAGGAGGTTGGGAGGTCATGCATCATCCTGGAGTTCAAAGGAAGGAAAATTATGGTGAATATTTTTGTCCCCTTAATAACAATATTTCATAACAACATGTAGGTCCATGTTGTTGCTTTGTGCTGGCTCTAATATGCAGGCTTTTGTTATTATTTCAGGTGTTTTAATTTTTCTGTTGTGGTTCAACTGCTTGCTGTGTTGAGTTTACATACCCTACACTCCATGAGAAGCAGCACTGACACTGAGTGGATTATCCTGGGTGATATAAATATAGTCATGTTTGTTGGCAGCTGGACTGTGGCATCCACCCTGGCTTAGAGGGAATGGATGCTCTCCCCTACATAGACTTGATCGACCCAGCAGAGATAGACCTGCTGCTCATCAGCCAGTGAGTCTTCCCGTTCTATTTTAAATAAATAAATCAAAGATGCTCAATCACGTCTGTAGTCGTAGTCTCCTTACTAAACTATGCTCTTCTTCTTGTATTCTATGTTGATTATATTCATTGGATGTTGGTGTATCCTCTTACTAGTTTCCACTTGGATCACTGTGGAGCACTGCCCTGGTTCCTCCAGAAAACCAGCTTTAAAGGCAGGACCTTCATGACCCACGCCACTAAGGCCATCTACCGCTGGCTACTGTCAGACTACGTCAAAGTCAGGTAGGAGCAGGAGCCGGCATCATGACGGAGTGCTCTTCCGATTCAGTCCGTACCTACAATAATCTCTGTGATTTGTTGCAGCAACATTTCTGCAGATGACATGCTGTACACTGAGACTGACCTGGAGGAGAGCATGGATAAGATTGAGACCATCAACTTCCACGAGGTCAAGGAAGTGGCTGGAATCAAGTTCTGGTGCTACCACGCTGGTCATGTGCTGGGAGCTGCCATGTTCATGATCGAAATAGCTGGAGTCAAGGTAATGATTCTTGTATTTTATTTCATGTATATCAACTTCTTTGTTTCTTACAGAGAGTCCTGTTGGTGCATAAAAAGTAAGCCCATTGTCTGTCTGTTTTTCCCCTCCCAAGCTGCTGTACACAGGAGACTTCTCCAGACAAGAGGATAGGCATCTGATGGCGGCTGAGATCCCTAGCGTCAAACCTGACATCTTAATCATAGTATGCTAAACATTAAATTCACAGTGAACAGAGCTTTTAATGGATCCCTAGGTGATCACAACATGGTAAATCCTGTTATTCTTTTCCGCAGGAGTCGACTTACGGCACCCACATCCATGAAAAGAGGGAGGAACGTGAAGCTCGGTTCTGCAACACAGTACACGACATTGTCAACAGAGAAGGCCGCTGTTTAATCCCTGTGTTTGCATTGGGACGGGCCCAGGAACTGCTGCTCATCCTGGGTGAGAAGTCATATGTGACCCCTCCGATTTGGATTCTGCCTCTAAATTGGCAATTTCAAGAAAGTCCAAAAATAATTTTTAGCTTCTAGGGTAACATTTAAGACCTGAATATTTGGATTGTGTTTACACCTCTGTAAAAGTATTTTTATTTTTTGCATCTGTGTTATAGTGTTAGGACTCTGTAAGATTGTGTTTTACGTTCTCCTGTAGATGAGTACTGGCAGAACCACCCTGAGCTCCATGACATCCCCATCTATTATGCTTCATCCCTGGCTAAGAAGTGCATGGCCGTGTACCAGACCTACGTCAACGCTATGAACGACAAGATCCGCAAGGCCATCAATATCAACAACCCCTTTGTCTTCAAGCACATCAGCAACCTCAAGGTAGAGAGCTCTACATTCACAGACACCCAGACGGTTAAGTCGTCACGTTCATCGTCTCAGTGTGGAGTGAAAAAGCCTGCTGAATAGCTATAACTGTGGTGTCTGTTCGTTCCAGAGCATGGATCACTTTGATGACATCGGCCCCAGTGTGGTGATGGCGTCTCCGGGTATGATGCAGAGCGGGCTCTCCAGAGAGCTCTTTGAGAGTTGGTGCACCGATAAGAGGAACGGAGTCATCATCGCTGGATACTGTGTAGAAGGCACACTGGCCAAGGTCAGACAGACGGCATGTGAAGCGCAACTTTGGGTTAATAATAGACAAATGCAAATGGTTTCTTGGATAAAAGTGCCGTCATTCGTCACCATTCAATCATCATTCATAGACAGATAGAAACAGAACATTTCACTGCGCATTGTACTGTGTATAACTTGAATTCGGTGCAGTTTTCTGGTTTCAAATCTCAAATCGGATGTGTCTATAGAAAGAGTGGATGTAGAATGTCAGCAGCTTATTGTGGCGTGTCGTGCGCTCTCTGCAGCACATCATGTCAGAGCCGGAGGAGATCACCACCATGTCAGGACAGAAGCTGCAGCTGAAGATGTCGGTGGACTACATCTCCTTCTCTGCCCACACTGACTACCAGCAGACCAGCGAGTTCATCAGGGCTCTAAAACCACCACATGTGGTACTTGATTGATTGACTTGACTTTAATATTGTCATTTGTCTGTACGCTTTATTAATATCAGTTATACATGAAAATCATTGACTCTCCCGACTATCTTCAGATCTTGGTCCACGGGGAGCAGAATGAGATGGCCCGTCTGAAGGCTGCACTGATCAGGGAGTATGAGGATAATGATCAAGTCCACATCGAAGTCCACAACCCCCGCAACACAGAAGCTGTCACCCTAAACTTCAGAGGGGAGAAACTGGCCAAGGTCAATAAATTGTATTTTTTCTTCTCTCTGAAGACTATTGGATTTTTATGGTTCCTTCTGGTTTAACAATGCTCCTCTGTCAGGTGATGGGCTCTCTGGCAGACAAGAAGTGTGTTCAGGGCCAGAGGGTGTCAGGCATACTGGTGAAAAAGAACTTCAACTACCACATCCTCAACCCCTCTGACCTTTCTAGTAAGTTTCTTTTGAGTTCTCCAAACTGTCCCTAGAGATATTTGTTCTGTTGCTCCAGGGCACCTCAGAAATCAACAGTCTCCCTACTCACAGCTCCCCTTCTCTTAATATTTGACAATCAAGTGAGGCATCGGGATGTGACCCGCTGGTCTGTTTTGCAGCGTACACAGAGCTGGCCATGAGCACAGTGAAACAGTCCCAGGCCATCCCCTTCACCGGACCTTACTCACTGCTCGTCTGCCATCTGAGGAACCTCACCGGTGAGACTGCAGATATCTGTGAATGTTCGCTTTCCATTTCTGCGAGTATATTTGTCAGTACAGTCTTGTTTTGGGCCCATTCGTGAAGAACATACATATTTTTAAAGCGGTTCTGAGTGTGGCGGTCTTTTCTCTTATCTCAGGTGATGTGGAGGAGCTGGATGGGACCGAGAAGAACACTCTGAAGATCTTTAAAAATATCACTCTGATCCACGAGGTCGGCATGGTGCTGCTGGAGGTGAGCGCTCGGGCTGGTTCTGTCTTAGTCTTACGCAGGAGAGCAAGACTTGTCTCTGCCCTCTGTCTAATCACATGATTATGTGGCAACCTGATGAACTGTAAGTCTTCTTCTTCTTCAACCTACCAGCTTTTCTCTTTATCTCCTGTTTCAGTGGATAGCTAACCCGCTCAATGACATGTATGCCGACGCTGTCACCACTGTAGTGCTGGAAGTCCAGTCGAACCCAAAGGCTCAGAAAGGTCAGATTGGCAATCAGCTGTGTTTGCTGTTCATCTTTAGTTGCGAATGCTTTCTGAACTGTGGGGAGGAGACCACAAACTACTCAAGCTTTATTTGAACCTTTCTCTTGAAGGAAAGCTTATTGCATTGCATTGTGTCTTATTTAATTGTGATTTAAAAGTCATTGAGCTTGTGTTTTATTAACAGTCATGGAGACACAGAGTGCCATTATGGACATGGACATCTTCCAAACCCGATTAGGAGTCATGTTGCAGTGAGTGGCACACAAGCTCTCTAAATCCATGCTAACTTGTTTAAAACAGTTCCTCGGTTTATCTCTGGTTCTGACGTTATATCTTTCTGTCTTCAGGGACATGTTTGGAGAGGATTGTGTCGATTTCGGTGATGGTAAAAACATCTCTGTGACAGTAGACAGGAAGACGGTTCACATTTGCTTGGAAACTAGGGTAAAAAAGTGTAGTGCCTAGTGTGTCACACAAAGACACAGCACAGTGTTTTTGGTGCAGCATTGTTGTTTTTAATCTTTCTCACTGACTTCCTCTCCCCCCGTTCAGTCGGTGTGCTACGAGGACGAATGCACAGAGGACGACTCCCTGAGAGAGATGGTGGAGCTGGCGGTGCAACGGCTGTACGACGCCCTCAACCCGGTCATCTGAGAGCAAAGACGTGACCGACATCCACTAGTCCGACATCCACGCCTCTACACTACCAGGATCTGGTATTTTAGCTAGTTTTATCTCAAAAAACGGATCTGCACAATGCAGATGATTGAAGAATGACTGACCTATTTATGGATCCACATCTTTAAGCACTTACCCTCTCTGGTTTGGTGGAACTGACTGACTTGAGAACCTGTAACAGTTGCATCTTTTTGAAGGCAATTTGAAGCGTTTTACTTGGTAATTGAACACTAAGGACAGTTTACGACTTTGATCACAGAGATACCAGATGTAAGAAAGGGAAACAAATACGCATGTAGATAGGATTTGTTATTGTAGATTTTAATGTTTTTTTTGTTATGCAAGCCATTTTAATTATATTTAACAAGTTTTACTGTATTTATGTAGATGCAATGTAGGTTTTGTTTGACCTGAGTTTGTTACTAATCTGCACTGATATGACAGACTTGTCTACTTTTAACTGTAATGTGAACTTTGACTTTCTAAATGCACTAAATGTTTGTGTTCATTACATAATGCTTCTTTTACAAATATAAGCGTGTGGGTTTAATCATTGAGCATACTAGTAACTTTGGCCAGCTATTTCATCAGCTAGTGTCATAACATTTTATGAATTGATAAGGTAATTAGGATCATGTTGGTGCTGACAAAAGACCCAAGCAATATTAGTTTTATTGTGCCCTGACAGGCACTGCTCATAAGTCATTTATTCGTTAAATACCAGGACAATATAATCGTTGAATTTTATCATAAATATCATCAAAGGCACAATCTTTAAATATCTGAGCATAAACTTACAGTTCCTATGACGTCCGTTTAATGGGCTCTCAGGATACGACTGATCCACACATCCCCTTACTTCCTTATATTGCTACAAATAAATAGCAATACATTAAAACATTATCAAAAATTCCCTCATGAGGATTCTGCAAGACAGATGACTATCAAGGCCAAAGCAGCTGAACTGTAGCACTGCCAGGTTGTAAATCAACCACACAATCTCTGTGTTCCCTCAGTACGTGAACACACAGTAGTCATGGCACAGTGAGGAATAAGTTCCTCCTTAGTCTTTAACCAGATATTTACTTCATTTTGATGGCTTCTTCTGGTTTTACAACATTTGACATAAGAAGTGTAGCTTCTTTTGTTGAATGTAAAAAAGACTTGTAGAATAAAAATGAAAATATTCCTCAAAGTCAAGTATTGAAAAGAGGGGCCGATTTGGTAACCTTAGGTGTTGCATCTGCATTTCAAAGACACCCCTTGCTGCTGCTGGGAGTCACTTTATGACAAGAGCTACACCAAGCAAAAACCAATGCACAGAACTGTCTTAGAAACTAATGCTGAGATGCATTCTTGCATGTGCACATTACAGGTTAGTCTTTAAACAGCTTCTCACTGTAGTCCTACTAAACTGCAAAATGTCACACTGACCCAAAGGATAATGTGAAGCCACCTGTGGCGCAGGACATTTCACTCATTTTGCAATGTTCTTCCTGTCTCTCCCTGCATGGAGAGGTCAGAGGACAAACTGAGGGCATATAACAGCAGACATGTGACAGCTGAACCACAATACAAGGGATCCTCCACATCACATTTTTATGCTAACCAGTATAGCCGCAGCCAACGCCATCATCAACAAGACCGCCATGTCCGTCAACTTTTCAGACTTCCTGTCAGCGATCGACTCCTGCTTCCTCCTCAGCATCCTCTCTTTACGCTCTCGGATGTCCTTCTCTCTCCGCAGCTGCTCGCCGTAGTGTTGCTTAAAAAACGTGTCGAAGTCAAACACGCCTCCTTGCCTGTTGGCGCCCATCACGGACCGCCGGCTGTCGCTCTGAGGTTTCGCGGAGCTCCCTGCGATGTCCTGGCCGGGGGGTCTGACTGTGGCGAGGTCCGACCGAGTCAACAGGCCCCGGTCGTACCTCTTCCTCAGAGCCTTGTTGCCCAGGACGGTGTACGCCTCGCTGATCTCCGAGAAGCGGTCAGTGGCCTCATCGCTGCCGGCGTTTCGGTCCGGGTGGTAGATGAAGGACTGCTTGTAGTAGGCTGTTTTTATCTGGGCCTGGGTGGCGGTAGGAATCACCTCCAGGATTTCATAGTAGCCTGTTTTGGTTTTATAGAGGGGCTCAGATCGGGCTCCGTTGCCGGTGTAAGCTCTGGTGAACACACACTGTCCCGAAAACAAACACCGGCTCTCCAGGCTCTGCTGACGACTCACATTGCAGAAAGTCCTCCAAAACTTAGCACAACTTCCGAACTGAGGAACACGTATTTCTATATTTTGTACCTGGTTCTTGCTAGTTAGTGAACACTCTTCGTAAAGCCCAATACAGTCATAATATTTAGCAACACCACACAGAGGTGTTGCCCTTGTGTAACCGTCCTGTGAAGCTCCAACGATCACTGCATTCTCTGCTCCACACAAGGCGCCATTTTGAATCTCACCCAGCAGAAACCCGGCCGACAGAGAGGAGGCCCGTACTGCGCTTCTGCCCTGTTTGCGTGGATTTACCAAGCGGTGGCGTTTACATATTTTGTATGCGAACTCGTAGGCTCCCCTTCCAAGTTGTCGACTGACCTCCGCCATGTTTGCGGGGAGCAGAGGAAGAAGGAAGCCGAGGGGAGGCTCGTCTCACTGCAGCGCCCCCCAGCGGCGGGCGGGAAGAGGAAACACTGAGCATCAAGGTTACGCACAGTCTATGGTCACATGACACAAAACTATCAACACGTAGATTTATGCTTTATGCTTTTTTAAATTCTGAAACCCTAAGATATAATGGGTTTGCAGAATCTGTTACCAAAATCTGAGAAAATATCTTTTACAATTATTCTACTCTATTTAAAAAAAATACATTTCAAATAGTTTCCAAAGTAGTTTCCTGGGAATGACAATGCTATCTGGCACTAATGGGGGGAAATTTGAGACATTGTTTTTTCCAGTTAATTAAATTAATTATTTAATTAATTAATTAATTAGTTAATTAAATTAATTATTTAATTAAGTTAATTAAATAATTTGTCTGCAGTCAAGCATCCAATTCAATATACACCCGGTTGCCAGTTTACGTAAAACTAATGCAGCCTAAAAGAGGAGCCCTGCGGTAAATCCTCCTTTCATGAGGATTATGATGCTCAGTTTTTGATCGAAATGCTCTATAGAGGTACTGATTCAGCTTTATCATTTGGGGGGATGAAGTATCGCATTACACAGAAAGGCGTTTCTGTTTTTAACCTGCCCTGATTGATATAGATCCAAATTTTCCCTTTGATATGCGACACATGGCCAGATTTTGACTGCCAAATCTCATAGATGAAAACGATTAAATAGCAAGTTAATATGTCCTGGCGGCAGTGGGCAAAATATCACGAACACAATACACGTTTTTTGTTCATATTTTATCATGCTAACAATCTGGCCAAATTGCATTATTTTAATCTAAAAGGTTCACGCTTACTTTTATTGTGAAGTATGGCAACACGCCCCCCAACCCCCCGACCGGAAGTGCATTGTGTTCATTGCAAGCAGTTCCTCCAGTTCCTCTTTAAACACAGTTTTTGGTTCCTACCCACAGATTCATGATGTCCAAGTTCAATGCAGTAATTTGGCCTAAAGTGATTTTATTTGGAGACTCCATCACACAGGTTAGCTCATGCATGAGGATCGATTTGAAAGAAAGTACTATTAAAGTGTCTATTGTCCTACTCGGTGTTTAGATAGTTAGCATTAGCTGCTAGCTTAAGTTTAAAGTTAATAAAGCAGTGCTGTTGATTCTTTCAGTTGTCATTTCAAGCCAGTGGTTGGGGCGCAGACATTGCCAACAAACTTGCACGGTAAGTAGTTCCCATATAACGACAGCAAGATTAGTTTTAAGGTGGATATTGGACAGACATGCACTTGTCCCTCAGTTCCCCCTGTGTTGGCAGCAGGAGGCCGGTCAGCTCACCTCCAGGAGCCCCGCGCTGGAGGCTGATTTAGGGACCATCAGTAAATTAAAATGTTATTTTAACTGCTAATGTGTTACTTATTTCTTTAAATAACATCCATATAATGTGGCCCAGTAACTCCAAATAAGTATCAGAACCACACAATCCACTTAGATCACACCTCTTTATATTCTGGATTTTGGTAGTTCTTCTTTTTATTTATTTAATTTTTTTTACTAATACGTTCAGACGAAACAGCTTCCGTGTCTTGTGACACAGTGACTGAGGTCACAAGACATGGAAGCTATTTTAAAAGAAAAAAAATTTTGGGATTGGCATGGATTTTTCCTTCAAAATATTTCTAAAAAAATTGAAGACACTCTAGTAGTAAGAGGTGTGTCCTGTTTGTCCACTTTAATGATACATTTTGGTATTGATTTAAAGTCACTCTCACACTACATGGAAGCTATTGGTAAAAAAAAAAAGCATTTTTCCTGTTGCCAACATTGGGGGAAACTGAGTGAGAAGACTCCATCGCATTTGGAGTGAATGTCCAATATTCAGCTTATCATAGTAATCTAATAGCCAATTTAAAACTCAAACTAACTTGAGATGTCGGTAACAGTCACCCAGAGTTTCAAAGACAAATGTTGTGTACTGTTGTGATGTTTTTCATGCAAACTATGTAATAGAGAGATAGATAGAAATACTTTATTGATCCCCGAGGGGAAATTCTGGCGCTAAAGAGCAAAAGCGAGTAAAAGTGACCACCACCATGAATACAACAATAAATAAGCAGATAATAAATAAGTAGAGAAATTGATAAAAAGATTAAAACCAAAGTGCGAGTTAAATTAAATTAAATAAAAACTATAGTGCACGTTAAAGAAATACATATTTGTTAAATAGCAGAGGGTGCTGAAAGCTCTCTGCCGGCCAGAGTTGACTTGTTAAAAAGGGGTTTGGCAGTTGGCAGAAAAGATTTTCTGTATCTGTCCTTGTGACAGTGGAGCTGAACCAGCCTGTTTGAGAAGCTGCTCCGCTGTCTATCCAGTAGTGGGTGAAGTGGGTGGTCAGGATTGTCCAGAATGGACAAAAGTTTGTTCATGGTCCTCCTTTCCACCACCACTTCAAAAGTGTCTGGTTTGCAGCCAGTCACAGAGCCGGCCTTCTTAATCAGTGTGTTCAGTCTGTCGCCCAATCACCCAAACTAATGTGTCCGTCATCAACGTCTGAGTGTCACATATTTTCTCTTCAGAAAGTGTGATGTAGTAAACAGAGGACTGTCTGGCTACAACTCCAGATGGGCTAAGGTAGTTCTTCCTCGCCTCATCAACAGCCAGAACTCAGCAGACAACAGCATAGCTGCTGTCACAGTCTTCTTTGGAGCCAACGACTGTTCACTGGAAGGTACAACATCACAAAAACAGAACCTTTACTGAAAATTTAAGAAACTTAAAAGAGATGCATATATTACTGAAAAATCTCTGTGTCTGATTTCATAAGTATAGATATCTATGCTCATTTTCTTGCTGAAAGGGGCACTCCACTGATTTTGCACATGGAGATGTGTTTTTTCATTAGGAGTAACTAATGATTAATTGCTCTTTCCCAATGGCACTGTGTGATTTTTGGTTTCTTTCGTCTGTTCCCTGTCATGTAGATAAAAACCCCCAACAGCACGTCCCCCTGCAGGAGTATTCAGAGAACCTGAAGGAGATCACCAGGATCCTGGCTTCAGCTGGAGTGACAGCAGACAGAGTGATCTTCATCACCCCTCCACCTGTCCATGAGCCAGCTTGGGAGAAGGAGTGCATTTTGAAAGGTGAGACTCAGTCACAGTTTTTCTTTCTCTGGTTCTTACGTCGTGACAATTTTTTCTACGCTCCAGACCTACAAAGAGCACATGTGCTCCTTCATGTTTTTTCTAGGATGTCCTCTCAATCGCCTCAACTCTGTAGCGGGGCAGTATGCCCAGGCATGCGTCTGTGCTGCTGGTCAGTGTGGTGCAGACGTCCTGGACCTCTGGACACTCATGCAGAAAGATGAACAGGTGGGTAGTACCTGTAAGTGTTTTGTTAGAGGCCACGGTGATATGAAATCCCCCAAAATCACAAGGAATAAAACTTTTTTTTTTTGTTGGGCTATAATTTTCAAATAATATCCAAGTGTTTTTCTGGAAACTGTCTTTTTTTGTGTTTAATATAAGATGAATAGACTACACGCAGACATACAATACATGAATATTTGAATTTAAACTGAGCTTTTCTATTGTTTTTCTTTCAGTACTTAGTTTTAATAGTTTTTTTTTATAGTATTAGTATCAAATTACTGAGTTCTTTTTCAGAAATTACTAGGCAATCATGGACCCATAAAATGAAGCATTACTAGAACAGTCAGCTTGTTTTATCAGTCTTTTTGTTGTTGCTGGACATTTATGATTCTAGATAAATATAGTGTGTATGTATACTGTCAGTATGTTGTCCTTAAATGTTTCAGGTATTTTATCTTTTCAAATGTATGGCTGTAAACCATCCTTAATGGGACCAGGCTCAGTATTTAGATTCGCACCCTGTTTTCTTTCTCCAAATGAATTTCATTTAACAAAAGCCTTCCCATCATCCTGTTTTGTCCTGTGCTTCGCAGGACTACACAGTCTACCTGTCTGATGGGCTCCATCTCTCACAGAAGGGAAACCAGTTTGTGGCTCAGCACCTGTGGGGCCTGCTGGAGAGCCGTTTGGCCGACCTGCCCTTCATCCTGCCCTATTGGGGAGATGTTGACGTCAAGAGCCCAGAGAGCAGCCTCCTCTGTGACCAGTGACGGAGAAAAGCCTCTTCTTTTAAAGATCCTGCAGGACTTGATATCAGCGGAGAGCAAAACCCTGACCAGCATTCCTGTATTGCACTTGTTTGAAATTACTGGGTAAACAGAGCCTGACACTGGACTGCATTCCTGCTGTGACAAAATGAAGCAGCTGTGATTTGTAATTGTCAAATGCGAGACCATGTATTAATGTTTAAAATGCACAATTAAAGTTTTATTTTGAATTATGTGTAGGCAATGCAAGCAAGAAATTAAAAAGGAAACCCAGTGGAAGACATTTATATGCGTGGAAACATTAGGAATATAATTGTCAGAATATATCACAGGACATCTGCTTGTTGTGTAACAGTTCACATCTCACTTTTTTTCTTAACCTACAGTTAAATACATATTTCACAATTTTTAGCATGACACTGCAGGCAACAGTGGTGAGAGCTTTAAATTAGAGAAAGAGGTGCATGACACATTGATACGGGCAGAAATGCGAGGCATTGAAGGCAGAAAAATTACATTTGAGCACCATGGGCAGGTTCTTTTAAAATCAAATTCAGGATTGTCCCGATTCATATTCACTTACTGAGAATTCTCATGTCTTTGTGCAGAAATAAGCGGGCTTGGAGCAGTTAGGCACAAAATCTGAAAAGGCACCATGTTGTTTCATAATGGGACTGACCAGCAAAAAGTATACATCTGAAATAACAAAACAATAAATGTGCAATACTGAAGAGAAATCCACTGGATTCTTGCACAGTATTAGAAATTTTGCATCTAAAAGGTTAAAGGGGTAACGTTTTATATTAGAGGCCTGCACTTTTAAAAAGAAACCATTAAACACAGCACAGTAAGAACATGTACACAACTTATTTCAGTGCTCCATTGATGTGAAAAATACTTCAAGTGCAGTTATGACAGACATTCAAGTCATTAAGTCAGGTTTTTGCTGCTTAATATATCACACTCAAATGTCTCCTTTTACAGGAAATCCACAGCTACAACATCAATAATGTTACATCATTTACCAGTTAGTGGACAAACATATAGGGGTGAAAAAGGAAGGCTGAGGCTCATAGCTCACCCCCCCCCCACCTCTCTCTTAGGACACACTGGCTAAAGCAGATAAAACCTCGGGGTCACTCGCTCGTGATCGCTTTAATCTTTTTGTTCTTGAAAAACTAAATGCATACCAGTATTCAAAAACTACTTAATCACTGGGTTATGACAAAAAGTTATAACTGACGTGTTTGGGCAACTGGCCCGCGGTGAATTAATTTCCACAGACCTGCTCAGATCTCCCAGGCTGCATCTGACCAGGGATCCCCTCCCTAACTGAAAGAAAGCATACAAAAGCAAGAAATCAGTCTCTACTTTATTTACCTTCACAGGGATTTGAGACCACTTGTGTGTCATCTGTATGGTGGTTCTATCCAAGTTTCAGCTGTCTAAAAAAAACAAAAACAAATCTTGTGTTGCCCATAATGTTGTCCACAGCTCTGTTCAACACAAAATCTGACCTGTGAAGCATGTATGCCTTAAATAATGCATATGCTGTGGTATGAATTTGCATGTTCCCCAAAACACATATCAGTGCTGGTTGTTCGCTCTCAGCACTCGGTTTCTTTAGTGTCAATGCAGTCCTGCCTCTTGAGGCGCCGCCGCTCCTTGGCTCGCTGGTTCGGATCTGTCAGATCCTCGTAGGAGGATTTCGTAGCCGACGAGCAGGCTCCTGCGGTTGTGAAATCGTCCGACAGGCCCTCCTCTCCCAGGTGAGAGTCGTTGCTGTTGGTGTCCTCCTGGATGGTGGCCATCCGCATTCCCCCTGCGCTGTCCGGGGTGGGGGCGTAGCTCGGACCGGGGGCCTGGGTACTGCTGCTGCCCGCGGTTAGGGCCCCGACCTGGCTCACCTGCTGTGGCTGGGGGGGCAGGGAAGAGGGCGCGGTCCGGCCGGCGAAGGAGAAGGGAGGCTGAGGAGACTTGACGATGCGCATGGATGTTGACTCGAGGTTGCTCAGCATTTCTTGACTCTGAAGAGCGAGAATGACATGTAAGACGGACACAACTAAATCTGACCGTCTCTGACTGAGGTGGGATCCATTCCCTTTTTACTCCATTCTGCTCAAATCAGATATTTCATCTGATCCTCGTAGTTTAACATCATGAAATAGTTTAGCAAAATCCTAAAGCTGTTTCTATTATACTTCAAGAGAAATTTAGTAAGAACTGTATCAGTTATCTCCATCCCATTAACCTCACCAATAACC
Source organism: Pempheris klunzingeri (assembly GCF_042242105.1). NCBI lineage: Eukaryota > Metazoa > Chordata > Actinopteri > Acropomatiformes > Pempheridae > Pempheris > Pempheris klunzingeri. Next base: position 12,758,501 of record NC_092024.1, on the reverse strand, counting down.
CCCTTAAAAGTGGGAATGAGTAAAACAAACATTTCTCATAGTGAACATTTTGTGTCGTCAGACAGATGTGTAACTAATATTCATAATGGCTGCAGTCCATCTAGGAGCATAAGGGTCCTGATATTGTGACTTGCAAGACTTAGGGTCACACGTGAATGGAATTCAGCCATCATTAATGTTATTAGTTGCTATTACAAGTCAAAATGTCTGCCATGAGAAAGGTCTATAGAGGAATGCACCCTCAGTCTCCAATCAAACCTAAAAAAAAGGACTTAACACGGTGCGGACAGCCATTAAAGAAAGAAAAAGGGAAAAGAAAAACAACAACCACCTGAAGGACATTACCCCTTTCTTAATGTGGCTTTGAACAGCGGCAGATGCAAACTTAAAATGTTGACACACACTGCATCAGATTTCACAACAGACAACAAGGTGCAACCTGTTCAGTCCTCTCTCTGTTTGAATACTCCTAAAACGCAATCTTGCTTTCTTGAGGTAATTTCTGATCAGAGGAGACTGCATGGACGATATCCGTGCAGAGGAACACACACACACACAGCTGTTCAGTCATGCTGAATCAGTTTCAGTTTGAGAAATGTGCAACCAGATCAGTGATTACATCAAGAGTGAGTGACTGCAGGAGTATCCCAAACGTGGGCCACCGACCATGCATCATCATGGACTCAATGGCAACGCATCGCAACACCAAACCACGGCACACACACTCACCTATGGCGGGAGCTCTACTACAAACTTCCACCATCTGCTGCAGTTGGGAAGGGCCGAGGCAAAGAGTGATGGACAGGTCATTCAGAGCTTCAACCCAGCGGGGTACTGACGAATAACCTGACCACTAGTTCACACTGCCTCAAATTAGAACCTTTTCAAATCTAAATCCATTTGTGTCCTGCTCTCTCCGCTATTATTTTCAAGACTAAGATAATTTAGCAACAGATTTCTAAGGGCTGTCTTGGGAATGATGTTACAAATATACTTTTTTAGGTGTAAATTGCAAAGTAAGGCATGACTCTCTTTTGATGCATTTCTTTAAGCCGCTGAGAACTTTGTTTCAAATCTTATTTCTCTCTTAATAACATCTAACATTTATGACTAAATAAGTCAGAAAGTCAACTTTAAATTTTTGACAGATACTAAGAGTTTAACACTCAAAAGCTCGCTTAATCTGCTTAAATTAAGGATTGCGTGCATGAGGTTTGATTTGTTATCAGATTTTATTCCAAATGTTGCTATGTCATCACTTGAGCACAGAAGTACGTAACATCGCCTTTTTCCAACGGAGCTCTGCCACTTCAAGCCAGTGAAAAGAGCACAGGCAAGAAGACAAATACAAAGATGTCTCATGTTGTAACTTTGGCACATCATTTTATGCTCGTGTACACATCCTCTTCTCAAGGTAAAAAGCCTTTTTGGAAAATGTGTTTTCAGCAACTTTAATCATCTATTAAATTTGAAAAATCTTTAAACCTTTAAACAAAAGCCAGTATTGCAATGTTTAAGATTCTTTCATTAAATTTCTAAAGCCTAATTTTTCAGGCTTTTTTAACCACTGTCAAACATATGTTTGGTGCTAAAAATGAAGAAGTCTTTTTATTTATTTTATTGTAGGTAATCTATTCTCATTTAATTTCCTCTGTGCAGTATTTTTGCTAAACTGACGTGCTGCAACACCTAGATTACTGGTGACAGATCATACATAAAAAAAAACCCCATCTCATTCTAAACAATCAGCCATGCTCCCCTCTCCCTTTCTTATTAAAGATGTCAGCGTGTGTGAAACAGTCCTGTTCTATTAGTTTGGTTAGTGTGGCAGCAAGGCTAGTGCACAAGATCACACATGAGCATTTGAGAGATGGAGGACTTACACTTGGAGGGTAGTAGAAGGACTTAGTGTTCTCCTCATACTGCTGGTCAAGCCGTTTGTCCTGCAGAAAGAGACAGAAAAAGTACAGGACAGTCGATGTGTGACAAAGTAAAAGAATTACTGTATCTACCCTAAACGATGGAGCTACAAACTCCAAAAAGGAGCAGTTCATGGCACACTAAGGACACTGGAAACTCATGCCAATTGAAGTCCAGCAGTTTCTTACCACACAGTGAACAAGGATACTGAGAGGAATCCAGAAGATGAGGGAAAACACCACAACAGAACCCACTATGTTGTCAGCCAGGAACTTCCCTGATGGAGAGGTTATTGAGGATGGATGTAGAGACAATAAAACAGAGAGACAAAGTTAAGGAGGGTGACAACCCGATCTTGAGGTACCCGGTTTGAGCTACTGTAGTTATCAAAAATCAAACCAATGTCATACGTCTGCTTTGGGAACGTTTTCACACATTCTCATATGGTTGATTGGTTACAACAGGCCACACGAAATCCAGCTTACCAAATGTGTTAATGTCCAGCTTGTCGATAAAATCCCACAACCTCTCGATCACGTCCTGCACCTGCTTCATGCATTTTCCCTGTTTTAACAAGACGAAGTTGACATTCTCAAAACAGCCAAATTCATTGTTATATTAAATTTTGTAAACATGATGGAAAAGTGGTCAGATCAGCTGGAATCAGAATCGGTAGAGTGAATGGATATGATGAAATTTGACTCACGCCCTCGTCACAGAAGCCCACAGTGCAGGGTTTTCCTTTGCGAAGGAAAAGGAAACTGCCATTGGCCTGGATGAAGGGAGAGCAGGTGCCATCTTTCCTCCTGCAGCACACTTTACAGGAGTCCTCCGTCTCTGCAAACAGAAGATAGAGATTAACCTAAATGGCAGCATTCAACTGTTTTATATACACACTACAATATGTTTGCTTAATTGTAACAACTATACCCTTCTTTAACTTTGGTTTATTTTTCCTTTTTCAGGACCGCAATGATCACTCCAAATGTGATCTTGATTCAGAATGGTGTGATCCACAAATATAGTCAAACAATCCACTAAAAGCTTTTATCAGTTTGGGGCTTTTGCATATTTTTTCCCTGATCTTGAGATAAATTAATTTGCTGTTTACCGTTACAGGCACAGGACTGAAGGTTCTGCATTGCTTCACAGAAAGGGTGGCACTCTCCATTGCGACACCGTCCGTTGTCGACACACACCATGTTGTCCTCAGCGTTTTCAGGAGGTGGACACTGACTGCTGTTGCCTTGAATTTGAATGAAAGGTAGAGAGATTTTTTCCAAGGTATTTCTAATGAATTCATCATTTAAAAATAAAGGTTCCCAGCAGAACAGCCTCCCAGTGGTGGCTGCAGCTCGTGTGTTAGACCAGCAGGAGGCGCTCACCTGTGCAGGAAGATATGCCTTTGCAGGTAGCACTAATGGGTTCCTGGCACCTTTTTCCTGCCTGCTCAAACTTGCAGTTCCTACAGCAAGGGCTGTTTCTGTCACTGTGGAGAGAACAGAGACGTGTAATTTAAACTAGTACCACAAGCATTTTCTGACTGCCGATGTTTGAGTGTGTGTTTAACAATTTATGTCTTTTGGATTCCATACCTGCATTGAGCTCCTTGTTTGAATTTGCAGTCAGATGAGCAGCAGGGGTCGTCGTTGATGTGGAGCAGCCCGGGGTCGCACTCCTCCCCTTCCTCCACTCTGGAGTTCCCACATACCTTACTGTTCCTCTCCTTGAAGCACACGGGAGCCTTGAAACGCAACGTCTTTCCTACGGAGATCTTGCTGCAGTTGGAGAAACGCTTTAGGGGTGAGGGAGAAGTAGACGGGGGGGTTAGTGGATGCTTTAAGCTCAACTGTGACAAGTGATAGTGTGTGAGGAAGGACTGCTGTGAAGCTAAAACACTAGAATACTCAAGCAGTTGCATATTTAACATGTATAGAAAGGCAATGTTTCTACCTAAGACGTATCTTTTTAAACAAAACAATTTACAGACAGTTTCATGGACTTGGTGTGCATTTTTATTGATGGATACTGATGTGATTTACTTTTTATCCTCACAGATTTATTTATACAGGCTCTAGCTTCAAGCGCAGAACAACTAACAACAGATAAACAGCAGCACTTTTCACACTGAACTGCAGCACCAGTCATATGCATATCAGCTGTTAGAGTATAACTCCAGGATATTTAAACCTGGGCACCATTTTTTACATATTTTGGGTTTGAAATGTCAAAAAACTGGTCCAGTAGATCACCTCAACCATAACAGTAATTTTACCTTGTAGAACACCAGTTTCTCTAAAATGTAATGTGTAAAATGACTGATGTTTTTGTCAATGGAGTCTGGTGGCTGAGTGAAATAACGGCTATTTCTGGTTAAATAAAAAAGGACCTTATAGGGCTATCTCTGTGTATATACTTTCTGTAATGTTGTCAGACACTTGAAATAACAATATAAGCATGGTGGGCATACTCTGATCTAGCTCAACTGCTCCAAAGGATTACATTGCAGCCATTATACTAGCATACCAGTCATTTTGAACCAAAAATATGTAAGAAAGGGGCTCAGGATTAAAAATAACGGAGTTATCCTTTAAGGCCAATGGTGGATGACGTTCAGTATATTTACTGTCTGTCATTTCACAGGGACAACTGACTCATGTTCATCCGACACTATGTAGCTTAAGTACCATTTAGAAACACACACACACACACACACACACACACACACACACACACACACACACACACACACACACACACACACACACACACACACACACAGACACAGACACAGACACAGACACACACACACACACACACACACACACACACACACACACACACACACACACACAGACAGACAGACAGACAGACAGACAGACAGACAGGATGGCAATGCTTCAGTTATTTCTTAGTCACTATGTGGGAAGGTACCTTGTTGTTGATATGGTCTCCGCTCACAGCAATAGGGTACATGACGAACTTCCCCCCGTGGTCGTCGCTGGGAGCACAGTAAGGGATGTTGTCAGGATCATGCTCTGCTCCAAAGTTATGGCCCAGCTCGTGAGTGGTCACCAAGTCTGCCTCCTGATGGGCCATAAACACTCCCGATTAATGTCTTACAAACAAATAATTGACTACTGCATCTATGAGAAGAACGCAAATACTAAATTTTAATCGAGGAACAAATGTAGGACTGACATTGTGTCTTTAATCGGTAGAAACATGTTGGTGTTTAACTATTACTCACAATGCTGATTGACAAAAACATTTTATCATAGAGGCTACAGATGCAATCCCAAAGCTTCCTCCGAGCTCACATGAATAATTTGAAACTGTATACTGTGCATCATTACTCATGACACCCACACAAAATGGTGTGTCTGCTCTACTTAGAAGCTAAAGTTGACAGAGTGACATGTTGCATAACATCCTGGCTAAAACGCACCTAGAAACTAGTTTTTGTCAAAGACGAATATAGAAACAGACCTTTGTTAGGATGGTTTTGCCATAGTTCTTGGTGCTGGTCAGGCCTGTGTTGAGGTAACTGGGCTTCTTTACAGAGTGAGATGGGTAGTATGCTACAAAACAACACAATCAAAGAAAGATGGTTCTTTAGCTTTACAAAAGCTGGAGGCCTTTACTGGAGGCCTTACACACTACTTTCACTTTACATACTGTAACATAGATGGCCATTAAAAAACACACACTGACACACGAGTGCAAGTGTAACGTTTTGAAATTTAACGGATACATTAAAGTCAGCCTATATTAACCATTTACTGGTAATGTAGGTGCTGCATTTATGTAGATGCATGTCAACACCATTTATGGCTTAGCTTATTGAAACAAACCTATTTTGCCATACAGGGATGTGTTCTTACGTTTTGGGCAGAGGCCACCCAGAGCCTGGGGTTTTGAAGGGGCCACGTAGGCCAGCCCCAATGTGCCCTCATCAAAATCCTGGTAGGTGAACAGGTGGGCCAGACACACAGTGGAGGCGTTGTCTGCTATGTCTGAGCTGAATTGCTGTGGGACATAAGGAGAACTTTTATCTACCAACATACATGTACATGTCACAATTAATTTCACACCCCGTTTCACAAGGACTCGCAAATGACCCTCATTTTTTAAAATATAAACACATAACATAAACAAATATTTTTGATAATGATCCATTCATTTTGGATACTTAAGAATTTGAAGACTTGTAGCAAGCATTCATTTGCCAAATTAAATATCTTAACATACCTTTTGATATTCTTACAATGGTATTTCTTCTCATCGGCCAACATACTATTTACGCCTGTCCCGATATATTTATAATTAACTTCAATGGGTCCAGCACTTTAACAGTAAAAAGTTTGTTTAGAAACACAAAATTCACACACTGTATGTCTGTCTAAACATCTTCCTCTCAGTCTGTTGTTCCTACCTCCAGAAGTCTCTTCACGTCCCAGACCTCCTTTCCTCTGACGGGGCTGTTCTCCATGTTATAGTGGATCCAGCCGGTGCCAGCATGGCCAGGGGGAGGTTTTGTAGGTTCCTTGTTGATTATGATCTGAGAATTAATCAAGGAAAACATTTGTGAACGATTCATCATGTGTAATTACAGAATAAAACAATTTTATATAGAGTATTTAAACAATTCTTACCATACTGGCTCATAATTAATGCTGTGTGAAACATTTCATAGTCTAGATTTTAAGAAACATGATGCACACTAGAGTAACTTTGTCCCCCAAATCAATGAATTATAAATGATTTTACATTAACTGCAACATAGGTTGTCAGAAGTGGTCCCTGTAAAAATAGCTTTTTCAAAGCATAGGTAGAAAGGACCACGTGCCTGTCAGCTAGGCAGCATCATTTAGAGTTTGCATTTCAAGCCATACCATTATTCTAATAAGGATATTGGGGTTAAAAGCTGCATATTGCAAGTTCTTCGTGACATGTATGGTGGTGAAAATTGGAAAACAACAGAGCAGCTAAATGAATGCATATCTTTTCAGTGAGAAAACCCGGGACTCACAGGATAACAAACAGTGTCTCCATTCATTCCCAAAGCCTGTGGAACAAATTAAATTACCCGACGAGGCTTGAACAAAAGCTTTCAGTTCCTGCTAAAAGCTGCTGTTCTCAAACCCACCGAGGGACAGTGTTTTTCTCAGCTTCACTTCCGGGAGTGACTCCATCTAAAGTCTGACACTCAAAGGCCACAACTAGAAGTCAGATTTGAACCAAATTACAACAAAGTACAACACACCTGATGGATCTGGACCCCATAGCCTTTGAATTCATCATCCCAGGTTGTGTTCCTGTAAATGTCATCAACTCGATCAATCAGCTCAATCTGGAGGCAGAAAAGAAATAAATCGTATTACAAGAATTATCAAAGTACAGAAATTTACAAACAATACAACAAAAAATATATTTTGGCTTCCTTTTTGTGTTAAATTATTCCTGCACTTCTGTATTAAGTTTTGTACACAGCATCATAGAGACAGACCAGGTAGTTGAGAGTGACGCTCTCTTGTCCGCGGCCCATGTGTTTAAAGAAGCGGTAATCTGCAACCAGCAACAAGGGGCAGGTATTCTTCTTGTGGTCATGAGCCTGTCTCTTCTCTCTGTTGTGGTGCCCTTCGAGGACGAAGCAGCAGGAGGAGTGAGGAGTGAGACAGATTCATAGGAAGGGGCACAGAAAGAAAAATGGTCACAAGCAGACAAACAGAAGGGGAAAGGAAGTGATGGTATTCTCACAGTCAAGGGCAAGCTTACACAAAGATAGATGCATAAAGACATCAAGTTAAACAATGAGGCCACGCTCCAGTATCCCATTGTTAATTGCCCCCATTTTCACATTTAGCAGCGGGTCTTCTATTTTGTTTGCCTGTGAACTGATTAAACTCTGCCTCAGTTCTGCAAGCAAGAATTACATAGCAGATTCTTTTGAGTAGAGTGCTACGTGCATAATAATAAGTGTGAATTAGGGCTGTGTATTGTGTATTCTGACAGCTAGAGAAGGCAACCACACTAAAATAAAGCTGATTTCACACATAGACCCCACAATGTTGGGTTCAATTACCCACTCAGAGCAGAGAATTTTGGGTTTTCCACTTCTATATAAACAATTCAGTGTTGACTCTGCAATGCTCATGCAAGATAATATGCAATATATACAATAATGCTCAGAGCTGCAACCAACTGGCATTTTCATCAGCAATTCATCAACGGATCATTATTTCGGATAAGCAATTAGTCATTTAGTCTATAACAGTGGTTGCTACATGAAATGATCCAAATTGAATTTCACAGTTAACAGTTTGAGAATCCTTGGTCTATAAAAGACTAGAAAACAATGAAAAATGTCAAAATGTTCCAGAGACCATGGCGAGGTCTTAAAATTGTGCATTTTGTAGTTTACAAATAAATGAAATTCATACATCCAAAAGTCTTCAGTCAGTAGTAGAAGGATAACAGAAAAGGACAACAGGAAGACATTCCATTTAAGCATTACATCATACACTTGGCTATGCACTGTTCAGAAGTGTGGGTGTGCACTGCCCTGGCTTCCACAACAATCAGTGGGAGACCAGTGACAATTCAGAGTCATCTCATTGGGCAGCAGAGCTTCCATGAATTTTAATGCCTCCTCCATAAGGACCTTCACCTCAGCTCATATCCCCAATGAGTGTTTTCAACCCGCAACCGGTGAGAGGTGTTTTAAATTTCTCCTCTGGCACATTATCATCACTGTTATACGCTCTACATTTCCGAAGCAGCACAAAAGAATCAAAAAGCATTTGGTTGTTACATAATACCCACTTGTCAGCAGTGTGTATGTGCATAACATAAGCTAGGTTTTACAGATAAAAAGGCTTTTATTAAAGTGACTGTTACAGAATCTAACACCCACCTCCTTTGTCTCATTACTACATCCTCCTCCTTCCTTCTCTCCGCCTTAAACATTTGTTATCCTCCTACTCTCGATCTACTCTTTACCATCTACAAACAAGATCACAGAGCCTAGGCTGGACCAGATTTGTGAACTCCAACCCTGTATATATACACTTCATCCCCCTCCTACACGTTTCCACTACACAGGCACAAATATGAACACACACATTTGCAAGGCTCTCCCACCCTAGCAAGGGAGACAAACAGCAGAGCCCACCGTTTTCCCGGTCCACCGCCTCCTGTCCGTCCCAATCCCTCCTGGCGGTCTGAGGCAGCAGGTCCTTGGCTTCTGCGTGGATGTAACCACACACTTTTGGAGAGGCAATGCGGCTCAGATTCCTGATGTCGTCTGAGCGATAAACCAGCAACCTGCCATCAGTTGGGGAATTCGTAAACCTCCACAGGGGCTGGCAGCAATTAGAGAACAAAACAGAAAAGCCAGAGAAGGTCACAGGGAGGAGAAGAGATGTTGGGAGGAAAAAGAGCAACAAAAAGACAGTAAGAAAATATAGAGATATAAATGAGGAGTGACAACATGGAAAAGACAGATAGGGCAGACAGTGGTATAGTCCTTAAGTGTTAGGACAGTGACACACTTTGTGTTGATTCTGTGCTACAGCACTTTGAAATTACATTTACATTGAAACAGTGGCAGAGATTGAAGTGCTGACTTTTAGCTGTAAGGTGAAGGAGGTGTGCACGGATATTGGATGAGCAATGAGGGAACACTGGCCCTTAAACATCAAATTAAACTGAGAGTCAGTATGTTACCCTCACTGCAGCCATTTTATTACAGAACCAAAGCTGAGCAAAATGCATCACTGTCAAAACTGCACTGTATAATTGGTATACTGGTATATTGGAACATTAACAATTTTTGGATGCAAAATATCTCATCATGAGATGAACTAGGCTGCAAGTCAAAAAAGTGGTAAATCTGAAACTACTTTAAACCACTAGGATCACCTTTGATGATACTGTCAGACACAGAGAGCCCAGCTCATTATACCAATGACATCAACTGGAAAATCACATCCAAGATAGCAATAAGCCATGGATCATGGATCATGGATCCATCAGCCAATGGATGTGCGTCTGTCCAAGGCTACAGCCTGTCCGTCCTTGGGAGCTGGATCTCTCCTTCACTGTGGTGCTCCCGGAGGTTTCTCTTTTCCCACTGGGTTTTTTGAGTTTTTCCTTCCCGAAGAAGGAGGGTCATAAAGGGCAGGTGATGCCTCGGACTGATCCATCGGACTGATCCATTGGCCTCATCGACTGCTGGACTCTTTATTAGATTGTTTGTTCGCTTACACTTCTTGTTTATTTCAGTGAACTTTGTAAAGCACTGTGAGACAACTCTGTTGTGATATTGGGCTATACAAAATAAATTGAATTCAATTCAATTCAATTCAATAGAGGACAACTCTGTGATATACAAAGAAGCAAAATCAAGGAAAAGGCACCCACACACTGAAAGGCTCCCTCGATTTAGAGCAAAGCAGTGTACTCATTTCATGTATTTTAGAGCATTCGGCTTACAGTTGTCTTTTTCCTCGATATTCTTTGTGGCTTTGGTAATGCTTTGATAATAAGCCATCAGTCTTCAACAGTGTGGTCTCTCTGTTGTCCGACTTAAGTCAAATTACTTGGATAAAATGGCTAAGGGTTAAGATTCTTACAAAGGATGGTTACCTCTATGTTGTACTCTGCTTCATCGGTTAGAATATGAGCTGAAAACTCATCACCCTCTATGTGTGCCTGCACACGTGAATTCTCCTCTCCTACAGCAACAAAACAAATGGTTACTTTTATTAAATGATTGACACAGACAGACTACATCCAGTAATCTATTCAGTAAAGGTGCAATCAAGTATCATCAGCCCAACATTATCTTATCACTCATTTGGCAAATAGTGGAATTACAGATTACACATTATATCAGATCAAAGTCTTATAAAACAATTATTTGTCTGTTAAGCTTTACTGGTTTGCACATGCAGAGCAGGACTCTTAAAAATATCAAAAACATATAGCAGTGCCTCCCTAATCCCACAGTTCATTCACTCACCGACGACGTGTCCAGTAAAATAGTTCTGAAGCTGAACATCATATTTCTTCTCCCTTCCGTGCTTATCAACAAACACAGCTTTGAAGTTGTCAGTGAAAAGGTCCGTGTTGGTGGTCAAGTAAAGCTTGAAATGTCTGAAGTGGAAAAAGAGGAAACATTATATTACCTCAAATATGTTTCAAAGTATTTTCTCGCCCTTTTCTTGTTTGTGGCACTTAACAGACTTGATACAGAGTTCCACGTGACTCCTCACAGTATTGAAAGCAGCCATGTAATCATGTCATCGAATTTGACTGAGATCATCCTTAGCCTGATCAATCATAATTAAAGTTGACATTTTTTCAAGTCCATCTCAATACAATTCTTTTTTAGAGTTAATGTTATTTCAAATGTAATTTTGAAGCAACCAATTAGCTAAGGCTAATATGGCCCTGACCAATTTCAGACATATTTTAGACAAATAAAGAGGGTACCTCCCAAAGTTACACTCTAAAATAACCCACTTTCTGTTTTCATTGACAGTTTTTACTTACAGTGAGAGGAGTTCTTCCACTAAACGGGCTGAATTCTCTTATAGGGGTCTCCTGCTAACAATAAAGCTTGACTGTTCTTGTCTCAGAGGCAGTAGCCTGCAGTGACAGGTTTGATACCCCACTGTTCAAAGCAACTGTCCTCGAGAGAAACCCCTCAAATCAAATACACGTAACATTTCTGGTGTCTTAGATCCTGTCGTTGTCGAAATTTCATTATTCAGCTAAACGTAAAATCTGCTGCGTGGCCACTACCTACGCTTTTCTATGAGTAACCACAACTAAATACAGATATGTAATTTTTTCATCCAAGTTTGTTTCTGCGCTCTTTAATTTCTTTCTCTTATTCCCCAACTCTGTAGTGAGGATTTGATTTGTGTTTTGACAGGATAAGTAGAGAGAAAGATCACAGCTGAACCATAATAAACCTGATTTGGAATAGATATTTGAGACTACTTACTGACCGCATCTTGTAATGTGTGGACATGTGTCTTAACTGCTTATCCAGGGTGTGTACTCATAGGCTGTGAAATGGGCATTTTTCTCCCCCGAAGTGTGCCACAGTTACTCTAAAATCATCCTGCAATATGATGAGAGAGCTGCTCTCTGCCAGTATAGGTAGCACAGCGACCAGTAACTCCATGTATGCGCCAGCATGTGAGCTTTATTTTATCACAGACTTGAGCCTGTCCTGTACTATGACTCCAAAAATGTAAACAGCTGGACATTGAGGTAGGCTTGTGTCAGATATGAGGGGTCTGCTGTACCTGCGCAGGGCTCTGAAGCTCACCAGGCGCTCCAGGTGAGACTGGGTGTGGACGTCCCTCTTCCTTACAGAGTGCAGCTGGAGGTCTGACAATGGCAGCACCTCAAAATCCGACAAGAGGGGGTGCAGAGAATCTGGAGGACATAGAGAGGCGACAATGGTTACACACGACCAAGTTTCATTTTAAACACCGAGTGACTGTTAGCCCAATCTGGATTTTACAACCCGCTTTCAGGCCTGATTAGGCGGTTTTAGTACGCAGCTAACCTGGTCTCAATTCTGTGATACTTAATCCAAATATAAGTGTCGATGATCGCAGTATATACATGTAACATAAATAGCATTACGTTAGAGTAATCATCGTTGATGCTAAATAATTAGCATTAACATTAAAGCTAATGTTAGCTTGGGTTTGCTTGCTAAGTTTCTTACCAAACTCCGGGTTATGTTGATGGTTCTCCGCTGATGTAACCCTCGATTTAGCAGCACCGTTGACCCAACAAGGAGCCAGAAAGACGACTAACAGTATACTCTGCATTTTCAGGCGTCTCAGTCAGCTAAACCTGGGCTGTCATTGTCACAAGTTTGTCGGTTTGTGTAGACAGCTAGCTAGCTAAGCTACCCGGAAGTGCGCTGAGTGCAAAACATCCGCTTCTAACACACACGGGGGGGGCGGGGGGGCGGGGGGCGTGATAACTACACCACCAATATGTAACATGTATTTTCGTGTAGTGACTGGTGGGGGTGCAGCCTGTTTTATCAATACCTTATATACTGTTTAGCATATCAATCTGTAACAGCCCGTCATATTTTACAATTTGATCATGTTAGTATGTCAAAAACTAGAAACTATAGTTGTTAAAGTAAAAAGTACTATTCGCGTTGTAAAATGTTTCCTCTGAAATGTTAAGGTATGAAATAGAAATACCCAAGAAGTACTGTACTCTACACTACTACCACTCTGAATCTTTTTACTCCAGTTGAAGTATTTGTATAAATTTATATAAAGATTTAGATTCATAAAATACATTTATGTACTTTCTTTCCAACAGCAGCAAATGTATGACATGTATGTATTCAGTGGTAACATCCAGACAATGACTCAATCACCATTTCAAGTTTTTACTTATAGCAATTTTCACTTTATTTTTGCAGCCATTTCAGTTTGAGGAAAGTTAGTGTTAAATCTAGTAAATATTATATTTCTCTACAGAAATATAAAACCACAAAATTAGCAGAATTCTGGACAATGGAGATTAGAATAGATAGAAATAGATGAAACCTCACTCCTCCCTAAGGAGCCATTTAACAATCATGTCAAGTATAACACTGTGAAACAAGTACATTATTAAGAAAATGAAATAAACACAAAGACCGACTTGGACTTTATAAAATGTTTTATTCATGTTAACATAGCTGATACATAGGGTTCAAACAGTTCCACAAGGCTTTTGGGGACTACAATTGAATGAATAGCAAAACAATAGTGGTCCAAATCTCTAATGACAATCACTGGACAGACTAACAAATCATCCTCTCGTAGGATGTGTACAAACCTGCATTGAAAATTACTAAACTTGACACTTGAACTTGTGTGTTACAGCATTTGTTCCCATTCCAGTGTAATATCTCAAGAGACATGCATGACAGAATTGTCTTCTTCCCATTAAAAAGGTCCCTGCATTTGGTCAGACAAGCCCCACCATTCCCACCCACTAACAGGCATGCTTCAGTGAAAGAGTGGTATCATAACCAGGGCAGAAAGTGACGATTTAACCAATTGGCACTACTTGGCTGTATTAAGTATTTGTTGCCAGCATGTAAAGTGCACTAGCTTTCCCTGCAGTATGAAAATTGAATCAGTTTGCAGTTGGACTTCAGCTGCTGTAACCGTACCACGTAACTGTGTAGAGACAGATGCACTAAAAAGAACAGGGAAACTAGTTTTTATATCTAACATTTCTTACTGGAAAAAAAAAGTCAGAACTTTCTCAATGGGATTTAGGCTTCCAGTTGTTTTTAATAGTGGGACTTTTCTGCCTCTAAATTGAGCTAAGAGATACCATGTCAAGCTATCAATCACTTTTCTACAGCTGAGACTGCACAAATGGGAAGGCCAGGACAAACACAAACCAAAGGCATGGAGGGTTTCTCTTTTTGACAGTTGTCCAAATCTACTTTGTAAAAAGCATGATTTTTTTTGTAATTTCCATACATAACTCTTTTCAGCAATGGGTTTCACTGGTAGAATGTTTGAGTGGAGCAATAAGGAATGAAGAATGTGTAAAAAGTTTATTTTTTTTTCCTTTTGTCATTTTTGGAGATGACCCCAACATCTTAGTTTTCATTCTCACCGCCCTCTCCTCCTTCTCCACCATCGCCCTCTTCGGCAGCGTTGTCTGATGTCCATAACTGAGGAGAGGAACAGATAATTATTTAAAATACAGTGGAACAGTCCAATTTTGAAGCTTTATATGGTTAATCAAAACTGACTTTATATTGGTCATAACACACAATCCCATGACTATAAAAACATGACCAGCAATTTTTGCAAATGTACTTTCATACAAATGTTCTCAAAAGCTTTATGAGCCTCTATACACACACACACACACACACACACACACACACACACACACACACACACACACACACACACACACACACACACACACACACACACACACACACACACACACACACACACACACACACACACACACACACACACACACACACACACACACACACACACACACACACACACACACACACACACACACACACACACACACACACACACACACACACACACACACACACACACACACACACACACACACACACACACACACACACACACACACACACACACACACACACACACACACACACACACACACACCCCTTTGCATCTTCCTCGCAGATCTCAAGGGGCCATTATTGAGATGTGTCTGAGCACGGTAGAAACCACTTAGTGATCATTCACTTAAATGGATCAAAAGCTTGGGTCCCATTGAAATCTTTGTATTTAAACATTTAATATAATTTGCTTATGCTAATCAAGTAGTTCACATTGAGTATTTTCGAGTGTAGTTTTAACTTATTTGTTTCCATATGTTGCCATATGAAAAGACACAAACAACGGAAAACGGTCACAGCTGCCAGTGATGGAGACAGAAAAAGAAAGCACCTGTGGTCGATACCACCCTCATCAAGTGGGTAGATAATGCCCTGTCATGTGGTGTGTAACGTAGTCTAATAAAAATACGCAAGTGTCTGATAGTAATGTGCACGAGAAGAAAAAGAAAAAGACTGGTTCATCCACTTGTGACAGACATGACCACCAGAAGTGTACTTCCACATGTGTTTGAAGATTCAAGCAGAGCGTTTTGGACGAGCCATTAGATGACATCCAGAGGCATGTTCTGTCTTGGATAAAAACTCAGGTCATGGAATTTCTTTCTTAATTTTGTCCCATTGACTAGTTGCTTCACATATAGGGCTTTGCATTCACGCCATATTTTTTTCCATGTTCCATGTTTTTCCATTAACAGAGCAGATGGTCTTATCTTGTACAAATTTTTCCTAAAAATCAATCAATGGAATTTTCCACTCAAAGACACCAATTAAGTTCTACAGAAATTGAGAGCAAAGTAAAACAATATGCTGTTTCAGCACAAGTTGGATTGGAAGTGTACCAGGACCGTGACACAGACATCCAGGCAAACGTAACACTCACTGTCAGGTTGTCTCTGAGGAGCTGCATGATAAGAGTGCTGTCTTTGTAGGAGTCCTCATTTAGCTGGTCGAGCTCTGCAATGGCTTCATCGAATGCCTGTAAGTAAAAAGGAAAACATTAGCACTCGCAACATAGCAGAGCCGATGACACTAGTAAGAGACTGACGTTTCGAAGAAAGTCTGCAGACCCTTTTAGCCAAATCGCAGGCTTTTTCTGGGGAGTTGAGGATCTCATAGTAGAAGACAGAGAAGTTGAGTGCCAAGCCCAAGCGAATGGGATGTGTGGAGTCCATCTCAGTCATGCTGATGTTGACCGCTTCTTGGTATGCATGCTCTGAGTTTTCAATGGTCTCTGGCAACAAAGAAAGGAATCAAATAGAACATAATAGTCATTGTCATTGTACAGTAAGTATATGTCAAGGTTGAGCTACAACTCCACTTACAGCAATATCATTTGAGTTTAATTTTACCAATTCTTGGATACCGAGTTATAGTTAATCATAAATGTTTCTAGTGAAAACTAGGAAAAATAAAAGATTTTGTCTCAGACATGAGATTAAAGTAATAGTCAAAACTCAAGTGTAAAAAGAATATATCTGTAGTTTTACGGGCAGCCGAACTATTCCCCACAGTTGCTCCAACATCTACTCTCTGCTGGTTCATGAGGTAACTGGTAATTGGCTGAGTTTTTAATGTGCTGGTAGACTTATTTTCCAGTTTTCTGTCACTGTGCTAACCTAGCCAGTGGTTACCAGCCACTGGTTCTAACATTATATTTAATGCTCAGAGAATGGTGGCAATCTTCTCATCCTGTTCTCAGCAAGAACAATACCTGACTCAACATATTTTCCAAAATGTGAAGTGCTTCTTTATAGCATAATACTGATGAGATTCTATATATTTTTCAAATTTGTTTTTAAGAATTTGGATCACAGTGGGGAGACACAGGCTTGATAACACAATGCTAATAAGAGGACAGCGCGGCCTGGTGAAGAAGAAATTCTATGCAATACACAGTTTCTCCAGTGAGAAAGCTGGAGGCCCTCGCAATTAGCTGACAACCACTCGCCTCATACCCTCCTATGAGATGGGGCCCTGTGGTCACCTTGCCCTACTTGACGTCATTTCCAGCTCTAAACACCAAGACAAAATCTGACACATACTTACTTGAAGAGTGAAGAGGCCCAGATTTAAGAAACAAAAAGACAGGGGGCAGGATTTTTAGCTTTTACACACACGTAAAAAGCAATTGGACTTTAAGACACCCCATTACAACTTGCATACAAAAAATAAATCACTGAAAATGTAGTAATTTGTGATTGTAATGAGTAAAAACAGAGTACAACTGTCAACTCACTTGATCTGTCCTCCCCAGAGGCAACTTCAGCAAGGTATCTATAGTAGTCCCCCTTCATCTTTAGATAGAATACTTTGCTCTCAGGATTAGTGGAGTTTTCAATTAAATGATTATCCAGCAGTTTCTGTGAAGAGAGAAAATGTCAAATGAATTTAATGAAATGCACCAAGCAATTGATGGAAGACAACAGCAAGTCTCTTCAGAACAATCAAACTGCGCACTGTGACATCCAACTAACGTATGAGGAGCCAAATCTAATGGCTGATCTAACAAAATCATTCACTAAAAGAGCAGCCTCGCCATATTTACAGAAAGAGCAACTCTGCCAACTTGGGCACAAATTAAGGTTTGAGAACAAACACGTCTACATTGCATGATACAGCACAAAACATTAGCCTCCATCCACCTGAATGCATGACCCCTTTTGCACTCCATAGTTGCTCAGCTCAATGATTACTGGGTACAGTTTTGCTCCATCAGGAGTCAGGTGAATGTGTTCACCCAGGGCCATTCATGAGAAACGTTTTGCTCTGTGTCAGTTTTAGCTAAAGTTGCTCCAAAATTGCCTACAGCCAGGCCAGGCCTCTAGTGTGTCCCAAACTGTCCTCTGCCCCAGATTACCCACTATTTCGATAAGTACTCTCCACCTCTCAGTGCTGTATAGCAAGGTTTCAGGTTTTGTTGCTGATCTTAACAGGCGTTCTGTTAGCAGAGTCGAGGTTTAAGACACAAGGGCTGTCTGAGCTGCATCATACTCCCAATTACGTTCAGAATCTGCTTCTATCTCCTCTATATATAGTGTAGAAATAAGATCAAAGATAACAGCTGGAGGAAGATTTAAACTCAGATGTTCAATGATTAGTTTACTCATTAGATCACCATCATTAAAAAAAGACATATATATACATACATACACACACACAGTGGCATGAGATATTTATTTTGAAAACATTGAAGATTAAAATCCCATAAAGAAGGTCACACTGTAGCTTTCTGATATTATTCTCTCTGAAAACTACAATTAGGATTTCAACTATGTAGTAATAGTAAAATAAGTCGTGACACAGCCAAAATGTAAAACAAGTGTTAGAAATCACATCCTGTGATTACACTCTAGGCTAAATGTGTCTTTCAATGGACATGGGAAGATTACCATGGCTAAGCTGTGTCAGTGAAACCGTGGTTTATGCTCAAGTTAATCGATTTGAGAGCAGATTAACAGTCTACTCAGAATGAAAATGCTTGCCAACACCTCAGCACTAATGATAATCCCAATTGAGGAGCAATATGGAGTCCAGAATAGATATAACCATTCTTTTTGCTTTCATCCTGGATAAATTTAACTTAAAAAAAAAAAGTAAATAAAAGTAAATGAAAAAGGAAGGAGCTTTCCCTTCCAAACCCTGGGAAAAAGAAGCTGCCCTTGTCTGAGCCAAACCCAACCCAGCCGCCACTCCCCAGTCTTTCACTGACACAAAGATTGGCTCAGCCGAAACATGCGCATGTCTCAAGTGCTAGGCATTCCTCTTTCACTGCATGCAGTGCACAATAGACAAGAGTAGTCTCGTTCCCAGAGCTTTCACACAAAGCTCTGATTTCACCGGTGCTCACAAGAAAGCACAAACAGGGTTGCTGATTTCAAGCCTGACTGATTGTGCGTACGATTGCTTTTACATGGCAGAAATTTGTATATTTTTCCAAGCATGGACTAATTCTTCATTATCAAATCAATCTGCAGCACCACAATTGGCTGCGAGGGGTTTCTTGGTTTTTGGCTTAACTCAGCAAACATTATAATCAGACATGATGATGTGATGACTGAACCAGAAAAACATGCGGCAGTCTCTATGTCTTGAGTTTTTTTATTTTGAAATGTGCCTTTGTCCTACCACTAGCATACCTGACAAGCCTGTGCTGGAAATTCAGGCAGGAAAACCTGCTTCACATTTTTGTAGCATTTCATTTGTTGTGACGCTCCTGATGTCAAGGTACACTCTACAGTCTCCCGTTTTTAAGAAGAGTGAACAGCCTGAATCGGTTTAGCTAGCACCCCATCTGGTCTACAGCCCTACATTCACACCCTGCGTGGAAACTGGAACCCAAACATCTCCAAGCCTTTGCTGCCTCCCAGCTGAGACCTGCTTGCAGATGAAATGCAGGGCAGTCGGGTTTAAGATAAGATAAGATAACATTTATTGATCCCTCAATGGGGAAAGTTTGCTGTTACTGCAGCTCAAGAAGACAGAAATAGTTAAAGAAATAGAAAAAAAATTAAACAAAATATATACAGAAGAATTATGTAGATTGTGGATTATTGCACAGTTATTTCACAGTTTACTTAGTAGGAAATTGAGACAGAGGGGCACACAAGCAGCTTACTCGTCTGTTGCGGTCTCTAAGCCTCCGCCTTTGTGGGTGCATAACTTACCTGTCAAGTTTCTGCAGACAAGTTAAGGCATGAGGAATGACACACCCTCCTCTGCTGAGAAACCCTCAGTCAACACTCACTAGCAAAGATACTGAAAGCTGAGTCACAGAGACTGCGGCTCTGGGAAATTGTTTTAATGTTACAGCTCAGATCTTTAAGAACTCTTGATGAACAAGCTTCCACCCAGATCTCTAATCTTTTATCAAGGCAGGCTAGAAATCATGCAAAGCACCAATCTGTGTTTTTGCATGACAAGTTAAGCAAACAAGAGGTGAATGCATATACGCCTATATCCCAGTAGAGGTAAGCCTTGAGATGTGCAGAGTAATGTCTGAGAATGTTTTCAGATCAGCTGTCTCGCTGGTTTCAATAGGTGAATCTGCAAGAGGGTGTCATTTTTGGTGATCTGTACAAACTGGGCTTTAGGGAGAGTATGAGTCATTTATGCATGTAAATTCTTGCACTTGGCTAATCACATTAGGCTTCAATCTGCCAGATGGGACTGCATGAATACTGAACATAGCGCGGTTTTACAGAACATAACGTACAGCGTATCTTTCCTGTGGGTGTTCTGCTCTCTCTCCCCACCGATTCAGACACACCTTGCTGGTGTAGTCACTGTGACCTTTGTCAGTTCACGCTCTCACAAGGTTTCAAGCCCATTGTTCTAAATCCAGATTCCCAAAAGGCAGGAACAGTGGGAGGACTGCATAATACTTCCTTGTCCTCCTTGGCTTTAGAGGCCATATTTATGCAACAGAGGAGCTCTCAGGAAACAGGGCAGATGCCATTTGACACACATTACTGGACTAAAAATAATCATGCGTCACTTTAAATTTTACAGATGTCCAGATGTGTCATGAATACAGGCGTGAACGCCTCAATACTGACATGTTCACCTTTCAATTAAGAAAAAATGGGTTCTCCCATTTCCAAGTGCATCCCAAACCACCAAGGTTACATAAAAGATTTCTCTTAAAAACACTTCAACCCTTCACCACGTCTCAAAAGCAAGAGAGGAGGATATTATTGAAGCCACACTGCCATTATAGCCTGCAATGACTGAACTTAAAAAGGTAACATGGGTTCATGCAGTAGACTTAAAAATCTGGATTAAAAACTGGACACTTTACCAAAACGTTGTTGCAGATCTCTTGGAGCTCCTTCTCCACAGTCTCTCGATACTCCTTGACCAGCTGCTGCTTCTTCTCGCAGGTCTCGGTCTTCAGTCCGATGCTCGACAAAACCCTCCATGCGGACCGCCTCGCCCCAACCACGTTTTTGTAGGCGACGGACAGCAGGTTCCTCTCCTCGTTTGACAGCTCGCCTCCCTTCTCTGTAACCTCCTTCATGGCTTCTGCCATGTCGTCGTAGCGCTCAGCCTGCTCCGCCAGCTTGGCCTTCTGAATAAGATCCGTTCTATCCATAGTTTGTATGTTTAGGGGGGCTGATGAATCAGAAATCCGGGGGTAAGAGACAGTCAAGGACTGCTGAAGGATGGTTGTAGCAAGTGATGGACGACGTTATTCCCCACAGTAACGCTGTGAGCTGCGAAAGGGAGTTCATACACGTTAGTAGGTGTAGCTAAAAAAATATGCAATTGGAGAGCAAAATACCCACCCATGGTCATCATCATGGCATATAAAAATAAAAGTGGCATTTTCTTCAAACGGATGAAAGTCCGTTTCCACAGATTTCCATTTCCATTCAGAATTACCACCCCGATTTTGACATTATTAACGTACTTAATTTCTGACAACCTGCAGTGTACAACACGAACAAGCCTTGTCTTTAATAACGGGCTCAATCTGAGGTTAGCTGCAGGCATCAGAAGCAAAGATCTGCTGGCAAGCCCGTTTCGCAGTGCAACCCGCCACAAAGCGGTCTGGAGCAGCTAGCCAGCAAGTTAGCAAAAAGCTAGCTGGCGTTAGCTACATCGACCACTCCTTTCATTAAAAAATGTCACGTTAGCGTAACACATACAAAATGCCAAACGAACCACAGTTACTCAGTACAGCGATCAACCAGCGATCACACATGCAAAGGAAAATGAAATGAATAAAATACTCATCGTTTCTGACCTACTGAGGTCCGAATTTGCTCCACAAATTGATCCGATTTGAAGAGGTTGGTCAGAAAGGCAAAGAACGGCTGTAGCAGCGAAAATGCAACTGCACATGCTTAAAAAAGGGATGTTCATCTGGAAATGCATCGACCAATCATAAATCGTATTCGCACTTGATCGACAGAAAGATTTAGCGGTGTTAACCAGTGGCTGTTCAGCATCGGGGGAAGAGGCGGGCCTTCAGATGTGGTTTGACAGGCCGGAACGCTGCAGCGGTCGGGGCCACGGGGTTTCCTCCAATTAGAGCAAGGGATGAAGACGTCATCGCATTGCCGTAGTGATACTCATCCAATCATTCCCTGCTTTCACGCGCCGTGGGCAATGTCGGCGGGCGTGGCACCACTTAGAAGCTTATTTTATTAGTTTTTATTGAAGGATTTACTTGGCCATATTTTACATTTTCCGTATTGTCTACACATTCCATGAAAACACCCACAACCAAAAATGACTTGAATCCCCTCGCAAAAATATTGTCCAAAGTCTGTGCTATCGTCTGTGTTGCCAAAGCCTGATGTAGCTTATTTATCTCTACCATAGACCTCCACTGTTGCCCAAAAACTATTAAACAAAACGTATAAACATATCAGTGAGCCACACAGCTGCACTGGGTGACACTGTAGTTTATTTTGAGTCAATCAGTCCCTAATATTCAATCTTTGCCTTGTTAGAGTAAGAATTTGCTTAATACAGTATCCAGTGCTCTTTTTTATTTGAGTATTTTCAGATATGTTTATGTTTTAAAAGTAACAAACAATAGGCATGGAGAAGTTGAAAAGTATTGAGAGACGAAATAAGACACTCATTTGTTTATTTTGTTTTCATGTGATTTGTTGAGAGTAAGTAAAATGTAGTGCGTATTTTTCTAATGTTCTAATATTACAAGAATTATTCCACATGTTATACCACGGTATGTAGTACAGCAGGTTCACTGCCTATTTGTCTTTCTGTTGGCAGAAAAATTTGACTATTCATGTCCTTTTAGTGTAGTAACTACTGTTGAGTATTGATTGATCCCTGGGAATTGCCTTGTAGTCCATCCTGTTACAACATGCATTCCTGGTTTGTCAGGCCCCCTTCCCAAGAGTCATCAGTCTGGTTTTAGAGAAACGCAACCCTCCTTGACTGGCGTTAGTGCAGTTCTGTGCAGCTGAAAGTTATATTTTAAATCTGCAGTGAGGTTAGGAAGGTACCTCAACTAGCCTGCTGGTTATGTAAAGAAAAGCCAGTGTCCTCGTGCACCAAAAGATTGATCTTGCTTGCTGTCTCTTGAGAGAGGACGTTGCAGTTTGTAATTTTGTGTACTCTTTTCAGTCCACATTGTAGTTTAATGGAAAAGGTACATTAAATTTACAAAGTGTGGGCTCTGATCAGCCCACAAAGGGACACTGAAGAGTGTCTACCAGTGTTGTTAGCGATCCCATCATTTAAAGTAATGCAATCTTGTCTGGTTCAATTCAAACCACCTTCATAGGTTGCATATCTTACATGGATGAAAAAGGTGGACCAACACTCTCTACTCTGCTGAGTATTGCCAGGTATGTCAGTGATGGGGTGTGCCACTCCCACTGTGTGTAGGGGATGAAAATTGCCCCTGTTCATCCTGGGAAGTATCAGTTTCCTGTCCCTTCTTTGACATTACTCCTGAAACCTTTTGGCAATAAGTGGGCAGAGAACAACTGACTCAAATGTATTAGTATGCCAGTATATCTGCTGTTTTAGAACAAGACAGGCATTATTCTGCATATTTCTTGTTGTAAGCAAATCTTATTAAATGACCAAAACCAACAATTTGTCTCTCAGTACTGGCTCTCTGAGATTGTTTAGTCCACCGCTGCTTCCCAGGTCAAGAATTAATTTTGACATGCAATGTTAAAGCCTGTAACAAACAAAAACTCCTTGAAGGGCTCAGAAAAAAAGGAAATTTCAACTTCTCCTCAATGACAACTACGCAAACTATCCGCGGATGAATGTTTGTTATTACAAGGTGCAATTCATTGTTGAAAAACAGAATATCATATTATTTGTTGAGTAGAATACAACAGATGCATCTTGCAAACAAATACCTATATATCAGTATTTACCAGCAAGGCCTTCTCTGCTGGCCTAAACTCAGAATCACTGATTTACGTTTTAATATTTTCCCATTAATCTTTTTAGATTATTCCTAATAGTCTATGCTCTTCATTTCATAGCGTGTCTCTGTGTCTCTGGCCTGTTTCCAGCAGTGTATGTCTATATTAGAGCTTTTATCCAATCATATTTCAGCCATCATGTGTTGCCAGGGTCAAAGAAATCTGCCCTGAGGCCTTCAGAATCAAAAGTGCAGGCGCCCGTAGCTTAAAACACATCGCAATGAAACTGTTGCTTTAACCAATCAGATTTCGAGTTGGTGACCCCAGGGCCTTCTAGCAGGCGTACGATGACGTTAGTATTTTCACGTCCTCTGATTGGCTGGTCAGGTCTTATCTGTAGCGACCTGCACAAGCTAAAACTTTATCATAATCGTAAGTATTAATAGCAGCTTTTTTTAACCCACAATGGCTGACTGAGGAGAAGATGTTAATTTGGTCGCAGATCTACTTAGAAATCCATTTTCAAGGCGGACTTTCCAAGAAAGTTGTTGAATTCTTTTAATTGGGTTTCTTGCTTTAGTGATGACATTCATTCTCCAGCATGAGATACCTGTCTGCGATGCAACGTCCTGTTATACTGCCTTTCTGTATAATATTGATGGTTTCTATAGCCGTGGCGTCATAATGATGGTATTAAGAGGTGGTTTGATTCAGGTAGGATGCCACTGAAGGCCCAGGCGTAAAATGAACGGCCCGCCACTGCTATATATACATAATATGTGAATGTCTCTGCACTCAAACAGCCCTAAATGTATATGGTGCTTCTCTCTAATAACTGACTCATTCAGAGTGCAGCTTACAGTAGCTCAAACATCAGATAGCATGTGTTTGTGTGAAAATGTTGAAGACAGCTTCTATTCAAGCTTCTATGCCGTCAGCCACCTTCCTCGACGGTCTTTTGTGAGCCTGTGCCCTCTCTTGCACAATTCAAACCATCTCACGCTGACCTTTGTGCTTGCTTGATCTCCACCTTGCTTTACCACTCAGTCAAAGGAAGGCAGAGTGACAAGCTCTTGAGGTCATGAAAAGGCGCAGACTTACGCAATTTGTAGAATCCTTCAGATATAGTAATACTTTCTGAATACTTCACTTCACTTCTATAATATCACAATAGTCACTCCTAGACTACAGGTTAATAGGGAATTATTGTGAATAAAAAGCTGTCATGCTATTAAGTTATTTACTTGATTCTTCTCTTCACAGAAGACTGCAGGCCTGCCCTTATACTGAGTCCCTGATAATGAAGCCAGTTGTCTGATATGGTTCGGCTACTTGTTGGCAGTGATGAGTCAGAAGTGATTTAAGGAGAAATTCGTACTGAACCACACTACAATCTAGGTCATTTAGAGACTGTAACACAGGTAAGAGTGAAACCCAAACATTTTTAGTTTAAAAAGATGTAGACATCCACCATATGGTATACTGTATCTCTTAATGTGTCTGTACATTATGTTATGTAGAATAGAATAGAATAGAAAGCCTTTATTGTCATTGTACTGGGTACAATGAGATTAAAAAGTATGAACATATCATATGAAAGTATGATAAGTATGAACTTTCACTCTCATATGTATTTATTTGGAAAGTGTAGAAAGTGTTAAATCCATATTTTGCACGCACTATATTTAATCAATATATAAAGGTTCAAAGGAATTTAAAAAACGATTTGAGTTATTTAAAAACCCAGTATTTATTGAATTTTCAAAATTCTCTTCTGGTGTTTGGTACCTTTCAAAACTTGAATAAACCAGCCAGCTGGATGTGAATGCACCCTAACTTAAGAGTTGAGGCAAGCCACGAAGTTGCCAACATTTCAATTAGTGGTTCAATAGGAGCCAGATAAGGAAAGAAAGCTCTGGGAGAAGACCTGGACTCTCTAAATGCCACATATGTATGAAAACTTTTATGTATATGCCAACATATACGTCTTGTGGTCAGGGATTTGTACACATGATATTACACCAATTGGTGGAGTGCAACACCAACACTGTGTTTAATCACTCAATTGACTCTGAGTTTATTGTGTTATTATTCTTGCAAAAGATGAAGCTAATGTTGTATGATTTCTGATAACATAAGGAGGAAACCTTATTACATGCGACCACCATTACTCATAACAGGGAAGAGCATTAAGGTTATCATCCTGTATGTGGCCAGAGCTAACCTCACAACTTGAGTTTTCTTGCCTTTACGGACTCAGAGAATTTACAGTGAAAGACAAATGAATGAAAGCACCTGCATCAAGGAAAAGACACATGTAAAACAAGATCTAATATAGATTTATATTTTAGGACTCAAGCAAGAGACTTTGGTTCATAAAATCTATAAGGAAGATTTTGTTTTGATAGATGTATATGTAGTGAATGGAAAAAAGTTTATAGGGGCTACTCTGTGAGTATGCATTCTGAATAAAATGATGTTCTAATTTCAATATCTCTGTTAATTTTGACTCTTCAACATGACCAAGTCCTCTCCCTCAACTTTGATGTCTATATCTGATTCATAACCTTACACTCCATAGGCCAAGAACTAAGACATCTATTTCTGTCATCAGACATGGTGTTCTCAGATGAAGAGTCTCTTGTCTACACTCAGCCACGTGGCTATAAATAGTAATGGTTAATGGGTTGGGAAATCCCATGGCTTCAGCGCTAGTTTTGAGCTGCTTGTGCGGATATTAGCAAGTGGCAGTATGGCGCTTTCTGCAGCTCAGGTTCAAGTTTCCTGTTGTTTCAGTTGGTATGTGGAGGATCCCAAATATTAGATTTGAAAAAATTGTGCTCAAATGCTGTAGTGGAAGAGACAGATGTTTCTGGTTCATTGCTCCACTGAGTTCTGTCTGGTTAATTATATTACTAGCTGCCAATCAGGTTAAGTATTCCCACTGAATATTAAGGATATATATATTATGGCCCGATGGTGCCTCTCAGCAGCTGCAGGACTGCTTTGAAAGCACAGACTGGGACATTTTCTGCCACCAAGATCTGGAGGTGTTCACCTCAGCAGTACTCGGCTACATCCAACACTGTGTTAACACCGTCACAGTGGAAAGGCACATCCGGGTGTTTCCTAACCAAAAGCCCTGGATGAACAAGGAGGTCAAGGAACTGCTGAGGGAGAGAAACAGCGCTTTCAGGTCCGGAGACAGGGATCTGTACAGCTGCGCTCGAGCTGCTCTGAAGAGAGGCATCAGAGAGGCCAAGGTGGACTACAAGCAGAGGATCGAGGAGGACTTCAGCAGCAACAACAGCTGGCAGGTGTGGCAAGGGGTCCAGCACATCACCAACTTCAGATCCAGCAACACCACCGCAATCTCCGGGGACGCCTCACTGGCAGAGGAGCTTAACCACTTCTTTGCCTGTTTTGAGGCTGAGCCACCAGCGGGGCCCACACTGCAGCTGACATCCCTCCACAGCCAGACCTTTACTGTGCAGGTACAGGAAGTGAGGAGAACCCTGAGGGCAGTGAACCCCCGAAAAGCTGCTGGACCTGACAGTGTGACGAGGAGGGTGCTGAAGGACTGCGCTGACCAGCTAGCTGGGGTTTTCACCAGCATCTTCAATCAGTCCCTCACCCAGTGCTCGATCCCACCCCCATCATTATGAAGTGCTTCGAGAAACTGGTTCAGAGTCATATCACCTCACGCCTGCCACCCACACTCGACCCCCACCAGTTTGCCTATAGAGCCAACCGGTCTACGGAGGACGCCATCGCCACCACTCTGCACACCACGCTGACACACGTGGAACAGCGAGGGACCAATCTAAGATCTGAGCTCTTGGTGTCCTCCTCGGTGGAGTCGGTGCTGAGCCATGGCATCTCGCTGTGGTTCTCCAGCTGCACTGCGGCAGAGAGGAAGCAGCTCCAGAGGGTCATTAACACTGCCCAGAGACTGACTGGCTGGTCAACCAACGTAAGCAGAGTTCCCCCACTGCTCTTCCCCTTTACTCAGCTCTCTCTTCACCTGGCTCTCTTCTCCTATGGACCCTGGAGGGTCCAGCTCCAGCTCCATAGCCAAATAGCACTGACCCCAACATTATTTTAGTGGAACTGTGTGACACAGAGTGCCGTTGCACTTGTCATCGTTTTATGTTGTATTAACAGTAGATTTGATTTTGTGGTAAGATACAAGCATTTCTTCCATTTTGTGTTGGCTTCTTTAAAAAGGAAATATTTATATAATTTATTTATTTTCTTATTTGGCTACTTTTACTTCACTGATATAGTATAAAAGATACATTTATAGGTACAGTTCCTATACTCTTATAGGACACATAGCTGCTTCAAAGTCAGGGGAAACACCAGCAGAGAATTGCAGCCTTTAATAACATTTTTGATTTATTACAATGCAGCAATGCATTTTTTTTTTTCTAAATCAACCCGAATTTAGTATCTATAACATCAGACATCAACAACAGATAAGAGCACAAGCATAGTAAACTTAAACTCATTTTTATTTTTGTTATTTAGGCCGGATTATTTACTTAAATTTTTATTCATTTATTTATTTATTTATTTATTGTCATGTTATGAATTGAAATGTGGGAAGAAACCGGTGCACCCGGAGAAAACCCAGTATGGGAACTCCACAGAGAATCCAACTGTGAGAAAGGTATATTAATGGATCTGATCTTGAAGGAGAGATATTTTCTAATCTTTACCACCAGCATGCTCCACCCATCGTCTTGAATTGTAATGTGCATTTGACTGAATGCAGCACTGTATTATTTTATTGTATTATTCTATTTATTTTGTTTCTGTGATCCACTTTTCCATTACAGTGTAGTTTTAGAGTAAAAAGTCAAGCAATGAAGACTCTGATAAAATATTTGAGATTTTGAGATCTCGTGAGATTCAATCTGTACATGGATACTTTACCCCTTACAACAAACAAAAGTAAATGCACACTGCTTTAATCTAAAGATCTGTTTAATGCAGCCCAGTCAGCCTAAGCATGCGCGTTCGTCTCGCTTGTGCCTTTGATGTCACGTGCTATCGAATGCAGCCTTTGATCTTCTGATGTCAGATGGTTATTTTATTGTAAATACATCTAGAATATGGTCATTTAACCATCTACAGACCAAGGATAAGATAAGATAACGTAAGATATACTTTAATGATCATGGCTCAAACAAATCAAGGCAAAGACGAAATCCCTGCTAATGCCACTAACATTAGACCTAGCCAGCCCCCCGGTCAAAGCAGGTTAGCATCTGAACCTGAACATGTACGTGCAACCAACATCGGGTGTACAGACCTCTTCAATGTTTGCTGTTGCTGTTGTCATTGTCTTGTTATATTCTTCAATTGGATTGTAACTCTGTTCTAGTGAGCGGTGGGGTCGGGTCAATTCCTAGCATCAAAAAAAATTGTTAAAAATGAAATAATCAGACCTAAGTAATGTGCTTTTATGTTAAGATAAGATATACTTTATTGATCCCCCATAGGGGGAAATTTGCATATTACAGCAGTGTTGAGATGAGATGAGAAGATAAGAAGATAAGATAAGATGTTATGTTGTGCAGATGTTGATTTTAATATAAATACAAAATACAGGTTGAAAAAAAAAGTTTCAGGTCTGTATTAGAATGTTATTGAAGGGAACAATTCGTTATTGAAGGGAACAATTCACTACTGGTTTATGCTCTGACTTTGAAGCAACTATGTGTATTATAATAAGTAAGATTCAGAGGAGAAATGGTACCAAGTAAGAGTATTGAAGCTCTACCTAATACATTTGCCATTTATACCTGGGATATCAATGAATTAAAAGAATGTGGTAAAAACAAAATAGATTAATGGAATAGCTATCTCCATTTTAAAGACACTAACATAAAATAGAAGAAATGCCTGATTCCATTAATGGGAAGATCAGTGGTTTGATTCCTGGGTCCCTCAGCCCTCAGGTTGTATCAGTGGGCAACATACTGAACTCCAATTTGCTGCAGAAGCTGTGCATCAGTGTGTGAGTGTGTGAATAGTCTCCAGCTGTGAAAGGAAGATGCCAAAATAACGTGTTTCTATTGGCCGTTAATGTAAATGGGATGCACCGTTGCAGTTTATATTTAAATCTAAAGAGTGATGAGGTTGTGGGAGACTGATTTGTGACCATGGTAACTTGTTGACAATAGCAGGAAGTCTTTTGTACTTTGAGAAGCATGTCCTCACTGATTGACTGATAATTATACAATTATTACTTTAAAAATGAGGAGGGTATGTTCAAAAATAAACATGATGAATGACAGGTTTAAGTCTGTGCATTCATCACGGTAACATTTACACAATGACATATCATTTTGGAATCATTTGTTTAAAAAATATCTTAAAAATATAAAAAGTAGGCTACAGGAGAATATATATATGTATATATAAATGCTAATACATAATAATAAATGCTAATGGCTAAATGCAGTGCACACATAGGTCTTTACTTCACCTTGCATGAAGTATTTCGACTGTTGACTGTTCGACTGTCTGCCTCTGAAGTAATGTTTTACTTATATTTGATGTGGATTTTGTTAAAAGTCATATTTTTTGCAGATTTTCTTTTCTGTATTTATTTCTGAATTCTGTGCTTTAAAAAGAGAAAGAAACCCTTCACAGTGGCTCTTCTGCAGAGCACTTTGAAAGGTTTATTCAGGTTACCCTTCAGACAGTGTTCTCTGTGGCGTTTGTCTCCTTTCCCACCTATTCTACCTTCATAATATACAGCATCAGCTCAGTACCAGTTCTCCCTCCTACCTCTTTTTTCAATTACTTCGAGTTTCTCTTGACTGACTCAGTCTTTCCTGGGGATGCTCGACATTCAGACGTGTTCAGACACACATTTGTTCCAGCTCATCACTGCCAGAAAATTATGCTGCAGAGCCATGCCTGTTTCCCTCCATTCACTCTCCCTATCCTGTTCTTTTCATAAGCATGCAAAAAGCACCTAAATTAATGTGTCTATGCATTATATCTCCCCCGCACATTTGTGCACACTCACACACGCAACATGCTGTAGCACTTCCGGCCTAGAAGCTGCGGATGCTGAGCATCATTCCACCTCGATGCAGACTGGAGTGGCAGCTGGCTGCAGAAGAGCCCTGAGTGGTGTCCTCTCTGGCAAGGTTTTGCGTCTGTCCGTCGAGCTGCTCTATCTGAGTCAGAAAACATTGCTGCTGAAATGTCGAAGAGAGTGAAGTTACTGTTAGATGACGCAGACACTGTCTCCATTAATCTTGATGTTAGAAATGCAGAGAAGCCAACATCCAACTGTGCACTATAGAGAACAATGGCAGAGGTCAATAAAGAGTAGAAAAATCAATGAGGTTTGTCAGGATGCTCTTTAGACATATATATAATGTATGTGATAGCCTCAGGAAAAAGTACACTTTGATTTAAATCACCTCTCATAGTTGGCTGTCTGGTTCACAGACAGACTGACCTAGTTTGTTTCAATTTATTAGTGGGGAAAGGGGGAAGCATGAAAACAGCATGAATAATAAATGATAATATAATATAAAACAAAAAACGAACAGAAAGCTGTTGATGAAAAAATTAAAGCTGTTGTATTTCAACCTTGTTGTAGCAGAGTTTGGCGATAGTGTGGAGGAGGGCCAAGGTGTTACACAACAAGTGGGCTTCCAATACTCCCACCTCGGGTGCTACAGAGAAACAGTGATAGGAGTAGGCTGAAGTGCTCCTATTTCTCTCTAGGAGATATGCCATCTGTCTCTATCACATTGCTTCAATTTCATTTCTTGCTTTCCCTCAATATTTTAGCTTTGTGCTACTGGCTTACGTACCACCTCTCTCCATAAACACACATGCAAAGTCACCACTGGAAAGAATATTCCTTCATCTTTGTAGCATTGTTGCTCTGTGTTTGCAAGATACACACCCAAATACCAACAGTCTGTTCGTGTTGTCAGGCCATCAGACAGGAGGGCTGGTGGGCTCCTGTGCCAGCCTACAGAGATGAGATGCAGCCAGCTCAGCACAGGAATGCAGCCAAGAATGAAGGTAGAGGAGACTATAAAAAGTGAGTGTGTGCTTTCTCCCAGGAAGTCGACATGATAAGGACATGTGTCTCCTGAGGCAGACAGCGTCAGCATGCTGGTAGGAGTGCATTTTGTCAGGAAGCAGAGCCTGAGTATACACGTTTGTCATATGTTTCATCCCTGGAGTGATCTGGTTCTGCATTTTCTTAGAATAACGTTGACTCGGGACTAGTGTTTGTCCTTAAGTGGGCTATCAGTGGTTTTACCTTTACATTTAATACAAATCACCTACATCTATAATCACCATCATGACTATTTCACTAAACTCAGCTGCTGTGTTTCAGTTATTTGGATCCATGTCATCCTGCACTGTGTTACCTCTCAACAATAAGGTCACTTAGACAAGAATATTAATGAAGGCTTGAATGTTCACTGTGATTGCTGGTTACATCAGTCAGACAAGTTAGTTTTGCTTGTTTCCGAGTTGATATAAATCCCGTTAAACCAAATAAATGGAAAACAATAGATAGCTGGAATTAGGAGAAATAAATTAAAGAATACATAAAACTGTGCAGCATGCATTGAAAATGCTCTACAGAAAGTATACATAATTCATATTTAACGAATTAAGGCCTACAAACAAACTGGTATGGTCCCTTACATCGATATCATCAAGAAGGTATAAGTGATTATTTTAAGACAATAAAAGTACCCATTACGCAAGCCTCTCCCTTCCTCCTCTGTGGTGAGGTTAGCTGTAATGGAAAGTTACTAAAGTTGGTTTTATGATATGTCGGCCACTCCCTGTGGTTTACTCAAAGGTGAGGTAAGTGGCATGTTGCTGTATCACCCATAGCCATGTCTATAATGTGTGACTGGGCGTGTCCTTTGTGTGGCTGCAGTGCAAGATGAGCAACTAATGACTAATAATTGCAGGGATTGACAAAATGGCAACAGTTTGACCAAGACTAAGACCTAATTGCAAAGTGCAGAATCCTGTACGGATGTCCTCTTTTTTTGTTGTGTTTAATGTTTTATGAGTCATCAGAGGGCAGGGCACAGCCACTGGGCCAGTAAGCAGATAGACACTGCCCTGACTGTGCTTCAACTTGCCCAAAGCGAAAGCTACTGCTGCTAAATCAAAGATTAATAATAGCAATGTGACACATTCATGTAAAACTGAGACGCTTTCAGAGAACAGTTCAGAAAATATATTTGTTTTGGTAATTAGCAGATGAGTGGATAATCATAATAACTTTTATGAATTAGATTACATGAAATTAGATAATTATATAATTTTACAGAGGGGAAATGCCCATGCAGAGTAACAACTAAGAGACACAAGCAGACAACACATGAAAGAAAAGACATGGTGCAGAGGCAGTAGTAACACTAAAAAACCCATATTCCAAGAGGACATTGATGTAGCTCAAAGCCCATCTGGGATGTATTTATTACAATCGACTATAAAAAAAAAAATGAAATGGTCCAAACAAAACACACAATACACAATAAATATAAACTGAAACTGGTATTGTGAAAACAATACATTGGAGAAAGGACAACCTCCATCCCAGGATCCAAGTAAGTATCACATGTCATTCAAATGTTTCACTTCTGTGGGCGCCAAAGACGTCTTAGCATCTTAAACCAGTCACTCAACATGCATTTTTGACTACTAAAACACTAAACACAAGGTGACCTTCAAACTAGTATGATTTGAGCTCTCCAGGGCTGTCTCCAGTGAATAAGGAGTCAAACCTATAACAGAACCATCTGTTTTAAAAAAGGAATAAATACATAATTCTGTCCATATCATTGGCTAATCATTAATGCTGTTGTTAATGCGGTTATCCCATTATACAACAACATAAAATATTACACTGGCCACAAAACTGACAAAAACCCTTACAAAAACAACCAGGACTGAGGCTTTTTAAACACAACATTAACATTTTCTGACCACGTGAGTTTCACATTAATATGAAGCCCCAGATATTTCCCTCCAGAAACAACTTCAACCTGACTGTCTTCGCCTGTTATGTAATAATAAGAGACTTGTTGCACAATCCCTTGTCAGAACTAAGTCAAAGGTAAAAGTCAAATAAAACAGAAAAAAGGGCCAACACCCTGCTACAGAGCAGTATTACATCTACAGTAAGTCCTTAGTCAAAGGCCCCCTGTCTATGAGCCACTACATCGTATCAAGCTCTCAGCTCGACCCGATGCGGCACAACACCAGCAGGGCTGAGTCTCTCAGTCCTGGCTTTTCCAGTGCAGCAAGGCATTTGGCTCCAGACCCAGAGTGGTGATGTCAGCTCACTGCATAGAGGTCACAAACTCAATTATTCACCAGCATGCCTTGTTTTGGATCAATACATTGACTCATAGGTTTGGAGTGTAATTGAGTCAGTGCACCAGTTAAAACAGTATAGTGCATTTGCTGTGCTGTTCCGGACCACAAATACTCTGGTTTACTGATGCTTTCTGAAGGTGTTGACAGACACCTTTCTTGTGTAAACCAAAAGTCAGGTCTTATATCTACTCCTATAGAGTTTCAGTGTGGAGAAAACCACTTGAGATGGTCGTGGAGCCGACATCGTAGTTTTAACGACAAAAGGCCAAAGATTTTGTTCTCTAAATTTACGTATTTCTTACAAAGCTCTCGTCTGACTGCCTGGCAACCTGGTGAGCTGATCAACCAGACATTCACACAGTACAGTGCTTGTGTAATCATGGTATAATTAGCGTGGGCCACATGAAATGATTTGGGATGGTTGGCACTAATTATTTAGTGCCTTAGTCAGGTCCAGAGCTTTGCAGGCAAATGGCTACAGGAAGGTCACTGCAAACGGGGCACTGAGCTAATTTCTAATGATTACAGAGCGGCCTGCAATCATTTGCAGCTAATATTTTGATGCTACTGTTATGTGATGCAAATGGTCTCTCACGCTCAGGCATCACACACACCCACACGCTCACGAAACCACTCGCCCACAGTCCCTTGTTCTGCAGTAGATTGCAGCTCCTGTGAAGCTGAGCAGGCCATCATGAGTTTTCATCCCCTCCTCCCTCCTCTGATTATTCCAACTGACAGTGCACTCTGTCTTTTCTGGGTTGCCTCTGCATGCCTCTGGGGCACAGATTGGCACAGAGATAAACTTAGAAACAGCTCGCCGGGTCAGACTTCAGCCGTAATAGAGAGAGAGAGAGAGAGAAGGGGAGAGAGAATGAGGAAGGGATACAGCTTGTACCAGAATATGTGAGACACAGCAGGTAGAACAGGTCAGCTTTAACACTGAAGTTAGAGAAAAGACAATCACTTCTGTTGGCTTATTGAACATTTTTAGAAGAATGAATATTTCCCTCATAGAGTTTGTACTGTACACATATCACTACTGTTTAGGAATACTCAGTGTGGGGAATTTTATAATTAACTTTTTTGCTGAGTTGGATGAGAACAGCCGCATGTTAGCTTAGCTTAGCACAAACACTGAAAGAAGTTGGAAACAGATAGATAGATAGATAGATAGATAGATAGATAGATAGATAGATAGATAGATAGATAGATAGATAGATAGATAGATAGATAGGTATAAGTACTTTATTGATCCCCGGGGGGGAATTCTGGTGTTACAGCAGTAAGTTAAAGTGACCACCACCATGAATACAAACAATAAATAAGAAAAACTAAAAATAGCTTGGCTCTGTCGAAAGGCAACTTTGAGTAAAGCTAATTAAGAAACACGCTATATCTTTTTTTGTTAATGTTGTAAATAAACAAAAGTGTCTTGGATAGATGCAGCGACTTGCATATTGTGCATACAGCGACATACAATGCATTATTTAGTGAACTTTAGAGGTCCTTGTATGTGGATTTTGTTGCCTTTGGGCAGAGCCAGGTAACTAGCGGTTTTCCCTTGTTTCCAGCATGCATGCAAATAAGTGTATTTCACAAAATGTCAAACTATTAATTTAACTTGGCTCACTCTGTTCTTTTGCACATGTGCGTGTCTGTGTGTGTGTGTTTGTACAGAGGTGTATTTGAATGCCACACAAGCCTCCACCATGCCAAAGTCCTTCAGCTCAAGTGTTTGACGTAGATACAATGACACTGCTGACATTTCCTCTACAACATTACACTTCCATTAGAGATGATATGAGAGGCAGCTCTTTCTCTATGCCACAATGTTAGCCTCTTTACCTCCATGTCTGCTCTTATTTCTAACATGGTTTATTATAATTTACCAACTCATCTGCTCCATAGAATAGAACTGAAATAACAGAAAATGTCTTCTAAAGTAGAGAGTATCTAAAGTACACTTTCAAATACCCCTGTATTTGGAATTGGTGAATAAAGAAGTGGGCTAAAATATCATAATTCACTTTTCCAATTAATTCATCGTGTTTGGTGCTATATTTGGAACAGACATGGGGCCAGCGCTGGTGCAAATATCCTGTGGCCATAAACACACACAGGATATCCCTGGAGGAAGTACTGCCACATTTGTCTTCCGGAAACAAAGCTTCGACGGGAAGTGATTTATGACCCAAATAGTTTGGTGCTTACTCACTATATGTGTTTGTAAATCTTCTTCATTTTGGAATTTTTAACCAATATATGTATTAAAGGCATATTACAGCCGAGTAACAGTAACAGCACTGTGGTGTGGGACAGGAGGGTCAGTTCATTTATTTTTTGATTTCAGGCTATTGTCTGTTCTGAGATGATTACGTAAGACTACCAGACACGCAGATGGAGGTCTGCATGGTCCTCAGCTTTTACACTTGTGATGAATGATGTTCTTCCACAAAACTGTCGACACAACGGCCTTTGTTTCACTGAGGTGATTTGGCTGAGAAGTACAGACAGCAGAGGAGAGAGAGACAGAGAGAGGCTTCCATCTGTGTCCAGGCCTCAGGTCCTGTTCTGCTCTGATGCCCACATTCCTCTCCTCTCCTCTCCTCTCCTCTCCTCTCCTCTCCTCTCCTCTCCTCTCCTCTCCTCTCCTCTCCTCTCCCAAGGTGACTCTGCTCTGTGATGATACAGCAGAGAGCTTCTGAAAATGGACTAATTTGCACCAAATTCCTCTCTCTGCAGTGGTGGGAGAAATATTTACAATTATAATAATAAATAGAACATGTACTTAAGTATCAAAAGTAAAAGTACTTATTATGCAGCACAATGGTCCCTGTGAGTTTTTGGAGTAATATCCCAGGAGCCAACTTAAAAATCATGACAATGCATTTTCCGACAAATCTTTTTTTTCAGTTATTTAGGAGTAAATAAGAGTATCCACAACCCCTTAAAGGAACAATTAATCCTCCAGTTACCTGAAAAAATCTAATTCCAGATCACAAAATCGTCCCATTGGCCTTGTGTCACCTCAAATAAAGACATTTTTGACCTGCAGGAGTCTACACTTAGTCACCAGTTTATTAGGTACACCTATCTAACACTAATGCAGTCTAATACAACAGCCCTACAATAAATCCTCCCTTCATGAAGTTATGATGCTCAGATTTTGTTGAAAGTGTTTTAGATTAAACTGATATATTTCTAAAAGTTTGCCCACCCCAGTTAAACAGCACTTCAAATCACTGCCTCTAAACAAGGTGAATCAACACTCACTCAACAAAAACTAAACACTACAACCTTCATGAAGTGAGGATTTGTTGCAGGACTGTTGCATTAGACTGCATTAGTTTTGACGAGGTGTACCCAATAAACTGTCAGCTGACTTTATCCATTACAGTAAAGTGAATGGAGTGGCTTATAAAGTTAATCTCTAAATTTCCCTGTAAAATCCAGTCAGACTCAACCGCCTTAAATGGTCTGCATCCTGTCTGTTTAATCTCTACAAACCTGCTTCTCTCACTGTCTCTTGTTCTCTCTCTCGCTCCCTGACTTTGGCTGTTGCCATGGAGACCAAGGGCAGTAAAAGAAGGAAGAATAGAAAACAGATTGACATGCTCGCTGGCATCCCTGTGTGATCTCTGAGCAGTGAAGTCATGTGGTGCATGCAACAGAGAGAGAGAGAGAGATGAAGGAGACAGACACAGACAGAGACAGACAGGATTTGGGGGGTTGCTTGGAGAGTGTGTCACTGCCGACTGGTCAGTAATCTGGCCGACACCTGTTACTACATACACACACATACACGTACACACACACACACAATGGATGAATCACAGAATAAAGGGTGAGTCTGCATCTTCATTGTGGCCTCTTGTGTTAACAACAGAGATTTTTCTCTCTCCAATTGTGGCTCTTGATGTGACTCCGTCAGTGCTGTTTACATTCCACCATGACAGCTGTCCCGGGGCGGTAACTGGGCTGATAACTGGACAGCAGTGTGCACCGGTTGGCACCATGAGCGAAACCAGATAGAAGCCAAGACAGGAAGGTGGGTGAGTGTGAGTGTAGGTGGGTGGTGGTGTTTCTAGAGAGATTTTCTTTTTCATGATTATAGATCAAGTACACAAAATTGTACAATAATATGTAGTATAATGTTATATGAATAAAACACCACCAAATTACAGTTACACATACAAGTAGAGAGGCACGTGGTAGGCTACACTACAGAGTGTAACAAACCATAACCCTAACTCAAGGTGGTGCACTCCACAGATTTTTCCCCTGTAATGGAGGTTGTCCAAGATGTCCATGAAGCACAGTCCGTCCCCAAAGGAAGACCCATAAAAAGCTAGTAAGTGGGCCTTGAGTTAATGTTGAATTTCTGCTAACCTTAATAACCTTAACCTTCATAATGACAACCTACTGTTTCGGAAGTAAAGAAGGATCGAGAATGAGAGGGGTATCATTTTAAAATTCTTGAAAAGTGCATTTACATTTAGGAATATCACACTATGTCATAATTATGGTAAAAAATGCATCAGGTAAAGTTGTCCTTATCATGCTGTAAGACGTTAAAGAAACTAAACAACAATAAGAGAGGAAACATGACAGATTCTGGATGTCACAAGAGTAAATAGATCCTTCCTAAAATGTCTGCAGTGTCGACATTTCCAAAATAAATGTTTTGCAATCTCATACGTTGACAAACACTATACTGTGCATGTGTGTGTGTGTGTCTTGCTGTTCAAACCATTGTTTCTCTTGACAATCTGTCACTCTGTGTGTATTTAAATAGCATCCATATTTGCTGTCAGAACAAAAGAAACAAGACGAGATGCTATTCTTGGACTCTGCTTGTTTGTGTGTACAGCAGAGTTGGCCACATTAACACCCAGCGTTGCCCTCGTCATGGTGATGAAGGCGGCCTCTTCTCCTCTGGCGGGAGGGACAGTCCCCTTTATTCAACGCTGGGATTCTTGTGAATACATTTCGAGTAGACAGGCACGCGGTGGTTTCCATAGTTACCAGCAGCACGCCAACGTTTTCCAAGTGCAGAGAATTGGGAAGGCGGGGAAGAACATGGGAACATCTGTGTGTGTGAGTGTGTGGTGAGGAGGAGGAGGAGGAGGAGGGGAGGCAGGGAGGAGGAGGGGAACACCAAGAGAAGGATGATGTTGTGTTGGTGCACTTCCCGTCTTGATATCCTGTTTCCTGTTTCCTCTCCTACGTGGAGCACAAAGTGTGTGTCCATCCTCCTTGCCCCCTCTTTTGTCTACTGTCTGTCATATATGTCCTGACTGGGAGCTAAACAAATCAATACCAAAGCCGCTCCTCACACTCATCAGGATAAAAGCGAGAGGGAAAGGAGGGGAGACGAAGATGAGAGGGAAGAGGGGGTTAGAGAGAGAAGCAGCCGGCAAAAGCGAAACTCAACAGGGGAATGAAAATGGTGAAATATTCATGAGAGAGATAGACGGGAGAAGGGAAGAGTCAGACAGTGCAGCTCTACTTGCATGTGTGTGAGAATTATCCTCATAAGAGGCCTCTCAGCTAAGAAGCCTTATATCAAACATTGTCTGTTATCCGCAGCGTCAGTTACAGCCAGCTGCTAATTTCCATATGCAAGAGCTTCTATACACTGTCTACAGGAAGACATTTGCATAAAAATGGAGGGGTCAGAGAAGGCTGAGAGCACATAACGGCCTCTTTAGTTGTGTGAAGTTGTGTGTTTTATGTGGCACTGCAGGTGTGTGTGTGTGTGTGTGTGTGTGTGTGTGTGTGTGTGAAGCTCGGGTTCTCGCCTGAAGGCAGAACAGAACAGAAGGCGCGTTGGAACAAATCTCTGAGGAAGATCAATGTTATACAACCTGTTTCTTTCAAAGCAGAGTGAGAGCCACGAGTTTGATTACTGTATGTCGATTTCACGCACATGTTATCTTACACTGCCCTCTCCTGGCCTCCAGGCTACGCTGCTGCTCCGCTCCTGTTGAGTCTGAGGGGTTGCGATCAGCCAATGCTCTGTTTCTGAAAATCAGGTGACTCTGAAATGTCAGTTGGCCTGGAGGTGTACGTCATAAACAATCAATCATCCTCTTCTTCTCTGTCAGTTTTCAAACGCAGTCTTCGTTCGCAGTTTTTGTGTTTATTTGATCACCTCTGATTTCCAGTTGACTTTTGATAAACATGTTGAGTTGCACGTCATTCAGTCCTATATTTTTTTCAAATGAGGAAACATAGCTAAACTACATCATTTCTTACCTCCCCTTCACTTTCTCTTCTTGTTGTGATCATTATAATACGCTCTGTTCTTATAAGCCCGTAGTTCAAAACTTGGCGGCATGTTTACTAAGCATCAGGAGTGGTACCACATCATCGCTTCTTTGGCTTATTTGATTTTCAAAAATGAAACTACTCAGACTAATAATTTCAAGACATGTTTTTAGAGAGTTACTTCATGTAAATGTACATTCAAGCACAGAGGCATGAGCAGGAGGCTTGCATTTCAAGATAATCAGTTCCAGTCAGTGATCAAAATCCTGGTGTTTTTCTTCAAATGTTTCTGCTAAAATTTGATATTTTGGACATGGTAAGAGCAAGGTCTCCTGGCTCCAGCTGTTAAAGAGCCTCTTCAAAATGTCCTTAGTAAGAAGGCATGTCTGGTGATAAATCCAATCCAGTTTAGTCTGTATGATTTGACGACAATTAAAGTCATTCAGTTTATGTACGGAGCAACTATAATAGAGATGATTGGTCAGAACACACAAAAGTGACTAAAACTTGAAATAAAACAAAGATTTGCAGTTGTGCCTCTGTGCACGTGTGTCCCTGCATACATGCGTGTGCCAGTTACACTCCTGCACAATGTGAGCACACAGATTGAAAACCTGGCTCACATAAAACAAAAAAACGAAGGTGACAGTTAGCCTAACCCAGCTTGTTAACTGCAGAGATTTTTCTGCCCCACCCTGGGATGGACCAAGGACAGAGCAGAGGTGCTGCTGGTTTGACTGGTTTGAGCACATCCATGTTTCCTCAGCAGTTTCACGCTCACACTGACCCCTCTGAGCAGACATTAAACACATGATGCTGACACAGATAGAAGAAAGTCAGGATTAGAGCAATTTTACTGATGCAATCCTACTGTCGATTGTGCAAACCTGATAGTACAAACCTGATATGGGTTGGAGATTAGTATTAATATTTTTCAAAATTAATGTTTTTGACAACATACATATTTTAGATATACTGAAGTCATGACTCATTTAGTATCTGGATCCTTCAGTAATTTTTTTAACATCTTATAAACTAAACCAAACTAACAAGTCTGTGGTGAAAAGACCTGTCTTACAACATTCTCTCTAGTTTACCTATACTCTAGATTATGGCCTGTATTTATTTTCGGGAAACTTCCTACAGCCTTATTAGGAGATGGTGGTCTGAAAATAAAGTGTGTCGGTTTAATTACCCAACAAGAAGCTTTAAATGTTTTCACAAACATTCAGCATGCTACTGAAGTATAACATGTTGTTTGAGCAGTACTTTTTTCAGATATTCGTTCAGTATAAAAATAGTCCAATTTAAATGTGTTGAGAGAAAACACTGGAATCGGTACTTACAGTAGTTACTAAAAACCCTTAAATTTCCTGAAAAAGCACAGAAGACCTGTGTCCTGGATCAGGTCAGATTATATTTTATGTCCTTGCTATTCAGCATGGCCATGCTGATGAAGAACTTTTCCTCTGTCTTCCATTATTACATTATATTACCACAAATCAACTTCACATTTGTCTTATAAATGTGATGTGTTAAGAAGTATCATCAGTCTTCCCTGTTTCTCACCCCCCTCAGGCTCAGAGGTTTGGCGCTGGTTCAAGTGAAACTCCTCTGTTTTCTCTTGCTCTCTGTCGGGGCCTGACGTTAACTTTTTTTGTTGTTTTGTCTTGTCACCTCCAACCTCACATTTTACTCTTCACCAATGCAGGGATCCTCTGCGACTCACTTACTCAAAATAAACCTGACTGTAGTGTGAAAACACTTGCTCCTCTGGATTTCTCAGAGATTTACCTTCCTGTTCAGTAGTGCATGTGCAGGATGAGACAGGACCCGCTCAGCGTTGGACCACAGTTGATGCTTCTCTGTATGTGACAGGTTAAACAGATGGAGAGGACAAATGGGTTTCACTACAGGAGTTCCTTCACAATATGAAGATCACAGTAATCGCCAAGCAGCAACGGTTGGCTTGAAGACAACAGAAACTCCTGCAGGTTCATGCATGCCCTCTGAGATCCTGCTCACTGTATCAGCACAGGCAAATCAAATCTGAGACTCTTTTTTTGTTAATCCCAGAGTGAAACTGCTCCTGTAACACTTGCTCTTCACTAGGATACAACTATACCTAA
Organism: Pempheris klunzingeri; assembly: GCF_042242105.1. Taxonomy (NCBI): domain Eukaryota; kingdom Metazoa; phylum Chordata; class Actinopteri; order Acropomatiformes; family Pempheridae; genus Pempheris; species Pempheris klunzingeri. The sequence goes on along the minus strand of NC_092024.1, from coordinate 12,715,737 downwards.
AAACAAAACTAAACTATTTACTGCACAGTAACACTGTTAAAAGAAGCATTCATCTAACATCTTCATGACAAACTAGGATCAACATTGAATTAAAATGACATTTGTCATTGTTCAGAGGGAATCAGGGAAACAGAAGGACGGCCTGGTGACAGACCAGTGTTGAAACATCTCTACCAATAGGCTGAAAAAGGAACTACATTATGTTTGTACTAAAGTCCCCTCAGTGAACTTAAACATTACTGATGGTATGTGGTGGTTATGCGTCTTGCCCAATGCAGGGAGCGGCCTCGTTGTTAGTTTGACAGCTGTGAAAGTAAAAAAAGATTTGTCTAAGAGAGGAAACCGTCCAGCGAAATCAAATGACTGTGACTGTAAACCTTTTGTTTTATACCTAGGTACATTTTCCAGAAACATTTGAGACTCTGCTTTTGTTTCCTGCTTCCCCTTGAAGACGTATTACAGGTCTGACAGTAATCTGATTGGGAAGCATTCCTCTCTGCCGAGTGATGCGTCTCGCGTTTGCATGAGGGTCAGAGTGAACGTTCACATGCCTGAATACGTGAAGGTGACAAGTCCCACAGCAACCATAAATCCAGCTTTTTCTATACTTAATTCTTGGCTGCTGACAGGTTGTTTTTTTCCCTCCATGTTCCCCTTTGATGGCTTAAAAAGGGCAAATTATCTGAACATTTTCTCACAAATGTATTTTTTACTCCACATTTATTGAACAACTATGGCCACTGGTTGCTTTGCAGATTAATCTTTTAATAATTTTGAATAAAATATGATGCACTGACTGTACAACGGGCAGCACGGTGGTGCGGTGGTTAAGCACTGTTGCCTCACAGCAAGAGGGTTCACACAGGAAGGCTCCACAATCAAACCACAAACTTGCCTGCCAGCGGGTTCAACATGGGGCCTTTCTGTGTGGAGTTTGCCTGTTCTCCCTGTGCTTGTGTGAGTTCTCTCCAGGTACTCCAGCTTCATCCCACACTCCCACAGTCCAAAAATATGCAGGTTAGGTTCACTGGTGACTCTAGATTGTGTGAATGGTTGTCTGTCTCTATGTGTCAGTCCTGTGAGCCCAAAGTTAGCTGGGATTGACTCCAGCACCCCTGCAACCCTTAAGGATATACGATGTAGACAGTGGTTGGATGGATGGATGACTCTACAACACTTACATTCTGTTACATTCGTAATTCTAGTGAAGCAGACTACCTTATTTTTTTCTTGTTTAAGTAACTGCACTTTGCTGGTAACACTGCAGCACTGAATGCAGGACGTTCATTTTGCCTTTAGTATTATATTTTACTTAGTAAAGTAAGGTGAAGCCTCTAACTTCTTCTTCCACTTGTATGTGTATGTGACAAATACAACTTTTGAATTTAATTCAAAAAAGGTTTAAATTACTTCCACCATGACTGATGCAACATTAAAATGCCACTTCCGTGTTACAACATCTGTAGTAATAGTTTAATAATGGAAAAAATAGAACACAGATAGACTTCTTTCTTTTCATACTTCAAGGACATTTTGCTGATAACAAGTGAATAAAAGTATGTACGGAAATTTTTGAATGCAGGACTTTTACTTGCAACAAAGTCTAATCTGTTGCAACCCCCTAAAAAATATATTTTTACAATGTGGTATTGCTTTCCGTGGGATAAAAGGTGAGGCGGCTGTGATTGCCGCTCATGTAGGTCAGTTAGAATCAATCACGACTGAAACAAAACTGGACTGGGCAGAATGGGAGGCTGAACTAGGAGACAAGTGGCAGAGCTTGTTTGGCAGTCTCCCACGCTTTCTTCAACAATAACCGCCTTCAGTCACAAGTCACCTCACCGGTCCCATCCATGAACCTCTACCACTCTATTCATCTTCCGTGTGACATACAAATAATGCGCAGATTGTTGTCTGTGTGTCTCTAAAGGTGCCTGTAACTCATAAGACCATGATTAGTGAGGTTAGACATTTATCATCAAAAATAGAAAGAGGATTTTGTTTGATTATAATGAACCTTTGATGCTTTATCAACTCAAGGGGTGTGAAAAATGAATATTATAGGACAAAATGTAAATGTTATAAACATCCACTTAAGCAGATCCACACGAACCACCAATTTTGTCTGAGGCCTGATGGGAAGATTGAGAATTTTCAGCTGATTGCATCTTAAACTGGAGAGCGTGATCTAACCTGACAATGGTGAGCAGTTTTTTCCTTTTCTGCAGGTAAACTGAAAGACTGTTGTTCTGTCTGTTGTCACGTCTCTGCTCATGAAATACATGTTTATATGTGTGTTTCAAATGATGGTGGCAAAGTTTCCCATGGACCCAAGTCTTAAAATAGTGTGCTGAAGTAACCACGATGACACAGGAATGTCGTGTGCTCTGTTCGCCTGCATTCCTCAAACAACTAAATACACAACCACACCGGCAGCTTATGAAAACCTCACACATGTAGCCGACTGTAAATACAAAACATTTAGCAAGCAGTCACTTTTCACGGGGCTAAAAGATGCACACAAAGTCTTTTCCCTCTAATTCACTGTGATGGAAGATGTTTTGAGTGTAGTTTGGCTACATGCTGACTGTAAACATCCTTGTACGTGCTCTCATGGAAATGTCTGGGCCTGCAGAGCTGAACAATACAGTGCTCCGGTTACTGCGAGTGTTTTCATCCCACACTAACGGTTCACAGATCATCTCACCTCTGAATGAATCGTTAGGTAAATGAAGCTGAAGTCACATAAACACAAGGAGACATAAACATTCAGCACAGGCGTCTGTTATTGAATAGAAGAGCCCTCCCTGTATAAAGTGGTGGAAGGCTGATTTATTTGTTTATTCATTTATCCAGCTGTATGTGTGTTTCTTGCATTTGTTTCTATTAATGTCAATGTGGATATTTTCCTACATCATCCCTATTTTGTTTCAATTAAACGTATTAACACAAAACCACAGCTTGAAATCTTTGTAATGTTTTCACACAGCGTCTTGCCCTTTGCTCTGTTTACTTATTTATACCATAATGACCATTAATGCGGTGTGTTTTATCCCATGTTTGCAGGTGGTGTTTTTAAATTTTTGATACTGCTGCTAGAAATTTCACTGCAAGGCTGATAAAGAAAACTTTATCTATCAGCTTGTACAGTAGCATATATTTACAGACTGCTTTCAACACAGTTTGTAGTGGCTTAACATTTTCTTTGTATTATAATTAAAATAAGATTAATTGATCCAGAAAAAGATTAAACATATTGATGTGATTTGCTATGTTAGGCCCATGATGACAAATTGTTTGGACAACTGCAGCTAACAATAACATCATTCATCTGCAGATTGTTTCCTCAACAGATTGACTTTAATGACCAATCAGTATTTAGTAATGAATATTTGATAACAATCGACCAAGCGATTAATCATCTTATCGTTTCAGCTCTTTGCACCGTTTACGTGTGTCTGTGAAAAACAAGCGTCCCTTCAGTCAGACTGACGGTGGTCAGTTACATCCACAGCTCAAAACATCAGCACTGTTGTGAAGCCAAACACACACACAAACACCTCATCCAGAATCCCAGAATCCCATAACACCTGGAAAAAGTACTGACCTGTTTCCTTGTGTGTGTGTGTGTGTGTGTGTGTGTGTGCACGTGTACGTGTGTGCATTAAGTGTTTTAGGAGTTAGTATGCGGGCCTGTCGTGCCCTCAGTGTCTGTGACTGTTTTTACTGTCATCAGTGAGAACAGTGTGATACCATCTAACCCCAGCCTCAGCAAAACACTGAATAACATCACAACCATCGAGCTGAGTCTACTCAGCCCTGCAACACTGTTAAAGCTCTTAAATCAAGAAATCATCAGAGTGAGAGAGTGACGAAGTTCCAACTAAACGGATGTAGGAAAAGGAAAAGAAAACCACAAGTAATCAGTTACATGAGAGAGATGACAATCCCACAATGTCAATAAAATAATGTTTGTGGACCAGACTCTGTCATGCAGGTAGAGCTGAGTGCATGTAAATGATAACTCTACGCAGCTCACATCAGGTCAAACCTCAACGGTGTCTGTTAACATTTCAGAGAGACAACAACCAGCAACATGATAATGATCACAAACGCATCACAACACTGTTTCATTGTTCAGATACACTCTTCCATGAACACTGAGCTTCACTGTGAACTTCCAAACTTCACTCCCCGACAGTAGTCCAGTGCGACTCAAACAGACTTCAGCACAGTTGCAAGCGCTCTCGGCTCAGACAAGTGCTCACATGCTAGAAAAGTGGGAAAGGATTTGCATCTCATTTCCATCCCAGTTAGATGCCTGGAGTGAGGCAGGATGGCGTTAAAACCGTCTTCTAGGATAAGGGAGGTGGAAAAGAGGGATGGGTTGGGTGGGAGGAGGGGTGGGGTATCCCTCTAAGTAAATTGACACAGAGTGTCCTGGAGGGTTTGAGTCGTTGGAAACTGTTGGGCTTGGCTCCGTGTACATCCATGGTGCACATGACAGAGTATGCATTTAGATGTCCACTTGTGTGTGGTTCATTGCAGTGCTCTTCATCTCTCGTTGTGTCTTTGTGTCTCTCCGTCTTCTCCAAACAGTCATGAGTTCGTCTCTTTGCCTCGGGCAACTTAGCAAATACAGCAAGCCTGGCCTGGTTGTGGGTAGTAGAGCAGACTGTAGTTAAAGAAAACAACAAGCTACCTGAATGAGTTCTTTGAGGATGAAACAAAAGTGGATATCGAGATGCTCCTCTATCTTCAAGACAGGGGTTATTAAACTGGGCCTTCTTTCTCTTTTTGGGCGTTTTTACTCTTTTTTTTGTAAGCAATTAAACAAATGAAGGAGATGTCACAAAGTGTGACAATAAAAACTAAAGAAAGACACGAAATACAGATGCAATATACAGTATATGTGTGTGTGTGTGTGTGTGTGTGTGTGTGAGAGAGAGAGGGTTCCAAAGGAGCTACAACTTTGTTAGTCCTTGTGCTTGACTTGATAAGATTATGAAATACAATGCATTTACACATTTTTTGGCTTCTGACGTCTTACATAGAATCAGTGTGTATTTGGAGCTTGTTGTCTTGTTTGTTGTTGTTGCATTTCCACCAAAGAAAAATTTCCACTCTAAACTTCTCAGATTGTTTCAACCCTCCAAAGCTTCAACTGGTCCAGAACTCAGCAGCTCGCATCATCTCTAGGACACCTTCCACCCATCACATCACACCCGTTCTGCAACAGCCTCACTGGCTCCCCATCACCTATCGCATTCAATATAAAGTCCTGCTTCACACATTCAAAGCCATCCGCAGCCTCGCCCCTCCATACCTCTCTGACCTCATCCACGTTTCTGCACCTACCCGCACCCTCCGATCCTCTTCCTCTGTCCATCTCTCTGTTCCCTCTGCTCGCCTTGTCACCATGGGGGGCCGAGCATTCAGCCGCTCGGCTCCCCAGTTATGGAACGGCGACCTTGTGAGCCTTGAAAAGCCTTGAAAATCATTGCACTAAATACCTAACTGTAAATTAAGTACATAAAGTATTTAACTGCATCACAAGCAGCTACAACAGTATAATGATACATGGTCATTGATGCATCAGTATTAACTGATGCATCCAGTCACAGGAGCCCTTTTTCCTCCAGAACCACAACTTTTACTTTTAACATTGTAAGTAATTTATCTGACAATTAATTTTCTATTGTTGTATTAGTACCCAAACTCTACTGTATCTATCGCTTCCTGAGAGTAACTTGGCAAGTATTTTCCCAGGTTTAATCCCACGCTTTGATCCATACTCTTTTTCTTTTGTCTGTTTTCCCCCCATGGTTTGGCCTCCCTGCTCTTTGTCAAGTCAGCATAAAGTCAGACCCACCACCACCAGCCCAGGCACATATTCCCAGCCACACACACACACACACACACACACACACACACGCACTCGTATCTCTGCCTCACTGTATTGTCCCATGTCCTCAGTGCAAACACAAACAAGCTCCAGGAGAAGCAGGTGCCTATCCAGTGGGATAAACAAACAGTAAACCAGGATCCAGGAGCAGGAGGTTGTGAGTCTGTGTGTGTGTGTGTGTGTGTGTGTGTGTGTGTGTGTGTGTGTGTGTGTGTGTGTGTGTGTGTGTGTGTGTGCGTGTGCGTGTGTGTGTGTGTGACAGAGAGAGAGATAGAGAGTAGGGGGGAGGGGGGATTACTGTCAGTTTCTATCTCAGTGTGTGTGTGTGTGTGTGTGTGTGTGTGTGTGTGTGTGGGGAGAAACTTTGAATATTGGTGATAGCATCTTTTAAGCCCCCTCTGTCTCTAACCAAGCTGTTTGTTTTCACTTGTGATGTTTCTTTTCATCTTCTGTTTTGGGGTTTTAAGGTTTTATTGCACATTTATGTTTATATTTTATCACTATCAGCCCGCAGCTTCTTGTAAAGGATTCAAAAGAGTAGAGGATATGCAAATACAGTATGTCAGAGTAGTTAAAAATATATAATACTTAAGTAAAATTAATACAATTAGAATCTATGAATCAGAGTTGTATTCCAGTAACATTGTTTTAATTTCTTGTACCAGACTTCCATAGAAAAACTCTCCATTTTAGGAAGGTCCATTGATAGTTTGTTGTTCCTGTTTCATGCTACTTGCTGATTGCTAACCGTTACGATTGACTCCGTCTGATTTGGTTGCAATCTAATTCTTCATTTCACTTGCACACTTACAGCAATTCTAGAGGTTTTTGCACTAATTTGCCTGTTTCTTACCTGGAGCTGTGCAGACGGATGCTAACCTGTCCTCCAGGACAATGTAAATAACTCCCAGTGTCATCCTCCGGTAACAGCGATACAGGTGGGAGTATTTGTCCTCAAAGTGATGAGAAAAGTTTACTTACAGTTGAGCAGGATGGAAAACTGACTTACAGCCATGTGGAAGAAAATGCTTGCATGTGTGGTCTTCTGAAAAAAGGTTTTAGGGTTCAGTCTCTTGGTGCCTTGCAGGGATGGAACTGAGGAAAGAAAAACCCTCACAAACTCTCCTTTTTTTAGTATAATTGATAGTTTATGATTCTCATTAAATAAGAAGCATGTTTTAAAACTATTAATGTATCCACTTAGTGGAAAACGCCCCGTTTTGGAGGTTTCTACCATATCACAGGATCCTCATCAGGAAATGATGTTCGAATTCCAATATTTCCAAACAATCAGTAGTAATGAGGTTATCATGGTGGATATCAGTGCTGACACTGACTTTTGCCAGTGGATTCAGTGTCGGCCATGACAAAGTTCACAATGGTACAAGTCTTTCAATTTTGTACTAAAAGACTGCAGCTATGGAAGATCAGATTTCACATTTCTATACTTGTTTCACACCGACTTGTGAAGCCTCACATTAACTTTACATTTTTGCACTGTGGACTTTGCTGCTCATCTTGGAAACCTGCTAGAAAAGGGATTTCCTAATGGCCAATATGAACAAGAAGAATGACAACAGCTAGTAAAACCTGTTTCAAAGATCACATGGGCACCTGATTCAAAGACAGAGTTTATCTCTTAAAAACAGCCTCTGTGTCCGTGCTGTTATAAACGGAGTACAGCTTGTCAACTTCCTTAAAACTGTTTGCAGTGAGTACAGCGAGTATAGATTGTATTTGGGGAAAAGAAAGCACCTGACCACTTCAGCTACAGACATCAGCTGAATTTTATAAAACTGTGATCTTATGTTTTTTATTCACTATCCTTCTGTGTTTAATCCTTTTTTATTCCCTAACCACCTTTTTTTTTAAATGTAACCCAATCATCACCTTTTTATCTTTATCTAATTAATCAAATGACTAATTGTGTATACATATTTTCCCCACTTACAAACCTAATATGATAAAATCACAGCTGTTAAACCGTATTCCTCCACTGGCTCACCTGCAGCTCCAGGTAGGCCACCAGCTGAGCCAATCACAGCCCCACAGAGGGTAATTGACAGCTTGTCCCCGCCCCTCCCGTCCACCTGTAATCCAATCCGCGGCCCTGTCACAGGTAAAACCGGCCTTAATTTCTCAGCATTGCCCCAAAAAAGCAAGAAAAGCCGACAAAACCCGTTCTCTCAGTAGGGGACACCTTGTTTGTTGCCGCGGCCCTCATCCAGCGTTAGCGGCGGAGTTTTTCACGGTAAAGAAGACGGATTGGATTTTCAGTACCAACTAGAAAGTCCAGTTCGACCGACCGAGATGTCACAGGAGCATGACAAGTAAGTTGTCCTGGCTCTCCACAGTTAGCCTGCACACCGGGCAGGCTGGCTCTATAAGCTTGTAATACTGACTCTAAATATTTTCTGGATTTTCACTCTGTCTTTGCCTCCTTTTTTTCCCCTGTGAAGTTCATGGCACAGACGGATTTTAAAAGTCCTGAAGCTGCTGCCTCATGTTCAAAAAAATCTGCTCTCATATTTGTCCAGAATTTTAAAGCATAATTTCAGGATAGTTGTGGCTTCTTTTTTTTTCTTTTCTTTTTTTTTTTTAAGGGTAAATTCACTCTGAGACGAGTGACTGTGTCTCATAGTTTGCTCCCGTGGTGGAGGTGCGCTCTCTTCACCTGTCATGTCCGAGCCTGTACAGGTGTATCTCCACCTGTCGTGCGAGCAGAGGCGCCTGTTAGAATAAAACACCGTCCCGTGATAGCGATGGGCGGTTTAGTGTTTGAGTTCGCTTTAAGCTCCAATAGTTATGATGTTTGTTCAAGAATAAACACTGCGCTCAGCTGGGAGCTGTCACCTGAAGAAAACTGTCTCTGCTGATGGGTTTATATTCATAATTGTGTGGCACTAAAAACCTTTTATATATATATATATATGTAAATAAAATCTATATTTTTCATCTTGGTATAAATGCTCAGCCTATATTCTGTATGCTTTTTGAGGGCAACGACTTGGAGACTTTTGAGGGGAGTGAAATTGTACACCTGCTAGGCGTTGGCCCGACTACTTACACAGACAATGTAAGCAAGCACAGGGCTATATGAGGTTATATTTTTTACTCTACATGACTCAAATGCTTTGCTGCAAAAAATCGAAGACTACACGCACGCTTCTTTAAAATCTCCATACAAAATAAGATGTTTTTTCATGCCCCTGTATGTCATCAGTATATATCTGTGGCTTCATGCTGCGTTACTGACTTCATTTAATCTAATTTTCATCTCTGTCTGGAAAACAAACTCCTTTTGTTGTTGTTGTTGTAGTAATAGACTACATTTCCTTTGAGTTTCTTAGAGTTTTATTGCCGGTAAATAATGGATCTTATCAGGTTGCCTTTTATGAACAGCACAATTAGATATAGGATTACTAATTATCACTTTGCTTTGACCATTGAGAGGAAAAAAGCTGTATTTGTTGTAGATACTCAACATGGAAACTGAGCCAGTCCGTTTACACTTTATCATAATTACTTTGTTGTGGCAGAAAATCAGCAGAAGGATCTGGTGGCAGGATGACTGAGGATGTGTTGTACAGGTGTGTAGTTACCAGAGTTTGACGAGAAGAGCGTTAATGATCTAGATGAAACTCTAAATCAAGGGTTTGATGAATGGCTTTACTTTGTTCCTAACATTAGGCTTAACACATCTAAGTAAATATGAGCTGTGCAAACATTAAAATTTACTGTAAATAGGTGAGTTCAGCATTGAAATGTTCAGCGTTCCTTACATGGTGGAGTGTTTTGGTTTCCATTTAAATGTAAGACATTCCCCTGGGCTCAACGAGCTAGAATTAACGTCCAACTCAGTCCTGGTTATGAAGCAGCGACTCTAAAGGCCTCACAAGATGGAAAAGGAAGAGGAGGAAGATGCAGGCAGTGACTGTGTCTAGAAATTTGTGATTATTTTTCACAACCAGAGAGAACAGTAGCACCATGCTGTCTAAGCACAGGAATGCAGCAGGGTCACACACGTCACTTGCGGTCATCATCTCATGTGTGCCAATGAATGATCCCCGAGTCAGAGTCGTCACACTGGACGAGCCTGTAGAGCATCTTTTCCTGGAGTCACTTTGGTGGTTCGATGGCTGAGATTTGTTGCACAATGGTTGAAAATCTTGAACAACTGGTCTCGCAGATGAAGAACATCTATGTGGTTGATCCCTCGCTCTTATAACCTGTTTGTCCATTTTGAATGAGGCTGTGATTGTAGGTCTTGGCTTTGTGAACTCGTATGAAGTCAAAATCAATCTGTTAATTCCAGAGCCTATATAAGTAGTGTCCACACAGTATATTTGAAGGAATGCCTTTGATTATTGCTTTTTTTTTTTTTTTTTTTAAGTAGAAAGAGGTTTAAATGACACCACAATAAATAACTTATGAAACTCTGTCTTCCCTCGCAGTAAGCGTGCGGTCCTGGTTCTCCAGAACGAGCCAGGCTATGGAGGCCAGCGTCGCTCCTTCACCACCGAAGATGAGGCCTGGAAATCCTTTCTGGAGAATCCACTGACCGCTGCCACAAAGGCCATGATGAGCATAAATGGAGATGAGGACAGCGCTGCAGCTCTCGGCCTGCTCTACGACTACTATAAGGTATCAGGAAAAGCTTAGAAATAACTTATTTGACTACTCAGGGAAAAGATTCTCCAACCTTCTGAGCTCTTGCGTCATAAATTTGCTGTGGATTAGGGGATTAGTTACCAAATCCTTACAGGCTTTACCTATATGATCTTTCTCCATGCTGACATCCCACCATTAAGCAACATCTGTGAGGCAGAGCCTGTGTCATGTAACTGATCTAGTCGCCCATGTAGACAGCAGGATGACCCGGGCTGTTGGATGTGATGTGGTCAGACGCTGAGCGGCTGTGTTTACCCTCCCATACAGGTGCCCAGGGAAAAGAGAACAATACCCCAGAGCAAGCCAGAAGCACTGGTCTGTGATGTGGATCCTAACAAAAGGTAAGCAGCAGCCTTATCCCAGTACCACCCCCCCCCCACCACCATTTAAAATTACAAGCACAGCCAAGGGGAGACACGGGAATGACGGGAATCTCACATTCTCTGAATCTGTGCATTTGCCTGTACAATACGAGTCATATATTGAAATCTATTTAAAAGTGCACACACGTTCATCAATCAGAAGCTTGTTTCTCCAAAAGGTAAAGGTTCACAAGGTTTACGCGGATATACCGACAGAAAAGACCTGAATTGTCATAGATAATAAATCTGTAATAAATCTCCAAGAAGAGGATAAGAAGCTGCTTAATTTCTTTTAAATGGTGTGCTGTACCTGAATCCAAGATTACGTGTGAGTTATCGAAAAATAAACGACCAATCACTTCATTGTTCCTCAAAGGGCCATTGGTTGTGCAGCAGTGAAACACAAAACATAAAGTGAAAAACACAAGCACATACGCACAGAAAAGCACAAGTTAAAACTATTGTAGAGCAGCAAAAAATGAAAATATATAATCTTAATGTTGTCGAGAATATAGGTCCTGAATGGGTTTATGTGCTCTGGCTATATGAAAGAGTTTTTATGTGTTACTTTTGGCTAATGGGACTCGCTTGGAGCTTAGTTTTTTTTTTACCAAACAGAAACAATATGCTGCATAATACTTCAAATCCAGTACTACATATGTGCTGTTTTTGTTTGTTGCAGACACCAGATTCAAGCCGGACACTCCTTAACTCCACTTCAGGAGGCTGGTATGGAGAGGATCCAGGTCCTCAAGGGGCCCTTTAATATTCTTCAGCTGGCTCAGGACAAGAGGGCCCAGTTCCCCTCACCAGGTCTGGTCACATTCATTACCAAAAACAGACATGAGAACAGCTGCTCGTAAACAGAAAATCTGATCGTCAGTCTACTGATTTTTGTCCATTCAGACACGACCGTCACTGTTTCCATCGCCACCGTGCCAAACTACCCACCCGTCAAGACGGAGGTGCCCAGCCATGGCTTCTCAGTGACCATACCAAACAACTGCACCGAAACCGACAGCCATGTGGGCGTCTTTGACCGCCAGCTCACCCACAACACAGTCCAGTTCAGCCCCAGCACCCAGTCCCGCACGCCCCCCGACTCCACCTTCTCCGAGAGTTTCAAGGATGGTTCCCAGGAGGTGTGTGTTTCGATCCCCCTCTTTCTAAACCCCGCTAATGCTCTCTCTACAGCCAACCCCCACCACCTCCTCCTCCTCTCCTTTGCTTTCCTCTCCTCTCCTCTCTCAGATCTCTCCCATCAGACAATAGGATATTCACCTGATCCCATGGAGCCAGTGGTGGGCTCAGCCTTCCCTGGTTTTATTTGAACATGCCAAAATAGCGGCCAGTGTGTTATTATGCCATTGTCTCACCAACACAATAAAGTGCTGTACTTTTCTCCTACAATAGCCAAAGCCCTTTCTCTCTCGTCTTTCTCTATTTAACCTGGAGGGGAATTACCTTAGAAAAGAGTAACCCAGCAAAACCCCTATACAGGGGGAGTGGGGAGGGGGGTTTGCAATATGAACGAAGAGCCATTTGAACTAAAAGAAATGGGGATAAAGCGGAAAGCAAATTAATAAAGTCAACACAAACTGTTATAAGTGGTGGAAGAAAGAGAAAAATCCCAGAGGGGCACTAGATTAAAACTCTTGTTATTCCTTTGGTGAATTATATACAGTGTAATTATAGTAATTATTAAAATAAATAATTTAATATCAAAGGAAAGTAGCTGTTTAATGTCCTCTTTCTGCTGTGCCTCACTTCACACCTTGTCTGTCCTCTTTGTGTGCCGCAGGTGTTTTCCTTCCCAGGGGATCTCCAGTTACGAATGGCCTCCATGACGCCCGAGGAGTATCCTAACTTCGACACCGTGCCGGGGTGAGTCGCGCTGCCGTCTGCCCACCGTCCGGCTTCCACCGCCATTCAGCTTTTGACACAACACAGCAGAATGGCCTCATTCAGCCCAGTCACAGGGGAGACACCGGACTCCCCTCCGTGTGAAAGACTAGAGTCTGCACACACAGGCGTTATCTGACAACACACTGATTTTAGCTCACGATTTAGCTGCAGCAGTTTAATGAAGCGTGCCCCATTGTCATCCACCAGGTTTTTGAATCATATTGTTGCATTATTATCCAGTATGTTTTTTTTCTTGACGTTTACTGTGCTAACTCTGCTGTTATTTCACACACCGTATTTTAGGAATAATTTCGAGTACACTCTTGAGGCGTCCAAATCTCTGCGTCAGAAGACAGGTGACGGGACAATGACGTACCTCAACAAGGGCCAGTTTTACCCGATCACCCTCAGGGAGATTGACAACAAAGGCATGCAGCAACCCATCACCAAAGTCAGGGTAAGAAAGAAAGATAGAAATAAACCTGAAACAAGCAACAACTCAGGGTTATTCACACTAATCACATTCTGAGTATCTTTATGACATATTAAGTTGACTTTGTGTGTGTTGATCCATCGCCAGAGTGTAGTGATGGTGGTGTTTGGAGAGGAGAAGTGCAGAGATGATCAGCTGAAACACTGGAAGTACTGGCACTCCAGACAGCACACTGCCAAACAGAGGTGTCTGGATATCGGTAAGAAGCCTTGTTTTGATTTTAGAGAAGAGTCGGATAAAGTCAGGTGGAATGTCTGAGACACCACTGGTTCACAGATGGTGGTGATTTCACTGATCCAGTGATTCATGTGTGTTTTACCGTGGAGCGGTAGAGATTAATCTTCCTGTGTCTGCACAGTTAAGTGTCTGCTTGAAAGGGCAGATTAGCAGTAGCTGACAGGAAAAGGTGTGTTGTTTAGTTTTGACGGTTTAGTTTGGTTGGATGGGGATTAACACTGCAGCCTCAGTTAGCATGTCATACAATAACTTGGTGAGTAAAATGACTCACTGAAGCGCTTATTTGTTCCAGATATTTTGTTCTTTTACACTAGCCTGGTCGGTTCAGTTGTACATCTTGCTCTGCTACTAAATTACTCACTAAACTCTTTTTTTGTTGTTACAGCTGACTATAAGGAGAGCTTCAACACTATTGGCAACATTGAGGAGATTTCCTATAACGCCATTTCCTTCACCTGGGACACCAATGAGGAAGCCAAAGTAAGACAATAAGATAGAAACGTAGCCTACACACACGCAGAAGTGCATGTATGATGGCTGGTGTTTACAAGTCGGCGTTCATGTAAGAACAGGTGCAGTGTTTTGGCTTTTCCATCTACTTCCCTGTCCTGAACTCTTAATATGAGCCTTGAACTTTTCACACACTTAAGCCCAAAATAGACTGCATCTCTGTTTTTAAGGAGGTCCTGTGTGGTTTTTGCTGCAGACCAGAATGGTGATGACATACGTTGTTTCTGTTATCATCAGCCACTTTGCTCGCTATGATCCTCCATAACAGTCGTTAAAGAAAAAAGGAGCTTAATTAGAAGCGTGAGGATGCTGTCACCTTCTTTTGTGTATTTAGTCTTGTTGCGTAGACACATGGAAGTGTGTGTGTGTGTGTGTGTGCGTGCATTTGTTTTAGTCTTCCTGCTCTTATACGTGTATACATTTTTGACTGGTCCAACCTGCTTGTCATCCCTATTGTGATGCTGCATGTGAAAGTATTTTTGCACGCCACACAAGAGCAACAAAGAGCGCAGGAATGAGGAAACTCAGCAGGGGGGACCAGGTCCTGATTGGACATTTGACAAATAAAACCCTGCTCAACGGGTCAGATAGGTGACGGAGAGGAGGAGCTCCTGTCCTCTCCTCCTCTCATGATTTGTTGATGACCCTCATGCCTGGCGCTGATCCACTGTCAGCCTGAGATGGAGGACAACAGACAGGCCAACAAACAGACGAAGAGACAACATGGCGCCGCCGCTCATTCCCAGTGTCTTGCTCACTGTGGGTCACACTTCAATTAATACATAAACCTTGTAAACACACACACACACACACAAACAGGCACAAAGACACACACCAGGATGTGGGTCTAACCGTCTCATGACTCGAGGCCTGTGTCCATAGGATGTTCATCCTTGTATGTGTGCATTACTTCACTGTGTGTGTATTTTTGGAAGCACCGCCCTGCCATGTTATTTGAGCATCTCATCAATGATGATTGATCTCATCAATCTGTTTGATGACAGACGAAAGTGTGTGTGTGTGTGTCTGTGTGAGCAGGTGTGTGTGTGTGGCTTGCCCCTGGGGTGATTACCCTGCAGCATATATGTATTTGTGGTCTATTTGCAAATGGCAGCCCCTCCCTGATGTTTACCTGCTCTGGGGCAACTTACTGGTGTTGTCCTAAAAAGCATCTTTTAAAGACAATGACAAATGATTCAGCTTTAGATGTGACGATGCTTTAATTTTTGTCTTTGTACCTTTTAGACTGTCCCTTATACTCAGCTATAAGTCTGAGTAGAAAGTAGAAAGCTGTTTCTACAAATCTGCAACTTTTCAGTGATAATGACTCCAAATCTTACTATTACACTTTGTGAAATATTGCCTTGTTACTTTGCGCACAAAAATACGGCAGAAAAATGTAAGCAGTAAAACTATAATACTGTATATTTACATGTATTATACATCACATTTTAATGTGTTTACAATATCAGTGATATCTGCTGCTTACCCCTTGGATCATCTCTCTTTGGTAATGCTCTGTGCGTGATAGTGTGTTTTGCTGACACAATGATAACCTGTTTTCAATACAAGCATTGTGAAGACAAAGGCGACCTCCACGTTAGAGAGCATTTGAGGCTGTGATTGCAAGAGTCGACCAATAGAGGGAAACACAGAACACTGAATGTAGAGTGAGGACTAAACTCTGAGGCCTCCAGTGTTTCACAGTGATGCAAAGTGAAAAGTGCCTTCATGATTGAGTGAAGAATTAGATTACTGCTAAAGTTTCTTTAATTGACAAAGCTCGTAGATGTTCTTGTGTTTAACATCTGTAACTTCTCCTCCTTGCGTCCTTTCTCTGCAGATCTTCATCTCGGTCAACTGTCTGAGCACAGATTTCTCCTCTCAGAAGGGCGTGAAGGGTCTTCCTCTGAACCTGCAGATCGACACCTACAGCTACAACAACCGCAGCAACAAGCCCATCCACCGCGCCTACTGCCAGATCAAAGTCTTCTGCGACAAGGGAGCAGAGAGGAAGATCCGAGACGAAGAGAGGAAGCAGTCCCGACGGAAAGGGAAGGTCACCGATCTCAACCAAAGCTTGGCCTGTGAGTCACTTAGGAGTACTTGAACTGAAACTGCTGCTGTCCGATCCTGGTTCTTTTCCTACCTAATCCTGGAGTTTAAGAGCATTAGAGTACAGTGATACAAGCTGTTACACTTCATAAGAAAATAACAAAACAATGTCAACAGGACAAGCTCAGACATGATTGCACTAAAAACCACTGTCTCTCTCACACAACAAATCACCTGGATCAGAGTTATGAGTTTTTTTTGTCTTAAAACTGCAGTAATCAATTTTGTTACACAAACAATGCGTCAAATTAAAGTTCTATGTGTAGTGTAAAGCTCTGAGTGAGAAACCCATAGAAAGACATCACCTAGCTCTGCATTTCCTTCATGCTCTGAGCAGTGTTTTTCGCTCATTTCGGCTCATTGTTTTAGTTTTATTGCCTTCAGTGTTGCTCTTTTGGTTTACTTTCACCACTCTTGTCAACATCTTCCTTGTTTCCAGCCACAGCAGCCAGGCAAAATGAGCAATAGGCTAGTGAACACAGTAAGAGCAATTAGCAAGTAAAGAACCAGATATTTCCCTCAGGAGTTACAGGAAACCAAATCAAAGCTAAAAATAGAGGGTGTATTGGGCTATCATTTGCCAGGTTCCCAGACAGACGTCTCTAAATATTAATATAGCTCTGTGTTTGCTGAATGTGTAAATTACGAATCTTTTGCCAACATGTTTGTTGTAACAACTTTATGAGGTGATAATATGTCAGTGTTGTGTTTATGGTTGTTGTGCTGCCCTCAAGTTGCCATAAAATCTATTACAGCAAGTTTGAAGGCTTTGAAGATGTCCTTCTTATTAAACTGCTCCCTGTTGTGTATTTTCCTCCCAGTCGCGGATGTCAAATTGCCCATCCTCCAGAAACGCAACGATGTGACCATCTTTAAGATGATGACCGACTTCGAGACCCAGCCTGTCCTTTTCATTCCTGACATTCACTTCTCCACCTTCCAGCGCCATGTGAGTGCCAATCACAGACACAAAACTCTTAATACCACCCACACTCTTTAGGACAGCACGGAGTCACACGTCTTATGTGTCATTTCTAACCATCAACACTGATTTAGCTACATTCATGTGTGCTTTCCTAGCATCTCAGGTGGTCCATAAACAGTTTGTGTTTTTCAGCTTCCACCCACTCGCCAGCCAGCTGGGTCGAGGTGACCTGCTTGCTTGGTAGTTGGCAGGAACAGAGAGTTCTAGTTTCCAGCTCTGATAGTCCTACATACTGATGGCTGTATTTCAGACTGCTTACTCACAAGATGAATCATTTACCAGTGACTAAAAACAAACCGCAGGGTTCAGGAGATACTATCTGTGCTGCCACATTAATGCGATCATATGCCAAGATGAAACTAAAGAGGCAGATTTAGAGACAGATAGAGGACAGCAGCTTTGTTAATTCTGTGTAGATGCTACATGCAGCAGACTTCAACAGGTGCAATTTGTCAGAGAAGGGGGCTGCTGTTGCTGCTGTTGCTGCTGCTGCTGCTGCTGCTGCTGCAGCTGATGATGATAAAAAAAAACCTGTATATGGACTCTGAGCTTCGCTTCCAGTCAGGATGAACACACATCACATGACACCTAGAGAGGTGTGTGTGTGTGTGTGCATGCTCACCTGGCCTGCACATCGAAGCTTTTTGGAGTCTTTTGGACATTTCAGGCATGTACAATGAGCTATTTTATTTAGAGTGAAAATGAAAAACTAAAAAAAGGGTTTTTCATGCTTTGAGAAATGGAACTACTTCTGAACTTTGAGCGCCCCCTGCTGGTCAAAGTATGAGTAGTTAGGTACAAGTTACAAAAAAATGCTCTTTCTCCCCCTTCTCTGACCCTCACTAAGTTTACTTTGCTGCTGGCAGGGCCGAGGAAGGGACAGGAGGTTATTTTTGGTGTTGCCCATGACATTGAACCTGACTGAACTGCTATCAGTTTCTAATAAACTACTGGCTTCCCTCTCAGAATAGAATTCTATTAACAGCAGCACCCGTGAATCAATACAGGTATGGGGCAAAAGGCTACAAAAAACGGCTTTCCAAGAATTAAAAAAAACATTATTTCTCAATTCATGCCATATGTTATTTAAAATAATGAATTTGTCAAAGCCTCCACATTTGTATTTTATTTAATTTTGTCTAGTTTTAGATACATTTGTAAAACCTCATTGAATTCTCTTTTAATTGATTGTTATTTAGCTGTTAATTGTGTTTTTTAAATGTCATTCAGATGTGTTTTTTCACCTCCAGTAATGCATTTTTAATGTTTCTGTGTTTGTAAGGTAGTATACTGCCCTGCCTAAGAAGCTGCAATAGCAACTGCTATGCAGAGCAGCAGAGTGAAATTAAATAGTCGTCCTTGTGTATTTAAGGATGTACTTATGTATTGTTAATATTCTGTATTTCTGAAGAGGAATAACTCAAATTAGAGGAAAAACTGATCAGATCTATTTGTCAAATCACAAAAACATGTTTTCGCTGTTGTATAAATGACCTTGTGCCCCCTGGTGATGGTTCTGTGGCCCTCTGTCAGAGTCCAGACTCCAGCTGTAACGGCACAGGCTTTGCTTCACATAATACACATGATTGGAGGAGGAACAAAAGTTTCAACATAGGAAACCTTTTGACTTACCATTTGACCGGATTGACTGATTTAGCCGGCAACATGCAGAATCAGTGCAGCAGCATTTGCAAAGTCGTACATTTTAAACTTACACCTTCAGACATCTGTAGCTGATACTATCAGCAATTCAAAGTTGTTTTTCAATGTTAATCTTGCATATGAATTTATTTCTTTATTTCTTTTTCTTCTGCAGCCTTTCCCTTCAGAAGATGGAGAAGACAGGTGAGTTTTTGGAAGCCCTGATTTCACATTTACTCTTTTCACACACATGCATAAAGGGATACATATGTTGTTTCTAGGAAATGCCTGTGGGCTTTGTGTGCATGTGTGTGTTTGTGTGTGTGTGTGTGTGTGTGTCTGCTTGTGTGTTTTATAGCCTGTTAGCTGGTTGTTGAGGGTATTTAAACAGTGATTTGTATGTTCCTGCTGCAGCTCGGGCATGAAGAGATTACCCTTCAGCGATGATGAGTTTGGTTCGCCCCCAAACAAGAAGACAAGAGTGGAGGAACCAAAGAAAGGTATTCTGCGTGTGTGTGTGTTGCTGTAGTGTGCTTTGACTCTCCACATGCTTCATCAGGGGTTTTTGATGCTCTTCCTAGGGGCAAAATTGTGAGTGTTGTGTTTCAAAGTGAGTGCACATCTCTCTCTCTCTCTCTCTCTCTCTCTCTCTCTCTCTCTCTCTCTCACTGGAACATGTGATTATTCCAGGTCTTTAAAAACACACACACACACGTGCCCAAGGCCTCCAGTGACCCAACAAAATACCACTGATCACGTGCACACTCATATGCAAACAACTGTGCCCTTTACTCCACATCCTTACAACAACCTTTATTCAGAGCTGAAATATGTAGATAAATGCTTTAAGATGAGCTGTACATACAAGAGGAAAGTTTAAAACTTGACCTTGATTATTCAAAACTCGTTTCACACAAATTCTGCATGAACACATCTACATGTAGTTCGTAGCATCACAAGGCAAACTAGAGCTTGCAAGATTAGTTTTTGCTGTGGGATTTTAGTTTGGAAACCATCTAGAAGCCAATTGATCAGATTCACACCAAACCAACCAGTCAAACACAACAAGGTTTCAAGGGCTTTGAAGGAAAATCTACTGGCGATTTGTCATCTTAAATTTTCTCTAACTTAAACTAAATTCAGAGAAAGGTTTGGTCTGGTGAAGTTGTATAATCTTTCAGCAACATCTTGTTTTTCCAGTTGGAAAAATTGACAGTTTTAGGGTTAGGGTGATGGTTTAGATGAGATCATGTTGACATCCAAGTGAAACAGTGAACTGCCAATCATGTGTTCAACATACGTGAATACAGAGTATTTGTTGTATTTAGAAGCCACAAATATCAAAGGTTTCCTGCAACAACCTGGAAAACAATACGAGAACACCTATGTAGAGCATGATCTATTATGAGGACAGAGAGTATGAATGAGAGGTGGGTTTGTTCCTCTGTGTGTGTGTGTGTGTGTGTCTTCACAGCCATGTGTGCTGAGGGTGCTTTCTAGGTGAGCTTTGTCTGGGCTCAGTGCCACTTCTTTCAGTCTGGATGAGTGGCCATGCAGTCTGGCAGGAAGAGTATTTAGTTAAAATGGTCATTATATCTGCAGATTTATAAATGGATAAAACATGTGCGCATGTGCTTGAGCTTCACTACTTCAAAATCGAGACATTGATGCAGGAAAGCCACAAATCCTCAAACCCACACGAATGAACCAAACCGGCAGTCGAGCCTTTCGGCCTGACGCAAATGCTTGCTTTACGCCTGCCAGTGACTTCTGTCTGACGCCAGATTTGGGTTTGTTTTTCCATCCAATCTAGTAACATATGTGCTTTGCTTTGACGCGTTCCCGTCTCTTCTTGCTGTTTTCCCCACACAGTCCTGCTGTACGTGCGCAAGGAGACAGAGGAGGTGTTTGATGCCCTCATGCTGAAGAATCCCACGCTGAAAGGCCTGGTTGAAGCAGTAAGTTGTCCTGCTAATTTCTCTTTTGGTGGTCTCAGCTGCAGCTTGAGACCCAGATCTCTCTGTGTGTCCGAGCAGCCATGGCAGGTTAAATAGGCTATGACAGGACGCCGACCCAGGAATAATGCAGAGGAGACTAAGAAAAATGAATGGATTGGGGGAAGATAGTGAGAAATGATTGTGGAGGGGTTTAAAAGGGACACAGGGGGACGATAAAGTCAAGAGAAGGGGCCAAAAGGGGGCAATGAAGGGGAGGGATGGGAAAAAAAGTTGTGGAAAAGAGGAAGTGGAGCTTTCCTGGGGAGAGAGGAGAATATGGGCAAAGGGTGTGTTAAATGCAAAGAGGAATAGAAGAATATAGAGCGGCAGGTGGAGGAGTATTTCTGGGGTCATCGAGTTTAAAAAGACAGACTAAGGACAGTGTACAGTAGTTGTGTTGCTGCGTCATGAAAGGTGAACCAGGTGTCTGTCAAGGATTTGATGCAGAAACTGTGTTTTGTGTGCATGATCTTTGTTCTTGTGCGTCTTCCAGCTATTTAACATTGCTTTATATTTTTACTCAACCAGATTGCAGAGAAGTATGAACTCCCTTTGGAGAAGGTTGGAAAGGTCTATAAGAAGTGCAAGAAAGGGTGAGTATGAGTCAGTAACATACACTATTACACACTAAGGACCAAAGCTGACATTTAATGAATAATCACATGAATAAATTCTATTCTATCAGTTACTTTTACCTCAGGTGTATGCATCCTCACATTGATTTTCCTCTAATAGGCAAATGAAGCTCAATTTAGGTCTCTTTCAAATTACAAATAACAAGAGTGTCCCAAATTCATGACGGGCTGATCTCTCATTTCTCTACCAGCACTTGGTAGCACTAAAGACTGCAAATCACTATAAGAGATAAAGATAACAAGTGTATTTCCCAAAATGTCAGGTGCTTTTGTAGTATTTTGCACATGCGTACATTATTTCTGTTTCTTTGTGTGCTTATGGATTATTCACTTTATTTCCAAATAAGTTTATTTTTCAGTAACTAACTCTAATATGTGTCTTATAATAGGATTTTAGTCCACATGGACGACAACATCATCAAACACTACTCCAACGAGGACACCTTTCAGATCAGCATGGAGGAGTTGGGCAGCATGTACAAACTCACCCTCACTGAAATCTGATTGGACAGGAGCAGGTGACATCACCCAGAGGACGAACGAAACGGAGCCGCCAGGAGTAGTGGTTTACACGTCTATCTATGAAATGATTGTGGACTTGATCTGAAACTTAAATCATGTTGTCTTTTTGCTGTTTTGATGTCTAAAACAAAGTCCCACAAGAGATATTTAAAAAGCCATAGCTCTTAGCAGCACCGTTGATTAGATATGTAAGTTATACATTTTGATTCTTTTCAAAACATTCCTGTGCATTAGAATCAACAGTGAATCGAGCGAGGGCAGGTTTGATTGTTATGACACCTTTTATTTTGCATTCAGGAAGTTGCACCTCAAATATTACTGCTTTTGTGCATTTTTGTGCAGAGCATTTGTGGTGCTGGTATACCTCATGCTACGCAAGCGGCAGTGTTTCTCGTATGTTTTCATTTTATGAGGAGAAACAGCTCGTCTTGCTCTTCCTGAAGCCATAGCACTGATGATCACAATCTGTAAAGTTGGGTATCTAGCGCACAAAATGAAGACAGCAAATTGTTGATGGAGCCTCAGTGGCTCCGTGTATTAATACTAAACAACATGGCAGTATTTAGTGTGTAAAACCTCTTGAACCATCATACAATTAAGGTAGAATATTGTAAATGTTTTTTTAGTATAGGAAACATGTTGTTTGTGAGTGAAATGGCTTGAAAGATGTTTTTCCTCAGATCAATTTCAATAATGGACTCTTTGTAAGTATTAAATAATTACTAAATACACTGACAATAATGCTAAAACACAGCTTCCCTTCCTCTGCAGAGCAGTTTTCTGAATGTTGATGAAATAGGTCAATGAATGTCTGGTGCAGTCCTCTCAGGCTGCTCTGGAAGTGCAATATGATATTTAGGTGCAGACACATTCAGAAAAAAACTCCTTTGTTGCCATAACTACAGTATATAATACTATTAACTGGTAAAACTTTTTGTATATATACACAGGAAAAAAGGGATTTTATATGATCCCTCTTTTTTTATCTCAGTACTTATTGTGTATATATTTATTCAGAGAACGGATGTGGGTCATTGTTTTTTTTTTTTATTACCATATATATCTACATTTCTGTTATTCTTAATAATATAATGCCTTTCTCTTTTTATATGAAGTTATTCTAACAATACATGTCATGTGACAAAAAGTTATTAACATGTTTTAAATTGATGTTTTTTTGTAAAGGATTTGATGCACAAAGTGCACAATAAAGGCTCTCCAGCAGCTGCTGTTTTGTTTGTCTGAGACTTTCTTACTTTCTCGTGTTCTCTCACATGTTTTACTACTTTTCAAACAAGCTTACACAATACAAACATTCAGCCTTACAGTGGATTTGTAATCAATGGATATGAATTGTTTTAATTAAGAAATAGCAGGTCTGTCAGTGGTGGATGTGTTGAGCTGTATCAGAGATTAACTGAGCCTGTGCCAATGTTTTCTGTGTCTGTCCACAGGAACAGATGTCTGGGCATCAACCCTAACCCTGCGGACAGGAAATAGGCATGACAGGACAGCCTGGTGCAGAGAAGCTGCTCTGTCGGAAACTTGGCCACAAATTTCTAAATCCATGCTTTGATTAAAGTCAATATGAAATATCTATAGCTATACCTATTAGATTGTTTGCCATTACACATAGATACAGACATTCATGCTCCCCAGAGAATAATGGCTTTGGTGATCTCTGACCTTTCCTATAGAGCCACAGTGAGGTTGACGTTTGTGCTTTTGAGTGAAATATATCCACAGTCACTGGATGGGTTGTGATGAAACTTGGTACAGACGTTCATGTAGTGCCATCATCAGATCAAAATTTGCATTTATTCACCAGATTTGTTTATAATGATTGGGGCCAATCAGCAAATGTTAGCATGCTAATATACTAAACTAATTGGTGAATATGGTAAGCATCAGCAGTCACTGTAGGCATGCCAGTGTTAGCCTTTAGCAGAAGTGCCAAAGTAAAACCCTCACAGAGCTGCTAGTGCGCAACAAAATGACCTAAATCTGACCTCTAATAGGCTATTTCATATCATATATGACACAATTGAAGGACAATTTGTTAATTTGGTCACTTGTGGCTCTAAACTCTTCGCATGTTACAGTTTGCTCAAGAAAAACAAGGCTGACAAATCACATTCCTCTCAGTTGGTCTGTTATAAAGTGATAGTCACAGTGTGACAGTCATGGGTAGATTTCATGTGTTCATCACCATGTGACGCAGAGGCCGTCTGATAGCTGTGTATCATAAAAGACGACACTCTCTAAAGGTTCAAGTGTGCAGGTACAGGAAGGCCTGAACCTCATTTAGTTATAATTTAACCAAAGAGCCACGCCAACGTTACCGTGCTGCCCTGCTGTTCTTAAGTCTGAGGCCATCTGGTCTGGCCCTCTTTTACTGTCCCTCTCATTCTCCCTGTTATTTTCTTAGGTTTCTTCCTGAGATGTCCTTATTTAAACCCACCGGTTGTGTCAAAGTGGAGCTCCTGTCCTCTGTAGAGATGACTGAGTGAAACTGGTCAGAATCATCAATTCCAGCTTAGTGTTGATTGTGAAAGTAGTGAATAATATGTGTATTGGCCAATCACTGAACCTCTGCTCATCTGCAGATGAGTTTGTTCACTTGTCATCTGGATAAATTTGTGTTTTTGTTTTCAAAATTAGGTGTTATGAGTGATGGTATTTTTTATGGCATGACAGGATCTGTCTGTTGATTTTTAATAGTTTTTATTGGCCATTGCAATTGTTTGTATGTGTTTATCTTCATCTCATATCCGCCCTCCTCCATTTTTGTAGTCCACATATCCAATAAGACTACAAAATCCTTGGGGATGATGTTGCGCCCTTGATACACAGATGCTTTGTTGTATTGTAGTGTAGTGTTGTTTGTGTCCCTAAGATCACATAGATGATCCATGACTGTGAATTAAAATAATATTCAGAGTCTTTACACATACATGTTAATGCTTTTGATAGCAGTTACAAAAATTAGTTCTCATACTACTTCTCTGCCTTGGTGACGAGTTGAAAATGATATGTTTTGTCCATATCTTTAAAACAACACACGTCCACTTCCAAGACTTTTTTGGACGTCTCCTATGATAAGAGATCATAATCTGGTGTTTTTGAATTACGATTCCTGGAGCTTTTTTTTTTTTTCATCCTTTAATGATAGAGTTTGCATTTTCGTGGGTGAAGATCTTTTCTTTTACCATTCAGGGACTATCTTTGGAGCTTTCCTAAGAATTCAGCTTTCCTAAACTGCATAGAGTTGATTCACAGCTGTGTCACATAGCTGCAGGAGAGTCGCAAAATGTCAGCGTATCCGCAATATATGACACTACAATGGGATACTACATGGAGTCATATGACGCAGATTTATCCTTCACTTCATTGAATAGTGTTACCAGTTTTTGCAGCATCTCTGTGGTCTTGATGGTGATACATGATATCCCGTCTACATCGCTGTAAACTACTTGGCGTGGTAACTGACTCGCTCTTGTTTGGTGAACTGAGCTGCAGCACATTCAGTCAAAACAGATGACTCATATTTAATGTCGCTGCTGTCCAAATTTCGACATCTCTGACTTTTCTAAGGTTAAACACTGCATCATTTTGGGTTCTGCCCCGTCAAATTGCACACTCTTATGACAGTTTAATGTACCCTTGGCAGACAAGACCACAAGTGACCTACTTTGATGCTGTTCAAACATCCAAAGTGCAGCTGTAGTTGCAGCTCTAGTTTCACACTTTGAGAAAACTAAACACATTCCTCTCTTAACACTGTAATCCTTCTCAGGTTACCTCTGAGATATGGCCTGCTCCATATCTGGTATCAGCCTGGAGTCTAGATAAACATTTGCTCATACAGTTTAATGATAATGCCTCCTTCAGTTCATACTGGAATACGTCTCACACTGGTTTATTACACTGAAGTGCTGCAATTCACACCTAATGAATGCAATTTAATGCTGCATATAGTTTCCTAAATCAAGTTCCTTATATTTTGTATATATTTCTCCAGTAATCATCCTGTCCATCAATATTTGCGTGTGCTTTTTCGATTTCCTGCGGTATAGAAAATGGATGGAAGATATAAATATTCTGTTGAAACTTCCAAAAGCCCATTTGCAGCAGCACATCTGCGAAAAATGAAACTGTTAAAGTGCTCTCCATGTGTGTGCACACAAATTGCAATTTTAATGATATTCTTGAACGGATAGTCTGTAATAGAATATAATTTGATCTATCTCTAACATCAATGCTTCTAGTGCTGATAGGAGACTCCATTACCTGTAACATCAGGATAGAATCACCAGCCGCTGGTCACTGCCTTCCCGGGGCTAGAGCCTCCGACATAGAGGCTAGTCTGAGGGTGCAGTTCTCACGCAGACACACACATCTTATCAAAGTGGTGCACCATAACACAAGCGTCTTAGCTCTCATGCCATTCAAATGTTTCACTGAGGATTTTTCCACTTGTAAAACACTTTAATTTCTGAGTATAAGAGGAAAACATCATTCATTCATATTTATATCATTTATATTTTTATGGTGCCATTTACAAAAATTGCAAAATTGTTCCATCCTCATAGATTACAGAGACACCCAGATTTCACCTCACCACCATTCCCACCCTCCTCTCACATCTACCACCCACATGCTACTGCTGCTGCCCAGCTGGGAGTCAGACATAGAAATGAGCTATGCATGCTCACCACACAGCGATCACCATTTCTTTCCTGCTCTGCAATGTTTTTTAACTTTGAGTACTCTGAATTAATTTGTAACTTAGTTTCCTTTTATATCTATAATTATAAAAGCTAATCACTGCTCAGTTGCGTATATTCTGGTTAACAGACTAGTTTGCTTGTACTCAGTGAATGGGAATAGCCTGGTTTTAGCTTTAGTAAATCCATGAGACCCATTTCATTTGTTCCTGCACGTTTCGCTCTAAAAAAATCTTTCATTTTCAGTGGTTCACTACACACCCTTGATTTTTCTGTTGTCTCTTTCTCCGTCACCATGCGCTGATTTTTGGTTGTTAAACCTCAGGAGACCACGGCTGCATGTGTGCTTCCATTTCCCTGCCATCGATGCCATTTGAAGAATGATGCAGCCTAGTCACAAATGAAGCAAAAGGAGGTAAACCACTGCAAACCTCCTATGGCCCACCCAGATAACAGAAATAGATACTATGTGAAAAGCATTGGAGAAGTAGTGTTAAAAGCAGGGTATGCAACTTGGTGAAATCCAACACTCGCCTCACAGACTCCCTCCTCGTTAGCTTTGCTGTCGCTCTACGCATCCCACGGGACAAATGTGAGCACAGCAAAGCTGACAGCACGAGTTTAGAGAAAAGTTTCACAGAAGGTAACTTCTGCTCCGTTTGTGGCCATCAGTGGCAGAGCTCTGTGAAAAGAGGCTGTCGTTTTTATCAATGGCTCCATGTCCAATGTAACATCTCTTCTTCACATTTTGTCATATGGGACCAAATGTCTGTATGGGACCAAAAGATATCTGGGTAAGATGAACTCTTTGTGCCCTCTGTGTTAGGAAAAAAAGCTCTGAAACTGCAGCACAGAGCCTGGAAGTAGACGAACCAGAGATCTCTGTCCCCTCAGTAAATGAAGCTGTGAGGAAGACCCTTGTGACATGGACCAGTGACACATCAGACACCTTTCTGGATGCTTATGATGCAGCGTGTGACATTATCAGCGAAATCATTGGTGACCTGCCTTGCTAACCTTCATATGGCACCACCAATGCCAACTTTTTCTGGTTTGCCTCAGAACAATTTGAAAAATGATGGTCGAGCTGTGGACTGTTTAAGACAAAAGATGCCTAAAGTTTCAGAGTCAGATGACTTTGTCACCTCTGAGCTCAGCACGAAGGTGGGTGCCAGTCAGTTCCACGGGTCCCCTGAAGCTGTCTATGTCGTGACAGTGGACACATCGGCGGGGAAATTCATGCAGCAGATGCTCATGTGGCGAGATCAAATCAAACGAGTCAAAGCGACTGTAGCAGACTACAACAGCCGCTTGTTCAAGTTTGGTATCACCTGCTAAATATGCTACAACCTCCTCCCACTGTAGTGACAACTGTGGGAGTTTCAGACTCTCAAACAATGGCGACAACTGGAGCTATCCTGAGGAGGGGGGGGGGGGGGGGGCACTTTGGGTGCTTATCAACTTGTTTTAAGTTTTTCACTCTTTCTTATATGTATTACTGCTGTTCTGTATTTCCTCTTTCCCTTAATTACAATTTGATAATGATTGGCTAAAAAGTTAGAGGATCACATAGCTGCTAGCGTGGCTAAGATGTGAACTCATACTGGTGAAAAGCACAACAGGCATTACAAAACTAAGATAAAATGTAAAAATTTTTTTGCTAAAACGACAAGATTCAAGATGTTTACTGTCACTCCAGTTGTACGAGTACACTTGTATGAAATTCTTTAGTAGGGAATTCTAATATAGTAAAATACTGTACAAATAGTGCAGCTGAACCCAGTCCACACAAGCAGATCAAAATGATATTGGTGGGATGTCTCAGTTTAAATCACATCCAAATTTTACCTCATCATTATCCTAATGATTATTTTGCAGATAAACATAGTAGCCTCTTCCCTGTAAGAAAAAAGAAAGCCATTCTTTTGAATGGCTCTTGGAAAGGAACAGAGCCATAACATCCAGCTCCTTTCAATTTCTCATGACTACAGAAAGTCTGCAGTATCTGTACCTAAAATCAGCCTGTAGTCTTCTGAATTATAGGTATGGATTAACAATAAAACACTTTATAGAGGATGACAAAAAGACAAGACTTAAAATGGACTACAAAAGTAGTTTGACGTAGGCTGACTACTGTAGGTCTCTGACAGCGGAGATAATGAATAGAACAGTATATTCTTCTTTCATACAGCACTGAAGACAACCAGACTGATAATTATTCAAAGTGTGTTATTTAATATCATCGCAGATTTCCGAGCCTTCATCATCGGGGAGCACACATGCTCAGACCGTCTCCAGGGGAGCTCCTCCAGGGAGCCCTCAAACCTGCCTCCTGTTTCCCGTGTTGCCAGGACAACAGACAGCGAGCTGGCAGCACATGAGTCAGTGTCTCATAGCAACAGATTGGCTTCAGAATCCCATTCCCGACCAATCAGGAGCGCAACGCTTGTAGAGGAATTCCAGTAGTTGCTCCACTCTAACGTGTAGGAGGAGAGGGGGTGGGGCCACGTGTGTCCTGTGGTACACAAAGCATCCTTCAGTGCAGAGTAGATTAAAGAGGTGGCTCACACAACGGGTCACCTGCGGTTGGTTGTCAGGCAGATCTATAACACACACATGCACAGACTCACACTTTTTGAATTCAAGTTAACACATACACTTTAATTGCGTCTGGATCAGGAAATGAAAACGTTTCTCACACCTCTGCTGGATGGAGTGGTTGTTTTTTGTACCACTGTGCTCTGAGACAGTGTTCAAAGAACAATGGAACATTAACAGGGAAATTGTGGGCTTGTGTTTTATAATTCTATTAAATACTGAAACAGTATTTCAATGAAATGCCGAAGAATGTCCACATTTAAGCATCAGAGGCTCACAGAGTACACATATAGCCATGACCCTTTGACTCCATTGTTCTCCCATACACAAATAATACCTTGAGGGCATAAATAGTCATTGGATGTCAGGGAAATCAGGGTAAACATTTCATCTTTTCAGGAAGAGAGCTTGAACTTTTCTTTTCTGTCCATGTCAAATATTTATATTGAACAAAAATTAAAAAAGGAATTAAACAAGGAAAAAAGAAAGAAAGGAAGGAAAGGAAAGAAAGAAGGAAGGAGGGAGGGATAGATGGAAAGAGGGATGGAAGGAAGGAAGGAAGAATGAGGGAAGCATGGAAGGAAGGATAGAAGAAAGGAAGGAAGATATGAAGGAAGGAAGGAAGGAAGAAGGATGGAAGGACAAAGGGATGAAAGATATGAAGGAAGGAAGGAAGAAAGGAGGGGAGGATGTATGGAAGGAAGGCAAGAAGGAAGGAAGGATCGATGGAAAGAAGTTTGGAAGGAAGGAAGGTATGAAGGAAGAAGGGACGGAACGAGGAAGGGAAGAACGGATGTTTAGAGGTTTTCCACACTGCGGGGTATCTTTACTTGCTGTGTCCTTTCACCCAGATGCCAGCTTTCAGTAATGTTGGGGAGGAGCAAATGACTGACAGAGTTTTCCACAAGTTCAACTGAGCTCACAAAACATTCTGGATATTTGTATAGAATCCAAATAGCTTCTGTGATAAAAAAAATATTCTCACCAAACCATGAAAAATAATAAGAAAAAAAGTAGGAAAGTAATTCAGATGCAAAAGAACCGAGTGTTAAAACATTATCTATAACAGTAATCTGTAAAATCCATTTTGGCCTCTGCACTCCATCAAAATAAAAAAAATGTTAAGGCTTTGACAAGAGCACAGTGGAGGGATTTCACAACACCGCAGTATTCCTCTTTTTGCTGCTGCATGAAGGCATTCATTTGTTTCTGTCTTGATTACTGTCCCAACAAATGTCTGAAATGATCATTCCAGTGAGATTATATGTGTACAATGATTGTGAGTACTCTAACTCTTTAGGACTAGTAGAACAACCATACAATGATGAGTTTTTTGAACATGTGACATAAAATCAGACACATTTGATGCATTTGCAGTCTTCAGTGTGAGTTCTGGTGGTCCAAAAATAATCTCTTAGACTCTACGTATCACTCTTACATGAATGTAAAACAATGTGAATTTATAAACAACTCACAACCTCATGTTGTTCCTCTCAGCAATCTGAAGGTTATTTTCCAGTTGACACGGATACAAACCAACATCACAATGAGTAATGTGTCGATTATGGTCAAACCTGTTGTGGCAGCCTGTCTATTACAAAAACAAGCTATACTTTGAGTTCATATACTTCCTGTGGAAGTCACCCTCTTGTCTATATGACACTGCCTATGGCTGCCTGTCAGAGCTCAGGGGCTGTCAGTGAAATATAGCACAGGGTGGTAAATTTAACCCTGCTGGGGCAACTCCCCCCTTTTTGAGTCGACTCCTGGAGTTCCTGAGTTGGGGGAGTTGGCTGCACAGGGGAGGTGTGCATGTGGAGGCCCAGATAGGGCCAGCGTAACCTTTCCTCCAGATTCTCTAACTAAGTTGAAGCGTCCTGCCCCACTTATATCACAAACAGGCTGCTGTACTTAGACCCGGGCTGCCTGTCATGCCTGCGTTCAACTCGTTTTCCCCCATAACTCCTCCCTCCTCCCCTCTCTTCTCGCTAACTGCCAGTGCTGCAGCGGCACTGCCACAGCTCCAAGCCCCCGTTGCTCCCTGAGGTCATGCTTACGTGAGTCATCCTGAGGCACGGCCTTCGACAGCAGCCAGGCACTGCCAAGGCTGGGCTGACACACCTGCTACACTCCCTTCTGCTGAAGGCAAGCTCACCACAAACTCCCAATTTACCTGCTTCAGACGAGGGAAAGATACAAGGTTTGTTTACATATAAGCAGGAAAGACCAGAGACAGAATATTAAATGTGCATTTTGCTTATATTGAATTGGTAATATTTCTTAAAGCCTTTAATTGGTGCCTTTTTTTTCATATGATGGCTTGCAGATGTTCAGTGGGACTTCGGTGACACATTTTTTTCTTTGTCCAAACGCTGATGGTGATGTAACAGCATATTTAGGTCAAGACCAATTTGAATCCTCTGACATGTACTTGTTGGAATGGTCCCATAGAAATGGCCACACAATAGGCCATAGGAAAAAGCAGCCCAACATACATTAACATTTACATAAAGTTTAAAGCATATATTTAGCATCAGGAGAACAAAGCACAATGTCCTTCTCTCTGCACCCAGGTTATCAGTGCAGTGCATCTGCAGACTTGTATGCCTTTTTTATTTGTTGCAGAAGTAACAATAATCATATAAATCAAAAATCTAGTCCATATGGATATAAATGGGGCACTGAGGTTAGCTCCACCCTAGAATTTCTTTAATAGTGGCTACAGCCACAGACAAAACAAGTGTCAGTGTGGTCAGGAGTGGGGAACTGCAGCTACACTGATGGTTAATTTATGCACCACTGAAAGAGTTTAATTAATGGCCTCTGATGAGTGACCAAAAATCAAATGCTTTAGAAGGGCTAATGTATAGTCATTATGGTAACATGGTAACGAGCCACAATGACAATATGGTTAAAACAAAGCATTTTACTCACATAGAAGCTCACTGACTTTGTGTTTTTGTTATGAAATGTTAAAGTGATGACAGTGACGTGCTTGTTGTTGTGCTTTGTCTGCGTGAAAACTGCACAAACAGCTCCAAAGCAACAAGGCACAAACCTGCTCTGGATCTGCCACTGGTGGTGCGTTCAATGGTTGTGGGAAAACTGATACAAATGACATTCCTCCAGGGCCCCCTCACTCTAAAGTTGACAATAGGGCATGAAAGGTTTCTTTGGGTGGACCTTTTACATTAGCAGCAAGGAGTTAGATCCAGTAAAAGGGAACGTGCCTACGCTATCTTTCCTTAAGAGTTTCTGTCAGAAGAAGAGAGCTTAGTCAAACTCAGCTAACTTCCTCAAAAGTGGGTTGAAATAATTTAGTCATCTTAAGTGAAACCTTTTCATTTTGGCCATATATAGTCATATTTTCCCTTTATCCAAAAATATAATAGAATTCTGTGCAAATTGTCAAACTGTGTGCAGCAGGAAAAGAAATTACACAAACCCGTATACATGTGCACCACTCATGCAACATTAAGCAGTTTTTTAATGCAATCCTTGGTGTTCATAGAACATACTTTGAAATAATCAAAAATATATTTACCATAAGGAAAGTTTTATATATCTGAATAAAGACTTATAGAGGAACTATGAATGACTATGAACGAATGACTATATCTTATAGAAAATGTTGATATTATGTCTTGTCAAATCCAGTAAAAACCTGTGGCACATTAAGACATGCAACATATGTTGTAATTCACATTTAAGGAACCACAAAATGTTCTGACAGAGTAAAACAAAGTGCACTGTAGTCTCATCAGTCACCAATTAACCTAACCTAACCTACATGTCTTTGGACTGTACCTGGAGTACCTGTAGAGAACCCACCTTCTTGCTGTGAGGTAACAGTGCTAACCACCTACCACCTACTGCCTCAGTAGGCCATGTGTTATGAATTTCTAAGGCTTAAATCAGTATCATTAGTTTTGATCAATACAGTCAAACCTAAATAGTATTATTCTGAGACTACAGTGCACCTGGTTTCATTCTGTCAAATCGTTTTGTGGTTCCTCAAAAGTGGATTATATAAAATCATATTGCATGTCTTACTGTGCTAAATGTTTTTACTGGATTTGACAAGACAGAAGATCAACATTTTCAACAAGTGTGTCACTTATATTGCAAATCTTTATTCAAATGCATAGAGTTTCCCTCATGTTCAATATACATATATATTCTTTGATTATTTCAAAGAATGTTCTCCTGGTTTTATTCTGTCAGATCATTTTGTGGTTCCTCAAATGTGGATTATCTAAAATTATGTCTTACTGTGATTAATGTTTTTAATGGATTTGACAAAATTTTCTATAAGTACACAATTTACCTTGCAAATCTTTCTTTATTCAAAAGTATAAAACTTTTAACTATAAAACATATTTATTTTATTTCATTTATATATTTCTTTATTTCAAAGAATGTCATATAAAACACCAAGGATTGCATTTTAAAAACTGCTCAGTGTTGCAGATTTGGTTTAGATTCTGCAATTGGAATTTCTATTCATGAACATACATTAACAAGCAGCATGCCGACTAGACATATGTCTAAAATATTTTCTCTCTTTTTTCTGATGTCCTACTTTACTGCATTAGACGCGCGGTGGTTGTATTTCGTCCCCTGCAGTGTGAAGTCCCACGGCCCGTGGAGGCAGCATAGACTGGCTCGACCTTTCGCCCAGTTTGGCGGACGCCGGTTCACCGGGTTTACCCTGACACTGCTGACTCCCACAGACACGCCCACCGTCGGCCACGCACCCCGTTTCCTCCAACCCGCCCGTGAACACGCACTGTTCACGCGTCGCCTGCTCTCCCATTGGCTGGAGCTCCGCACACACTCAATTCTGATTGGCCGAGTGTTGCCACCCGCCGGTGCGTGTTGTGAGTTTTGTTTTCCTTTTTTTTTCTCCTCCTCTCTCCTCCCCATGTTTTACACACACAGCTGAGAGAAAAGGGAGCCAGTCAGAGAAAAAAAACCGACCTCAACCCAACCCCAGCACGGGCAGCAGCACTGGAAACCGCCGTCTCTTTGTTCAGTGCTGGATTTGACAACAAAAAAGTGACATTTAGACACTTTATTCTTCAATGCCGTCGCGAAAATTCACAGAGATGGACTCAAACGGGGTAAGACAAATTTTTAAAAACTGTCACCTCAGCACAGACACATTTATTTTGCCGTCCAGCAACATTCACTTGTTTACTAGGTGATTTCATATTTCAGTTTTTCGAGCATCAGCTAAACTCCTCATTTACGTATAATTTGATTAATCTTATTTTGTGTCACGTTATCGTCCTGGTGCTGACAAATCAACCGTTTTAAAAATCAACACTTTTGCTTCTATTACATATTTGTTTCGCATTTTAGCGAGGTTTTAAATCTTTAAAATGCATAACTTATGTAACTGATATCTGATAATAACACTTAAACACCAGCGAAAGCCTGTCAGCATCGATACATTGTTTTAATGGGTTTAGTTCATGTGCAGGCTCAGTAATATGTTTAACGCACTGTGAAAATGTTTGATAAAGTTGTAACGTAATAAGCCTACTTCCTGATGTAAACCCGCTTTATGGGGATTTCACATGGCTCATCTCGGCAGCACGTCACTGTTTGGTCTATATTTGGCGATGGGAGGTGTCCTGGCTCTGAGCCCAGGGCAGTGCATGCTGGGCTGGGGTGTAGTCACCAGCACCCCTCCCGCCCTCCCTCCCTCCTTTATTGGCCGGGAACTTTAGATTGAGGAACAGTGACAGAGCAGATGATAACTGGAAATAGATTTTTTTCCACTCTGGCTAATAGAATAGAAAGTGTGCCATTGCTTGGATCCACGCCAGGATCAGATCTGAGTCAAAGTTGAATCAACAGAGTGGATCATGCGGTTGGAAATAACACCGATAACACAATGATGTGGCTTAACTGAAGTGCTTTCATTTCGTCTCCTTTGTCTGATGTTTATTTGTTGTTCCTTTCAGGCTGAGTGTGTGGATCATTGCGGCTCCTACGCCAAGCGAAGGAGGCATGACAGCGACCAGTCTGTGTCCAGTGGAGCCTGCGTTCTGGAGTACACGGACCTGGAGGCAGCTGAGGCGCTGGTGTGTATGAGCTCCTGGGGTCAGAGCCACTTCCTCGGCAGCAACAGGCCGAACCCTTGCAAGCCCCGACCCCTCACCCCGGCTTCTGACTCCTGCGACTCCCTCTCGCCGCCAGAACTTCCAGAGCCCCCAAAAGACTTTGTGTCCCTCTCCTCCCTGGTAAGTGACACATCCTGCTGTAAAGTCAGAACTCTTAAAAAATATGTATGTTAAATTTGCAAAATTGAGTTGTTCCCCCTTTTTGCAGTAGTTTGAGCTGGAAACAGGCAGTGAAATCTGGTATAGCTGATAGCTGATGTTTGATTAGTAAACACAGTCATGAGAGCTGTGGGTTGTATTAAACCCTATGGCCTTTTGATATGAATACGTAAAGATAACTGTGGCCGTGGTTTATGACATGAGGCTGGCAGGTGAGACGTGCTCCAGCAAGAAAAGCCTTGATACAATAAGGTCGGCTTGACCTTCAAACAAAGTTCCTCCTCGCAAGCGGGGTCATAAAAATCACAGTTTATAGCTCAAAGTGATCATTATTCTTGTGTGTACCTGCTTGCCACCTGTGATACTTATCTCTGCAAACAGTATCCCTTGTAAAACTAGAGAATCCCTCCATGTCAGTACAGTGGTAGAGGGCTAATGGCTCTAATGCTCTTTCCGTTCTCTTTCCAGTGTATGACTCCCCCGCACAGCCCCAGCTTTGTTGAGACTTTAACATCCAGCACTGCGCTCCAGTCCAGCTCTGGCCTGGCTGCGTCCTCACAGCACTGTGGGTCCGGGCTCCATCAACCTGTCCTGGCACCCATTGGTGAAAAGACCCCCTCCCTTCCCCCTCCGCCACTGCCCTGCAGAGCCATGGCGACCAGCGTCATCCGCCACACTGCAGACAGCACCCCCTGTCAAGACCACATTCCAGTGGCCCCCAATCCAGAGAAAACTACGGACAAAGTAAGGGCTGCAGTAGTCTGCCAGCAGCAACTACAGCGACAGCAGCAACTCCTTACAAAGACTGAGCTGATAAGCACACCTCCATCCCCCCCTGCTCCTCTCACACTCACATTATCTGCTTCAAAAACAGAGCAGCAAGCCAATCCCACAAAACCCTGTTTGGACAGTTTCTCCACCCCCGTTCCTGTCAATACGCAACTGCTAAGCAGCCCACCCACTCCCTCCGCTTCCACAAGCCTGTCCCCACAGTCAGTCAGCAGCCCTCAAATCATCTGCCAGATGTTCCCTGTGAGCAGCCAATCAGGAATAATCTCAGCCTTCATCCCTGGTGCCGTTCAGACATCCAGTACTGGGATTCGCACCACAACCACACCCATCCTCCCCCAGCCCGCCACAGCTAACGCCGCCCCTGTCCAGCAGTCCCTCATCGTGGGCTCCGCGGTGCCCCAGGGCACGGTAATGCTGGTTCTCCCTCAGTCCTCCGTCTCTCAGCCCCCTCACTGCTCTCAGACTGTCATGACCCTGGGCAACACTAAGCTGCTACCTTTGGCCCCGGCCCCCGTCTACATGCCAGCGGGCCCCACTGGCGGTACAACAGCCACAAAGATGGACTTTTCCCGCAGGAGAAACTATGTCTGTAACTTCCCAGGCTGCAGGAAGACATATTTCAAGAGCTCACACCTCAAGGCTCACTTAAGAACACACACAGGTGAGGGTTCACTGAATATAGAAGGGTTTGGTTTGGTTGATGCTCATGAGGATTCGGTATCAAGTGTGACCACAAATGAGTGTTGCATCCTGTTTGTAAACCTTTCCTTGGCCTGTTTATTCTTGATGGGAAGAGAGTGAGCTCATTGTTATGTGTCAGACGCGGGCGGCATGGTGTGAAGGTTTTATGACTCACTTGCTGACTCCTTACTTTCCTGTTTGTCACTCTGTTTCCCTCCTGTAGGTGAGAAGCCTTTCAGCTGCAGCTGGGACGGCTGTGATAAGAGGTTTGCCCGCTCTGACGAACTCTCCCGCCACCGGCGAACACACACCGGCGAGAAGAAATTCGTGTGTTCCGTTTGCGACCGGCGATTCATGCGCAGTGATCACCTCACCAAGCACGCCCGTCGCCACATGACCACAAAGAAAATTCCCTCCTGGCAGGCTGATGTTCGGAGCCTGAACAAAATGGCTGCTAGCAAAACACATCCTTCAAAACCTGGCCTTGCCACACTAAGCATGCTGGTGCCTGCCGGCTCAAAGTAAGACAATGAACCATCCTACCCACTCCCAAGATGCCACAGGGACACAGGGAGCAGCCAAGCACACACGGCTGCTGCTATATTACTCATGGGAATAAAAGAAAAAACATGCACTGGACTCTTTTTTTTTTCCTCTCTACTGCTCATTTGTACATGTTTTTTTCTCTTAAAGGATGCTTTTGTTTACTTGGAAATAATTGATGATATGTATGCACTCTTGCCAAAGCCTTTGTATGAAGTTTGTCTTATACATTTCACCTTCTCCACCTCTGCAAGACTTTTGATCAACAGTATCAGCACACTTTGCTTGTGTTGACACTAATATACAGTGTATATATATATGTCTATGTGAATGTATTGTTTATTTGTTGTAAATGCTTTTATTTGTCATATCTGGGAAAATGTTAACATGAAAAACAATGTAAATATGACTATTAATCATCAGTACTATGATTATACCTTGATTGTATCTCCCTGTCTAACTTTTCATATTATTTAATACGTATTTGTAATAAACAAAAGATCAAGTGAGATAGTCTCTGTGCAGTTTGTGACCTTTCCAATGTCTATTCCAGGAAAAAAAGTGTGGGATCTCGGTAGAGTCAGCACTCTTTCCCGGTTGTCTCATGCAGAAATGCAGTGAGTGGTGCCTGCCCACATCCTGTGTGCGTCACACTGTGACTGCCTCCCACCGCCGCCCTCTTTTGGTCCACCGGCTGAATGATTTTTTTTTTTTTGGGGGGGTGGGGGGTTGTTATAAAAGCTCTTCTGGTGAGACCATCTAGGGACATTGTGTCCAGTTCATTACCTCAGAGCAACAATGCTTGATGAATTCAAGCAGATAAGACAGACAGAGATTTGTTTGCTTTGTGTTGGAGTTTAGGAACTGATCATTTGAGCCCATTCAGCTCTTGTCACATGGGAACAAGGAGGCGGTGAGGCTGTGTGATTCTTGCATAATCCACCTCTGAGTGTCAGTCACTGAAAAGTCGCTAATCAGCCTGGTATAATTTGGCAAACAGCTCCTGTTCTTGTTAGAGGTTACAAAATGAAAGGAGAAAGTTGGTAGTGTTCATAAAGTCTAGACATTCCTTTGCTATTCAAATGAGCATGCAGTGTGAGGACATTTCTGACTGGAGAAACTGGGAGGATGCAAGTGGAAATTTGACAAGGTTAACAATAAAAAGAGCCCATTGAGATGCTGCTGGACTAACACTGGCTCTCTGTGCAGCCTCCATCATCTCCCTCTCCCACACGTTCATAAGCAGTGGTCCCATACCCAGTAACAGGCCACCTCTTCCAATCAGACACAGAGAAATATGAACTGTTGGGGGTGCGACCAATCACCACTCCTGCCTGCTCACCCGCCCCTTTGCCTTACTGACCGACATACTCACTGGCTGCGTGCCACCTCAGTGCTGGTCTACAGCGACACCTGGTGGTAGCTACACATCACTGCACAATTTACACTGGAGAGCGTCCTAGTTTTAAGATAAAGTTATAAGATATTTGACACGTTTCTATAGTATAAACAAGTATAATAGTATAACAGGGTAGGTGCTTTTAAACGTGTACATTTGTATGGCAAACATTACTTGTTATCGAGGATTCAAATAATTCAGTTAACTTAAAATCAGAATTCTAAGTAAGCGAATGCGTAAAAGTAAATTGTTTTAATGTTTTTTTTTTTTTAAATGCATAAACTACAGGATCACTGATGAGTTATTAATGTCATCCAAAGCCCACTGCATAACCATGGACCTTAAACTGTGGATCAGTGCTTTTGACTTAAAGCTAGTTTTAAAGGCAATTCCTCTGTCTTCTACTTTTTAATTATAGCCTACTAATAAATAAACAACCCAAAATTAATGTAGGAGCTGTCTAGGATGGTCCCAGATAATGTGCACTTGTCTATCGTACTTCATTCAGGCATATTTAAAGATATTTAAATAGTTAAACAAAATAGGGGAAGCGCCTATTTGTGCCAAAGCCTGTTTGCTTCTATAAAGTAGTTCATGATTTAGCTGTCTCTGTTTTAGGATCATGGTATTGTGCATGTTGGCTCACTGTCACACTGTCACATAACTACTGAGCACCATTCATAACGCCTGCTGTGATCCCAATAACATTTCAAGATGTCTGCTCTTATAATTCACAGTTGCCAAAAAGTGAAGTAATTGCCAAAAAAAGCCAACTTAATCAATGAATCAATTGAAAGATTGAGTTTTTTTTTTCTTTCTTTTCTTTAAATAGACTAGTCTAACGGAGCTTACGGGTTTACTGGGATAACTAGAGAATTAAACATCTTGATTCTTCAGTCAAAACCCGGCGAGAAAAACATTTCTCGGGGAAAAGTTTCAGTGCTGCACCGCCGACCCTAGTGTTGCCATGGTTACATTAACACAACTAAAGCTGGGGCGGTCCTACAAGCTACAACATAAATAAATGGACCTAAAACGACATCAAATTGTGTCTTTTGTTGTTTGAATTCAGCTAACTTCGCTGACCTGTTTCATTTGGGCCGCTAACTTTCATCCGCCTGAGTATTTCTACCGGTGAGTTAATGATCAGCATGGAGGCTGGAGAAAAGCTGAAAGAACTGAACATGACAGTGGATGAAATCGACAGGTTGACAAAAGCTTTTAAAGACGAGAAATTCAAGGAAATGCTGCGCGATTACGCCCGAGAGCTGTCAGACCCTGAAAATAAGAAGAAGTACGAGGAGGAGATCAAACTTTTGGAGCAGGAGAGAGGAAACACGATTGACTTTATCCACCCGGAACCATTTAAGGCTCTGAAGACGAGCGTGAACGGCAAGCAGAAGTGTTTTATCAACATCTGCTCCAATGAAAAAGTTGGAAAGCCTGAATGTAAATGGGGGGAGTCGGAGGACGGCCGCAGAGGACAGTGCTGGTCTCTGCCTCACAGTCTGCACCCAGGGAAACAAGACACGGATCCAAAGGGGAACAAGTTCATGATCTATGATGTCATTTTCCACCCGGACACTCTCCACGTTGCAAGCAAAAACAAGAGATTCATGGATATGGTGGACAGCACAGCCATGCAGGCGGTCCAGGATGCTTTTAAAGTGACTCTGGATAAAAGCAACGTGAGAGAGATGAGTATGAAATACAAAGGCACCCTGCAGCCTTGTGTCATCCGAAAACCCATACCTGGATATAAACCCAAGGTGCCCCCAGAGAAGCCTGACCCTCTTGCGTTCCAGTACCCAGATGAGAAAAGACTCAGCAACCCCACAGAGTCACCTGCAGCAAAAGACAGCAGTGAATCTGAACCCAAAAGCTTCCAGATCCACTCCCAGAAAGCAAAAGAGCCGACCAAGCCAAACTACGCTGTAAGATATCGATCTTTCATTGATCTACAGGACTTCAGGTGCTCTAGAGACTCAGGCCAAAGCCCCAGGCCTAAAGAGATAGTGGTGACCATCGACCTGCCGCTTCTGAAGGCCGTCACAGACGCCAGCCTTGAGGTGAAAGAGAGGAGGCTGCTGCTGCTAGAGTCCAAGAAACCAGCTTACAGACTGGAGCTGCCCTTAGCCTACCCTGTGGATGAAGACAAAGGAGAGGCCAAGTTCAACAGACAGAGAGGACAGCTCATAGTCACACTGCCCGTTCTTCCCTCTGATGGAGCGTTTGAGTTCACTGCAGGGCCTGCTGAGACGGACACTAGTGATGGCGAGAGGCAGGAGGAGAAAAGTGAGGCGGAACAGGGAGATAAATGGGAGGAGGAGGAGGAGAGAGAAGGGCAGAAAAGTGATGAGGAGGAGGTAGAGGAGGAAAGAGGTGTTGATGAGGAGGATTTGAAGCAGCCGGGAAGGGTGGGGAAAGATGAAGAAGAGGAAGAAAGGGGTGTGGAGAGAGGAGAGGAGCAGCAGAGGGAAGGAGAAAATAGTGAAGAAGAGGAGGAGGAGGAGGAAATTGGGGCTGAGATGGCAAAAAGGAAACGAGACAGCCAAAACGGCGTAGAAGAGGAGAAACAGACAGAGCAGAAGTGGGAAAATGAGACAGAAGTTGGAAAACTGAAGCTACAGAAATGGGAGCAACATGAAGAGAAAAATGACAAATTAAGGGAAGACGGATGTGACAGAGCAGCAGAGAAAAAAGATTCTGGCGTAACACAGTTTCAGTGTGACGCTATCAACGAATGCAGAGACGCTTCTGCTGAAGAAGAAAACTCACATGTGGCTTCACCTGAAACAGAAAACAAGCCTCTTTTAATCAGTGCTGAACATTCAAGTAGCGAAGGAAAAGAGGGAGACATCAGCCTGAACACCGAGGAGGAGACTGAAAAGATGGGAGAGGACGTGCACGCAGATGAGGAGGTGAGACGAGTCCTGACAGTTGAAGAGAAGGTGCAAGTGTGCGTGACCAAACTGACATTTTTCTCTTCTAGGTGGAAGCAGATGCTGCATTCCTACATCACAGCTCCACTGAGGGACACCAGACTGCTACTGCGTCTCCTGTACCAGCTCTCCCTCAAAGCCAGGACAACATGAAGGACCGCCAGAGGACCGAGGAGTCCAGCGAGATGCCTGCAACACACAAAGCGGACAGGTCAAGCGGAGCGGGTTCAGGCAGCGGGCTCTCCCTCTGCTCTGAGGGCGGAGAGGCCACAAGCTCATCGAGGGGGGAGGAGAAGGGGAGCGTAGATGAAGATGACCTGTCAACGCAGCAAGTCTTCCAACGCCTGGCGCAGAAAGACGAGCCGCCGCCTGTATTATTGAGGGAAATTGATGAAGACGGAAACGAAAAGATAATCAGTGACCACACCACATCTGCTGGCTTTGTCTTCCAAAACTCCCTGATGTACGAGCTGGACTGAGCACCGTATTATATCAGTTATAGTCCGCAGTGTGTGAAACAGTATTAAATGTTCATTCTTTCAAAGCCTGATCTTCCTCTTTACTCACTTAGTCCAAGTGCACAAAGAAAATGACAAGAATAAGTTTAATGCTCCAGAATAAAATACTTGGGACAACATCATGAATGCTTTTATTTTATTGACTTTTTCCACATGTATATATAAAAATTTTGGGTCATTAGCACAGTAAAAACAAATTCCCTTTGGGAAACGCTCATGGACCCTGAGGCACTGTGTTCAGGAAGAAACTAATTTGTCTAATTTCTTAATTCCCCTGCCGAGAAGAAGTGGGTCAGTGGGGGAACCTGCAGTGAGCTCTGTTAGAGGCATGAAGGACAGAGGAGACAATGTGGGACACTTAACAGCAGCACTGGAAAAGTGTCACTGTGCGATGGTTCCCACTATAGTACATCAGTGCCACTCAGTTACAGATGGAGCAGGTAAGTGGGAAGTGCATTATAAGTTGAGTGTGAGTGTAAAACAGGCAGCTTGAAGCACTTATAAAAACAAAGCTTTTTAAAGGCATTACCAGAAAACTGAGATTACCACTGGGGTATTTACTACTCAGGTTCCTCTTGCTGCTGTCTAATCAGATACCCTCCCACAGTATCGCACAACATGCAAACTACTGCAAAAATCCACAGCAATTTCCAGCTGTAGGCATCTTTCCTGTCAAATAAAAGAGTTTGTTCCTCCTCATCTGATGCCTCTCTGGAGGGAGTTGTCTAAAAATTCAGAGTAGCAGGAGAGGGAGCAGAAATGCTGCTGCACCGGAGCACCCGTGCCCCCCATGTCGTCCACCAGGACCACCGTGTGAGACACTTCGTGCAGGTTCATGCTGACCGCCGTCTTGATGTAGAAACTGATGCAGACGCGGCCGCAGGCGCAGGTCTTGGCTACTTCGAGGTCCTGACACAAGTGGGCGGGGATGAGGTGAGGTCCGTAGGGTATCCTGTGAGGTGAATCGGAAAGAATGAAGTTAGAAGAACTCCTGAATCACAGCGAAGACAAAGTACGGTATAGTGAGCGTGTTTCGTTCTAACCTGAGGTCGGCCACAGCTCTGGAAGCCAGCTCTTGAAGCGGAAGGGGGAATGTGAGTTTCATGGTGTGGTCCAGAGGGTTTGGTTGGACAAACGGATTTCCAAACATGTCCAGGTTCTCCAGGCTCAGCTTACGGAAGTCACTGGGCAACACAGCCAGCTGGTTATGCGCCGCTGAGAGGAACCTCAGCTTTTTGAGTCGGCCAATGTGGAAGGGCAAAAAAACGAGCTCGTTGTCGTCCAGTTTGAGGTTCACTAGTTCTCGGAGCTGGCAGAACTGAGCGGGGAGGGACTGCAGTCGATTCTGGCTGAGGTCCAGGAGCTGGAGGGTCTGCTGCAGGGTGGACAGGCACAGGGCCTCACTGAAGGCCTCCAGGTGGTTGTTGTGGAGGATGAGCTCAGAGAGGCAGCTGAGGTCACCGATGGTGGCTGGGAGTTTCTTGATGTGGTTGTTACTGAGGTCTAGCTTCCGGAGAGCTGCAAAAACAAAACAGAAAAATGCCACCACTTAAAACTACTCAAACTATTCAATATTACACTTCAATGAAGCTGAAGGACTTGGAAGAGACTAAATTTATAAATGGTCAAAGTCAGAGCAGAAGAGGTCAAAATATTGTTACTTTTTGTAACTGCAACTCAGTAGTGTTATTTTCTCAAATTATGAAAAGCTCCCTTCAGAGTCATAGAACACATGATACTGCTATTTTTGGTGGAATGCCCCTTTGAATTTGTCAAACCGGACACTTATCAATGCTCTGTTAACCTGTCTGTGAAAATAATAGGGAGTAAAGTCCAAGAACAGACTAAAGCACTAACAGACTAATATAAATTTCAGTAGGTAGCCAACAACACCATCGACTCAGTGCACCTTTAAGGGAGAGCATCCGCATGTCCACTCGTGACAGTTTGCAGTAGGAGACCTGCAGCTGCTCCAGAGAGTAGGGGAAGTTGGAAGTGAGGGGGTAGTCCTTCTTGGAGACGATGGTGAGCTTCTTCTTGGGTTGCTCTACGTCTCTGGCGCGAACAGGAGTGAGCGTGGAGAGGGGAAGGCTGCTCGTGTCACTTCCTCTGTCTGCCAAGCGAGCGGCTGAGAGGAAGTTCTTTAAGCTATTTGCGTCTGCCTATAAAAATAACAACACATAAAGTGACAGGTGGGTTAATAGATTAATAGGTGACTGAAACAGCAGACTGGCAGCATCTTCTCAGGTGGTGACGTGTGGCCGGATTCCTTGAAATATCCAACCTAAATTCACTGGCCTGGAATATCTTGACACACTTTGTTTGAATGAACACGATGAACTCTCTGCTGTTGGGAATATTAATGTAAGTAACTCCGGTTTAGATGCAATTTTGTGAATACTTGTACAATCCAACATGGTCAAAAATCATAGATAAATAAAAAAAAAAACAACCAAAGGCAGACTAATGTATTCATTTAGTTTCTACTGATGGTGTCTTGGTGTTTATATAACTGTGACAAT
This sequence comes from Pempheris klunzingeri, assembly GCF_042242105.1. Lineage (NCBI taxonomy): Eukaryota > Metazoa > Chordata > Actinopteri > Acropomatiformes > Pempheridae > Pempheris > Pempheris klunzingeri. Next base: position 12,670,747 of record NC_092024.1, on the reverse strand, counting down.
ATTTCTCAAAATGTGGGAGCTTCTGTTTTCACTGTTTACCTGTCTACTGCGGTGTCAGCCTGTTTAAAGGTGTGAGAGTGTTTCTGTCAGCGCAACAGGCTGAACCATGTTAGATTCTAGGTGAAAGGTCGCCGCTGCCTCAAAACAGCCAGGAGGGCTTTTTGAGGCAGCAGCTGGAGACAATGAGGCCGCTCTGGTGTCTGTTCAGGCATCAGCTGCAGTCAAAACAACTGTTTGTTTTGTCTGTCTGATGCGTAAGTGAGTGGTAAGCTTGACCATACTGTGTGACAAATCTTCCAAAGAAACGAAACCTGAAAATCTCATTCTGGGGAAAGAAAGACAAAAAAAAAAAAAAATCAACCAGTTGTTGCTTATACAGGCCTTTAAACTCAGACTGGAATGACACCATGGTGGACGTCATACCTTACTCAAACAGATGTCAACAGCGGGTTCCTTTAGTCTGACGGTGGCCTTGCCTTCCTCCACAAACCACGTGAAAAACTTCTCTATGTTGTCTTTTAACTGCAAGAGAAAGTTGGCAAATGTCAGTGAGGGAAAAATACATTTCACAACATCAGGGCGGATACACATCATCATTCAAAGAGTGATTCAATCTCCCAACGAGTGCAGACAAGAATACTGAAAGCATTTTAAACCTTTTTGTCAACATGCAGGTTTACATCTTTTCAGAGCTACAGCCTTTTAAAACTGGAGTAGGAGCTTCTAAGGAACACCTGAAGGCAGCATTTGAAACCATGAAAACAACACGTCTCAGGTTTCCAAACTAGGTCTTGATAAAGATGAATAATTGAAAAAGATTTAAGTGGCTCAGCTTTAGTTAATTAAAAAGGAAAGATACAGTCAATAAAGGTTGATAGAATGTTTTGCTAATGATGTTTGTAAGTGTGGCAGAGGATCTGGTTGCTTGACTGACAAAACAAATAACATGAATGACAAGGTTTTCGATCTTATCAAACTTTACTTTTTGTAAGAGCTAAGAGGAATGTAGCATGTAAATCCATTCAAAAAAGCATCTACTGTTGAAGCTGTTTGAAAGGACAATATTTCAGACTCAAACCGGGTCAAAGATGAATGTTTGCCTTTTTTTGCATCAATATGTTAATTCACTTTTTATCTTTCAATTTAAGGAGCCAAAAGACTACACATTTGATCATAACACTGGTGAATAAACTCATACATAAATCATACAGCACTACAAACGAACAACATCGAAGAAAGAGAGGAGGGGGATGTATTAATTCCCTTGATTCTCCAGTATATGTCTGTCTCACCAGGTTGGTGTGCGTATTTGTACAGCATATGTAAAAAAAAACCCAACAAAAAACAACACAATATGGACAGGTTTCATGACTCCATGGATTTACTTTTCTTATCCTCCTGAAAGTCTCTGTAAATAATAACCAGAGGGCTGATCCAGTCCCCTGCCTGGGTATGACTGAAATATAAACAGGCGCTCAAAATGAAAAGTTTACAGACCTGTGATCAATAAATCATTTAATACACCGTATAGTTTAATGTACCTGCATGTCTTAGGAGCCAAATTTCACATTCATTTACTTGCAACCATTGTTACTGTGTCACTTTTAAACCCCCTTGTTTCTCTGTAAGATGGGTATTGCTTGATGAGGCCACTCTACTGTTGTCAGACGTCAACATGCCTTGAAATCAACTTAGCAAAACAGAGTATAATAAAACAACAGAGGCCACACGATGAACTCCGCCTTTTACAACCAGCAGCTGTACGGTAGCTATTTAGCACAGTGCAGGAGACACAGAGAGCAGCAACAACACTGACCTTGTACTTGGATCCCGCTCTGTCTTTGGCCGTGCAGATCATCATGTAAATGTGGCAGCGTTGACTCGTCTTGTCTAAATGCTTCCCGATGGACAGCACCGCTTTCGCCCCCTTCCCTCGACTCTTCATCCCAAACGTCGGTAGCATCCGATTCACCACCTCCACATCACACTGCAGCTTCATCGCGACCAAACACTGCTGTCTGAGTCTGAGTCAGTCTGGGATTTGAATGCAGCATAACACAGGGGTGAAACTTCCGCGGTGGGAAAAAAAAGCTAAAGCTAGCTGGTGTCGTTACGTCCAGGAGCTCAGAGACACAGCAGCCGCCTGGGCTCGTCCTGGGTGTCAACAACAGAGCTGCATCACACCCTCACACACCCTCTGTCTGTATGTGGACACTTCCTCGTCCAGCTGCGCTTGTCCTGGCCGTGTTTTGACCCCTGTCTGACCGTCCCGGACAGTTTTCGGCCGTCAGTCTGTCGGCTAGCTGCCGTTAGCAGGAGCCCCGCGCGCCAGGGAAGTGACGTCAGCGAGGCGCGCGCTGAAGAGCACCAGAGAGAGCGACGGAGTGTGGTGTAATCAATAACAATAAAAAACAACGGCACATTTAAGACTTACATGTCACACATTTAGTCACCATCACTGCTTCAACCTAAACTCAAGGCACACTTACCAGCTTTAAGCTGCACCCCACGGTCTTCCTCATCCTCCTCACTGTTGGTAACTGAGATGTCTCCATGACAACCGAGCAGAAAATCCATCTGATGAGGAAGACTGTGAGATGCAAGTGTCAGTTTACCAAATAGTCAAACTACTGTTTCCAGTCTCAAGAATTTACTGTCATGCCTGTAATATTTTAATGGTTTATTAAGAGAACAGCTGACTGTACCCATAAAAGAATATTGCAAAAATCTAAAAATTAAATAAATGAATCATTATATTCCTTGGCAATTGTGGCATCTAGTGGTCAGCAGATAAACTTCCCCAAAAACTAGGTATTTGACAGCTGCAGTTTCTATTTTGCACATTCAGAATTTCAAATCTTTTTGATACAATTTATAGTTATAGACAGTACTCCTCAGAACTACTAGTGGTTTATAAAGTAGTTAAAACTGGCCAACTACAGTATGACAGTACTGCATACACATTAATAATAATCCAGTAAAGTAATATACTGTATATTATTACAACATTGTACTATTGTACTGAGGTTTCAGGTTTGCTGGCTTGAACCTGTGTTCTGTGTTTGCATGTTCTCCCTGTACTTGCGTGGGCTCTCTCTGGATACTCCGGCTTCCTCCATGCAGGTTAGGTTAATTGGTGGTCTAAATTGTAGGTGTGAGTGTGAATGGTCGTCTGCCTCTATGTGTTGGCCCTGTGTCCAGGGTGTACCCTGCCTCTCACCCAACGTCAGCTGGGATTGGCTCCAGCTACACGCAACCCTTAAGGATGAGCTGTATAGACAATGGATGGATGGATGGATGGATGTGCATAAATGGTTTGTTTGTGCCAAGTTGTAGCTGTGCTGGAGGACAACCGAGGTACCAGCGAGCTGTGACTCTGAGAGTGTCTGACATCGTCAGCTCAGATCAGCATGATCACAGGAGAAACTCTGACCTCTCCTCTCTTTTCTCCCGTCTTTCTCTATTAACACACACAAGAGGGACTGTACTCTTCGTGACATTAAATAGAAAAACAGAAATTTGTCACAGTGATATGATTCATTATCATTATTAATCAACTAAAGAGAATAAAACCACCCCATCCCATCCTGTTAGACGACTCCTTAGTTTTTATGCATGTTCACTTCCCTTAAATCTGACAGGGTGAGTGAGTCATAAACCTCACAGGTCTTTGATCAATATTAAGTACTGTAATGCAGTAATAATCCTACTTTTATTGCTTACATTTTTACATTCAACTCATGTTCTCCACTCATCACATCTCTCATGAATAACAGCGTTGTAATGTTTGATAAAACTCTTTGGTAAAAACAAAACTAAACAGAACACTCATGTCTTTGGTTTCACCTTGCTGTCTACGAATCAAGTAAAACACAATATCTTTGGTAATAACATGCATCTTTTCTTTTTTCTTGTATTATTCTTACATAAGATATGCCTCTTTGTGGCACAAATTGACTTCCCCACACACATGACAACACATACAAGGTCAAAAAATGAACTAGTGAAGTTTCCTTTGATTTTTGAAAAATGTGAATGTTGATGAGAACAGTGGGATGCTGACGTTGCGCAGTCTGCATGTATGCACCATTTAATCGGAGCTGACAGTCAAACTTGTCATTGTACAAACTCCTGTAGCTGACACGCTGTAGCTGCCACGAGGAGAGTGTGGTAATGCCGAGGTGAGCGCATAACAGTGTGTTCAGATACACTGCACACTGTTAGTCCCACACCTGCAGCTGCTTTCATACAGACAGTTTAACTGTTATAACATGTGCAATTCAATATGAGGACTTGTTCAAAAATAGAAAGTCTGTATTTAAAGGCAGAATAAGCAGGATTTATTGGTTGCAGTTTGTAAGCACAACATTCAGCACAAGTTGGCCTCCACGGCTCAAAGCTTCCTCTCGGATGTTTACTATCCGGCACCGGGTCGCTATGTTTTTTTATTACACGGCTTTGTTGAATACTCAACTCTGATTGGTCAATTATGGAATACTATGGACAGACCATAACTATAGACACTGTTCTCTTAGCGTAAGTCATAAAATTAATTTTACATCAATAGAATAATTTTTAAAGGTCCCATATTGTGCAAAATGCACTTTTTAATGTCTTTTAAACATAAATATGTGCCCTCCGTGTGTCTACAGACCCTCAAACTATGAGAAAAAAACCACCCTTTCTCTTTCTCTCCCGCCCCATTTTTCAGTAAACGTGTGAAAACACTCCGTTTAGATTGATCTCCCCTTATGATGTCATAAGGGGATCTGTTGAACATGTGACCTCCTCCAGCCCCTCAGCAGACTGACTGTCCTTGCACACTGAAAACCTCCTGAATCCACCTTGCTGCCCACCATTGTTTTTTCCTCACTAACGCCAACTTCTGGTAACACAAAGATGTCAAAAGCGAGAGCAAAGCACACAGATGTTCTGTTCTGTTTAAACAGAGCGTGAAGGAAATGTAAACAGCTGCAGCGACCACATCTGTAGGAGAAAAATAGTGTGTTTCTTAAACATTAAACCATGTAAACCTTTTCTGGTAGGACCTCCAAATACCAGTATTAAAATGAGCAGATTTTGGAGCCTTTAAGTCAGTATTTTGAGTTAAATTGTTGCTTTCTTTAGTACAAAGCCATGTAATAAAGCATAGCGAGCGGCGAAGGGGTCTTGAATCACCCCTTCAGGATTATTCAAGCTGTTATTGGCCGGGTGCTACACATCCACTGCTGAAACATTGACGCCCAGAAACGTCCTGAAAACAGAAAATACAGGCAGAGGGCAGTAGGGTCTGCAGGGTCAGATACAGACCATACCATAGACTTCTAGTGGGTCATAAGGGATGACTAAGAGGGATGTATATATTTTTTTTTTTAGGATGATCCTACTTGTTCTGCCTTTAAGTTCTCTTTGCTTCATATACAGTGAAATTTCTTAAATGAACATGTTTTCTCCAGACATCTTCATTAATGTCATTCTGTCATATCTGAATCCATCTTGACCAGCCTTGGCCAACCTTCACAGAGCCGTCTCCACACAGGACGACCCTCTCCGTATATAATACCGCCTCACTTCCCTCCTGTCCTCACTGCCGCAGCCCTCAGACCGATGCACAATGAGAACCGGGAAGAAGCGGGCATCCCTGTACGTCGGTGGACTGTCACTGAGCGCCAGCTGGCTGGAGTCGGAGCGGCAGCACTGCTCGTCCACACAGCAGGGGTCTGTCAGGTTGCTGCTGCGGCTCCTCCACAGAGCCACGGTGCGATGGGAGCCGTACATGCGGCAGAGAGAGAAGCGGGACGTGTCTGAGGAGAGGTGGGAGTGGAGTAGCGCTCCGCGGCAGGAGAAGATAGAGGAACAGCTGGAGCTGGTGATGGTCCTCCTCCTGCCTCCTCGTCCATCTCCTCCTATGGCCGTCTCGCTGCATTGCTCACAGTCGGCCTGGCTTTGGAGGGCTCCGTAGCTCTGGGCGGCCTGGCTGCTGTCCAGAAGGCCGCAGTTTGAGGATGAGGTGCATTCAGTGTCTTGTAACGAGTTAGAGTCTGCTGTGCTCATATTTAACAGCATGGCCTCGGAGTAGCTGGGAATGACCTGGTGGTTGCAGCGTATGTGCCACTCCATTTCAGTGCTGTCCAGTGTGTCTACTCTTGGAATAACACAACTAGTGTTATTCCCCAGAGGCCTGTCTTCCTCTAGAGGAGAGGGGCTGTACTCTAACCCAAATAGTTTCTCTATGCGGTAGTGCACATAAGCAGTGCGGTACTCTATCAGCACTCTCAGAGGCCAGGACAGCATCAGGAGGGCTGCCAGCCAGAAGGCAACCTGGGAAGTGTACCAAGGCATCCTTTCTGGGTCTACATAGGCGATCAGGTTTTCTCTGAAGTCCACGTTCTTCAGCTGCATGCCCTCCCTGGCCTCCATGTAATCGTCCAAACCTTCGATTTCAGAGAAGAACCTGGCCCTCTGGTTGAGGTAATCATTTTCTGGACCGGCCTCGGTGAAGCTAAAACATTTGGTGAAGCGCAGGCGAGTCGCAGGATGACCCTCCAAGCCTCTGAGGTCCCGCGATATGTCTTTCATCCCACAGTGGCTGTAGTCAAACTTACCCTCGGCCACATGGGTATTCACCCTTTCGTGGTACACCTGTGTGGTGGTGTAGGCATCCCCGTTGCGGTATCGAGTGACTTGCCGAGTCCGCCTGACAAAGTGGTAGCTGATGGCCTTCCACCATATGCATGGCTGGGACTGTCGCATCCGCAGCACGCGCTCGTACACGCTGTCCACGTCTGCTTTGCTCTGCAGCTCGCTTCTGGCTCTGCAGTGCCAGCACTCCACCATGTATAAGACGTAGAGCATGAGCAGGAAGGCCAGAGGGATGTAGATGTAGCCGTCAGAACAGGGGCTGTCGTGATAGATCATTGTGTGTCCCCCGACGCCCATCCCAGAGGCCCCCCGCAGGGAGGAGGTGAAGGAGGCCGTGAAGGAAGAGGTGATAGCCGTGTTGAAGCTGATCTTGGTGACTCGGGTCAGCTGGCACCAAGTCACCGCGCCCAGGCAGCTGTACATGAGCAGAGAGAGCAGCAGGCAGCGCCAATGAGACTCCCGGCAGACGCAGGCACCCAGGGACTGCTTCACTGGACGCTGCTGCAGAGAGAGAGAGATAAGAGAGAGGGAAGAGGGGGAGAGTAATGAGGAAAAGGCACTTAGAGCAATGAGCTCCTGAAACACGGCGGTGACATTATGACTTGCAGCAGAAATGCAAATGAACGTGGGCACACTATAAATCGCCAAGCTTTTTCCATAGCCAAGCACAAAGTAAATCAAACTAAAGAAAGCTCAGTGGATTTCAATTAAACCACGTAGCGTCCCTGAAAGGCTGCGAGTCAAAACAGCTGACAGACAAAATTTTTCACTGAGGTGTTTTCACACACCCAGCTCAGATATTAATTTGATATATATTTCATGAGGGCAAATGTACTAAATAGTAAAGGTCTCGCATTAATATCACAGGCTAACACTTCCTAAAAACCCTGGAGATTGAAATCCCCAGATAGAAATAGAGCCTGACACCAGTACCAGATATCTGAGAGTTAAAAATCTTATAACAATATATCAGCCAATATTAGTTTTTAACATAAATGCACAACATAAAAAAAATGAACAACGGTTTATTATATTTTTATTAATAATGAATTCTAACCAACATGTACATAAAGAAATGCATTGGTGTAAAATGACACAGTATGTAACATAAACTATGCCATTTCATGTTACTTACCAATATATACATGTCACAGTGCAGGTGACAAACTAATATGGGCTGATAATATCAGCCAGACAAATTATGTGTGTCAGGTCTGTAGTTGTGTCTCACAAGCACATTCAGCAGAAATGATTCTTTAGCAAAATAATGATAAAATAGTAATAAAATAACTGAGTGATAATTAATCAATTACAGAAATAATTGTTAGTTGCTGCCCAACACGACACACACACTGAAACAGAGTGGTCAGACATTTACTCAAGTGCTGTACTTTAGTAAGATTTTGAAGTACTTGTACTTTACTTGAGCACTTCCGTTTTAAGCTACTTTATTCTTCCACTCCACCACATTTCAGATGGAAATACTGTACTGTTTTACTCCTCTACATTTATCTGTTATAAGTTACCTTAACAAACATTACATTACAAACCATATCAACACATGATAAAATGTGACAGATTGTTTAACATTGTTTAACACCAGGAACAGATGGAACATTAAAATGCTGCTTACATGTTAATTATCAGCAATAATAATGATATAATGATATAACATAACATGCATTTAATTTAATGCTGACAGTGGCCATTCTGTAGTACATTTTAAATGTAATGCAGGAGTCTCTATTCCACACTTATCTGCTAAATGTTGGCTGGTTCGCTCAGATCAGGCAAACAGAAGCACAAAGTGCTCACATTAGCAATACTGACCACAGGTCCAATTGTCCCATTCAGCAAGGACCCTGGCCTGAAGCCATTTCATCAGTAACACTAACCGCAAAAGAAGCTAGTGAGCAACGCTGTACGCATAAAGACATTAAACCAGGACTGGAATTGTCAAATTCTACTACTAGTAGTAGTAGTGGTAGTAGTATTATTGGTATTATATAGTACAGCGCCTTACTATGATTGTGCATGTTGTTATATATTTTTATTAGTAGTATTATTATTAGTATTATTAGTAGTGGTATTATTGTTATTATTATTATTATTATTATTATTATTATAGGACTCTGGACTCACCTGGTGCAGCAATTTACCTCTGTGTAATAATTTGTAATAATAATTTTTAATACATCTTTTTTTTTTAATTCATACTTTTATATATTTATATTTTACTTTGTGTTTGAAGTTTATTCTTATTCTTTTGGAGCCGTGTGTAACAAAAAGCAATTTCCCCCTGGGGATTATTAAAGTAATTCTGATTCTGATTCTGATTCTGATTCAGCAAGGACCCTGGCCTAAAGCCATTTCATCAGTAACAAGAAGCTAGAGAGCATAAAGACATTAAACCAGGACTGGAATTGTCAAATTTATGCATCTGCAAGGAGGGCTGCGTGTAAAAACACAAATTTGATTGCATCTCGTCTACTGCATTTATCAAGATTTCTGGATGACTTCATATTTCTAATATTTTTGTCTGGCTCTTGTGATGACAATCCTCCCCATGAGATCCTGTGTTCTTGTGGACCTCTAGTGTTTTATGGAGTGAAAGGATTTATGTTGACAACCGGCCCATCCATTACTGCGCTGACACAGGGGTGGGGATGTCACTCCGCTGGTTCCAGCTCAGTTTTTTATGGAGCAAGCATGGATTCAGTTGTCGTGCACCACAGAGGACGTACTTTTCAATAGTGCAGGCCTCCTGGCTGCAGACATCATAAATCACCCTTTAAATTCTTCTTTTAAGTAAAATATCTTCTAAAGCTATAGCCACAACTACAAAAAAACCCTGACTCAGATGGGTTGACAGTATATCTTTGAAGTGCATCCTTAGTAATACAGAAATAGTTTTCAAGCAGCTAAACTAAAGCTGTTGGCTGAAGAGGAATAGATAAATTGTACTTTAATCTACTCCAGAGTATAAAATAGGACTTATCGGTTACATGGACATTGGATCTGAGGTAAGACAACTCATCTGTCCATGGCTGACTGCACACAGCCACTCCCCCAGATGGAATCACAGTAATTACTCCATGACAGTAAAGACAGAGGGCATGGTGGAGCAAACACAGGCACATGCACGTACACTTAAAGGACCAATCAACGCCTGAAATCATGGTCTGGCTTTGCAAAAATAATCATCTGCTGGCTCATCAACTATCTTTGGAAGAAGAAATGCACGAGTGTGTCAGTGAAAGTGGCTTTCCACATCGGTGGATTCTAATGCCAATATGTGAAATGGACTATTCTGACATTTCAGCAAGCAGAGAGGCTGTTTGGCTGCAGGTGGAAGCAGTTGCACGGAGAGGATGTCAACATAGGATTCATTTTCCAATGAGCCACAAGCACAGACATCAAAATGCATGTGTTTCAAACCTAAGATTAGATGCATTTTTAAAAGGGTTATAAAATAAATAATAAGAATACGATTATTAAACTTTCATCTTAGAGTGGGCTTATTTTTATTGCATCATATGAATATTTGAGGCTCCAAATTGCTGCTATTTCTCACACTTTTCTGAAAGTGATCTGTCTAATTATTCTCAGCTGATGTTTCTTGGTGTTTTTAAGGTTTTGGTTTGAGTTAAAAATCAGAATGATTGGCTGGCACCTACCTCCTCCAGGATATCACTCTCAGCCGGTGAGTCCTCCTCTTCCTCCTCCTGCTGCTCCTCTCCCTCAGCATCATTGGGAGCGCTGGCCGCCTCCGCAGAGTCCAGATCGGGAGAGAGCATGCTGCACCTCTCGCATGTCAGAGTGGGATTATGAGCTCACTCTCTTTTTTTATTCACTCACTCTGTTCCCTCCGTTTGCTCCCCCCTCTTTGGGCGCCCTTCAGCCCCACACTGTCTGGGCCGGAGCCAGCAGGCTGCTGCTGCTGCACGGAGCGGGGATCCCGCGGTGGTCCCGACTGTCCGGACGGAGGGGGGCGGGGTTGAGGGATTTCACCGCAGCAAAGGCAGCAGAGGTTGACCATGATGCAGTCAGCGAAGCTTGATGTTCATGCCCGGTGGTCGGCTGCTTGAATCTCCTGTAAAAAAACAAAACATGAATCAGTATAAAAAACACCACTAATCTGTGTTTATCCAGATGCAGGTAGAGGAGGGTGGAAGGAGGATGACGCGAGATGAAGCGAGGCTAGGTGGTGAACCCTGAAAGTCCCGAGACATAAATTAGCCAGGATGTAATATCATATTCGCCAATAACTTAGTGTACAGTGCATGCCCTCTAAATTACCTATTTGTCTTTAGGGAAAGGGATGTGATGTAGTCTCAAACACCCGCTGTGCGCCCTTTTCTCTTTGCGCTTGCGGAGCTTTTATTTTGAAGGTGGAGTTTTTGTGTCACATTAAAAACCTTCCGTGTGGTTCACGGAGTGTTGTGCATCACGGATACAACACTAAACCGAAGGTTGGTAAGCTAACACAGCAGTATCATGTTTTAAAACAACACAGAGCAGTAGTGGTGAAACTGTTATAACTGCTGATTTGTTGGATAAATGTAGCTTGAACTGAGTGAAGTTTGAGATTTTAAGCTCGCGGTAAACTGACATTAGCTGTACGTTAACCGGTGCGTGCGGATGTAAACTTAAATACACGTGGAAAAAACGAAAAAACAATATTTAACGAACCTAAAATGTGAGTGATTCGTTACGATAATTTGTGTAAGTTTGTCGCCTTCTGTCCTTTCTTACTCTCTTGTTTAATGTTGATTAACGTAAGCCTTTAAATTAGCCAACTTGCGCTAAACAAGTTCAGCCATTATGTACAAATGTAGAAAATCAGATGAGACATAATGTTGAAATCATATTGTTTTCCTAAATTAATGTTACAATGGTTTCCAATCTGTCACTGTCTCGGTATGATGAACCCTTGAATTACTGATTTCAGTCAAAATTACATATTTTATTTGTCCCCACATTGTCATATTGTTGTGTGCACCCATCAGGACTCTGGACCCCTTGAATCACCATTACTTTTCACCCATTATTTCCATCAAGCAGTGCCAATGCTTAGTTTAGGTTATGGTTAGTTGTTGGAGAGATGACAGGTTGGTTTCGGGGGTTAAGTATGAAGAGATGCATGAATAAAGAGAGTTATAGACATAACAGTGTGAATGTACTCATAATGTATAATATTTTGACTCTCCTGTGTCCTTCAGAGAGATGTTGCGGCGGCCCAAGCCAACTGACTCTGAGGCAGACGTCCTGAGAGAGCAGCAGCAGTTTCTGTCCTCCGGCGCCCCGTCTGCTGCCAGCGTGGTCCGCCGACCTGACAAGAGGAGAGGCGAGGCTGGAGGAGAAGGAGGGGGACATAACGGGGAGGATGAAGGAAAACAGAGGGACGTTGTCACCATAGAAGGTAAAAGATGAGATCTTCTGACGGCGTAGTATGTAACAGCTAGCAACGGATCATCTCAGTAAGATCCTTTAATTTGGGAACCTAAGGGTAAACTTGTGTGTTTCTTCTAGATCTTCCAGACCAACTTCCGTCTCTGACGCCAGCGCCTCCGAAGAAGTCTCGCTTTAAAGCCAGCCGTGTCACTTTCGAGGATGAGGGTGCTGAAGAGAGGCTGGACAAACATGACACTCACATCAGTGCTGTTCTCTCCAGGATTGTTGTAAGTTCATCAAGAACAGAAATCCAAGTACACGTGCATACATTCTTGTCCACCTAAAATCTTTTTAACAGATCTTCCCATTTACACACAGTTTTTGGCGTTATGTTTACATACTTGACAGTTTTATTTTCATTATTTTAAGGAGAGAGACACCAGCTCTACTCCAATATCTCTACCAGCATTTACAGGCATGGCTTTCCCCAAAGTGCTGCACCGTTCAGAAACCAGCAATCAGGTAAAAGGACATTGATGACCATTCTTTATAAGTGGTGTGTTTTTAGAGCCTTAAAGTGTATACACGCTTCAACAATCTCTGGCCACTTACAATGAAGACAAATTGCTTCTCTTTATGTACACAATCGCATATTAAAACTACTTTAAGATTCATTATTTGAGCTGTTCCTTGACCAGGTGCCGCTGTCTTCAGCTGGTGGAAAGAAGAGCATCTTTGCACGTCAGATTGCAGCTCAGAGACTTCAGGAGGGAAAGACACCGTTACACTGTGCACCTGAAGCCGCTCAGACACCTGAACACACAAAGCAGAACCTGCCTCCTGAGACTAGCATGGACACAGATCAGTGTTATGCTGTAGATGACAGTAAGTAGGCTTGACCTGTAGTATTCTACATTTAGTACATTATAAAGATATGTTGTCTTCTTTCTTTCACCACAGAACCCCCTCTTCACATAATTTTTCTCTCTCTCTCTCTCTCTCTCTGTTTCCATTCTCCTCTCCACTCACCAGAACCTACTGCAGTCTCAGGGTCCAGGCTGGTGACTGGTCATGGTCTCGAGGGCGGCCCAGATAGCTCAGGAGAGACCATGAGGATCCACATGGAGAACCAGACTAAGCTCCAGGCAATGTCTCAGTCTGAGATACTGCAGGAGCAGCAGAAACTCTTATCTCAGCTTGGTAAGCGTTGATGTTGTCTTCATGACCGTTAATTGATATAGGATATATGTTGAGATGAATCTATATTGAGTTTGTATCCTAACAAGTAAAGTACATCGAAACCCTTTTTCCCTTCCTTTTGTTGACACCACTGTGTATAATGCGATTATTTCTGCTTCTCAGATCCTAGAGTGGTGGAGTTTGTTAGATCTCGCAAAGCCCAGAGCGTCCCGTCCTCTGCCTCCCCATCCAAAAACCCTGAGGGCAAAAGCAGCAAGGAAAAGTTTCATGAAGTTGAGATGGAAGGAGAGGAGGAGGAAGAGGAGGGAGAAGAACTGTCACCACCATCTGCTGTGAGGGGTATGATGGGTTCATAATAAACCCTTTTATTACCTCTGTCTTGTTCTTGGTGCTGCAGGAGATTAATCAGCATTTATGTTACGTGGACTACTGTGCTGTTTAATTCTTCCTTTATAACCCTGATGCTGTGAAATTATTTGATCTTTGGTACATTTTAGGGCAGAGGACCATCACATCTGGCTGCCTGTCAGCTTTCTCTGCCTCCCTGCCTGCCTGTATCTCATTCCTTATCATTTTCACCCGTGATCTCCCTCTCCTCCCTCTCATCCCTCTCCTCCCTCTCATAAGCACCCATACTCTAATTGTATAACTAATGTGGGATGCTTCTGCTGCATGGCTAAAATCCAGACATTAAGCTGATCATTGACTTCACTTTGTGTGATTAGCAGTTTGAGGCCAGCCTGAGCCAGAAACAGCCACTCTCTGCAATTAAGTTACTGCAGATCATTCAAAGAATACTCCCAGCCCATCTGTTTTTCAAGGGGTTAATATTTTAATGTTTGATACAGGCTTTCCAGATGATTTTGTATAATATTTAAAGTGTCGTGTAGTATTTTGTCTCTATTGATCTGTTGTGACAGGAAGGTTTGGACTGGATTCAGACGGGCTTTCCATCATGAACTAAATACTTAAATGCACTTTTCAACCAATAGCAGCAGAAAGTTTGGTATTGTCATGGTGGTCAACTCCCTGCATAAAATATGTTCCTGTGGCTTATTAAAGGGCTCAGGTGGAAGCCGCAGTTTTGGATTATTTTGCTAGTGTTGCAGTAGTTTATATTATTATTTTTTTTTGTGCCTGCCACAACAGTTGAACCAAGTAATGCAAGCCATCATACATGCTTGCTGATCTTGCGTATGCCTATCTCTGTGTGTGAATTCAGAGGAGGATCTGCCAGTGAAGCCTCAGAAGGAATGGGTCCACATGAACAAGCTGGAACCAGAGAAGCTGGAGTGGATGAGAGACTTGCCTGCACCCAGGAAGAAAGGAACCAAGAAGGTGAGGTGAAATTTCTTACTCTACCAGTAGAGCAAAAACAGGCATGCCTTAGTCATTCATTTCAAAGCAAATCTAGAATTTTATCAAGTTTTTCTGCATTCAGTGACAGAAAGTGTTTTGTTGAGTTAAAAGTATGTGTTAGCCAACTCACTCTGTGGTTCTGTGTCCTGATAGGCCATGCAGGCTCGGTTTGACTTCACAGGGACCTTGATTCCACCCACTGAGGATCTACCCACCCACTTAGGTCTGCACCACCACGGAGAGGAGCCTGAGGTCAGTAGTAGCAGTTAGTTTGCTCTTTAGATGAGACTTTGTCTGCCATTATTTTATTCGTGACATTGAGGTTTTCTCCCCAGCGGGCAGGTTACTCCCTGCAGGAACTCTTCCTGCTGTCTCGCAGTCAGCTCATCCAGCAGAGGAGTCTGGCTCTCAGCACTCTGGCAAACATTCTCTCAAAGGTACGCAAACAAACGCATACAATGTCACGCAACTCTGGGAAGGCACTTGTCTGCAGTCACTCGTTTCTTACCCCGTAGGCACGTGCAGGGGAGTACCTGTCCGTTCTGAAAGGCAGCGTGATGTCCACTGTGCTAGATGCCGGACTGCTCTTCCTGCTCCGCTTTGCGTTGGACGATGGCGTGGAGGGAGTGATGTCTTCAGCTGTGCATGCACTTAGAGCACTGCTTGTGTGTGCAGAGGATGAAGTAAGACAACTTGGAGCGTTACAGCGTGTCATTGAAACCTGCATTTACAAAATGATTGTGTCATTTTATCTCAAAAAAACTCTAACGTTTGATTATTAAGTGATTCTTCGAAGTGCACAGTAAAACTGACCCACTGTCACAGAACATGTCAGAAAAAAGGATATATAAAGATATAATATGTATATGATAACTGTGTGTAATATAATATGTAAAGATATAATACACTGATTCCCTATAAGAGTATCTAAGTCTGATGTTTAATGTCCAATTCATTCACCCTTTCAGGAGTGTTTGGACTGCACCTTCTCCTGGTTTCGTGGCCTGGCCTCCTTCCCTCTGCTCCCGTCTGCTCAGGAGGAGGAAGACGAAGAGGATGAGGAGCTGCCTGAAAGTATGAGAGAGACGGCTAAGGAGAAGGAAGAGAGGAAGAGTGATCACGATGTGGCCAGGCAGGATGTAGTCAAGGTAAACAAGCAGAATTAATTTTTATGATTTATTTGAAATGTATATTTTATTGTAAATCTACAATAATTAAAACGATCTGTAGATAGAGGTTGAATGATTAATGTCGGCTCTCTGTTTTTTCTTCTCTGTGTTCAGGGACTGTTAAAGATGAAGCTGCTCCCCAGGCTACGTTACATCCTTGAGGTGGTGCGACCCTCTCCTCGGGTGGTCCAGGACGTCCTGGAGATCCTGACCCGTATTGCGAGGCACTCTTCCTCGTCTGCCACCCAGGTAGCAACAATAGCTGCTGCAATTCCACTCACTTAATCACTGAACTATATCCAAACTAACCATTTCCTAGTTTTTCTTTACCACGCTTGCAGTACAGTTCATCATGATTGCGAACACGTATTTCACTCTCAGGTGCTCGACTGTCCTCGCTTGATGGAGGTGGTGTTGTCTGAGTTCCTTCCCACTTCCTGGACAGCGTCATCTTCGCCCCTTCCTCTGTCTGTTTACGGACTCCCGCTGGCCAGCACCATGAAGCTGTTAAGAGTATTGGCTACGTCTGGCAGACATGCCTGTGCCAGACTGGTATGTGCCGCTGTGAAATCTGTCAGGGATAAACTGTGTCTATACTGATATTACATGCATGAATGTATCCAATGATGTGTGAAGTGTGCAGACACCAGTCTTTATTAATCATGTTTAAGACATTTTTTGTGCATAGTACGCATGCAAAAGTGTCTAAAATCCCAAATCAGGGTTTATTTATGTTTGTGACTGTTAGTAAAATATCAAACATATGAAAACAGGCAATTGATCTCACTTTTATTTTGAAAGAAAAAAAACTGAACTATTTTACTTTTACCTGAATTGTCACCTTTGCTCAGTAGTGTATCCTCCTCTCTCCTCTAAAGTTAAACTCTTTTGGAGTTAGGGAGCGTCTGTCTTGTCTGCTGAGTGCTGATCCCAGTGAGCTGCTGCTGGGACCAACTGAGGCCCTCAGGATCACCACTGAGGCGTACAGGCTGTGGGCTGTAGCCGCCGGCTACGGGCAGGCCTGCAAATTATATATGTAAGTTAACACATTCGAGAGGGGCAGAAAGGAATACACAGGAATGCTTTAGCTTGTAGGCATTTCACCATTTCAGGATTTCAGAATAGAAGAGCTGTCTTCTTTCCCTTCACAGTGCTTGTGTTGCATCACTACACTGTCATTATTTTTGGACAGAGACCTCTATCCAAGCCTAGCAAAGGCATTACAGTCGGTTCACAGAGTCCTGGCCCCCACAGACCCTCTGTTGCCTCTGCAGCTCCAGCGGGTCGCGGCTTTGCTTTCTCTGCTCACGCAGGTCACACACACTGCTGGCTGCCACCAGGAGCTACAGGCCGGCGTGGTCAGGTATGAGAATGACAATTAAAGTGGTTTTATAAAGACATGCTGCTACATGAAACATCACACTCGAATCCTTTTTACCTACATGTTACCCTCTCTGATTTTAATGCAGCTGTCAGGGAGAAGAGTGCCCTCCTCCTCCTCCAGTGTCTTGGAGTCATGTCACAGGGTTGCAACCATCCCTGTTGGGACATTTGAAGAGCTTTGTGAAGAGCCTCGATAATCCAGTTCAGAAAGGGAGCAGTCTGGCTGTGATACCAGCTTACCTGGTCTACCTAGAGGCATACTACCATCAGCTCTCCAAACAGGTACTGCTTCCTGACGTATGTCTGTGTGTGTTTGCAAACAAATCCATTGTTATCTCTCAAGTAAGAGTCGATGACAGGAAATTGGAGTCTCTGAACTGGAAACACATACTGGCTCCGGCTACACGTCCACAAAATGTAACATGGGAGAGTAACTGCAAAATGAAAACAAGCAGTTGAACTAAAATTACTATAATATGTATCTTGTCCACAGAACTGTTTCAAACCAGTAGAGACGCTTCAAGAGCTGGAGCTGCTGACGTCTGAGGTTCTCCTCCCTCTGCTGTCCCACCAGGTTGTTCAAGGCCTGATAAAGAACCTAAAGTAAGTCTGATTGACTGCAAGACCAATGTAGTCTCTACTGTATTTAACACATGACAGTTGTCTTCCAGCTCACACGAATTATTGTTGACCTTTATCCATTGTGATTTTAGCACATTCATCTTTTTCTATTATTATTCAATTTTTCTTACACCAGGTCTTCCTCAGTGGTATGTAATGCCCACTCCAGTAACCTGAGTCAGGAGACCACCCCCAGCCTCCCTGCTCTGGCCTGCCCAGGATGGAGGGACCGTCCAGGGATGGTTGTTCCCAGTTCCCCCTTCCCTCTCCTCACAGGCCTGGGGGTCCTTCTGGATACAATCACAGGCATCCACAAAGGTCTCAGCTGCAAGGTAGGTCTGACAGCAGCTCAAAATACTTTAGGGAGTACTTAATATCCTGCAAGGCCAAGGACAGGCAATAACGTGACAAGGAATACAGAGTCTGCAGAGTCTTGACACGCACGTGCACATGTTGACCCATCACTGGGCCAGGAAAAAGTATTTTGCTACCATCTTGTGGTGACATACACCAAATCCCATACATTTTATCTCAATTTTTCCCTTTTCTGTGTTTTCTCCTACTCTCTAGTTCATTGGTCTCCTCCTGTCAGAACCTGTAGTTCGTTACCTGCAAGGTTGCAGTGAGGCTACGCCGACCCTTTCTCACTCCAGAGCCTGGCTTCTCCATCATGAACACCATCTCCTCTACTTGCTGCTCCGGCTGGCACACAGACTGGTAGGCACCAACTTCAGTCAAGCCCCCTAATGCCTAATAACACATCCTTTTCTGTAATTCTGTGTTTTATTTTACAAACCAGGTCATTCATAGTCTTGTATGAAAAGTATCAGTTGGTGCGGGTCTGTGTGATTTCTCTCCTATTTGGACGTTTTGTGTGTAAATTCAGGTTTCATCTGAAATGTATTTCTTTATCCTCACACATGTTCCTGGTTGCTACATGTGGCATCATCAAGCTGCATTTTGTCTCCTGACCAGTTTTATATTTATTACTCGATGTTTCTCGTCAGGTTCCCATTGAGCCGGAAGTAGCCAGACATGCCTCATTGTACCACCAGGTGGCGCTGGTTCTGCTGCCATGGTTATTACCAGGCAGTGAATACCTGGCGCACGAACTGCTGTCCACCATCATCTTCAGCAAGGACTTTATATCGTAAGTTTACAATTACTTTCTTTAGAAATGTTTCTTTGACTTTTTTGTTTTGTTGATTACTCAGAATACATTCTCACTAAATAAACAGAGCTCATCATTATTATCTAATTTCACAAATTATTTTATTATTATTTCTTTGGAATTAGATCAAATTCCACAAAAAAATGCAGAATATGTCTCAGTTTTTAAAATTTCTTTCTTCTTTCTAGAGAGGGCCACAGTGGAGGTCCCGAGGCCGTAGAGTTGGGAGAGCTGAAACTCCAAGAGGAAGCACAATACCACACCTCTCCCTCTCTCCAGACTGTTGGAGCTCTCCTGAGAGAGGCCTGCGTCCAGCTACCATCCATACGAGGCTGCTTCCTCACTCACCTGGCACATCTGGAGCCATCCGTACTGATGTCCCGAGATGCTCTGCTCGGCCGAAACCCCTGGATCGACTCCCATCTTTTCCCTGAGCTCACTGGTCCCTCCCTGCCCACGGACTGGCCTTTCCTCCCGCTCGTCAGCCTGTATGAGCGAACGGGAGTGTCGGACGGTGGAGGGTTGGCGGTGGAGGAGCTCCCACAGGGGGCCCTGCAAACCGTGACTCATTGTCTGCAGTGGCTGCTGCTGCTGGAGGTCTGGAGGGAGGAAGCACTAAAGGTACATAAAAGCACAAAATAGCACAAAATGGAACCATTACAGTCTGTACAGCAAACAACACCCTCTGTCCTCAAACTTCCTGGTCAGATAACACAATGAGCCCACATTTGCCAAAGAGCAAAATGCCCTTTAAATATAACATGAGTTTTGTAATGTAAACATTAGCACTAAAGATAAAAAAAAAAAAAAAAACACATTTTCTGGTTCCATCTTCTAAAACGTGAGGATTGTTTCACTTTTCATCATATATGAACTGAACGTTCTTCGTCTTTCAATTAAAGCAATATGAAGATGTCTCCTTGGGTTCTAAGAAATCATAATGAGCATATGTTTCTTTTTTCTGATATCACATTAAAAAACGATACTCAAATGATGAAGAAAATGATCATTATTGCCCTGATAACAATATATTTATGTTACATAGCCTCTAGTCATTAATGTTCATCCTCTGGTTGTCAGGCATTATTACATTATATTTGTTAGTAACTTCCATAACACTTATGTTGTAGGTGATCCTTCCTGTCGCCAAGCTCGCCCGCCTGTCCTGTGTGTTCCTGTGTTCCAGTGACTTGTTCCTGGAGAGACCAGTTCAGAGACTAACCTGGGGTCTGTACAGACTCCTGACCAGGTCTGAAAACGTTTGATATCCTTGTCCTTATAGCGCAAAATCTACATTGAGCAGAGAGAAATGAGGCTGAGCCCAAGTTAAATTGCATCTCTTCGATTTTCAGACAATCCAGGCTAGACTCTTTGGACCTGAATGTCCCTCCTCCAGGTCTAGCCTCCTTCCAGGACTTGTACACTGCTCTTTTGACCCAGTACGAAGCTGTGTCCTTCGGAGACCGGCTGTTTGGCTGCTGGGTCCTCTTACCCCTGCAGCGGAGGTACAGTGCTGCCATGAGGCTGGCTGTGTTTGGAGAACATGTGGGGATGCTGAGATCACTGGGAGTCACTTTGGAACAGGTAGTCATGAAGATATTACTGCTTTTTTATTTTCATAAGCATAGATTTTACTAGATTACTAGATGTTTTTGATATTGTTGTCTGTCTGTTTATAGCACAAATACTCTATGATCATAGAAGACATGATGTGGTTTCATTTATAATCTCGGTCTCTGCATTTGAAGCTCTCCATCCCCATTGAGCGGTTCACGTGCCCCCCTGAAGACTCCCTCCCACTACTCCGTCTCTACTTCCGCTCTTTGGTAACGGGGACCCTGAAGCCACACTGGTGTCCTGTCTTATACGTGGTTGTCTTGTCTCACGTCAACTCCTTCATCTTCTCTCAGGACGCTGCAGCACAGGTACAGACACACACACACACACACACTCTCACACACAGTATCTGCATGAAGGACACTAAATTAAAGGGATACAAACTGTGTGATTTTTATCTCTACTGGGAATATTGTCCATTGTATGAAAACGGCTAGAAGCTAAAGGGTCCAAAATGGAATGCGATTCTCTCTTTCTCTAAATGTTCTGATTATTTGTTGATATTAACGTTGTGGCTTTTTTTTTTTAAATCAGCCACAGCTAAAGCCAAACATATGTAATGATTTAGCAAATCCAGAAGGTGCTGCAGCTGCACTCAATAGGAGGCTGGATTTGTGAGAAGTGCTCAGTGGTTTTGCAGGGATAAATGCACATTTTCTGTGCCAGATATGAGCTCATTGGATGCAAAATCTGGAAAGAGAGTGTACAAAACACATCCTCATGTTACAGATTAACTGTGAAAGGAGCAGTCTTTGAGTTTGTCCCCAAAATTCAGTTTTTTGAATTTGACTTTTTTCTTTTTTTTTTTTTTTTTTATAAACACTGAGAGGTAAAGTGTGTCAGTACAATACATCAGTGGGACCTTTGACCTTTAATCCCTTTGCCCTTTTCTAGGAGGTTGAAGCAGCTCGACACAGTATGCTGAGGAAAATCTACTATCTGACTAATGAGGTATTTTGGTCTCTCTGATCTTTATTCTGTGAGGTGTTTATTGGTCATACTTGCTTGCTACATATCTTTCTGATGATGTTTTATCCTCGCTCCTCTGACAAACTGCTCTGTTTTTTACATTTACATTTATCCTGCATCTATGGTTATTTCTTTTAGATTTTGCAAATGTCATAGTGTGAATTATGTGTTAATCCTCTCATCTTTATTTCTGCTTTATACCACCACTTCTGCTGCTCTCCTTCTCACTCTCTCTGTCTAATCTCCAGGTGTTGAGGAACCACTTGCTGCTCTTCCGTCTGCCACAACAGCACTCAGAGTTTGGCTTCGATATGTACGATCAGTTGCCTCCCATTAGGGCGAAACGTGTGGAGGGCGTCCTGAAGCTGCAGGACAGCATTGATGACAAAGGAGACTGAAGGCAGCAGTGAGTGGAAGAAATACAAAAACAAATGAGCCAAAAGCAGAAGATACAGAGGGGAAACGGTGTAGTACTACTGAGAGTGAATCCAAGTACAGAGTAGAGCACAACTAGAAGATGTTGAGAAAGAAATGTTGGTGATGGGAGAGAAAGTGGAACATTAATTACAACTACTTAAGTTCGCTCATGAAGATAAAACAAGAACTAACATGAGAACAAAGACTTCTGGGGGCCTTTTTCCTTAAAACAGACCCAGTCTGAGGTAGGTTTGGTCAGCCCTCAATGAAGGAAGCAGCATTTGCAGCACTTATTTGAACCAGTTTTTTCATAATAAAGAGAGTTTTCGATCTCAGGTTTTGAGTAGAGGAAATTGTCTTCAAGTCTGTTTAATCTGATTTTTGGTTGTCTTAAGGGAACTTGAAATGGTCTGAACTGAAACAACCAGTCAAGTCAACCCAAAGGTAAAACACAAATGCTAAAACAGTGCAGATGCAGAAGGGCACACGTGACACAAACCTTTTCCTCTAAGCAAACGGAAGGAATGAATGTTTTTCCATGTGAGTCGTTGTACGTTTAATGACCTGGAAAAAAAGATCAGGACGATTCTTGGCATCCCGGAGTAAAGACATATGTCATTACTTTGCAAGTGCCTGAAATGGTCTTTTTTATGAATAAAACATGATTTCAAGTATGTGTATCCTTAATGTGTTTACTCTTTAATCACTATGGCTCTGCGCTGCAACTGTAGCCCATAAAAACTGTATTTAACTAGCCGGGTTTGTAGGACCTGTTTTTATTTACAGCCACACCACAGATGCAAAGACGATTTTATTAGAATAGTGCACAAGTGTTGAGCTGAAAGAAGAAAAATGGAACCCCATTCTTGTTCTGGTCCAATATACCATTGCTAAATTAGCAACGATGTACCTCAATGTTAGTAATGCCTCCTAATAGGTGTAAGAGGTCACCTGCTTACCTCAGTTGTTGTTGTCCTGTCCCAAGTTACTGGACTATTGGACAAAATATGTGAAAATCTAAAGGATGCCTGCAGGATTTGGAAACATGACCATCAATCGTAGCCCATTCGCAGCAATATTTGGCACTCCACCAGAATCAAACTTTCCCATACCATTGGAAAGAGTTCTGGCTTTCGCAACTTTGTTGGCCCAAAGTGGAAACATGTTTAACGCCACAGTCACGGCAGATGGATTAAAGAGTTATATGTAGATTTTATATATGTGTCTCATTATTTCTGCTTTTAACTTTTATTTATTTACTTTTTTCATGTTTTGTTTTCTAACTCTGGGTGCAGTTGGGTGGGTCATTGGCGGGCTGTGAGCATTACTGGTTGGCTCAGTGGGTTTGGTTTTCATAGGGGAAACCTTAGACACACAGGTTTCACAGGCCCTTAGAACATCTACATTTTGTTTTATATGTTCATAAACCTGTGCAAAACATGCAATTAATACATTTGGAAAAGAAATTGATAGTACAGCAAACATTGTTTTCAATGTATTTGGACAAATTAAAATGGGTTTAAAAACTCTCAAACAAAGACATGTCCAGAGTGGGTCTCTTTGGGACTATTGAGATAATCAGGAATGCATTGTTTGTTCCCTCTGTGTCATTGATCAGTAACACTCACTCTGAAGTCCCTCACAGACAAAGACCCTCTTTAAATTCCACTGAAGCTGCTAGTGTAAAATCAAATTAGGAAAATACCCACAAGGGATCAGTGTGTTTTCTGTGCATGTGCTTGTGCATCCCCTGTTTGTGTCCAGTTAGCTAAGTTTTGGGAATGGATTGAATCCCACTGCATAGCATCACGTACTGATGAAGTTAAACTACGTATTTTACCAATTTAATATTCCACATTCAGTGTTTTTACCCATTAAAAGTTATGGCACTGATTCTAAACTAACAACACTTATTCTTATAACTTACACAATATTCAGAAAACAGTTTCTGGGCAATAACTTTCACCTATTAAAGAGTAGCAAATCTTTGTAGCAGTCGCTCATTCTTTGGTACTTGCTGACATTTCTCCCATTCTCCCATTGTTTTAGCTGAATGTCAAAATTCCCCTGAGTTGATCAGAGGATTATTCAGATCACCTGTTGCAGGGTGTGTTGACTGGCTCCTAAATGATAATTGATGGCAGCTTGGCGCATTCCCCTCTTGGACAATCAGGATGTGACGCCCTTTCTTTGGGGCTTAAGAGAGATCAGGAACTGCACACTCAGGTAATACTGATTTTTTCTCGATTTACTGCAGACATTCTCAGCCAGAAACTCTGGACTGTTTGGGACTCTTTGGCTCCTCTTTGCTGTCTTCTGCTTTTGTGTTTGGGGATGATTGCAAGCATTCTGGAGACTGGTTTGAGTGATTTATTTAAAAAAATAAAACTAAGTTTCAACTAGGATACCTGTACTATGTCAGTTCTTACTGCTAAGTATGCAAGTGATTGTCTTGCCAAACAACAGCCAAATGTCTGCAGGCTTTATTTCATTGTATTTATTTTCATGACATTTCCTTATTATCGAAGAGGCATTGTTGTCATTGTGAAGTGAAATTTGTTTGTGATGTGATACTTTAAATACCAGAAACACAAACTGCTTATGAAACAGCTTGTGGTCTCTTTATTTATTTGTCAGAATGGTTGTCGGGGTGAATTTCTGCCACTGATTAAGCTGATTTGTTGTCATTTATTCAGTTTGACTATTGTCCAGATTTTCACATAATGTCAGAACATGGACTGGCACCAGACAGCTGATCGTTTTTCGTTCGTTTATTGGGCTCTCTCTGATAAACCACACTAACCTGATTCAGTTTTTTTTTTTTGTTTTTTTTAAATACAAAAAGTCCATTGATTTCTTGGCTGTAAAGTAAAAATTCCATGGCGTGTAATTAGCCAGTGAGAGACAATTGCATCTCCTGTGGGTAGTAATAGTGCTCACATGGTTCACTCCACATCTGGTCTGTATTTAGACTCATTCATGGGGAAATTTGCAGAATTGGGCTACAAAAGTGAGGACTCTGCCCAACTTAACTTAATAAAAATTGATCAAGGCGATTCAAAAGTAAATTATTTACAGGGAAACTGCACTTAGACTTGAATATAAAATGTCCAACACACTTTCAAAAAATGTAAAAAAAATAAATGTATTTCATATATTAGAAATTAAAGGATAAACGTACCATTTTTTCAATATGATTACATAGTATTTCTCAATGAACCTCTTCATTGGATATCAACAGTAAAAGTTTTCCTTAAAAAAAGGAAAAGACAATCATTGCTTGTCGTGCTATGCTCAAGCCTCTCCTGAGCTTTTCCAGTGTAGAAAAAGCATTACATCAGCAGGATGTTATATCCCTTTACAGTGCATGGATAAATTATGAACATATGGGTTACTTTTAAAACCCAAGCATTAAAGGAATCTGCCTACCAACACCTCTGAAATACACTAATTAGCATGTTATATCTCCTTTGTTTATAGCAGGGCTGTCCAAACTCCGGCCCACAGGAAATTCTAAAAATGTATTGGAATACGGCCCACACATGGAACTTGCGCTGGACTGTATTGTACTTCTTAGTCTCACCGCTAGGTGGAGTAACGAGTCTCGAACGAGGCAGCTTCTCTATAAAATGAGTAATCGAAGAAGAAATTTGCTACAGGTGACCCAAAATGGCAGAATTAAGGAAACTGTAAGAGAGCAAGTGAGTGTAGAAAGTTTCAGACGCGGTGTGCGATGAGAGCTCAGCTAATAACTAATGACGATCACTCTTGCATTACAGAGGAGCTGCTTAATGTTAGCAGTCTAAAGAGCATCACGGCGGGTGAGGATGTTTTTGAAGCTGTGCCAGGTGCAGTGTGCATGATGGGACTTAAATGGGACGAGCTGTGTGGAGGTATGACGGATGGGGCTCCAGCTGGGACAGGCGAGCGAAAAAGAATGGCCTCTACAGTGTCCGCTGAGGGGCAAGAAAGTGGAGGTAAGGCTGTTAATTCGAGGACCAGGGCTCTGGCACAGACTATTTCAAGCTTCCCGCTCTGATGCTGATGCTGGTGCTGGGGGGGTGCTCTACCATTCTCATGTGCGCTGGCTAAGTCGTGGCTCTGTGCTTTTTTTTTTTTGTTTTATTCCCTGAGATCAGAAATCGACCAGTTTTGAAGAGAGAAGGACCTCTTCATGAGCTCAGTGACCCTCTCTGGTTGGCATTTTTAGTGGATCTCACTGATCACCTGAACACACTGAACAAGAGCCTACAAGGCAAAGACCAGCTTGTACCACAACTAATAGATGAAAACCCACTAATGGAAAGGCTGTTTTCTTGAATCATATTCAGTTATCAAGCAGAATTTACCTACGTTTGATTGATTTAGCCAACTTTAATCCACTAGAGGTGAGGCGATATACATCACGTCTAGTGGATTAAAGTTAGCAATATAGCTCACTTCTAGTGAGTGGCCCGGCCCTTTGTATGTTATTCTGTATGTGGCCCTCAGTGAAAAATGTTTGGACACCCCTGGTCTATAGCGTGCGGGTCATGGCTTGCTGTTTTCTCCTGTTTCCAGTCTTCATGCTAAGCTATGCTAACTTGGGGGTTTAAACCTATTGATCTTCTCATCTAACTCTCGCCAAGGAAGTGAATCACTGAATTTCCCAACATATTGAACCACTCCTTTGACAATTGAGCTGTAAATACTTTAGCTCATCTTCCTCTGTCCACACAAAAGCCCAAATATGCCTCTGGTGTAGCAAAACACTTCTGGTTCTGTTCAATCTTCGAAGTCTCATTAAGGGCTCAATATCCTGCCTGCTAATTAAACACTGAAGAGCGGCATTTAACACCTCAACATCCCACTGCTTTTTTGCTCAGCCACTTAAACACAGGAAATTAAAAAAGAACCAAGAAGTAATTAAATATATACATCTGAGATTGAAATAATGATATGCTTTGTTTTTATTTCTGCATTGGAAGCATAAACTGTTTCAATATGCAGGTTAATTAATCATCCAATAAAAGTCCTGTTGTCTTCCCAGTTATGAAAACCAGAGCAAATAAATGGAGCACAAACTGTGTGAAGACAGATTAACAATGTTTTTCCACTAATTTGCAGTTGCAGGCCCTGTGTTGGCAGCACAAGCAGCCACACATTAATGTCCTCTTTAAAAGGAGAAAAGAGCGACAAGCAGCCTTTGCTGTTACGCAAGTTGCTCTTGGCAGAATTTATTGACATAATAAATTCATATTAAACTTCACTACATGTTATTTCATCTGCAACTTTAGTTTCTGTGAAGCCCACCACTTACAGTACAACCTTACTACTTTGAGTGGATCGTTACTATTACCAGAAGAATCCTGTCGGATAATCCAGTCAACACCTACAAACGTTGTCGGGACTGCAGATAGTATACAGATACAAACATCAGTCCGGGTGGTACACCGAGCTCATGGGCAATGAAATTCAGTAGATTAGGTGAAACACAGTTTGATTATATTGTATCTGACTATATATACATTGTCAAGATGTAAAATTTAAAAAAAGCTGTACTAAAAGCTGAGATACTTGTACCTTCCTTATTTCCATTTCCATCTGCTGCTTTATGTTTCTACTCCACTGTCTTGAGCTTTGTTTTACTCCGCTACATTTATTTGCTAACTTTAGTTCACTCATGCAAAATAAGATAAATAAATAATGCATGATCTTATATAAAAGGTTAAGATGAGATAATAAAATGAAAAAATATTGTGGAGGGATTCACAAGCTACCAGTGTATAAAGTAGCGTGATTAAAATTAGCCCCACCTTTACCAGCCCCACCTTTCTGCACAAATAGTTTACTGTTTGTACTTTAAGTATATTTCAGTGCTAATATTTTTGGACCATTTTTGAATGCAGGACTTATAATGGAATATTTCCATGCACCTAAAATTCTTGAACACTCTGTTGTATAAACAGACTTTTGATACCATGTTGGTAGATATCTGCTGATGTTAAGTACAGACAACAAATATGTACAAAAATTATACAATTATGTTTAGGTACAGGATAAGAGAATGGAAAACTGTGAACAATGATCATTTATTGCTTCAGCCTGCAGTTCCCCTTTAATGAGTTAATTTAATTTGAATTACAAAGTCAGTATGAGGGAAGTCGAATCATAAAAAAATAATACACTATAGGAGCTCATCCACAAAACTTTTTTTTTTTAAATAGTCCTCCCTCATCTAACATCTCATCTTTACTCCTCAATAGGAGTGAAATTAGATGGCCAGTCCTTCAGGAAAAATAAGGGACTTATATACCCATACCCATATGAGCTGTTTCTCATTAACAACAAATATTTCTGGCTATGTAATTGAGACTGATCTGTTCTTAACTACCTCAGCTGCAGTAGAATATGACACCCTTGAAGCCAGTACCATCAGCACTCACTTTTTGCTTATGACGTCAGAAGAAGTGATCTGAAGATTAATAATAACTCCTCATGTTGCATGTAGCTCAATCTCATTAGTTTTACAGTCACGAAGAGAGCGTCTTCAAAGGTATGAGGGCTGCACTTGCTGTGTTTAACAGGCTAAGACAAAGTGCTCTTTATCAGAACTGTGACAACTCTTGTATGAATAAATGATGGCAGGAACTGATTTGGCCTCTGCTTGCAAATTATCTGGGTTCATCATTTTAACAATACTTTGGGGTTTTTCTGATCTGCTTGCATTCCCTCCTGTATGATCCAAAGGGATAGTTAGTGGATAGTTCCAGTCTTTGGGAAAGCTACCAGTTTAAGGAAACATTGTGCAGATATGGCGTAACACTTAAAATAATATATTTAAGATTCAAAATGTTTATTTGTCATGTTTATTGCTCATTAATCCTTTCCAAAGGCTGCACAAGGCTGTGAGCACAGTCAGAGCCTGGCTGTGGCCCAAGCTGTGGTTGATGCTGTGGCGGTGGACAGTTATTGTTCAGGCCACAGCTGTATTTGTGGTTGTTTCCATGGTGCTAAATGACTACAGTAGCAGCGCTATGACTACTGTGTCTACTAGACTAGTGTTTGGACCCGGTACATCCATCAGCTATGTGTTGCCAGTACACCACAGGAGTTCAGAAATGGCTTCACCACAACACTCAGCCAGCATAACTGTCACTGCACACACCGCCGCATGCAGCTGAGTCGTGTTCAAGCCATTGCTACAGCCACTAGCACAGCGACAGCAATGACCAAAGCTATATGATTGAATACTAAAAGTACAATAAATCACAACCTTCTTCCACAGATCAGAGAGAACATGTTGTGAGTTAATCTCCATAAGAACCTGTGAGTAAATTAGTCTTGATATTTTGATGGATGACGATGTCAGTCAGTCCATCGCTTTGTGTCCAGACTGAATCTCTCAACAACAGACATTCATTCCCTCCTGAAATGAAATATATTACATTTGGTGATCCTTTCACTTTTCATCTAGTTTTGTTTGTTCAAAACTTTACTTTGTGACCAAATACGTGCCATGAGCCCCGGCTACACTGTGTGTTTAGTGCTAATTAGTAAATGATAGCATTATTTTTAACATGTTAAACATTATCCTTGCTGAACATCAACATGTTAGCATTGCCACTAGGAGCATGCTAGCAAGCTTTTTTCTTATTCTTGTTCAAGGAGAAGTCCAGAATAGTGAATAGTTCTGTCTACTTAAATATAAATTTGCAGCATTTCCTTGTATTGCTTTTTAGTAAAACATAATATCTTTGGGTTTGTGACTATTGGTCAGGCACAGAAAGTTATCTAAGTACGTCACCTTTGGCTTGTGAAAATTGTGATGCGCATTCTCGACTATTTCTAATAGCAAGGTTAATTTACAATGGCAATAATCATGATTGTAATGTGGAAAGAAAGGAAGAGCATTCCTCTGTCTGTCTCTTTCTCTGAGGTTTGTGCATTGGATTTGCATTTTGGACAAATATGCTAATTACTGAATATGCCATAGTTGAGCGCAACTCCTTAAATAGAGACAGATTATCATAGCTAAAAATTGAGACAGTGCCTCAAGTCAAGATAAGAGATTCTCTTTGAAGAAGTAAGACGTTTATGCTCATGTGTCCCTCAGTGTGAAAAATCCTGATTGTAATACTCCTGTCTCACCAGGCAGAGATGCTGTTTAGACAGCTGCTGCTCTCTGCGCCCTCTGCTCCAGCTGACCACAGACTGAGACACGCAGCGGCTTAAGTGGACTAGATGAGTGTCACCAGGTCCTAATGCCGTTAGACGCTGTTGTAATTCACTGAAACTGATTATATTAGAGTGGGACATGATGCTCTCACGATGTCTCGCTAACAAAGCCTGCCTTCAGGCCACCGCTACTCTTATGGCAGATTGAAAAAGAAGAGGGCCATAGAGTAAGAGGCAAAGAGGTTAAAAATGTAAATCTGACTTAGCAAAACAGCTGGTGTGAAGCATTTTGGAAACTGGGTATGCATAGTGCATGCATCTTTTGCACATAAAAAGCTCAGCATGCATGTATTTGACTGTGGTAATGCATGTTTATGTGAGTGTGTAGTATGTGAGTGAGCAGCATCTCTTAAAACACATCCCATACAAGCTTTACTAGTGAATACAGATTAAGGTCTACCACCAAGCCTCGCTGAGTTTATTTTATGTTTTAAAATGAAAAAGAACACACTGAATTCATTAATATTAATGTTGGGGAGATGGTGTATTCATTAGTGTATGTGTGAGTTAAAAACTGTCATTGAAAAGTATAAAGCAAACCAGGCAGAGATTGTCTACATTCACACGTGTAATGCTTTATTTTCCCAGTGAAGGTAAGTATGTGTGCAGTAACGGCCCTAAAGTATGTCATCTTCTGGGTACGTGTTCAAAGCACAACACTGTAAACTGTGTGTTTGTGCATCTTGTATCTCTTCTTTCTCTTTCTTGTCCAATATCTGTCTTTCTCTGTAGTTTGGAGAGTATTAAATATTTAACACCCAGCTAACAAGGGCCGTGCCGCTCGAGTTGGACTGAAATGTATGAAGCTGAGGCGGCTGTGTATCCTTGCATGAAAGGGAGAGAGTGAGATCCACCAAATTATTCTTTCAAAGGCCCTGTCAAGTGATGAGAAGCTCATTTTAAAAGAGATGAGTTTTGTGGCTCAAAGAAACTCTGGAATTCCCCCGCTTCTTCTGTCAGCAATGTGTGTTTGTAGTTAGATAGGTGTATGTCTGGGGAAAAAAAAGTAATGGACAGGGAAACGCTAACAGATGAAAAGACAGGGAGGGAGAATAGAAGAGCATTTTACTGAAATGATTTTGGATTTTAGTCTGGGGTTGTGGTCATTTTTTGGCTTGTCAGGTGTAGGTTATGAGCCGGAATGATAGTCGCCACACACCTTGTGGATTGTTGGTTTGTTTGGAACCTCTAAGATTTCCTAAACACAATCCTTCTCCAATGTCTGACTTCTATAAGAGCAGAATAAATAGCTGTAATAGCCTGTAAACTCACTAGTAGCATATTCCTCTCCTTTTAGCTCCGTTTTAGTCTCCACCAACTCCTGACGGGAAATTTCTGTCTCTATAGTTGCTAATGCTCCTCATTCACCAGTTAATTATCGGCGGTCAGGTAGAATATGAGCCTTTTTTTTTGTCACAAAACAAAACAGCTGCCATGAATGAAATATTGATTATTGCAGCTTTAAGCAATATTGCCACAGATCTTATTAACACAGACCGTATAATGTCATCATTACTGCTAGAGACGCCATTCTGACACTCTAAAAAACAAAAAGAGCCAAGACTTTGTCCTCGTATAACCTCTGAAAGTTCCAACTTTTGATCTTCAATCAACACCCCAAATGCCTTTACTCTCTCTTTGATGATGTTGTAAGTAGTACAGGGTGGATCCAAGCAGCTTCACTCCTTCATCACTCCTCAGGGCTCATGAGGGTGGCTTGACAGTGTTGACTTTGAATTCAATAGGCCCACATACATTAAGGCTACAGGAGGACACTGTTAGACTCAGTTCACACATGGATGATCTTAATGTGGACATATGCTCAATGACTCATCAACTTACGCTTCATTGTTGAAGCTAAGTGACCAGTAGTTCGCTTTTGTCTGGTTTTGTCTTTCGAGTGCACATATTGCATATCAAATTAATCAAGATAAGGAATCCTTATGAACTACTGAGATACAATAAATTGCTGAAGGTAAGAGTAGGTTCCTGTAAAGATGGGGACAGATCCAGTCACTACCACTTGTAGATCTTTTTTGACTGATGTAACTTCTTAAAGCTTCTTTATACAAAATCTCAGTATCTCAGACCAAACCTAATATGTGCTCCACCCCTCTCCACTCATGCCGCTGCTGCTGCTCCTCGGCCGGGTCGGCAGGTTGCCATTATTCCATTGCATCTTTATATAGCAAATAGTTGTTTAATGCTATATTCATGTTCTGAATATCTTATAGAGAGCCTTTTTTTAGAGTAATGTTTTTGCTTTATTTGATAATGACAATGAGGATGACAGGAAAGCCAGAGGAGAGAAAGAGGGGATGGTATGCAGCAAAGGGCCTGTGCCAGGTTTAAACCCAGGCTACTGCTGTCTGCCAGGTGAGCTATCTGGGCAATGATGTAACCCGTGTATTGCATGAGAGAGACATTGATAAATGATCAGCTCTAGCTTAGCTTGAAGTTACCTTCTTTTTGCAAAGTTCACTCGCACCTTATTCCCTCTCTAGACTACAACATCACTGTCCATGTTCTGCTTTTTTTTGGTGGCCTTTTCAGTGCAAATTGCACTGCATATAACAGTGCAAGCTGCTGGTTGCCATCCATGTTTGTTGTGGTACAAGAACACACGACAAAGCTCCAGTCTTTACTGACCAGCAGTCAATCATGAATGCGATTGTGCTACATGAAGATTTGAAAATAAAATAATTTCTGTTATTGTTCATTGCTGCGTTTTTTACAGGAAACTAATCCCTGCTTACATGAACCCTTGTTAAAACACAGCAAGACCTATGTGAATGGAAACGGAAGAAATGTAAATGAAGCTTTACCATTACAGCCATTAACCTACAAAACAGGTCAGAGTGAATGAGGTAGTACACACTAATTAATTAGACCCAAGAGCACTGTATGTGGGTGTACGGGTGTGCTTATAAACCCATTAAAACCATCAATACTGAAGTAATCACTCTGAACAACAGCTTAGTTCAATCATTATCTCTTAAACACCCTCAATGTGATGTGACACACACACACACACTCATGCACTTTCAAACACGGGGCTATCGATTGTTTGAGTGTGTGCAGGATGATCATACTTTAGGATTTAGTTCACCCAGTTAATGACCCTCAAAGCCGTGGGGGTGGGGGTGGGGTGGGGTGGGGGGTGGTAGGGGGTCACTGAGGCAGACTTTTGGAAACATCCAAAAGACACAGCTGACTAACGATTTGGTTCTTGCTCGTTGAGTTTAACAATGCATGCAACCAAACTACTGCATGAGTCATTAAAGGATTGGTTCACCCCAAATTACAAAACAAACGACTGCACAAACCAAAAGAAAAACCCATCTTACTTCTAGTTTTAAATTCAGTTTTGGTTTTATTTGGTTTGGCTTAATGTGTTGCGATACAATGTGGAGTGCAGCTGAAGTTGAATGAGATTTTTTTCAGTGGAGCTATCACTGACACACTTTCACCTGACCAACATAGGTGTTACTAATAACAAGATTAGTTGTTGCACTGCTTTACAATGATCGCTGGAGAATGGAAGTGAATGTGAATATAAGTCCAATCTTCATTCACTTTTTGGTCTCCATCAACTCCTGAAACAAATATCTGGCTCTTTAGCTGCTAACTGCTCCACTATGTTCACCAGCTAGGTGCTAGTTTTGTCTGTGTGATGTTTAGTATTTCATGCTGAAATCGGCTGCCCGTTGTGGCCAAAAATTATACTGAGAGCTGTGAGTGTGAACCAAAACAATTAAGTTAAATGATAGAAAATGTAAAAGATGGTACAAGAATTTAAAAAGTGCCGTATAGTTGAGAGGGAGCTAGCAATTTGGTTCTGTTGGTTTATTGCAATGAGTGATCCCTTTCTCATACAAGTGTCTCATACAATTTGTCAACATAAATATATCAATTATAGCAGCTTAACTTATACCCAAAATATCCTTATTCAAGTCCTGCCCTTCAAACAGAGTCCTAATCTTAAATTACTCCTTTTTACGCTAACCAAAACCTTGTTAATCTGAAATGTTTTATTTATTTATCTGCCTTTTTTTGAGCACATTTGGTTCACATATTTATGGAGGTTTGACAACACACACAAACAGACATTATGTCTCTGTTTTCCTTAAACGACTGCAGATGACATACACTCCTGCTACACTACACTCATGCTGGAAATCTGGCATTGAACTTCCTTCCCCCTGATTTGGCTATTTATCTTTGACATGAATCGTTATTAGAATTTAATTTGGTGTCAGTTTGGAAGATATCAATCCATTCGCGCTAAGTGACACAGCATGCAGTATTCCAGACACATGTTGTGAAAAGTGTATACAGCAGTAAGCGGCCCTCTTCCCCCGCTGCTTTGGCTTTCTCTCATTTAACGCTCCCATCCAGCTGGCGGGTCGAGCCACATTCGTTCTGGTGACTTGTGTGTGTGTGTGTGTGTGTGTATGTGTGTTGCTGTGTTGAAATTCCATATGTGCAGACGTCCATGACATTCCTGCCTGTGTAAGGACCCTACCACATCCACCCTGTTGTGTCCATAAACCTCACATCAGTCAGAATAAACAGTTCCCAGAACATATGACGAAGTATAAGTGTAATTTGCTGCTGCATGTTTTATTTTCCTGTCTTTGTAAATGTTGTGGAATATGATGGTGAATAGGAAGTCGGTAACATGAAAGAAAAATGTAAACAGACTGGAGATGTGGTAAAATCATCAGGGATATCTGCTGCTGCTCTCCCACTCACACAAGAGTATTGCATTCATTATAATCTTATAATCCTGTTGTTGTGTTTTGACATGCTAATAGCATTGTCTGTTGGCCCAGTGCTTTGGTTCACACTGAAACATCCCATTAACCGCTGGGTGGATTGACATGAAAATCTGTACAGACATTCATGGCCCTTAGCTTGTAGAATACTTAAATAAATATAATAATTAATAAAGAAACAAATACTATTAAAACCTGTAAAACAATCAACATTCCCATCAGCCTTAAATGTACTTCATGTTCAGTACTAATTAGAAAATGCTGTTACACTAAGATGGTAACCATGGCAAACACAAACATGAATTTAACTTTACTTAAAGCCAATTTAATATACCAGGTTATCTCAGGACAAGAGAAGACATTTGTAATACATTAATGGCTGATGTTGTTCAAAACAATAATAGTCCAAAAATGTTTGCCGTGAAGAACACTCGCTGTCCTTAGTTATCATATCTCACTGTGCTCATCCATCAATACACATTAGACAATGAAATGCACAATAGAGAAATGGAGTTCAGGCAGGTGAAAGCTTGCTTTTTAAAGTAGCCATGAAAATGTTTGTGGATGTGACCTGAGCTATGATGGGATGAGCGACGTGTGTGTGTGTGTGCGCCTGTGGACATGTATTACCAACCAAGTGTGTTTCCAGTCTTCCATTGCAGTTATTTCCCAACCTCAAGTGGTACTTCTACTATTTCCAAGGGGGTACGTATTACTTATAATATAACCCAGAGGCAGCACTCTACGTGGATAGGCTGGTTTGAGGCTATCCACATATACAGTATGTCCTCAGCTCTGCGTGTGCTGACTTATGATTCAATAGTTTTATCCAGACATACTTTGGAGGGAAAGCTGTTAAAAGTTTTTTTTTTTTTTTTCTTTTCTGTCAGCATCAAACACTATTTTTGTTATCCAACAGATTAATACTGTCTGCCTGAAATCAAAAAATGTAAAACTAGCTTTTAAATCCAACATTTCCACAGACAGTGTCTCTACACTCTGATGTTGTTTTCACGTTTCATGTTTTTTTCATTAGAAACGTTTGCTGCACTAGCTATGGAAATATTAGACTTTAACATAGATTTTACCTCAGAGTGAATGTTTTATAATTGCGGACTAATTGAAGTAATGTTATTAGAAATGTAGCTTATAACTTACTGTTGAGTGATACTTTTCTCAGTAAGTAATAGATTGAATCCATTTAACTAAATACCTTGAAAACGAAAATAGATCACTGTGATGCAAACCTAAATGCAAACCTAACTAACTAAATAAAGGAGACTAAACTAGAGCACCAACAATTCCAGCCTAAGTATTTCTTGTAAAAGTAATTGTAACAATATCTACCTTTCTATACATGTATAATTACTGATGTTAAATGAACACACAATTTAAATCCAGTTTAAAGTAGAAAAGTGCGCTTAGTAGAGTGCTCTGTGTTCTATGCCTAACCATAACCTAACTGTGGAGGGCACTGCTCCAGTAAACACTGTCTGCTGCAGGAACAGACTTTGACACAACAGCTGTTGACATTGGCTCACTTACAGTCAAGATGGTGGCAAGATGACACACACGGGGAACATTTTGTCTGTGGAATTAATCTGCAGATGTTGCACCATGATCGTCGTTATCCCCACCAAGTGGTGGAACAAGTCGATGAAGGGGTGCACAAAAAAGAGAACTATTATTCCAATATAGTCCTCCTCAGAGCTCTGACTGTAATTGATTCTGTTGCAGAATTTCACCTTTCTTGCCTCAGTTTTGTCATCTTATAGTCAAAGGTTTATCGGTTGCATATGACACAGTTTGTGACTGTCACTCTTTTATTGCTGTGTGTGAGTAAATATTGATTTGCATTTAAAAAATGCTGAGACCTGTGAGTATAACAGTAAGCCAAACCATGCAGGCCCAGGTATTTTATTACTGTCAGATTAAAATGATAGAAAATAATAGAGCTGGAAGTCTGAAAAGCAGTATGGGATTACATTTCCAGTAATCACGATTGTAGAGAGTTTTCTTATATCTTCAAGTCATCCATGTGAGCTCGAACTTCAGCTTATGAAACACAAAAATCAACGGCAGATTGCAAACATGGAAAAACAATATTCATACCACTTTGACCAGCATCTGGTAATGGCATAAACGGACCACATCAAATAACTAACTTTAGCTCAAAACAAAAACAAACAATTACCACACATCTGTCCTATATGACAAGGTTTAAAGATCACAGAGCATGTTACAAGCTTGGTTTTGGAGGGATTCATTCATCCAGTATGTATGGTGGCCTTGAAGTGCAAAACACAATAGCAAAACAGAAAACACAACAGCAAGTCACAAAACACGACGGTGAGACTGAAACTGGAAAGGGTCGGTACCTATTCGGCAATGCCTCCTCGTCGCTGGTTGGACGCAATGTCTCTCAATCTGGGAGGCATTTGTGTCTGCTAGCTTACTCTCTTACTTCGTTTTTTTTTTAATTGAGGAATGGGAGTGTAACAATAGCAACAAGACAGTATTGATAATATGGTCTTCGTCTTCACATTATATTCACAGTGCGATGTCTGGGAAACATATCTTGACTACATTTGTGTTTACAACAGTGATGCTTGGTGCTCAGAGTGCGGAGGAGCAGAGTCCTGCTTTATGTCGGCTCGCAACACAGTCGGCTGTCGAGTGCAACAGCTTGATCCAGGGTGTTATTTTGGAGGCAGGTCTCTACAAAGCCATTGGTACAATGGTCTCTCATTTCCTGTTGCTTGGCCCGCCTGAGTCCCATTTCATCCACTCCACCTTCCTACGACTGAACATTAGCCAGGAGCAGCCTCAGGTCCACCTTGGGTCAGCTTAACTCTTCCCTCTCATTCTAGAGCGGTCACACCACCAGCAGTGATGCTCGGTTCAGCTGGGAGGTCAGAGGATGATGAGTTTGATGACTGAAATAGTTCTAGTTAGATATTCAATTAAGACAATTCATTTAAACTTGGCCGTAGCTTTGTTAACAATTTCTTGCTGCAGTGAGGGCAACATAAATTGTTCATGGTCCTATCGTAAAGCCACCTAGACCTTGGAAATCCTCTGCTAGACTACTTTTTCTGAGTGAACACAGTGCAAAACTGTTGTGTTTTGCACTTCAGGTCCGCTGTAAGTATGAAAAAAGGGGGAGTAAATCCATGGGATCATCCTGATGGGTGATGTTGGAGCAGGGAAACATCTAAAAAATGCAGGCCAGTGGGCCCTCAGGACCACCCTGCTTATTGTTAGTATGTGAGCATGAAATACAGGATCCTAAACTATTGTGTTTTGCACTTCAGGTCCGCTGTAAGTATGAAAAAAGGGGGAGTAAATCCATGGGATCATCCTGATGGGTGATGTTGGATATGACCACATAATGAACCACATCCATGAGCAGGTCTCTTGGCAGCACATACAAACACACTCATAGTAAAGTTTGTGATGACTCAGGAGAGTCAAAAGCAGCAGCATCAGCAGCATCTTTAATCTCTTAAATCAGATTTTTGCTGCACTATTCTAAAGCCAAAACCTGAAGAAGAGTGGTCGGCAAGGTGAGGGGGAAACGGGTCACCCTCAGCCGTTCCTGTTACCTCATTGCTTCCCTTAATGGGTAGATTACAGTAAAAATTTCTGCACTTTTCTTTTTAGAAAATACAAAGTTAGTAGTAATTGACCTTTTTTTTTTTTTTTTTTTGAGTTATATGAGCCAGGTTAGCTGGTTCCCTTTGGTTCCAGCCTTGTGCTAAGCTAAGCTAACTGTCTGCTGGCTGTAGCCTCATATTTACTATACAGACATGATTAGTATCAATCTTCTCATATATTGGAGAGGCCCCACTGGAAGGAAACAAAAAAAAACAGTGTTGGGTGTGTTAAGTCGCAAAAAAACAGTTGGCATGCTCATTCGTAAACATTGTGTAAATAGCAACCTGTTAATGTTTTTTTTGTTTGTATCTTTAATCCTGGAGTGACACAGGAAAGAGGAATCCCAAAGAGTACCATAGAAATCTTTTCCTCCCTAAACATTCATCCACTGCAGGTAAACACTAACCACCACTATTTTTCTTTGGCATTGCATTTTGAGAAATCACTATGAAATTCTCAGGTAAATTTAACCGTTAAAGTTAAAGAACTACAACTACTGCACAACCAATGTTCTTCACAGCAGCACTCTGACCCTCTCATAGCACGTTTGTGAACTCTGTGTTAGGTTTTAACAACAGTGGCCTAATTGTTAACATCTTTTTCCTCTCGGCTGTATGTTTTCAATTGTTAAATCACATTGGGTAACTCCACTTTTAGGCTTGCTAATAAATCATCACCGTCCCCTGTGAGGAAACATTAGATTCACATCGCAGCCCTCCAGAGGGCTTTTTTTGTGATGTTTTTATGATGCAGTGGTTGGGATATTGATGGTGTACACATTTTCTGTTGAAAGTGCTTTTATTTTGAGTCTGTTTCGCATCACATCGTGCACTCGTATGTAATACAGCCACTTGTCTCAAGCCATATTTCTATTGTGTTTTTGTACACCATCCATGAGGTTTCAAGCATTTTGGCCCCTTCGTGTGATCCCTGGCAGACACTTCAACTCAGTCTGACAAAATCATAGTTTTCATATCTCACTTTTCAGTTGTTAAATGTAAGTAATTGCTATTGAAATATTTGGATTTATTCACTCAAGTTTTCATCATTACTTTAAACTGGAGTTTGACATTCCAACACTGGCACATCGATCATCGATCAAGTCAACCAGCAATGATTAGAAGCTAGCATTTATAATTAGCAGAAAAACACAAAGTAAAGCTGAAGATGATGAGAATTAAAGTCCTTTTTAGTTATAAACCAAAGTATTGCACAGATGGAAATAAAAGTTTTGACTTGCTGATGGTACTAGGTTAAAGGATCACCAAAGTTCATCTGTAGTTCATCCTGAGAGGAACATGAATGTGTACGTCAAATTGCATAGCAATAGAGATACTTCTAAAGTGGTGCATGGATCAACTGACTGTCACTGCCATCCATACAGCCGTGATGAAAAACATTCATCAGACAATTGATATATATAAAAAAAAAAAATCTAATTTTCCTCATTTAAATCACATGCCACAAATCCTGGCTTAATAACACCAGCCCTTTGTTCTTTTAATAAATTGTTTTTTCATGCATTTTATTTTCTGTCTCTGTGGTAGAAAAGTATTATGGCTTGTGCACTGGCATGGTTCGAAGAACCTTAATGATGCAGTGAAGCGCTTGCATGGCTTTCTATTGATGTTTTAATGGAGCTGTTTGTTGCAAATTGCAGAAGTTCGAACAGGCCAATGCACTTATTTGACCTGTGTTTAATTAGAGCAATTTTGTCAAAGGCTGGCTGTGAACAGCACCCAGTTTCCTATTAACCATGAAGCACATTGTCAGTTTGTGAGTCTGGTAAACAGGGGTGCTGATTTCAGATCTGCAGAGAGGCTAAAGCAGGAGCTAAAGAAAACAACAACAACAAAGGTTTATTTACTTGGTAATTTGTTAAAGTGTTTCATAATATAATTCTATAAAAATGCAATAACTCATGAAATAAAACCCAACAGATTACACTGTTATGATGCAGCCTTGCATATCTTGTCCTGATGTTTTTCAAGCTGAAAATATGCAATAATCTCATAATATATTCAACTCTGTCAGAGCACACAGCGTGTCCAGACATAAAAGCATCCCATCAACTTACTTACACAAACTGCAGTAAGCATAAATTTTTCTGATTTGCAGGTCAGAAGATCTGATGTCAAGGTTAAAACAGAGCTAAAAGTTGAAAAGTCCAAATTTGCTCAGACATCCAGGTCTCTGATAACCACTGCTTCTATAGTATTCTGTATAAACAGAAAACTAAACCTAAAAAAGTGTTTCATACTTTTTAACCAAATTCATCCTGTACAGTCAGGTCCATTAATATTTGGACATTGACACAATTTTCAGCATTTCGGCTCTGTACACCACCACAATGGATTTGAAATGAAATGATCCAGATGTGCTCTAAATGCACACTTTCAGCTTTAATTTGAGGGTATTTACATCCAAATCAGGTCACCGGTGTAGGAATTACAACACATTTTATATGTGCCCTCCACCTTTTTAAGGGACCAAAAGTAATTGGACAATTGGCTGCTCAGCTGTTCCATGGCCAGGTGTGTGTTATTCCCTCATTATGCCATTCACAAGAAGCAGATAAAAGGTCTCAATATGAAGTCCAAAGAGCTGTCACTATCAGTGAAGCAAGCCTTCATTAGGCTGAAAATTCAAAACAAGCCAAAGAACGCACTGGTGAGCTCAGCAACGCCACAAGACCCGGAAGACCACGGAGAACACTTGTGGTGGATGACAGAAGAATCCTTTCCCTGGTCAAGAAAAATCCCTTCACAACAGTTGGCCAGATCAAGAACACTCTCCAGGAGGTCGGCGTGTCTGTGTCAAAGTCAACAATTAGACTTCACCAGAGTGAATACAGAGGGTTCACCATAAGGTGTAAACCATTGGTGAGCCTCAAAAGGAAGGCCAGAATAGAGTTTGCCAAAAAACATCTAAAAGAGCCTGTGTAGTTCTGGAACAACATCCTATGGACAGATGAGACAAAGATCAACTTGTGCCAGAATGATGGGAAGAGAAGAGTATGGAGAAGGGAAGGAACTGCTCAAGATCCAAAGCATACCACCTCATCAGTGAAGCATGGTGGTGGTAGTGTAATGCCGTGGGCATGTGTGGCTGCCAATGGAACTGGTTCTCTTATATTTATTGATGATGTGACTGCTGACAAAAGCAGCAGGATGAATTCTTATCTGCTCATATTCAGCCAAATGCTTCAGAACTCATTGGATGGCGCACGGTGCAGATGGACAATGACCCGAAGCATCCTGTGAAAGCAACCCAAGAGTTTTTTAAGGCAAAGAAGTGGAATGTTCTGCAATGGCCAAGTCAGTCACCTGACCTGAATCCAATTGAGCATGCATTTCATTTGCTGAAAACAAAACAGAAGGGAAAATGCCCCAAGAACAAGCAGGAACTGAAGACAGCTGCAGTAGAGGCCTGGCAGAGCATCACCAGGGTCGAAACCCAGCATCTGTTGATGTCTATGGGTTTGAGACTTCAGGCTGTCAAATATTGATAGTGACAGTTTGATTTATGATTATGTTGGTTTGTCCAATTACTTTTGGTCTCTTAAAAAGGTGGAGGGCAAATACAAAATGTGTTGTAATTCCTACACCGTTCACCTGATTTGGATGTAAATACCCTCAAATTAAAGCTGAACGTGTGCACTTAAAGCACATGTTGATTGATTGTTTCATTTCAAATCCATTGTGGTGGTGTACAGAGCCGAAATGCTGAAAATTGTGTCAATGTCCAAATATTTATGGACCTGACTGGTGGTGTTTTTTACTGACAAAAAGGTGACAGTAAGTACAACAGTTTTTCACAGCAGTAAATCATAGGAGACGGAGAAAACACTGGCTAAAATCTCTTGTGATGGTGGGAATGATGCTTCTTATTTTAATGATGCCTTGGACATTATCAATAGCACGGCTGTGGTTGAATCGCTATCCACTAGTGGATACTGGGAGATTTATGCTACAGATGACAGAAGCTGCTCTTCTGTAACTGAAGAGAATCACAGATGGTCCCTTTGGCGAGTATTAATAAAACACTGGAGTCACACACCACTCTCCAGTCTGTCTGCGTCACCGCTGTCTCTCGTATTATTCTTCAGCTCATTCATTATATCTTAGACACTATTGTCTGCCAGCCTGCGGTCTACTTTATTTGAGGCAGGCTGTGTTAAAGTGGGCCACTTAGAGCTTCAAGTGAAGCCTGGCCTGAGATCAGTAAAATTGTTAGTCTGGACAATTGCTGCTGTCTACATTCGCTGCCACCCAGGCCTGCTTTTCTTCCTTGTCTGTGTCCACTGCTGTTAGCGAGTGTCAGGTTTGTAAAGGTCATTTTCCGTCTTTTATGACACCTGAATCTGAAGGGAGTGAGGCCACTGCATTACACCTGGCTCTAGCTGGGATCAAGGTGTATTAGTTTCGCTCTAGAAGCCTCTAGCTGGTGATTGTGCACGTGTGACAAAATGAATAATGTACCTGTGCGTTTCGGGGTTTTTTGGAATATTTTTCACTTCATTAATGTCATTCTGGCAACAGCAGTATTAAGAGAATGAGTAGTTACCAGAGGGCTCCAGTAGAGGGGAGCTTAAGGGACATTGTACTTCCTGCCATGATTCGGATTTGTATTCTATTATTAATTTGGTATGTTTGTATATTGTGAAGTAATTAAGTTAATTACATGACAATGATTAAATTAGCCACACTGCTGCACATCTGATTTATTTGTGAAAATTAGATCCAGCAAAGTTTGGGAAGCAACTTAACAACTGAAACCTATCAATAACAACTACACGTTTTGTTTAACCAATTTAGATTGAAATCACCCACTGAGAGCACTTTTTCTAGCATCATGTTTTTAAGAATATCAGATAAATGATCAAACATTGTTTGCAGTTTTGTGGTTTGTACAGTATAATCACAACAAACACTGACAGTCTTCCTTAACATAGCTAACACCTTAACATAGCTAATACCTTACCATAGTCACTTTAGTCAGGTTTAGTAAGAGTTTAACAATTGCTCAAGCTGTTCAGTCCATCAAAAATCCCCTGAGGTTTTACTCTGAGGGCCCAGAGTACTTTGGCATGATTTACGATGTGGGACATTTTTAGTTCTGTAGTGTTTTTTAGGGATGCGTGGCATATTTGTGGCATGAGTATATGTACAAAGACCAGCTGTTAATAGTGTATGTGTCGCATACGTTTTAATTAGCCTTGTGCTGTGCTGCAGCAATCTCCAAATTGCATATGTAATTCATAGCTTTGGATACATGTGCAGGTGGGTTGCTGAGGACCAGGACTCAGATCAATATCCCTGCACAATAAAAGAGTAGTGCAGAGTGAATAACCCTCCCTCTTCCAGGGGGAAAAGCTCACTCCCCATCATTGTAGCTTAACTACTAAAACAACTAAAAAAAAAAAAAAAAACATTACTTAAAACAGGGGAGTACAAGGTGTACCTTACTTATCTTACTTCCATCAAGTTAGGTGACCTTGATATCAATGTAGTCCCTCCCATCTCAGTACATGAGGTTGATGGTTTCCCAGTGTGGTCCAGGAATGGTGAGACAGCACCAGCTGCCATGTTGCAGTGACGTCTTAGATACAGACAAGGTGGCTGGTGTACAGTTGCATGAAGTAAGAAATCTAATTAGACAAGGGAAAAATACAAGATGTAGCTGAGGTCTAACATTTTTTTTAAACAAGGGCCAAAATATTGTTTTTCCTCTCTGCTTTTCCCTCACGAGACTATAGATAATCAGAATTTAAGCCTGGAGCTTTGCCAGAAGGTGAAAAACACATTGCTGGACTTAATTATCATCGGAAACAAACAGATGATTATTTTCATTGTCGATTAATCCATTATCATATCTCATTGATTATTTTCTTGATAGGTCCATTGGTTTGCCAATAAAATGTATTTTTTGACATAGATAGGCAATA
This sequence comes from Pempheris klunzingeri, assembly GCF_042242105.1. Lineage (NCBI taxonomy): Eukaryota > Metazoa > Chordata > Actinopteri > Acropomatiformes > Pempheridae > Pempheris > Pempheris klunzingeri. The sequence continues at coordinate 12,626,206 of NC_092024.1, read as the reverse complement.
GATAAATCGATAAAAGAAAATTAACAAAATGAATGCTGGCTGGATTCCATTTAGCTGCATCAGTTTCAGGGTCCTGGTATTCCGCATGACAAATCAAAGTGCTTGATACAGAAAATGAATGAACTATCTGAATAGTCTAATTTAATGTCAATTGACCCATTTATTAATCGACTGACTGTTTCAGCTGTACCGTACAAAAGGGAAAAATCAGACAGAACTATTGGAACATTAACCAACGTCATCTTCACTGTAGGAAATTTCATTCACTTTAATTTTGCATTTTGTATAATTTTGGATTTTGTTTTTGGATTAGTCCAACAGATGTGGGTGGGAACTGGTTGAAAAGACTCACCTCACCGTTAGCTGCTTAAAGGTTAAAGGAATAGTTTAACATGTTGGGAATTCTTTTTATTCATCATCTTTCCAGGAATCACATTGTAAAATCGATACCACCCTTCATGTGCAGAGCTGGAGCCACAAAGTGATAGCCTAGCTTAGCATAAAGTCTGGTGATCTAGACATGATCTGGTCATGTGAACTAGATTGATGAAAGTATTTTATTTTATTTTACTTTTATTACAGAAGTATTTTATCTTAATATATAAAGATGTTTATCTCCACGGAGGTATGCTGCGGTATCTGGAATGTTATTATTGGAAACCAGAAAGACACTATAACCACACCAATATGTTACATATTTAAAATGGTATGTGGACACGCAGTATCTGATTGAATGAGGAGAAATGCTGAACGAGTCAGGACACATATCTGACTACATTTTCTGTTACTTTGTGGATTTCTGTAGTGTAGATAGTTCAGTGTGGTCTAAGTGCAGGTAATAACGCAATCTAATTCTGTATAATGCTCTCCTTCATGCTGAATCTCTTAGTGATGGATTGTTTTATGGAGCTCATGTCTGTTCCAAAACCACCTCCTGTAGTATCTAATAGAAATGGAGATATGAGTTGAGATAAATGTTTGGCAGGACAGCAGTCACTAATATGCCTTTCAAACTACAGGACTGCATCTGATTCTGCCTGTCTTTCTGTCTGCCTCTAACTCATAACATTGTGGCTCCTTTCCACGGAAATTACATTTTTTTTTTTTCAGTTTTGTCTCTCTGACATTCAAACTTCTGTGAGGAAAATATTCACAGCTGAGCTCAGAATTCTTGGAGGTTGTGGTTTTGTGATTAGCAGCACGGCAGAGCAAGCAGCCTGATCGTGTTCCTGGTTTTGACCATGAATAAATGGAAACACACCCTTAAACCTATCTGGTTTATCCAAACAGTTTAAGGAACATTTGGGAAAAATGCTAACTTGCATTATTTGCTTTCTCTACTTTTCTTTCAATATACCTTTTTTTTCTTCTTTTTTTTTTAACCTATGGACAACACTAACTAGTAACCTCTGATTCCAATCTTTATGCTAGGGTAACGTCTCCTGGCTGTAGCTTGATACTTAACTGAGAAATGAGTGTTAGTAATTGAGTGTTATCGAACATATCTAACTCAACACATAATAAGATTAGCACATTTCCCAAAATGATGTTTGCAGCCAAAGCCAGGAGATAGTTAGCTTAGCTTATCATGATGACTGAAAAACAGGGAGACGACTAGTCTGTCTCAGTCCTAAGGTGATAAAATATCTACAGTTTAAATAAATATCTACTATCTCCATAAATATCTACTATCTAAATAAATTTTGGGTTTTACAGGGAATTCGAACAAGATCTAATGTTGCAGCTTTAGAGGGGATAAAAGGTGAATTATTTAACTTTGTACAGATCCAGGCTAACTGTCTCCTCCTACTGCCGGTCTTTTATGCTAAGCTAAGCTAATTAGCTGCTGGCTTCATATTTAACCCACAGATATGAGAGTTGTATTAATCATATCATCTAACTCTCAGTAAGAAAACAAGTAACAATATTTCTCCAAATGTCTATACTTTCTATTTTTTAGGCCTCGCAGACTGCAGAAGAAAGTGCAAGTGTACTCTTTCTGTCACTCTGATGCCTCCCTTCATTTGTCTACCCTCACTTGGCTCGCAGCTCTCTATGAAATCTTCTCCAGACTCCAGACAAAATGTTTCTTTTTTCTCTGTACTTTCATATCATCTTGTTATTTCCCTCCATGGGTTACTTCTTTCTCTGTATCTCAGCTCTGTTTTCTTTGGATTTTCACCTCTGCTGCTCTATTTTAATTATATATTGTAGAATTGTATATTTTAATTTATAATGCTTTTTTAATTCTGAGATAAGTTAAGGAAAATATTTAGTTTTTTCATTTAGTCATTTTCATTCTTTTTTACATCATTATCTTCTCTGCTCTACTCTTCTTCAGTTATTGCAGTCCTCCATTGCTGTAAAGGATTTTTTCTTTTGTAGGAGCAACACCTCTTTGTTTGCTCAGCATCAAGGCCCTTGAGTGCCTCCAGCAATTCCTCAAGATTTAATGTTTTGCCAGAGGGATGGCAATGAAATTCAGGTCAGATTAGCAAAACTAACCATACGTTCGCAACAAGTCCTTTGAATTTTACTAAAAATTGCAGAAGAATCCATGCCTTTACTCTTACACAAACATAAACCTACTTTAAGTCTCCATTGGAGTTTAAATCAACTAGCCTTCAGCTAAAGTGCACAAAACCAACTGGAAAATGTGATATTTATTACCTTAGATGTGGTTCCTGTGCAGACCTGCTCAGACAAGAAACCTGATCTGCTTGGCATTAACTGTTCTGTCAACACGTCCAACAGTTTGGACGAATGAGACAGCAAGAGAGACAGAGAACAAGAGTAAAAGAAAAGAAAGAGCTCATTCTTACAGATTTATTGGATAATGAACTTGTCCAAACCCCTGAAGAGGAATAGTTTGAACATCTCTCTGAACTATAGTGAGACTTGTTTACAGTATCAAGGAAACAGTAAATGGGGAGACACGTCCTGATGGACCCCGATAAGACTGTCTTATACACACAGACAAACACAGTAAAGATGGAGGAAGCACGTCCTGACAGACACAGACGGCTTCGTATTTAACATTTATTAGATTAGACTTCAAGAGCAAGTCATTTCCTGCTGACTGTGAGGGTAAACAACATGTTCGCCGCTGCATGAAAACATCTGTCAATACATCGGTCTATTGGTTAATAAAGTTATAAAATGTAATGGCTTCATAAACTCTTAGCGTATTGTTAACTTTTACTGGGATTGAATGTGCCAAGTGAATAAGAAACACATGAATCAATAAATAAAGAATTTAGTGGAGTTTAAAGGTCACCCTCATTAATTTCAACCCCTGCATGTTGCCTTACGTTACATCTCTATTTTTAGATATACAGCAAAACAGGTGTAAAAATGCATGTCTGGCTAAATATGTACACAAGGATTAACTTTACCAGTAACTTCATCTTATGTCATCAGCTGCATTTTTTTGTGTTGAGTACGCAAATAACTTCATAAATATTAGATGTTTGAGCAATCTGCATGGTCGGCAGCACAGAAGACAACATTTCTGAGCGGTTCGAGTCCGATTTAATGTAGGAAGTCACAGAAAATTCCCATCAAGACACATAAAATTAACCAGATGTAATGTAGCACACACTTACCTGGCTGCCAGCCTGCAATCAGTGGATGGAGAGAGTTGTTGGATTTGCAGGCATCCAGCATGTCTGGATTGTCCTTGAGCATAACATCAAACCACCAGCAGCTGCACAAAAGGTGCAATTGACCCAGAAATCTGACCTCCCTGCAGCAAAGGGCATGAAAAATGGAATTACATGTACAAAAACAATAAACTGTCAAGACGGATATTATGTGGCTTACTCCTGTAACCATGCCAAAACAATAGCAGACAATGGTATACTAACAAAAAAAACAAAAAGCCTGTTTCAGTCAGTGTGTTTCTTTTTTGGCAAGAGATTGACATTCTTTCAAAAGCACAAACGCTCACAATGTTTCAAAAAAGACAAGTTTACAGAAATTTTGCCAAAACAATGCTTAATGGGATAACAAGAAAAACATGTCACATCATTGAACTTCAGCCTAATCAGATGTGACTCACAAAATTGGAAACCACATGCAACTTTTGTGTCAAACTCAAAATAACAGCAACACATTATATTATAGTGCAGTAAAGTTCAACAAGATAACCGTGTCAGAAATAACTGAATTAAACCATTACTGATACTGTCCTCAAGGTTTTAGAAGATTATTTGAAAAGGAATCCTATAAATAAATCTAATAAATTCTGTATTTTAAGTTTATGAATCCCCTGGCAGCTCTTAGCTGGATCATACAGCTCTAATAAGAAGAAATGAAGACCCCCACCCCCTTTCCCCATGTGGTCCTCCATCACTCATCCCACTGCCAACAAACCGGACTCTGTTCATGGAAGAAGAAATGTCATGTAATGGGACCTGAGACAAAGCCTTACTTCTGCAGGCGATTCAAAGTAATGAGGTCCCTCTAATTTGATTACATGATTAGATTTGAGATCATCCTGAGAGATAGTATACGTAGTCAAACAAAGGTCAGGGGAACGTGGTGGGAGAGACGACAGCTAGGTGCCTTAATGCTGGATGACTCCAGCCTGGCAACCACAGTCACCACATGGGCAGTCTGCAAGATGTCTGCAACAGTTTGCTGAACATTAAAATAACTAATTTCAGTGAACTGAGCAGGGGACGCCAGATGAGTCTCAGAGCATACAAAGGTAGCACAGTACAGGAGACCCAAAACAAAAACTCCAGGATGTTGAAGCAAAACATTTGTTTGGGCACTGGAGGGGCAGCATGGTACACATCATCATCTTTTGAGCTGATACGGTCAACTTGTTGCAAACACTTGCACATTCATTTGGAGTTATGTTTCTGGTCACATGACAAATGTAAATCCAATATTCTTTCACATTTTAGCTTTCTTTTGGTCTCCACCAACTCCTGAAGGAATTTTGGTGGGTTTTTTTGTTGTTGAATGCTTTACTCTGTTCACCGACATGTTACCCTCATCTATTTGCTGTATTATGCTGAGCAGGTAATGTACAGTGGGTTTTTGCAGCTTTCTTGGTAAAACGCATGAAAATGCTAAAGGCAGGGTGTCAATGTTAAAATGGCCCATTATTCTGAAACCCCAATAATCTGAAAAATGTCCAACTGGCCTGAAAGCCCATTTCTCTGCCAACCTGGCATCGAACCCTAACGTCAGAGAAACTTAACCACCAACAACAATACATGTAGCCTTACCTTTCAGCCTACATTTAAGGAGTTGGACGACCTGGGGGAGCTCACCAACTGAGGTAAAGCTTTCATGGTTTTATCACGAAATACGTCTGCGGCAGTAAACCCCCGCTGATTCCAAGGACAGGGCAGAGCGACTGTCAAGGAAATAACAACTGCAGGGAGAGTGTGTGTTTTTGGATCTGTGGGTGGTTGTTTTTGGGATAACAGGCATTCTTCAAACTACTGAGGTTTCAGAATAATTGGCCAAGGGACAATGGGCAGTCCAAGATGAGAGGTCAGAAAACCAACACAATGAGCTGAAAGATTCTAAAAAGCTTAATAAAGCTGAGGGGAAGTGAGGGTAGTTTTGACTATGAACAACTTTCACACTACATGTAGTCATTTGATCCATAAATTAATTTAAAAGTATTGATTATGTAGCTGTTTTAACTTTTTGAGCCCAAGCTGATCCCATTGTGAGCTGCTGTTGTCTGACTCTTGGTGGCCTGTAAGTATTCCCAGTGAATGTAGAGGCTGCGCTGCTTTTGACCTGAGGACATTTGGTTTTCATGATATTATCAGCATTACTTGAAACACTGCAGTAGAGATGACACTTTCCGGCATATATCCAGGTCTGCATAATCTTACGAAATTAGATATCATCTGTTTGTGATGTTCACTGCATTCCAGCTGTTATCTTATGATGAAGTATGGAAATCTACCTCACCTCCTTGGTCTTCCTACTTTACTTCTGGGTGAGCATATGATATCCTGTGTTTCGCAGGAACTTATGAAGCACAGATGTGTTGAACACCTGCAAGTTGTAGTTGGAGTGCAGTCTGGCCTACTGAGCCTGGAGAAAAGAAGCTGAAACCTCAGATTTGAAGAGTTGATGTGTTAGATGGTGGAAACAAATGTGTTTTCTCTGTTTCATGCATTAAGTAAGCCTTGTGTCCTTACTGAAATGTTCAGAGGCTTTAATGGTGTAGGCCTGCAGACAGGGCCACCCACAGCCATGAACTCTGTGGTGTTGATGTAATATGTTGGCCGGCCAATGCTTAATTTCTGTTATTATTTGTTCTCCATTACTGGGGTTGGAACTGTTTCTGGGCCTTCAACTGCCCACAACTTCTTAAGTGCCATCTCACATCTATTTTCTTTACACTTTTACTCCTGTTATGTCCTCCTTCAATATCCAGTTCCATCTGGGAATACATCCAAACATCAAACAAAAAAAGAGACAGAATAACATCTTAAATCTATTCCTTTTCTCTACCTGAAAAAGTTGACTGTGATGTCAGCAACTTGTATAATTGTAACTTGTGCAATGTTTTTGCAGCAAGGTTGCAGCTTCAGTGGTGGCAGTATGCCATTACCCTCACCAAAAATAGCTGTGAAATTTGAATTTTTTTGGTAGTGGAGCCAAGGGTATATTTTGATCTCATTTGATTTGCTGCATGTGTCTTAGTGTCTTTTGGCTATGTCTTCCTGGACTGCTGCAGAAACTTCGCCTCAGAATCTGTTTGTGATTCTGCAGATGCGACGACAGCAGCACCGTGACAAGCAGTGGTGGAGATTGTGTATTAGCTGTGGCATTCACAGCCTTACACTCCTTTAAGAAACCCTTGCTATGTAGCTGTAACATGAGAACATGTTCAGTGACGTTTCTTTTGGACTGAAATGTAAAGAGAAAAGGATGTAGAGCCACCGGATGCTGAAAGGCAACCACGTCTCCCTTATAATGCGAACATGGGGAATTCTCCTTTGCAACAGCAGATGTAGTAGAGGGGCAATCTGAGGTGATTCAGTGGTCTTTGTGGGACCTCTCAATAGAATATGAAACAGGCAATCACTGATTGTGCTCTGCAGAAACCACAGTGGCCAAATCACCCTGTGGAAACACTTTTCTTTCTGCTTTTTTTTCTGACAAAATAACAATGGCAGAATGATCCCACAGAGCACATGAGGAAAAATCTTACATTTGGGCCCCATTCTTTAACCTTTTTATACTGGCAGATGTGTGCTGGCAAGAAGACGAACAGAATTTGAGCCAAGAGCCTTTGCAACGATTTCTAAAGTGTCTTGGCAAACCTACTACCAAGCTCAGAAGAAACTGAAATTGACCTGAACTGTATGTTTGCCACATACATGACAGATGTGGTGACACCGTGAAGCTGTCCCCTTGTTACAGTGTCAGTGGGCCAAAACAGGGAAATGCTGGTGGTTTGACTGGCTAACCTCTCAGTCCTCCATCACAACCAAACCTGTTTGTTGGCTGGATTGCAGATAGTGGCACCAGAATAAAAACTAATGTTCTGAATTAAGCTATCAAAGTGTTTTTTTTTTTAAATATTGTTTGAAGATTCCATGATACACAAAGAAAAGAGGCTATACATTATCTCAGGTATCATTGAGATAATATCATGAAGAAAAGCAATTCTTTTTAATGTGCACATATGAAATGTCTAAAAAGGCACATCTCTCCTTTTGTTGATATTAGAAACAGGAAATTTCTTTAAGGAAATGCCAGAAGAGTTTATTCAAAGCAGCAGCAGGAAGCCATGCTTTATGAGCACACCAGTGCTGGCTTGTTATTTGTTCTGGCTCGTAACTTTTCATTACTTTTAATTTTATTTTTGGTGTTAGCCCTCTCATCTCTGCTTTACAATCACTGGCTCATTCACCAGCTGTTTGGCTATTAGCTGACGAGCGATGTCCAACTACATTCTTGCAGATGTACAACACAGGCATGTTGACACACTCACGCCAAACATTCAAAAAAGTTTGAAAGATTTTTATATAGGCAGGTGTGACGAAATGGTGTAAAGTAAGGTATAGTAAAAATATAACTTTTGATTGTTTGTTTTTATCAATTTTACAAAATGCAAAGTGAGCGAACAGAAGAAAAATCTAAATTAAATCAATATTTGGTGTGACCACTCTTTGCCTTCAAAACGGCATAAATTCTTCTAGGTACACTTTTTTTTAAGATCATTCAGGTGTATGATTAACCAATTATAGCAAACAGGTGTTAATGATCATCTATTTCATATGTAGGTTGAAACACAGTCATTAACTGAGACAGAAACAGCTGTAGGAGGCTTAAAACTGGGTGAGCAACAAACTCTGCTACCAAGGTGATGTTGTGGAAGACGGTTTCATGTCACAGGTCATCACAGCAAGACTGAGCACAGCACCAGGACACAAGGTAGTTATACTGCATCAGTAAGGTCTCTCACAGGCAAAGACTGGGGTTTCAAGATGTGCTGTTCAAGCTCTTTTGACGAAGCACAAAGAAACGGGCAATGTTGAAGACTGTAGACGCAGTGGTCAGCCAAGGAAACTTAGTACAGCAGATGAAAGGCACATTATGCTTCCTTCCCTTCGAAATCAGAAGGTGTCCAGCAGGTCCATCAGCTCAAAACTAACAGAAACCAGTGGGACCCTGGTACACCCATCTACTGTCCAGAGAAATTTGGCCAGAAGTGGTCTTAACAGAAGAATTGCAGCCAAAAAGCCAAACCTCTGATGTGGAAACATAGCCAAGCGACTCAACTATGCACGAAAACACAGGAACTGGGGTGCAGAAAAATTGTAGAAGGTGCTCTGGACTGATGAGTCAAAATTTGAAATGGCTGTAGCAGAAGGCAGTTTGTTCACATAAGTGCAGGAGAGCGGTAAAATGATGAGCGTCTGCAGGCAACAGTGTGGTGGAGGTTCCTTACAAGTTTGGAGCTGCATTTCTGCAAATGGAGTTGGGGATTTTGTCAGGAATAATGGTGTCCTCAATGCTGAGAAATACAGGCAGATACTCATCCATCATGCAATACCATCAGGGAGGACAAAACCCCCAAATGTACAGCCAATGTCATTAGGTACCATCTTCAGCGTAAAGAAGAACAAGGAGTCCTGGAAGTGATGATATGGCCCCCACAGAGCCCTGATGACGACATCATTGAGTCTGTCTGGGATCACATGAAGAGACAGAAGGTTTTAAGACAGCCTGCATACACAGAAGATCTGTGGTTGGTTCTCCAAGATGTTTGGAACAACCTTCCTTCAAAAAATTGTGTACAGAAGGCAAAGGGTGGTCACATCAAATATCGATTTGGTTTAGATTTTTCTTCTGTTTGCTCACTGTGTGTTTTTTAAATTGATAAAAATCATTCTTAGCATTTCTTCACACCTTCCTAAAATCTTTGCACAGTACTGTATATATGAAGGTGTATACAGAAAATCATAGGATAGGACAGCTGCTATTGAGCCCAAGCTGATCTCATTATAAAAGGGTCAGAGATCAAAGTAAAAACAAAAAGTTTATTTTCATCATGAGTTTATTCTCAAATTCAAACCCATGTGCCTCATAAGTTAGGACACTGGCCACATTATCCTGTTGAGGTATGTAAGTACAGGTGTCAGCCTGTTATCTAAAGCTAACCTCAGAGAAACTTAACAACAGAACATGTAGCCGTACCTCACAGCCTACATTTAATGAAGAAGTCATTTTTTTTCCTTTTTGGACAGTTGACAGAGATGAAATAAGGAACATTAGCCGACCGATTCACAAGGAAACCATCTGACTTCAGCCTGGCCTGCAGGCAATTAATTTTTATCTTTACATAACAAGTCTTTCACACATGGCACATGTGCATTTCCTCTGCCAATCATTCGACATACAATTGTGACAGATTCTTATAAAGTCAGCAGCATGTTTCTGTAGTTGGTGACTAAGGAGCCTTTAGCACTTAGAAATCTCTTCAATCATTCCCCGACCCATGAGACTGGCTTGAAGAGGAAGTTATTATTCTTCGTGATCCTTCTATGTTCTACTCTCATAAAGCTACTTTCCTCCCATCCTCACTTCCACTGTCACTCTGCAAATGTGACGCAGTGTGAAAAGCTGCTCCGTTGATTGACGTGTTCACAGATGACCACCTCAGGGGGCTGATGAGGCAAGTCTTAGGATAGCAGTATCAGAAGAACATGTAAAGAAGGTACTGTGCAAGACAAGGTGGATTGGCATGAATTATGATCAAACATGATATTTAGAAGGCTGTTTTACACAGATGTGAAGTCGAGCCAAACACTGTTCACCTTGCAGCTTAAAGGAGAAGCAAAAAAACAAAAACATTTGACAATTTGGCATTGGTGAGCCTTTTGTTATTCCACCTTTATACTTAGAGACAAGGAGGCCAATTTGGATTTCTCTTGTGTCTGTTATTACAACACAACTTTGGCAGTGAATTTCTCTTTTTGCAGAAAGAACATAACGGCAAGCTTCAGCACTGAATCAATTATTTGCTCTCATTAAAAACAAAATGAAAAAGCCAATGTAGCAGAATCTGAAATTCTGCTTGATGTGGGCTCATTTATTTACTCATTCACTCTATAAGAAACCATGTTTGTACAAACACTGATTATTGTCTATTGTCTATTATTGATTATTACATGGTTAAATAGACCCCAGAAATCCACACTGCAATTCATTTAGCATTTTGTGATCATTTTTATCTCCTGCCTTTATTCAACAAACCAGTTGTCATAAGGGAAGCACTGTAATAGTGTGTAGTGTAGTGTGTGTTTATGTGCATCTAAGCAGTTAATTAGAAATAGACGGCAACACAAATAGTAGTAAATGGGAAAACAGAACACCATTAATTTTACCTTGAATGTGTATCATTAAAAATTATTCTTTTCATGCTTGTTATAAACAGTTTTAGTAAAAAATAAATAAATAAAAATGATCACAGTACTGTAAAGGGAAGAAGTCCAATTAGTCAAGCTCTATACTTTGAAGTATTTCCATTTTATGTAACTTTTTACACATGAACTCTCTAGTTACTATGTAGATTAAAACATTAGTTTATACATGTTTATATAAACATGATATACTCTTATGGATCCCTAACACCACTTCACCATCAAAATCTCACTTTCACACACAAATAACCCCAGAATACACTTGGTTACCAGTTTATTTGGTACACTTATCTAATGCAGTCTAATAAGATCTGTAATGTATTTACCTCATTGTTACAAACAGGATAGAAACGCCTCTCTGTATAGCTCAATACAACAACCACAAACTACAGCCTTCAAAATTCAGCTGAGCTTTAAAACCTACATCATCGAGGTTATTGCAGGGTTATTGTATCGGACTGCATGAATAATTAAATTAATTAATTTTCATCTTATTTCTTTCTATTTTCATATCATTTGACACTCTAAAAAGACCCTTCTGTGTTGTGCTTTTGATTCTTGAGTACTTACTGTAAGACATGTAATGTATATGTACGTATGTAATGTATAAAATTTAATATGACTGGAATTCTAAGTGAACAAAATGCAGGGCTTTTAATTGTGAATTAATATTTCGACATTTATTTATTTACACATTCCATTTATTTGACTCTCCATAGGGCACCATAGAAATAGAATAAAACGACATATCTGGGTAAATCTGCCACCACATGATGGAGTAAATCAGGGGTGCCAAACGTACGGCCCATGGGCCGGATCAGGCCCGTGAACGGGTTTAATCCGGCCCGTGAGATGATTTTGCAAAGTATAAAAATGAGCTGCAATTTTTCAATGAAAGAAACTGCTGTTCTAAATGTGTCCACTGGGTGTCACTACAATTCTGTTAAGCAAGCAAACTGTTTTTAGTGGGGCTGAGCAAGTTGGCCAAGCAAGTACAGCTAGCTACCTCTGAGCTACCTTACGCCTTCTACTTTGAACATTACGTGCTTTGGCACCCTCATTGCCCCAAAATGTCTCTGTCGAAAAAGAGAAAAGTGGACGCAGAGTGTTCCAAGAAAAATGGTCATCCTCCTATTTATTCGCGGAAGTTAGTGGGAAAGTGTGTTTGGTGTGTTCACAGCATGTTTCAGTGCTGAAAGAATATAACCTTCGTCGCCACTATGAGACTCCTCATGCCGACAAATACAAGAACTTTCAAGGACAACAGAGAAGAGAGAAGGTGAATGAATTGTTGGCGGGTCTGAAGAAACAGCAGTCTGTGTTTACTCATAGCGGAGACATCGGTGACGCTGCAGTGAAGGCTAGCTACCTTACTGCTAATGAAATTGCAGTGGCTTCAAAACCATTTAGTGAGGGTGAATTTGTGAAAACATGCATGCTGAAGGCTGCGGAGATCGTGTGCCCTGAAAAAAAATGCCAGGCTTTTGCAAATATCAGCCTGACAAGACAGGATTTCTGATCTTTCGGCGGATTTGGTCAGCCAGCTGAAGCGCAAAGTAAAGTCATTTACTTGTAGGCTACTATTTAGGACCAAAGTAAAACAAAGAAAACATCTGAAGTTGTCGTTATTTTTAAGTTATTATGCCATGATTTTACCGGTCCGGCCCACTTGGGAATAGATTTTCCTCCCTGTGGCCCCTGAGCTAAAATGAGTTTGACACCCCTGGATTAAGTGATCTGAATACTTTTGGCTGAAGAGGTAGGCTCTTTGTTGTAGTGATTCAAACTTCACGTTTAATTGACACGCTGGTATCACCACCTGCAGCACAGGGACACAAGCTGTTTACCTGCAGATAAAAACCCATCCTCAGAGTGAAACCTGAGAAATGACAGGAGGCTGTGTGACTGGTGGTTAACACACACACACACACACACACACACACAATCACAGAGAGAGAGAGAGAGAGAGCAAAGGGAGAGAGAGAGAGGAGGGAGGGAGAGAGAGAGGGGAGGGAGGCTGTCGTCAGTGGGAGCTGCAGCAGCATCAGCATCACCGGTATGAGTAACAGTGCGCAACTTGGAGAAACAACTACTCTGTCCGGAGGAGCGCGGGTCGTGTGTCCGCTCAGTGCGTGCGCCTCACGAGCCTGTTAGTGACCGTCGCTTCAATGTTATTCATGAGGACCTAAAGGTGCCAAAAAAAAACCCAACAAAAAACACCCGGACTGTCTGTGGATCTGCGGGGGAAAAAAAGCAAGCGATGGATTATGTAAAAAACCACAACAGGCCTACTTATCTCTCCTTCGTCATTTTGATGAGTAAGTACAGAAATTCACTTTTACTTCAATTGTTAGTGTTAAAAGGCGAAACGTTTAACTGCGCTTAAACTTTTCCCTCTTCAGTCCTGCGTCACCATGTCTTTAAACAACTGAATGAGCAAATATCTATCAAAAAAAATACCGCAATGAATTTAAAAGAAAATGCGAATTGATGAGTGTTTTCAACCATTATTGTTTTGCTAATTAGGAGTTGGTTCGTCGATATGAGCAGCAGGCGGCGCTGTTGTCCCACTCAGCTGCCATTATACCACTGTAGAAGAAGGTTATAAAAAGGGCGCCAGTCAAACCTTAAATTATAGCAAAAAAATGTGGAAAAATTATGTATTTATGACTTTTCTGGTTGTTCTGCAGCCCACACCTGCTGCTCCGTGTATTATGTCAGTCCAGCATAAATCATCAGATTTTAGCTTGCAGTTTCATCTGTGAATATGCAGCAACTGGCTGTGTGTGTGTGTGTGTGATTTCCACACACACATCCAAAGGTGTTTTCCCATCCACTTTGAAAAATCACATCAGTCGAGGTGTTATATTCTCTTGGGGCACACTTGAGGGAATTTGATTTACATTAATTTACACTGCAGCACGACAGCAAGACTTGGCAAGAAGTGGGCTCTGCAACGGCTCTCATAGCTGACAGCGGGTTTACAATCATAGAAGACTGCGTTGTGCTAGTTTGAGTGCTTACATAAAGAAAATAACAGTTATCAGTTTCCATTTACTTTAAAATCCCTCAAACTTTTTTATTTTTTATATTTTTTCCCCTATCAAATTCTAATTGCATTGTTTAGCAAAAGAAAATGTTTGTTTGTGCTTCTTGCTTATTAGATCAGATATGACCAGGCCTAATGTCACATGTATGGAGTGTCTCCAACCTGCAGAGGCATGTCATGTGGGCATAGAAATTACATATGTTCACTTGGATCCACTAGACCCGGTTCATTGGCGTTGCTGTGACTTCATCTGGCTTTAAATGTTCCCACGGAGCACATTAGTTCACCTTATATATGTTAAGGCCAGAATTGGATCACCTGCTTATTCTCATCACAGTTTTTTTTGTTGAGAATTTGTCTGGTAAATGCACAGGTAGTTTGTGCCGTTTCATTTTTACACTCACTTTACACTCATGGTCTCTTAAGCTTTCCCAATGAGAATACAGTGAATACCTTATTGCACATACCCTCAGCAACACCACCTTTCTTTTTACAGAGGAGAGCTGCAGCAGTTGAGTTTCTTGGCGTGCTCCCTCTTTTGCTCAAACTCCCACAGAGGGTGGACCAGTGTAAGTGGCTTTTACTGCAGTCAATCCCAGCCACAGGAGAAAACCCAGCGTGAGCTTTGCCAGAAATCACAGTATTATATCAGACCCTCCCTCTCCTGAGTTGTTCCTGAGTCGTGTCCAGCATGCAGCCTAGCAGAGGAGCAGTGGGACAGTCCTCTTATACCATCATACTGCTGTGGTATGACAACAGTGTCTCCTTGAATGTTCATATATTACTAATTTACAACAGCAACTATATTTTACAGTAAGAAAATGTTAACTTAAAGCTTTTTATGGTTATGTTTTGGCACTCACAGCACATGTTTAATGTTAGGGAAAGATTGTGATCGAGGCTAAATAATGAAAATGTCAACTGTGACTCAAAGCACTGGACATAACATGTTTATTGTATCAATATTAATCCAAAACCACAATCTTTTCCAAACTTCCCACCTCCCAAAGTTTTGCTGGCAGAACAAGAACCAATACTTCTTGTTTTTACAATTTTTTAATGAAATTATACATGTGCCTTCTGTTGTGGCTTATAAAAGCAAAAGTGGCAGAGTTTCCAACCAACATCTCTCCATTTTCAGTACTTTTTACTCTTTCAGTACTCTTTGCATAGTGAAAAATATACATTGCAGTCACTTTATGAAGCCGGCAGTACATCCTGGTGTTTTGTGTACCTCGTGCAGCCTAACTTTGTACAGCAGAAACACTAGAGTTGGTACGGACATTGTTGTTTCAGACTATGTTAACTGTTCCCTTCTCCCTGCCTCTACTAGCTTTGCCAAACGCCACATCGCATATTTCTAAATGGCACAGAGTGGCGCACGGCCAAAATCCAAAGATGCCATTGGTCTTTAAAAGAAAGTGTTTCTGATTCATTGCAATAGTTTTTACCAATTACCAGGAAGCCTCTCCTATATCCCCAAAAAACGAGAATAGGAAAGAATGCTTTGTTATATTGAAAGAATTTAAGATATGCAAAAAGATTACAAAAGGTCCAGTCCCACCCTGTAATTCTGTCTGTGCTATGTACCTTTTTAGTTTGCTGTCCAGTTTTATGCCTCCAGTAACAAAAAGCAGGTGAGTTAGTTTTCAGGTTTTGATTTGACTTGAAGCTTTGTGTTATTAAAGATATTGGCTGAGCGAGGCAGAGGCTTATATGAACTGATCTGGGGTTACTTGAGTTACTATTTATTCATGGTGAAATCAGAAAGGTTTCTAGTTCATGGCTGTGGAGGTATGATTGCAATGGAAAAAGTGCACTCCAGAAGTAAATACCACATGGGGTCGGGAAATAACTGATGATGATGCTGTTTTAATTGTTGATTGAACAGCAGTGACTCTCAAACAACTGTAATGTGTGTGTGTGTGTGTGTGTGTGTGTGTGTGTGTGTGCGCACGTTCAGCATTAATGGTTCCCTTCCAGCTAATCATCTGTGTTTACTTTGCACCTCATTCCCCATGTGTCTCTGTGAATGTTAAAAAAGACAAATCTGATCTGCACAGCACAGTTTGAATTTTTATTAGTGGAGGCAGAGCACACTACATCACACGCATAAGTCTTCTCATCCAATTAAAGCCAGTTTAGACCTTTTATGGATAATACGAACTCACCTCCAACACTTGCATGTTGCTTAAGTCAGTGCACATCTTGATTTTGTTTTTGGAGATCCAATGAAATGTTAAAGGTTGACCATAGATAGACCCAAGAGGAGCAGATTTAAGGTGTTGATTGATTGGTCAGTGCGTCGAACATTTCGGGGAATTAAGTGCTTATTCTCTAGAATATCAGGAGTCAGATGTCTGGCTGGTCTGCTGTGTGAATGGCCTTTGCAAACTTAACCACTTTTGCATCTGTATATTTTTCTTTTCCCTGCCAAACATCTCATTTCCTCAATGTTCCTCCTCTCGGATTTTCTCTGGTGGACGTTTGGGACAGACAACATTTCTTGGGACTCTTTTTTTCTTTGATCTCTGTGTTCATTGTTTTCCGCCTCTTTTTCCAGCAACCGCCTGTAACGGAGTGAGACAGAGACTGCGTTTCCTCCTCTGTCCTTATAGTAACACCAGAGACATGAGAGTCTAATGACTGTTGCTCAGGTATAGTTATAATGTAATGATGTATCCACAGACAGAGCGAGAGACACAGCAGATCAAAGCTGTGCCTCGGGGGCGTCGCTCGCTCTGCTTTCTGGGTAGCAGACAGATGAACAGCCAGCTGTGCATCATGCTCAAGGGTGGATGCAGAGCAGTCAGATGTTTTTATTTTTGAGAAACAAAGACACATGGATGCAAATAGGCAAGATAAACACAGTTAAGGAGCAGCAGCATTAGTTACTAGTTTCATTACAAATTAAGATAATTGCATTACAAAAAATGACCTTATAGATCATAATGTTACCGAATTTTCATAATTTACGGAAACATAATCAGCAGACTAACCCATCACGAACATAATCATTAGTTTCAGTTTACTTGTAACAGTATTTTTACACTGTGCTTTTAGTACTTTTACCACTTTAACCACCAAGAAAGAAAAACACCACAAAAAAAACCTCATCAGCAGGCATCTTGCAATGCTATACAGATAATACGTTCCAGTAGTTGGCAGATGACATTTATCTGGGTTAATAAATGGCTTCAGTTCCAAAAAGTGACAACAAGAGAAAAGGCTGACTCCCAGTGGGAAAACTATCAGCAAGACTGCAAAAAAAAACATTTTTTGGGGAAATCATCTTGAATGTGTTAAAGAACAGATTGTGCCAATCCGTCAATTTTTTTCAATGGTGTGGTGGACAGCGCTGCTTAAGAGCAGATGGCAAGTACTTTTCCCTCTGATTTATTCAATGACAAACACTCAGAGAAAATGTGTGTCTGGGGGTGAAGTGAAATAGTAGTGGAGGATTTCAGCCTATTTTTATGTTAGAAAATGCACATCTAGTCTTTTTACTGTAATTGCAGTCCTAATTGCAAGTTAATAAAAAGATCACAAAATGCTGCTATCGAAGGTCCAATATTATGCTCTTTCTTGCATTTAGAGACCCTACTAGAATAAGCTTGCATGGTTTAATGTTCAAAACACATATTTTTCTCATACCAGACATGGCTGCTGCACAACTATTTTCAGCATCTTTCTGCGCGCTCCAGTTTAGGAAAGCTTTGTTCTTGCCTTCATTATCTAAAACTTGTACAAATGAGATACGTCATAAGAACTCGTCAACAGTGTTTGTGTAATTACTGTCTCACTGCCAGACAGGGGAGACAAAAGCTCTGCACTGCAGGTTTAACAAATGGTTTGTAATGCACTACAATGTAGTTCAGTCAGTGGAGCTAGATTCAACAGAGGCTTCAAGAGAGTTCAAAGAAACTTTTTGACAAGATGCTTGATAATGTCTTTGGTAATCAGATCCCATCAAGATGATGCATGAGATGAAAAGGAATATCCCTGATGAAGGCTAGACACTGGTGGTGGGGATGAAGGGATGAAGAGCAATGAGGAGCAGAATTTCTGATGAACACAGCGGAAGGACCCCTGTGAGCTGAATATGATGAGGACTGGAGGTGAAAGCGTTGCTGGAGGGTTACATTGATTTGCTTGAAATGAGAGAGGAACAGCTCTAAACTTTGACAGCCATGAGATGATTGGCTCACGACTGTCGAGGAAAAAAAATACATCTGGTCTAATAGAGTGAAATGGCCACAATCAGATGATGAGATTGAAGAGGAGGAGTAAGCATGAAGATAAATCCCTGACTGAACTTCAGCTAATCTTCATTTGTGTGCAGATGAGAACATTTTCAAGTGTTAATGTGAAGTATTTGTCAGCAATGATACCTTTTCCTACGCAGGCATATTTAATGTAACTGCACCTGTGTTCATTCTTACATACCGATAAGAGCTGCAGCCATTATCAATTAGATGTCAACTATTAAATTAACCGCCAAGTGTTTTGATAATTGATTAATCGGTTTGAGAAATTTTGTAGAAATACGATTTCGTGTCCTTAAATGTGAATATTTTGTGGTTGCTGTAGCACACTGACAGTAAACTTAATATCTTAATATCTGATCACCATTTTTCAACATTTTCTGGCAACTTAGTTGAGAAAATAATCAACAGATTAAATGATAATGAAGATAGTCATTAGTTACAGCCCTGCTACTGATTATGTTAAACTTTTAAAATTTTTAGTGTTGCTAATTATTTCATATTTTGGAAACAAATCTTTTAAAAACAGACTTATGCTCTGATATTTTTACGGGTGAATAGTTAATGAGGCGAAGTAGTTTGCAGTTACAGTTAGTTTTTTTTGAGTTGTTCATTATTGAATGGTTCTGTCATGTTCATTATCAAACATCTGTGCCACTATCCTCCACAGTTTCTTCTTTATATCTTTACATCACACAGAGTTGAGTGAAGCTCAGCTTTAAACATGAAAATGCTTCTCGTTCCACAGGGCCCAAACTTCCATATGGTGAAGGACAACTTGGCCGTGATCTGACTTTATTAAATGAAAACAGGCCGCCGTCTGAGGAAGCAAAGGGACAAAGCAGAATAACAGAGTGTTCGATGTCACGTAGTCAAAGTCACATGTTAATTTATCACGAGACTTTCATGTTTTGCGGTATTCTGCACTCAGCGGTGTCCTGACTCCTTGGCTAAAGTAAAGACGAAGTAATAATAGTGTCAGAATAGGTTTTTGTTTCAGTGGTGAATAATGAACAGGCACACTTTAGCTCTTGTTCTCTGCCTGTCTGTTTTCTTAATGAATCATAAACATAATAACTTTTTTGGTCCTCATATAGCATACCAGATTAACAACACTTTGTCACCACAAAACATTTTAGTATTTAATATATTTTATTTTGTGTTTTCAGTTTTCTCCATTTTGTGGGAAACATGGCTTTTGCACACAGTTAAAAAGAATCAGTCTTAAATCACTGGCCAGCAGATGTTCATTTATGTCCGCTAAAGCAAAGCAGTGAGTCATATAGGAGGCGGCGCTGGCTCTGATTGGTCACAGTGATGTTCTGGCCTAATTTATGCCTCAGTGCTGAACTCAAAGACGAAGCTTTTGAGTGAAGTGCGTGCAAAGCCAGTGCTGTTTGATGTCTGTGAAGGAAGGTTGCCTCGACAGAGAAGGAGTTGGACTTTGTGGTTAGAGATGAGGAGGGCAGCCTCAGTCCCCTCAGACAGACATCAGAGCGACCACATTACAGACACTGTTAGCTGGTAGAACTGTGATCGTGAAGCACAAGGCTAATTTGTACATTTTAAGTAACGCATACAGCACTTCTAAAGCTCACAAACATTTTTCTTTGTATAATTAATTGGAAAAAAAACATGAAACGGCAAATTGATGTTGATATTTTCTTTATCTTACTTTACTTTAGGCTGCAGCTTCATATTAAACACGTACAGCCTTGAGACTGCAATTAATGTTATCTTGATGTCATCCTCCAAAAGCATTTCCCAAAATGTCAAACTTTTCCTTTGAGGTTTGGTTTTAGTGTCTCCTATCATACTGCAATGCTACTTCCACCAGTGCCCCAGCCAAACAACAGTCATCATTTGTTCATCTAAAGGGTTCCTGTGAGGAAAACCGAGGACTTTTTAAGTGGTTCAACAAACCACCGTTGTTGTTGATTTGAAGTGAGGACAGTGACCGCGTGGCTGTTCCAAGAAGGTGATTTAGTTATCTGGATGAATTTGCTACGTAAAACCCAGACCAGGTTTTGTAACTTTAATTCATGTGTCAGGTTACCTCATATGACTCAGTTAACCCACATCTTACAACAGATGATTGTTTTACTCCAGTATTAGCATTAAATTGTTAATATTTCATTACAGTGTATTATATATTGTGCTAACAAACATTACTGATATAAATAGCATTATGTAGCAACAGAAAATGATGCTAAGTTAGGATTTGTTGCTGTCTAGCACTAATTATTTGTATTAAATGACCTGTCCATCAATTTGAGAATGATGTGAGATAACAATCCTGATTTTAGTTTGAATTTGTTGATTTTAGTTGGATCAAGGATTGTTCATGTATGGACAGTGACAGTTTCTTGTAGCAGTAAAGATTTGACCCTCTACAGATCGGCATTCACAAACATATGCCGTTTCATGACAAGCATGCACCACAGGATGAAAAATGCATTGCAAAAACACATCACATTAATACAGTGAAAGCTTTTCACTATCGCCATCAAGCTTTTAGTCGATGCTTCTCTCATGAAAACGATATGTTCTTTTTCCATGTCAGCCAACTTGTCCCAAGTCACCTTGAATTAAAATTCTTCTTAGCTCATGTGTATGCTGCCTTTTATCACGTTCATTTGTGGCTGTCAGAGAAAAAGGGAAACAGACATAATGTATCTGAAAGTCGGGATGTGTTTTTGTTTAAAAAGGACATTTTGAGAAGAAACTGCATAACAGTGCAATATATCAGCTAACTGAAGCCAAGATGCAACCAATTAAATCATAAATTGAGTTATGGGACTTAATTATTCTGGAAATACCGAAAGCCTGATTCACTGCACATGAATGGGTCTTTCAGAAGCATGTCTGGATCCAGAGAGACATCCAAGAGTCACAGCAAAGAGGAGCATATTTTAACATGGGAATGGATAGTTACGTGGTTCTTATTAAAATAAGATGATATAGATGGGCATTAACTTCCTGGCCTCAGTTACCTACACTGGGTATCAAGTAGTATTCATTGTTTCCTTTTGCGCAAGCAGTCTGCACATCTGCTCAACTTGATGACACTAAACTGACAAAGTGGTTCAGGGTGGATAATGGACTGGTGTACAGTAGTGTCTTTTTTGTGAATCAGAGAAGAAGATTGCTAAGGGGTGGCTGATGATGAGCCCAGGAACTGTGAATCTATCAGAGACACATTGTTTATTGCATAAATGTGATGCTTCCGATAAAAGTATTTTTTGTCTCCAGTTCCGGTGACCGTTGTGGCAGGATGCATTGTGTTTTCAGTTTGTCCACCCGCCTGTCCGCCTGTCCGCCTGCCATTCACGTGAACACAGTATCTCAGAAACACCTTGAGGAAATTTCTGGCGGAAACATGTCATCCTCACAATGACATCATAATGTTCTGCAAAAACACTTTTCTGGCTGTTAATTCAGGGACAGAAGGGGAGATTGAGACCATATTTCACGTTTGGTTGGATACTGAATCAGTGACACTAATGGCGCTTTTCCATTACACAGTTTTAGCTCTACTCGCCTCGACTCGCCTCTACTTGACTTGACTCGACTCGACTGGGTTTGGGTCGTTTTCCATTACAATTGCATACCACCATAAAGGCGGCCCGAAACTCCAGTGGCGTAATTTGTACGCGGCACAAACACAACACAACTAAGGACATGGAGTGTTTGGTTTGCATGTAGCCATTTACCTCGTTCACAGAAATAATAAAAACGGGTTAGGCTTAGGGGCTCAAGTCGAGTCGAGCCGAGTAGGTGCTAGTGGAAAAGCGCCATAAATTTGGATCTGGTGGTTGTAAATGGCAACTTGACCAGTTGGTACTAGGGTCCCAAATTGTCCCATCCATTGGAAATGTGTGCCTCTTATCAGTTACTTCCATCGATTCCTTCATGTTTTTCTGACAGTTCAGAACTTTAATGTCAAACTCAGGAGTCTACACTGCTAGAAACGTGCAGCATGAAGGAATCATGGTGGATAGGGAAAAACAGTCCAAAGCGTGGCTTCATTTCATGAAAAAAGATGATAACAGTGGTCGCATCTGTTAGCAGTGATGGTTGTCCCCTTGCACCCCCATGCATTTCAGGGTGGGCCCCAGCCACGGCACCATTACAGATGTGCCGTTACTGTGGAGCAACACGATTCTGAACGTGATTGTTTGATGATAAAAACTGTGCAGGACTATTTTTCCCCACACAGAAAACTGATCAGAAGTCACAGAGCATCAGACTGATAAGCAGAATCTGTAATGGCATTAGTATCAATAAAAAGTTATCAATTCCAAGCTCCAGTTTGCGGTGGCACGCAACTGTGTGGTGGTATTTCAAGTTTTCCTCTCGCTGCTTTTCCTTCTGTGTCCCTTGGTTGTCACATTAAGACAGCCTCTTACTGAAAATTGTCCAAAAATGATTTCCATCTGAAATCAATTTGAAGTCTTCATTGTCTAAGCACAAGGGAGGGTTTTGAGGACAAACGGTGAACTAAAAAGTCCAGTTAAGATTTTATTTTCAAACCATGAATAATATCACTTAATTTTCTTCTGTTTCTTCATGAAGCTGCTCCAATTATTACAAATGTACTTAATGACTTTAAAACTGTATTTTGGTGCTCAATTAGATCTATTGAACCTATTTTGTCCACTTCATCTCTATTAGTTAAAGATTGTGGCTCTGACATGTTGTGTGTCGTTACTTGAAGAATTGTTACAGACTTTATGTTTCATATGAAGTTCAGCACTTCCCTTAACCAGCCTGTCAGTGGGGTGTAAATGTAGGTTGTTTTTGTCTTTTTACTACATTGTCAGAGTATAATGAAGGATGTTATTTCTTATTTGCCTTTTAGTTTGTCTTTTATCAGTTTGTTTCTTTCTTAATGATTGTTTTTACAAGTTTTGCATTGATACGTTTAAATCAGAGTTGTACCGTTTTTTATAAATTACATACCAGTGAAGGAAAAGATAACACATTAATTATTTTTCTATCCTAGTCTGCACCTTATTACTGAAATTATGAGCATTGCTAAGCCCCATAATAGGACTGTGGGGTAAGCCATAAAGTTTTAGTAGAAAA
The DNA here is from genome assembly GCF_042242105.1 of Pempheris klunzingeri. Classification (NCBI taxonomy): domain Eukaryota; kingdom Metazoa; phylum Chordata; class Actinopteri; order Acropomatiformes; family Pempheridae; genus Pempheris; species Pempheris klunzingeri. Next base: position 12,602,888 of record NC_092024.1, on the reverse strand, counting down.
ACATAGGTGGTATCAAGTTTCAATAGAAGCCTAATGATTTAATAACTGGTCAGGCCAAGTATTGTCTCCTATTTCCAGTAGTAATGAGGGCTGTAACCAATTGCTCCCAAGCTGCCAAAATGTTTGTTCTTTTATTTGCCCATATTACACCACTGAACACATTAAGGCCAATTTGGAGGCCTTCAGAGAGTTTAGACTTTGCCCGTCCATGTCTAATACTTCTATTTTCTAATGACCTTGGAGATGACTGACATGAAATTAGAGGACAAAGTAGATTTATGGTTCCGAGTCGTGCTGGTATGTACAAATGGTTTCCAGATATGTCTGGAGCTAAATACATGAGGTGTTGGGAGGTAGCAGTGTTTGCTTCTTTTGGACCGGCCTCTGAGCGAAGACAAGAGCGCTAATGTGTTTTGCAGTGTGTGACGAGCAGATGAGAGACAGGATATGAAATGCAGCAATAATGTGTTTAAAGTTTAGGCTGAAGGTTTAGTTTAGTTTAGCAACACATTGTATTTGAAAAAATAAACCCTGAAGTGAAATGATGATGCTAATATTTTTACAGTTAACCCCCCCCACACACACACATCTGAATGGTGATGCATCAAACACCAGTAAAAACAAACTGTTCCCCTCTGGAAGGAACAATAACATGTTTTGAGCTGCACATTTTGTGTCTGACATTACCAAACTTTAAAACTCCCATCAGACAAAGTTCTGTGCTTTCTTTTGGGGCACAGTCTTTGGTTCATGACCCGAGCAATTTGACTAATGAAATATTTATTTTTCCAAACATCAGTAAATTAGATATCTTCCAGGGCCCCATTTGGTTACTTAGTGACCCAATGTGGCATCCCAACCCACAGACTGAGAAACATGGTTCTAGAGACAGAGGGTGCACACTGAAAATCACTGGATTAGAAACAGAAAATAGCATCAAAACAATGGAGTAACTCTACCCTGTACCAATTGATTGTTTTATTTCACTGTTGGTTTACAAAACAGCCCCATGTCTCAAGGGTTTTTTCTACCTGTGGGTTCTGGGTGAATCAAAAACCATTATTGTGTATAGTGTTAGACTGACCCACTGTTACGCCTGGAGAAAAGCATGATTCAGACAGCAGGTGGTTAAGGTTGGCACACAGGCAGACAGGAGGGCAGGCAGGCAGAGATCACGGAAACAATCCAGTGAGGGTTCTGCAGAAATTAAGTCAGGAAACAAACTGTGATCAAACAAACCAGGAACACCATAAACTAGGAGAAAATGCTTCTCGCAAAGGAACAAAGACAAGCTGGCACAAATGAAGGGAAGACACAGACTAAGTAGGCAGGTAATGAAACACGGGTGTAACTAATCAAGGGAAGAGAGACAATCAACAGTGGTGGAAAGAACACAGTTGGAGGAGGTGAGTAACAAAATAAAATGACATGAGCACAAGAAAAAGACAACATGAACTCGGGCACGGAGCGGGACATGACACCCATGGTGCGTCATATAGGATGTGCAGTACAGATTGCGAAACCTTTTGAGGCACATTTGTGTTGTAATTTTGCTGCCGTGTCACCTAGAAATTACATTTATACACAACTAATCTGCAAAACCTGATGCTGTTAGATTTTGTTTCCTACTCACATAATATGGAAGTGTTGATATTGATCTGGCAAGTTGCAAAGATGTAGATATGAAACATATCGGTTTGCTCACAATGTGTTTCATTTGTTTTCCATCAAACTTTTTATGGCCATGACTAGGCTCACAGCACTTAAAGGTCAGAGAAAGTCCACAGTGTGGTTTTACACAGGATAAGTGTGCTGTGACTCTAGACACAATGTGTTTATTAACATTGAACACCATGAGCTTCACACAGCTTTATTCACTCTAGAAAAAGGTCACCACAATGTAATTAGGAAAACAAATGTAATTGTAATTCTGAGGGGACAACTTTACTAGAATGAATTATTTTTCTAATGCTTGACTGATTGTTCTACATTTGTACTTATTTTGAAACTATTATATTGGTTATATAAGCATTTTATATGTGTACACAAATGTAAAAACAGCTCAGAATCATGTCTGGCTCTTCAACATGGATTTCTTTAGAACATCACATTTTGTAACATTTTTGTAACATCTGGTATTTAATCCAATAAGAACTAACTGAATTATAACAAGTAACTTGCACTATGTATGTATGAAAATTCAATTTATTTTTATCATTTTTAACTGTTTTGATCCCAGAGAGAAAATTGGATTTAGACTTTATTGTCACTGTCATATAAAAGACAGCAATATGGTGTGCGGGGAAAAAGGGGCACAGAGACCTATGATTGACTGTAAAAGTAGCAATTGTGAACAATATGTGAAATATTTTTGGAATATTTCTGGAAATATTTTTATTCTTAGTCATAGTGTCATAGTGGTTAATGTGATTTGCAACAAAGCACTTATTGAACAAATATTGAATAACTACTGTACAGGGAGACCGGGCATCAGACGAAGTAATTTCTTTCATTTTTGTTTTATATCTCTTCAATTTCTAGGTTTAGCAAAGGAAATTTGGTCAGTGTTTTGAATGCGAGTTTGACTTTGACACTCATATCAGACCTGGAGGAATCAGGGAATTAGCTGCAGATTATTGGCAGAAAGTGAATCCTCATTCAGAAACTCTTGTACACAATCATCTTACCTCAATTGCTCTGGTAAATTGCAATGATGGATGGGAGCACTGTCTAATTCTGTAATTTTATAGTCAGTTTTACATCACCTCAGTGTCACTGTGGCACCATCTATATCCCAAGTAAACACTTCCCTCATCCTTTGTAACCACTTCAATTTGAAACTTCCCCAGCAAGCCTATTTCCAGATGTCACATTGGCTTTATGTCTCTGAAAGCTTTGGAAACTGGTTCTGACTAGATTTTGGTGTTTAGAGAAGATGACAACATAGCTAATAATATACACGTGCCTCTTAATAACCTTGTCTTCATGGTAGCCTGGGGGGTATATCTTTTCTAGTAAAGGGGGTGTTATCAAGCAAGACCCTCTGCAGCCCTGGATGTGTGGACTCTGTTTCCAGGCGCCAGTACTGTAATGAATACATTCCTTTAAGTTCATTGGAGACTGACCAGGGATTGTTGTTTATTCATCACGCCTCTAATGACAGAGGCAGCCTTTTGATTAAGCTCTACAATATGCTGAGAAGTCAGTGCAAAGAGGGCAAATATTTGTGGGTGAGATTTTTGTTCGGTTTGATCTGCTCTCGTTTTCTTTCTGAGACACCCTCATAAATGAAGTAGAGGGTTCGTACACTTGAATATGCTCATAATTGCGCACTTGCAAGCAATTACAACTCAAACACACCCAATAACTATGTCAGCAAGAGCAAGGGTAAGCTCTTTACAATGTAAGCCAGTGAGCACTTTTATTATGTGAGTTGAATGCGTGAAGCTTTACATTTGAAGCTTTTGTGTTTTTCCTTGTCAATGAATCCACTTCTAGGCCCCTTCACACTTGATGTAGGCAAGCTGTCATTGGATGTTTTAAATCATGGTTAACTGTATAATCAGTTGAGCTGACAAGTGTCTTCCAAGGGTGAATAAAGAGATAAGAACAGAGAAGGAATGAGGGATTTGAGGGGATCAGGACTTTGTCAAGCTGGCGGAGAGAGATGAAGCTTCACTCTTAACAGATGGTGACTTTGCATACATGGAGATGGATTCTTGGCTTTTTAGACTTCCATATTGCAGTCAAAGGTCATGCAGCACTGCTCATCATGTTAAAATGTGCAGAATTGCAATGCTGTTGTAAAGGAAGGCATGAACTTCACCAAGTGTTAATTACACAATAGTCTCAGTCTTGTTTTTATAGATGGCACTCTCTGTCTGTTGTCTGTTTATCTGCTTCATGGAAACATGATGCAAGGATTCATCTTTCTTTTAGGCTGAATTGTGATCACTTAAAGGAGAATTCCACTGATTTTACAAATTGTCTATTGAGTAAGCTTAGTTGTATAATGCAGTTTGTGGCTCCAGAGGGAGCTGCATGAAGTTTAATGAAGTTTAATGATGATCACTTAAGTCAGAAAGAAGAAAGCTTATCAGACCTCTGTAGTCAGCTCCTCAGGTGTGTTTGAGGCTAGCAGCTCAATGCTACATTAGCCACACTACTAGCATAACACACCAGAAACTCTTAATCTTGTTTACAGCCAAATGCTATTTGCTGGATGTCAGTGTCATGAGTACATGAAGGGTGGATATGATTATTTTGAAGTGCTGAAGCTGACGCAAAAATAACACTTAAGCACTCACGATGCATACGGTCTAGTGGATACAAGTATAAAATACAGGGCCTTATCATCATAATAATGATTGGAGACCTTCTGGAAATGCTCTCAGGGTTATTGACCTGACGGGCAGCCAGTCTTCACTCAACATTTCTCCAAAAAGCTTTGTAAACAGACCCAGATGTCTTTGTTTTCACATATTTCACTATGGTGTCAAGTAAGCTGCTTGAGGGGGAAATGAAAAACGAGAGGAGAGGAGAGGAGATGAGAGGAGAGGAGAGGAGAGGAGAGGAGAGAAGAGGAGAAGTGTGTGAGTGTTTGTCTGTGTGTGCCATTTCACTTAGAAATAAAGTTGCAGCAGCACTTATCCTCTTTATATAAAAAAGATAAAGTAATATAGGGTGGAAGGAATAACCCAGGTCAATGGGACCTTAAACAAATAAAGAGTTAAGCAAATATTAAATATAATGTAAGCAAATGGAATATGACTAGTTATTATGTCAATTGACATGAACACTAGAACTGCCAACAGTCCAATACCCTTACTTTTATAGAATCAAAGTGATAAGTGAGACTTGACAAAACAGCTTTTTAAAATTCTCTGTATTCATTTCACATTAGTGCTCTGTTTCATTGCAGACAGAAGAAGTTAAATTCATGAATTAACTGCACAAACATATAAATCATGAATTAGAATAATTGAATCAGTGAACAACATTAACTAAAAATTAAAACACAGGTTATTTTGTTTATACTACTGTGAGCAAATGAACAGAACATGATCATTGACAGCAAAAGACGCACGCATGCACAGCCAGCAGCTTCTTTCAGCTCAGAGCCTCAACAGCACTGCCTACCTCAACTCAGCCTTAACTTTCTACAGAACTGACAGCATTCAAAGTCGCACTTCAAAGCTGCTTAGAGCCGCCAGCATCCCGGATTGTCATTAGCTGCCCTGCTGACTAATAATGAGCCAGACCATTCACTCTTTTTTCACTCCCTCTTTTTTGTAAAAGAGACCGTCATGTTTATCTGCCGTTGTTTTTTTCCTTCATTTTTGAAATCCAAACTAGATGCAGCAAAAAGGGGACAAGTGAGAGACAATAAAAGGACGTTTCACCACTAGGGGAATTCCCAAAGAACTGTCTGCTATTTAATGTTAATAATAGTCTGTTAATGTTTTTTTCTTATGAAAGTCTATTTTTATGGACAATTAGATTTTTCCGCTTTCCATATTTAGGAATCTATCCATAGCTGCTTTTATTCCATAATTACTGATGAATAGCGAAGCCGGCCATGAAGCACAGGACCCCTCCCCCATCATTATCATAACTAACTGCTTTTAATAAACTGTCCTCTAAATAATTCAATTTGTCCTGCTTGACCTGTGGGACCTTGCCTTACAGGCTCCAGAGAACAGTAATGCCACTGTCAAGAGGCCACTGAAGGGGTTAAGTTGCAATGACCCATGGAGTTTTGATCATCTTCCTCAGTGTCTACTGGTCATGCTAGTTAGTATGTCGAATGCCATGTCACATGCATTCAACTTCACGTCACGTTGGAAGCGCCCTCCCTTTCAGTTGTCTGCCAGAACAAGACCGCATCTGTCGGATGTTTATGCCGAGTGATTTGGTCAATCTGCAGTGGCTTTGTTGAAGAGGTTACTAATGTGTCAGTGGCCTAATGTATAAAGACAGACAACCAAGAGTGTGGGTTTGGTTTTAGTCATTGGGACTTAAAGGGTTTTATGAATGAATAAACCTTTGTTTATGCTATTTTTAAAGCCTTGAATAGTGTCTGCAGAACAGGCTACATTCAGCATAGAACAAGTGACGGGTTAAACAAACTAGTTCCTATGACGCTCATGTACCCATTCCAAATGGCCACTCAGGGAGTCAGAGTGGAGAAGTGAAGAGAGGACATTATCATCCTTATTGTTTTGCATCTTGACAGTCTACACACAAAAAACAGAAATAGTTGTGCAAAGAACGAAATATTAGAGCTGGAGAGAGAATTTCAAACCTTTCAGATGTTCAAACACCTCCTTCAGAGCACATTGATGCCTTAAGGGCAACCTGTAACTAGAGGGGTGAAACCAGGGGCAAAAACAAAGTATCTATATAGTACTTGTGCTGTTCATAAAGTTTATTGCTGTGAGAACATGGTAGTAACCACAGGCAAACAGGATGAGGGAGTATCAGGATTTTATCAACTCAGAGCTTCTTGCATCTGGAATGTGGCATATGGATATATCCCTCGTGGTGAATCACTTTCACATCTACGGGCAAATTTAGCAAATCTGTAATAGTTTTTTTTATCCCTTCATATGGAGTCATTAGTTCATTATCATTAACAACAGCCTTGCCTTTCTTTAGGACACTTTAAGATTAAGAAAATTAAGAAAACAAGTTTTGCAGCCTTTATTATTGCCGTCATATTATTCCTTTCGTACTGGGTGCAAAAACATATCTTGATCTGTTGAAGTTAAAATGATCAGAAAATCCGATAGAATGTTTTATCAGGGCATTTGTGCACTATAAGCCACAAAGTAATGTAAAATGAAAAGTTCTTATGAGGAATAGCATCAAATGATCCACAGTACAGAACTGGTAAATTGCCTCCATATTGTCTCATCAGCAGCTAATGTGCTGAGAGGTTGGTCACACAAGCACGCTGCCTAAAGTGCTCTCAGGAAAACATGTTGAAGGAATCGTAATTTTGTTGAGTGTCTTGCATAACAGAAATAATTGGTGGTTTTAAAGGATTCTGCTTGTTGACAGTGAAGCCTAAGACATCAAGTTGCATGTATTCAAGGCTGTTTACTGGAAATACAAGACATGTTGGTCTATGTAAAAAGCAAGCTATTCACTTGTTGCTATTTCTTCCTGTTTCATGCACCTCACTAGTAGGTGAAGTGGTGCTAGAACATCACTTTGCTCTGTTAGAGGATAACATCAATGTGTTTTTCAATTTGGGCACTGTTTTTATATATTTTGGTTGGAACTGGCTGGTCGGTACAAAAGGTTTTGAAACTGGTCCAGTAGACGACCTCAGCAGGCGACCTCTGTTCTGAGAGTTAAATCACTCTCTTTGCCAATGCAGTCTGGTGGCTTTGAAGAGAGCGATATAATGGCTATTCCCATTAAAACAAAAAGGATCTTACAGGTCTATCTCTGTAGGGATCCTTTCCGTAATGTTGCCAGATTGACTAACAATCTGATCCCATCAGTTTCAGAAACAAACACTTTTAATGGATATGCTTTGACTGACGCGGTAGGCCTTAAGGATTACAATACACTCATTGTAGCTCATTCACAGCCCCTTCTCTGCTGCTGGAGGAGGCGATCTACCAGTCATCCATCCATCCATTATCTATACCGCTTATCATTAAGGGTCACGGGGGACACCCTGGACTGGTCCCCAGCCAACCACAGGGCCAACACACAGAGACAAGTACCGTAACCTCTCTGTCTCTCTCTCTCTCTGTCTGTCTGTCTCTCCTCAGTTTGCAGTACCTGCTACGCACTTTTGGACAGATTTCTGGAGGAGAACTTTTCAGATCAACTGTTTCCTCAGCATTTGGCCTCAGAAAGCGACAGCCAAAGTAAGAGTGATGGACTTACTGACGTGCTGACACACACATTTGCACACACACTAACAGAAAACAAATGTTTCCAAGATCATCTCTGTCATTATTATCATTTCTTGAATGATTACCTGCATAACTGCAAGTCATTAATCTGAATGAAAATCTGAATGAAGGATTACTCAAGTATTTTAAAAGCTGTGCTGTATTTTTTATTATTCTGGGTTCAAAATGGCTGGTAGGTACCAAAACCTTTAGAACTGGTCCAGTAGATCGCCTCCGCCGGCAGCCTTTTGGGCAACTGTGCTTCATCAAAGTTTGTCAAATAAAAGTGCTTTTCCACTGACAGGCTCAGATTGTTATGTGAAGTGTCCAACAACATTACAGAGAGGATCCTTACAGAGATAGACCTGTAAGATCCTTTTTGTCTTACAAGTACAATTCAGTTATTTCCAGCCATTACAGCCTGTTCGCAGCTGCTGGCGAGGGTGATCTACTGGACTGCTTCCAAACATTTTTGCTCATACCAGTCATCTTGAACCCAAAACATATACAAATGTGTTCCAGGTTTAAAAATACTGGAGTTATCCTTTTAGAGAGAAAATTGATAGTGTTAAGTCCCCATACAGCACCTGAAAACTTGAAATGTATTTCAAGGTAAGTAATGATTATATTGCCAATTATCCGCCACAAATGGAGGAACAGAAAACTGTTCATTGCAAAGTTCAGGTGTAATTTGAATTGAGGTGATGGAAAAAAGAAAGAACAAATTGAAAGAAAAAAGCAGCACAGAAGCAGCATTGGCACTGAAAAAGCAACCAGCCACATTTTTAGGCCATTTGTGATCAAAGGAAGCACATTTTATAAATATATAAAAAGAAATAAAAGTGGGTTTGAGGTAAAAAAAAATATATATATATTTCTGTCCTCTATTGCCAAAGGGATTCCTATGGCTGTTTGTCATATTAGCTGTAGTGGCAGTTTCCTCTCCAACCATCACATGATGTCCCTTTTCTCATCCTGGTCACCCCCAACACAGACAGATGCACAATCACTCAAAACGTACAAAGGATCTGTCTGTTTGACTGTTATGTAGATTTTGGATTTTAATTTAATTTAGACGAAATGTGTGATGTGAGCCAAGTAAGTGATTAGTCACTGATTAACTATTTAACTTTTTTATGTCCTTTTTGAACAACTTTGTTGATTGTTATGAACTACAGTGATTATCTGACTGGAAAGCATCTGGTGCACGTATCACTATGCATGTTTTGATGCTCTTTCTGAAAAACAGTTTGTTATGAGATCATAAAATGAATTTCTCGTGATCTCAAGAAAATTAACAAAAAAAAATCTTTGGCTATTCTCGCTGCGACATTCATGAAAAAGTGTGTTTCTGGGGAAGTCTGGGGAATCACAGATTCTGTTTACTCTGCAAAATTTTATTGAGTAGTTTTGAAAAGATTAGCTTCAGTCTTTCCAAACAATCATGTTTTTGAACATCAACAGCATATTTGATCAAAATATTTTGGAATTAGTCAAAATATGAAAATTGTAATGAGTGTAACAAACAGCAATTTTCCCCTGGGGATTATTAAAGGAATTCTGATTCTGATTCAGATTCTGATTGTTTTGGCAGCTGTAAGTGAAATTTTTCCTCCTTTTTTTTGCTTTTTAAGCACTTGCTTGTGTAAAATTGTGTGTAAAAGAGTAAATAAAATAACGCTTTGCATTAGCTACTGATTTTTCTAATGTTTAGTGAATACCCAACATCTTCAAATATTTACCCAAACAAACACTAATTTATATGCTACACTCTCGTCTGTCTTCTGTCCTCCAGTTACCTCCTGTGATTTTGAGTCGCCATGTCTCTGGACTTTATCAAATCACAGCGACCTAAGTGACTGGTTGGTGGTGTCGCCACAGCAACCAGAAAGTGCACAGGCTGGGATGATGCCTGTGGCCGACCATTCAGTGGGAACCTCTGATGGTAAGACTCACTGAGGAGAGACTAAATGAGTGCTGCAGGATACTGATGACTTTATCTTCCATTAAACATATTGAGAGTGCATTTGATTCAGTGCATTTCCCTTGTCCTTTATTTAGATTTTGCTCTTGATATATCCTAATGCCCAGTCAGAGATTTGTCCTAATGTTAAAGCATCCGTCAAACGTTTTACAGGAGTGACAGTAATATGAGGCTGCTATAAAACTGTCAAGCATGGAATTTCTACTGTGTTTTATCACCCAGGGCACTTCCTTCTCCTAAGCTCCTCCCCTGCTGCCGAGGCCTTGGGGAGATGCGAGCACCACTTAACCAGTCCAGTCTTACCAGGAAGCGACAGGTACTGCGTCTTGAAGGTGGCTCTGTATGAGGCTGTCCCAGCAGCGGGGAATCTCACGCTCCTGGTCAAGTCAGTGTCGAGTTCAGCTGTTCTGCACTCTGCAGACCTGAAACGCAGGAGACATGATGATCGCAGGTCAGCAACCACACTAAACACATGCTCTGCATGCCTCTGCAATGCTGTTTATGCAGAATTATTGGTGAACTCGTGATTTATGCAGCACAACATGTCCATTTAATTAGTGTCAGTAAGCAAAACTCTGCAACTTTACTGATTGAAGTGCTTGTCAAGTTGAGGTTCTGCCTATTAAATAACTAAAAAGGAGCTTTGATTCGCTGCAATGAAAGGTGACAGAGGCCTTGAGACAGAGCAAGGGCACAGAAACTAATCCATTTTACTTCTTTGATACTGAAATTATATAAGGAAAATATTTCTTATCTTTCATGTGGGACAAACTGCAGAGTTGTGACCATGGGGGGGGGGGTCCCCCTGTGTATTGTTTGGGGAATGGGTACTGGTATTTCCTATTGATCTAATACTGAAGTGCAACCATCTTTAGAGCAGCTAAAAGCATTCATGTCTCTACATGCAGACTCTGGAAATGAATTTATATATAATTGGTTTGGACAGAAGAGGGATGGATAGGCATATGCAATCAGTTTGTACATTGGCTTTGTTAGTGTCTGTGCAGTAATGGACTGAGCAATTCCATTAAGAGACACACACAGACTGGTTTCATTTATTCATCCCACTGTTCATTCCTTACTCACCTACAGATGTGGCCTCTGGATGCCCTCTCCATTTGAAACACAGTTTACATCCCACGGATGTTTCCATCTTGAACTGCAATTCCGTGTGCGTTTCACCTGTACTGACTGTTCACAGAAGCCAGCAACTATCCTAACTGAACATTTTCACTGCTAATAAGGAAGCTTAATGCTCTCTAGATCGTACAGATGATCTTAATTTTACTGTATGCTCCAAAGAATCCCCACTCCACTAAATGTGCAATATTGTGGCAAAACAATACATTTTTAAAATAAGCAAAAATAATAAAGCATCATCACAGAAAAGACTTGCTTTTCCAAATACAAAGGAAATATATTCAGCATGTTTGCAAGGCATTCATGGTGCATTTGGGGTTAAGGATAGTTGAAAACATTTTTTTGGTTACAATAACATGCCTCAAGGTAACCATGATTCCTGCTCTGTCACAATGTTTGTTTTAATATAAACTTCAGTTCAAGTAAATAACAAAAATGTTTCAAGGATTAAGAATCTTTATCTTGAAGACAGCAGAGAGCTGTTATGCTGAGACAGTGTAACAGTTTAACGTATTTTTAGGCTGTTGCGCAAAAGCGCCAATTTTCATGATGATTTTTAAACCTGTACATTTTTCACATATTTGTGCAAACTTTGGAACTGAGGTGGGTGCTTTTACAATTAGCTTTAGTGGATGTGAAGAAAATGGCCCTAAGTTACTGTGGTGTTTCTTAGCAGAAGTACAATTTTACTGTCAAAGATCTGTTGTTTGTAATGTAAAAAGTACAAAATGCTTTCAGTATTGTTGTTTCTGCTAACACCTATTTCACACAGAATACCATATTATAACATACACGTTGTAATAAACAACATCGGGGTTGGAACAGCTGCAGCCTTCATCCATTGTAGCCTTTTTCTTTTTCACTTTGCTAATAACATTAGCTAATGTTACTAACCATGTTATACTGACAGCAGGTGACTGTGGTTGCTTAGTAACAGAAAGTGGATGCTGCCAGTATGTCTGACTGTGCAGGCTTTCATTAAGAAAAAAATAATTTCGTTTCTACTGTTTGTAATTCTTGATTGCAAGGATCATTGTTGTTGTTTAATACAATATATCTGGTAATGTATACATACAAGACAAATAATAAAACACATTTCACTGTGTTGCACTGGGTTGGTGCAGGGCTCAGTGGGAGGTTCTGGAGACTGTGATTGGTCTGGTGGAGGAGCCCTTTCAGGCGACCCTGCTCTACACTTCCTGTTTAGGGGACGAGGGAGCCATTGTTGCTCTGGACTCCCTGGAGCTCATAGACTGTGAATCAGGTGAGTCAGTAATTCTCTACATAGCTGTGATTTACTGACTTCTGTTCAAACCCAACACAACAGCAGCTGTTTCCTCTGATAAGAACATTTGTATTTCCACAACATACAACATATTTTTTACAGTTTCCTCCCAAGATGGAAAGAGAGGCACTGAATAGGTTTCTGCAGATTAGTTAAATCGAACATTATGGGCATCACAAAAGTAAACTTAATGGCATGAATTAGATTTACAAGTGCACTTAATAAAGTGGAAATCAGACCTGGTATGAAGATAACTACCCAAATCACACACAAAATCATTTATTGTTGATGTGACACATTATAAACAGGTAACACTGTCTTCCTTATTTGTTGGCTGATTTTTGGGATGCACTTTTTCGAAATGGCTTTATTCAGCTTCTGATAGAGAGTTAAAGGTAGTGGACTATTTTTTAGGCTGGGAGCCAAGAAAACAAATAAACATATATTCCAAAATTATTACTTTAAAGAAATGTGCATTTCCAACTATAAGGCGAAATAACTTCTAAATATAGAAATAGTTTTTTGCTGCGTAGTTCTAACTTTTTTTGTGTAATTTTTCTGTGTTTGCTGGGATGCAGAACACCAGGCCATCGAGCTGGATGCTCCATGTGGGGAATCTTTCCACTGTGAAAACTCAGGAGGCTGCATCGACCAGAGCCAAGTGTGCAATTTCCACACTGACTGTCCATTAGGAGAGGATGAGGGCTTCATCTGTGGTGAGGCTCCGTTTTTTTCTTGATTAAATCACAGGATGCAGAATATGATGCCTTTGAGGGAATTCAGGGCCTTCAATTTCTATTAGTAATTATTGAAAATGCACTTTTTCAGTCTGCCTCAGAGGTTCCCTCTTGTGTTTGTTCTGATCTGCACGGTTGGACTGACTGTGACAGTGGATGTGTGCTAACATGAAAAGCATAGCAAGTGAGTGCTTCAGTTAGAGTTATTGAGGGTGGAGAGGGCAGCATACAGGATACATAAGTGGAAGCTTCAGTGCAGCTTTCATCTTAAGATCATTTGCATTGCGAATGTTCTCATCAGCTGGAGTTAACTTGAGCTGGAACTCCTTTTATTGTATCGTTAGGAATTTGATATGCTTTGTTTTTTAAAGTGTTCATCTTGAAATCACACTTTAAAATGTTTAAACAGAATATATTGAACAATTTATTATGGTATGCTGCGCCTCTTAAAGATTTATTACTGTTTTGAAATCTTAGATTTGAAAAATATGCCGCAGGAAAAAAAAGTGTGTTTTCGGACAGTCAGTACCTTTTTCCACCCACATCACTGTATGAAATATAACAAGCCTCCTCCTCCTCTGTTAAAACATCCATCATTTTGTGCAAAGAAAAACACTTCACCATGCTGAGAATCAAAACACCTTGCTTTAGTCAGTTAGGAAATCAGTGAAGCCAGGGCTATGTAGAGCCCTAAAGTGGACCCCCGGGGAGGAAGGAGCAGGCTCAAGGTGTTGGTGTATTTTAGTAGCATCATTAAAATCTATTCTGTGAGTGTTCATAAAAAGTTCTGTTGATGGGACACTTACACATTTCATAAATGTCTTTTTTGTCATATTACCCAAGATCTGTGCCTTTATCGCTAAGTTCACGATAAAGATAGTGATGCATTCAATTAAGCTTTGCATAAACACTGGAAAGAGGGGGAACTGGCTTAGCTTTGTAAAAGACATCTTCCGACCACGGGCCTCATACACGTGTACATTTTGTGATTAAAGGAATAGTTCATTTTGGGAAATATATATATATATATGTGTGTGTGTGTGTGTGTGTGTGTGTGTGTGTATGTGTATATATATATATATATATATATATATATATATATATATGTCAGCTAATTTGACACACACACAAGTCTTCCTGGGAAGACTGAATCTGCAATAGGTAAGCAGCTTGGTGTGAAGAAATCAACTGTGGGAGCAATTATTAGAAAATGGAAGACATACAAGACCACTGATAATCTCCCTCGATCTGGGGCTCCACGCAAGATCTCACCCCGTGGGGTCAAAATGATCATAAGAACGGTGAGCAAAAGTCCCAGAACCACACGGGGGGACCTAGTGAATGACCTGCAGAGAGCTGGGACCAAAGTAACAAAGGCTACCATCAGTAACACACTACGCCACCAGGGACTCAAATCCTGCAGTGCCAGACGTGTCCCCCTGCTTAAGCCAGTACATGTCCAGGCCCATCTGAAGTTTGCTAGAGAGCATTTGGATGATCCAGAAGAGGATTGGGAGAATGTCATATGGTCAGATGAAACCAAAATAGAACTTTTTGGTAAAAACTCAACTTGTCGTGTTTGGAGGAGAAAGAATGCTGAGTTGCATCCAAAGAACACCATACCTACTGTGAAGCATGGGGGTGGAAACATCATGCTTTGGGGCTGTTTTTCTGTAAAGGGACCAGGACGACTGATCCGTGTAAAGGAAAGAATGAATGGGGCCATGTATTGTGAGATTTTGAGTGAAAACCTCCTTCCATCAGCAAGGGCATTGAAGATGAAACGTGGCTGAGTCTTTCAGCATGACAATGATCCCAAACACACCGCCCGGGCAACGAAGGAGTGGCTTCGTAAGAAGCATTTCAAGGTCCTGGAGTGGCCTAGCCAGTCTCCAGATCTCAACCCCATAGAAAATCTTTGGAGGGAGTTGAAAGTCCGTGTTGCCCAGCGACAGCCCCAAAACATCACTGCTCTAGAGGAGATCTGCATGGAGGAATGGGCCAAAATACCAGCAACAGTGTGTGAAAACCTTGTGAAGACTTACAGAAAACGTTTGACCTCTGTCATTGCCAACAAAGGGTATATAACAAAGTATTGAGATGAACTTTTGTTATTGACCAAATACTTATTTTCCACCATAATTTGCAAATAAATTCTTTAAAAATCAGACAATGTGATTTTTCTGGATTTTTTTCTCATTCTGTCTCTCATAGTTGAAGTGTACCTATGATGAAAATTACAGGCCTCTCTCATCTTTTTAAGTGGGAGAACTTGCACAATTGGTGGCTGACTAAATACTTTTTTGTCCCACTGTATGTATGAGAGAGAGAGATCTAAATGAGACAGTTTTGTCATTGTGGGAAGACATTTTTCAGTTAAGTATTTTTTTCTTTCCTGCTTTACAACTTTACACTCCAGCTGTTTTTTGCTGGATGAAATCGATGTCTCGTGTGACTGCAAGACGCCAAACAAACATATTTAGACACAGACGTCAACACCTCCTGAAGTATATTATGTGTAATTTTTTTGAGAAAAGAGGAATTGAGTGGAAAAGATGAACTTTTGAAACATGAATGCAATGTTCCTCCTCCCCAGGTGCTCTTCCGTTTGGCTCCCACTGTTCATTTGAACAGGATGCATGTGGTTGGTCCGTGTCCAACCAGCGCTCGGCCTGGAGATTGGTCGCTGGAGATGAGCTTCTGGAGAAGGAAGACATGAAGGGTGTCACTCTGCAGAGTACGCCAGGTTCGAAGTGTGTGTGTGCAGTATGTGTGAAATCAGCATATTAACACATCATATTGCTAATTATCTACTACTACTGCTAAGTTTAGCATCAAAACTCATGTTTCTTTTCATTTATTGGTCTTTGCGGACCCAACTAATGGTGGGAATGCCTTGAATGTTAGATTACTACCATATGACGTTACACAACATGACCACGAAGAGTTTATATGGATCTTTTAAATCCACATGTAGAACATATTTGTTGTTGGCTTTACATTTTTCCCAGTGTTACTGTTTGCTTTCATTCTCCTGAGTTTCCATTTCATATTGTTCAGCAGTAAAAAGTTAGAGTAAAAGTTTTAAATGTACGGCATGAAAGAATACAACAAAACCTTTTTTGAACTACTGATGTATCTCTGATGCCCATTATTTTGTGACACATTTATCTTGCGCCCCCAGGGTACTTCCTGTTTCTGCAGGTGAGAGAGACTAATGCCCTTCAAGAGGCGTCCATTCAGAGCTCCTCTTTCCCACCCCCAGTCTCCACTACTGCCTGCCAGGTCAGTTATTTAGACCAATACACTGGTTTATTGATTTTGTTCATATATTTTTGTTCCCTTCTCCTTGTAAGGCTGCTGTTTGGCAACAACAGATTTTGTCAGTGTACGTGTCATTCTAACTAAACTAAACCAGCTAAAATTGTGTCTGTTTTTCTGTGCAGTTGCGTTTCTCTCTGTACTTGTATGGGGATTTTAATGGTTCGTTACTGGTGGCTATAGAGGAGAATGGGACCACCACTGCACCACTGGTTTGGGAGAGAAATGGTCAGTGGACAGACGACTGGGAAGATGTTGCTCTGCAGCTGACTGGCCTTCATCATGGGTACGTACAGTGAAAACAAAAGGGTAGAGGAGCAGACGATTACGTACGAAGAAGACATGGTCTCCCTTGTATAAAAGCTACCTATATCATTCAACTCTTTTTCCTCTGTGTCATTCAAAAACACATTTTTTTCCCTATCATGCTCTGTAACATCTCCTTTGACTTTATTAGGCAAAACAAAAGCTGTTCTCAAGCATCACTTTACAGTGGTGGTGAGGAAGTCGGGAATTAATACATATGAGATTGTTGCTGCTTTCATCTAAAGAATTTGTAACAATCTTGAAGATTTAAGCTTAATTTGTACACGTATTGGGGTTGAATTGAATTCCTGTTGCCTCCCACATAAAGACAAAAGCTGTAATTCTCTAAATACACAAATGGTGTGTGCTTTGCTTCAGGTTCCACGTTAAGGTGACAGCAGTGTGGGGACAAGGCTCCAATGCGGATGTCGCTCTCGATGACATTGCAATTGGAGCAGCCTGCTTCAGCACAGGTAAGCTGTTTCTAACATGCCAACATAAAACGCTGGAGACCGTGAGAGAAACACCACCAATTAATTATGGTTTAACATATTTTTGTTGCAATAACTTCATATAATCAATAATAAAATCAATACAAATACATGGTTTCACTTGTTTTCCTTTCATAAAGGGAGCCTGTGTAACATTTGAATGAAGAAATATCACTGTATTTAACATGCTGCACAAATGGAGGGTTGAATTTCTGAAAAAAATGCAGGTTTGGCTGCTACAGTCATACTTGGTTTAGATATTTCAAAAAAATGGTCTTGCAAATGTTTTGAGGAAAGAAACAGCACATCTGCTTGACCTCAAGGACACACACATACACAATGTGTTTAGGCCAGAAAACTAGATGTAAACATAACTTTTGTTTGTTGCTGAACATTTGTGGCCACAAAGACCGCTGTTGAGCAACTGGTATACAGACTCGCTTTATGGCTTATTAAACTAGGAGGCTAACAATGCCCGGTAAGACTATCGTTCTTATTAGCGTAACCCTACGTCTCTCTTCATTACTTTTAAAATTATCTGTACACTTATGAAATTAAACTTTTTCTGAATGAAGTGGAGCACAGGCAGCCTTCTCCAGATTTGAGACTAACAGATGACTGCTGTCTTTCGCTCGCAGCCACTCTGAGTCATTCGTTTGATGCCCCATTTCAGTGATTGCTTGTGGCATGAGGGTAACCAACATTTAATACTTTGCTGTAAATGCACGACCACAGTATGAGTGCAAACATTCCTGTGTCGGTGTCAGCGTATGAGGTTTTTATTCTCACAGTCATGTGAATGGACTTTAAAAAGCCTCTGTCTGCTCCATTGAAAAGTAATAATGTTATTAAGTTTCTCCCTATCACACTAATGACCTTTCACTGTGCTGGGACCTTGTCATGCTGAAGGGGTGTAAATGCCTCTATGGTGTTGAAACTAGACCATGGAGGCTCTTGTTGCTGAAGCAAAGTCAACGATACTGTACTGGTTTCAGGGAAGGGCCTGGCACAGCACAGCATAGTGGACCTCAGGGCTTGGGTCGGGAAAATAACGTTATCCTATCCTAAAGGTTTTAACTTTTACAGATACTACATTGGCTGAAACCTTGGATTTTCACTGTCTGTATACTACATAATGCATGAGGAGGGCTAAGTGAGAGATATATTCATTTTCCCGCGGAGGAATTAATCCTGTTCTCACATCCTTTTATCAGTGTCGCTTTCTTTCTTAGTATAATTTCTAGTTTATATGGTATGATATGAACTCTTTCTCTCTCTTCCTTCCCATCTTTTTGTACCATGGCTCCCTGCCTCTCATCAGATTTCAACTCTCTTCTGCCCATGGCAGACTTGGAGGATTTCTTAAGCCCCCTTCCAGAGCCTTCGGCCTCAGGTAGTGTGCGTCTTCAGCTGTTACCTTGGATACCTTGTGAATTTTGTCCACTGTGTTAAGTTTAATCTGCATGCAGAATTTACGTAGCGGTGGATTGTACACTTGCAATTTCTGTTGATGCTTAAAGCTTCTATCTACTATATAAGCTTTTAATCCATTCTGAATTCAAGGCTCACATACCAGGTGGTTAATGCAATTTGGCTCTGCAAGATTTTGTGCCAACTGTTTGTCTTAGTCCCACATATTTCTTGTATCTTCTCTTGTGTTTTTGCTATTTCTTAAGAGAATATATCGTACCTACAATTACAACTCATCCAACAATTCTGAAATCTCCCACCAGCTCATGTCAGTGCTCTTCTTTGTCTTTGTTTTTCTAGAGGTTTCTTTGATGACGTGGTGGTTTAACTCATGTGGTGCCAGTGGTCCCCACGGCCCGACCCAGGCCCAGTGTGACAGTACCTACAGGAACAAAAATGTCAGTGTTACCGTGGGGAAGGACGGCCCCTTGAAAGGAGTCCAAATGTGGAGGGTACCTGCTACTAACAGATACCTGTAAGTTATAAAGGCTTTGATTCTCATCTACCTGAGCTTTAAGGTGAAAGTCAACAGGCTGGTCAGTTATGGACAGATAAGTGTAAGTGTCTGGTGATAGTCTATATGTTCTTATTTTCAACAAAATATAAAGAAAAATTGAATGAATTCATCCTGCTATAGAATATCACCTACACAGTCAAAGTCTGATATATCTTATTCTTTTGCGCCATAAACCTTTAGTGTTTTACTAAAACTATTAAAACCACATCCGTGAGCCACACAGTTGCACTGGGTGGCATGTTCCTTCATTTTGGTGAACCTGGGCACTGTAGTTTATTTTAGGGATTCTACATACACTGTCCTAAACATATGTTTGCGAACCAATTGTCTTGAGTCTGAGGGCCACAGCCAGTGTTGGAAAATCAGAAATAATTGAAAGATGCATCATAGGTTTTGGTCTTTTCTTAGAACTTGTTGAAAATAACAAAAATATGAAAAAAATATAGCATTGTCCTGTAAGAGCAGTGATTCCCATTATGCAGATGGTCCCAAGTTTTATCTAAAGAGAAAAAGTTCTGCTGTTCTTCACACATTTCTTTTACATTTTTCCAGTGTTATCCATAGTTTATTCCTTGGATCTTAGATGTTAATAGAAAATGTACATTCACATGTGTTCACATATCGTTGTGTGACTCAGAGAGCTGGGCTTGATGAAAATTTAGAGGTGTGACTGGATGCACAAGGACGAAATTCTTCTGGCCCTGCTGAGCATAACTGAATGTTGTCCTGCCAGACTTCAAGCAATTTGATTGTCTGCAGACAGCAAGCCATAGGACCTCATTATCACACTCACAACATGAAATGAGCAACAGAAAAGTGCCAAGTAAGGTGACTGTGTCTCCTTATTTGTGTGTATTGACAGAGTTCTACAGCTATTGTTATTGTATCTAGTATGATATACTGTGGAGCTTGAGCTAGAAAACAGTTTCTTTCACAGTTTTTAATCCCTCAGGATCTCTGCCTACGGGGCTGTAGGAGGGAAAGGAGCCAAAAATCACAACAAACGAAACCACGGGGTCTTCATATCAGCCATATTTCCTCTGGAGAAAGGAGATGTACTTTACATCTTGACGGGCCACCAGGGAGAGGACGCGTGCCCAGGGGTGAGTAGGGTTAGCGCAAGGACAGGCTGGAAGGATTTATTGATGTATGTGATGTCCCACTGGGATATATTTTTCCAGGAAGAGGGGAGACAAGAGAATGGCCTAGATAAAAACAAATCTTTCCCATGGAATCATACTTTTGTGACTCAGGCTTCTTTCTCTGAAACGCGAATCTCTCTCTCCCCCCGTGGTGTAGAGAAATCACCACACTCGGAAGATCTGCCTGGGAGAGTCGTCAGTGATAGAAGACGGGGGAGAGGACGGTGCGGAGTGGGCTGGTGGAGGAGGTGGAGGAGGGGGAGCCACCTACATCTATAAGGTGACAGAGGATCCTTTGTGGTGTTTGAATATTGTGTGTTCTTTCTGTGGGTTTGTTTGATACCTTTGCAGATTAAATGTACACGGCTGATAGATAAATGGAAACGATTCAGCAGGCTCTCACGTGATTGAGCCGAGTCTCACGCTGTATCAGAAAATATGCACAAGACAAACGTTTCCAATCATCACTTTTATTATGATCTTCCATTGGTAATAAAATTGGGCATTTCTGGCTCATGCTCAGTCTGCTTCACTGCTGAGACTGATACTTCTTCAAAACATCTTTTTCATTTGCAATGAAACGTTGAGATGTAAATGTACACAAGTGCACTGCTGAGCATGTACATAGTTGAAAATGCCTCAAATCTCAAATGAGGGAGATTTACAGTGATGCTGCCTTGTCAGATGGAGGACAGTGAGCTGGTTCCCTTGTTGATCGCAGCTGGCGGAGGAGGAAATGCTTACCTGGAGGACCCAGAGTCCAGTCTGGACCAGATACCACTGGAGCAGTATGAAAACAGCACCGCAGCTCCCAGTACCAACGGACGAACTGGCGCAGCAGGTACTATATTTCTGTGTTTTCTCCCTCCACCCCAACACAATATGGCTGAGTGGAATTTAGCATGGGGTGCTCACAGCACATTTACAAATATCTCTTTCCAGAATCAGTGTTCCTGTTACTTTGGATAATCCACTGAACATGAAGTCAACAGTCCTCATAGGAGCTATTCTCTAAATGCTGGTATTTAGTTGATCTTTTTAGGACATTTACTGGGCTTTGTGATGTAAAATGCCTGAACAAATTACAAACAGAATTACGAACAGAATAAAACATGAGACAATACAGCATATGCATAAAATTAACACTAGCCGTTATTATTCCTGATGGCACTAAAGTTTGGCTGCAGACTGAGGTGTATACTTAGTGGTCACAGAGAGGTTGAGTGTCCTAGTCATGAACGTGCTCCTGTTTCTTTCTCGTCAAGTGCCGAGGCTCTGTAAGCCTCAGATGACAGCAGGCTTTCATGTGATATCAAAAGCATGTTTTTCATTTCTCTAAAAGCTGCCACTAAAACCAGCTCCCGGAGATGTTTGTTCAGTGTATGTACACACATTTGAAGCAGCACAGGTTTGCATGCGTGCAACCCCTCTCAGCAGGATGTGTTTGGCCTGAGGATAATGGGATCTATCAAGATTGTATTTTGAGTTTCCCTGACACGTCTTGACCTTTGAAGCAAGACATATATGGCAGAGAGATCTGTCTTTGTTGGTCAGAGGGGATTTACTGAGAATGTTCCAGTGGGCATTTCCAGGAGCAGAGTCTCAACACAGCCCATCTATCAGCTCATCTTATTGAAACCTCTACGGGATTGTTTAGATAAAGATCTGAGTGTCAGGGGAAATATGTGGCTCTTAGTAGTGTGTCAGAGGAGGTGTGTGTGCGTGTGCGTGTGTGTGTGCGCGTGTGGATTGAAAACGGTCAGGGAGGACATACGCGCATATCATTATGTACTAAAAGTGCCACATATTTGTACCAGCCTCTGCATCCGCATGCACAGCCAAACAAATAACCTGACTAAAATTTAAAAAAGACAAGTTACTGACTTACTTTGAAGGAATTATGTCCTTATGTACTATGATGGAAAAATATAGCCCGACAATGATGATTATGAAATTGAAAAAGATATATGTAAGGCAGGGTATGAAACAGCGGTATTATGTTTTGTAGACCTGTACGTCACTGCCACGCCATTAAGTCCAAACGCTTTGCTGAAAGAATAGATAACAAAAATAGAAGCACCTGAAACAATGGAAAAAGAAGAGATATTGAAAATTAATATAAAGCTACATAAATGACAAAAACAGATGAAACAACAATAATGAATCATACTGGGCTATTAATGTGGCCCAGCTGGTTTTCTCCTGCCTCTGTGGGAACAACTGTGTTCACTTGCTTCTGGCAGCTGAAGGGTTAGGGTTAAACCTGTTGAACCTGTCAACTATTAGTCATTGCTGAAGGGTCTCTGCCGCCATTGTTACACTGTGGCAAAACGTTATGTTCCAGCTTTATTTATTTATATATATATATATATATATATATATATGAAAGCACTGAGAGATGGGTGGATGGGTGTCAAGTGTTCAGTGAAAAGCAAGAGCAACAAAGACCTGCATTCTTGTGTATAATTTTTTTGGAGTATTGAATGACTGAAGCCTTGCTGTTGACCTTCTCATGTCCGCCCACCAGCTGCCTGTGAGCAGAAACAAAGAAACACAAAAACACGGCAAGAACTGGTGTACAGAACAACAGCTCTGTGCTGACTGTTTCCTCCTATTTCTACGCTGTAGACCTCTGCCTGCTTCACTCAAACCTCCAGCTGGAGGTCCTTCCACCTTGCCAAACTTGGTCTCAACAAGACTGAATTCTTTCACTGGAAAATCATTCAATTCAACGTGCTCCAGTAACCTGGAGCATATATACATATATTATGACAGAAATGGCTGGCCACAGATGCTCAACAACTTAAAGTGAGGACTCTTCAGACTTCATGCTTTGAGATCAGTTTACCAGTCATGAAGTTCACTAATTTGCCTTTATCAGACACAAAGCACTTGAGGACAAAATGCTCTGTGGATTGGGATGTCTATACAAATCAAACAAGTGGTATCCTCCAGGTATCAGGTCTTGATTACAAATTGTGTTGTATGAGTGTTGTGCTATCGCTACTTCGTCAGCCAAGTAGGTGCTCAAGTAAAAAACTGAATATGAAAAAGACCGAATATGAAAAAAACACATTGGCAACACTAGCTGAGTAACTGGAGGAATCTTCCAGGGTCTTCATCAGGATAATATACAGAATGTATGGTATACTCTACAAGATGCTGAATATTTCCGAGCTCGACACATAGATGAGCAGCCTCCAAGGAAAGCATCACCTCCAGTACAGAAATCTGTTTACTGATTTTCCCCAACTTTATGGAAATGCAATGCAACATTACTGACGTAACCCGGCAGGTTTATATTTACATATTTCGTCAGCAGGAAATCAGGCTAGCTTCTTTTTTTAGCTGCCCATCTCCACAAAAACATGCAACCAGCAGTATCTCCAGTCTATCTAAATCTATCCATGCGTGCTTACTTTGATGCTGCCTTTGCTGACTTCAGTTCAAATTGTTGAGCAAAATCTCCTGTAAAAGTATTCACAGTCATCTGATCCAAGAATTTCCTCATTTTTGTTCCTTTCTCCTTTGCTCTAATTATGTTTTTTCCCCACACAATATGTATGCAATATGTGTAATATTATAGTGGTTATTGGGGGGGTTGTTTCATGTTTCTTGAAGGTGGAGGTGGTGGATGGAAAGACAGTCCTAGTCCCCACCTGAGGGCAGGAAAGCCTCTGGTGGAGGGTGCTGAGGGGGGGTCCTCGTGTCCCCTGGCCCAGTCCAAGCTCAGCTGGTCCACCTTTGGGGGCTTTGGAGGTGGAGGTGGGGCCTGCACAGCTGGAGGTGGCGGAGGAGGTTATAGAGGTAACGCTACTCTGTCAGCTACCTTAGACTACATCTCTTTATCATTCCTAACCCCTGCACTTGAAAACCAAATCACTTTATGTCTCTTCTTCTGTCTCGCTCCCTCTTGTCATTTCATCCCAGACACTTCATTAGACTCTTTAAAGCAGAATATGCACAACTGTCTTTCTTTCTTCTTTGATTTGTGCTTCAGTCTAAGGCTGGTTGCTCTCAGTCTCAGAGTTTTCTCTTTACATAAATTACATAGTTTAAACAGCAAAAAAGTTGTACAAATATTATAATTGTCACTCATGTACAATCATGTACAATTTTGCAACATTGTTAAGGGTTACTCTGCAGTGCAACTGTGTAATTTGTTACCATGGTAATAAAGCATAGTAATTGTACATATTCTTTTCTTTATTTCTATGCTTTTATCCTTGAGTAACATAACACCCTGCCAGAACCAGCAGGATGATAGCAGGTTAACAGTAAGATCACTCCAATATAATTACAGTGTCAGCCACCACTTTCTGTCACCAAGGTAAAAATGCAGGCTATTGTGCCACGTTGTGAAAACCGTCAAAACTAGCATCAAACTGACAACTTCACAAGCGTAAAATGTAACTGGAACAGAAAGGTTTTTGATGTTTTTTGTTATGCTGACTTAAGAGGTATTCACACCATAAATTTGATGACAGGCGGTGATGCTGCGCTGACGGATGAAATCACAGCCGACGGTCAGAATGGAATCTCATTCATTCATCCAATGGGAGAGATTTTTCTGCAGCCTCTGGCAGGTGAGACTGACCCACCACACCACCTTATAATATCACTAAGACAGTGATGCTGAGAAGTGTGATAATGACTCTGCCAGAGTGGAGCAGAGAAAATAGAGGAGGAGAATATCTAAATAGAAATTGTTGAGGGAAATAGTGAGGGAACTCCATCTAATAATGAAGACCATGATAAGCAGAGGATGAGGATGGCGAGATGCTGTTGAAAGCCTCAGAAAAATCTAAAAAATCTCAAAGTTGACTTATGTGCATTGTATTTATATATTTTTAATCAAACTAGAGCAGAATAGAATACAACATAATAGATAAAAATAGAAAAATAGAATGCACATGTGTTGGTAAGAAGCACTATGGAAGTTTTGCTGCTTTTCAAGTCAAGAAATTACTTCAATCTGAAGTCATAAAGGAAATTAAGTTGAACATTGATGTGATTGATGAGTATTTTTGCACTATTAAAACATGCAGACTGGCTTAAACACTACAGGCTCATTTAACAGATGTTAATTCAGACGGTAGTCATATGAAAACTGATGGACGTTGTGGGAGCAATATAACATATAGTAACATCACAGTGTAGAATCCCTCCAGGAACAGATACTTAAACAGAACATTAAATCCTGAGCTCTTGGTTTCTGTGCACTCAGGGTGTTCCCGTGTGTGTGTGTGTGTGTGTGTGTTCATACTTGTTTGTGTTTAACAGTCTGTCTGAACACTCAGGCCAACACACTCAAGCATGCACATGGATATATGTAGTGTTTTTTGTGAGAGTACCGACCATCTGATTCTCATTATTTGGGGAGAGAAACAGGAAGGCTGTCGACTAACTCACAGCCTCATGTAGCCTGTTGCCTTCGGCGCCAGCAGACAGACCTCCATTCTCATGTGAAAGACGCTGTTGTTGTTGCTGCGTGTGCTGCCAGTCATCACTTTCAAACACTATGACTGCCCCAGGGTTCAAGCATGAAACGTATCCAAAGCCAGATCTAAACAAAGAGTTTAACTTGAACTGAATTTCAAATCAAACATGATTTTCTGTTATGTTCTGTTTTTCTGTCTTTGATATAAGAATGGTATGGCATAATTCGTATCAAGAAACAATAGAGCACAGTTTAGGTCAGTTAATAGTAAATGTAGCATTTAGTCATTTTCAGCCCCGGATTTGGTGCTCTACTAAGTATCTACAGCAGAGGGGTGGTGTATGATTAATTGACTCAAGATAAACTTCACTGCTCAATTTTCTTGTAAGCCAGTGCAACTGTGTGGCTTATTGGTGTGTTTTTAAAGGTCCCATATCCGGCTCATTTTAAAGTTCATACTTGTATTTGAAGGTCCTATTAGAACAGGTTTGCATGGTTCAATGTTCAAAAAACTAATTATTTTTCTTGTACCAGACATGGCTGCTGCAGCTGTTTTCAGCCTCGGTCTGAACGCTTCGTTTTGGAAGAACAGAAACAATCTGCTGCTTTGCTCTCGATTCATTCAACATCGTGTTACTCTTCGTGTAAAGCGAGGTGGACTTATTAGTGGAGGTATTCAGTGGGTGGGGACAGTCTGCCTGCTAAAGGGGTGGAGGAGGTCACATGATCAACAGATCCCCTTATGACATCATGAGGGGAGCCAAATCTATACACATTTACTGAAATATGTAGCAGGAGAAAAAGTGAGAGGGCCGCTTTCTCTTGGAGTTTTCTGGTCTCTAGACACACATTTATGTTAAAGTGCATTTTGCATAATTTTTTGGGGAATATTTGGACAATAATTAAGCTCCATGGCATAGACAAAATACCAGTTGTTGCCTGCACTTACAATATTTTTTTGAGTTGGATCAATTAATTGTTGATTCTAGTCTTGTGATGGGATTTGCTGACAGAAAGAAATTTAACCTCACTGGAAAAACTTAATGATCTACTTTGCATCCATGTGTTAATGTTTCTGTGTGTTCCCTCTAGCCATGGAGAGCCACGGCGAGTGTGAGATCAAGGTGCAGCTGAACTGCAGCCACTGTCAAACGCAGGACTGCAAGCGTGATGAAGATACTCACCATATCCTCTGTCTCTGCGACGATGACGAAATCCTGGCCAGTGACAACATCACATGTATTGGCACCGCATGTATGTAACAAACCCTACTTTTTATTTTGGATTAAGTGGTTGCAGATCATTTTAATGTCAAATGATAAATCATTCAATCTAAACAGATGAAGATTCTAATCTTGAACACCTTCTGAAGTCCATCAATCAACCCTCTTCTCCCAGCAGTTCCTCAAGGCTTGGTTCCGCAGGGCCAGTTGTCGACATCTTTGATCCTGGCAGTTGTGGTCTCCACCATCGCGAGCGGCATTGCGCTGATCTGCGCCGGCGTCGTCCTCAGTAAGAGACTCTTCCAGTTCTGTGTGCAGTCTGTGCCATCCACCTTCCACCGGCTGTGAGCACAGCTGCACATACAGATGCTTCCACATGTTACTGACAACAGGAACAGGAACCCCTTTGATAGATGTTGGTTGAAATGCCCTCTTCTGGCTGTGAGCCGGATGATTAAAGGAGCTGTGGGAAGGATATGGTTCTGAATTGCTGACATAATACGAAGTGAGCACACATGGACACTTTTATCACAAGCACTTATTTCAGGTGACGCTCTCCTTTTGCTGGCTGTATGTAAATACGAAGAGTGAACTTAAAAACGACTACTCTCATGGAAGCAAGAACCGGTAGAGATGTACTGTAAGCATCTCGCTATATGACTTTAATATAAAAGTACATCATTGGCTATTAAAAGGACAAAAATCAGTAAATGTCAGGTGGTACCCTGAAACAATCGGGATTGCATAGACATGAAGATTGGAACAATATGGGAAATGGAGAACTGTGATTAAAGATTAGCCTTTCAGTCGCTTTGGGAAGCACCCAGTAGCAATCACAAGTTTATCTCAACCCACGGGCATTGACTCTATCATAAGAGTATCAAGATATAGCAGAAAGACTTCAGCTGTGATACAGTGCGATACAATGCTATTCACACAAAGTACTGTGATATAGAGTATTTAGGAGAGGGTGGGCAGCGGAGAGATGACTAGATTTGTTCGAAACAATCTGACAGTCAGACATGCTGTAAAATGCTTTACTGATGATTATTGCACAAATAAACTGCTTAAAATAGGAATAATTAGGGAATTAACAATTAACCAGTTTTTGTAGTTTGACTTTTACCACTCAGTGGCAATAAAACTCCGGGAAAGAGAAAGAAAGACAACAGAGGGATAAAGAGACAACCACAATCTAATATGTAATAGGAATTATGATTATGATATCACCTATTGATACTAATGTTGCATTAGTATTTAACTTGGTCTCAAAAGCTGCTATCCAATGTATACTGTTAAATGTTGACTTATATACTAAATCTTGTTTTATTAACCACAGACACTTTATATAGTTAAAGTATGTATGCAGTAGTAACAACAACATATGAAGTAATTCTGCGGTAATGTAGGACAGTGAGGGATTTTACAGCGGATAACACTTTTTTGCACCTTTGTCGCCTTTTTGACAAACATCTGCTGCAGATAATTAGGAAGGGAATCCTGACTTTTTGGTCAACCCACTAGACCTCCAACCAAGTGCCATTTGAGGCGTTTGAATATAGCAGATTGTCTCTCCCTCGTCCTCTCCATAACCTCACTGAAAGGGCTGAATATTAAGCAAAGCTCAGCGGTGGAGGACTCGCTCCTTCTTTCCCACAGTCAGTTTTGGTGAATCTAAACTTTGTGTAAGGGCCTTTGAAGAAATCTGCACAGCACTGACTTCCTGTAAAATATCAATCACATTTTGAGCTCTCTGGGCTTGTACGCTGTCTATCAAGAAAAACTAGACCTTGGAAAAGAAGTTTGGAGTTTTGACTAAACTAACACATATAATAAACCTCTAAAAGTAAATCTGATGAATTAATGTCTGTTTTCCAGCCAACCCTAAAACAAAGTATCTTGACAAGTTTGGGGCTTCTGGTGATAATTTTCTCATGTACACAGGAAAGGAAAACTGAATATACTGTATAATTTTAATATACCAGCTTCATGTTCATGCTGCCTAATGGATGATCCCTTTTTTAGTTTTCTACACTTTGCATACAAGATATTTCATGATTTAATATGCAGATGTTCTGAGCACAGTCATACACTTATGGGGATTAGCCTTTTTTTTAAAAACCACCACCAGGATAAATATTGCATATGCAACATTACTGGTTGTGAAAAACAGCAATACCATCAGCAGCACATTTGTAATGTGAAATTACATTTCAGCCCCTAGATAGAGAACGACAACATTTTTGAATAGATCACATAGATCCTCACTTGATAGTAATACGTTCTACCAGCAGACCATCACATGATATGTATTGGCATTGGATGTGGATGCTAATGTAAATGTGAACACGTGCACTTGAAGAAAACAACTGGTTGTGTTAGCAAAGTAGAATACCAGAGTACTGAATGCGGTGAAAATATATAAATTGGTTGTTGATGGAGACGATCAAAATAGAATAACTGTTGCCCTTTCAGGAGATGAGCAATTTGGGGAAACGGGCAACAATGTTGATGCAGTAGTCATGTATTTGAAAAGTAGGAAATGGGAAATGCACTAAGGTGAAGTTAAGGTCAGATAAATGGTCTCAGTAAGTGAAACTGTGTTGCAGAAAGTTTGGGTTTGGTTAGGTAGAGCTAAAACTAGATGCATTCTGTGTAATCAGACAGATATTAATTACAGATTAGATGTTTTGCTAATTATAACTGGCCATAAATAAATCAGCTGTGGAGTGTAACTGCAAGACATCGAACTCCTATAATTACCAGGCAAAGTGCAAACTAACCAGACTTCTATGCATAATCAGGCAAATCAATTTCTTATGAAAAATGGATGAGTTATTTATTGTGACGTCTTCACTAACTGCATTGTGTGTAATTGTGTGAACTGAATAAATCAAGTAGTAAAACAAAAACATGACATTTGTGCAATTACATGTTGCTTTCCGTTGCAAAAAACACACTTACACACAACCTTCAGCTTAACGGTGTCTCTTCACCTGAGCTCTCCCCCATGCAGGGAGGTAGTCTGTTCCCTGGGCGCCCCATCTCCTCCTCCTCCTCCTCCTCCTCCTCCCCCCCCTCCCCCTCCTCCTCCTTCTCCTCCTCAACCCATCCCTCATCCCAACCCCCCCTGAATCCCTAGCATCTGCACCGGGCGATGGCTCGACGGCACCTCTTACCTGCACGCAACGCCCCCCTCCCTGGCAGACTACCAACCTGCATCGGGGACGTGGGCTGCCTCCATGGCGGGTGAGTCCAAACTCACTGGCACAGACAGTCTAGGAGCAGTAACCAAGGAGAGGACATCCTACCTGCATCCTGTAAAACACTGTGTTTGTGTGTGGAAGGATTTGTCTTCTTAAAGGGCAACTCCACCTATTTTCCACATCAGAGCTAGCATAACGCTCCTGAATCTCTGTCCAGACTGTTGGAAGTCACGTTGCATCGTGGGTAATGTAGGCATCAGGTTTTGACAAGAAGGGCAAAAAAGATGACTTCTCTGCTTCTGCTACATCAGTTTTTATCATTTTTTAAACCTGACCATTTTGAATCCGACAGTGTTAGTAGGAGTGCAGTGCTAAATCGGTGGTACTCTTTTAAGAACCAACTGTGTTACAGCTGTTTTCCCACTGGCCCTAGGAATGTTGTTTTTACATTGAAAAGCATCGACAAGTGAGATGCAGTTTGACCCCTCCTTGTGTTACCGCTCCTACAGTTAGCAGATCAGTCAGGAAGTTGCCTCTACAACTTACATGCAAGTGTGGGGTCCAGTCAGGGTTATGATTTTGAAAAA
Organism: Pempheris klunzingeri; assembly: GCF_042242105.1. Lineage (NCBI taxonomy): Eukaryota > Metazoa > Chordata > Actinopteri > Acropomatiformes > Pempheridae > Pempheris > Pempheris klunzingeri. Next base: position 12,572,126 of record NC_092024.1, on the reverse strand, counting down.
CTAGACTTAGACAGCGAAGTAAGACATGCTCGTCTCTGTCCTGTCTTTGCCTGTAGTGTGGTACCGCAGGAAGAACGACCTGCACGCAGTGAGAGGGCGTCTGCAGAGTCCTGAGTACAAGCTAAGCAAGATCCGCTCCTCCACCATCATGACAGACTACAACCCCAACTACTGCTTTGCAGGGAAGGCCGCCTCACTCAGTGAACTGAAGGAAGTACCGCGCAAAAACATAACACTTCTCAGGTACAGCACACTGGACACGATGACAAAATGTTAGTTTGAGGTTCTGATGTTATTTTCAGTAGAATATTTGTCATTTTTCACTTTGTTTTCTCAGGGCTCTCGGCCATGGCGCATTTGGCGAAGTCTATGAAGGTCAAGTTCTGGGGATGACCAGTGATAACAGTCCTATGCAGGTGGCCATAAAGGTCAGCTCACACTCTGTAAAACACAGCACCAGGTGTTGATTACATATAATCCACTCATCAACATCCCACAGGGGTGCTTCTCCCTGTTGGGTCTAAAGGTCACATCTAAAAGCATACATGATTTGAAACGACAGGTTCTTGTGATGTATTTATTTAGAGAAAGGTTATTTGCTTTACTTAGTGCATAATATGTAAATGTAATAAGGGGGGTTATTGTGTAAAAAATCTGTATCACACTGTAAAATCGTCATGAATCCACAAAATGATTGATGACAAAAAAAAGAAGAGTGCAAGTTTGAGTCATTGCTCTCCATTCACATGGCTTAAAAACTGCAAAAAGTAAAAAAAGAAAAAGCCAAGTGAACTCTCTCACATGGGTTTCCATGCTTGTCAATAGTCTGGTTGAGTCTAATGATACCTTCCCTTTTGACAACGGCACGCACTCACCTCAAACCTTCTTCTCTGATTCGTTGTGCTCCACAGACTCTTCCAGAAATCTGCTCTGAACAGGATGAAATGGATTTCCTGATGGAGGCGCTGATTATGAGGTGCACCATGCTGCAACTCTACTCTTACTGTGTACATCACGCACACCCTGCTGGCTGCCACATAATTCACTTCACACATTGATTCACCCAATGCATCCTCCTTCCTGCACACCTGACGTGTGAAGCAGCAGTGTGCTCACATTAGTGGTCCTCGCCTGCCTTTGTTTTATACCTAAACACATTCTTCAGTTGAAGGACGTAACAGCTGGAGCCAGATGGGAAACTTTGCTCACTGGGAATTGCATCTATAATGTAGCACACATATCTGCTTCTCATACCAGTAGTGGTTGTTTCAGCGAATTATATGGGACAAAAAGATAATCATGTCTACAGGGATTTGTATTGAATTCAGGAAATAATCCAGTTAATTTGATTCTAGTTTATGACCCATGTGATGTTAATTAGCAAGTATCAGTGAGTAATCTTCTTCCTTGACATCTGTTAGGCATTTTTGATTCATTGGACAAGAAAAATAGGACTTGATCCAGATAAAAGACTATTTAATTTCTCTAGTATAGTTTTAGCCTCTGTCCTCCATTCTATGTATTGTCCAATCATAAATAACAGCTCTAAATGATAAAGATGAAATTGCACACTAAAATGTAATTACTCAGATCACATGTATTCAGAAGTTCAAAAATATTAAGACCGCTCTGGATTTGGGTTGACTCAATAACGGATTTGTTAACTAATTTTGAGAGTGAGTCATGTCTGTAGATTTAAGGAATCTCAGAGTAGTAGAGCCTCCTTTTTTTTTTTTTTTACTATATTCAAATGTGTGTGCTGTTATTTCAGTAATGTTTATTCCTCGCATGAAACTTCAAGTAAAAGCAGAGTAAAACCTGATAGATTTGACCAGGGAGTGAAGCATCACCAGCCTTTTCATTGGTCCAAAGGCTCTGACAGCCAAGATGCTGATGAAGCCTGTCAGCAAAAAGAATGTATAAATGATAAATCCCATTTCACATAGTAATTATCACAATGCTTAAATCCTGCTAAAGCAGCTGGAGAGAATATTTAAAACTGTGCACCAAAACTTGATCTGTGCCGACAGTTCTGTCAATGTGCACTTTCAAATCTTCACTTGCAGACTGGTTAAAGCTTGGACTGGTTGTAGTTCCTGTTTTATTATTAATAAAATTCCATACATTTCAAGGAGGTCCAGGACACATTTGACAGTATTTGTAGTATTTCTTAATCCAGTGATTCCTGAAGTGTTCATTTAATTCTTGATTTATTTGTGCATTGTTGTACTGCTTAAAATATTAAAAAAAAAAACATGTAGCCTACATTAACTACATTTGATGTTACTGTTTTTAAAACAGAAGAAATAAGCAAAGCAAACCATCTTCTCTCTCTCATCTACATTGTTCACTGTTTGTCCACGCAGCAAGTTTAGCCATGAGAACATTGTGCGCTGCATTGGTGTCAGTCTGAACATCCTGCCTCGTTTCATCCTGCTGGAGCTGATGACCGGAGGAGACATGAAGAGCTTCCTGAGACAGAACAGACCACGAGCTGTAAGTCTGTACTACACGTTTGTGTGTGTGTGTGTGTGTGTGTGTGTGTGTGTGTGTGTGTGTGGTACACTAAATTGAGCTGTGTTGTATCCAGGGCCAGACCTCTTGTCTCACCATGCGGGAGCTGCTGCGCATGGCCAGAGACATCGCCTTTGGCTGTCGCTACCTGGAGGAGAACCACTTCATACACAGGTTCAGATCCACACCCAGTTATCACTGCAAATAGCCCAAATTAAATACAAACTAAATGTAATCTGGTATCAGGGCTACATGAAAAAAATAGTTCATCACATACTGTGTGGCAGAGAGGATGTTTTGGGCTGTAAGAACGCCCAAAAACACCTGAATGAGTACCATATTATTTGGACTCACTGTTTGGTAGGTCAGAGATTTAGGTGTCATCATGAAGCTACGTTTTGTAACAGATCCTGTGTCTTTCAGAGACATCGCTGCTAGAAACTGTCTGCTTACCTGCCCTGGACCAGACAGAGTGGCCAAAATTGGGGACTTTGGCATGGCACGAGACATATACAGGTCTGTATGCTGCACCTGCATCGTCACATGCCTGCAGTCTACTTAACACAAAGCACAAAGGATGATTCAGGATGATGGGAGCATGAGTCCAGGCAGCATTGGGTTGATGTGGTAAATGGGGAAACATATGAAGAGCGAGTGTACTGTTCCAGATTCTAAATTTACTGAGAGTTTGTGGCCTGGTGGTATATTACCTTCCCCTCCTCATGTCTAAACTGATGATAAATGGACATTTCTGTATCCGTGTTGTTTTTTTTCTCATCCCAGAGCCAGTTATTACAGGAAAGGTGGTCGGGCCATGCTACCAGTCAAATGGATGCCTCCAGAGGCCTTCATGGAGGGAATCTTCACCTGCAAGACAGATACATGGTAAGAATCCTAAACACATAATTTAAACTGTCAGCCTCCAAAACTATAAATTCACAAAGAGGAGCTGTTTTCATCTGAAATTACTTCAAACTGACACAAATGTGTACAGTATTTGATAAAAGGTTCATGCTAATAACAGACAGTACATTATTCAAACTCACTAGTAGACATTTCTGGTTAATAAATAACTAATACCAGATGTTGTACTTGAAGATTGAAAACAGATTTACATTGAAATTGCATTTCTAGCAATGTCAAAGAGTGTCCAAATTCTTCTCTGTGAGTGCTGACAAGTATTCCTGCAGCTAGCTGCAGCTGATTTAAAATCATCCATGCAATCAGTACAATGCTAGCTGGGGGAATTTTAATTTAAACAGTCGTTTTATTCCAAAACAAAACCACACAGACCAACACTGAAGTCAGAATCTAAAAAGCAGTACATCAAGTCAACATCCTTACAAAACAGAACAGCATCTGTATTCAAGGGACAGCCAAATGAACAAAGAACGCCCTATTCCTGTTAGCTAAAAAACACAATTGGCAAATGGTGATCATAAAGGCAGAGGAACATTGTCCAGAACTTCTCAGATGACAAAAAATATTTAGCAGCAGCCAAACTACGACAAAATTTAATTTTTGAAAACTGGAAGACAGAAACACCAAAATCAAAACTCTACTGCTGAAAGAGAATAAGAAGTGGGGTCATTTCCAGTAGGATAGTGTCCCAGAACAAAAGGAGAAAAAGAAACGCATGAGTGCTGGCTCATGTGGCTTTCCATCCAGATACCAGGAATCATCCCCAGTGAACAAATGTGGGAAATGCAAAATATGTTGTAACGTCACAGTACACCATCTGGGAGATGATACAAATGTCAGATTTAGCAAGAATGTGTAGCATTGATAGCAAAGTAAAAAATGTATATAAGCTTGTCAAATATTATTTAAAGTATTCCTTGCTTTCTATAAATGTTGTAAATAGCAATTTCATAGCAGTGATTTCAGATTTCTGGACCTACTGTACTTGATTAAAATGCCACAGCAAAGGCTGCTTTTAGCCAATGCATGCATCTCCAGCTGGCTGAAGTTCTATTTAATGAAATATGAGTTTAAGTATTGATTCTGTTATCCTCAGCCCGAAGAAGATGAGAACATGCAAGGTTCAGTTGTTGATCTGCTTCTCCCCCTACAGGTCATTTGGAGTGCTGCTGTGGGAGATCATCTCTCTGGGTTACATGCCGTATCCCTGTAAAACTAACCAAGAGGTGCTGGAGTTTGTCACCAGCGGAGGCAGGATGGATCCTCCCAAGAGCTGTCCAGGGCCTGTGTGAGTACCAAGTGGAAACACATCAACAGAGATGAGCCTGGATGGAAAGTTTCAGCAGGGCACAAATGGGCTGAGTTGCTTTGATTAATATTTCTTGGTAGTGGAAATGTTTCACTAATTTCCTACCAAGACAGAATGGTGTGATGATTTTAATCACAGGTTGTTTTTCTTCGTGCAACACTATGCTTAAGTGGGGGATCCTGTCTCCACTGAAGGGATTGGCTTGTGCAACATCTGATTTTACATATAAGACTTATTTCTCATCAGAAATCTTTTAAAATTATCCTTAATGTGGAGTTGATAAAAAAAACAAATTGAAACATTTCTATGTGTTTTCTCTCTTAAACGTGGTACATAACCAGTGAGGACATCAGTGATTATTATGATAATTTTTTAAGGCTATTACATTTACAGGATGATTTTAACATACAGCCTAAACAGTATATCTGGAATTTGTGTCTGTTCCTATGTAGCTATCGAATCATGACCCAGTGTTGGCAGCACTGTCCTGAGCACCGGCCCAATTTCGCTACTATCCTGGAAAGAATTAACTACTGCTCTCAGGTATATCTCACCAGTATTTAGATATATTAAATTGCCATTAATGCTACATACATGCAAATGTCATTTTTTGCTTTCTCCTGTTTTTTTTAAATTTCATTTCCACTTCACTACTCTTCTTCAGGACCCAGATGTGATCAACACACCCCTACCCGTTGAATATGGCCTCACCACAGAGGACGATGGTGTCACCGTACTCCGTCCCTCTGACCACACCTCCAGCAGCCTCACTCCACTCCTTGTGTCCCATCCTGTTTCCCAGGATTCCTCCACCCAGCTGGGTCTCTCCTCTCTAGGCCTTGGTCCGACCCCTTTTCCCCCACAGCCTACCAAACCCCGTCTCCTCCTCCAGAGAACCCAACCTGTCCACCACGAAGTGACGTCATGCCGCGAAGCTCTGGAGCCGTCCTGGGCTGAGCCGGTTCCTGCCCCTGGTTTGTCAGCAGCAGGTGTGTGCGCAGGAGGCCATTGGCTCCACCCTGAGCCTCCTCATCACCGACCTTGCTCCAGAAACAGCTCCTCATCTGGGAGCCAGAGGCTGAAGAACAAGACAAAGAACCTGTGGAACCCCACATATGGCTCATGGGTCTTGGAAAACTTCAGAGGGAAGAAAACTCTTGCTCACACTCAGTCCATGCCACTGTCAGGCTCCACTTCTTCCACCTCCAACACACAGGCTCCTCAGACCTGCAGCCCAACCTCAGAGAGCAACGAGGCCGGATGTGACAACGCCAACAGCACCCACCTCAGCCCCTCCAGCTTCTGCACTTCCTCAACTCCATCCCCTTCCTGCCAAACCCAGGCTGGCCCAAGCACGTCTTCCCATAAGACCCCAACAGGCGGCACCACAAAAGTTGGAATAGACCTGGCAAAGCTCCAGAGTTTCCCCTGTGGCAACGTCAACTATGCCTATGACGAGCAAAGCCACGAGGCAGAGAGCCTGCCCCTGGTTATGCCAAAAGCCCCAGAAGCCATCACAAACACCAGCTCTGCCGCCAGTGTCTCCTCAGGGACTAGTCTGGGCCTGGCATTAGGCCTCCATACCTCCTCATCCTGTATGCCCAAGCTGCTGCTGAAGCGGCACGCCAGCTACGGACACGAGGACATCAGGAGACACACCAAAGCTGAGAAACCCACACGCGACCGGGACTCTGGCTTTTCTCTGTCTGAAGACCTCAGTGTTACCCCTATCTAAGAATTAGTTTTTCATTTTGATTGATATTGAAATTAAATGTCACCTAAAGGCCCTTTTCTCACAATCTGAGACTAGAGTTCTGAATACCTGGAACGAAAAGCATGGCAGAGGGCCCCGCCACGGTCTGACAACCACAACATGAAAATATTATAGCTCCTGGAATGCTGGAAAAACACACACACACTCCTCTGCACTGTGATACTGAGAGCCAATGCTGGACTCGGAGCTCTTTCCTGGGTTTCTGGTACCCTGGTAGCTGAATGACACGCTGCCTTGTGATATCTCAATGCCCACATCGCTGGTGATGGCTGCCATAAATAACTGCTGTAGTTGGACTCCTTTTGAACCTATTTGTTCTATTTTTTCATGAATGCTTTGGCAGTAGTGTATGTTGCTTGACAGTAAACATTTTGTTGGAATTTGTGGTATTCATTGTACAGTACTACCGCAGCACACCAAAAATATTGAGCCGTTCGGAAGAGAATTTCTGAGTGTTTTTTTTCCTTGAATTTTTCATTTCAAAACTTTAAAAATCAGACAAGGCTGTAGAGTTACTTCAGCATTTATGAGTTTCTACATACTTTAGGAACTTACGGTACAACATGGTATGCCCCAGTGATTCGGATTTGCTTTCACTGTAAATGATGTGAAAACATATAAGCCCAATATGTACTGCAATAACATCTGAAAATGTCAGTTTTTCTATGGTTCATTCCTAACTTTAGAAACAGCTGTTTGGCAAAAAAACTCACAACACAAGAGTGACTTACTTGAGGTTTCCAAAGCTTCCTCAGCAGATAGAGTTTGCTCAGTTGTCATGGAGATGGTTTAGTTGTTTCGCTCTCGTGATAGCAAGTGGTTGTATAAGGGTGGAGATCATAAACCACGTTGTTGTTTCAAGGATGGCCTTAGATGTCAAATGTGGCTCTCCAACTCCCCACTGGCTCTTGGTCAATGACTTTGACTCCCTCCCAGTCTATGCTGCTGGTCTCCAGAAAGTCAAAGAAATAGTAATGTGTTGACTGATGAGCAAGTGGATAGATTTTTGTTGGACAGAGACTAACTGTTTCCAGTCTTTGTGCTAAGCTAACTGGCCGTAGCTTCAGATTTACTGCACATGCATGAGAGCTATTTAATTTTTCAGATTCAACTCTCTTTAGGAAAGCAAATAAATGTATTTTTTTAAATGTTAAACTACTCCTTTAACGTGTTGAGTGGTTCGCAATGAGTGCCCACTTTCCTATTCTGGATGCTCTACAAGTCAAGTGGAGGTTGTGCTGAGAATTTTTTCGCCAAACCACATTGATCTTGATTTGGATTTGCATATTTCTGACTATTCCTGACTCTCTTTCCTCATGTCCCAATATTTACTTGGACTGCAGGATATAGCATATAGAGATTGATGGCGACCATCCAGCTGTGAAAATACTTGCTATTTTTGTACTGACTTCTGTACACTGGACTAACCTACTGTATTTGTAGCTGTTTTATCATTTGTATTCATTTATGTTAATGATGGATCTGTATTTGTAGTTGATCACTGCCATTAGACACTGTACCTCTACACTGCATCGACTGCTGTAGTGCTGGTAGTACCTTTGTTTACTCAGCAGGGGGAGGTATTCAGCTTTGATATACCAAACATGCTGCTGCAAGTATCTCAGTTCAAACAATTAATCAAAAAGAGTTAATTGTGAAAAACTCTATTTATGTTTCCAGGTTATTCTTATTTAATCGATTTGATAGTTGTATCCAATATGTGTTTGTATTTCGAGCCTAAACATGATGATATTTTATTTTTGAATATGTTGAATGAATGTGTGCATTTATATAAGGGTTCTATAGGCTTACTGTATGTTTCTGTGCTCATTTTCACCAGTACACTTGAGCATAATTTCCATTAGAAAAGGTAGCTTACCAAAATGCTCACATAATTTCCTAAAGACTCATTTTTAGTGATAGATTTGTACCATTTAGAAATATTGATTACTGTATTTCTTTTATTGAGAAAGCATCATCTCTGCTTTGCTCACAGTGTTTATTTTTAATGGCCTGGGGCATTTTATTTTACATTCACGAAAAAAGTTGTTTTTCTTGCATTCTTGATGTAGCTGTGGGTGTTAGGCCTCAACCAAAAACGCACTCTATGCAATATACTGGCTGTCACATTTTCATCTAACCTAACTATGCCCTAAATAAATCAACATATATTCCTCTTGTTTGTGTGAATTTGATCAGTTACACGGAGACTTGGGCCAATGGCATAAAATGAAAATGAGGGAACTCAGCCCTACCTAACACTTTAAGACAGTATTTTCCCTTTTATTCCATATACGTTTCCATTCATTTCATATGCAGAACATCTTTGACAGTACAGCAATATCCAACAGGCTTTTCTACAGCACAAGACATTAAAATGACTTAAGTTTAATTTGAATTTTATAGTTTAAATTAAAGTTTGATTACAGCAACAAAGTCAGTGACAGAAATATTTGTTCATCAGAACATTGACACAGATATTACACTTTAATCATGATACAGTATGCAGTACTATATTAACAATGTGTTGTAGTCATGTGACTATGAGGCAGTCAGGTTCATACTGCACAGAACTTCTCCTTTAATATTACACTTACAGATGTAACATCAGGGCTGAGGGTTCGATGGTAATGAGAAGGACTTTCTCCTTGTTTTAATTTGCATTTCATGAGCATCTCCTTCACATGTAACACCCCATCCCTGAAACTGAAGTCTCTACACTTTCACTTCAGTTCATTTTGTAGGAAGTTGAATTAGTGTCCGTCATGTCTTTGTCTGTCAGTGGCTAAACAAAATGTCCTTTCTTGTCGCATTTATGTACCTTTAACCCTGCTCATAGAGGACCCGAAGCAAATCAACAAATTATGAAATCTCCCTAAGAGTCTCTCTGTGGTGCCCGTTGAAATAGTTTTAGTTCCCTTCACCCACCTACAAGTCAAAGTTCACTGAACATCTGTGTATGTAATTTGGTTCTTTGGTTCTTTGCTTAGTTCTTGGGTAACTAAGCAAAAAGTTTCTTCACCATTCCCCTCATTGCTTACAGACTCCAGTGTTTGGATGAGGTTTTCCAGCCCCCATAGGTAGCCATCCTCCCGGTTGCCTTCCTGCCAGGGAATGTCATGGTTCAACGTCTGGCCCTCTGGTAACGCTGTAGTCTTGCCAAAGTCAATAATCCAGACCTGTGCATTGCCCGTGTGGTCATGGATAAAGAGCAGAGAACTGCCAATGACCTACAAAAAATAAGAAGGGTGTCATGTTAGCTTTTGCTTTTACTTGTCCTGCTTCTATTCATCCATTCATCCATGAATACATGTGGGTGACAAATTAGAGGAAATAGCACGAATGGAAACTTGACCATTCACGTAAAAATTGACAGTTCACTCGCATTAAATCATGATTATAGGATAAAAACATTACTTTTGTACAGTTAATAATGTGAAACTAGACAAGTGCACTCAGTACAGCCTGTCATTACCTAAGGATGAGCCCTTCATATCTACATATGAAGCCCTGCTCCAAACTGCCCAAACATACTTTTGCATGGAGTATGCACACAATTGGGACATAAAACTTCGTCATAACATTGTGCCTTGATTTCTGACCCTCTTGCTCACACATCTATCACCGTCTTGCCATGTTGTTGCGACATCTGTCTGTGCTCTCTCAGCAGCTCTGTCAATGTGTATCTTCTGCTGCAGAGGATTGTGGGTCATTGTGTATCCAGAAAAGCATACTGGCTTGCATGCAGCAAAATGTGACTTGATGTAGCAGAACATTCTAGAATTTTTTTTGCATACTGCATTTGACAGCCTATGTGTTGGGACATACCAAATATTTTTTCTGGCATACTAAATAGTATGGTAGTGTGGGTGTCTGCCATGTTACACCACCACAGACTGACCAAGGGCCTTGTGCATTTTTCATGGAAGTGGCAGCTTGAATCAGTTGGAGTCACTAGTTTCTGGTGATGGCTAACCATTCTATGTTGTTAGAAGTATGACAACCCAAATTCTGACAAATGGAGGATTTATTATTTACCCTAAGGCCACTGTAGTTTCTCCTAAGGGAGAGGTGAAGCAAGGGGTATTTAGCTGGTTACAATCTACAACCTCACCACTAGATGCTACTAAATCCAGTTTAAAATCAATTCAGATGAACACATTTGGAAAGATGTTGATGGTTGAGTTTGTCTGACGGGGTTATGGGGCATGTCTGCCAAAAAAGGTTGGGAATCTCTGCCGTACAGGGAACGAGGGGTCACCGAGCGGTTTGATGAGTAAGAAAATGAAATTGCCTTCACAGTGACAAGATCTCAACCCAATTAAACACCCATGTGATGTTTTTGACCTATGTGCTGTATTAGACAGCGATCTCCATCGTTATCATCAAAACACAAAATACACATATATCTTTAGAAACAATTTGTTCACTCCCTCAAGCAGAGTTTCAGATGAAGTTCCTGCTGCAACACCTTATTTAGGTGTGTCATGTTTGTTTTTCCTTTAACCTGTCACTCATCCTCAGATCAGTCATCACCTCATGTCGCTTGAAGAACTCTGATGCCTTCAGGGCCTGCTGGATCTCCGTCAGTCTGCTCAGGTAAGATTTCTGCGTTTCAACAAAAAACAGTGATGGGTATATCATAAAACACTAGCATTACCTGAAGCCCATGAGTCACATATTTGACTCTGAATACATACATTAGAAACTACCTTTGTAACGTAACAGGGTGTCGACACAGTGTATATTTGGGAACCTTCATCCACGATAGAAAATGCAAACAACATTACAATGTGAATATTTGCTTTGTGCAATGCCTCTGTGGTTTGCTCTTCAAACACTTCAGGCTGTTTTCATTCATCATTAGACTCACTCCAACCCTTTTTCAAATGCAAGAGAAAATAATTTACATTTGTCCAAACGTCAAACACGGATGCGAGCGCTTACTCAAGCATGTGTTAGCAGTTGGTTTAGTCTTTCAGGTAATGCCTGCAAGATTGCTTTGTGTATCTGCAAAGTAAAGCATGTTTTGTGTGCGTTTCTAACACGCATGAATACATCGCATATGTGTGTGTTAACTGAGGCTAGCTGATTTCCACGTACTACGATGTCGACCTTCCCTCCAACAAAGTCCTTGAACACCTGGATGACATCCTGCCTCGATCTGGTTTTCTTGAAGTCAGTTCGACACGTACCATCACATTTCTAAAAGAGAAGAATGTGCCGGAGTTAAAATAAGTCATTTGATTAGGGTGTGACGAGGCATTCCTCATAGTATACAGTATGTTTTATAGTATTCTGTGGTTCTGCTGCAGAGATAGGCAGACTGTGTACCTATGATGTGACTGAATTCGTGTGCATTCTTTAAACCTGCCATAATTTCAATGAATACCATTTTTTGGCCAGCAGACATGAAGCAACATTAGCATTTATTTAGAGTTTCTAGCTACCTGATCAATGCAAGTCCAACATTAGCTCGCTTTTTAGTTGTTTTACACCCTACCCAAGGAAAACATCTGGCTCCTTAGCAGCTAAATGCTCCACTGTGATCACCACCTAGTCGCTTCAAAGAGTGCTTCTTTGGTGCTGTGCAAGTGATGTACAGTACCTGCTGCTGTCGAAGCAACTAACCTATATATCATATTATATAACTATATCAGAACAGTAACGTTGCAGTCTGTGCAGAGAAGCTAAAACGCTCCATAAAGCTGAAGGGGACTAGATGATAATTCTCTGTGGGTTCGCCTCTACTGCACACACAGCTATTTGACCCTTAGTTAATATTAGTCGACCACCTTTAGTTCCTCCATGTAAGGGATGCAAGCTTTTTTCTTCTTCTCCCAGTCACATAATTATACGCATGGATGCTGCTCATATGTGCAATTCTACTTTTTTAGTGCCTTGTTCATCTGTATATGTGTGTTTTTATTGATATTTGACCTCTAGATTTCCACAATGTGTTTAGTAATTCACCCCAGAAATGACTGCAGTCACAAAGTAGCTTTCCTAAGCCTCAAACTACCATTATCATTTTCATGTCCACATGGCATGTCACTCCCTCTACCTTGATCCCTTCTATCCTGAAGCCCAGGGTGTTGGTGGAGCTCATGGTCTCTCTCCACTGCATGTAGCGAGGCTTGGTGACGCCTCGCTGGGAATGCTCCTGGGGAGTCGGCCCTTCGCTGTCCACCTCCACCATTTTCTTGTACAGGTCCTCCCTCGGCTTGGGCCGCTCCCGCGCCCGGACAAGCTCCTCCTCCAAGTACGTCCTGAAACAGCAGGTGGAATAAGTCCTTCAGGCGCGGGAGCTGTATGTTTACAGACAAATTTAAAAGTGTTCTCTGAGTGTATATAAATAAATAAATGGTAGTGGTTGTTTACTTTACTATTTGTCTTACCTTCAAACCTTTAATTATTAAGAATTAAGATACATAGTTAACAAAAGCCCACTGTTATTATTATAGGCAACATGTCTAATGGTGATCACTCATGCAGAGATGATCAGCAGCATAAAAATATCATTACTGAACTGCACAGCTGAGTTCAGCCTGCTGTATAAGTATTAAATTCTGCTGGTGGACAGTACAGCAGCACATTCACACTTGTCGTATTCAGTTATGTGCGAACAGATGCGAATTTCAGTTTCAGTTTGCGAGCTACACTTCCTCTGTGCTGAAGAGGGAAGCTGAGAGGAGACTCCAGCGTTCAACTATGTGAAAGTCTCAGTGTGTGTTTGTGCAAGTTAGCGGTTTTGCAACTTTGTGGTTGAGAGTGTTTTTGACAAAGGGGAGTCTCCAGGGACACCCTGAGTGTGTCAATGTATGTACGGGTGTGTGAAGCGTCAGAAATACAAACACACAGACACTTAGTGGACAATCAAACTGACTATTCAGGTGTGTGTCGTCATATGTGTGTCTGTAAGTGTACTGCACGTGTGTTTGTGCCTGATGCCATGTGCGTGTTTTCTTGTTGAAGTAAAGTAAAGATCTCAAAGGGGTGAATGTCCGTACTTGCACTCCTATGTATGCACAAACATGCCCATGTATACATTCATGTGTGCATTCCTGCATATATGCATCTATGTATATATGTGTGTGTGTGCGTTTGTACGTGCATCTGAGCCTGTGTACAGTGAGGCACCCCACCCGCTGTGGCAGGAAGCCAAGCTTAAAGCCTGCAGTTACAACAGGTGTTCCCTTGTAGAGCAAAAATGCTGTTAGGCTGCACGTATCGTCACCAGTCTGTCACAGCCTCATTAATCCATTTCCAGAGAACATGAGCATTGACACAAATATCAAATACATAAACAAGGACATTGTCAAACTGGCACTTAGTGTAGCAGAAATAACCTACAAAGAAATGTTCCTTACATGTATTGAAAAATGCCGAAACATCTATTTCTAAGTAGTTACATGAATCCCGTACCTCACTCCCATCTTACAGTCCATGACATTGGGAAGGTCAAAGTTTGCCAGCAGGTCAGTCATATGAAGGAAACACTCTCCATCTTTTTCCACAGTGCCATGGTAACCTGGCACAAACGGGAGCAGTGCGTCATCCCTCAGCTTCTCGAAACACTGCATCTCGTTTTCCGAGAACTTCTTCAGGATTGTGCCCTCACCTGCTGCTTTGAAGTTACCTGCGATGACATAAAGAGCGATACTTTGGATTTCAGGCGTACACAAAGAGGAGGGATGAGAAAATGTCCAGGCATTTAAAGATACATGCTCGGATTTAGAATTCAGGAATTCAGGAATTCAGGGGTACATGTGGGTCTTTTTTGGCAAAATTCAAGCGACATGTAACTAGACCAAATTAATTCTTTTGAATTCAATGTTTGCGTCTGTAGCAGGGAAATAGTGTTAATGAAAAACCTAACTTCAATCATTCGAGATTGGACTCCAAATTTGCTGATAGGTAAGGCAACAAGCAAAACAGGAGATCAGATGACCCTGCTGGGTATCTACAGAGTATCACAAACAGCATGTGATGGTATTAGCAGTATGTGATATGATCTGAACAGGTCATACCTTTATGACCGGCTAGCTGAACCCAGTTGAGTTTTCTCCTCTGAGTAGCGCTGAAGGGCCAGTGCACGATCGTCTTTAACTTCCACCACGGCTTGCTCTGGAAAACAAGAAGAAACAAAAGAGAATATAACAGAAGGGAATCTTTTAGGTCTATCTGTGCACCTCGCTGACATAAATGATCTGATAACAGGAAGAAGTGCTGCAAGGTCACTGACCTTGGTCCACCCTATACTGCTGGAACAGAAATCTGATCACATAAGCAATTCTAGCCAGTCAATCTGATGCCAGGCCTTTGGTTTTCCACTGCGTGAAACCTCCAATCTAGGTCAGTTAAATGCCATTTCTGTGGAAACTCATATCTGCACTCAACATCTCTATTCAGCACCTCCAGTTTGGCGTTGTGATGGTCTTGCAACTTTGGTTCACAGAGAGAAAGAAGTCTAAATCTGTTATCTAACATCACAAGCATGAATTTACAGCTAGAGGCCTTTCTGGTTACATTACTTTTATATTGAAGTAGCATTTAGAACCAATGATGATAACAGGGAATCGGCCTACACAGTTAAATAAAGATGTTTCCTTCCGTTGGACCAAACAAAGGAATTTATAGTCAGTAATGTAGGGAATTTGATTAGAAATTAAAAAATAGATTTTTTTTTTTATTCTTTTATAATTTCCAGGTATGTCAAAGAACCCCAGGCTGCATTTTTGTTGGAGGAAATGCAGAAAAATTGG
This sequence comes from Pempheris klunzingeri, assembly GCF_042242105.1. Taxonomy (NCBI): domain Eukaryota; kingdom Metazoa; phylum Chordata; class Actinopteri; order Acropomatiformes; family Pempheridae; genus Pempheris; species Pempheris klunzingeri. Next base: position 12,556,843 of record NC_092024.1, on the reverse strand, counting down.
AGATCACACACTCCAATCTTTTGGGATTGCTCAATAATTCATGCGTTTTGGAAAACTGTTTAAGAGGAAATTGAAAACATTCTGGAAGTGACACTAGATCCTCTGTTGTTCCTGTTGGGAGTTGTACCTAAGGAGACATACCACACGGACCAGAGCTACATGTTAGAGATACTCTTATTGATTGCCAAGAAGATGATTAGTGTGAACTGGAAAGATGTAAAAACCACCAACAATAACTCAGTGGACTAGACTTAAACAGGTCTGCACAATGGAAAAAATTACCTCAAGTCTACAAATGAAAACTGATAGTTTTGCTCAAAGGTGGAATAGTGTTAAAAGATATCTGAGTGCCTGACATCAATAAGTGAATATTATGGAAATTGTCTCCATGGGGTTTGTCCTGTGTCCAGCTCTGCTGAGGATGCCAGACCTCACGTCAATGCCCTTTCTCACCTTTGTTTTTTTCTTGAGTCCTGTGTCAGGGTATGTATTGTGGAAAATGAAATGTTCAAAATTTCACACTGAATAAAACATGGATAATTTGTCATCTTTTGCCATATCTTAAGAGAGAATCTGAAGGTCTGATACCAAATAGTTTGGACTGCCTCTGCTGCTGGCCTCACGACTCCTGCGCACTTGTTGAAGTTTTGGTGTCATATAACTGCAAAGCATCAAAGTATGCACTGAATCCTGAACAAAGAAAAAAAAAAGATGACTGACGAGTGAATTATCTTTTCTTGGCAGGGATGTTTATTTTTTTCATGGCTGTTTGTTTAAGGACTCTCCTCCCACCACCCTCACGTTCTCCTTTTCTCTCTTTCTCCGGCTCTCACTTTGCACACACACACGCACGCATGCACACACACACAAACGCATGCACGCACACACACATGCACGCACACACAGAAGAAAAACACAGTAACAGCTTGCATATTTCACAGAGACACAGTAGTGCTTCACACTTGTAGGGAACTGCCTGTTTTCTTCCATCCCAGAAAACTGACCATATCTCAAATAACACACTCTTTAACACTCTGTATATTTCTATACAATCTTTTCAAATATAATTATAAGAAAAATAAACCAACCAAACAAACTTTCAGGTATTGGAAAGGAAAAATAGCACGTTTTTAGGTCCTATCTTCGGCCTTTGGAGAGGTCATTTTTCTCTGTGTGTTGTGATTCAAACAGGAAATGAAACAGGGACTCTTGTCTCAGCTCACGCATGAGCGTCTCACAGTTCACCATCCTCACTAATAGCAGAACTGAGCAGCAGCCAGCCAAGTCTCTCTTAAATGTCAGGTGATATGCTTCACTTACTGTAGCGCTACTTGTTTACTGATAATATCACACTGTGAAGGTGTTAGGCTTCCACAAACAAGCATTTGTTTTATTGCAGTAAGTCTTTAATACTTCACTGGCTTGTCAATTTATGCAGGCAGTATATAACAAAAATACTCATAACTATTTTCAGCAGGTTGATGGTTGATTGCATTTTCAGTGTCTGGAGTCATATGGTGTAACGTCTTATCCACAGACTGAGAAGGAATGGAAACTGAGATCTGAACTCTTGAGTTTTGATGTAAATACAACAACCCTGTAGCTCTACGGCTAATATTTGTTTTTCACACATAGTCTGACTTTGAAACTTCGCGTTATTTACACCACACTGTCCGGGCCAGGCCTTGATGACAGATACGTCAAGAGTTTGTATTGACAACACTTGGAATAACAATGCTGTCACTCTTGAAAAAACAGATCTACTTTCACTACATTTAGCTGCAGGAAGCGCAGTGAATCAGAAGCTGCCTTACTGTCAGTGGAAGAGGAAGTATTCAGACCCTTTATTCCTACATAAGTAAAAGTGTAAATGTATTATCAGCAAAATGCACTTAAAAGTATTGAAGTAAAAGTGTTACACTGTTGGTCCTGACGCTTAAGCAGCATTTTGCTGTTGTCTGTTGTCTAAGTGGAGCCACTGGACTATATGTGTACATGGTTAGACAGTTTAGTCCAGCCGAGGGTCTGACCTCTACAGAGCCACAAGATAAATCTGAGATGATTAATGGGGAGGGAAAGAAGATAAAAACACTGTTTGACTACACAAATTTGTATACATTTTTTTAGATGAATTTGTCTGAATTTGTATTGTTTTTATGAAATACTGAATCTTTTCTTTCTTTGTGCTTCGAACTGCCAAAAAGGCTGGGAAACACTAACTCCTAACAATGCATTGTTTTGTGTAAGCTTATCATATGTGTTTTCAATGTAAAATCTTTAATTCTATCTGTCAGATAAATGCAGAGCAGTAAAATCAACTATATTTTCCTGTAAGAAAATAGAAAAACTAAGAACTAAAGAACTTGATTAATTGGACACAGTTACTTCCCACCACTACTTAATACAAAGATATGCTATAAAGTTTTTTTCTCATAAATGAAACAGAACCTATTTCCAGCATTAGTTTGCTTTCTACTGTTTTTTCAGCGCTCTACTTTCTGCTCTGTCAGACACTCTAATTTGTAGCCCAAAGCCAGTTGTGTGTGTACGACACACTGACGCAGCAAAGTTGGAGGAGTCAGACTAGACTACTGAAAGCAAATTCCACCAACTTCCCAATGCAGTTCCAGGGACCGATAAGAGTGAAGATGTGACTCACTTCACCAGGTTTTATTGGCCGATCATTATTACACATGCCTTCCATGAGAAGCTGTATCATCACCTTGAAGTGCTAATGGGATGTAAACCACTGCAAGATTGCCAGATGAATCCTGTTGCAACGATAAGCCTGTCTGTCTGTCGGCTCTGTCTTCTTTGCCATTAAAACACACTTTGTTCTGCCCTATTAGGAATGTATCTGTATTATAAATGCATTAAAGTACCTACCTACCAAAAGCCAAGTACTTCCTGAACACTTCCTGAAGTGTTCTTTGTTAAATGTCAAAGGCCAAGGCTCAAATCGTATATTGACCACAAAAAATATTATTACACAATGACATGTTAGCCTATACTGTGTGTGTGTGTGTGTGTGTGTGTGTGTGTGTTCGTGTGTGTTCGTGTGTGTGTGTGTGTGTGTGGGATGAAAGGGGAGACGCATTAAAGTGACTATTTTCAGAGGTGACACGAACAACATGTTTTCATTTAAGTTACGACGCCTTAAAGAGCCAATGTAGAGCTGGAGTGGACTTTTATTAGGGGAAGCTTTTATACTGAGCCTCAGTTGCTTGGACAATGTTACGCTGAGTGAAAAATATCCTGCACTCTCTCTTTCTCTTTCACACACATGGACACAGAGGCTTAACTGGCAATGTGTATTCAGTCTGTTTAAAAGATGGTGACAGCTACAGTCCTTGTATGGAGAAAGAGGAGAGAAGTGGTAGCGCCATAAAAACACACACCCGATGAAAGTCTGAAGCTGAGTCTAATGTGGTGACAGTGTGGAAAAAAGCAGATTGTGCTGTTAACTAGAAAAACCAACCGAGAGGTGACTCACTATGATCACACTCAACTTACCCACAAATCACATGAGGACCTGATGATCAGAAAAGCTCCACAACTGCAACAATATATGTTTCACTTGTTGAAAATCAAGAGTTTGTGCAACTAACAGCACTATTAAACACACATGCAAGCATGTTCCACAAGGCAGAGACTTGTTGGCCACACGTGAAGTTTTATCAGCCAAGATTGTCAAAGGCAAACAAATTTCCACCCTTGGCGTCTATTGAGCTGAAGGCCAATCCGTCAATATTAGTGTGTGTGCTGAAGGAGGGACGCGCAGTGTTAAAGGTCAGGACGCACAGTTCCAAAACATAGAATTTACTCAAAATGATGTGTAACAAAAGCACAGCTCAGACTCAAGTTTGAAATGAAGAAATGTTATCCAGCTTTCAGGAGCTTCTTCATGTTAGCTGGTGTTCACATGGGACCTGGGATCATTAAGGTGATGTGAAAGGCTTTGATAAGCCATTAAACATGGAGAGATAATGTGATTTCAATGCGGACAATCATATTTCCTGAAGATTATCCTGCGCTCTCTGGCAAGAATCTAAAGGATGTTTTATCTTTCTTTTTACGTGAGCATTCACAACAAGAGAAAAGCAGCATGACTCTGACTCTGACAACTGAAATGTCCCAGATCTCAGAACAACATACAGCAAATGAGCAGAGAACAGATGCAAAAACTTTGAAGTTTGCAGGAGAACTCACTTATAAGACATGTTAAAAATCAACTACAAACTTTGAACAAATACTCTGTAATTGCCTCTCTGTAGCCAGAAATCCCAGAGGAAGTAGTTTGCCTGCTGTTGTTTATGTGCTGCTCTGCCTCACTGTTTCTTCTTTTCAAAACATCAGCCCTTTACTGTAACTGGGTAATTAAAGAGGATGCAGATTTGGGAGGATGTAAAGGATGGCAATATGATATGTTTTTGTCCCAGGGTGCTCCAAATGGGCAGACCTTTGCTGTGGTTGACACAGTAATCTATACTGGGATGAAAGACAGTGTTCTGAATTATTTCATTCACTCTGTAACTGGGACGTGCCACAGACTACAGTGATGTAATTCGCTGGAAAACACGTGAAAAACCTGCCCCTGACCCATGAAAACTCAACCTAAGGACCACTTTAGGGGTCTTCAGTGCCTCATTGTGTCTTTGCACTTGACTCACCTCTACAGTGTCCACCAGATGCTCTAAAGTGACGATGCCTTTGCTTTTGCTCTCGTTGTCGCTAAGCAAGTCGTCCTCGGACTCCACAGCGGATGACCCCGTGGAGGAGATGGAGGAATTGGACAGCTTCCTGCGCAGGGTGCCGTCCACCACATCATCCCAGTCCTCCTGCTGCATCTCCCGGGAGGATCCGCCTCCCTCCGGGGTGATGGTGACCTGCGGTACCCGGCGCGCATCCATCACAGTCGACTCTCCGGTTGCAGACGGCGGGGCGAGTTGAGCGGCTTTCTGAACGAGTTCATCGCAAATCTGGGATGACTTCCCGGCTGGTCTTCGCTCTGTGCGCGACCCCTCGTTTAGCGGAGCCCCAGAAAGCCCAAAGTCCTTTGAGGTCTTTCTCCTGCACTCTTTGGGCATTGGAGATCTAAATCCGTCGCGAGAGCGCACGACGAGAGGCGCAGAGCCGATTCACTTTAACCTTCAAATCTGGACATTTCACTTTCAGAAACGCTATTGGAGTTTAGGTCTTCGCTCGGCCCTCTGCGGCACTTCCTCGTTGTCTCGTTGCATTAGTTTTCACACATTAAAAAGCCTCCGTGAGCCTCTCCGCTGCATGCGTACTGTTGGAAAGGGGAACCCCTCTCTGGTGGTGGCGTGGCTCGCGCTTCGACGCGCTCTGCACACACGCGCGCGCCGGCGCACTCACTCACACAACCATACAAGGTTTATTATCTTCCGCATTGCCTTTCTCGCTTCCTGGCTGAAAAATTAAACCAGCTGACGGTTAAGTTTTTAAATTGTAGGAGATTTTCTTCTGTCTCGCACTGATCCGACTCTGAACGGGCACAGCTTTAAATCAAATTGTGGTCTGGCCATCAGCTGCACTAAACACATTTTGATTTTAGTCGTTGCATCGACATGTTTTTACCGAAAGACGCGCACAAGTCAATAAACCTATATTCAAAGCTTCAAACACAAAATAGTGTCATTTCAAATAAAAAATAACGTGGACACGTGGTGGATAAGTGCGCATGGGGAAACTGGACTAAAGCGTTTTGTCTCTATTAAACTCAGTCCTGATGCTGGGCGAAATTTTGAAAAAAGATAAAATAGTTGGAGATTTAAAAAGCGTGCCATAACTGAACTGTGATGGCATTTCAAAAAGTCATTCTTTCTTGTCATGTCTTAATGATCCAGGAGGGGGCGCTCCTTTGCGGCTTTACTGCTGACAGCCCTTCGTCTCCTGACAAGAAACCGTCCGCGCTGAGAGGAAAGAAGGTGTGAAAGTGGATGACGAGTTGCTTGTCAGTAAAAACAGTTAGAGACATTGTGGTGAATCAGGAGTTATTAAATACATGCATCTCTCTCCATGTTCTTTCATTACTTAGAAGCAAACTGAAACATTTATCATCATCATGTGATGGTGAAGGTCTTCTTAGGTTGATTTGTTACCATCTATTTTTACCACATATGACTACATCCATATAGAGTATTGCATTTCAGAGAAAGTACAGTAGGGTATTGTTGTTGCACGCTGTCTGACTTTGAAGGACAAACAGGACAACGTCGTGTCGTAGAAACTGGGATCCCTGCACACAGCTTTCACTGAAGATGACACAATGATGGAAACCTCTTTGACACTCGCGTATGATAGAGTGTGTCATATATTGTGTGTTACTGTTAAGGCCACCAAAAGTTTTACTGAAAGTGTGTATAAAAAATAGATGATAACACGAACAGTAATATATTGAGACAACAGCATCTAAACACAAACTGGTGAGTTACAGTAATATGCTGGTAGGCTACTACATTCAATGTTATGCACTGAAATTAAAAATTATGCAGATTAAATGCTGTGTGGGACATTTTTGATGGCGACATCAGTATTTAATTAGGTGATTTTGTCTCTATTGAGCCCTCAGCATGGACAGAGAAAGCAACAATGACATGAGTCAAATTAAGTCCTATTCAAGTCCTATAAGTCCTATAATGTGGAAATCACCAGGAAATCATATTCAGTTTCTATTCTTTTCTCTTACCTTTAAGTTCTGAAATTGAAATAGAAATACAAATAGACACAACCTGCAAAAATACTAAAAAAAAACAAAAACAGTCACAAACATACCATAAGCTCAAAATCATATGCTCTTTCTAACTGAGAAAAAAAATAAGTGTGTCAAAATGTGATCAACACCTCATTTGTTCTTTATGCTCTGACCTTCTTCACCACATCATATTTTCCACTTCTCACATGCTTTTTTCTGCCCTATATCTCCATCAGAACCTTGTTTTAGTTCCCCTTCCCTTTCTCCATCTTTCTGACCTCCTCTTCCTCCTTGTGGTGAGGACAGTTTGGCTAATCCTGTCAGGCTCTTTCTCCAGAGAGCTTGTGTCTTCTCTGAACACAAATACACAACAATGGATGGATCATAGTGGTGGCAGAAGTACTTATCCTTTGCTTAAGTAAACGTACCAGTACAACAATATAACAATACTCCCACTGAAGAGCTGGGCCCAACCAAAGGGCCACAAAATAAATCTGAAGAGTCATGAGGTGATAAATGAGGCACGAAACACACACAAAACAAATTCATATCAATTTGATGTTATTTGTGAAATATTAGACAATTTGACTTCTCGTGGCCTTAAACAGATATTCGAAATACACCATCTAAGAAATTTAGAGGGGAAATGGCTTATGAATGTATCGTAATGAATGAGGCAAAATAACAATGGATGGCCCAGTACCAATTGGCTCACTTCTCTAGTTTTAGGCACTCTTTGTTTCAGTTTTGTGCTCATTTGCTGCGTGTTCCTAAATAAATGTAACTAATCAAAATGCTACACCTGAGACCAGATAGTGTTATAGCATACAAAAGGATTGTTCAAGAGAGATGCAAAATACAGTAAACCTTCATTTAATTAACTTTTTTTGAAGACACGGGTGTGATTGTATTGTTTGATTATCCTTCCAGTCCAGTGGGCGGCGCTGACGCACCAAAACAAAGAGTGGTGTTGTGAAATAGTGTCAGAGTGAGACCTCTCACTTTCCTGTTGTCTTAGGAGCAGCTACACCGCGGGTCTGACATCCATCCACCGAGTCTACTTCACGTTGTTTTTCTCGCCTTTTCTCTCTCCGTCGGTCTGCTAGCGACACCATGTTGGCCGTCAGAAACGCTCTCCGCCTCAGCTCCAGGTTGTCCGTCCCCGTGGTGGCGAGGAGGGGATGCGCCGGGGCGGGCATCCCGGTGGACGATGTGGTGAACGGACTCACCGAGGAGCAGATACAGGTTAGCCACACTGGCTAGCTAGCAAACAACGCAAAGTTCACTTCACCTACATGAGCAGATGAGCAACAACAGTCATTGAGAGGCATTAAACAAAGCTAAAGTGTGGTGCAGGTTAATAAGGTTTACTGACAGAAGAAGACAGATATCTGGGGATGTGACGTGATGACATAACGTTAGCTAACAGTCGGCTAATATCAAGGTCTTGATATTACTCAACTAGCAAAGTGAGTTTTCGCATTCAAAAACTGCCAAATGTTAATCCACATCAATTTGGTTTGCTCTTATTTAACTACTAAGCAAAATTGCTCTTATATTTTTTCATCTGCAGCAATTTGAGCTGACACTATTAACCTTGATAGCTAAGCTAACTTACAACGCTGGCAGTCCAGCTATGGTAAAGAAAAGGTAACAAGGGGTGAAAGCTCATCCAAACACACTTTGCAATAAGGTTTTATCGTTGTAATGTAAGGTGACAGTACTTGGCACCAAGTGAGAGAGGCTGGGGGCAGGAGGGGGGCAGGGGGTGGAGCTCATATAAAGGCTTTGATTGGATGGAAGTGGCTGCCCTCCAGTCCAGGACACCAGGAAATAAATGTTTGAAAATATATTTATGCATAATTGTGGAACATCTCAACCAATCAATCAGTCAATCTGTATTTATATAGCGCCAACTCACAATAGTGTTATCTCAAGATGCTTTCCACAAAGAGCAGGTCTAGATCAAACTCTTTACTCAAGAGAGAGACCCAACGATTCAGGAATTCAAAATTAAGGGTTCAAGAATCCCCACATGAGCAAATATCAGGTATTATTTCAGCACATTCACCTTTAACCCAAACAGCACACTTGCTTATAAATATAGGCAATCAGTGTCTCAGTCTGCTGTCAAATGAAGGAGGGAAAATGGGAACTGATGCCAGTCTCATCATTTTTTAAAATAATATGATGACAAATATGAATTGTAATTTCAAAGTCTACAGTTCATGTTCTGTTTTTTGCACAGCTCAGACAGGTGGTGCGTAAATTCTGTGTGGAGAAGCTTGGACCTTATGCGGACGAGATTGACAAGAAGAATGAGTTTCCAGGGATGCGGGTGAGTTGAAACATTTAATTGTTCACGTAGCTGTAGTTCCCTGCACACACCCTTGCTGTGCTGTATCTCAAATGGGAGTTGTGTTTTTATGTAATGTAAATTTACCTTCATACCTAAAGCAGGATTTCTGTCTTGGTAACTGTTTGCCTTGTCCATCCACCAGGATTTTTGGAAAGAAATGGGGGAGCTGGGACTCCTTGGGATCACTGCTCCAGGTAAGACATCCAAAAAAAAAAAATACTATCGTTCTATATGTAGAAATACTTCATGTACCTACTGTGTAGGAAACGTGCAAAACATTTCTATTAATGAACCCATAAGGGAGGAACTTAATTTTCTTTAACAAAGCATAACCTGAAGGCTCCTTCCTTTTTTGTAATGTTTTAAAATGAATTTACTCACTGCATCTCTTTCAGTGGAATATGGGGGCACGGGATTGGGCTACCTTGATCATGTCATTGTGATGGAGGAAATATCACGAGTGTCAGCAGCCATTGCTCTCAGTTACGGCGCCCACTCTAACCTCTGTGTCAACCAGATGGTACGCCACGGCAACGAGAAGCAGAAGGAGAAATACATGCCAAAGGTCTGGAACAAAACAGCACATGCTTCACATTATACAGTTTGAAGAATACATAAAAATGGATTCAAATCTTCATTCTCATTATCATCTTTCCTGTTGCCAGTTATTGACAGGAGAGCATGTAGGAGCCCTGGCAATGAGTGAGCCCAACTCTGGCTCTGATGTCGTATCCATGAAACTCAAAGCCAAGAAGGAAGGTAGGACACCAAAGAGTGTGATTTATTCCTCCACATTAGTGCTGCATGCTAAAGTTATTTTCTATTGCTCTTATATCTTTCTATCTTCACATCTGTTCCTATTTTTAGTTTATATACTTCTATTAGTTATCTCTTACCTTGTTCTGTTTATCTCAACTCGTCTCTGTCATTGTGCTGCTGGAACATCTGAAACCAGAATTTCCCCCCTGGGGATCATTAAATCCTCATCTTATCTTGCACTTCATGTATTTATTCTCATGCATGTATACAGTAGAGGCCTATCACGTGAAATGTAATGTACGGACTCAGGGTTTGACAGAAACACTGTCTGCATTTATCCCTTTTCACTCTGAATATTACATTTTCCTCATGACTCTGACTTAGCAAGTTGGCACATGTGTGCTGGATGGCCAGACTGTCGGTATTTGATGTAAAGAGACGGCAGCAAAGCAAAAAGCTACAACCACTGATCCTCTGACAGATAGTGGATCCTATACTGTGTATGTAGTTAAGTTTACAGTATCTCATGTTACAATACTTTGTTGACATTCATTCATTGAAACCTTTATTTAAGTCTTGAAAATTTGTGTGGTTTCCTCCATTTGCAGTGATGTTGAGATACAGAGAAAAGCAGTTAAAGAGTTAAACACAAAGTACGATACTGAATTAAAACAATTGCACACTGAGGTTAAGTAGTTTGAGATCATAGTCTTCAAGTGTCCAGGTGTAGGAAGAGTGAAGTCTTCAGAATGTGTTGTAGATAACCAATATGTGTTTGGTACACAAAAACTAAAAGCAGACTTTCTAAATTCAGAGTTAATCTGCAGGACTTTAAGCAGACGATAGTCAGTAGAGCCAGTGCATAAATGTTATATAGAGAGGTGAGCGTCCACCGACGGATGAAAAGAGTTTATCATGTCTCTGTGCCAAACAGGACCGGCTGACTTTGTAATACAGAATGCAGTGTTGAGTATCATAAAGACCGATAATTATTGAGTCACCTTTATACCCTCCCTTTTACAAAGGAATCACATGAGTAGATTTGCAGATATGTGGAATTGTATCAGTTGAAATGGAAAGATTAAATGTGTGTTATTTGCTCAGTGATAAATGGAACAGAAAGCTGTAGACGGATCGAGTTTATCAGCTCCAGTTGATTTTCTAGGGATCAATGGTTTGTAGTGCTTTGGCTACATTGCCAGGAGAAATAGACTGTAGTGTGAACTGTGAAGCAGGGTTTGCAGAGTATATACAAACACTACACCACTAGCTGTAGATCAGGCGTGCCCAATATGTCGATCGCAAAGGTAGTGCAGGTAGATCGCTTGACATTAATGGCGTTTGCGACTTGATTGACGTACAGGGCAGCCAGTCTCAGATCTCTTCTCTGCTACGGGTCACGGGCAGGGACATGCGCGGTCAAACACGCTAGCTACTGCAAAACTCCAGTGAGCGAAGTGACTTAGTTAGCCTTCCAATTTATATCCACTAAAGAAGGGATATTCTGTGATAGGGAATAGGATAGGAAGGGATATTCGATTCCATTCAGTGCGAGTCATCAGAGTAAGGTAGTGATAGGCAATATTGATGGTTACATCACTGTTTGTCACCTATGTGCATTACTGTTGTCAATTTTTATGTGTAATACCAAGGATTACATTAGTTGCAGTTATGCAGTGTCCATCAACATATATTGTATATATAAAGTATACTCAGTATATATATTTAAATAAATATATGTTTAGCATTTTTAATGTAGGTAGATCATTTTGACCTGGTCATTCATAAAAGTAGCTCGCAAGCCGAGAAAGTGTGGGCACCCCTGGTGTAGATAGTCTTTTAAACAAATGACCAGCAGCCACACAAAGGTTACTAAAAGCTTGGCAGATCTCTTTCTGGTCAGATAATAATGGTTATTACATGTTACATGGGCAGGTAAAGAATTACTGGGTTTATTTTTAATAGAATTGACTGAAAATGAGCGGTAAATTAATTTTAGAATTAATTTGATTTGGCTTTATTGAATTGTGAAATATTTAGATGAATATGTGGCGCCCAGAAGTGTTATATAACCAATCAAGATTAAATTTACCTAGGATTGTCATTTCTGAGTTTACGTTGTGAGAGAACAGGTCCTCCAGTTTAGTAACGGAGCCCAAGTTGGCTGAAGGAGGCCTATGGATGCCTACCACCTCTGTGGAGTCATTAAATCCACATTCAGTTTTCAAACCATTGAATTCAAAGCATTTAGGTACAGTAATAGCATATAGCAAATAGACCAGTATGTTTAAAAGATCTAATTTTTCATGCTGACACAAACTCCTGATTTTCAAATGAATTAATCCCAGATCTGTCCTGGATTTAAAAGGATGAGGATTGTTCAGGCAGATTCCAGCGTAAAGTCCATATTACAGACAGAGGAGCCATTTGTCTTTTTTGCTCAGATGTCAACCATCATGAGCAAATAAATCATGCCTGTTCCAAAATGCATTGAATGCAAAATGTTATGTAACCTGATAAGAGAACAATTTAGGCTACAACATTTTGGGCTACAACATTTTGCTGTCTGGTTGATGGTTCATAGACAAAAAACATCTACATCTCTCTGCATCATGCATAAAGTCAAATGAATTGAGAATCTCTTGATTTTTGGATATTTACTGTAACATTTTTACGAAGTTGTCAAAGTAGGCAAGTAAATTTGTATTTTGAGGTGGACTTAGATATTTTACAAGTTCTGGAACTGCACAGTGGCGCATGGATAAATACCAGGTTAGGCTGACTCAATTTGTATTTTCTCCAAAAAAAAATCTGAGTGGGTGATTCCCACATACTTCTGCAGTAGGTGGAGAGACCGGGCTGAGCATGAAGCAAGCAAACCAGCTAACAGAGAGTGAAGCTTTCACATTTGTCAGGTAGCCGAAAAAAACGGATGAATAAATGCACAACTGTTTGCAAGCAAATTTGCCATAAAAGGTGATGATATGTCAGTGCCGTCCATACGTGGCAAAAGAAAATCAGTTACTGTAGATTTAAAGGCACGAGATACGACAAGAGAAGGCTCAGAAAGTGTACCAGTAGGCCGCAGAAGACAAAGACATTATCGGTGCCATTTGTCTTTCACAATATCAAAGCAGCACATTTAAAGTCATCTGCCAAAGCACATAAAAGCTGTATTTCCATTTCTATGAATGTACACCTTCTACAGACACACCACTGAGTGAGTGAGACATGAGTGCTATCATCACTTGGTGGCGTCGCCTTACAGATTCAGAAACTATTGTTGATTGTAAGGTTAATGATGGGGTAGTGTTATGTGATTGCTATGTACTGAGACACTCCAGGATTACAATATACAGTGGGGCAAAAAAGTATTTAGTCAGCCACCAATTGTGCAAGTTCTCCCACTTAAAAAGATGAGAGAGGCCTGTAATTTTCATCATAGGTATACCTCAACTATGAGAGACAAAATGAGAAAAAAATCCAGAAAATCACATTGTCTGATTTTTAAAGAATTTATTTGCAAATTATGGTGGAAAATAAGTATTTGGTCAATAACAAAAGTTCATCTCAATACTTTGTTATATACCCTTTGTTGGCAATGACAGAGGTCAAACGTTTTCTGTAAGTCGTCACAAGGTTTTCACACACTGTTGCTGGTATTTTGGCCCATTCCTCCATGCAGATCTCCTCTAGAACAGTGATGTTTTGGGGCTGTCGCTGGGCAACACGGACTTTCAACTCCCTCCAAAGATTTTCTATGGGGTTGAGATCTGGAGACTGGCTAGGCCACTCCAGGACCTTGAAATGCTTCTTACGAAGCCACTCCTTCGTTGCCCGGGCGGTGTGTTTGGGATCATTGTCATGCTGAAAGACCCAGCCACATTTCATCTTCAATGCCCTTGCTGATGGAAGAAGGTTTTCACTCAAAATCTCATGATACATGACCCCATTCATTCTTTCCTTTACACGGATCAGTCGTCCTGGTCCCTTTGCAGAAAAACAGCCCCAAAGCATGATGTTTCCACCCCCATGCTTCACAGTAGGTATGGTGTTCTTTGGATGCAACTCAGCATTCTTTCTCCTCCAAACACGACAAGTTGAGTTTTTACCAAAAAGTTCTATTTTGGTTTCATCTGACCATATGACATTCTCCCAATCCTCTTCTGGATCATCCAAATGCTCTCTAGCAAACTTCAGACGGGCCTGGACATGTACTGGCTTAAGCAGGGGGACACGTCTGGCACTGCAGGATTTGAGTCCCTGGCGGCGTAGTGTGTTACTGATGGTAGCCTTTGTTACTTTGGTCACAGCTCTCTGCAGGTCATTCACTAGGTCCCCCCGTGTGGTTCTGGGATTTTTGCTCACAGTTCTTGTGATCATTTTGACCCCACGGGGTGAGATCTTGTGTGGAGCCCCAGATCGAGGGAGATTATCAGTGGTCTTGTATGTCTTCCATTTTCTAATAATTGCTCCCACAGTTGATTTCCTCACACCAAGCTGCTTACCTATTGCAGATTCAGTCTTCCCAGCCTGGTGCAGGTCTACAGTTTTGTTTCTGGTGTCCTTTGACAGCTCTTTGTTCTTGGCCATAGTGGAGTTTGGAGTGTGACTGTTTGAGGTTGTGGACAGGTGTCTTTTATACTGATAACGAGTTTAAACAAGTGCCATTAATGAAGGAAGAGGAGCCTCTTAAAGAAGAAGTTACAGGTCTGTGAGAGCCAGAAATCTTGCTTGTTTGTAGGTGACCAAATACTTATTTTACCAAGGAATTTACCAATTAATTCATTAAAAATCCTACAATGTGATTTCCTGGATTCTTTCCCCCATTCTGTCTCTCATAGTTGAAGTGTACCTATGATGAAAATTACAGGCCTCTCTCATCTTTTTAAGTGGGAGAACTTGCACAATTGGTGGCTGACTAAATACTTTTTTGCCCCACTGTATATTGTTGTACTGTTTAAAGTGATGGCTCGAACTTTTAATGAGAAGGTAACAATTAGATAACCACAATCACAGTGTCTATGGAACTATGGAACTATGAATAACATTTGTAAATTTTGCAGTGGACCCAGACTGTTTCAGTTTTTTTATTTTGACTATATTCTTCTGCAGGCGATCACTATGTCCTGAATGGCAACAAGTTTTGGATCACAAATGGGCCAGATGCTGATGTCCTTATTGTTTATGCAAAGACGAATCCTGAGGCCAATCAAAGAGGCATCACAGCTTTTATAGTTGAAAAGGTAAAACCAGTCAAGTAAAGACATATTTTTCTCTGCCTCTAGATTTACTTGTGAGGACGGAGTGGGTTTACATGTTTTGTTCTGTTCTGGGTGTCTGCCTTGAATTTTGTTGAGTGAATATGATACATAATTATGCAAAAGGCATATGAGCAGTTAAAAGAAGTGTGCTTGTGCATACATGCATGTGTATTTTGAAGGGAATGCCAGGATTCTCCACAGCACAGAAGCTCGACAAACTTGGCATGAGGGGATCAAACACCTGCGAGCTGATCTTTGAAGACTGCAAAATCCCAGGTTTGTGTTTACGTGCGAGCTCTGCCATATGTTCACTTGTGTAAAACAGGAGAATGTAGATTTTTTGTTTTACTCATTTCTTTACATGTGTGTTGTGTGATCCTTCAAGTTGATTCTCTGTTATCAAGAAGGCCTTTAATTTAATTTCTTTAAACTGTTTGTTGTAGAGGAGAACGTCCTCGGTCCCTTGAACAAAGGTGTTTATGTGATGATGAGCGGCTTAGACCTGGAGAGACTGGTGCTTGCATCAGGACCTATTGGGTGGGTTCACACAATCAGTAATAGTACAGGCATACTTTAACATCATTCTAATGTACTTATTATATTTGTTCTCAGAAATCTTTTAATTTTGGCAACATAAAAGCAGTTTAAAAGATGTTCACAACAAGCAACAATTGATTGCTGGACAAACTCTAATGGTGAACAAATGAACAATTCAGCAGATTAAATTCAGGAAGTCTACATCGCTTACATCAAAATTAACATTTTCTTTCACTTTTTTTTGCTTTTCACAACCTGTAATGTGTGCGATCGGTTGTTGAATAACCTATGAAATGAGAACGGTTAATCAGTCTTAAACATTATTACTTTTCAGCATCATGCAGTCAGTTCTGGACTTTGCTGTTCCCTACCTACACATCAGAGAGGCTTTTGGACAGAAGATTGGACACTTTCAGGTTTGACCGTCTTCATTTCATTAAGAAAGTAAAGTTTAAATTGTGAACATGCTTCATAAAATTAATGCATTTTAGTTCATTAATACATTTAGAGTGAATTTGGCAGCTATGGAATGTAAAAGTCTAATGTATATAACATTTATGTTCCACTGTTTGCAGCTAATGCAAGGCAAGATGGCCGACATGTACACCAGGCTGAGCTCCTGTCGGCAGTATGTGTACAATGTTGCCCGGGCTTGTGATAAAGGACACTTCAGTTCAATGGTGAGAGGATTTATAATCACTTATCAAAATACAATTACGTCTGGCTACAAAAGTTGCCCAAAATATCAATGCATTTGTGTGCAAAGAATTTTTCAATTGTAGCTTCTGTATATCTTTTTTTTTCTAAATCTCAATCTAAATTGATGGTGTTAAATACAGTTGATTCCAGACCATATAGTGGTTAGTGTGTTAAGCATGTTTAATGTCAACATACGACATCATCTGGAATATTTTGATATATGAAATTCAGTCAACAATTCAAAAACTGATTATTTTAATCTCAGATATTGATGTGAAGAAGTTTGGGGAAAAAAATGTGAATGGACATATATGTGTTTGACTTGTGGTAAAATATTCTTTAATTCATTCTATTTTGTATAAGAATTTAATCTAACTTGAATGAAAGATGTTCTTTTGATATTCTTTCGTCGAAGTATTTGCACAAGACTGTCATTCTCTAAGCCGAAATCTAATTTCACTTTTTCCAAAATTGTATTTACAAAACCTCAAGTATCTTTTCTCCACCACTGCACACAGTGACTGTGCTGACTTGTGTTGTCTTTGCAGGACTGTGCTGGAGTGATCCTGTATTGTGCAGAGAACGCCACTCAGGTTGCTTTGGATGGCATTCAGTGTTTGGGTAAGTGCCAAGAATCTGAGTCGTTCAAATGAAAGCCGAACCTTTAAAATAAAGGCACCTATCAGGTTTTATCAGCACAGAAAAACAAATATAGTGTTTTCCTGATAAATTGTATTCATTTTACTCAAGGAAATCTAGTTTATGGACAAAAAACATTGCCGTAGCTACATAGAAATGACTTCATCAGGGGTTTACACCCAACTTTGGGATGTAGCTGTCAGTGTGATGAGCCCCTGCTTTGGTAGCCTCTGGTTCTGGATGCAGTCTTGTAGCTGGTTTCATGTTAACATCAGGAGCTGGACGCTCGACAGGTGCAGCTGATATGGTTAATGATAGTGAACGGCTGCAGTGTGGATAGCAGAGAGGAAGCTTACTCAGCCACACAGTGCAAACTAGGAGGGAGTCGCCTCTTTTTAAACTTCAGGGATAATAGAGCGAAGTGGGAATAGACTGTATGTAGTATGGATGGGTAGAAGCCAAGAGGTTTGATGTAGTGGAAGTAAGAATAATGTGCAGAGGAGAAAGAAATGAGTTGTCTTCCTGATTGAACTCAATTTTTTGTGAGAATGTTTGTTTGACAAACACAGATTTCTTTTCAGACGTGTTACATGCATTGATTTTGTAATTGCTTTCATATGATTAGAAAGAATTTTCCTCTTTGTGCATTTTATATTGTCTGTTGCCATTTTCTCATGATGCCAAGCTCTGCACAGAACATATTATTGCCTTACAGTATGTGTAAATGCTTTAATGTTGTAATATGTTGTAATAACACAACAGTGTTTATACAAACAAATGATCCTGTCAAGCTGATTTGAGTGTGAATAGTTTTACACTGTGAATAGTGTAAAAGTTTAATCTTTAGTCTTGCCTAATTCATTTTTTTTTAAGCTGATTCACATTGTTGTTGGCTGACTTAATTGAATTCATTCAATGTAAAATCATTATATTAATGTAGACAAAATGGTAATATTTGCAGATGAATTGGGCTCTATGAAAAGTACGAGTTAATAAAGGTATACTTCAGGTGTAAAATGCACATTGTCAAGATATACGATGAGTATTTTTGTTTATCAGCAGCAACTGACAAAGATGTTAGAGCTCAGCGATTTCCTCAGTCTAGTTATGAATTCAATACGTGTTCATTTTATTTCTGCAGTATGTGTGCTCTAAAGCAGCCCGCTCTGTTACTGCACACTGACTTTAATTTATGTGCTACTCACCATCAGGTGGGAACGGCTACATCAACGACTACCCCATGGGGCGATTCTTGCGTGATGCAAAGCTGTATGAAATCGGAGCAGGCACAAGTGAAATCCGCCGGCTCATTATTGGACGATCCTTCAACTCCATGTTCAAATAATCGGGACAGAGAAATGGCAATCGCTAAATACTGCACGAGTGGTTTGCCGTGAATGAACAGTTACTCACACCGAGGGCCTTACATTGTATGAACTGTTGCTGCTGTTCTTGCTCAATTATCACGTTTCAGACTCATCGCCACCTTTTAATTCACATCCATGACATATGTGAAAACAATTGTCAGTCATGTTATAAGCTGTCACCTGATGAAACAAATGAAGTGTTGATTTAAGCGGTTGATCATTGATCAGAGGCCTTCATTTTGCTCTTCATATTAGGCTTACTAGTTTCACTGACAGTGGCATGATAATCACTGAAATGCCAATGAAATAAGTAGCATCTAACCGTCATAAGTAGGCAGTGTTGCAGATTTTCCTCTCATGATGAAATTAAGTTTGTTTTTGGAGATTTTTAATACAGTTATGTACCGGTCAGTCATTTTTTTTGTTTGAACTGTCCTCAACACTCCAGAGCTCTCAAAGACTTTTGGCATCAATACTGAGATGGCCGCTCATTCGTTTCTCCTCCAGCAAATCGCAATTTTCATTTCACAGGTTATAGGATTGAATCGTGTAAACTGTACTAACATTAGAAAAGATTACAAAAAGGCCAACTGATGTATTTGACACTAATGACTGAGCAGGTTGGGGCTCAGTGCTCCAGGACTCATCAGCAGGCCGCTGTTGAATAAAACCTGAGAACATCCACTACTGACCTTAATAGTGAACATCAGTGTAGCCCATTGCAGGAAGGTCATGATTTTACTTGGATCACTCTGTGTAGATGTGTGGAGTTTTTTGTACAGATCTTCCCTTTCGTGATTTCGGTGCAAACTGATTACTGTTTCTGATCTTTAATGAAAAACAGCTGATTATTCTGCTGAAGAGAATTAGCATATAAAAAACAGTTTGTTCATTTGTGAGAGCAAACATATTCCACTGTTGTATCCTGTCCTGTTTGACTGGAGAAGCCCTCCTATAGATGTGTTTGTCTCTCCAGACGACTCTTTGTGTCAGAATGTAGATACATAGTGTGAAAATGTATGAAATATAGTATTTCTGTTTGCAGAAAATAAAAGTGAACATTTTTATAACTGTGGACATGCATATGTGTCAGTTTTTATATACTTAAGGATTGCTTTTAATGTCCCTGAAGCATACTTATTTTTTCACAGTGCTTGATCATTTCTGAATAATTCAGAGTTAAAGCAAAATTTAATGAAATTCTGTCGGTCTCAAAAGTTATGGGAACCTACATTGATGTCAGTTTACTGGACAGGAGGAGCACTGCAGAGCCCGTTAAAGACGGTCATACCATTGACCCCCTGGTGACATCATCAGTGGGCGTTGGACTACAAATTTATCGCTGTTACAAACTGGGGACTTGAGTTTAAAAGATGTGGCCATTTACCAGGCAGGAAGTGTGAGACATGAAGATGTCATCAGCTTGATTAAGGGAGATCGTGCATTATTGCTTGACCACACACACACACACACACACACACACACACACACACACACACACACACACACACACACACACACACACACACACACACACACACACACACACACACACACACACACACACACACACACAGAGGGACTAATCATCAGGATATGTTGACCTCTGCTGCTCTGCCTTTTTACAGTAATCAAGGAAAGTAAATACCTTATGACTTTGTTCCACCACTGTGTATATAATGTAAAATTGAGTTTGAATAACACTACTTTTATGAAGTCAGTAATACATTTCAAACAATGACGGACTCTTAAGACATTCTGCTCTCTCAGACTTGAATGATCTCAGTTACCTGCTGCTGAAACTCCATCACCTGTTAAGATGACGGATCGTCAGCTTATTGCCTCCAATCCATCCTCTGTCATTTCATCTCCGTCGGCTCCTGTGGCTCAGGCTGATTGATGTGCAGGAGATTGTTTGCTTGGACTTTGATACTGCTCAATGTCGCTCCGCTGTGTGTCGTCCTCGCCTCTCTGTGATAAAACCACTCAGCGCTGAGCTGAGGGATTAACAGTACTCTGCTTATGTTTTTTTATTTCTTAACCCTCCAGATGAAAGAGTCGCTTTTCAGATCTGAAGATGCTTCAGAGCTCACTGCAGAAATGTTACAGACTCTTGGTCTGCTGCTGCAGATGACTGTACCCGTGCTGAAATACACTTGCATTTATGGACCAGATGAGAAAACATACATGTCTCTCGTGTGTACTCCCTCTGTACCCAGTGAACATAAAGCTCTTTGTTTCTTGGAAAGCCAAAGGGAAGACAGTAGTTCAGACAGTGCTTGAACTATCCTGCTGCATTTGAATAATACATGGGAGCTCTGTTTCAGGGTGGATTTTTCCTGAAACAGACAACAACAGGAAACAGGTTTAGGCATTGTCTTTTTTGGAGTAGCTGGACTGCAATGACATGCTGTTAGCTAGAATTTAGATTTAAACTTTATCTTTTAAGATTTTTAAAAATCAATGATGCCTTAGTGCGCAATAACATAAAAAAAAGATTAAAACAAATAATCCAGCTTTAAATATGTGATGTGGTCAGAGAAGCTTTATGGAATTGATTGAGAATATATATAAATGACTTATGTTGGTGGTGGAAGGCATATTTATATCATATATTTACTTAATTAAAACTATAAATACAAATACACGTGAACTGATTATCAAAAGCGCACAATTCAGACCACGTGGTTTGAATGGGTTTGAGGTTGTTTGACTAAAGGCAGCTAAGCTATAAACTGACTTCTGTGTGTAAAACAGACTTTTCCTCTTTTACATCTCATCTCTTTGTAAAAACTGACCTCAAGCAAAACACCAGACTTTACTCTTTCCACTTCTGAAGACCTCTGATGTTCTCAAAGACAATCGATCAAACTCTTTCTACTAGCTTGCAGTCCTGAAGTGGCAGGTGGTCCAGTCCGCTGCTTCAGACACATGGTGGCACAAAGCAGTCAGCCTATACAGTCTATTTCTTATTAGTATGTTACACCACTGTAGTGAGGACTAACTTAATTGTAAAGCATACTAATAAAAGGTTTACCAGTTGTTGTTGGCTGCCTTCTGAATGGTTGTTCAATCACGTATTGCTTTGCTTTCACACTTCTGAGCCTCCAGGCTGTGCAGCCATGTGCCTCTGAGGGAAGCTACTGTGTGACTTGTGTCAGTGGAGTATGCTTTGTGTTTTATGGCTCTCTATTAAGCAGGAAAGACTCCTCCCTTCAAGGCAGAGGTGCATACTGAATGCCTTATTGTGAAGTGAAGGTTTTCCTCTTCACAACAAGCATCAAGTCTAAAGTTGTTGTAAATTGGTCCTTAATAAATGTTTGTTGGATGTTATGCAATCTTCTTTTACAGCTGCAGGGAGTACAGAAATGTCATGGCAATAGTCCTCTCTGATCAATGATGATCCAGCTAAAAATAAAATCAGCCGCCTCTGACGTACTGAAGAATACGCAATACATAATGTGGAAATATGGCTTCACAACTCTGAAAGTTCTTATGTCTGCGGTATGATGACTTTATAGACACCTGTGATAAATACCTAACATATTCTAACTGCAATGGCTTTATTGATAGTTGGTAATTCATTTACTAAAGCTTTATAGATCAATTAAAAGCCATTATCAAGAATAACTTCTGAGTTGCTCGGTTGTAAAATTTGGTTGAAGTTGGTTGATTGTGTTTGGTTGACTATCCATTAATTAACAAATTATTTAACATTTTACAGCTTGTAAATGCTTGGTGGCTTTTTATAAAGTGAAAAAGTCATATGCACTTATTACTGGATTGCCACCATTTACTGCAGTTTTATCACCAAAATAAAGAGGATGAAGACAAAAGGACAAATGGAGTTTCCACAACGTGGCAACCCCAAACTAATAACTATTAAAATTATTAAAGGATTTATTAACGCTATCAGAAGGATGATGATTGTCCATATAAAGTCCATCATGTATTGTATCAGTAGCAGGAAGGGAATTTGCAGTGTTTTTTTTTATCTTCTCAGAATAAATGTTAATATATGCAAAGGTCTTATATGAGCCCCTGTCTGAGACAGTTCATACACAGAGAAAATGAGTACTGTGCAACTTGGATTATTATATTTTATTTTGGCTGAGTGGACTTAAGGAATGAAGGGAAACCAGAATGAGAAAGTTAAATCATGACAGCCATAATTTAGGGGCTGATTCCTGCACATAAACTGTCTCCAACATTGTACACAACCAGTTTAAGATGTAAAAAAAAAAAAAAATCCCAGGCTCCCCTGTGTAAAATTAAAAACACGAAGTCACACTGAAGAGACACACAAACTCCTCTGCACCGGTGCTCCAGGAGGCACCGTGCAGTCACATGTCAGAGCAGGTTTTGGTCATGAGCCAGAGCTGACGAGCCGCAGATCCTTCATTCAGCCCCGAGCAGCAGAGCCCAGCTCCTCCACTCACTGCTGCCAGGGTTAATACAAGTGTCAAAAGAACAGGGCTTAAAGACATTAACTAGGTGAAAGCCATCTGTCAGCCACAGCGGGGCTGCCGGGGACGGTGACATGTGGACGGCGCGTCCGTGGCCCTTTAAGAACTCCATGTTTTCGCTACATGATGCGTCAACATAAAAAGCGGATGATGCTGTTATGTAAAAACACGCTGAAGTGAGCCGTAGTTTGCAGGAGCTTGCTGAATGCCTAGCACGCCTCACCTCGTCTTGTAAACCCCTATTATAGTTTTTTAAGTGAACCGATTGGTGATTTTTACGCGTAGCGCGCGGAGCATCGCCGTTTGGAGTTTAAAAAAGGGCTTCAGCCGATCAACTCAACATGAGTCGCCCTGCACTCTTTTTTCCTCCTTCACTTGCGGGAAGCGTACACCTGACGCATCTCTCTCTCGCCCTGTGGAAGTGATCTTCCTCCTAAAAACGTCTCTGCCGAGTTATTTTCCAGTCTTCAACGCGGTGAGTCACAACAGCCTTCAACTCTTATCGCCTCTCGGGCTAAACTGAAAGTGTCAGGCAGGACGTGATCGAGCCACGAGACAAGCTCGGGGTCGGAATAATGTGTCAGCGACGGATCAACTGATCCTTTCTTTTCCTACTCAAACTTTTTGGAGATCTGCGTTACTTCTCTCGTGCAGGTGGCACGGTCGTCTTTTGACGCTTAAAGGGCGAGCGGAGCCTCGACTCAGACTCCAGCCCGTGATCGCAGAAAATGTCACACATGGAGCTCCTGCTGGAGTCAAGTTTGTGTTTGGAGGTTCGCTGTTACAGTCAAGGAGATGGAAGATGGTTTATGCAAAAGTCACCGCAGAAATGTTTAGTCTGCAGCGGACCACGGAAAGGTCCTGCTCCTATTTTACTGGTTATTTCTTCTGGATCCAGAGCTGCATGTGTAGCCGATCAGTCTGTTCGTTAACCGAATCAGCAACAATTTGGGACAATCGACTAATCGTTTATGTCATTTTTGTAAAGCAAACAAACCAAGAATTCACTGCATTCAATGCAAATGTGGATATTTGATGGTTTTCTGTGATATTAAGCTGAATATCTGTGGCTTTTGCGCTGTTGGACTGTAAGTTAATTTGCACAAGTACAATTTTGAAATACTTGTACTTCAGTGTTTCCATTTTATGCTACTTAATACTTATATTCCAGGGGAAAATCTTGTCCACAGTATTTGACTGATATCGATAGTTTCTTTGCAGACCAAGATGTGGAAACCCTTTTTAAAGGATAAAGGTGGGAGTTGTCATAACTGATGTCCAAGCCACACCTCATACAACACTATCATCAGAAAGTAAAGAGCACAAATATGTTAATGTTAAAGTCACAAAAACAGAAGTACAGAAAGTACAAGTGGTGCATCCAGTGTATCCAAATATAATGTATTAGAGGACAAATTCAGCAGAACATTTGCACTGCACTTTTTTTTTTTTTACCAGTACATTAGTGTGTAAAGTATTAATTTACCTGACAGGGATTCCCTGTGTGTATGTAGGGTCCTCTGATCGGCCGCAGGGATATGTGATCATCTATGTTAGAAACCCTCTGTCATTTCAGCAGCTTTAGACCTCTAACAGTAGCAGTGTCTGCAGTTTCTGCTCAGTCTCAAGAACTGCGGCCAACTGGAATATTGCAGATGAGCTGTTTTGGGTGATTACCCTCAGCGTTTAGACGTGTTTTTCTGCTTAAGATTGTGGTCTCAATAGTGCTGTTGTTGTTTCTCTTGTATAGCGTGCAGTCTAGAAATTGGATACAGGTTTCACGCTGATCCATAGTGAAAGAACGGTAGTCGCAGTGTGTGTTTGCCTCATATCCGTATTTTGATTTCAATGAAGTGTTGAAGCGTTTGTCTGTTAGAGCTGTTAAAGGCTGCAAATCAATCACAGTGCTTCAGTCCCCCCCCCCCCCCCCCCCCTTCCCTCACACTGAGACGCAATCTAAAGACTTTAGCTTGGGCTCCGGGAACTTCTTATGGACTTTTTTTTTTTTTTTTACTTTTTCTGATATTTTCTTAACGACATGATTTATTGTTTAATCAAGGAAATGATCATGAGATTAATTGCTAATGGAAATAATGAGCTGCAGCCGTATTTGGATTAAAAACAATCTAATCTGTGAAAAGCTGATCATCTCCTGCTGTAAAAGGCCTTTGGAAAGTACAGGCTTTGACATGACATCGGGGTCATAATGCATGACATACAAGTTGCCCAGTGAGTTCTTCAGTATAATGGAGTTTGTAAAGCCTCTTTTGGACAGAAAAGCCTGACAATAGAGCTTCAGTTCTGGAGGTCGTGGTAGATTTGCGTCTAGTCAGTTCTCCACAGCCTACTTTGACAGGCCTGTCATAGCAGCATGCTGAATAGAGGTGCAGTGGCCACACGTGAGCCATAAAGCTGGATATCAATCCTGGACATAATCCCATTATTTCTGAAGAAGTGTTCTGTTGTGGCCATAGAGAGGAGGAGGAGGAGGAAGAGAGGGGGTATGTGCCTCCTGTCACCCAAACACACTGTCCTCCCTGCTGTCCCAAAGGAGACAAATACTTCCTGCTCAGACACAGGCCTCATGTGCTCAGAAGAAAGAGCAGCAGAGAACAGAATTAAACCGAACGGGTGTTAGCAACAGAGCTAAAACTAGGATATTATTGTTCATACTGTCAACGTATTATTATTGTTCATTTCATTGTGTGGTTCAAATTAAATCCATACAAATATATTTTAGTACATGTGTTTTCTGTAAGTGAAAACAGTAGCCCCCAGTCACAGTATGAATGCCTTTTATTGTTCATCAGGTTGCATCGGAAAAGTACACTGACACACTCCCTTGTTCCAAAACACTTGTCATAGTCATTCAGAGAGACGTTAAATATTATCTAACAGGAGCCCAGACAGCTCATTGGGCTTGATGTTTTTAGGCCATTCAGTACGAGCTACCCGAGGTCCTTTTTTTAAAAAAAGAATAAAAGAACTTTTTAATATATTGCTTTCAGTTTGTGATACTTAAGCCAGCCATAGTAAATCACTTCATTTGGGCAAGGTTTGCATGGCCACGTAGTGCTGAGCTGTAAATCACTGGGCGACGGATGTATTTTAGATGCAGAGAATCTCATAAGTCCAAGCTGATGGTGTTTTTAGGTGATTTATAAAATAGTTACAGCATGATGAAATGTTGTAGCTGTGGATTGTGCCTAATGGTTCGGGTTCTCTTGCTAATCACGTTTTACATGTTAATTCAGGTTTCTAAAAACTCAGGTCTTGTAATTATGGCCATCACTTATATTGGTTAAAATAACTGCACTCATCAAACTATTTGCTGAGATTGTGGCTGGATTCACCTGTTAGGGGGCCCAGCGGCAAAAAATGAACTACAATGAACACCCATTCCTCCCACATTCATTCAGAAAGATGCAACATATAAACACAAAACTGAAAGATGCACTTCACCTCTCAATCTTAATGTTCTCATATAATGTACATCTATTTCTTACTTCCTAGTGTTTCCTCACTTCTGAAACCAAACACACACCCTTGAATGAAAGTTTTAAAACTGGATTTACACATTTACACAGGGCTTTAATCTAGTTTATTTTAAGGATGCATTTTTCTGTACAAATTTTCAGCATAGTTATCCCAAACCAGTTGAACCCTAACCCTAACCATAACCCTGTTCTCCTATAACCCTGAAGAGTTCCCTGCAGGGAATCCAGCCTTGGCTGAGATCTGGGAATATGGCAACATTGCTAAAAAGAGGTCCAGCAGAGCAACAATCACCAGTGGTCAGATTACTCTTCTTCTCTATCTTATTTTGAAGAGAAAACTAAGACAAACAGCAAAAAGACGACCCAAACTGTCGCTGTAAACATGCATCACAGTTTACAGGCTGAGCTTTGTGTTCAACTTTGGCCTACTGTACTTCCTTAGTTGTGCGTGAAAGCAGATTTCCTGCAATTTGAGATTACTCCTGTAATTTTAGGTGCACTTGTTTTCAGTTTTACCTCAAAGTAGTGCGGTCCTATGGCCAAATTTATGAAAATAAGCCCCTAGTTGTAAACCTGAATTATCTTTAGTGGCTACCACATAATTTATAGGACTTTGTACTTCAATGTTTTATAACAGTAATGAGTTTTGCAGTTGGATCTTAATCTTGTCCAGCTGTTTGAATATTTCTGGTTTAAATCTTCAGTGTCTCAGGATTAGCAAAGCTGTGTTGTAGCCTGTACTCCTCTAAAAGCCATTAGCCAGCCCCTCTCTCTCTCTCTCTCTCTCCCTCTCAGTCTCTCTTTCCCTGACTCACCCTGGCACAATGCCAGAGACACAGCTGTGAAAATTACAGGTCTGTTTCATGGAAACATAGAAGAAGAGGAGGCGGGGCGGGTGGGGAAAGAAGCAGAAAGAGAGCAGAGACCCACAGCCCGGCGTCAGCTGTTGGCCGGCCCACAGCTGCAGTGGATGTGGAGCTTTCAGAGCCGAGATCTCGCTCACTTCTCACACACACTGGGATTGTTTACATGGGGTGGGAGTGTGTGTGTGTGTGTGTTGGGGTGGGGGGAGGACATTAAGCCCTGTTTGGCTGAGGCCAAACAGAACAGAAGCCCTCACTGTGACTGACAAACGTCAGGCTCCTTCAGTGAACATGGCACCAAGCGTCTTTCAGTTTGGCAGATGCTAAAAGCATGACTGAGGCCCTGGCAGGTGGGCAGGCGGGCGGCCACCCCCTCCTCGCTCCCTCCTTCCTCAGCGGGGTTGAAAATCCAGCGAAAGGCCTCCTCCATCAGAGAGTCATTGTTCATGATGATGATGACAATCTCTCTGTCTCCATTCTCTGTGCTATCTCAATCCATCACTCTCTTGTCTTTTACCCCCCCCCTCCACCCTGTCGCTGTCTCTCTCACATTCTCCTAATTTCTCTTCTCCCTTGTTCTTGCCTGTTCTCTCAGAAAGTCTGTGTCAAGCGTCTGTATCTCTGAGGAGCTGTCAAGCTAAGAAAAGCAGGAGGGTGAATGTGAGAAATTGCCCCTCTGATTTCTACTAAGTTTGACTTTTCTCCTGCTCGATGAGATGTGAGGTGTGAGATTCCCTCTCCGCTATCCCACTCCTCTCTGGTGCTTTGCTTCGATCTTTTTGAATTCAGTCTTCATCGCTATCTCTCTCTCTATCTGGCTCTCTGCTCTTTTTTTTTTTTTCCCTCTCTCCCTCCCTCCTTCACCAGTCAGGCTGTCTGGCATCTTGCTCTGTCTCTTTGAAGAGGAACAGTAGAAGCAGATAATTACACTTCCTGTCCTGTATCTGCTCTGTAGTGCTGAACTGTCATCTCTACATCTGTAGGCTACATGCTGAAGCTGAGAAATACCAGCTCACTACCTGTTCTGTTGTGTAGCAAACAAATGGTTTCCAACTGTTTGGCTGGTTACGTACTATCATACATGCACACTGCTATGTTAAGTCTACAAAAGTCAGATGTTTAGAATATTGACTTTCACCTACTTTGGCACCATCAGTGCCTCTGTTGCTGTTTCAAACCTTAAATGTGTCCTGTTATGTCCTATAATTTTTCACATGTAGTTTTATGATCTTTTCATCAGTTTTGTTTGAGTGCTAAATTTCCACAATTGTATTTTTCTGTATTCTCTTTCTAAAAGAAATGATCATGTTTCAGTTTTTATCTTTCATTATTCTCTCTTTGAAAAGTGTCTTAACTCACACAAACAATATCTTGCATGAATACGTTGTAATCACACAAACCAACCATTCGTATATCATTTTGTTGCTACCACCCATTCATGATGCAAAATACTTCACACACACTCTCCAGAAAAGCTTGCTTAACGTGCACTTAACAGTATCCAACCAATGACGGGTTGCTGCCATGGTTAGAATGGATCAGGCCTCCTGAATGACTTCACCTGACAACGTTTATACTGTATGAATCATCACATCGAAAACATGTTCCACTATGTCAGTCTGTAGTCGCTTCACTTCCTCTCCTGCTGTATTGTGGCAGTGAACTCTCAGCATTCATAAGTACTTCCGTTCCATTTTCACTGGGTGTGATGCTGCTTTTCTTTATAGGACTTAATGGACTACATTTCCTGGAACAAGTTATGAACATAACATTGATTCATCAAAACATGTTAAGCTGATATGGAAAGCGTGTTAGCAAACAGTTGCTTATTAGACTTTTGTTGATTTGTACAGAGTAACATTAACATTGATCTGGAGTTGTGTTTCTGGCCAACTGGTGAATGCAAGTCCAGTACTTACTCTCTTTTAGCTCTGTTTTTGGTCCCTACCAATTCCTGAGGGAATTACCTGGCTCTTCAGCTGCTAAATGCTCCACTGTTTTCTCTGGCTAGTTGCTGGTCTGTCTGCTGTTTGGTGCTGATCATTGTGCATAGTTGGTCTTTAGAGCTTTTTTTGCTGTTTTTTGTTTTGTTTTTGTTTTTATCTTTTTACCAAAACAGTAAATTTATAAGACGGACAGCTAAACAATGAGCTGATAATTTTCTTTTAAGTTCATGAGTACATGAGAGACCCATTTCACATTGTCACATCATTTCGTAATTTTAGAAATATAGTTTATAGTGTTGTTTGGTTAGTTTTAGCCACCATATGCTACTGGTCATGCCAGACCAGATAATGCAGTAGCAGCAAATGTTGTTTTTTTATGAAATCAACTTTTAATTTGTAAAAAATAAGAAAGAGTTATTTAAAAAAAGATTACATATGCTGGCTGTAAATGGAACTCATGAGCTCATGGGTACAACATGCTGGATACACAATATGCTTGGCGTTCAAGTGTCCAAATCTAAACAGCACTGTGCTCCAGACATCTCTTACATCCACAGAGCAGACTTAACATTGTAGCTACTGATATTCTTTTTACATGTGAAAGGAAGAGTTTGCAAACTTTGTTTATATAAAAAAATCTTTCTGTCTAAGCACAGACTATAGATATTTTTGTAAACTTTTTAGTGCACTGACGCTCCGGCAGCTCGAGGGCGGGTAGTCTCTGAAGCAGAATCTGAGTTCTGACTTTTCAGGCAGGGGCAAGTGGAGAAAGGGATCAATAAAGCATTACAGTGTTATTTCACTCTGCCCGATGCTATCTCTACACCTGCAAAGTGAAAAATTCATCATCCTCAGTAAATATGTCCTAAGATGAGACTTTCTGGGGCAAGATCTTGTGGAATGGGGGTACAAGGCCAAATGTTGATCAGTTTGGAGATATCTGAAGTGAAAGTGGTCTGGTCTTAAGAAATACCATTGAGTTTAAAATCACATTACAAGTCTTGCTCAAGGACAGCAAGGTTTATATTTTCCAGACATGAGTAACAGTTTCTCTGCTCAATACATGACCTCTCCTCCTATCAGTTAATCCTGTAAATTTTGATTATCCTGATCTACTTGATCCCTGTCGAGGTGCATGTGGGGGGTCCTTGACCTTATTTATCTGTGATCTCGCAGTAACCGTTCTGACAAAATGTTTTTTTTTTATTGAGCATGTTTATCTGATATCTCGGCGCTCTGTGTTACTACCCACATATTTTGCCCCCCACAGTGTCAATTCTTCATGGTTTCTGAATGTTTTTACACCTGTCTTTATCGGTAGTAGCTAGATTAGAAATTATTTTTGGAAATGAAGACCGAAAAATACAGCTCGGCTTGCCTCAGTTGGTGTGTTGAAATTCAGATTTTCATCAAGTATTCACACTGAGTGCTTGGATTACACCCACTGTAGGAAATGATCAAAACACCTAAAATCATCAATGTGCCTTTTAACCCAGTCTTTACAGCAGCTATAATCAATGTTTCTATAGTAACAAAGGATAAAATGACTGAGTCTAATGTAAACCCACAGTACAGATAACCGTCACTCGACTCTGTAGTTCCCTTCAGCTCTGTAGAGCTTCAGAGCGTCTTTCACTTCCTTTAATTTTCCAAACTTTACTGTTTATGCTCTCTCTCTCTCTCTCTCTCTTTCTCTCCCTCCCTCCCTTGTAGCATCTTTTTTTGTCCTCAGCAGGCAGCTGCACACCTCCTGCCAAGACAAAGTTAGCAGTAGCGGGCTGAGGAGCCAGATGTTTCCCTCAGGAGTTGGTGGAGACCAAAAACAGAGCTAAAACAAAGGAAATTAAGGTCTCCTACTTGGCAGGTGACCAGAAACATGACTCCAAATGAATGCTAATGCCATGACATGTCTGCTGGATGTGTAAATAAGCAGCTCTTTGTTAACACATTCACCATATCAACGTCCATGTTGTTATTTATTGCAGGTTTAATGGAGAATGAAGGAGTATAAAATATCTCGTAAGGGCTTGTGATGTGCACAAGATAAATGTTCTGTGGAAGTGTTGTTGGAAGTGTTTTGACAGTATGTGCCATTTTCAAAAATCACATTTCAAATATGCAGTTGTAGCTGTTTGCAGAGTTTTAATGGCATTGTGACTTAAAATGACAAGATTAGAAAATAAGTTACTATAAAGATGAAAGGCATGATTGTCAAATTAACTTTCTTTATTTTTTTTCAGATCTCATTTACTTTTTTGATATTTTGATTAGTATGTGCTTCTCATTTTTAGACATTTAGATGTGTATGCCTGTATCATCACCACCAGTAGTGAGGGAGTGAGGCAGTGAGTGATTGCTCCCTGCATGTAGGAAGCGTTTGGTGGTCCTGGTCGGTGTCGTGCCTCTCTCTGCAGTGTGTTTATCACAGTGCAGGTCAGCTCTCAGCAATCTATATCTCCTCAGATTCCCCCCGATGCTCACGCCTCATTAACTCAACGCACTCAGCTTGTTTACAGCTGTTAATTACGCACTGCAAAGCTGATATTGATGAGGACAGTCAGCATTTATCCCAATTAAGCTTGATTCTGGCTACATGCAAACTTGATAACTTAGAGGCTTTCCAATCAGTTTGATGTTAAGGAAATGAACCTGCTGCTACATAAATTGAAGCTTTCCTGTAATTGAACATCCACTGAGTGAGCCCAGCAGCTGAGTGGCCATCAGTATTTTCTGTGTATCATCCTGTAATTGGCCGATGTTATCTGTGTTTCCCCAAGAAGTAGGGTAATAAAGGGTGAGCAGCGGCTGATCACTCATCATCATTATTAGATTCCAAGTATCATTAAGAGCAGAGGATACAGTTAATGAGACTAATTAAGAGGGATGCATACCTCTATTTTCTGCTGTCATTAATCTGACAGAAAAATCACTGGAATATTCCTTTAGGGATTTATATTATGGGTGTAATACTCATTAGGGACTTTCGTGCACAGTGATCATATGTTTTCTAATGATACTTTTTTATCGTGTTTATTCTTGGCTCCAGCTAATCATTGTCTTTACTGATTAATCTATGAACTTAAAAGGATTCTTCAAATGTCATATTTTGTCAAACTAACACACCAGTGATATTCAGTTTAATGTAACAGAAGACAAGAAAAAAACATTTCACATTTAAGATGCTGGAATCGGTGAAAATGTCCCTTGTGTGCTTAAAAATACTTAAAATTGGTGAATTTATTATCAGTATTGTTACTGATAAATGTCATTTATAGCTGTAAGCTTCATAATGTTTATGTTACTGTTAACTGCACATGTTGGGGCTTAAGTGTGCCGCACACACAGTGAGTTCATAATGATCTTAGAGCATGTTAGATTATTTCTACAATATTTCAATATGGATTTCAATATAGTGAATTAAAATTGATTTTATAGTGATACCTTACGATAGTATTCCAACAGGACCAATAGGTTTCTAGCATGTGGCATTTGTAGTCAGCTGTGTGTGTTATTCATCACAGTTTATTGATTCTTTTTCTTATTAAGAGAAGAGGATACAGTAAATGAGCCTAGTTAAGAGAGACAGGTTTCTATTTTCTGCTTTCATTAATCTGACAAAAAAAAAATCCCTGTAATTCTCCTTTAGGGATTTAAATTATGGCACACATAGGTACACAGTGTGCTTTATACACAGGGAGTTTATGTTTGTCTTTAATTTATGTCACCGTATTCCAGGAACCATAGTTTTCTTGTATGTAGTGATAATGTTCCTTTATTTCCTTATTAAGAGAAGAGGATACAGTCAATGAGCCTAATCAAGAGGGTTATTAGTGAGATATCAGTGATCTTAATGATGTTTATGTTGCTGGGCCTCTGTATAGGAACAACACTGTGTATCTATTTCATATATGCCTATTCAATAGTGTTTGCTTCTACAATAACAATGTTGAAACAGTCAGTGATGAGTTTGGCACTATTATAGGACCTACTTTTCCTATAGTATGTATTCAGCTGTCTGTGTATTAATACTATAACTCATTTCTACCTAGTTTCTCTATGTTTTAAGCTTATTTTAGTGGCACACCTTCCCTCGCCATTTCTCAGATGATCACACCTTATTTTTGAAGAACTAATCTCAGATCGGTGGAAGTTTGCTAATTTCCAATGAGGTATTTTTGCTGTGGACATTAGTGGCTTAAAATAGAGCTATGTTTTCCTGTAATAAAATGACAGGACATGTTGCGGGGGGGGGGAATAACACGTGCATATTTCTCTTAGAGATTAAAAGAAAAAGAAAAAAACGTGAAGTGTGGGGGGGAAAAAATTCCCCACAGAAGATTGCGGACACAGTTTAGTCCCTGCAGGAATATCACAGCAACATGACCGTGATTTCGCGTTGGAGAGGGATGTCCCGGTGCAACGGCGAATGTGAATGCAGGCAGCGCATGAATATTATCTCCAGCATGCCACTTCGGAAGTAGGTCACCGCTCACCGATTTGTTCACCATGTCTCCAGCTACTGTGGGCTGCTCGGTCCGCGGATCGCTCCCCAGGTCGACAGCCCCTTTCTGACCACCAGAAAGAGGACGGACTGGATTCTGTGTTTTTTTTTTTTCTTTTTTTTTTTTTTTTGTAAAACTGGGATCTCTATTTCCGACGGGACGCACAAGGTAATGATGAATCGCGGCTGTAATTCCCGTCACAGTTGGAGATGATAGGATCGGTGGGTAGCCTGCTCCTAACAACTCGGCTGTAACACGAGCTCCTAATGATATTGATATTACCGAGCAGCTCCGCTCCAAACCTCCGATTGATCGCGGATGTTTTAGACTCGTTTCCTCGCTGAGGAGCTTTTTTTTCTCCCCCTACTTCTCATATCACAGCCTACACTCCTGCTACGGCATGCTGTCAGATTAACACCGTCCACCACCATGGCCAACTCCAAGCCCCAGTAGGCGAGTCCGCTTCCACACAGCCTCATTACAATACATGCATAACGCTGCGCTTTTAATAACCAATTTTTTTTTCTCCTGCTTAAAATAATCCAGATCTATGAGTGGATGTGGGTGTGTTGTTAGGAACTGCTGCTGCCTGAACCTGCGTGGAGGTGAGGGGGGAGGTGGGGTGAGGGTGGGGGTGTTAGAGGTGGAGGATGGCTTGTGGTGTTGTTGGACTGTTGGAGCTGCTGATCTGCTCCAGGAAAAGTGGACTTGATGAGCTCTCTGAAGCCTCCCACCAGCTCAGGTTCCCCAGAGCTCCTGCCTCGAGGCTTTTTCCCCTCATGGTGACAGCCCGACACCATGTCCTTCCTCCTCTTCTTCTTCTCAACCGGTGTGTGACAGCCGGCCAGCGAAGCCTCCTCTTCCTCCCCTTCCTCC
This sequence comes from Pempheris klunzingeri, assembly GCF_042242105.1. Classification (NCBI taxonomy): domain Eukaryota; kingdom Metazoa; phylum Chordata; class Actinopteri; order Acropomatiformes; family Pempheridae; genus Pempheris; species Pempheris klunzingeri. Next base: position 12,522,354 of record NC_092024.1, on the reverse strand, counting down.
TCCTCCTCCTCCTCTATGTTCAGATACAGAGGAAACAAGGCAGTTAATGTGACATCAGGATGAGAGAGAGGAGAGAGGGGGGGTGACATCCAGACACAAAATTATTCTTAAGGTGGATTTGTGTGTGAATATGTTAGATGTTATTTGATTCTGTCAAAAAAAGAGGGGTCCCAGGAGGGAAAATTAAGAATCAGAAGATATATATACACGGTGTACGCAATTATCTTAGATTTTTGTAACTTTTTGCTAATTTTGGCTTGTTTGTCCAGTAAAATACTGGGTGAGAGGAATCTAAGGGGACATGAGTTGATTTGCACAAAAAGTCGTGTTCATTTTTATGTGTTGTTTCTAAAGATGCACATTTTCTTGTGGAAAAACTGGCTAGTTTCAGCTCTTCAGAACCAGTCCTTGATGGAAAACAACTCCTTTAGTTGGCCTGCACTCAACTCATGTCTGCAATAAGGTCATAACCTGCAATGAGGGATCACAAATTGACACTGACAAGCCTTAAAGGTTGGAAGGCGCTGATCTAAATGAGCGGCTCAAAACCTTTTGGGCTTGTGTCCCCTTAAAACAAAGCGCTGCTGTCTCCTGACCTCTCGGTACACAGTTAATTTGTCTGTAAGTGACGACTAACTCAAACACACTTTCCTCTCTCACATTGTTTCATTTGAATACCTTTGAGGAGAATCTGCCCTGTGCTTCAGTTATTAGAGAAAAGTCTAAAAAACAAAGCCTGGGCCGCTCTAAATAACAACAAATGATGCTCCATAAATCACTTTGTAGTATTTGTTCAGTACACCTGTAGGTACTCTTTAAAACTAAAAGGAAATAAATTGTAGAAATAATCCACATTTTGGCTTTTCCCATGTTTCCAAATGTAATGAGAGAAACCGACGAATTCCACCAGTAATCAGTAGTTCCTTTTTAAAATTGGGGCAAAATGATCCTCTGTGCTCACGCAACAAGGGTGACATGAAATACAAGAAATGGTTATAAAATGTTGGTATGTATGTATGTGGGACCATTAACAAGCAGGATTTTGGCAAATGTTCTGAAACAAATGTTGAGGTTTTAAACAACCTCTGTGTGGGTGCGTGCAGACATCGGTTTTGCTGCTGTGCATGAGGCTGAGTGGAAAGAGCTTCAAAACTGGCAATGATGATTTTTCTTAACTGCATGAAACAGCCGGTAAATATAAGGCCACAGTGTTAATTTAAACCTAAAAATCCATTGTGTTACTTGTTGCGGTCAGTGTGGTGAAGGTCTATCCGGGAAGAATAATGATGCTCTTCATTGAGCTCCTGTCTTTCCATTGTGCATGCTTGTCGTATTCAAATGAAGCAACTTGATTTGATATCCACAGACAGAAACTCGATGTGGGGCTCCTTCTGTCCTCTTGTTATCTGGAAATTAAATTTCTCTCTCATGGATTGCATTTCACGGTTCACCGAGTCATTTGGCAATAAGGGCAGACTGAGCTATGAGATGGTTTGAAAATGTCCAGCCAGTTTGTAGAGACCACTCCAGAGTCAAAGTGGGTCTGCGTTTGTGGTGCGACTCAGCCCTGGTTTTATTCTCAATCATTTCTTAGATGACATAAAATGCTACAACAGCTCAGATTATAGGAGCTACAAGGTGTGTTCAGCTTTCAGCGCAGGAGATTTGAATATTGTTAGTAACAGACAGAAAAAAATATTTGAGAGAGAGGTAGAGCGAGAGAATAAAACTCCCTGCACTGTCTGCCCCTTGTGATTAAAGCACATTAGCTGTAACATTAGCTTTCCCAGTCTTTCAATAGGTGCTACATGACAGCAAGTCATCAAAGTAAGAGAATAGCAGGTGTTTCGCACAGTTGGCAAAGAGGTGAAAGTGTGCGCGTACTCAAATGCATCAGTAAGCTGTTTATAAAATGAGTCTGTTTTTATTATGCAGTGCAGAAACAGTTTTAGCAGAATTTGCACATATTATTGAATTGCACATCATTATTCTCTGTTTGACGCTTGTTTCTTGGCTGTAAAATGTTGCGGAATACCGTTTTTCTGGCTGCTACCAATATCATACTGTCAGCTTTGAATAGGAAATTGTGTATTGACAGGTAGACATCACCTGTATTGTGTGTATTTTAAGCAAAGAACTTGTATGAGATTCAGGCATGTACACACACGCACACACACTCAGGCACAAGCTTTCCTCTTGACTGCCCATCCAGAGTCATTTAAAGCCTAGTTGTAGCTGTTAGTGGCCCACTTCAAAATGACATTTTAACATAATGTGATGCACTTGGACTGATTTAAAAAAAAAAAAAACCAAAAAAAAAAAAACCACCAGTTAATGTATAAACATCACTTACAGTGGGTGAATGGTAACAGCCATCAGCTTCAGTCAGAGACACCACAGAGTCATTTTTGGTCCTGGAATATGGACCCAATATGGGCACATGTAGATCAGAGCATGATTACAGATAAAGCCTGTTTTTACATGAAACTGTGATTTTTATTTGTGAGGTAAGGTATTTTCAGTCTAAGAAGTTGTGAGGATCATTTTCACTATTTTCTGACATTTTATAGAGAGAGGAACAACAATCTGTAGATTCGTCAATACTGATCAATAGTTAGTTGCTGCCCAACATTCATGTGTAATTGGAGTATTTCCTACAACACACTGAAGGTAGCATGTGGATCATTTTATAGAGTGACTTTAAACACAACATAAAATTTTCAGGAGCAGAAAGGTACATATACCAATATGAGCATTTACTAATGTGTCATCATAAGCAGCAGCTTTATAAGATAATCAATTAGTAGACTGATATATACATGGGTCAGGTATTGATGGAAACTGAGGTTTGGACTTGATCATTACTGAGAGAGTGTGTGATTGTGAAAGCTCATGAGTCACTTAATATAAAAAAAGACCCATGTTGACTTAGGTCTTGGAGGTCAAGTGGCATAATTGTGTTTCAGGACTGCAGCAAGAAGGATGATCCATCTCTTTATGCTGCAAGCAGGAGTGTCATTGCGTAAAGGTCACTGCCAGTTGAATCATCAGGAACTTTAAAGCTTTTTCCTCAGTGAGGTGTTTTTTTTTGTGTGTGTCAAGAGAGTGGGAAGACTCATTTAGCTGCAGAGGATCGTAAAGCTTATTATGCATCTTTTACTATTAAGTCGTGGAGATGCTTTGATGTACTCTGTATCAGCTTGTTGACATGGAAACTGAAGAGGCTATTGTGTGACGAGTGTTTCTGCCACCAGTGGAATAAGGATCAATTCATGAGTCATTTTATCATGCCGTTTGTTTTTGTGTCTCCAAATATTGGAGAGTTATTCCCTAATTTTATACCCCAAAGTGATTTTAAATAGTTAGCTTCCCCTTTGACCTTGTAGAAATTAAACTATGTAGTCCTTCGAGGTGAAATGGTCTTTGCAGTCTTTCCACGTTTAATCTAATTAACAACTCTTTGGTAAACCGTGGTACCACTGACAGAGATCAGCTCCAGGCTGTAGCTATGGCTAAAATTAAATCGGTGTGGAATTATGAATTATAGGTCTAAATCACTTCTAAAAGCATCCGTCATATCATAGATTGAATACATCACCTTTAATGCCTCATCTGTTTCTGCTCTGTGCTTTTATGTATTAGCAGTGAGTGGGTGATTGCTTGTGATGTGGAGCTCCTGGTGGATTGTGTGAGTCATTAATGTGCTACAACATGGGTTCAAGGAATTGATGCAAAGGATGAAAAAGCACTATATTTTCTTTAAATTAACATACTAGTTAATTTTTCAAGAGCAAACTCTACACAGAATTGACAAATGGGAGTGCATATAGCCTCAACATAATGTGACATAAAGTATGGTGTTGTCTAAGTGGTCATACTCTCTGGGGATCTGGAAATTGACAGCAAACTAAGTAAATTGGTTGTTAAATTATGCATCAAAAGATCCTGTCTGTTGCATTAAGTCACTCCCAGATACCAGAGTGAAGTGTATGTGTAGCTGAAGCTTTAAAGATAAATGTCTAATCTGTGTCTCCCCAGAGAGTGTATGGACTCAGGTGATTATCCATGACGATGCTCACTGAAGGGTCTCTCTGAGCTGAAGCCCGCCATCGTAGGACCCTGTGGATGAGGAAGAGGTGGTGGATCTGCTCGCGGACTCTGAGATCATGGTGAAAGCTCAGCGTAGCCAGCCTGTAAAGTGCGGGAAGCCCCGGAAGGAGAAGGGAGGCAAGGAGAGAGGAGGTGGTGTGAAAAAAAGGAAAGAGAGAAAGAATGAGCTGAAAGGAAAGAAGAAGGATAAGAAAGAGTCACGTCGACATAAAAAGAAGAGACTGGCAGTGGGTGATGGAGATGCGCTGGACTGTTGTGTCCTGCTCACCCGTCTGGAGGAGAAAGGAGTTGTGGGTAACGAAAAGGCTGCACCAAAGGCTCGGAAACAAAAGAGTGTGAAAGTCAAGAAGAAGCTGCACTCCAGCTCCATTCAAAGAAGGACCAAATCTGGACTTAAGAAAACTTCCACAGCCAATCAGCAAGCACTGGAACCAAAAATCCACCAATCTGACGCCTTACTCATGTTGCCAGCATCTGTCCTTGAGCCCCGCAGGCGGAGAATTGCCTCTCTCAATGCTGAGGCTGTCAACAGCTTGCTGCTCTACCGAGACGATTCTCTCACGTCAAGTCTCGCAAAGAAACGGCAGCCGTCTGAAGATCCAGCCTCAGATAATCCCACTAAAACTGAACATAAAAGTCATAAAACCAAAAAGGTTCCTTCGGGAGTGAAAGCCAACCCTAAAGGAAGACAGAAAAAACCGAGGCAGTCAGCAGTTCAGGCCGAGAACATCGACTGGTTGGCTTTGTTTGCACCAACGCCTCGGCGTCAAGCAGGCCTCACTGCTGCGACGCTGCTCAAACTCACCAGTGCCACATATGGAGCCAAACGGCAAAAGAAGACTGAGTCCAAGCCGGGGAGAGGAAGTGAAGCAGCAGCTAAGACTCAGGATGATATAAGCAGTAAGCCAGCGTGTGGAGGAACAACGCCGACCAAAGGAACAACACATCCCAAACATGAGGACCAAGTAAAGCACAGAAAACAGGGTACAGAGGATCCAGTTCATTCCCAGCTGGGTTCTGCTATCCAGGGGTGCTGTAGTTTGTGTAAAAGTGAGGCTTTGGACCCAGCAGCAGAGGGACAGGATTGTCTCAAACGTGCGCTCCATTGTGGCTCCTCACTTGGATTCTCCCTGAAAACTATCAAAGAGGAGCAGGTGGAGACTGAGGTGTCTTCCTGCTACTGTTGCTCCCAGGAGAGGTGTGTCGAGTACTGTCACAGATTGGCCCTCTTCCTGGATGACAAGACCTTCAAGGACCCAGAAGACGGCTCGCTGTCCGAGGTGTTCCACCACCACCATCACCACCATCATCATCATCACCACCATCTTCAGCCCCCTCACTCCGTCGCCCACCCAGCAGCCTTAACTATCAGCCCGCGCACATACACCTGTTTCCCTGGCTACTATGTCCACTTCAGCCACCCGGACACCACCCCCTCTCCCATATCACCCCTCTCTTTATGCCCAAGGAGCGGCAAGAGACCCAAGCTGCTCCCCAGCACTGGTCCGCAGCCCTCAGGGATTTCCCATCCGGTGTACTGCTGCACCTCAATGGAGGCGTGCTACGGAGAGCCCTGCAGGATCAACGGCTACTCTTCCTATACCAGTGTGATTCCAGCCATTGCCAGAGGAGGGTGCTCCTTCAGCCCCACAGACTGCACCAAATGTAACCACCGCATAAAAAGAGGTGAGCAGACAAAAGATTGACGTTACTAGGTCTACGCTTTGTCAGCCAGTTGTTTTTTGAAGAATTCAACAAGATGAGTTAATGCACAGGTATCCGTCAGGTATTCCTCAAGTAAGTTGTCAGTGTTGTAAGGAAGGCAAAGTTCTAGCATGTCCATTATCTCTTTGATTTTTGAATGGTCGAAGGATAACCACATTTATCGCTACTGTGTCAGTGTGGAAATGGCACTTTGACAAAGAATTCATACCACTTAGGGTCCACTTACTTGGTTTTTCAGCCACATGTCACAACAGCTTAAATCATTTTACCCACTTTATTATTTCTGATACAGAGTTTATTTACCAGTTTAGGCTGAAAGTGTTATGATGTAAATTCATTATAACATAAAATGTAAAGAAAGCTATCGAAAAAAATGGGTCTTCCAAGGAAAAACTAATGATGTGGGGCGACCCTTTGACTAGTCTAAGAGTCCAGATAAAATGGCTAATTTGGTTCAGCTCAGGTAATAAATCAAAACAATGTACAAACAGTTTTGTTAGATGGTTGAGGTCTTAGATCATGGAAGGTTGATTAAAAGGTTACTCCAGCTATTAACTATTGTTTGGTGACATTATCAGGATTGTTTTCTCAGACTCTAGAGAGCTCCCCGCAGAGCCACAAAAGAAATGAAACTATTTTCACAGACAGAGTAGCAATCCACATGTCAAAGAAACTCAACTTTATGCGTTCCACCAGTGACCCCTTAAGTAAGACGATAGGATTTCCTAATAAGTTTAAGTATTAAACATTCATGAGCACACTAGTTATTAGGTTATTTTGTACGCAGTGTCTGCCCCAAATCCGGCTGCCAAAGCAGTACAATGTGCTGAGAATAGCTATTATGTCAGGCATTTTTAATCTCCCATTTTGGAATGTCACTTGAACAGGAAGTAGCAGAAAATGCCAGATAAAGGGCAAGACCTCTTTTGTCAAAGTTTGAATACAAGTCATTGGACAGTGAATATAAGGCCTGTGCAGCGGAAACCTAATGGGCCGATATGCCGATATGTATGAACTTTAGTGTCAGTTTTTAGTTATTGTGTTCAAGTGATGTTCTTTGTACAACACTTAGTGTGTGTGTGTGTGTGTGTGTGTGAGAGAGAGAGATTGTGTGGGTATAAACACCTGAACATGACTTCAAAAACACAGCTCTAATTACACATGAATGCACACCAGTGTACTGCTGCACCTCTCTCTCTCTCTCTCTTGTCTATGTTTTACAAACTGGCTTTTTTTCATGGAATACATTTTGACATGCCTCAATAGGAAAAGTTCAGGTGTAATTAATCAAATTAATGATGGCTGAATTCCATTTAGCTGCTTATCTTGGTATTGTTCATGCTGGTTCAATGCCACACTGTCATAACTTACTGGGGCACTTGAATATAACAGACCCATTGTTAATGTTGTTAGAAACACTTGTAGCACCAAAATGTCTGATGGTGAAAAGGCCCATGGTACACACACACACACACACACACACAAACACACACAGCTGATGCCATTTTGCTGTCCAGGTGTAATTAGCCAGTGGAATGAAAACATGTGTGTGGGTGTTCAGATCCTTCACTTACAGCAAAACTTTGTAGCAGCAGAAATGGCACATTCTTCCTTTTCGACATCAAAAGGTGAATTTAAAAGCAATCAAACTCACCCTTGTGAAATCAGTGCAGCCAGAGGCTGTCTGGTACAGCCTTACTCTGTCACCACTTTTGGCCAAAGTACTGCTGCTTAAGGTTGAGCTATTTCGAGCCACTTTACGGTATAAACTGTTGGATTGATGAATCACTAATAGTTGCATTAGAATTTATCAAAGTTTTTCCAGATAAAATTTGCAAAGTCCGTTTTCCTTAGCTGTCAAATAAACATAGCAGAGTAAGTAAAAGTACAGTGTTTCACTCTGAAATGTGGTAAGTATATAAAGCAAGGAAACCGAGGAAATGGCGGTTGCTGATCACACTGAAGTAAATTCTGTATAAATTCATGGTAATGTCATCACCACAACTGTGTCAAGGGAGTGTGCACAACCTGTTCCTGTTATTCCACACAGTGTTAGTGTTTCTCACTGTCAGCTTTATGGGATAGTTATTGTATCTGTGTGTGTGTGTGTGTGTGGGCCTGCTCTGTTAAAGGCTATAATTGACCTTAATTGAGGCTCTGTTTGTTTTTTCTGCTGCTTCAGCGGAACTAATAACAACTGAGTGTCGTTCATGTCTCTATTATATAACCTTGTTAAAGGTTGGTGATCCCTGTAGCTGGTCCTTAAAGGACTGTGTACATGCTTCACTCTGTCACTCTACTTCATTATGTTTTCTTTTCGGTTCCTTCCTCAGATGACTACCCATCAACCCTCAATGACCATCACAGTCCCTCCTCTATCCCCATCTGCCCCAGCCCCAGAACCCTCACTGGCTGCCCCATTCCCGCTGTGCCTCCAGCCGGCCAATCAGTGCCCCACATTCAGACTCCGCTGTCTGACCCCAGCCAACCGCAGGCTCCACTGCAGGTGGCGAAGGAGTGTCCACAGAGTGCCAAGCCGCCCAGCGGGTCAAGGTCTGGCGCACGCGGCACCGGCACCGGCACCATCAGCTCGACTGTCTGCCCTCTCGACAGGAACAAGAAGCAGAAGCTCGGCTCTGCCAGCGTCGGAGGGCAAACGGTTGCCAAGCAGCCGAAGAACGGTCGCCAAAAAACTACCAATGGCTGGCGGCCAGTTGGCCTGCCTTTTCAAAAGGAGGTTTTCTCAGTGGTACGTAGAGAAAGTCATGCTGGTGCTTTCTGACGCAGCCGTGATGGTGCAGCTTGTAATTAAATATGATGTAATTTAACTTGACTGTCCCAAGAGAGTTAAGGATGATTTATCACACCTGCACCTCTGTCGAAGTAGCGCTTATGCACTGTTTTTGAGTTTCATCCAAACATCTGACTGTCCACATTTCTGTTGAGACACTGAAGTCATTCAATACAAATCACATCCTGGCGCTTTTGTACTCCACAGCCTCTCACAGCTTATCAGTTTCTGCCTACTTGAGGAGTCAGTATTTCCTGCTGCTTTGTGTTCCCAGGGAGAGGAGGCTCTGGTGCTGAGGAAGTGTTATGAGGGAGTCCAGAGGGACGGGGATTTGATTCGGGTCAGAGACACTGTTCTGCTGAAATCTGGACCTAAGAAGAAGTCTCTGCCTTACGTGGCCAAGATCTCATCTCTGTGGGAAGAGCCAGAGTCAGGTAGGACACATGGTGCACACAGGGAAACTACAAGTTGGATTATTGCGGTCATAACTGGCCTGAGAAGTGAACTGAACTGTGTGTCTGTGTGGTTTTCTCTTCAGGGGAGCTGATGATGAGTTTGTTTTGGTACTACCGTCCAGAACACACACAGGGGGGGCACAACCCCAGTGTACATTGTGAGGTGAGAAACAAATCCTTTTAAAGGGGTTTCTGAGTTCAAATCAGCTCAAAATAATATAACGATGAGTGAAACTCACCTTTAAAATGACAAAATATCTCAAATTTAAACAGTAATTTTCTATATTTTTCTTTGCCATGGAAAGACATAAACCCAAAAATGATACCACTCACAGGTTTTGCCAGTGCCGAGCTTGATACAGCTTATCCCTCCGTGTCATTATCCTCTATTGTTATCCAAAAAAAACCTACAAAAACACAATGAGCCACATTGCTGCATTTATTATCCCTTTATTATCATGAAAATGGCCCCTGTAGTTCATTTTGATTCAATACCACAGACACTGTCCTGCTGCCCGGAATACTCTCTGTCAGAGCTCCAAATATGTATTAATCCACGGCTGTAAATAGTTCCCAAGAAATTCCCTATTTACACTATTTATTGACAAAGTTCCCAGCTTCCTAAATTACTCTCAAAATGAAACTATATATTTGTGGCTAAATGCCACAGACAGGATAGGGGGGGTTGGAAAAGAGAAACCAATTAAGGCACTCTTGGTTTTGGACTTTCCATGAGATTTAGTGGCACCAAGAAAAATACACAGTGACATCAACGCAGTGTATAATCTCTGAGATACAGCCCAAGGTGTCTCGATATAAGGAAGTTATGCTCTTACATTTTAATTCCTCTCATCTAGTAAGTGAACTTTTTTGTAGAATATGAGGATTAGTTTGGTTCAATCTTAATGTAGCACTACTATAAAAAGGGCTTTGAGTGGTCGAGAGGACTAGAAAGGTGCTATGCAAGTACAGTCCATTTACCATTCACTATAATTTTCATTTTCGCCTTTCATTTGCATTCCTATTAGTATTCTGTGAGTTTGCGTCAAAATGGAAACATTACAGCTCCAGAGAAGATTTCTGAGATTTTGGCTAAATTCAGTAACTGAAAATGTGTTTCATACAGACGTATGAGTGTATGAGCGAACAGAAATGCACAGGCAGAAACACACATGTTTAGGAGCAGCTTCGGTCGTGCTTCCTCTCTCTTGTCAGTAATCTCCCAGAGGAACACGTTGTACTTTATTAAATCTCCAGAAACAATAAACGGCATGAAGTCTGTCATTTGTCGGCCGCACTAACAAACAGCAAGCAGAACAGGGCTGTGGCTCTCAGAAGGAAGTGAAACATCTTTCTTCTGTCTTCGCATCTGGAAGTGAAGGTGGAGCAGAAGTGCTCGTGTGCAATGAAGAAGACAGATGTTGTCTTTACATGTACAGGTTTAGTGGGCAGGCTTAAGGGGGTCTATTGTTTAAAGTTGAGCCTCGGTGGATAATAGAGCTAATGGAGCTAACACATGACTAAAACACAACTGTCTTCCTCCAGAATGAGATCTTTGCGTCTCGTCACCAGGATGTGAACAGTGTGGCCTGTATCGAAGACAAATGTTATGTCCTAACATTGGCACAGTATTGCCGGTAAGAAAGAAAGTGTTTTTACATTTTGCGCTGGCTTTAATAGAAATCTTTGAAGTATATTTCTCCTTTTGAAAGATTACATACCTCTGCCCCACATACCCAGTGGATTAACTAAAAAAGGTGCATGATGCTTAACATAAAAGCAGGCAGGTTTTCTCGATTCTCAGTCAGTTTGAAGCTACAAAGAAACATTTTTAATCATTTCTCTGAATGTTTTTTTTGAAGGCGACTGAGTTTGATGTTCTGTGTTTGTGCTGTATCCAGATTTTGTGCCTTGGTAAAACGCCGAAGGGAGGGCGTACGCAACAGCGCCGCCTCCCTCATGGTGCCACCCATTGTTGGCAACGCCATGCCCACCCACCACTGTGTGCCCGATGACGTCGACCCAGAGCTTGTGTTTTTCTGTCGACACGTCTACGACTTCCGTTACGGACGCCTCCTCAAGAACCTGCAGTAGCATCTGACAGGGCATGGCACGTAATGCTATTGGACGTGAGATAATTTTACTCTGGTTTCATCCTCCACGACTTAAATTAGCTACGTACCCACCTGCTGCCTATGTGAGAAGAACTGGAGGTTTAAAATGAAGGAGTGAGAGATGAGCTCATTTTGTTTTGAAAGCTCATGTTCATACTTATATGCCACACATTTATTTAGTTGGAGTGATGGTCTGACATACTGTGTAAGAATTAATATGGCAGTGTAAGTGGTCTTTATCATACATGGCTCTCTGGTGTCGTAGCAGCTGTGTGAAGAACCTGATCGTACTCTGCTGTAGAAAATGCTACTGTAGCTCTTAGAAATGTGACATTTGGTAGATATGCAGAGAGGTTGATGTTACATGTGAATCATGTTACTGTCTGCCAGACAAATATCACACACGCAGCGTGTCTCAGTGATGCACCACAGCTGAAGAAATATTTGAGGCATATCGTACTGCATCTGTCCTTGAGAGGAGAGTGGCTGAAGATTAAATCAGATTTGACTTTAGATTTATAGAATATAAAAAGTGGAAAAGAGGAAACAGCTAGCCTGGCTATGGACTGAACCAGGCTAGAAAGCAAATTAGTTTATTTCCCAATTTCTAAAGTATTCTATAATTTCCATTTTCATTTAACTGTGATTGACCGGTAGGTCTATGAAGTAGTGTCAACAGTCCAAATCCAACTTTATTACCACCGATCAAGTACATGCACAGCAAACAATAAAATGTGGAAGTTTTTTTTTTTTTTGCTGCATCTCTCATGAATATCTGAGAGAATAATAGGTTTTGTTATCGGAAACTCATATCTGAGTGAGTGATTTTCATTATTTAGTACAGAACTGCACTCTGTAAGGAAAGCACAGTTCAGTTTGTTCGATTTCACGGTGTGAAGATGTCCACTGAGCTCAGCATTGAGGGGATTTTTGTCATGCCAATGCTTAGGAATATTTTCCAGTCTCAGAGCTGTTTGCCAGAGGTGTGATTAGACTCCTGTGTCAGCTAACTGTATATTTGCATTTATATATCCAGATGAGTGTGTCTGTTCATGGCAGATGGCATCAGTTAGTCACTTATATTCTTGTTTGTTCACCGATGAGATGATAAGTAATGTAGGCTATTCAGTGTAGCATTTAGATCTGTGACGATGATTCATTCCTATGTTTGAGAGAAGATATGTATTTATTTCTGTACTGAGAAAATATAATTTATTTTCAAAAGATAATTTTAAAGAATAGAGTTTTAGATGAGTGGCTTTCATTCCTGATTAGAAAGGAGGTTGAAGCTTTCTCTCCTTCTTAGCTGCACTGTCTAAGATGAAAAGTGTGTGAGTCATTTGCAATAGTATTTCTGTGACTGATTGAGCTTGCTTGCCCAATACAAACCTATTAAATGTTGTGTTGAGATGTTAAAGTCCTCCAGGCAGATTTGAGGACTCATTTGGAGTATTTGGAGGGATCCGTTTGAAGGACACCTGCTAATATGTGACCAGAGATGCTTAACCTGCAGGACCAAAACGTAGCTTGGCTTCTCCCAGCTCCCTGTCGTTCTCCTTTCACTTCTCCTCGGATGATAAAGCTTTGCCTCTTCACCTTTAAATGCCGAGTGCTACAATGATTTAAACTTACCTTGCCATTAGCCTGTGCCCTTGATCTTGCTGCCTTAGAGAACATTCCCAGCCTTTCATTTAGAAATGTGTACCGATGTCCGCCTGATGTAGCGAAGCTTCTTAGTGTGCTGATCTTGATTCCTTGAGATGCATCTCAGGTCCATTTCATTCATGTGTTCTGCAGGGCAAAAATGATCCTTGATCAACACTTTTTATTTTGACAAAAATCAAAGTTAAATTTGTTTCAAAGTGATCCTTAGCATCAAACACCCAACACCTACGTACTAGACATACGCTTATTTGCTTTGCTGTGGAAAGTTTAACAGGAGGATTGAGACCACTCTCATATCTGTGTGCTACATATGAAGCTACAGCTAGCACCCGATTAGCCTAGCTTAGCATAAAGACTGCTTGAGGAACACCTAGCCTGGCCTCTCTCGGAAAAGGCACCAAAATCCACCTACCAGCACCTTTTTTAAAGCTCGCTAATTAACAAGTTGTCTATAAAAATCAGTTTAAAAAAGACAATTTGCTAATATCTGTTACCTCCTGCAGCTTCATATTTTACACAACTCGAAGAACAGCGCCTGCATTCAGCTTGAACTCTGCTGAACCGTCAGTTGCAATGAATTTCCATCTGAATGTCCATCTGTATGCTCATTATGTTCCCACATTTTGCCAAAGCGCAGCTTCCTGGCAGAGCGCCAAGGAGGTTGATAGCTCAGCACGGAGGTGGAGTAGTTTGCCATATTTGAGTCAAATGATGACATGCTGAAAATGCTAAACATATGGATGGACAATGATGAAATGGATTATGCTGCAGGAGAGTTTGAGACGTTTAAATCTTTTAGTCTGTAAGCTGATGGCAAGCGCTGTCCTACATGAAAGGGAAACCTACAAACTACTTACAGCCACCTTACAATCGCAGGGTGTTGTCATAAAATGGATTTTGGTTGGAGTGTCACTTAGAAATACCCACATCCTGCCTACTTCTGCGTAACCCCCTGTACAAAGGGTGAGGTAGGTTAATTTTCTGTGTTAATTTACTAAAATAGAATTCACTATAATCAATGGGTTATTAAAATTAATGGATTAATATTTGACTTTCAAACAAGCCTCCTCAGATGAATATTTTCACAATTGTTAATTAGGCTAAAATGGAAGGAACAGAGCCTCCCATTTCAATCTGCCTTTCTCAGTAAACCAAAGGTTATCAGTCTGTATCAAACCTTTCTCCACTGACTGAAGCATTTTATCAAATATTGATGGGTGGTAGATTTACAGCAGTAAAGCCCACACAGCACAATACATCAAAGAAGAATTGGGTAAATTTAATTTTTGGTTTGATTTGCTTCTTCAATTTAAATCCCCCCATGTGTTCTGGATCAAAGTTAGACACCTCCCACAGTACATATTATGGCCTTAGGAATCACTCAGCAAACTAATTATGTTTAATCAAGATATGTGATACTTATGTCTTAATTGGTCCTCTGTGCCTGTTCCCATTAACCCATATACGTATTCCAAGCATTTTCCACCACGAGAAAGACAATTTGTTTTTACCCTCCTTCCAAATGCCTTTCATTTTTACTAGATGACACTGGTCTGATCTTGAATCACCACCAAGAAATGTTTGCACCAAAAAAAGAGAGAGGGAGGGGGTATTGAAACATGAATTTAATTTGATCCCCAGGTGCACAAAAACCCAAACTTGGTTTCTTCTGATGTGAAATTATGTTCCTGTTCTTTGCATGGAAATATTAATCACAGCACAGATTATTTGTATGGTTTCAAATGGACCTCTGTAATATAAGAAAGATATTTAATTGTAATAAATAATATATGAGTTTGAACATGTGTTTGAGAGATTCATTATGTGTTTGCGTTTAACAATTCCTCTTTCCAGGTTAAGAGCTGTAGTAATAGTTGTTACCCACATGGTGGTGTGATTGCCAAGTCTGATAGTTTTGATCAGATGCGATCAGAGCACTGACTTCTTTTACAGGATTTAATGCAAAAATTGGTGTGTCAAATATTGTCTGAGACAAAGTAATGCCGCACTCAAATTGTTACTGCAGGAGTAGAAAGGCTGTTCATGTTAATTGATTAAAGGCTTCTAGCAAGCTGTATCCCCAGTACAAACTTTATTTAGTTTGTTTGTGTAACTGATTGTACTAGTTCAGTCAATCAATCATCACAACATCCAGCTCTCAGCTCTCAGTCACATCTGTCAGCCACATGTTTACCGTCTGTTTGATTCTTTTTGGACAATTTAATTAGAAATGTGTTGAGCCTCCTGTGCTGACTCCTTTTCTTGCCATAAGTGTAACATGGTCACCAATGAAAGGAAGGTCAAATCTGCATTTCTGCTGAAAACAATCACCAACCAATTCTCTTACTTAAGGAGGAAACACAAACATTTTCTATCTACTTATATCAAAGTCAGTGTTTTCTCTTTTTTTGCCTCAGGCCTTTCCCCTTTATTTCTACTTTTGTAATTAAATAATCTTTTTCCACCTGATATGATTACGATCCCACTTATCTGTTAAGCTGCTTAGACTATGACAGGAAAAACAAGAGTGTGAGACACCTGGAGACATAAATCATCTAACTCCAATAATCAGGCCTCAGATGAATATGTATAAGACCTCTGGCACCTCTCAATCAGGTTACGAGGTTTCGAATAGCAGGAGCGAGTAACTCATTTGCATCAGTAACAGCAAGCATGTATGAGATGAGAGTCAGAAAGTTCAGCTGCTTCAGTTCACGGGTTATTTAGCAGTGGTGTGCCTGTGTGTATGCTCAATGATTGTGCACTGGGGGTGTTTTATGATCCTGCTGCTAGCTTAAATTTCTTGGTCCTTTTAGCCAATGATTGTTACCCAGAGGTACTTGCCAAGGAGGAGTCTGTGTGAAAAGATTGTGGGATAGCTCAACTAATTTTGATTTGTGTCATGCTGATCTTGGGTAGTTTTTTTTTTTTTTTTGTCATGATGAATCCCAAACTATGAGCTACAATAAGCTGATGATTGGTTGTTATGAATAGTTCAAAAGGAGGAGAGGGTGGAAACTGTAAAACTGTGAGTCATCGTTAGGACATCTGTCGGTAACATAATTTTTTTTCACTGTAAGCATCATAGAAACTAGAGATGTAGATGTTATATGAGTATTTTTAAGTTAAAAATGGCAGTTTAAAAAGTCCCCACATTATGTTTTTGCTCCAGACTAAATCAGCACTGGAGTCAGTGGGACAGTTGAAGGGTCCTCTTGTGGCTTTGAGGCAGAAAATCCAAAATAGCCATTTACCCTAGTTTAAAAACCGCTCTTTCTCCCAATGCCTCTCCAACAAAAGCTTTCCCACTTGTCAGAGCTGTGTGAAGCAGTGATGAAATGGCTTCAAATGTCAACTCGGCTAGCTACACGAATTGTTCTGAGAGCATGTGTATTTTAGATGTCCTGAGGTGTTTAAATTACACACCTGCAAGGCTTTCCACGGACTGACTCATTCCAATTTTGCACCTCTCCCCTCGTCTTTTGAACCTTTCCTGCCCTCTGTAGGGCCATACGCACTAGAAATAACCTCAATCACAGCCACAGTGGCTTTACTTCTTGGAAAGTTTGGTTCTGTTTACTCTGCTGCAACACATTCTGTTTGTTGTATTGTAATGAATATAAATATAAGCCAGAGCTCAATGCTTTCTGATTTTATTCAGAACATTTTGGTCCATTGCAAAACCCTCTTCACATGGAGGCAGATGAAAGCCGTAACTTATCTGGCATTCAGGATTTTCATGCTCCAGCAAACCTCCCACTAATTATTCTGGGTTCTTTTTTTTTTTTTTTTTAATAAACCTCTGCCTACAGTGCACCTTCCACGTAAAGCTGTGACTCCACAGGAGGAGCCTTGGGAGTTTAGTGAGAAAACAAATAGCAAGTCAAAGCCTGTAAATTGTGCTTTGTTGTTTTTCATCTCAACATGCACCGCAAGGTTATCCCACAATCGTCTTGTTTGTTGCTTGCTGGTTGTTGTTTTTTTTGTATTGACATCAATAGCAAACATCAGAACAGCACCATAGATTGGCTTTGAAGAATTCATTTAGATTGTTTTTCTGCTCGTGTTTTATTCTGTCTCGTGCCCCATGACGGTGCGGTTGAGTTTTTCAACATTACAAATGCATAGAGTTCAGGACAAGAATCCAAACAGCTGCAGAATAAAAGAGGGCCATCATCTTTCCAACACATAACTATCAGCACTTACTATATCAAGACCACTGACATTTGCATGTTGAGACTCTGTGAAGCCTGCTTTCATTTGCATTTTCATAAAGGGTGTCCACAGCACAATCAGACCTGAGTATAGCAGCATACATGAGTAGATGTGTGATGTGTGTACAGTATATTTCATGTGGACAGTCACGCCTCAAGCTCAGCATGTCTCCCCTTATCTTCTGTTAGGGAGTCATATGAAGAGTGTGGATCTTTTAACCATCTGTTGCTAGAATCTATACTATACTATACTTTTACTCTATAATCAGTCTAAAAAAAGTGTTCTGTGTGTCTGGAATACAAGCAGCATCCTGTCAGATGCTTTTTGTGAGATAAAATCTGAGATAATGAGACCAAGAAAAGGAGCCATTTAGAAAGATTAAGATTAGACCCATTAGGTTTTGGTTTCAGTTTTTTTTTTTTTTTTTTAAGACACCACTCAGCTTTTTAACTTAGTATGAAATAAAGTGACATCTGTGCACACGAACAAAGGAACTGTGTTTGATTTAATGTTCCTGTAGGACATACTGCTCTGTATAATCTGAAAGTGCTATATTCAGATATAATTGCAAAAGTGATATTGTGGAAAATTGTTATCTTAAAATAATGGCTAATTGCACTTAAGTGCATATTAATGACAGCTCTTAACTCATAAACATTTCTAATGATGTCTGGAGTAACATTGTCTCATCATCATTATGATTATATAGGAGGACATTTCAAAAGATCTCCTTTTTAATGGCTGTTAGTTTCCATCAAATAATGATGATAATAATAAAAATAATTGTCACAAAACATGCTTTTTGTTGATGATTAACACTGTTGTTTTTCAACTTTACTCTTAGTCTACGTGGCTTTGCTCAGTATGTGGGACTTCAGGACTTTTCTAAGGCTGTTTGATTTAAATACAGGCTTTAATGTGGCATAATGTCCGCAGAATATATTCCATCCAAGGCTCCATTCAAACTCTTGAAAGAGAAATACAGAAGAATGTCATATTCATGTTAATGTAACAACTTGGTGTCAGGTCAGTGCATAAAGTAGCTAAGGAGAATGAACACAGATTTTCTAAATATAACTGGGTAAGTATTTTATGCTGCCTGTTTCGCTGTCCTTTAATTAATAATTAAATTGTCTCTCAAGTATATTCATTCTTCACTGTGTCACATATCCTAATGAACAGCACAGATGATGCCTTTTTCTTTCTCTCACCTTCTAAAGGCTGACATTTGAACATGCTGCAGATTTAGCGTACTGCGCTGTGTTTGTCAAATGTCACAGACAGAGTGTGAAAAAGCTTTCAGTGGCTCAAGGCCAAACTGAAATACATTATTCATTCATTATCAAAGAAACTCTTTGTTCCTATTTTATCTCTTTAACCGCTTTAAATGACAGTAGATCGAAAGATGATTTGAATAAACTGTTTATTGAGTGACATACAACAACATAGATCTACTGTTACTCATATAAATACACATTCAGATAAAATGGACAAAAATCACAAATGAACATTTAGATAGAAGAGCATGTTATCATACACATAAACAAGCAACAAAGACGATGTACAGTCCTAGACATTCACCAGAATATCAATATGTACAACCGTTACATGTAAAATTCTTTATTTTTGCACAGATGACGAAAATCACTGTCTTAATTATATTTTTAAGCTCACAATGGCATATCTTTATGTGCTAAATAGACTTTGCTGACATAAGCATCCCTACATTTGCTAAAAGTATAAATCATTACACAATAAATCCTTTCAATTAAAGCAGACTAATGTTTTTACATCTGTATACATTCAGTCAAACAGATAGAGCTGTTGTGTGATTTTGTTTGTGACCATGACCCGCTGTAGAAAAACCTTGCAACCCCACTTTTGTGAGTCCGGGTTTTTTCAGTGTAAATTCACTTTTCGCTCAATCTGTCTGTCAGGGTGACACCACTCACACGAAATTTGGAGTGAAGATGATATGTTGCAACATTTCTGAGATTTTTATCCACTTGAGCTGCGGAAAACGTCAGTGGATAAAGTTCTTGCGCCTATTCAGCTGAAACAACAATAATCTAAGCGTAGCTGTCTTGTGGACCAGTGTTTCTTACAACAGGACCTGGTAAATCTGCCACAGTGGTGGAGGTGTGAAGGCGCGGCACTCTGTGGGACATTGTCAGGACGCTTGACACTTGACCCTTATCCTTTCCTTTTCCTCTCCTCCAGGACAAGAAGTGGTGGCACAGGTAAAACAGGAACTTGTTGTGCAATGAGGCGTAAATAAAAGGGTTGTAGCAGGTGGAGCTCATGGCGAACAGGTGACTCGACACCTGAATGATGTTCACGTAATTCTTCCCTAAAATGGAGTAGTCTGGGTCCAGGTCACGGATCAGATTCACCACCTGTAAAGTTAAACTACGTTATCCAAAACATTCATCCAATCACCATTATTTCAAGAATGAACAGTAAGAATTTGGTGTTTTAGATCAAGAGTTTGACATTTTGGGAAGCACATTTATTCACTCGCTTGAAATCTTAAATTACAGATTACTTTGCTGATTTTAAATTTTTGGTTCAAATTCATTTCAGGTCACGTGTGTCACACTGAGATGCTGAGTGGAGTTCCACTGCTAAAAGCTACAGATATGGTCAGTATAGTCATTTCAGTGTGAAGAGTATTTGCTTTCTCACAGAGAGTAAGGTGAAGCATATTTATTGACACTACCCTCATATCTGTGCTGTAATTATAAGTTACACTCAGCAGTAGTTATCTTAGCTTAGCACAAAGACTGGAAAGAGGGAAACAGTCAGTCTGGATGTTGTGACCAACTGTGACAAAATTCACCTCTAAAGCTCACGCATCAACACATTTTATCGTGTTAAGCTGTGTGTAAAAATGATACTTTGGGGTTTTACAGAGCGTACAGTTGGTTGTGAGCAACCTCACTTTGACTACAAGACTCCTTGAAGTCACTGTGCCGGCCAAGAAATAGACTGGCCATATCATCATAAAGAATATATAATTGCCTCATAGTTTTAATTGGTTGACTGATCAGGTTTTTGATACTGAATAAATCATGAAAAAGCTCTTGTAAAACATTACCTAAAGAGGCCAACATTGACCTGTTGCTTGCCAAATAGAGATCCTGCATTCATCTGTCCTGTCGTCAGATCTCATGGGTTATTTTGCTTATTTAGTTTTTTCTATCAGCCAGCGTCTATACCTGTCAGCTTGGGCAGATATTTATTAACAAGTTACCGGCATTTAACCACCGACAGCATATCTAAATAGTCAAAAATAAATATCGAAGGTTTTAGCAAATTTGTTTACCTTGATAGTGATGTGTTTTAAACTTTATTAAGGTAAGGCTCCCTTTTGCCAGTTAAAAATGTTAGTAACTCAGTGGTAAGATCAATGAGTAGTAGCCTGCCTGCATCAATGTATGAAAACGATGTTAATTTAATAACCTGATTATAAATAATTTATAAACTCTTTATAAGGTTAGTGTTATTGTGAAGTGTTACCACAGTTTCTAGTCTTTGTGCTAAGCTAGTCTCTTTAGCTGCTGGCTCCTGTGTTGATCATCTTATCTGTCTCTCAGCAAGAAAGCAATTCTGAAAATGCCCAATCATTTAACAACCTTTAAGAATTCATTTATTCATGTTTTCATGCTCCACTCATCTGTACCTGTAAAGGGAGCCATGAGAAGGCAAAACAGAGGACGGACACCAGCAGCAGGTAGAAGGTCTTCCTTCTCCGTCTGCTCCATGTGGCCCTTCCAGATCTCAGCTCTGGACACGCCATCAAGCCTGACGTGGTCCTCTTCTTCAGCTGATAGGATATAGCACAGTAGGAAACAGACACAGCAGACAGTGGGACAAAGTAGGAGAAGAAGAGAATGAAGCAGGAGTAGATGAGGCGGCCTCGCTCCTGGCCATCCCAAAACTCCTCACACACAGCCATCTGCAGCCCTGCAGCGCGCAGGTCCAGGTAGGCGGTGTGCAGTGCTGTAGGTGTGGATAAAGCCAGAGAAGACAGCCAGATCAGGGTCACCAGACCCCAGCAGAACTGGCACCCTGCTCTTTTGCGGATGGGATAAGCCACAACCACGTAACGATCCACAGCGATGGCCATGAGGGACAGGACGGCTGCAAAGACAGCTGCAGACTGCATGACGGTGACAAAATGACACATGTAGGGACCAAACACCCATCCGCGCTGGTCAAAAGCGTAGGATGCAGTCAGCGGGACGCAGAAGATGCACATGACCAGGTCGACGAGCGCCAGGTTGCTGATGAGGAAGTTTGTGGTGTTGTGTCTTTTCTTGTTGTGCCAGATGAGAAAGAGCAGCAGGAGGTTGCCGGAACAGGCGACCAGAACCACGGCAGAGTAGAGAGGGATGAAGACGAGCTTCAGGTCCAACAGGAGATCCAGGCCAGAAAAGGAAGGGGCTGAGAACGGGGAGGCTGCAAAGTGAAGGTGAGAGGAGTTGCAGCAGGAGGAGGAGATGGTGGAGGAAAAGTCGGACATGGATGGAGATGAAGAGGAGGCTGGAGTAAAGGGGTCCACCCTGGATAGATTCGATGACTTCTCCCAATCCATTGCTGCAGAAGCCAGAATGAATAACAAACCAGGGAGATCATTCTAAATAACCTGATGCATAATGTGATCATAATTGCCTACAAAGTCACATTGATATCATGATAAGATGGAGACTGAGGAGTCACATTTGGACAGACTACTTAGTGACCATCTTCAAAACTCTCCGTCAACCAGTCTCATTATAATTAAGTTCCCCTGACAATAATACAACATTTTGTATTTCCCCTTCACAATGTGCTTTTCCCCTCACATTTCTCTCTGCCTCTCCAAATCTTTGCCACATTTTTAGTTTGCACAATCAGCCAGCCGTCATCCATTCAATCCAATGTGAGCATCTTTTTGGCTCATATTCCTCTCTTGGCTGTTTCCATATACAGCAGAAATAACATCTTTAGAGTCTGATTCTCAATGGTTCTCACCCTGAACATCTGCTGAAACAGCTGTACATTAATCTACACTGACGTCAATGATCCAGTTATTGCTGAGCAATAAGAAATACTCATCATTCAATCAGATGTTATGCAAGAGTGTAAAAATGTGCACTCTTTTTTATTCCACATTTTTGAACAGATGCTTGGAAAAGCTATCTGTTTTTGTGCTTTGCTTCTTTCAAGAAAACTACATGACAACAATGGAGAGAATAAAAGCGCTTTAACGCCTCATCTCGTCTTGCAAATTTAAATGTGCAAGACGAGATGAAGATGATGTGAATAACTTCAAAGAGAATATGTTTGGGGCATTTTCTTTCCTGCAGTGTATCCTCGTTTGTCACTTTCATTCATGAAAAAAAATCTTTATCTACATTGTATCCGCATGAATAACAAACAGTATCTACAATCCTGTCAGATTAACAAAATGCCAAATATCATTTTCATCTATGAATCAAAAACCTTCTCTGGCCATATTACTTCCTGACCACAACATTTATCATAATGTTAATGCATTTCTGTCACCAAATAATCAGAATTGTCAAACAAAGACTGGTTAAATCATGTCCAACACAGATGATCAGAAAAAAGAATAGTTAGTTGTCTCATGTTGAATCAGGTCGTCGCCTCACTGGCCTGACCTGATCGGTGAGAAATTGTTCTGCACGTAATTCACATAAAGCTGCTTTTTGTTATAAATCCTAAGCCCTTAATACCCAAAAATACACCTCCATGTTATTATTAAATAACCATTTCTTCTCTGAGAAATAATCCAACACAAATTTATCAGAGTGGATGAATTTTTGAGAAAAGTAGATGTGAAAAGACAGAACACCTCTGAGAGATGTCACTTACGCATTACTTTAAATGCCTTCTTCAGTCCAGCACCTGTTTGTGTCCTCTGCCTGTAGAGTCCCACTGCTGCGCTGTCTTACTGCTTCATTGCAGTCCACTGTGCTTCAGAATAGAGAGGTTTGCTTTTTCTCTCTCTCTCACACGCCGAACACAGAACGTGTGCGCGTGAGTCACCTTCAGTACTGTAAAAAAACAAAAGAATGATTGCTTGGCTGGCAGCATCACCCCTGATGAACAATCTTTATAATCTCCCATGATAGTCCTCTTGGGGACTTTAATGCCTTACAGGTAATAAATAGTGAATTTATAATGACCTTGCTCTATTTATTGGTATTTTTATCTGCTATTGAATCACTATAATACACTTCTAATGTGTCTGAGGTTTTATATAGTCAATTTATAGTGATCCTAGCACAATTTATGATGTTATTTCTCCTTTATTGTCACTCGTGTTGGCTTAAATTTATCCTGTAGCAGACATCTCAGTTGAGCAGAAGAGCTGATTGTTATTACATGTATTAGAAGAGCAAAAGAATTATAATCCTCTATAGTCTGTGCCCCCATCTTCCCCAAATCAATATTAATGCTGAATGTCAAATTTCCAGCAGTAAGGT
The DNA here is from genome assembly GCF_042242105.1 of Pempheris klunzingeri. Lineage (NCBI taxonomy): Eukaryota > Metazoa > Chordata > Actinopteri > Acropomatiformes > Pempheridae > Pempheris > Pempheris klunzingeri. The sequence continues at coordinate 12,498,785 of NC_092024.1, read as the reverse complement.
TCTTCACAATGAGTTCACTTTTGGCCACAAGGGAGCAGAGGAGAAATTGAGCAATTAAGGGACAAACCATGATCTTTCATCAGCAGTACGCATCTTAAATATTCATAAAAATAAAACTAATTTAAAAATATAAACCCAAAAACCAGTCAGTGTCTTCTTGTGATTCATCAAGTGAGTATCTGCAAGTGGTAATGCAGGATAGAATTCGGGACTACTTGAGGGAAACAGAGCGTGTGAAGATAATGAAGATGTCTGAACTGGAGGACGAGTATCGGACTTTTGATAGTTCCAGATTTTTCTTGAAGGTGAGGAGGGATTACTTCTGGATGAATAAGGATATTATTTATCACTATAGGTATTTACATGAGTATCAGGCATTTTTCATATTAATAGCTGCTGCATGTTGTGAACTGTCATTTTGGCCATTTTTCCCCTATTACTGTTGTACTGTTGTTGTATTTTTTTATTCATTTTCCACCATACACATCTTTGTGCAAAACTTTACTGGCTTCACTGGTTTCCTCTATTGCACAGAAAAATTTTACTATTTACATTTTTATCACAACTGTCTATACTCGAATCTGGGTGTGATTTTTACTTGTGCCACATTTTCTGTCCATGTGCCAAAGGACGATTCTTTCCTTGGATGGATCTGGAAACTGATAAGGACAGGACCGTTAGTGTTACTGGATCATCTGGTCTGATTAACCCACACATGTTTGTGATACTCTAAAGAGTATGTGGGGCAGCCTGGCTCTTCACCTTCCCTCACACTGTGCCACTTATGGTGTGTCACATGCACCGTGGAGCAGGCAGCATCCTTATGCGTGTCCATCCACTTCACAATCATGTGTCTGCGTTTTCCTTAAAGGGCACTGGATGCTGAGCAAGGGCAGTCCTTCTTGGTCTACCTTTGAGTCCCACAAGCCCCAGTGTTCATGGAAAAAAGGAGTCTGGAAAGTACTGGGCTTGTGTGGAAGCTATCAACATTACTGTTGAGCAGGGGCCTCAGTTGGAAAGGTTTTCTGCCTTTGGTACCTGTCCCCTGTCCCTGCTGGTGGTGGTGAGGTCAGCCTAAGGTTACTTTCATTCATTTCCATTTGATGTTTTTTCCTGGTCTGTTTGTTGGTTTCAACTGAAGCCACTTCAGTGAATAACAGCTTTAAAATGAACAATTCCATCTGTGGTTTTACTGTCAAGATCAAATCTTTTCCAGAGTCCATTATCATAACTTGCAGGCAAGGGAATCAGTCCTAATCAGTCTGATTTATTGTATCTGAATTAAATCGAATGTCCTGATGAATATATAATTTATGCTTTTGGGAACTCTGTGAATGTAAATGAATAGATACAGAGATGTAACATGATTTATTGATTATTTTAGGTTGATTCTATTATATATTATAATTCAAAGTTGTTGTTTTTTTTTCTTTTTTTTACCAACATTTCGGGCTAAATGGTTGCTGATACTTTTCTTCTCAATGGATATCACAGCTGGATTTCACCTTCCAGAGGTGGAAATTACATTTTAATTGAGCACGGGCGCCAATCAAATGTTAATTTCCTGCCATTCTGAGCATTTTACTATTATCGGCCCCCCCAGCCCACCCTGTGATTTATCACCACACTGAGACCTCGAGAGTTGGCAAGCCACTGGCTTTTCTCACTGAAATAGTAATTATATTAAAACCACTTTATTATGTTGAGATAAATGACAGAATTTGTTCTCCAATTGAAGGATAAATGAGAACAAATACTGCTTTACTTGCATGCATTCAATTGATTTCGCACTTTCAGTTGTCTGGGTCCTTGATGATAGATAGCACACTAATCAGGAGGCTCCCAAAGATTTCTATTTCAAAGATCCCAACTGAAATTGATTCACATTAGAAAATGAAGTCATGGTTGCTGTTTTTCAAAAAAATTCCCAGATTAGAGCAGGATTTTGTGACATCATCATCATGAATTGGGATCCAATATGAAACTTAAATAAGTGTGATGTGAAAGCTTGAAACCTCCCATGCACCTCCTCGGCAGGAAACGTCTTTTTCTAGTAGTAAAACTTGTGAAATTAACATTGTTTGCATTGATTTTTCAGTGAGAAAGAACTCTGTAATTGAACTATTTCATAGAAAAAACTATAAACAGACATAAATTATCATTCCAAGCAGAATATTTTTATATGTATTTAAACATGTGACATTATAAACTTGTTTTACTGTTAACTGGGTGGTGCTTCCTGTGACTAGTAAATTAACTAGTCACAGGCGGAATGGCGCCAACTTTACAAGTTTCTCCACAGAGGAGAAACCTCCGACATCCCACCCCCCCTCTAGCTCTATCTCACACGCGTTTGTACTTCGATACTTGTGAGCAACCAACCTTTCACCATTAGAACTAAATCTATTACCCCAACTGTTACCTTAAACCAAACTATACATACAAAATCTCAAATTGGTCCTCACTATGACAGAAGTACAAGATCACACAGAGTTCTCCTTCGACTTGTTTTTATTGAAACGTGGGTAAAATTTCATATGTAAAATCAACATGGCAAAAATAAAGATGTTACAGAAATATGTTACAGTAGTTCCAGGAATCTATTCCTACTCTAGATGTCACAATAAAAAAAAACAGAAAAATAATGTCTCTGCAAGATAATACATTGCTTACGTCATAAGACTCTAATTTACAACAGGATACTGCATGTGGTCCTTCATTAACATTTACGTATGTATTTTAAAGCAGAGCTATTCTTATAACAGCAATAGTGATAGACAGTCTAGACCCAAAATCTTCTCCTACAGGACAAACAAGACTAATTTCAAATTCTTTATTATATATTTTTATGGTGTGATTTGGTCGAAGCGATGAATGGCAAGGACAAAACACGTGGGACTGGATAAGTACTTAACACTCAGTTGCTGGGGATACAGAGGATGATGACTGGCAGTAATTGCTTCTTTGACCGCTGTTGACAAAAGCTTTGGCCAAAATACTGCTAGGACATAATGCAGCTCAAAATGAGCATGAGAATAACAAGTCACCCCTCCTGAATGCAGACAAATTAGTTCTTCTTTCAGTGTTACTATTTTAACGCACTCATTTCTCCGGGCTGTGAGTGTCATCCTCCTCAGGGTTGTGTCTCTCTCCCTCTGTGTCTTCTTCGCTCTGTGTTTGGTTTGGTTCAGCTGCTTCCTTATTCTGCGGCGGCCTCAGGAGATATTCCAGCTCCTCTGCGCTGATGGCCACCTTCTCAGGAATCAGCCACCTTTTGAAGTGTTCAAGAGCACTGGGGAAGGGAGGTGCACAAATAGTCAGTCCGTATTAAGAAGAGCAGAGGTCGATTTCAAGCTGTTGTCAGGTCTCCCAGCTGGGAATTCTGTTGTCTAAAAGCACTAGAGTTCATTTAATTTGCTTTTCAAGAGTTTACAACAGGAAAAGATAACAACGGACTGGAGTTATTGCTGCAAGATCTCAAGTTAGAGCATATGATAGAATCGCTGTATGATGCAGTACATGCACATAATCCCTCCCCTCCATCCTACCTCTCGTCCATGTCACCGCCCTGGAAGAGCTCTGAGGTCTGAGCGTCGTGCAGAAATCTATCCCAGCATTCTTTCTTTGCTTGAGACAAAGAGCGCAACATGTCCCTGGAGGTCACATCACTGGACTGGCCCTTTAGTTTCTTCAGGCGGTTCTCTACAGTGAAATGTAGAGAAAGAAATACTATATTTTACACGTTAAATCGAAATTTTGAGTAGAGAGTCAGAGGTATGATCTGTGTCTCTCAATATACCATGCTTTATTGACATGTCTTTGGTTATTTTGCCATCATGTATCATCAAGAGGTTGTTTTCCCTCTCTTTATATACACTCCATCAATTAGTGTATTAGTCTAGGCTATAGGATTATTTTCTTTATTTATTCATCTGAGGATTATTGTCTCAATTAATTCATTAATCATTTAGTCCATAAAATGCCCATTAAAGATTTTCAGAGCCCAGGGTGGTGACAATATTTAGACACTAAAAAAACACTGATAAATGATAACTATTCAGTTTACTATTGATAAAAGACAAAGACAAACTGACAAAAGTTAAAATGATGGAACTTTTAAAAAAAAAAATTTTCTTGTTCTAATCGATCGGATAATCGATTAATGGACTAATCACTTCAGCTTTGAATGAGTCATAGCAATGAATCACCTTGAGACACTAAGTCTACAAAATAACCATTAGGAGTACAGAAGACAGGAAGAAATATTAAGTTTTATATTTGCAGGTTTTCCCTCAATATGTTGATCCCTAAAAAATTGCAATTTCATGAACTAAAACAATAATTAAAAATAACAGAGCATAGGGGCAGATGTGGCTTACCACCTGCGTGTTCCTGAGCGAACTGTGTCTTCTACATGTTTTTATCAATTAAGAGTGATTATGTTATCCTGTAAAAACAACTAATGTTCTTTTATCAACCTAATGTTTTGGGTGATTTATAACCAAGTCACATCACAGATTGATGGACAGATTGATGGAGCTGTAAACTTTTGGGGAACAAAGCATGTCATCCTGGAGAAGACTTGGATGGATTTTAAAATCCCATCATCCCTTTAATCTCCCATACAGTGTGATTAAGAAGGATGTATGATGGATGCCCTCATCATGTGGCATGAAAGAGGCAGGAGGGACGCCTGTACCTAAACTGGCTATGTAGATCTCAGAGTCCTCCATGGGCTCCCACTTGGCAGAAGAAGAACTGGTATTTGTCCCATTTGATTGTCCATTGACCTGCACTCCGACCTGTGCTGCTGGCTGGAATGAGTCTTTGAACTCCGTGTCTTCCTCCGGAGCTGCTTCAGCTCGCACCCCCGGCAGACCAGAGCAGATTTCAGACCACAGATCCCCGCTGGATCGGACCTCCTGACTGTCGAAGTCGTCAACCATTGTGGTGGACTGATCGACTGATTCTGAGCAGATGTCAACATCAAGGTTAGCATTAGCCCAGTTTGGTTTATGGTCTGGTTCTTTCAATACATTAAAACAGGAGTGTGAGATATTTAAATAACACACAGAAAGCGAAATTATTTGTGTTAATAGGAAAAGAACTGAGCTAAATTTACACCAAACACCATCACCATACTTTAGCTAAGTTGGTGTCCAACCTGCTGTATTGACTATAGTTATGCATTTCCTATATTCTTCACACGGTATTTTCATCATATTAAATTACAAATATGTCTTACCTGTGGGAAAATCACAATGGATGAACGGTTATTTCCTTTGATATATGGATTTAAAGATAGATCGTTAGCTAACTGTGTCCATGATCCACAATCTTTAGTAGGCGACAGCCCACTTCCTTATTTAGGGTCATATCATTGGACGTTGAAACCGCCCATCAAACTGTACTGAGCTGTGATTGGATGACAGCGGCAACGTGTTAGAGAGGCCGCATTTTATTGGCCGGTGGCTGTGATTCGCCGAGGAGGGGAGTCAGGAAGTTTGCCTTAGCTGGAAGGCACGGAGGGCTACGAAGGTAAACAAGTCCTGCTGACCGCTGTTGAAATGTTATATTCGCGAGCTTTGACTATTTGAATCATTCACGTTATTACTGACAGCTGTTCATGATATTATCTGTTTATAATGCGCCGCTAACTTGCTATTATAGCTGTTATCAGCTTGCTGGCTAACTGTCAAGTTCACTCCTATGTGTGAATATCTTTTTCTGCCACTCTCTTCAGTCTGCTCGGAATGACTGATAAACCTGTTACAAGTTACCAAAGCAGCCACCCATGACTGCTAAGTGTGTGTTACAGTTGTGTATCGTGTGTCGTGTGTTCGTGTCGCTGCAGGGAGACCCGCTGTGGGAGATGCGAGCAGCAGTGTTACGCCTGGCAGTAGTGGCAGTCCCCATGGGTGTGCTGCTGTCCCGGACCATGGCGTGGATGTCCAGCGGCAAAACACATCCGGAGCTCATCAGCAGGCTGAGGGGTAACTAGGGGGGCACATGTCAGGGACTTGATCCTTGATTTTACAAGGTCCTTGATTAAAAAACCTCAAGGTCCTCAAGCTGTGACATAATCCTGTTAACTAAACTAGAGTGATACTGTAGCATCCATCATTAACTTCACTCAGAATTGCAATTAAAAGGAAAATATATATGTGGATATATATATATATATATATATATATATATATATATATATATATATATATATGGTATTGTTTTGTTTGTTTATTGCATTCATCAGTTTTTCCCTTCACATTGAAAGGTTAGGGGAAACACAAATCACTGGGAAAACAGACTTTTACATTATTGGCTCCTCTTTTGCCCTCCAGATCATGGAGTGATCCACTCTGACCGAGTGTTTGGTGCCTTGCTGGCTACAGACAGAGGACACTACTCAAGAGACTATCCTTATGCAGACTCTCCTCAGTCCATAGGTATTCGTTACAGTCACTGTCAATACACGCAAACACACACCTATCAATATGGTAGCACAGTGAATACTCTGTGTTTTAGAGTAATGGCTCTGTTATGACTTTTTCTCGTCGCAGGCTACAGGGCAACCATCAGCGCACCACACATGGTGAGTAACAAACACTGAACTGTTTCGAGATGTGAGTCAATATCTTAAAGTAAACTATAACTCATTTACACTTAATGGGCTGACTGTTTTCCTCCGGGCCTGGTTTGACAGCATGCTCATGCTTTGGAGCTGTTAAGTGACAAACTAGCTGAAGGGGCGTCTGTCCTGGATGTGGGTTCAGGAAGTGGATATCTCACCGCCTGCTTTGCAAGGATGGTACATACAATTAACATAATTTGTGCCATACACTCATTACTGACTTTCACCTAAGTTGGCAGTTTATAACAGATAGCATTAGCTGTGTTTTTCTGCTATTTGTAGGCAGGACCCGCTGGTAGAGTGGTCGGCATTGAACACATCGATGAACTGGTTCAAATGTCAATAAGAAATGTGCAAGCTGACGACCCAGAACTTCTCACCTCTGGACGCATCAAACTTATAGGTGAGTAAGGATGCGTCAACACTGTGACTCTTTGAAATGTTGATGTGACACAGCTACAAGAGGCTATAAAAGTCATACCTACCTCTGTCCACAGTGGGAGATGGAAGGCTCGGCTTCCCAGACGGAGCACCGTATGATGCCATTCATGTTGGTGCAGCTGCAGCTACCGTTCCTACGGCTGTAAGGACACGTATGACTTACTGAAAATAGAGAGGTCCACAAGGAAGACAGGGCGAGTTGATGTGATAACACGTGACAGTTTATTCACTGTAGTGATAATTTTCTCAGGTGCTTTAAGCTGTGAGGGAACTGAAATTTCCTTTAACCAGATTTCATCTCATGTGAAATTTCTGTTCTCTGGCCTTTCTTTGTCGAAGCTCTTGGAGCAGCTGAAGCCTGGTGGGCGGTTGGTTCTCCCAGTGGGCCCCGACGGTGGCAGTCAGGTGCTGGAGCAGTACGATCGGCAGAGTGATGGCACCTTTCTTAAGAAAGCGTTGATGGGAGTTGTTTATGTCCCCCTGACTGACAAGACGCGCCAGTGGCCTGGGTATTGCACAAAAGACACAAACTAAAAACAATGAAAGAAAAACATTATTTTTTAACATTAGCTCCATCGGGTGCCTCAGTAATCTTCGGTGTGTTTTAGGCAGCCATGACTCACATCCACCTACTTCCTGTAGCTGGTCCTTGATGATATCCATGACCATCCTTCCTTCTCTCCCCAGAGGTGAGCTCTGACTGCAGTGTGGTTGCCCCTGCAGGAGGTGGCGTTGGTGCTGCATCTCCGGGGTCCCGTAACACTACCTGATGGTTTCACCGCCCTTCGGTCTTAAGGGCCACCTGCCCTGCTGGGTTGTCACCTAGCAACGCACAAGAAGGATCTCGCTCTGTTTGCCCGACCAGATTATCCTCCGGGAGTACTAAAACAGAAAGTGATTGAATGATTGACCACCGCTGGACTGATGACCTTACTCCCAGCATCCTTGGAGCCAGTTAGAGAGTGATAAGGACGGTAAAATAAGGTTGTCACAGTCTCATTTATGGGTAAGTCAACTTGAGGAGCTACAGTGTGTGTTCTAATGGGAGATCCAGATGAATTTGTGTGTAATCTTATGGAAATACTTTGGTAATGAATTCACTGACACTTAAAGTCAAACCCATGTACAAGCCAAGGAATTTAAATGAGTTAACTAAGTAATATATAGTTTGTGGTGCGATCACCCTCTTACCCGCTTCAGGTGCTGTGTGTGTAGGATCTGTCCTGTTTGACATTGTTACTGTAGAGCAGAGACATTGTGCCAAAAATTTATCAATTGAGGCACTTAATTTTTTGAAAATATAAAACAATTTAATTAAGTGTATACTTTTAAGATTTATTAATAAAAGCCACTAAATGGATACTTGATTGTTTTCATTTTTTGTCTGGAGAAGGAACATCATCATTATGTTTCAGATGCTTAATAAAAAAAACTAAGTATAAGATGTAATCTGTTACAAAATAATCCAAATTCCATCAATTTTTCATCAGCCTTTTAGGACATATCACACATCATTTTCTTAATGTGAATAATTTAAATAATTTTTCAGGAGAATTCAACAGACAGTACTTAAACCTGTACTTCTCACAAAAAGACAAATTATGATTATGACTTAATATGAATTTATTACTCTGCCATATCTAAATAGACCTTATGAACAGTTGGTGGCGATGATGCCCCGATGAGGAGGTGATTTGTCCTTGAAGACAAATGAAAGGAATAAAGAACCGTTTGAACTACACATTAGACTGATTGGACTGCATATTTACGTCATCACTGAGCGTCCTCGGCGAGAAGGACCCATGGAGACAAGCAACGAAAGGACCTTTAGCTAGAGAGAAATGCACGTGAGTGTGTCGGTGAGAGGTTTGAGGACATGTTATTTACTGTCTTTGTTGTCAGATCAAACCGAAGTCAACAAGCGCGTAACTTATAAAGTTAAACATCACTTTTGTTCGTGTCGCAGCGTTAATTCTCTGAAGCAGCGTCCTTTTCATTCTCCACGGCGGGACCTGAGCAGCGCGGCGATGGAGCAGGCGGCTGCCTCCACCGCAGCTCCTGAAGAGGCAAACACAACGAAACATGCACCAGAAACTGGAAAACGCAAAAGCGACGAGCCGGAGACAGGTAGGCGAGGGAAGAGGCGCAGGGGAGCGGGAGGGAAGAAGCTCCGGCCGGGGGAGAGATACATCCCTCCTCCGCAGAAGCGGAACCCGGGGGTCAGCTTCAGCCAGGAGCACTTCGACGAGACCTCCTACTACTTTGAAGGTGGCCTGCGGAAAGTGTATCCATATTTCTTTGACTTCAAAACTTACTGCAAAGGTCGATGGATTGGGAAGACCCTTCTGGAGGTATTCAGGAGTGAGTTCAGATCTGAATCCGTAGAGTATTACCAGAGGGCCGTCAGAGAGGGCCGAATCCGGCTGAACGACACACCTATGGAGGACCTGTCTGTGGTGCTCAGGGTCAGTGTCCCCAGTGCATATGTATGATTTTATGTGTGAGCTGCTGTGTCATGCTGCCTTGACAGGGTACAAGAAGAGGTGATGAGTTTCTGTTTTTCACTGTGGCAAAAGTTTTAATCTTCCTCCAACTATTCACACAGAATAACGACCACATGAGGAACACAGTGCACCGCCACGAGCCCCCTGTCATCGGCCGTCCCCTGGAGGTCCTGGTGGATGATGGCGAAGTGCTTGTGGTGGACAAGCCCGCCTCCATCCCAGTCCACCCCTGCGGCCGCTTCCGGCACAACACAGTGATCTTCATCTTGGGGAAGGAGCGGGGCATCTCTGAGCTCCACACGGTCCACAGACTAGACAGGCTCACCTCTGGAGTGCTGCTGTTCGCCAGGACTCTGGAGGCGTCACAGAAACTGGACCAGCTGGTGCGAGACAGACAGGTGCGTTGAATGAAGTTTTCGTATGTCAGTGAGTTTAGACAGTAGTTGCAGTAAGAATTGGTGTTACCGCAGACTTTTTCCATTATGCATCAGTGTCAAAGTGTCAGTTGTCAAAGCGGTGCTTTACCTTTGCGCTTTCTAACAGCTTGAAAAAGAGTATGTGTGCCGAGTAGAGGGGGAGTTTCCAGAGGGTGAGCAGATCTGCGAGGAGCCCATCCTGGTCGTTTCCTTTAAAATCGGCCTCTGCAGAGTAGACCCAAAGGGAAAACCGTGCAGAACCGTCTTCCAGAGGCTTAGCTTTAATGGAGAAACCAGCGTGGTCCGGTGTCTACCCCTGACCGGCCGCACACACCAGATCAGGGTCCACCTCCAGTACCTGGGCTTCCCCATCCTCAATGATCCCATCTATGGGTCCTCAGCCTGGGGTCCTCACAGGGGGAAGGGGGGACTGGTGGGAAAAAGTAATGAGGAGCTGCTGAAGGCTCTGGTAGAGGAACACCGCTCTCAGGAAAGCCTTCACTTGTTAGATATCCCTGATGATGGGATTGGGATTGAACAGGAGGCCGAGAAAACCGAGACACCTGAGAAAGTGGATAAATTAGACGTCGGCTCTGAACCTAACCAACATGGAGAACGTCATCAGACACAGACTGATGCGCAGGAGCCGACGGGTTGTTGTTCAAGCAGCGAGACAGTCAGTCAAGGCTGCACAGACCCAAACGCTAACGATACCTCGCTCAAACCTCAGCCAACCAAAGCAAACGGAGATGAGCCAGAAGCAACCGACTCGACTCACAAAACTCCTGCTGGAACCACAGACCACCTGTGCAGTGAGTGCCAGCTAGTACGACCGGATCCTACAGAGAAGGAGCTCATCATGTATCTCCACGCTTTGCGCTACAAAGGACCTGATTTTGAATATTCCACACGTTTACCCGACTGGGCCAAAGAGGACTGGGTGGAGGCTGATTAGAGCTGACCCGATGAACACTGCTCATGACTTTGCATTTTTTCCTAGACATTTGAAAGTATGAGCAGGAATCCTTTTTAGATGTTTTGGTTTTGTTTTGGTCTGAGGTTTTAATTTGGCTTTGATTTATTTCTTCTGATAATTATTCAATAACTTATCTGAAGATGGTATAAAATGCCGCAAAATATGTTTTTAGCATGTGTTCTCTCCACTTTTACTTTGACGACTGTTTTAATGTCAACAATACACTTTTAATTTCATTCTTTTTAAGCCTGTTTTCTGTGTGTCACTCCGACAGCAAGACTTGAAATAAATTCCACGCCAGTCTGCAGGAAAATAAACGTTTTATTTTAGTTTTGTGAAAAATTAACAACATTGACACCTGTACATGGTAGTGGTGGTGACCTCTTTAATGCCTTCTGTTTGTAGAAAGCCTGTGATTCGCCTCTAAGGCAGGTTATTCTGCTGAGTGATATTAAAGTGAAGGCTCGCTGGAGAATTGTGAGTCTACAGTCAAGACGTCAAAAGCAAACACTTCTTTTAAAGAGAAGCTTGAAAATAACGCTGCTCGTAGGCACATTTGACACAAGTCTCTTCTTGTCCAGGGCTGAACCACCATCACAGCACCTCCAACACCTCATTTTACATACTTAATATATTAAGGACCATAGACACATCTCTTAATTTTACTCTTTTAGGACACGCCAATTGCACAAAACACACAGTTTCCTTTGTATCGGGATAAGAAACAACCCGTTGAAAGACATTTGGCACATGCTGTTCATGTCATAAATACTGTTATTTGACTTATTGAGACAAAATTAGCTGATTTCATCTGTGGGATAAAGGCTTTCTGTTCCTCACTTATTCTGTTGGACTTTCTCTTAACGGTGCGGTGGTATGTGAAGACACAGCTGCTTCTTAAGAAATAAATTGCTTAAGTATACTGTACACTGACATCCATTAGTGCTGGAATTGTATGCACCTTAATTGGCCAACACTGTATAAACCCACATTTAGTGTTTTATCTGTATTTAAAAAAAAAAAAAACATGTTGCCCGTAAGTAAACATTATTTTTTGGCACTGACACTTGAATAAACAGCATGACTTTAAATTTGACAGCGGAACATTAAATGCAAACAAGCCATGACACTACAAATGACACATTACTAACTGTAGGTTCCTGCTTTTTTTACGCAACGGTCACAAAGGACATACTGTACACATCATCGCCACCAACTGAGCGTTGTTAAGTGACAGCTGTTAAATACGCAATGCAGCTCTTTCTGTAAATCTCACACGGGTCGTTTTGTATTCATAAGTCCATGAATGTATATGGCTCATTTCATTAAGGTCAATACCAGTATGGAGGAAGGTCTGTGTAGATGTTAAAAAGTTTCCAGGCACAAAATAAATACTGCAGCAGCGAGTGCAGTGCTTGATGATTTTTGCGTCGACTGCCTTTAGTCTGTCTCCTAAAGTGTGACACTGGTGCAAAGTTGTGGCTGAAAAGAAAGCTCCATCTCATGTCGTCTTCTGCCGAGCTGAAGAAGTCGTGCTTTGATTTGAGCCTCTCTGTGACAAACACTCTTACAACTATAGCAGCAACATTAGACAAACATGCTGTCACATGTTACATTTGCAGTTGGCTTATGTTTCCTTTGAGTATTATACAAAAGTAACAGTGTATGCTCCTGTATTCTCTTCAGTGATTCTTTTTTTTTCTAATAGATTCAGAACAATTAATGCACAGTGTTTGCAAAGATTCCTTCAGCTTTGCTCAACATGTATCCTCCCGTTTCCCGTCTCTCTTTATCCACACGTCTGGCAGGTCTGGCTTACTGTTGGGTAAGATGACAACTTCTTCACTCTGACTGGTGCGCCCCTTGTTACAAGTCTCATAAACTGTTTCTTTCAGTGAGAGGCGAAGCGTATCTCTCTTCCCGTTTAGATGTCCTGGTTGTAACTGAACCTCGTCTTCTTCATTTTGCTGCGTGTTGGAAGGCCCCGGCTCGATGTCACTCAGGCATGTTTCATTAGAGTCCTCCAGGCCCTCGCAGGAGCTCTGAGACTGGGAGGAGAGGCGTCCTTTATTGCAGTGACGATGAGGATGGAGGCTCTCCTCTGCGGTTTGTTCTTCTTTGCAGAGAGACGGTTGGTCTATGGTCTCCAGAGTGTGGCTGATGATGGTCTCATCTATGCTGGAAGATGAGGAGAAGGACGTATTGCTCCAGTGCGTCATCCCATCTGGCTGACTTCTGCAGGTTTTACACAGCAGTTTGTCTTTAGCTGCCTCTTGTGCCAGGTCTACAGCGCGCAGGGTGTTTTCTTTGTAGGGAGACGAAGTCTGGAGAGCAGGAGGTGGTTGACATATCTTATGTTGACGACCACACGTCTCCTCACTGTCTCCATCCATGCTGTTCCTGCCCACATCTTTCCCACAATACTCGATCTCATCAGAGAGCACGGAAGGCCGGTTGGACAGCTTGCTGGTACAGGTGCTGTTTTCAAAGCTGTCGCTCAGTCGGTAGGCCAGCGGCTGCAGCTCATACTGCTCCGGCCCTCGTCCTCTGCCGCCTCCTCCTCCTGCCTGTTTCTGCCTCTGCTGACGCTGGTGGTTAGGGTAGAGGCAGCCACCTGTTTCTTTTTCGTAACTCCTCCTCACTCTAGATCTACCAAAGGCACCGTTAGCAGCCGAGGATGACGAGGAACCGTTCTCTGCTGCCGAGCAAGAGGAGGGTGCGGCATCGGCGTGATCTGAAAAACACGGCAGCGTGATCCTCCCACAGTTTTTCTGGGGTCCAAAGAAGCAGCAGAGGGACTGGAAAAAGAAGGTAGCAAATCCACACGCTACACATTTCACCAAAAAGAGGAAGATCCCCAGTTTTCTGAACAGCAAGGCCGTGGCAGGCAACATGATGATCCCCATGGAGAAAAATGCACCAGAAACTATTGCTACAGGGCATCCCATCCTTTTAGTGGAATGTGCTACTTTCCCGATTTTGTCTGAGTGAGGAGCCAAGCTGTAGGATATGCAGTAATTGGCAATGAAGTCAACAGACAGCCCTGCTGCTGATGATATAAACAGAGCCTCGATGCCACTCAGCTGCCACTCAAGAAGAACAAGGAGGCCAATGGTGACAAAAACACTGCCTCCTACAGCTGCAGTCCCATATATGCTCAGCGGGATATTCCAGGTGGTTAAGAGAAGCAAGGCAAACGTGAGAGCTACTGAGAAGCCAGCTACTACCAGAGTCTCTGAGCTTAAAGACTGCTGTAGGTCAAAAAGAGACAGATGGCTGATGAACCAGCCATTCTCCAGCCCTCGTGGTGCTCCTGATATTTCTCTCGTAAACCATGTTAGGATTTCTCTGTAGAAAAGACTGGTTTTGCTGAAGTTGAAGCTGTGAAGGTATGTGGTTTTGAATGCCAAAACAAGGGCAGCAACTCTGCCATCTGGCTGGAAGTACAGGCCTCCGCTGTGGGCCAGATGGCCCTCAGCATACCTCTCCGCCAACATCATACTGAGGCAGTTCTCAAAAACACTGGGAGGGTAGGGGAAGGGGATGTCATTACAGCAAAAATGGAGGGAGTGATCACTCTCTGAGCACTGTCTGAAAGATACCCAGTGTATCAGCTGCTCTACGAGACAGATATTATCTGTCATAATGTCTTTATCCTCAGGAGATGGAGGGGAATAAAAGCTCTGGTTCTGAACCCGTCCACATAAGTCCCTCAACCAAACCTGAGCATCTGGCTGGCTCATGTTGAAGTCTGGGTCAAGAACCAAAGAGCCATTGCTCGTGGGGTTAAAGTGATCCCCGTTGTCAGTTGGTTTGACACCCCAAACAAGCATTAAGGTAACGGGTTTATCCTCTCCGTTCCTTTGTCTCTCAAACATAAACATGTGGCGATACTCGGTGTCGTATCTTTCAAACGGGTGACTGGAGCGGAACAGCTGGGTGACCCTGCTGTCTAAGGTGGGCAGCTTCATGCCCGGGTCAATGCAGGACATGTAGGTGCCCCCAGCAGCGAGCACTGCAAACCAGCACACCCAGATGTACCTGAACTTTACCACTCCACAAGGCAGGATTTTCTTAAATAATAAATTTGAAGTGTCACTGAGACCTCTTTTTAATTCTCTCAGCTTCTGCCCGAGAGTGAAGAGGCATCTCTTGCGTGAGCTTGTGTCCCAGAAGCCGCCAGTGTTTTTGGAGCAGCACGGTTTCCACCCCTGTACTGCTACAGATGCAGAGGACGCTTCTGTGTAGCGCTCACGCAAGATGAAAGAGCACGGCAGCCACACCAGTGCCAAGATAGAGCTGATGAAAGAGGCAGTTCCTAGATAAACAGAGAAACATCTGATTGCCGTGATGCTGCTGAGATAACCAGAGAAAAATGCAGCACTGGAGGTCAACCCCGACGCTAAAATCAAATAGCCAACTTCCTGCAAAGCTCTGTTTACTCTCTTCTCCAGGGAGGCTGAGGGATTCTGCGATAGCTGCAGATTCCAGAAATCTGCAAAGATGAAAACCTGATTGGAGCAGCTTCCCATGAGAATAAGAGCGGCTGAGAGGTTGACCAGGGGGAAGAATGTCAGACGAAATGCTACTTTGTAGAAGAAATAGGAGGTCAGGAGGGAGCCTGTGATTGCTATTACAGATAATGCTACTATGAAGAGGGAGTGGAGATAAAGAGCCATAGTGAAAAGAAGAGACACGACAGCGAGGACAGGGTAGACTGAATCTCTCGCCAGGTAATACTTGAACAGCGTCTGCTTGATGCCAAAATCCATGCCAGTGATCGTCGTGTTGTTGTAGGTAAGATCCCTGCCTTCAAGACTGTTCATGTACATCTCCATCATGTGTTCTCCTTTGTCGACGGGTAAGAACAGAAGGCTGTACTTCAGTGTAGGGATTTGGTATTCAACAGTCTGCGGGCCAAGGAAGTCTTTATCAACCAGGAAGTGCAGGATTTGGAACACCACACGGGATTGTTTACAGCGCGATGGGACAGAGGAACAGCTGCCGTGTTTGGGTCTCTCAGCACAGGCTTCCACTAGTTGTCCGTCATGATAGTACGGAGCACATTTCCGGAGAAGTTTCAGAGACTCAGACACCTGGAGTGAGAGGGAGAAAATTGGAAGAAAAAAAAAGCTTCAGACACTAAAACATATTCAGCATTGGTCCTGAGTTGTGTTAGAATAAAGTAAATAAGAAATAAATGATGTCACCCACTTTCCCTTAACCTGCATCATTAACCTCAACTCACTCAGTTAGTTTGTAGAAATAGTTTGACATTTTTGGAAATATACTGATTAGGTTTGTGACATAAAGTTAGATCGATTCCACTCTCATACCTGTAAGACTATTCGCTATTTTACACGAAGTTATGGGCCTGACTATTGCTTGGTTGGGACCAGTTGCCAAGAAACCAGTGGAGACTCCCAAGAAGCCTCTGCTCCCAGCCAAGAAATAGTCCTGCACACAGGCACCCATACAACATGAAATTGTCCTTTATTATTGTATGGATTAAACAGAGTGGACACATAATAATTAAAGTCCTCGAAGCTCTTAGGGATTAACACTATAACCTGATGTTGTGACTTTGCGTAGTCCAAATCGTACTTTTGTGCTAAGTTTGTTTTTTCTTTAACAAAATGCACCATTGGCGGTTCACAAGCTTTACAGTTCAAGAAGGCCTATTGCAATGCACTGTTTACTAAAACCTTGTTTTTACAAAAACAGCTTCAGTAGTAATTTGTTTGTATTGTTTGAAATGAGAAGAAAGCTCCAGCACCTGGTGTGAGGTGAGGCTGAGGCAGCAGGAGGCATTAGTGAGGACAGCCAAGTAGTTCCCCAGAGACCAGCTCGGACAGCAGCCGCTTCTGGACGGTCCCTCAGCCTCCCCCCTCACATGCTGCTGGCACAAATCCTGGAACTGAGCCTGGGAGCGAATCTGTATCAGACGGGGGAGGTGACACTTTTGAACACATGCCCAGCTTTAAAACAAATTCACATAAAAATGAATTAATTTCAGATGAGGTAGCACACATAAAGTGGCGTTTTTAATTTTAGCAGAGCATTTAAACGTGGGATATGGTCAAGGAGTTGGAGAGAAAGAGAGGAAAATGATGACTAAAGAGATGATGACAAAAGGCAGAGGAGCAAATGTCAGATTGGAGGGCTTAATAGATCAGAGCGAACCCTGGATTGTTCCATCTCGCACATGGCATGGATGGCCTTCAGACTCCAGAGACTGGCCGAGTTTTCTGATCGAAACACCAACTGAGCCAAACGCTGGCCTGCATGGAGTGAGACAGATGGATTCAACATACACGAACATGATGACCAGCAGTGATTCATCCTTTTGCTGGCACGAGATGTTTAGAATGGCTGAACTGCTGCATGAATCCAGAAAGGTAAAACCAAGCTAGAAGCAAGTGTCATATCCTGCTGTCTGTGCTGAATACAAATTAGGCTTCATAAAATGAAAACCACAAGGCTTGGAATTGCTAATAAAGCGATTTAAGGAGCTTTCTGTGTATTTATAAGGCAAACAGACGCATAGTCTTTGATCTCCCAGCACACCATTTCAAAGTAGGCCTTAAAGAAGAAAATCTGGAATAACCAGCTCAAGGAAATGCAAGCGGTTCTCTTTGAAGCCACACTAAAAGCTATTATTCACATCTTCTTACTATCTCAATATTTTTGTGAATTTGCATTAACCAATAAGCTGTCACTGTTGTTTTTATGCTGTATTGTGGAGTGATGATTACTCCCTAACAGGCTGCAGGGCTTTGCCTTCAACAATATTTACATAAATGGTAGTAGCTCCACTGCTGAATAGGCATGTATTAGCCCACATTCACATTGTTTAAATAATATTTCCATTTCGCTGTCTGCTCTGCTGAGTATGCTGGAGCCAGCAGTGTGGTAACGTTACTATAACCAGGATTTATTTATCATCAGTGAATTAAGAGTTTATTGACAGGGCAAACTGATCCGGAGGACACACCTGGAGCATCACAGAGGAAGGCGTCTGGAGATGAGTCTCTAGCCAGCATCCTCTTGATGCGAAGTCTAGAGGCATCCTGGCTGTGGCCGCTGTCTGCACCAGCAGCATCACCAAACCTGGCGCAGACAGGTACACACACATATGCACTCAGTAAACACACAAGTTAATGTAACAAACTCAAAAATCAAACAAGTGAATCATTTTAAACTAGCCTTCAATGTTTTTTGGCCACTGAGGGGCAGTGCAACAAACTGTCAACACAATATCTTCACTTTATAAAGTTGTTATGGTGAACGTGTTGGCAAAGAGCTTATTTACACATCCAGCAGACATGGAGCATCATTAGCATTCATTTGTAGTCGCGTTTCTGGCCTCCTCACCAAACCTAACTTTTATTTTCCACTTTTCTCTACTAACCCCTGAGGGAAATATCTGGCTCTTTGGCTGCTAAATGCTTCACTTCATTCAGCGGCTTTTTGCTAAAAACAACACCGATAGGAGCGGTGGGAGTAAATCAAAAATAAACTATGAACTAAAAGATGATGATGAGCTGAGGGAGAAGTCGGGTGAAAATTCTCAGTGAGTTCATCATTATGAACTCATAATACATAGTCACTTGTTAAAAAAAGGATTAAATAATAATAATGTATTAGTTTATGGTACATAAATGTAAATATTCTAGAAAATGTATATATATTTCTATTCTTATGTTTAATTTGCTTTTATTTCTATTTATTATTATTATCATTTATTTCTAATGTTTTCTATTGCCTGTGTTCAAGTAAGAGATACAGTTATTAGTTCTAGCGACAATTTAGCAACAAATCCCACGGATACAACCACACAACCCTATACACACACACACACCATGAGGTGATGACCATTGTAAAGCAGTCCCCTCGTGTAGAGAGCCTGCACTCTACTGAAAGTCTCTGCTGACCTTTTACTGAACTGCTGTGGTAATGGAGACAGAGTTTTCCCCGGGCCAGTGTTCTCCTGTAGCTCAGACAAGCTGGACTGGCGAACTCCGATGTACGTTCCTCGTGGCTCAAAGCCCTGAAGAGAGAGCCCATCAATGCACTGCAGCAGATCACTGAATGAATCAGCATCACAAGTACCTTATAATGTTGTACGAAATACCACAAAAAAACATCTTGAACTAGCTTGTTTGGTAGATGAGTGTTTGATCTTAAAAGAAAGGCTCTCACAATCCTTGTGTAACCCAAATTATATTCTATTGTTATGTAAATCATTTTATATCTTTCATTAATTATGCATTGTTGTGGTTAATATGATGAATTTTCAGAATAATGTCCCAATCATTGTTTATCCTGTGAGCATGCATCTCAACGGTGAGAAGATGTGTTTAATTAAGATGACAGCGAGCGTGATCTAATTCAGAGCGGTTCATTGAATTGGAGAGGAGATTGATGTAAATGGATACGGTTGAGATCATGAGTCTTTAGGGGAAACAGTCATCAACACTCTGCTTTGGGTGGTGGGGGAGGTCTGTATTGTAGACTTGACAGAAAGGGTGACAGCAGAGTTACACGTGCTGCACCAAAGGAGACCTCGGTATTGTCAGTATGTGTTAGGGACTCACCAGCAGCGGGTCGGAGAAGTCGGGCAGTGGGCCAATGAGGAGCCCAGCCAGTGAGCATACCAGCAGCAGCACGGCACAACCCAGCAACACTGCTAACGGGTAGTCCACTATCACCTGGGAATAACTGCAGAATAGAAAACCACAGAAGTTGAAGCCACTAGTGACACAGAGTAAAACATTATTATGGTGATCAGGAAAAGTGTGACATGCAATACCTCTGGGTTTTGATGTGAAAATTGGTTTCAGTGCTTACTTTCTAAGGATGCAGTAGAGTCCTCCATCCCTGTGAATAATTGAAAACATCATTATAATAAGGATGCAACATAAATTTGAGAAGGACGCAGCACAGAATAGTAAAAACACAAGTTTAGAGGTGCTGGTAGGTGTATTTTTAACCTTTGGACAGAGCCATGCAAGCTGTTTCCCCCTGATTCCAGTCTTAATGCTAAGCTAAGCTAAGCTAACCGGCTGCTGACATCATCTTTATTCAAATTTGAGTGCGTCATCAATCTTCTCATTTTGCTCACCTGCAGAAACCGAATGAGTGTATTCCCCAAAATGTCCACCTTTAAACGCACCTTATTGTCACCACGTGTCGCTGCATCGGTTTCTGTGTCCCGCTTTCATTCGACCCATGCAGCCAATGACACCTCACGGCGTCGTGACGGGACGTCTGATGGGCAGAGCTACAGCTATGTCCCACTTTCACCACTACACCTCCTTCAGCATGAGGACCTGTTTTATTTGAATGGCAGTCGTGGCAGATGTTTGATTTGATTGGCCCATAATGGCTGCAGTGGGGACATTTTCGTGGCTGTAGTGAATCGTAGGCCCCAGCTTGAAGACCCTGAGGGACCTGAAGGGCGAAAAAGAGGAAAGAAAATCCATAGATAGAATATAACTCCCCCCAAAATTGTGTATATTTTCCTCTACTTCTAGAGGATTCAATTATCATTCAAGCTGCCTCTGCCTCTCAAATCCTGGATCTATTTCTAACCTTTTTTGAGACATTCTGACTATTTTTAATGGGTCCCCAAATACCTATCCTAAACAGCACACACAGCGCTCAGGCATACTTGGTGATAAAGCTGGCAGGAGGAAGAAGGTCTGCCGAGGCTGCTGCAGCTGTCACATAGCTCCCCTTCAGACTGGATGATTGTCAGTTGGGCCTCGGCTGAGCACTCGCTGTCAGGAGGGCACAGAGACACTGCCGGGATCTCACTGAGGAGAGGGAGAGACAGACGTGGGGAGAGAAAGATGGGCGAAGGGGTGTGAAAAGAAAAAGAGAAGAGAAGGAAAATACGGTTGCAGGAGAGGAGAAGTGATTGACAGATGAGATGCAGAGAAGCGACGACGCTCTTTTAAATTGGAGGTTCAAAAGTTCAGTGAAACAGCGCAAATATGCAGGAGGCAATGTTTGTAAAAGTTATGCATAACAGTCTATCTCCTCCACCACACACTGATTGACATCTTAGTTTTCTTGACTGCATTCTTTGCTTGGCTTCAGCTGATGTTCGGAGAATTGAGCAGACCAGGAGAGCTAATGAGGTAAGGAATGGATTTCTGGGTAACACACTGTGGCAACTGGAGGTAAAGAGGCCCAATTAAAAAAGAAAGGAGGAGGGGGGGAAGGAGGACAGAGGAGGAGGAGGGTGAGTGAGACGGTTTTCACATCATGTCACAGACCCCATTATGAGAGAGGCAGGCGGCTATCCATGAGACTGACTGATGACTCATGGGTAATGGCAGCAGTCAGGGGGGCCGTGGAGTGACGTGTGTAATGACTCTCCTCTCTTAAGTAATGTGATGTATTCCTTTCTCACATCTACAGTATGTGATGCAAGTTCACCTGATGAAATTCTGTAAAGACATTCATGGTTTCCAGTAGATGAGTCGTAGGTTATCCCTTGACTTTTTATCTATCATCATCACCAGGTCAAAAATAATTTCTAACACTCTGGCTTATGATCACATATGTGCAAAACTGATGACATTCCCATCGCCGTCACCTGTGCTTTGTGCTTAGTGCTAATTAACAAGTGTTAGCATGATAACACACTAAACTAAGATGGTGAACATGGTAAACATCACATCTGCTAAACATCACCATGCTATCACTGTCACTGTGAGAACATTAGCATGCTGACATTAACAAATGCAGCCTCACAGAGGCGCTAGCATGGCTACTAATTCCTAATCAAGTCTTAAATCCGGTGCACTGTGTCAAAAGCCATTAAACCTTTCAAGTTTTCAAAGATATCAAGTGTCTAGAATTTTCCATTTGATGGCATGGTGCAGCCATAAAAAGATGGGGTCTTGGGTTTGAATGTTTCACTCAGTGTAACATTATATAGTTTCAAGTAAGAGCTGGGACAGAACATACTGTATACTGTATCCAATATTGTCTGCCAACATAAATAAAACAGTGATTTTTTTTCTACGTTAAGCCTAAAGTGGGAGGCTGTGCTGAATGTTGAGCTGTTAAATCTGACCACAGTGTTGCTCCTCAGATAGGATCAATTATTTTAGTTTTATTGATCCCATATCCAGAATTTTAATACCAAGAAGTCTTTAATTCTTGTGATGTTCAAGCTACAGTAAATAGACTGTTGTAATTCAATGCTGTAATTGTATCTGAGTAGAGGGACCATGAGGTCTGTGTAGTCTGCCACATGCTTGTTTTTCCACAGTAGACTGGATGCAACCGCACTTCCTGTACTGTCACCAACAGCAACGGGGTAAGTCAACACAGCCTAAATGACCTCACACAGTTTTATTTGCATCCCATAATAAGGTGCACAGATGACAAGTAGTCTGTTGAATTGGTGGTGTACAGTAGCTGAGGGATTATGGAGGAGCTTCATAAGGAACTGAGCCTCAGTATTTTGTCTTTGTGTTACAATGAAAACTGTCATATGATCTAAACAGTAAATGGCCAACAGCTCCTAGTAACATAGCATATGTTTGGCATCTAGTTTGGCTTATTTAGGCGCTGGAGTTAGTGAGTAAATGCACTCATAAAAAGTCAACACTGTCAACTAAAAGCACTATTTCTATAGTCAGAGCATGATAGACTCCATCCACCCAGAAATCCATGCAGGTTTAAATATATGCTACATTATTAGTCTGTACTATGGACTTCCTCACTTCAAGGTTCAGGATAAAGAGTATTTAAGCCTATTTAAGCCTATTGCTCTTCTTTGATGGGTTTTCACAGGGCACACACACACAAGGAACAATTTGTGGACCTCATCAATATTTCAGTGGATGAATACAAAAATACATCCAGGAAGGTGTCACCGAGCTGCTCCCCACACCAGGGAAGACAAAAAAAAAAGCTGACATCAGAAAGGTAATATAAGAGTGGCTCTTCTTTCATTTTACAAACAGTCAGGTTCCAGTTTATTAGGGAGCTAAAATAATGCAGTCTAATACAGCGGCCATGACCTGCAGCCATGAATAGACAAAATATTAGGAAAACCTTGAAGTGTAAAATCTTATAAATCAACAGCACCACAAACTACAGAGTTGAACAACCCTTAAAAACATTTCAGTCAAAATCTGAGCATTGCAACCTTCACAATGAAACCCTCCGAGCTGCTTCAGTTTCAGCGAACTAATAACCACTGAGTGTCACACTGTAAAATGACAAGTGAAAGTCCCTCCTTGAAAATCTAAGAAAAGGTACATAAGTATTATCAGCAAAAATGTGCTTTAAATATCAACAGAAGAAACGGTCAATGCAAACAAAATGGCCCCTATGGGTGTTGTACAATTAGAAATGATATTATTAGGTAATTCGAACTGATGCACAGCTGTGTATGTAGCATCTTACTGTTTTAGATGGTCAAAGTGGTGCTAAATTGAACTATTTTACTGTTCTATATGTTAGTAAGTTGTGTATCAGAATATTTTTATTTCCCTCTAACTGGTCAAAACTGGTTACGTAAATTAAACTGAGTTAAATCAGGTAATCACTAAATATCTATCAGGCTAAGGTCAGCTCTTACTATTCATCCCTCTGCCACTCTCCCTCTCTCCAGCACATCTCTTTCATCAACTCTCTGGATGCCAGTCAGTGTCACGTCCTCAGACATCTCCTAAACTGTCAATCACACACACACACACACACACACATACACACGAAAAAAGGACAAAAAATTGCAGGTGCACGTAGGAGGCAAACTGTTAACCTTCCTAAAAAGAGAGCTGGTAGAAGAAGAGAAACCAAGAGAGGGTCCTCTGCGGAGAGATAAAAATGTAGCCTGTTGCTGAGCTAAAGGATGGCAGGCCTCAGCTGCTTCATCTGTCATGCCTGAAGCCCTTTGGCCATTTTTCTATGCAGCAGAGTGAGTGACAGGGAGACATCAGTGACCCGGAGAGCTGCTCTGACCAAAGCAGGAGGGTGATGACACTGAACAGATCGTACAGAAGTCAACTAGAGTATAACTGTGTGGGGGTGTGCGTGTGTGTGTGAGTGTGAGTGTGTGTGTTGCCCTGATTTGTGTTACTACAGTATATCTGTCAAAAGCAAAAGAAAATACAAGCATAAACACACGATGATAAATTAAAGTAGGCACTGAAGTCATTGCTCTTCCCTGTCTTCCTCATACATCCTCATAAATCCTAATACACACAGTGATCTTGTAGATAGATGTAGAAGTCCTGATATTTCACCTGTAAATGCTGAGATTACCAAATATAAATTCTTAAAAGTAAGTTGACAACAGCACAACAGAAATCGGGGCTTGCTGTAATCATGATGAAGTAACAGTTATGATAGTGTGATGGAAAAATGACAGCAGCAGAAATCATATCCTATACATAACACTATTGTCCACAGCTGGATTGAACAATACTCACACCGGCCACAGGAGGGTAAAACACATCCACGTCTATTACTGTGAATGTCATTTATTTTTTCCCACACAGCAAGCTACAGAGAAATCCACAGATGAGGGGAAAAAAAAAACAACAACCCACCTTTGACAAGCCTCCTGAATTTCCCTTTCATCTGTGGGAGAATCATCCATCACTATCGCATCCGTGCTCTCTCCTATGATCGAGCAGGCGTCCATCTCCCTCCTGATCCGCCCTTAAAACTCAATTTGGACGAGAAATGGCAATCATGAATTTCCTGTTATTTTGAATTAACCAACAGTCCCCAGCTGCCCGGACTGAGTCCACGAGGATCCGGGCTTGTTTCTGGGACTGCTACTACGGAGCAGCACCGGGGCTGTTTGGGTTAATCTGCCCCGAGCTGCGCGCTGATTGGCGGAGCCGCGGTGATGCTGAGGACTCTGCCTGGTCGCTGTCCAACCGGCCTCGGTGCTGGAGCACAAAGTGGCGGATAGTATGCATCAGTGCCTGATTAATTGGCTCAGGGACTGTAGCTACAGCTGCTGTTTAATGTGCGTTATGATGCCTCGCAGACAATGGTGCCGTGTTCACTTAAAGTAATCACTTGTGTGGGACCTCCAGCTGCTGGTCACCACGGCTCTGAGCGCTGGACTACAGGAGTATTAGTCCTGTCAGGAGTGATGAGGTGAACTCAGGTAAACGCTCTCATCCTCGATTTCCTTCATTTAAATCTATACCAAAGAATAAGGAGGAGGCTGAGATTCAATAGAAAAAAGAGCTAGATAAGGTGGTTTTAGTGGCAAGTGTGCATATTTATGGAAATTAAGGCCTAAAAGAATGTAAAACCCCTTTATATAAAGTCCCTTGACCTTTTACGTTTTGGTTGCATTACAGTAATATAAAAGAAGCATTTAAATGCTGCAGATGAATGATGATAATGACATATATAGTGTAACACCCTTTATGAAGGGTTTATTAGTTGTAATAAATCTTTACAGATCTTTATAGATCAGTTACAAGATATAACAAGAATAAGGGTAAGAATATTAGTAAGATTAGATGGCTTTTAGAAGGAAAACTATTGCATTTATTAAAGGTTTAACAACATTATCGCTACAATATTACCAAATAGAAATCAGATTTTTCACAAACCCAAAAGCTGTTTTCATTAAAAGCTTATAACTGAAACTTTAAATTAGTTAATCTACAGCCAATTACAATTTACAAACTCTCTGGTGCCTTAGTAGACAACTGTTGTCTAGTAATTCATTATGCTATTATCATTTTTGTCTTATATTTTATGGCTACAGTCAATACATAGTGAAGTATTTCCCCTTGAAATGTGATGGAGTGGAATTACAAAGAGGGAAACAAGGAAATATCAAGTAATATCTGAAAATCCTCCTTAATCAGTGCACTGTTACTTCCCTCTGTCTCAGATGAATTATCTTCTTATATATTGTCTTTAGTATTCAGCCTACATCACTTTTATAGTGACTTGAAGTGGCCAAAAAAGTAGCTTTACCATTTCCCAAGAGACAGTTGGGGTAAAATAAGTTTTGGTGGATTTGGTGTTCCAGCTTGGCGATGAAGAGTAGTGAGTGGAGAAGAACAAAATAGGAAGAAAGGAATAGAGTATAACTTTGGGCTATCTATGAAAAGCAGTGAGTGCGAGCCAAAGCAGACCAACTCAAAGGAAAAGAGAAACTGTGACACAGCAGACCAGCGTGACTCGCCGCTAATGAGGCGACCGCTGGTCTGGCTCTGGTTATAAATATGAATCATGGCGCTGGGCCCTCGTGTCTGAGGGGCCACCTTGGGAAAAAAAAAAGGAAATGATTTATTGGAACAAAGGCAAAGATTCGGAAAAAGGAGGGTGTGAGGAGATACAAGTCCTGTTTCATGGTTTTAATCAGAATCAGAGGAGGGGGATCTCTTTATATACATCTGAATAATGTAGCCTAGTTAATATCTGTTTGTGCTTCCATGAGTCATGATGTTTCAAACTGATTCATACATAGTAAAATGGATTGATTAAGTGTCTCACTTGACTGATTCACAGGGTAGATGATTGGTAAATGCTTCATCCTTCATGTTCAAAGGATGCAGTTCAAAGCTCCAAAAGCCAGTAAGTGAACCTTTGAGTTCAGACTTTCTTTACGCGTGTTTTTGTCCAACAAAGCCCTGCTGTGTTGGTGGTTGGCATGGAGCTCAGTGAACAGCCTGTGTTGCAGCTGACACGGCTAATGCCTTGCTGACTTCAGACACTGATTAACTTACACTGTTTAGCTGCTCAGCCTGCCTCACACACACACACACACACACAAATACACACACACACATGGGTTCCCAAAGCCTGACAGGCACGTACTGAATGCCAGGCACACATATAATAATAATAATAAGAGGCTGGAGAGAGGGGGCTTGGCTTCTGACCGGTGATGAGGTGACAGCCATGGTAATTTCCTGTGGCAGATCCCTGTGTAGTGAGTAGTGATGCGAAGGGAAACGCTTCATTACAGCCTCAGCACCGCCTCAAGATCTGTGACACAAACACATTTGGATAAATAAGTATGCAACAGGAAATGCACCGTAAAAAAGACTGTGTGGAAACACAGAGCAGAGTTAAATGTTAGTGTGCTGTTTCTGAACAGTCATAGATTCATTTCTGGCAGTGATTGTTTGTGAGTGAAGACAAACAGGTGTTTTGCTGCCACCTGTTGGACAGATTGTGAAGGTGATCGCAGAACTCCACCTCCTTCCATCGGGCTTTAAATAATAATATAAAAAAAATACAGGAGCACACTGCCTCAAGTTTTATGTTGAGCGACATCACAACACAACCATTATCTTATGGTTTGAATCCAATTAATCAGCAAACTCATTAAAATACTTTATTTATTTTTGGAATCAAAATTTAAGTTCTAATGTAAACTTTTTTGTGTGTGTGTGACACAAATCATGTAGTTAGTTATTCGGCCTCTTCATTTCTTCACATGCTACAGGCGCAGTGTCTGATTGCTGTTGTTAAATCAGCTGTGGAAAGCGCTTTAACACGCAGATTGAGTGACAACATGAGGTCGAGCTCTCCTGCAAAGTTGTTCAGCGGGTGTAAAGTTACGAGCGGACAGGACACACCTCTAGAGGGAGTTCCCGGGGAGGTGGAAACAAGGAGCTGATCACTTCTCCTGGAGAAAAGTCAGGAGCCCTTTCACTTGGAGCGAGCGGTCGTCCGAGCCTGCGGCCGTGCGTCTTTTCTGCAGCAGTAGCCGTGCCAGGAGAGGAAAATGCCCGGGATGGGCAACTCTTTACGCGCGGCTGCCCTCCTGGCTTTCGTGGTTCTTTCTATCCTCGTGTCACTCTTGATTAGCAGCGTGCAGCAGTTTGGAGCAAGAATATCTCACTTTTCCAACTCAACTGTTGCTGTTGATGAGGGGGAGCTTGCGTCGCTCCGCGGGGCGTTGATTTACCAACTGAACGAGAGGCGCAAAGAAATTATTCCGCTGCTTATACCCAATGATGATGATGATGATGATGAAAACGGACTATCCGGGGAAAGTCGCCCTTATTTCCAACATCACCAAGCACCAGACTCGACTCTGGATTACAGTCTGTGGAATGAAATTTCAGATGGCTCCAGGAAAGCGCATATGGATGAAATGGGCTGTGATTCTCTGGTGGACATGCGGGCTGTGGAAATTCTCGGGTCTGGATACACCAAACTGGTTGTCAAAGTTAATCTGGCCGGGGGTCAGGCCGTGGCGTTAAAACTCGTCAACGAGCAGGGGATAGACATGGCGAAGTGTTTGGAGGATTTTAAGAACCCTCAAGGCTGCCGTGAGCTCGTTTCTTACAAGCTGAAGAAAGAAATGGTCCTGTTGCAGAGGCTGCAGCATCCAAATGTCATAAAGGTGAAGCGCTTTCTCGTCTACCTTGTGTGCACACATTCAAGGAGTTATACGCTAAAAAAAAATTAAGGTTACTGTCCAAAAGCAGCATTACAGGTGGTAGTTGTTATTGCATGACATTAAAAGCAACTGCACACTATTGAACACTGTAAATACTGCTGGAAAATTATTAAGATTTTCCATAATCCATGTGCCACTGCTCACATTTTCCTTTGTCTGACACACAACTGAAGTGGATGAAAGGCCTCATTGGCTCAGCAGGACCTTCCCATGTAATTAAATTAAATTCACTGACCCTCCCCTGACCTTTGGGTCCAGTTTGGCAGACGCAGACAATGTGCCTCTGTCCTCTCTACTATCCCTGGTTACATCTGAAACCCCCAGCGCTTATTCACTCAAACCATTACAGCCCAATTTAAAACTAGTTTGAGCTAAACTGAAGGGTTTGCTTCTCACATCCAGCAGTCGTGTGTGTCTGTGTGTGTCCAGCAGCTCCATCCGTTAAATTCAGCAGCGTACAGGGTGCATTCCCCTGTACGCTAATGTGATTTTACTATAACAAGTCTGTGCTGCAGAGAGCCGGGTTGGCAGAACATCATGTCCTCTCAATTTACCCCAGCATTCAGAAGTTTTGCACACTTCAGTCTGTTGCTTTCTCTGATTTCTGCAGAGTTGAAATGCTGCGACTAACCACAGTTATTCTCCACTCCGCAGCTCAAAGGTCACTGTGCAGGAGATGCAGGAGGACGAGGGGGAGAGGCAGGAAGAGTCACAGTAATCCTGGAGCAGGGGAGTCCTCTCCAGATGATCCAGCTGCTCCAGAGTCCCTGGGAGGACAGATTCAGGGTAAGCACGTCATTTGCCGCTTTCAGCTGTCCACACTCTGTCGTTTATCCTTTACACTGCACTACACACTGGGAGGATGCGAGAGAATCTCTCCTACACACACGTTCCACGTAACGCGTGTGCAAGCCCTCGCTCTTCTTGGCAGGAGAGACGAAAGTTGAAAAATGAGGGAGCGGGACATTTGAAACTCCTGGCGGTCCGACATCTGTCCCTCTGTGTATTTGATCAGACCGTGGTTGGAATGGAGATGGGTCCTGAAGTTAATCCACTGCAGGCTAGGAATGTCATCTCACACACACACACACACACACACACACACACACACTGGTTAAGTCAACCCCCATCACAGGTATGCTCACAGTGGGAGTCAACAGAGGCTGAATTTACACTCCAGGGATCCAAGCTCGTGTGTGTGTGTGTGTGTGTGTGTTCGCGCATGGATGTGTTTGAAAGAGAAAGAATGGGTGTGTGTGTGTGTGTGTGTGTGTGTGGAGGGGTCAGAGCATGCATGCTTTGTTTTGGGATTAGCAAAAGTAACATCACAGTCTGCAAGTATCATCTCAACTGTGGGCCCCATTTTGCTGCATCACCCAAATAGCCGTTCATAATACCCCCCTCGAGCTGCTCGGCCCCTTTCAGCTACGCTGCATCTGCGCAGGCTACAGTAATCCAGGGGTGTTTGGTTTCACCCAGCCCTGTTATTACAGTGCTTCGATCCCACCAAGTGACGTCCAGGAGACTCTGAGCATTACCTAACACTGAAGCTATGTTTGTAGTGTGACAGAATCATTTCATGCTCTGTCAGTGCATGGCTAATGCCTTTATTTTGCCTTTAGTAGCCTACTTATTTTCTCTTTCTGTTTTATAATAGGACTTAAAGAGCACTATAAAAACAGTCTCAGGAAATGGCTTGCAAGTGTGGTCGGTGAAAAGTCTTAAAAGAAGATAACACTGCTTCAGAACGTTTTTATGTTTTACCAGTTTTAGCCATATAATGAAACTTGATTACATGCCCAATGTGTGACTTTATCGTGAAAAGAAAACAAGCCAGATTTAAGCTTGGCCACCAAGAATTTTCTGGTTGTGCCAACATTTTTTAAAGGCTTTTATTTGACAAAAAGTGGCAGACGTTGGAAGGAAACATGTAATCCTCCAATTAAAACAACTTTACACTTTAAACACATTAGTGATAAATCTGACTTTTTACAATATATGAAACTAAACAGCTAGTCATATAGTTGAGGGCTGAAATGTTTGTGCATTTAATTGATTATTTAATCAACAGAAAATCATTTTCTAAGAAAAAATCAGTGATTCCTGGTTTTCTAATTACATTTTTTTTGCTGGTTTTCTTTGTCTTCTGTAATAGTAAAGACAAAACAAGGTGTCTGAATGGGGATGCTGTGATGCATTTTATTTATTATTTATTCTATGGCCCAAAAGATTAAAATAGCCCTCAGATGAAATGATAATGAAAATAACTGTTAGTTGCAGCCCATATTTGATGTATAAAACGTAAACCCAAGGTGATATCTTTAAAATTGTGCTTTTTCTTTCTGTCCAAAATGACAAAATTCTAAATATTGTATTTAAAATGATATAAAAACAGTAACAAATGAGCAAATTCTCACATCAGAGAGCTGGAGGCCGTTTTGCCCAGAAGTACATTTTCTGTTGACTAACAGACTAGTTGTTTCACTTCAAGTAGCAAAGTTTTTGTAGGACAACATTTTCTCTTTGCCCTCAAACAATGAGCCATCAATCTGGCTGATCAGGTTTTGGCATGTCTGATCTGCTCCTAGGTGTGTCTGGACCTGGTCAGGCTCCTGCACTTCCTCTCCCAGTCTCCTCTGGGCTCCGTGGCTCTGCTGGACTTCCAGCCCCGGCAGTTTGTCACCGTGTCCGGCGAGCTGAAGCTCACAGACCTGGATGACGCCAGTGCCGAGGAGACCTCCTGTCAGACGGATGCAGACTGCACTCTCCAGTTTCCGCACAGAAATTTCACTCTTCCCTGCTCGGCCCGGGGAGTGTGTGAGGGCTTGAGTGAGAAGAGGAACATTTACAACGCCTACAGGTAAGAAAAGCGACATTTTTACTGCATTATAGACATGTGATGGATGTATGGAGCAGCAGCTACATGGATGATTGCTTAAATATAGGCCCTGCTGGCTGACACCTAAAATATTGTTGATGGTAACAAAAGACAGCTGGAAATTTGTGGTTTGATGGAGGAGGTGGAATGAATAAATTGGTAGCTCCAGTGGAAAAAAGGAATCTTTTTTTGTTTAAAAAAAAAAAAACCTTCACATTTTTGACAGCTTTATGGACTGTGTTTGTTTTAACACCAGTGTGTGACAAGTCATGTTCTGTGGGAACTATGTGATGGGGCATGTCAGGCTTTCTGTCTATTGGAATCAGTTGTCTTTGCTTTGCCCCAGGTATTTTTTCACCTACCTACTGCCTCACCAGGCCCCACCCGGCCTCACACACCTGGTAGACCACATCATGAACTCCACAGGTGAGGACGAGAGATGTCTTGACATGACATGACAGGACGTTAACTATTGAAGATCAGGAATCAAATCATTCCATAATTGTGTTCGTGCAATGGCACGCCACGGTCTAAGTGCTTCTTTTAATGAGCTCGACAAGATGCTTCATGACATGTAACACGGTAATGACTACAACTTGTTATCTGTTGAGATCACACTGCTGGGATTAGCCAAGAGAGCATGAGGAGGGGAAAAAAAACAAATCATCCATATTGGATGAACATGACTTTATGCATGTACTCAGTTACATCTTTTATCAGATTTAATGCATTGTGTGTGTCCAGGGGAGCTGAAAGCTGACATCAATCAAACGCTGGAGGCCTTTGAACACATCCTCCTCCTCTACAAGTCTGGCCTGCACCTGGACAACCTGCCTCCATCAATAACCAGAGGTAAGAGCTTGTGGAATGAAGGCTGCTTCTTATAAAGTACAGTGGGCCCTCTTGTACACCTTTTTTTTTTCTTTCCTCTTCTTTTCTTGGAGAGAACACTTGGCTTTTTTGATGCCCTTTTAGAGAAAACTCAGACAGTCAACACCTCTGTTTTCATTTTGTCTCTTTAAACAAAAAATGAAGGGGCGTGTTTCTCCCACTCAGGCTGTTTTGACAGCTTTATTAGGCAGCTGGAATGAGAGGACTAGACCAACAAAGTGGGATTAATCCTGCATGTCTCTGGCTCAGAGAGCACAGTCAGCATTCATTTAAAAACAATGCTGGGATTACACCAACTTATTATTTACATAAGAAATGTTCTATTAAGGTCTTTAGACTTTTTAGATAGTCATATAGAAACCTCTGTGCAAACTTGTCCAACTTTTTTTTTTAAACTCCTAATTAATGTTTGCTTTTCACAATAATTGAATTAAGTAAGTTTTAGTCTCACTTTTGCATTCTTTGAGTATAAGCTCTTACAGTCCTGAAAGCTCGCTTCCACTCACTCCACTGCAGGCCCCTCACCCTCCCGTCGTTCCTCTCAGCTCTATGAAATATTAATAACAGAATGACTGGCTGCGTTCCTGTGGCGAGATTTTCCGTCCCCCAGATGCTGGACTGTTTATATAGCAGCGCTTTGTGAATTTAATCACAGATTGAGGGTAAAGAGGCCTGGGCGCTGAGGCTGACACCAGGAGGGAATGTTTTAGCTTAACAAGGAGGTGCCATGAGTCAATCCTGCTGCTGCTAACGGTGTGTGATAAGACTTTAAAAATTGTGTGCATATTAACCACAGAGGTAGTTTCTGGGTGGAGGAAAAGCCTGGTAACATTTTTAATCTAGTTTAGTTTCAATGCATATGAACATATGTCTATGAACTCAACTAGGTTGAATTATTTTCTTGCCAATAGTTAGATGAGCAGATCTATACCACACCAGCTCATACAGTAGGCAAGCTATCACATCGTGTTGTAGCTTGTCATATCCCACAGACTGGAAAAATAAAATTGGATTCAGAGAGAGTCGGACTTTGACGGTTATTTTTCCACAGTTGAAATACCGGTTTGGGTGAAGCGCTAATTAATTTTCTTGCAGAGAATTAGATGAGATGATTGCACTCTCACAGTTTCTGTCCAGTTAATTCACGTATATAACTAGCAGCCAGTCAGCTTAGCCGAGTAAATTTGCTTGGAAAAAGGGGGAAACAGCTTGTCTGGCTCTGTCCGAAGGTTACGCCACTTTAGAAGGAAGTTAATGGTCCAAGAAATAGCCTAGTACACGATTCCACCGTAAAATTATGAATTTCTCATTTACGCTTTGGTTTTTGTACAGATTACACAAATGAAATACAATTATCATATACTATGAGTTTTAGAGGTGCTGGTAAATAGATTTTTTTAGCATTAAACAGAGTCAGGCTAACTGTTTTTGAAGTCTTGCTATGCTATGCTATGCTATGCTATGCTATGCTATGCTATGCTAACCGCTCACAGACGTGAGAGTGGCATCAATCCTCTCATCTAAGTGTTGCTTTAAAAGATTAAACAGCCAGAAGAGAAAAACAAAAAGTAAAAGATTGTGCAATTGTGTATTAAAACACACATCTGCTCATTAATATGCCTCCGCACAGAGGAAAAAAAACAATGTAGCCAAAGACACAAGTTAGCTTGATAAAAGAAGCCAAATGGCAACACAGCATAATAACCTGTGTCTCTATGTGTGTGTGTGTGTGTGTGTGAGAAAGACATCATCAAGTCTTAATTTGAAATTGCTGACAGATGGAGATAAACTGGTAATGTGGACGTAACTTTTCCACCGCTGAGATCATTTGTGATTTGATGGAGGCGGCCAGAGTCTGGTGAAGTTACTTAAAAACGGCTGTTAAAACGACGAATTTAGGAGCAGACAGAGACAAAGAGTGAGTTCATTTAGGTCCTGAGCGCTGTCATGAAATGTGTTTGATATTCTCTATGTTGATATGTGAGGAAGGCTGTTTTACCCATCCTTCATCTGAAACATAAAGAGCTTATATTCATATGTCTCTGTCCTGCAACAGCTGAGGCCTAGATCCCCAACAGGCCTCATTTTTCTTCTCCCATGAGAAGGATCCTCGAAACACTCCTTCTCCTTGTTCCTTTTTCTCAGACCCAGAAGGCAGATCCTCGTGTCTTTTTCCTCTTAACAATAGACCCACACACACACCGGCTCCTGCCATTTAGGAAGGTTAACAGTTTGTAACAGTGTGCCTCCTCCGTACGGACTCACAGACTAGGCTTTTGTCCTTTTCTCGTGTGTGTGTGTGTGTGTGTGTGTGTGTGTGTGCAGGCAGGCACATGTGTGCATGCTTCTTTCTCATGGCTCTTGCTAATGTGTAGCAGATGATTTAAGGCCAGATCCACAAGACGTCTGACTGAAAGAGTTATGATGATGAATGTAACGCAAGTGTTGGGCAGGAGGAAGGTGAAGTGATTTTTCAGAGCTGAGCAACAGTTTGTAAAATTGTATCAAATGGCGATTGTTTTAGACGTGAGAGATTTAGAAAGTTCTGGGTTCGCATTAACACGTGTAACCAAGAAAAAGAATGTGTTTGTCACTGCTAACATAAACAGTCAATTAATTGATTAGCAGAAGATTGGCAGAAAAATAATCAGCAAAAATGCAAAGGATATTGTGGCCACAGCTTCTCATTTGTGAGGATTTGCTGCTTTTCTTTTAGGCTTTAAATATCTAAATTAAATATTTTGGGGTTTTGGACTGTTGGTCAGAAAAACAAAAACAAGTGATTTGAAGATGCCATCTTGGACTCTTGCCAACTTGGAAAGTCTGCGTTTGAAAGATTGTGATTTTTTTTCGCTATTTTCTGACATTTCACAGACCCAATGATTAAGAAAGCATTTGGCAGATTAATGGACAATGGCAATAATTAATACAGCCCCATTTGTCATAAAACTGACAGCAAATGTTAAAAGAATAATCTAAAGGTTCATGTTAACGTTACGTGGTCTCTTGTGAACATGGACATGCGTCAGATATGGAAAAATGTTTTATAGGAACACTTTTTGGTGCATTTCTGGGCTGTTAGATGTTCAAAAACATAATTTATTCTATTTTTCTTTATTTCCTACACATTTTACACTTTCACAGGACACACAAGTCTTTGTAAATGACTACTACTACAGAACCTTTCTTTGTTAAACATGCTTGCACCAGTCGCAATCCCTCTGCTGCCAGCAAGCGGCCACTAAACATTATAATCAATGTCAACCAGCTGAATATAAGTTAACCATATTAGGAATCCATTTGAGACATTAAGAGCTCTGTATTTGCATAACTCGCATGCTATATCTTCACTGTCAACCATGTTCTATATTCCCCTCATTCACTGCTGCACGGTATCTATTTGCCCTCTTGGGATCATTAAACTTTCATTAAACTTTCATCTCGTCCTGAGAAAGTGCTTCAACATCTTTCACTAGCCTCATGTACTGAAGTGACATCTCCTCTTCTGTGGTTAGATTACACCGTGATGCGAGGTATGGGGACCTCTGGGAATGTGGAGTACCGCTGCTGGCCGTCCTACAGCCAGCAGGGCTGCATGCTGTCGGTCCACAGCGCCAGAGAGGCAGCGTACATCTGTAACTCCCATTCTCAGTGCAACAGCTTCATTCTGACAGGAAAGACGACGTGGACGGGTTAGTAAAGCCACTAATAGGCTCTTCCTTTATCTCTGGTCTGGAAATGTGTCATATGTTATTTATTTTTTTATCACATTGCTAATTTTGTATGCGTTTTTCTCTCTCACTTTAGCCTGGCATAAAACAGATTGCATAAATTGAGCTAGCCTCGTGCGCATTTACTCAAATTGCTCTATAATAAGCGCATATAATTACCCAGTAAATCATGTCTGCCACATGAGTAAGACTGCTGAGCAAACATACTCAGCCACTACTCCTTTAATCTTTTGAAGCTTTTAAATGTTGAAATGTATACAGTTATTAGGCATATCAAGTCAAAACATGTTACTTTACTGATGTTGCAGATGTGTTTAACATGGCTCTTTTCCTCTTCTTTTTTTTCTTTTTTTTTTTTTTTCCCCCGTGCTGTGCAGGTCGCCTCCTGGCCTCTTTCAGAAGCAGCTTCAGTCATCTGGTGCCTGACGGAACATCAGAGGTGTATGTGAAAAAAGCCAAAGCCCCTGAAGCGTCTGTGGTGTGATGAGAGGAGCGAACAGAACAATCCTGTTTCAGGGACTGATGTGAAGTAAAGCAAAATGTTGCGCTTAAGATGGGAACTGTGTCCTCCTCGTGAACGTGTTGAACGCAGCTCGGCCCTGTGGATTTGCAGGAGGAGCGTAGAGGTTGGGCGGAGGAGGAGGCGTTTGAAGTGAGGCAAGTGAATGTGATGTATTTATAGGGCTTCTGCTCAGTGACTGTTTGATCTGCCTGCCAGCTCACTGCCTCTGCCAACCACTATTTAAAGGGATTTCCCTTCAGGTACAATTAAGGGGGGAGAGCCTTGTGCTCTCTGCATGTTTTTTTTTTTTTCTACCTTGCCTTTATTTGGCATGTCTGTTGGCTTTCGTTGTGAGGCTGGGTCCCCGTAGTAGGATTTTTAAGCCAAAGAGGTAATAAGAACAGCCGCTGCAGCTCAGCGTTTGAAGCCTGAGGACGAGAAAAGAAAACAAGCTCTTATACAAATACGCTTTGATGTTAATGCGCTGAGGTTGCGGCTGTATTTTTCATGGTTCTTTGGCTTAGCTGCGCTGTGGTATGAGATGGCAACAACCATGTAAGCATTTACACATCAACAATGAGCAAAGATGATTAAAACCATTCCAGAGCAGAGTCTGTTTTTACATACTTTTGTAAACTTAGTTTATAGTGCTTAGTTCATTAATATTTATATGATCGAATGAAATGTAATTGTTCTTACATGATTGTGCATTATAGCTTACGTGCACCTTGTGGGTGAAACTTTTATTTTCAATGAAAAATTATTCACTTTTTTATGCTTCACTTATTGTACTGTACAGTTTTACAGTTTGTAATTATATAAATGTATTGTTTCTACTTTCTGCTGTTGTGGTCATTTGCATTTTTATTGAATTAAGTCTAACTATAACTAACAGCCTGTTTATTTCTCATTAGCGTGTGTGTGTGTGTGTGTGTGTGTGTGTGTGTGTGTGTCTGTCCACGGGGGAGGTGAAACTTGCATGTGTATACTGACCTGGTTTTTGTGTGTGTTTAAATCCTTTATCTTCTTGCGTGTCACCACATCTACTATCTGCAGCCCATCTGAATGGGTGAGACTGCAGACCTACGGAGCTCCGCAGAGTTTGCACAGTACCAGAGGAATGCATTCAAATGCCCCGTCATGCTGGGCTCATTATGAGCCTTAATTAATACATGTAAATTAGCTTACTTACCGGCCCTTTCTTATGTTGAGAGAGGGGGCATTACTGCAAGACAAAGGCAGCCATCAGGACAATCAGAGCTCGATCTGCGGTTTGCACACGAATGGGATTGCCATCTGTGCCTGCCAGGAGGAACCTGGCTGAGAGGTTGAGATAAGGGCAAGACTGCAGGGTGGCAGGCTGAGGGATTTGTAAAGTCAAGACTTGTAGCAGCCACAGAGTCTCTGGTGGGAGAGAAAGAGCAGACCAAATACCATTGATGTCCTGATATGCGTCAGAGACTTATGCAACATGTCAACCCCCCCCCCCCCCCCCCCCCCCCCCCCCACTCATCGCATATTTCCTGTTGCTATTTAAAAAGGGGAAAATTCAAAAACGTTAACTATTTTTTAGAGCAGAAAAAAACCAAGAATCACAAACAGAAATACAACAAACCCCAAATGTCTTTGAATGTGGTGACTCCTTTGCCAGCCATACCACTACTGACTTGAAAGAGCATGCCCTGTCTACAAATTACACTTTTATGGCTGAGACATCGGGCCTCGGGGAGCTCTTTGCCTTATGTTGGCCCCTTGTTGTCTGGACAAAGCTGGCTGATTAGAGTCTGATTATGGAGATAAGGAGTCTGAGTCAGATTAGATAAGACCAGAACAGCTCACTGGACCAACACAGCAGGACTGACTAGAAGTACTGGTTGAAAGGTTTTTTTTATCTGTGCTACAGTAAATAGACTTAAACCCCCACTGAAACACCTGCAGACAGCCAGATTAATTATTATTAATTAACACAAAAATCATTGTTATACTTTTTGGGGATGAACTTATTTGCTTTCTCACAAGAGTTGGATTTTTAAAAAATGGATTAATGTGTGATCTTTGTGCTGGTAGATGGATTTCTTTGCCTTTGGACAGAGCCAGGCTAACTGTCTCCTCCTGTTTCCAGTCTTTATGCTAAGCTAAGCTAACTTGATGGCAGTTTTATCTTTATCTTACAGACATGAGAGTTGTAGCAACTTTTTCGTCTAACTCTAATATCCGAACAAATTGGAAAAGCAACCAAAGTAGCAAGCCTTTAAAGCATTTATTCATAAATAAAGTCTTCAGACTGCTAATTCAAAGCACAAACCTCAAATTTCTTACTGGTGATAAGCTTTAATTTACTGAAACCTCCAGCTGCGGTTCATCCTCCTTCAGCTTGGAAAAGAAAATATCTGCCGTCTACTGGTTTGTCTTGGCACTCGCTATGACCGAGATAATGGATGTTCTTCTGGAAATTGCACATGTTGTTTTATGCTCAGATGTTTTTGAACACATCACCAATGCAGAACCTTGATAGGCTCATTAGGTTATTCAGTTGAAAGTAGTGGTTATTCACATCACAACAACGTGTCTTTCTCCATATTGGCTTACAGCTTTGTTGGAGAGCACAAGGTTGGTGAATCAGCACAGTGTTCTGCGGTTGTTCCAGAGAAGGTCTTCACAGCTTAGTTTTTGTATTCAGAGTTGAGTCTGAAAGTATTCACTGTCTTTCACCCAGGCTTTGTTTATTTAGCTGGAAAATATGTGTGGAGGTTTAAAGGTTGAGCTGCTCTGAGCCTTTTTTGCTTGTTTGCTTTGTTATGAAAGTCATTTTTTTGTTTGGGGATGTTTTCGTATGTGCGTCTTGGTGAAACATTTGAAACCATCATCCAGTGTTGCTGTCCACATGTTCATGTGTGGTACACTGTTCCTCTTTTTTTAACCGTGTAATTGACAAGTTGGTCTTTTCTGAAGGTTCAGGGAGAGAGCGGGGGAGGAGAAAGATTGTTTTTTTTACTCAGCTCCATACCCCTCCGTTTCTGTTTTTTTAAGTTTCCAGTTTCACCCGACTTGTTTCCGTCGGGTTTTATTCATGACCTCCATCTGGAAATAATATATGTTCATGAAAACAAGCCATCAGCAATTTTAGGGAAGAGTTGTGTGTGTGCGTATGTGTGTGTGTCCAAGTGCAAGGAGGGGGACATCAGGGCCTCTCCTGTTGGGTTCAGGCTCTACTAATGTAACAGTGTTAGTGCAGTGAGAAAGACATGTATGACTAAGTTAAGAACCAAAGCCTCCATCATCCACTCTTAAAATCCTGCTGCAATGCATTTGTGGTCTGGCTAAAGTCTTTGATTCAAATACAAAGTTAGTCATCAAATGTAAGAAACCGCAGCTGCTGGGAGAAATTACGTGTCAGGCAGGTCTTTGGCAAAATGTTTGACCTTGGCTCAGCCTAAAAATATGCATTAACTCAGTGAAAGCCTGCATAGTTCTGCAGGAAAGAAGATCTGGCTTGTGTTTGAGTTGCTCACAGGAACGTATGCAGCTTGTGACGGGAGAGATAGAGCAGATATTCACTCGACTCCAGGCTCACAGAACACCTCTGTGCCTGTCTGCCGCCTTGGCTGCGGTACACAGGAGACCGGCCGGTCACACCTGAGAGCCTCTGAAGAGTAGCCAGACATTTAGCCGGCCTGTCCCGAGCACAGAGGCTTCTTAGTTTGCAGGGCGCTGTCTGTATATCTAACTGTCTAACTAACTATTTGTCTGTCTGCCTGTCTGCCTGGAGCCGATACAATCTCTTTTAGGGCCATAATGGCTTTAGCAGGCCCTGAAGGAGAGAGCAAGTAGGTGTGTGTGAGGAGAGGTTTTCATTTCTGTCTGTCTACGTTGGAGGGGGGGGGGCGGGGGGTGTGGCTGGATCATGTTTTAAAAGCCCCGAAGTTAACCCCAGTCAAAAGGTTTATGCCTACCACTAAAGCCACAGAGGCATCTTGAAAGGTATAATAGCTCAGCGTTGTATCTAGTGACATCTCCATGGACCCACTGCATAGTGTAGCAAAACTAATTACTGCAGTGCTGTATGATATGCCTTAACATGAATTCCAAAGATCCAGAGCCAACTTTTAAATAAAAACCTGAAACGGTTTATTTATTCCATGTTTTTTCGTCACTACTGTCTGTGTCTGGGACCTTCACTGTGGGGGTATTGCGAAACCCTTTTTTGGTTATGAGATCCCCACATGTTCTGCTGCCTTGCACTCCCTACCACTGCATCACAGCAGCAGTCTGGGTCATTTTTCTTTTGAAGCCCCCCCTCCCTCTCTCCCCACCTCTCTTCCTCACCAGTCCATCCATCATACATAGTCTCTGGAACCTCCTTTCACCCCACCCGTCGTCCTCTGTTGCTTCCACTGCCCTCCCTCTGTTTGAAACGCTCCTTCAAGCCAAAACCTCCTTAGCTTTACTATTAATTTAGGCCTCCGCCACTGCTGTTAAACTGTTCCACTCCATACATAACTTCAACCCTCCATCAGTGTCCTCCTCCTGCCAGTCTTCCACGGCTCCCTTCTTGTTCCAAGTCACAGCCCACAACTGCTGTGAAGCATCTGGAGTTTCCCCCGTCTTTCAACTGAGACCTGAGGGCACGGCTGCTGAGGATCAGGAACTCTGTGTGTGTGTGTGTGTGTGTGTGTGTGTGTGTGTGTGTGTGTGTGTGTGTGTGTGTGTGTGTGTGTGTGTGTGTGGCTGACTAAAACTGCTGTTCAAATCAAAGTGCCTGCCTTTTGTTGCGTGCTCTGGAATCCCCTCCGTCACACCTCGGCCGTTTCTCAGCGGGGGGACCACTGCCCCCAGCCAGAGGAAGACTTCCTTCTCTACAGTTAATCCTCTACCAGACATACACCACAAGCTGAGTCACAGAATTATACACAAATTAAATGAAATCAGGCATTCAGGACTTATAATTTGATAAGGTTTTCCAATTTCCTCAGACAAGGCTAGCCCACATAAAATTTGACCTCTTCATTTTACAAACAATTAACAAACATTCCCCTCTCCTTAATCTTGTTAACTTTCATTACTAGCCCTATTTTTAGTTCTCCCCTAATGGCTATGCAGATAGATGGGAAGAAAGCCTTTTATCACCACCAAAAAGGCACTTTCTTTCATTTGTCTTCTATTTGGTGCATAGTTTATTGAAATCATGAATTTGTATATGATTCATGTGTTTTGGCATTTCATGTGTTACCAGATGTCTTGTTGCAT
This sequence comes from Pempheris klunzingeri, assembly GCF_042242105.1. Taxonomy (NCBI): domain Eukaryota; kingdom Metazoa; phylum Chordata; class Actinopteri; order Acropomatiformes; family Pempheridae; genus Pempheris; species Pempheris klunzingeri. Next base: position 12,457,143 of record NC_092024.1, on the reverse strand, counting down.
TTTTAGTGGTGATTGACTTCTAGGATAAGTCAGCATATTTGGCATGCCAAAGATGTAAAAAATTAACCAAGTCACAAAAATAAAACGTCACTAAATAACTAACTATCATTACAACTGTCAAATCTGTTTGCATTCTGTCTTCTTAAGCAGTGAAGAGACGCTTCAGTTTCCTTGTGCCGGTTGTTAAACCTGTGGAGGGCTGTGAAGAGAGCTCTTTGCCACAAGTCCCCAATTAGGGTTCTGCCCACACAGCCATAAAACAGTTAGTGGAATCATTCGGAGGCTGTTAGATTTAACACTATTAAGAGTTCATTAGTACCTGCATACACAACTGCTGCTGCCATGGGGGGATCGTTAACATAGACCCATTAAAGTAGGCTAGAGGCTTTTTCACTCATATTAATTAAACTCCCTTTTGCTCATCACCTATAGTGCTGCTAACTCAAAAGCATATATTTCAAAATATGCACACATTGTTTTTAATGTTTTTATGATTAGAGAGAACAAAAGAACATCAAAACTTGTTTTGAAGCAAGGCAGTCCTAACAAAGCAGGTCATAAACATCAAACTGCAGCTAAGCTGCCAACAGATTAACAGTCCTGTATGGAGGCTATGAAGCGCTACCTGATTTATTAGACTTTCTTAAACTGTTTAATTAATTGATTAAATTATTATCGCTCAAGAACAATGTATCCAATTTATATTTGATAAAAATACTGATGAGAAAAAACATATATATTGAAGTCAGTTTTAAAACAATATTTTGGGAGTTTTACAGCATTTAAACTATAGGTCACAGTAGGGTAATGAAAAGCCACATCTAATTTACTGAACCAGAGAGAATAGGAAAGGAGACGGGAGAGAGAGACAGTAAATAACTTTCAAGGTGGTCTCACATCTCCCATTAGGCTGGTGCACTGAGCAGATGTGAACTGGAGAAAGTGGTAGCAACTTGTTGAGAGAAACTGAGATTGAAGAAGACAGAGATTGACTGCAGGGGAGGGAGAGAGAAAGAAAAACATCTGTAGAAAGAGAGAGTTGTGTAGCTAGAGGTCGACAGAGGCAGTGATGGAGAGAGATGAACTGAAGAAAAAGGGCAACAGCCACCATCTAGTTTGTTGAGTACTGTTACGATTACGTGGCATGATAGCGTTATCTTTTAACAGTCATGGGAGAGGTATTAGAGTCAGAAGCCCCTTATTACAAATTGTATTAAGGTAAAAGAACAAAAGTTTTAAAAAAAATCTATCATTAATAAAAGTAATGTTAATATTAAGATCAGTAGTATTAGTGTACTCATATTGATACATGAAATAAATAGATATTTTTTATTATGCATTAAAAATTAAGTAGGATTTCACATTAAAGCTGAAAGTGGTATACACATAAATAGAGTATATTTTGTACATAGAGACGACACAGAGGATCAGTGCCACATGAAAAGCACAACACACCTGCTTTGATGGAAATTACAAACAGTTACAATCTTGTCTCAGGACAAACGAAGTGCAATTATTGCTTATTACTATTGTGCATCTCTGTTATTTAATTTGTCATATGAAATTGACTCATTCAAATGTGAACAACTGCTAATTGGACATAAATCTGTTTGAAAATGTAGGAAAACTGTCCTCTGAAAAGTTCCACAGGGATCCATATTAGGTCCCATTTTATTTTCTATAATATTGCCTCATAAGTAGCTAGATTCCTCACAAGTTTCCTCCTTTGATAAATTAGAATTTCACTTTCTACACGCTCAGGCTTTAGAAGGACTTATATCTCAGGGTCTTAGTCACAGAGTATTTGCATCTTGGACCTCTAGTCTGTTCCACTAATATTCAATTACCTTTAGCAACCATTTTACAGCTTAACTACTCTTGATTGTTCCTTTGTGGCTCTTAGTACCTTGTAACTGTTGCATTTTTTAGCGACCTGCTCTTTCTGCTATTATCACTCTCTTGATTGGGACATGACAAGATTGAAAATGAGAGTTTGATAAGGCCGTATAGTCGTTTAGCATTGACTGTTCACAGCTGTCAGTCCTCCTTGCAAGACTGCATGAACTGCAGCAAACAAGCAGCATAATATCACTCTTGTTATGGTCAAATCTCCAACTGTGGGTGAATGCAGGTTTTTAAATAACCATGTTATTGGAGTGGTTATGAATATGTTCTCAAATTTCCTGCTTCATCATATTTTCTCCAAATAACCTGGCTTCTTGTGCAGGTAAGTTTTACATTGTTTATAGCCAATGCAAGAAGAGTCCTGAAAAGTCATATTAAACTACTTTACAATCTAATTAAGCATCATTTGGGCGCCATTTTGGACACTCTGGAGTATATTACCTCAGCCAAAGAAATTGCATGAGATCATTAGTGAGTAAAAACAGCCACAGTAGTGGATGGACTACTTTCTGTTTGCCAGAGTAAGGGTCAAGAGGTCTTTTTGGGGTGAAGGTTTAGGTTATGTTTGCAAAAGGGCCTTCAAGCTCTTCTGCAAACAAGAGTTCGAGAGCAAACATCAAATCTGGTCCTGGTGTGAAGGCCGGGGTGATGTGTTAAGTTGTGGGGAGGGGGCACTGACAAGTCTGGAGGACAGCTAGCAGAGCAAGAAACTCCCCAAGATAACCCTGGTCCATGGCATGAAAACCTAACCTCTCTGACACCGCCACTGCTGTACAAGTCTGTACCATCTGACCCCACTCAGTCACATGCTGGACCTTTCCCTCGTGATAATTCCCCTCGTCAAGTGACAAAGGGTCAGCTGAGTAAGCTGAAAAGTAATTCAGGAATGGGGGTGTGGAAAGGTTGGTAGTGAGCTTAATCAAAGCTGCACAGCAAAAGTATGCTCTGAAGAACATTTGTGCACTCAAGTGGGTCAGTAATCTGTACGGCATTATGAAGTGCCTGGCATGCACTTCTCTTTGTGTCCTCTGTTGTGAAACGACTTAGAAGGAAAAACGAAGCTGGCTGCAATCTTCGATTCCCCTGCTTTATGTTGCCTCTTAACTTCTTGTTTCATTGCTAAAGGGAGAACGTCATTTCTATTTTTCTGCTTCCCAGCCTGCCTGTCTGTGTTTAGCAGAAATTGGCAGCGAATGGGAGTACTTGGAAACATGGCCTCTAGCGTATTTCTTAGAAATAAAACAGACCATTGAGATTAAGTTTAGCTGTCAAAATTGCAGTCTTGAGTCACTTGACCCTGGAAATTTCTTGGTATTCAGGCCACTTGAAGAACTGAAGACAACCAAGGTTTTTTTCCTGATGTGAAGAAGCTACTATTCAACAAGACACAAGCGCCCCCCACAGGATATAAAAGCTACTGCTGCCAAAAAATACTGAGTTTTTATGGAGTTGTGCCAGGTTTTGGCCAAACTGTCTCTCAAGGGATAAGGAGTTTACTGGAACTTTCTGTGTGTCTCTGTTACAGGCTCAAGGGATAAGGAGAAAAATATACAGGAAAACAACTGTGGTTCTGGAAATTGCATGCTGAGACTGTGAGTAGAAAGCTCTGCATTCTTGTTTTGTCACACACTATGTGAAATAAGAAGGTTTCTTCCTTTTACTTGATTTTAATGACGAGATGTGTGTTGTGAATATATGAGAAGTGCATGAAATCATATCTAACAAGGCCTGCCATGTCTAAGGGTAACAGTATCCCAAGGGAGGACTGTTAGTTATAAATTTAGTGTCCAATGGCACAGTGTGTGATATTTGATTGGCATATCCACTGGCCACTGGTCAGATTGTTGCAAGAGGGGGGAGGACAAGGAGAAAGAAAGTAAAGTAAGAAAGCTAAAGAGAGAGAGAGAGAGAGTCTGACTTGGAACCTAAACAGAGAGTTTGACCAGAGGCACTGTACCTGAAACAAGCAGGCACAAATTCAAAGGGAGCAACAGGCTGCACAAACCCAACTGACAAGAGAAGACACTGTCCTGGTCCTCTTCGCTCTCTGACCATGTCTGACTGTGAGGGACTGCCTACCGGTAAGAGAAAACAGGCCGATTGTCTGCATGACTCTTGTACACATGTGTTCAAGATATGTGAGGTGTGTATCTGTGCTTGTAAATTGTTTGGGTTTGAGTGTCTGCAGACGTGTGTTTTCTGTGTATGTTTAAGGGAGGGGGTCTTTCAAGGCCCATCCTGTTTTAGTCCAAGCCCTCCACTGGGACAGCTCACCCAGCAAGCATTCAGCTGCAAAGAGGAGCTGATTCACTTTGGGCCCTTATATGGAGAATTCCCACTGGTTTCATGAAAAAATAATGCAGAATGAAGTCTTAATCAGAGTTATGCAGTGAAACAAGGAAAAGAGGTTGGATGGAGGTAGGAAGGTAGTTGTAGTGTTCCTGTGAGAGAGATTTATGGATACAAGTATGCTGCATGCGACCTGGCAGTTCTAGGGTCGTTGGGGACAAATTGTATAAAGATGTGTTGTGTATACGTGCAGGTGTCTGCTTGTGTGTGTGTGTGTGTGTGTGTGTGTGTGTGTGTGTTTGTGTGTGAGAGAGAGAGAGTGAGTGAGTGCATGATGTGTGTGTGTGTGTGTGTGTGTGTGTGTGTGCGTGCGTGCGTGCGTGTGTGTGTGTGTGTGTGTGTGCAACAAAGCATTAAGTGAAGGGTCATTTCGCGCAAGTGCAGCCAATTTGAGTTGGGAGCTGAAGCCCTCACTACCGGCCGGCTGACAGACCAGCAGAAACAATCAGTTATAAATAGAAACCCTTCCCCTTGTCTTCTTCACTCACTCACTCACTCACTCACTCACTCACTCACTCATTCACTCACTCACTCACTCACTCTACTACTTTCCTCTATCTCATCTCTCCCTGTTCTTTTATCTGCTCCTTTTCCTGTTTCCTCTCTGCATCAGTCCATGCATGATTCCCCCCTCAGTTTAATTAGACATGACTCAGCAGTATGTTTGATGTTGTCAATTACAGAACTGCAGCATTGGCAGCTACCGCCAAGACTGTGGTTACTGCCATTGCACCTTAACCTTTGAGCACTTCTTTCACACTCCCTGACATCAGTTTAGCCAGTATTCCTCTTCCATGAATCTATATCACACATAGTAGTTCAATATTCACATCCAACATGGCAATGTGTCAAAGGGAAAAAGTCTGAAAAGCTTTCTGCAGTATTTTAATATTTGAATTCAGGCATTTTGTATTTTTAGAAACCTTTGGATCTTAAAATTCAAGATTGCAGAACACTGTATGTTGTACAGTTTAAACGGCCATGTTAAACTGTAAGAGCGGACGTTTGTGTGTAAAGATGACAATGTAATTGTGGACCCATGAAGGATATGTGGGAATGAAGATGTTATCTGAAGGAAACAGTACTCAAAGGAAACAACACTTGTAAAAACTAAATTGTTTAGAAAAGAGGCCACATAGCCAGAGAGTCAGGGAAGGTTTCAAGTTCAGTTTCAGTGAACTGCTGACACAGAAAGCAGAACATATTGTGTCAGAAATAATCTTATCATTTTGCTTACAACCTGTACATTGCACTCAGATTATGGTCTGTATTGATGTAGAAAAGAACCTTTTAATTTTAAAGTGTTATTCTAGACAACGGGTCCTTTTCACAGAAGACATGTTTGACCTGTTACAGGTCAAGAAAGCAGCTACAATTAACATTAACAACGGCTTTCTTCCATTAATGGATGCCAAGTCATGACAGTGTGACAGTGAGCCAACATGATCCCGAAACTGATACAGCTAAATGGAATTCAACCGTTATTAATTTTATTGTTTACACCTTTGCTTTCCCTACTGTGACATGCCAAAAAGTGGCACGTCTTCTGTGAAAAAAGGTCTATTGTTACTGGACTGTTGAGGATCTATGGAAGAATCTTAACAATGCATGACAGGATATTAATAGATGCAGACAGTTTTACAGTATCAGCTCCAAAGCGAGCTTTCTTTATTTTATTACACACAGTCAGTTCCCAGCAATGATTTTGAGGCACTGGACAAAATAAACAGCAGCAGTTTTACAAATGCCCTGTAGGGGGCAGTATTGGCATATTTTATGAATGGTGCTGATGACTGAGTGAAGGAAAAGTGAACACTAAAGTGAATGTGTTCAGATATGCAGATGAGAGATGAAGACAGCATCATGGCCTGCTGACGTCAGGCCTCCATCTGTGCCCTGAATATGAGGACAAGCAGCTTTGCGGATGTTAAAGCTATTCCTCATTTTAACAAACTGGCTGAAAATGGGTCATTTGTCACACAGGCTTGAGCACAGTCACCTGCAATTTTGTGTGTGTGTGTGTGTGTGTGTGTGAGACATACAGGGAGGAGTGTGACTGCCACGACATATGCATTAGAGTAGATTCTGCAGCAGATGCCAGATTTCCTCAGCATAGTTTATTTTGGGCTGTATCGATTAGAGGACTGAGTTGCTCTGACTTTGAAAGGAACAGGAGAGGAGGGACTGCAGGAGGAAATACTATTTGATGCAGGAACAATAAAGCAAAAGAATAACATGAAACAGAAAAAACTGACATTCAAGAATTTATAGTATAAGAATGTGGGATGTGCTGCATTAAAAGAGAGCCCTGTGTACTACAGGGATATGCATTTTCAGTCATATAATATAAGTATATGCATATATATAGATAGATATCTGTGTATAGCCTTGTACAGACAGACAGAGTAGAGCAGAGTTCTTGGTTGTTCAGGAAATGGGGGAAGGGTGTACATGGATGTTTCAGTGGCCAAGTCAGATGTGATTAATGTTGTCGTCGCTTGAGAGAACACACAGCCCTGCACACTCCAAGACACACAGTGTGTGTCCGTATTACACACCACAGCTCTGTTGGACTTTCGTGGTAGTGAAGAGGTGGGTTTTAGATACATGGATCATTATCACAGTAGTAGAGGGTTGACAAATTTCAATGTCTCCCACTGACCTGCAAGGAGCTGTTTTCTGCTTTTTAATGGGTTCGCACAGCATCAGTTGCTGAATCCTGTTTTACTTCAGTGCCCAAGTTATGCTTCATTAACATATAGATTATATGTAGAGAAGTCAGTGTGGTTTTTAACCCTTCTTCCCTTTTCTGTGGCATCATTAGTGCAAAGGCAAGGAGGTCAGGCATTGAGGAAGGAGGCAGGAAAAGGTATCAAAGATTGATACAGAGGCAGTAAAGTAATACTCACAATATGATTCGATATGGTGCCATGATTTTATGAATGTTGTGCCTTTGTGCAGAATAATACAGAAGGATTCATTCACTGGCACATTCTTCATGTCTCTCAGTGTTCCTATTTCAGCTCATCTGCTTTCTCTCTTTCCTTCATGCCTCTCTGTTCATGTCGGTCCTCTAAAAGTATTTGCATGTGTGCTCATTGAAAATCTAATCCTGCTCTCTGCACATATACAGTATCTATTGTATGTCAGCCCACTCCATCCTGAAAGAAGGAACACACCCCATTAAAGGACTTCCTTTGGGAGGTGTCCCTATCCAAATCGAGGGTCTACAGATAGCGGGTGTTGTATGCTACACCGATTGTAAAGCCCTTTGAGGCAAAAGTGTGCTTTTGTGTTTTGGGTTTTACTCTGGACTCAAAAAAGCAATAGAGACATGTGAATCCGTTATCTCTGAGAAATGCATTCTGAGGATAAAGTGCCATGTGGTGCAAGAGTTGGTTTTAGTGGAATAACGCTGGCAGAACATTGTATACAAACCGCAGGGGCTGATGTAGAAGAAAATAATTCTACATTACATCATGTACCTATACTTTGGTTGGTTATCACCATACTACCCTTTGGATTTTAAACATAAAGGAATATCTAAACATTTTGGGAAAATGCATATCAGCTTTCTTACTGAATGTTAGGATACAACTCTCATATCTGTCTAACCACACATGGTTAGCTTATCTTAGCATAAAGACTGAAAGCAGGGAATATGGCTAGCCTGGGTCTATCGCAACACAAGTGCCAGACCATTTCTTAGCCAGGCGCAGTAACCCCCAAAAGTCATCATTAAGAGGTTGCCAGGCAACCAGTGAACCAGATATTTGTCTAAACATAGTCTTGCACATAATAGGCGTAAAGCTTCAGCTTGACATTTACATTTGGTACAGCTTAAGCAAACAAAATATAACATGTTAAGTAGTGACTTGAAATTAGGAGGCCGATTTTGTTTCTGTTGGACAGAGCCAAGCTAGCTGTTTCCCACTGCTTTCAGCCTTTATGCTAAGCTAAACTAAGCTAAGCATCTCCTTGGTGTAGCTTCATAAGTAGCGTACAAGTACGAGAGTGGTATCAATCTTCTCATCTGACTTTTGGCACAGAAGATAACGTGTATTTCCCAAAATACTGAACTGTTCTATTAAGGCACTACTGATGCTCAGGAGGCTGCTAAGTGGCTGGAACGTACTGTAGGTACCAATGTCAGCTGACAGTCTCTTGACAAGTTCATGTACAGCATCCACATTTCAGATAGTGACAGGTTTAGTTCATGTGACACAACAAGTCATGAAACATGCGAAACATAAACACAGACTTTTTATTTGCATAAATAGCCCTATAGGACGGTGGCTCAAACACGCCGACTCACTTCGTGGTTTTATAGCAATGAAATTTAATGCTGTGATTGTAAAACTCAACAGAAAGTCAGATGATAATTAACTCAAAATAACAATTGACCAGCTAACCTATATGCTGTAGGCAAGAGACAGCAAACTATAATATACACTTAGTGGTTTGGTGACCTATAATTCTTCAGTGCTGTTTGATGTGTGATTGATAGGATTTTATACTCCAACACACAGAAAAGAGAAGCTGGAGTAGGACATGTAACGCTGCTCCACAGCCTCAGGATTTGGAGCTATTTACAGCCCAAAAGCAGTTTCACCTCCTCTACACTCACGTGCCTTTTCTGTCTTTCTCCCATGATGTCTGTCCATGGAGACTTAGCAGGGGATGGGACTTCTTTCCTTTCCTTTCTCTCCATTTCATGTAGCATTGTAAGAATCAGTATTGCTGGTAAAATCTTTAAATGCATCATCATTATACAGGAAGACTTGCAAAATACATTCCCACGACTCCCTCTTTTTCTAAAATTCTTAAATGGGTGTAGATGTTGGTCTTTGTAGATATTATAGTCTGGCAGGGGATTTCTACATGCATAATGCTATTAGCAACCATGACCAAAAGACTGCGCTAAAAACACAAGTGGTGACCCACTTTTCCTGAATCATAACATCACTATTTGGCATTGCTGCTGCTTATGTGGCCCACAGCAGTGTACTGCAGTGTGTCGCTGCTATTTGCTTTCATCCTGTAGCCTTGTTTCTCTGCAATGATAGCACAAAAATGTGTTATACAATCTGTGCAATTTGACCGTTTTCATAGGGTTGAATAAGATATACAATTTTAGAAACAGAGTCATACAAATTTTGATGCAATGGATGGCATCATAGTCGAAGACATACATATTTACATACAATATGATATTCTATAGTGAACGTTTTTAGCTACGCTCAAGGCCATATGGATAGCAACAACTGTTGGATGGACTGCCATGAAATTTGGTAGAGATAACAATATTTCCAAGACCACTGATCCGAAGGATTTTGGTGATCGTATGATTTTTCTTATACTGCCACCAGCACGCTGATATCTGTGGATGAAAAATGTATCACGAATGTTGGGTACATTGCCATATAGTGTGGTTCACAAATTTATGTCCAACACAGGATGAATCTTAATGACTTAAGTGACCTTCTGACCTTTCATTTCTTAAACATCATGGAGTCACACATTTGTCCACTGTTTTGATTTATGACCAAATACCTTCAAAACTAATGACTGAGACTGAGCTGATGCTTGTTAAGTGCAAATTAGTAAATGTTAGCATGGTGACTCTCTAAACTAAACATGTTAAACATTATACTGCTCATCATGTTGGTATAATCATCATGATCTTGTTCGCATGCTAAAGTTAGCATTTAGCTGATCCTACAGCTTCACAGAACTGCTAACATAGTGAAGACTCTGTCTTTTTTAGCTTCTTCCAGTAATGATGGAGTAAAGATGCCAGGTATTGGGGTAGATGATTTACTGGGGTATGTCACAGATCATGAGTCAGGTTGTGGGTTTGACTTTGGCATCCACGGTATGTTGCCATGCCAGTCCTCATATCTTGCGTGAGACAACCCCTCCTGGCTTATCTGAGGCGGAGCTGTGAACAAAACATTATCACTCTGTTAGATTCTCCCCCACTGAAAGTAGGTCACATTTCTACCACATAATTCATGATGACAAAAACTTTCAACAGCTCACATCCAGCGTTTAGTGACGTGTAAGTTTTCTCCTAACTAGTGTTAGACATGATGAATGGAACATCAACTAAAACCACCGACACACAGTACAAAGGGAGTCTGTGTACTTTATAATCTTGGAGATAATGGTGTCTGATATGAGGGGACCAGAGTCAATAATTCAGTGTCATAAAATGTGCTTTAAATGGGACTGGATGCCTGCTCTGATGTGCATGTATTAGAAATGACAGGTAATTTTCTCTAGCAGGTGGGAAATGATTCTCTCACATACCGTCTGTTCAGAGTGAACATGTCATGGACAGTATTACATCCTCTGCTGGTCTGGCCTCTTCTTGTCATCTAGGTGCATCAATAACAGTAGCTACTGTTATGAGATGTCACACTGTCAAGGCTTGATAATTGATCTTGGTATTATAGACTAAAGTCTCAGGTAAAATAAGAAAATAATAATGTTTGTAATGGGGAAAGTTGGACATTTAGTGTCAAGGAAAGACATATACTAACTGTACATTTACAAAAGATTATTTTAAGAATTTACAATAGATATAACAATAATATAATATAATAATATATATAATTTTTGCTTTTTGATTTTTATTTTGTCGTAATGGCTTGTTTGTCTGTTTAGTATCTATAAAAGAATGTGTGTACTGTGAGGCTGTACTTAGGCACTGCGCTGCTTTGAGCTAAAAGCTAACATCAATGCCTACACGCTCAAAGTGTTAACATGCTGATATTATCTCAAACCTTCAGATGTCAACCTCATGGTGGCACTAGAGGAAAAGTCAGAGGATCGTGAAAATCACTGGGATTCATCCTCTGGAGACCACTCAAATCTGTACAAAGTTTCATGTCAATCCATCTTATAGTTATTCAGACAAAGTCTCCAAAAAGATTATTTTAGGTCTAAAATAAATATTAGCCCTGTAGTCTTTCACAGTTACTTGCACTGTAAGACAATGAGTTGGCAGTCTGTTCTTGAACTCAGTTGAACTGTTCAATGTTTTCACCAGGGAAATAAATGAATAACACTTGTTTCATGGTGAGGATGTTCTGCCTTTTCCTTTTGGCTTACACTGGATGACCTTTGCTACCTGCTGCAACATTTACAATTTAGACTTACACATTCAATTCTCCTTTTTTCACATCACCTGGGTGAACATCTCAATGTTAGGTTTGACTGTGGATGGATTTATGAACTCTTATATTTTGTTATTTCAAAGTTATATCTCACTTCCTTATATGCTGACAAGGACATTTAAGAAGCCCTTGTAAAAATCTTGCAAATCTGGCAACTTTCCCAGCGTCCTTAGTATACTGTAATGTTTAACTAGTTGGAGTGAACCCTGCCACTGCTGCTGAAAACCAGTCATGACCTATCCAGCTTTACTGACTGTAAAACATGACATGTGTCCACAGGCTTTGTTTGAAATTCAATGTTTATGTGAATCAGGAAGACCCCAGATTGGATTAATTCATGGTACATGCTGTAAAACAGCCCAATAACCAGGACAGGCACACAGATGGTGGCTGAATCATACAGAGGATTGACCTTGTTTCCTCCTTAGCTCTGGATTTGATTGTGTGTAATCCTGGCCCACTGACAGACTGACTGATCATCTGTGGATAAAACAATGTCAGCAGTTTCTTTTCTGTCTCTGGGAGAAAAAGAAGAAATGGAAGAAATTGGTTTGAACATGACCTTCAGGTGCCTCCTGACAACCAAAGCTGTAAAATCAGAGTCAGCAGGGCAGGTGTGAAAGCAATGGAGGCCTAATGCCAAGCCTTGCTAAAGTGCTCTTAAGCAAGAAACTGACACTCTGCCAGATATAGAGTATTACACTAAGATAGCACTCTGACCCGCCATGTTGTACAAATACATTTTACTATCAAAGATCCGTTTTGTCTTCTGCGTGATTTCCATTTCCATTGAACTTCCTCTAAATTTCTCCCAAAAGTTTACCTTGAATTTCCCCCAAAGTTGCTTACGTTTATAAAAAGCATTCAGCACACCATATGATCATATCAGATATGAGCTTGTCCCAACATATTATGGAAGTTACATTATGTTTACACAGAATTAAACCATCAAACCCTAGACACCATGTTTGTATAATGTTTTCTGTGCATCAAATGAAAATAAGCTGGATCTGACATTATTTTAGACGCATTTATTTCGCATTCGGCCTGAAGCAGCCTACTGCAAGCGGAAACCTTCGGTATCGACATTAATGCATTTCTTTAGGTGTGACAGATCACACAACAAAGTTGTAAAAAATTGAGCTTTATTACACATCCAGCATCATTCATTTAGAGTCCATCATTCACTCTCTTTAGGCTCTGTTTTGGTCTCCACCAGCTCCACTGCGGTCACCAACTAGTCGTTAACTGTGTCTGTCTGCCATTTGGTGCTGAGCGGGTAGTGAACATTAGATTTTTAAAACTTTTTAGCAGAGAACTGCTGCCTGCTGTGGCCACAAATGATGCTATGAGAGTGGTAAGAGTGAGCCAAAGGTTGCCTTGTTACAGCTAAACAATGAGCTGAAACCAGTACGAGCGAAGACTCACATTACACTTTGTCATACTGGTATTATATATATATCAAGCTGCTTTAAAGCAAAGAGTAAAAGTAATTTTATGGTGTTCACCTTCTCAATAGATAAAAAAAATCAATGAAGTCACGGTTGCCCTAGTTAATGCATCTGACTGAGGCTCACAGTCTGCATGCTGTGGGCTGCACACATACGGTATTTATTAGTAGAAGTGAGATCACACTGTCCTGTTTATATTGTAAGTGCGTTGGTGTGTGTGTGCGCACCCTCTGGATTCACTGATGGGTGGTGGGAGGGGGAACAATAGGGAGGTGTGGAGAGAGGAGGGGTGGAGCAGCAGTGTTCCCACCACCTGCCACCCGCTGGGTGGTAGGTGGGGTTTAGAGAGCCATGGGGGGGTTTGAAAGGAATATACCCAGGTTTTAGCTGCCTCCTCTCACATGAGCACACATAAACCAGACCTGTCCCTAATCTAGATCCCCAAATCTGACCCTGAAGATTTACAATAATCTAAACCCCTTCAGACAAAACACCAGTGTGACTCACAGCCTTCAGAACAAAAAGCACAAAGGATGTTTACAGCATGTGTCGCTCCCTTGCACAGAGTGAGGAGCTGCATTAAATTCCTTTCTCTATCTGAATCAAAACACTGGATGTTGTGGCCTTTCGGTGGATGAAAACCATATATTCCTCCATGTATAGTCGTAGATAGGAATATTAAGTGGTTGCAGACAAAGAGCGATGTGTACAAATTCTGGAAAGGTCAACACTTAATCTGACGTGTGTTTTGAGATGTAATATCCTTGTGATTTTTGAAACAACTATTGCAGTGTGTAAATGGGCTACAAAGAGCACCTTGTTTTCTTGCATAATCCTGGCTGCAGCTGAGTTTGGTAGACTGTTGGTGGCTGGATGTTATTGTGTAATAAGTGAAGCAGAGTGCAGCGTTTTCCTCAGGGAGTACAGGGAGAGAAGACAAGGGGCTGCAGCGCTGAGGTCAACAACATGGAGGCCCTGAACCATAAATGGCTCGACCGTTAAAAGGTGCTTCACTGCATCCCTTTCATCCTCCTGCGAAAGGTCAAATCTATGCCGTGCCACCTTTGAACCAGCAATGATGTTGGATATTATGACGGATACCTGCACAGGAAGAGCTTCACCCAGACAGATTATATCACACCTGCTGGGCTACTAAAAAAACACTGGGAGAAACAAATGCATCCTTTCATGGTTGCCTTTAGAGCTTCCCTGCCTTTGTGTAATTTCGTCGGCTCCGTCTTGTGATCTAGCAAGAAAGGGGGGAACGTTTCAGACATGAATATAGGCCACAGACTCTCTTCTTTAGGCTTATTATTTTTCCCTGCAAGCTTTAGTTATAAATAATGCAAAGAGTCCCCCCTTCACATTCACATACAAAACCCCCAGTTGGAATTAAGAAGCTCACGGTTTTTTATGGGTATCCCCCTTTTTTTCCTGACAAAACTCACCCAGCTCACTTTTTAATTTGGCCCCTCTTTCTGTACCCCACACCCTCCTCAAGCACTCTTTCTTTCATTTTCTCCTCTGTCCCCTCCCCCTCTATCCCATTTATTTCTCTCTTTCCTCAATCCCCTAGTCTCCCTTTCAGTCTCTCCCCCTCTTGTCCTTGTTTTAAGGATCCCTCGGTCTCTGTGCAGTCTGCAGCGTGGCAGATAAGACAGACAGAGGACAGAATGATAATCATGTTTAGCCACAGCAGGGATCCCCTGGCAATGTTTGGTTTGAATGTTTGGCTGCAGGAAATATGTGATGGTTGTTTGTGATGGTCTGTCCCCATCTGACTCTCAACCATTACATGTCTGACTGTGTGTGTATGTGTACAGTGATGTAGTAACTCTACTAACTACTATATACTGACTGAGGGACCCACAGTGCCTTTGTCATTTTGATAACTAACCATCGGATTGGTTCATTCATCATCTTCACTATACCCTACCATGTCCACTCCTTTGCTCATTTTCTCACCTTCTTTCTTTTCTATTCTCTCCTCTCTTTCTCTCTTCCTTCTCTCCACTTCTCCCTTTCCTCTCCTACCCTACCTTTTCCTCTGTCCTCTTCTCTTTTGTCCTTCCCTTCTTACTCCTCTCCTCTTTCCTCCTCATTTCCCCTCTCCCCTCCTACCTTATTCTCTCCCCTTTTCCCCTATCCCATCCTCCCCTCTCGTCTTACCTCTTATTTCCCCTCCTCTCTTGTCTCTACCTTGTCTCCTATTTCCTCCTTTCCACTCCTCTTCTCTCCTCTCCTTCTGGCTTTACTGGCTCCTCAACTTCTGTCTCTATTTCCCCTTTTCTTCTCTCCTTTCCTCCCTTCTCCTCCTTCAACCTTTATCATTTCTCTTTTCATCCCCTCTCCTACCCTACCTTGATCCTCCTCTCCTCTCCTCTCCCACCAAGCCAGAGGAGGAGGACCTACCCAACAGGCCCAGCCCCCTGCGCTCTGACGCGTCCTCACTGGGTGACAGGGGAAGGCTGGGCTGTCCCGAGCATTATCTGAACACACACACACACATACACACACACAGTGACTGCCTGTGCCAGAGCCTGCCTGCTCTCAGCTCAAGCCCTCTTAAAGCTGTTTTTCTGCTGGAGATCAGCGAGCGCTAACGACACACAGCTGCCTCTGCTGAGGACAGAATCACAGGAGGAGAATAGAGGGAGGGGAAAAGAGGAGCAGGAGGGAGGAGAGGAGGAGTGCAGGGAGAGGGGGGGAGACCAAAACCACCAGCAGCCTCTTAACTTCTGTCTCTGTCTCTCCGGTGCAGTCATTCTTCAGCAGGGAGTGCTTTCTGCTGTAGTTCAGGACTTTCTTTCTGTGAGAGGGGGGGAGGAAAAGAAGAAGAAGAGGAGGAAGAAGAAGAGGGGTTGGAGTTCACATGACATAATCGGAGTGAATGGGTTGCCATGGTGATTCACCCAGGGAGCCTGACCCGTGCAGAGTGAATGGAGGGAGCGCCTTGGACGACAAGTGAACGATAAACTAACGGAGGGGAGTCACCAGAGAGAGAGAGAGAGAGAGAGAGAGAGAGAGAGGGAGGAGAGCAGCGAAGGAGTGGTGGATAACAGAGGGAGCACAGGGGAGCAGAGCAGAGGTTGAGAATGGAGGACGGCTTTTCCAGCTACAGCAGCTTGTATGACACCTCATCACTGCTTCAGTTCTGCAACGGTAAAACTACCTAATCCTCCTCCCCACTCTTCCTCCCCCATCCCCTATATTCCTGCATGCATGCTGTTTCTCTGGACCTGACATGTCACCAGCTGACTGGCAAAACTTGACACCAAGTAGATGTCTGTGTGTCTGTGTTGCAGCTATTTTAACTCCAGCTCCCAGGGCTTTGGTGAAAACAGGGGGTTCATTCCCTTCATCTTTTAAGCCTGCCTAACTATTCTAACAGCGTGTCAAACTAGAAAGGACTTCATTTTGAGCATATTTGACCTCAAATATCCACCAAGGCCAAGGGGCATTTCCAGAAAACACACACTGTTGAATTTAAGGGAGGTTTCTGGAATCAAGGCCAGAATAATGTCAACAGCCCATGTGAGCCAGCAGCCATCAACAGAGCTAATAAACAAAGAGGGAGAGGGGATGAGGATCAGCCCTTTGCTCACAGCACTGTCCTGATTACTCTGGTTCTCCTCCATGTGATGAGGGCTATGTTATGAATATAATTCTCCCCTGTTGGCTGATTGCGATCGGTTTGCAGAATGAGACAAAGCAGAAATGACAGAACAGCACACTATTGCTCATGTTGCCCTCTGCACTAATGTAATATATTTGCTGGCAGGGGGAGGAACCGTCCTCCAGGCTGCTAATATTATGGGTGGAAGAGGGTGACTCAGGGAAGAGGGAAAGCAGCATGACACATCAGTATGACATCAGTTTAGGGTTTATTTTCACAAAGCTCTGGTTTCTTTTCTTTTTTTGTATTAAAAGTAAACCCTTGGGTTTAAGTTGTATCTCTTAACATTTAAGAACTACTAAACTATGCTGGACAAGGTCTTTTATTGCTGCAGAAGTTTGTCTCAGTCCAATACACCAGAGTGATTTTTCAGTGTGTTTGTTGGTACCGTCACTGCCTGCATACTGACAAGTGTGTTCCCCACACACAAAAGGGGGATTATCCCCAATACAATAACTGGTGTCTCTAAAAGAGACCTCTACTGTAGCGGGGGGAACTTTACTGAACCACCTCAATGAAGATGAATTAAATGCTTATCACACAAAGGGTAGAGCTTTCCTCCAAAAGAGTCACCCCTCTTCTTCGCTGTGGCATCCTTGTTGTTTGTAATCGAACTGTTTCCAGTGTGTACTTACTTAGCAGTTGCTGTGACCGTGTGGTTTTTAGCGAGTGTGAGCCATCGTTGATGAAGCATAGAGTAACGTAATTGCCGCCGGTGGATAATGAGGAAATCAATAATATTTACTGCGCTGTGTAAGCACTAGCAGTCGGTAGAATGAGTGAACACGATTGTCCAACAGAGCAAATCACAGCTGTTGAGTCACTTTGAGGCATCTCGGGCGTGGATACCGGGTACCTCCCTACTTTCATGAATCTCTGATGAAGTGAATCCAGTTAAAAGCTTTTATCCCTTATGGATTTCCCTCATTAAATTTAAAACGGTCACAATGGAGGAAATGCAGACAAAGAGAGACAGATGAGTTAGAGAAGCTAATAGAAGAGAAATGAATCATCCAATACTGAAAGATGCCTGTAATGTTTTATATACTGATGTCTATTTCCCTCCACCTGTACAGCTTCCTTTGTTACATAAATGACTAATTAAAGATGGTGCATCAATGCTGGTGCTTTAATTTTGGTGATATGAAGTGTGAGGTCGTGTGCAACAGGAATAAGTAACAAAAGTGAGGAATCAGATTGAATCCAGCTCATGTTTTACAAGTGGGTATGCTTCTTTTCCACTCATGTGATGAGCAAAGTGCTGACAGTGCCAAGGATAACAGCTGAGGTGGGGCGGTCTGACTGACCTGAAAAACAGGTGTAGCAGTGGTTGTACACCCAATCAGCATGGCTCTACGCCCTCTGAGGAAATTACTGACCTTTAAAAATATCACAAATTACAGTGTGGTGGCAGGTACGGCATTTCAGTGTTGCAGTACATGTGTGTCGCCCTCAAGGCTTAATGGTCCAGTGACAGGTGACAGAAGTTCAGTGTTTGAAACTGTAACTTCTTCTTGACTTGATTTCTCTGAGAATCCAAGCTCCATTTAGTTTGGATTGCACACTCCTAAGCCTCTATTGTAAAGATCCCCCCTTGTTCTTCTTGCCTTGTCATGACCAGCAACCGGAGGGAGAGCCTGTGAGTTGTCTTACACTACGAGGTTGTTTGTAATCCTCCACAATGTCATGTTTCCTCCCTGAGAAAGCTGATGAAATAAGAAATGCTGCTGAGAGGCTGTTGCCAGGGTTTTTCCAACCTGCTCTCTCTTTTTCCTTCACACACACGAAACTAAAACACACTCATCTGCACGTTGTTCGTTGTTCCAACAGACTGCTTAATGGGGTGAGCTTTAGCTAAGATATGTGTGTGTGTTTGAGTGTATGTGAGAGTGTACAAGCTACACTCCAGCGTGTGTGTGTGTGTGTGTGTATGGGGGGGACTCTAGGCCAAAGTGACATCATACTGCTCTGCCATCCAGCTGAACCCAGATCCACTTGAAGCAAAAGTCAATGATGTTATTCATTCGCCTCTTTCTCTCCGTCTCTCTCGGCCCATGTGTTGTGGAGCATCCAACCAGACTAATGTTCAGAGACTAGGTCAGCTAAACTGCAGAAGCACACGTAGGCTGCATGCTTTGTCCTCAGGAGGTTGGGCCAAGCTCTGGCTAACTGAAAATTAGCTGCATTACACACTCAGACACATGCTGATTACAGCTGATTAAGGAAGTGAATCCTTTTCTGAAGCTTTCGTCCTGCGTTAAATCAATGAAATCACATTTGGAATCTGCTGGTTCTGGAGTGTGTGGACGGTTTTTATTGAATTAGCCTGTCTTGTGTTCCTGGTAATGAGATTGCTGTTGTTTTTATAGAATTTACCAATGTACTTGCACCAGATTGGCATGATACTTGCTCATTTTAAGGGGAAGAAAGTGTGTTATCATCACTTTAAAGGACCATCCTGGTTGTTTTCCCTACTTTGCCTGCTGTTACATTACCACCAACCCTTATCCAAAACCTACCGTAAAGCTTCCATTTTTTATTTCATGCGTTCCTCACTGATTTCCATTCATTCTTTGAGGCTAAAGTTTGAAAATCAACAAAGAAACAACCTTGTCATGCAATAAGCAACCATTCATATGATATTTTTCTACATTGCCCTGTCCTCTCTTTGTTCATGTCCTGCCTTTCAACAACATGAAAGTATGTTTCAACACCCAAAAGGCAGCTGTTTGAGCATCTTTGAACGCACCACCAGAGGCTTTAAACTTTTTAAACACACAAATGCATCACCAAGGGACAATAACACAAAATGTTTCACTTTGACAGATTAAGATGGATGTTGTAGACTGTTGATTAATCCATCAATTACTCATTTTCTAATCAATAGTTTTTTTAGTTTGTAAAATAATAGAAAGTAGTGACATATCGCAGTTCCCAGAGTGCAAGTTTTTAAATTTGTCGGACCAAAAGTCCTAAAAGTTAGTGCTTCTTTTCATGTTAGCATGCTAACACACTACACTAAGGTGATGAACGTGGTAAATATTACATGTTAAACATCAGCATATAAGCACCGTCATCATGTCAGTATGCCCATGTTTTATGAGAAGTTTTCCACATAACATCGCCTCAAAGAGCCGCCAGCATGGCTGCAGACTTTTACTTTTGTTTCTTGGTGAATGCATTAAACAGTTACCTGATTACTGAAATTGCTGATAATCTAACCAATTAATCATCTAGTCGTTAAAGCTGTGATGTTTAAGTTTAAATCTCCACAAGTCGAATGCGCAGTCATCAGAGCAAAAACATGTGAGTTAATGATGTACCAAAAGCTCTTGATGTGTTAATAAGTAAGCCTGTTAATAAGTAAATCTGGCTCGCTTACAGTGCTGTGATTCCGATGATCACACACTCAGGTTCATCTCAAAGCACCAAGCCTCTCCATCCGAGTGTCTGCATTCATTTGTGAGATTTCTTCATTTACCTTTTGAGCTAATGATGCCTGCTCAGATTAGGATCAAACATGCCTTTATCTCCACGCTCCACACTCACGCTGTACACCCACAGGCATATTGGCACAGCCCTCACCTTACACAAGACAACTGAGGGGGCACAGGGAAAGAGGGGTTACACAGAACTCCACAGAAGGAAGTTTGGATCAGTAGAAGAGCAGATGCATGGCGCAGGCGTAGAGGGGAAATGAATAAAGATGGAGGCTTGTTTGATGTTTGTTGGAGGTAGCTTGATACACAGGAGAGGTGGCACGACTCCATCTCGTGTCCTCCCCTTCTTTGCTGCGCATCTGTAGGTCTCTCTATCCAAACCCTGATAGATGATGGCACGTGTAGAAGGATTAGGATTAAAGGCCCGCTCACGTTATCAAGCACAGTAGCCAAGAAAGGATGCCAAGCAGGAGACTGAGACTGAGGTGTGTGTATGTGTATGTGTGTGACATTTGTTTCTCTCAATTGAGACACTACAGAAAATCTACGTTCAAATTGTATTGATAGAATCTTTGAGTCCTTTGATTTATTAAAAATTGTGGAATAGTTAAGGTCAAAATTGCTTCCTAAGGTGAGAAATCGAAGCACCTCGTGTATGTTATCGTCGTCCTGTTTCACTGACATGCACTGACTCTCAACTATATATCAATATATATTCTTTATGAATGCCCCCTCTGTCAAGCTGACCTGAGCTCTGATATTTCCTCTGCTCTGATAAAACTGCTCAAAAATGTCAATGGAGCAATAGTAAGAGAGGGGAGTATTAGGAAATATTGTGTCTCTCTGCCATTTTTCATCTGTGACTGTAACACGTCCCAGAGCAGCAGTTTAATAAATATCGACCAGAATGTGATAACGCTTCCACTGCTGCTGATTCATTTAAAAGCTGACATTGATTTCCTATTGCTGTGTCAGGGAAAGCACACACCACTCTCCGTCTCTCTGGATTTCTTAAATTTTAAACACTCAGACTTTTTCTGTCCTTCACCTTGCTTTACTTTCCCTCCTTCTCAAGCTCTGCTCCCTTCACCCTCATCTCTGTGTCAGACTCTCTCACGCTCTTTGTTTGATCTTCTAAGAATTGCCCCAAGTGGAGCTCAGAGAGCTTTTTTACATTTTTTTTTATCTCCAGACAGTCAGATATTGAGCGTGGCGGTTTGGGCCTCTGTAATCACGAGTCATGCTGCCCCCCCCCCCTCCTACTCCTTATCTCTTTCACTTTCTTTTCTCCCCTTTCTCCTGATAAGGATTCGCCCTCCACTTTCCCTTTCATGTGCAGAATAAAGAGCCATTAGCTGCTAACAGTTACACAGAGTGACAGTGTGTGCTCGTTAAACCTGTACACGTTACAGCTATATTGAGTGTGTGCAGCAGCTACCCTGCGTCTCCTGCTCTGTGCCGTGTTTGTCTAAAACAGCAGATTGTGCTGCATCAGAGTCAAGCTGTGTGTGTGTGTGTGTGTGTGTGTGTTTGGGTGTTTGTGTGTGTTTGAGATCTGTGGGAGCCAGCAGATCTGTGGCTACCCTTGTTGCCAGTTGAGAAATGATGCCACTTACATAACGAAAGCAGTCCGGTTTCCACGTAGTGCCAGCCCTGCACACTGGTGTCCTGCTCTCCTCTATCTCTCTATCTACTGATGTTTTCCCTTTTTAGGGCTGAATGCAGCTTCAGTGGTTGCTGTAAAGTAGAAAGTAGGTCAGACAATTTATTAATATTGTAATACATCAAATATCTTTATCAATATTCTGACACCAGTATCATTGAGTTCTCTTCTTTTTCTGCAGACAGTTGAACTTTGCAAATGTTTTGCTCTCTAACAAGCGCACTATTGCACATTTGTTTGACCGCATATTTGGTTCCACAGATATATTTTATGTATGATGCGGTTAGCTTGTGATAAAATGCCTTTTATTGAGAAAGAAGGTCAGAGTCAGCGTGCTCATGGAAACAGCCTCTTGGTGAGCCAGCGGGCAGAAGATGCCATTTGTTGTCTGAACTGAGTATTTCCCTTCTCTCTCTCTCTCTTTCCCTCATGTCTTTTCCTCCACTGACACACATTCACGCAGCCACATCCCATGACCCATTAAAATAATCAGGCATGTAAAGCAGGAGCGTGTGAGTTCCTGGGCTAAATATATATATATAAATATATATACTGATTCTGCATGTGTGTGTGTGTGTGTGTGTGTGTGTGTGTAACTCATGCTTCTGGCAGTCAAACATGAAAGGCAGAAGCACTCTCTGGGTATGTGTGTGTGTGTATTTGTATTTGTGTGTACCCATCTTCAAGTTTACTGTGGTGAGTGTGTGTGTGTGTGTGTGTGTGTGTGTGTGCATACCATCACAAGGTCAGCAGAGGAGACATACAGGTTGCATAAGTCCTTGAACATTATGTCAGGGATGCATAAAAATACCATGAAAGAGTCAGAAACAGAGTTGTGTGGATGCTTCCACTCTGCATGGTAACACTAACTGTGCTCAACAGAGCATTGAATCCTACCTGTGGGGGAGGGTGACTTGTAATAAATTACACAATTCAGCAGAATCCCAAGGAGATGCCATTATTTTCTAGTCTCTGCTTGATGCTCAAAGTCTCAACAAAGGTATTTGGTCCAATCAGAGAGACACAAGAAAAGAAAACAGGCATTAAATGATGAATTTTCACACATGAAGATACAGTAAAGCGCAGTCAGGTGTTCAAATGTGTTTCCAATTAGTATGCAAATGATTTTCAACATCATCAGTGTGAGTCTGTATGAGCATAGGTATATACTGTATGTCCGCATTCATGTGTGCACATGCATGTCTGTGCATATGAATGTCTGTCCATAAATCTCCCTTTTAATCCTGCATTTAACACCAAACTGTGTAAGATTAATTAAAGATCAATTCAATTACTGTGACATGCTGAGTGTTGGCTCGATTGTATTTATGGTAATTATTTCCATTGGCGTATTGTCTCCAGTGGGCCCAAAGCCATGGCCTATCGATTTGGTCGCTCTTCAAATCTTCGCCCTGGCCAGGATTTCATCTGTCCAGTTGTGATGTGAACAGGTGTAATTAACCTCTCGGTGCCTGCGGTCCAGCTCCCAGAGGCTGCTCAGCACCCTAATTGGTCTCATACACCTGCTGTTAATGGAGGAAGCAATGGGGAAGCCTCAGCCCTGCTGGTGTCTGTGTGTCTACGGGTGTGTGTGTGTGTGTGTGTGTGTGTGTGTGTGTGTGTGTGTATGTGTGCCATTGCATGTGTTCAGCTTGACGGTAACAGATGGAGAGGGAAAAGAGGAGAATCCCATTAGAAATTCCATTAAAAATAGATTCATTCAAACCACAGGTGCAGAGATGAGAGGAAGGAGGATGGACGTGGTTATTTGATTTGTTTCCTCCTTCATCATGGTCAATTTGTCAGGTTAGATGAGGGGTTAAAGGAAAAGTCTGTGCTAACATAGTTAAAAAGTGTTCAGACCTGATAAGATGATTTAACAGTTTAGTGCAGTTCAGTATGATTTCAGAAAACTTTCATCATAAACATCAAAGACAAATGACACGTTCTGTTCTCAGAATCAGAGAGAAAAGACTTTTTTTTACAGTGAAAATCAACATTGACAACTAAAATCTTGCAGGAATTGTGAGCTTGCTGTTGATGTGTGGACAAAGCACAACCTACAGGTCTGACTCCACTGACCGTAGCTGTCTTGTTTTCATGTATACCAGGGATGAAAGGGCCTCATCACGCATAGATGATGTTGGGAAAAACACAGTGGAAGCACTGTCAGACAGAGATGTGTTTTAAACTGCTAAAACCTGTCTGTTAATTGATCCAACTACTGTCCAGTGTGATTTTATTGTAGTTGTTTGGCTCAGATTCAGTCCTGTCAGACCGTGCTGAGGGCCAACATGTATCAGCATTTCTTTGAGCTCTGTTTGTTTACCGCATCAAATCTTTCCATAGCTGCTCGGTCAGTAACTATTTTTTCTAACTGCTGAGCTCCTGAAAACTTCCAGAGCAGGATAACATGTTGTGTTACTATGACTACTAGCAACTATGCGCTGTCATGTCATTAGCTGCTGCATAACTGCATATTAAATAGATGTTTTGATACGGCGATTCTTCTTCTGTTTTGAACAGTTTCAATGATATGATAAATCTTGCAGCGTTCCCTCAAGACACCCACTTTGGGAACCACTGCTCTAAAGACTTTGGTCTATGCTCAAATTTAAGCTTGGACAGCCAACACTGTTGAGCTTAGCAGCTGCTGTTTGGTCCAATCAATCAGGAATTTAAACGATGGCTCAGGTCTTCTTAAAATTCCCCCAAACTATTTAAACCAACCATTTTTATGCAGCGTCCTTGGAAAAAACACTTCCAGCCAGAGAAACGCATGGTTATCTATTCAGATTTTTACTGCATTTAATTTATTAATTGAGTGAAGCAGGATACAGGATACATCCCACCTGTCCTCATCAGATGTGACCACAGAGAGCAAACAGATTTTAATGAGGTGGCCTTGTGAGATTTATTATTGCTCACTCAAGCTAAATATAGCTGGATGTGAGAGGCTCAGGTGTGTTTTTTGGGTGATGTCAAAGTTCTGTCTCTGAAAATAGACTGCATGTAGAAGCACACATGGCTAGTCGAGCGAGAACACAGAGAAGTAAATCATCACAAAATAACTCCTGTGATGCCATGAACATCACAGACATATAGCAGTGAGTGCATTAGAGGGCAGAGTTCAAGAATAGAAACACACCAAAAATGCCAATAACTAAAATCAGTTTTTAATATTTGTTGTATATTTGTGTAATGATCTTGTCTGCTGCCAACAGCGCCAGTGTATGTTCTCACCCCTCCAGATGGTAGAGATTCGATTGGCTGATGTTCAGGATGGTGCACACAGACTCTATCACTGTTATGAGTGTTAGACCATTCTCACACCATGGAAATCTGGTTTCCCTTAACAACACTGTTAGTGGATGGAACAACATGAGAGCGCACACACACGCACACACATCGGACAGAACAAGTGTCCCGCCTCCTGTTCCTTCCTGGTTGTTTGTTACTGAGGGACAAAGCCCTGTTTTATGTAGAGAAAGGTTGAGACTGAGAAAGAGGTCTGTGTCAGAGCCTGGAGTCACTGCCAAGCATGACTTAGTGCCTCTGTGGTCTGTTCCTTCCCTAAAAGTCGCAGAAAAAAGAGGGTCTGTCTTTCTTCAGCTTTTTTCATTTTTTGTCAAATTCTATTTTAGACTGTCTGATTAAATTTTATGGCTATCACAGGATTTAATGACAAAGCAGAAATGTAGAACATTGTCAAAGTTGCAAATTCATTGCCTTTTGGAATGGAAATATGGTGCTCACATGATTTGTGTACACCTGCACAACCACTAGGCAGACATGTTGCACTTAAAGGGTAACTACACCCTCAAAATCTGCTAAAATCCTCATCAAACACATTAGACCTCTGAATCTTACCTATTTAGTCACAGTAAGGGAAGAGACAGAGAATTTGGCTGAACCAAACTTTCAAATCCAACCTAATTTTGAGCAGAAAAAGCAGTTTTTACACACATTATATATTGGGAAAATCTGCTGTAATAACATCACAAGCTCACAAGAATCATTGTGATGATGTGCACAGTGCAAAAACATTGTTTTGTGTGTAGTTCCTCTATATCATGGTCCCTGCATGACTTCTTGATAGAAGTAAAATTTCCGGTTGCTGTAACTTGAAAGGTTGCCATTAATGTAACCTTGTCCAATGTGAGTCTAACCACTTTCTGCCACTTTGCAGAATAAAAGTCATTTAAAAGCCATTAAAGGCTCTGACATCTGCTGTATCATTTTCTGTGAATCCCTTGCGCATGTGAGGGTGATTTTAATCCAGCTTGGGAATGGCGGACTCCGCCACTAACGGTGGAAACTACTACACACTGTAAAGTCCATCCATCCTAATCCGTCTCTGTTTTCCTCCCACAGTCAATTAATTTCTAGCCTTGTTTCAAGACTCCATCCCACCACAGCTTTATGAGAGAGAGGGAGACAGACAAATAGAGAGAGAGGCAAAAGAGGTTAGAGATGAAGAGAGAGAATACAAATTCAGACTGCTGCTAAGCTCAAACCCCCTGAGTTTAGGGATCACTAGCATTGAGCAAGATCTGCTCCACATATCCAGCATAATCCCTCCGCCACACCGTGAACACTTCCTCTTTGACAGAGAAGACTATGTGTAGTATGTATGTGCATTTTGTGTTAGTGGAGAAGTTAGGAGTTATTCTGTCTCAACGGGCCATATCTGTCTACTTTATCTTCTTTTTCCTGGCTTTCTCTATCTTTGTGGCTCCTAGATTCCTCACACTGTCTCAGAAAGACTGTACCAAAATTACTGAGGTGGGAAAGGGGGTTAAATTTTATATTTCAGTTTTTAAAATTGATAGGCCATCCCCAGTATTATTATTGTTTCATTTGGACTTAGAAAAAAGAACTGAAACACTCTCCCCCTAATATCTCAAAATGTAGTACTGGGATGCTACAACTCTTTCAACTATTGATATCTATAAAAGGCAGAAGTGCAATTTTGGAGTACAATCAGCAAATTCCAAATTTATGGCAAATATGGCAAAAATCTGAAGGTGAATTATGATACAGGCCAACTTCATATGGCACATTTAACTCTTTAGTGAGAAGAAACCTGGACCAGAATGATCATTTGCAATTGTTTCATTCTTTTTTTACTATTATTGTCCAGCAAGTCTGAATTGCATGACATGTGTGTGAGGGTGTCGGTGCTTTGTGTGTGGGAGAGTATGTGTGATGGTGAGAGCTGTAAGGTGGATGGGGGACATTTGACCTGAGTTTGACCCCAGAAAGGATGTAGCTGATGGCAGGAAGGAAGGATTTAACATGTTCGTAGGAGGACAGTAGGATCTCTCGTGGGAGTCGTTTGGCCTCTCTTCATTCTCCTCTATGACCTAGACACACACTCTTTCTGACCTATACACACACACACACACACACACACACACACATTCACAGCTCCATCTTTCACCCTTTTATCCTTCTGTCAGTCTCTGTGATTGTTCAGTGCTCTGGTTTTGACACGAAAACAGTCTGTTCCTGCCATGTTTCCCTCCCTCTGCCAACACTGTCTGTCTGTCTTCTCCTCTTTAATCTGCACTCAGGTTGTGCGTGAGGGCTTCCCCTTCTCTGATCCACCTCAGTCTATTTATAGGTGCTAAGCCCCAGTCCAGCAGGAGCCATCAGGCGCAGCTTGTAAACCAAGCGTCTGTCTCCCTAATCTGGCCAGTTGATTAGCTAATACACTACTGTCAGGTCATCCAGTGTCCGCAGCAGCCGACACAGGATTGATGACACTTTAACTAACTGTGTCTTTCTCCTCTTCTTCTTCAATCTTTAACTCAATTGGTTTTGCAATTTTTCATTCTGCTGACATGATGGATGATTTCAATCAAGCCTGGGGCAGACTACAATTTTCTTAATGCTGCAATTTAAAACATGACATTCTTTTACTTTGCATAATATAAAAATATATTGTGCAACATACATTCATATTATTTTTACTCTTTATTCTTGCTAGCAGCACAGCTCTATGGATGGAAATGCTGGTTTGTCAGTCCACTACTTTGGTCCAGACTGAAATACCTCAACAACTATTGGGCTTAATTGTGTAAAGATATTCATGATCCCCAGAGGATGAATCCTAGTGCCTTTGGTGATCCTCATCCTGGTGATGAGTTTGACATTTGTCGCTTAGAGGGAAATGTCTTGACACTCATTTCACGATTGCCATGAAATTTGGTACATATGCATTCATGGTCCCCAGAGGATGAATTGTAATCACTCCAGTGACCTTCAGCTTGCCTTTACTCAAGTGTCCATTGCTGTGGTTTATGACCAAATACCTACAAAACAAATGGCATTCCCAACAGCACCAGCTGTTCTTTGTGTGTTTAGCACTGTTTAGCAAATGTTAGCATGCTAACTTAAGATGGTCAACATGGTAAACAATGTATGCTTAATGCCAGTAAGTACATCCTCAGAAAGCTATTAGCACGTTTCTCATTTCACTCTGTCTCCATCTTGTCCCACTACCTTTCTCTCTGTCTGTCTCTAAATCACAACCGTCTTTCTTTCTTTGCATAAGATTAAATGCTGCATGCCACGCGATAATGATTAGGTCCAGACCTCTATTAGTGAAGCCAGCAGCTGACTGAAGTTGGGTTGTTTAATAAGTGTGATTCATTGGTCTTGGGAGAAATGGCTTTCCTGAAGGCACAATCTGTAGTAGCTGAGCTGGCACTGTGGCAACACACCACCTGGCCATGTGCATTCATGTTATGAAATTAAACCCAGTCGGCAACGTCCAGTTTGCTATCTGCATCCAGCAAGTAGATAGATGTGCCAGCAGTGTGGCATCAGCGCTACCTCTCTGTCTCTGAAAAACAGGAATTGTTGTCATAATGTTGTGACAGGCCGTTTCCTGCAGCCTCTTGTTTCTTTGATCTGTTGGTTGTCAGCAAACACTGCTTGTGGTTTTTTCGTAACCCCCCATTGTGGCATAGCGTGACCTGGCCTCTGAACTTTCCATCAAGGCAATTTAGCTTTATTGTTTGGCTTCGCCGCATCGCTGAGTGAAAAGAAAATAGACATCAATCACTCCGGTTGTCAGTGTGGTTATTGTCAAAGTGTGCAGGAGAACTCGAACACATGGTGAGACAGCAGGTACCATGACATTTCCTCACAGGGAACTTCCTTAACGTCATTTTCTTTTATTCCTAGAGTGTTTATTTATATTCATATCCTCTCGTGTGTGTTTTTCTCATATGTGGAAGTACAACTGAAGGACGCCAGACAGCTCAAATCCACACTGGGCTGCAGAAGATATTTTATGCATGAGGTTGCCGTGTATTGCTCAAAATGCGAAAGTGCTCTGTCTGTGGGCTGATACATTTACCCAGCACTATTTTCACTCCTTCAGGGTATTGATCTTCATGGCTGATGAGAGTGCAGAAGGGGGGAAATGGGTCAGAGCATGTGTGCATGCTCCAGTGTTCATTATTGGTGGCAATGAGGTCAGTAAATGACTCAGGAATAATGTGGAGATGAAAGAAAGGGCGGGTGTGGTTACTATGGGGCAGAAAAAATGAGCTGAAGAGAGTCCCTGTGGCTGAAGTGATGGACAAGCACTTAAGCAGGCAGGTGGTCCTGGCACAATGACATGGCCTTGCAGGGGAAGGTAATAGGGAGCAGTGCGCCACCATGCATTAAGGTGGGCAGATAGAGGGGCTCAGAGATCCGTCTCGGATTTATGACCCAGCCACATATTGAGCAGATAATGAAACAAGGACAGAAAAAGAAAGTCAGAGAGACGCTCTGGCAGAGAGGACTGGCAGAAATTAAGTAATTTACGCAGCCGTCTGACAGGTGTGAATAGAGCACCAGAGTGAGAGGAGATTGGTGGGGTGTAATGATCTGCTTTTGTGGGGATGAAAGCGAGACACAAGCGCCCAGGGGCGTTTGTGCTGATGGATTTGTTGTTAAATGAAGATTGACATCTTACTGATTCTGACTCCCTGGACAGAAATCATGTGACCCGAGCCCCGGAGAGTGCTGTCACATCAAGAGCAAATTTAGCCGCATCCACACTGACTGTGCTGCGGTCACGTCAGTGTAACACTATCAACACACATCCTGCCATGAAAACAATCACAAAATTTGTCCTTTTCTGATTTCTACCCTGCTTGCGAACATGTTACTGGGTGTCAACTTACCCCAGAGGGTGGCAGACGGAGGATGTTAGCCCAGAGCTGGGGAATCACGGCCGTGACAGCCAGTCATTGTATCTCTACGACTGATGGTATCATGCTGCCATTGTGTCAGTGTTGGGAGCAGACCCACAACAGATGTTGAACAGATAATAGAGGCTTTATCTCTGGTTATTCACTCTGTGACACACATGTGAATATGAACAAGGATTGCTTCAAAGAAAGTGTCTCAGGTGAGCAGAAAGTTATTAAGATCCAGCTTTATCTCTGGAAAAGGCTTTGTCAGTGTTTGTGTAAATGAAGAAGTGAGACTGGTGCAGTGTGTCATGAAAGATAAAAACATTTTATTTTGAGTAGAAATTGGTCTATAGGTGAATATGAGCATATAAACTAAAGCAGACTTTTTTTTTCATAGTACTTCACTGCTGGGAGTGTAATGTTTTAGATTTTGGACCTGCAGTTTTCATCTGACTCCATTTCCACAGATGGGGGGTTTTCATTATGGAATCTCACTGGGTGGGTTGTTTCAGTGAAATCGATGTCGTTTTTGTTCGTCCAACAAGTTTTTCATCACAAGACACCAGTAATGGCTG
This sequence comes from Pempheris klunzingeri, assembly GCF_042242105.1. NCBI lineage: Eukaryota > Metazoa > Chordata > Actinopteri > Acropomatiformes > Pempheridae > Pempheris > Pempheris klunzingeri. The sequence goes on along the minus strand of NC_092024.1, from coordinate 12,426,705 downwards.
TGAAAATGACTGATGGGGTTCCAGCAAAATCAAACATGGCAATGGAGGACGCTTGTATGTGTGTGTGTGTATGTGTGTGTGTGTGTGTATACACACCTATAGCTGGTATGTTTCTTTGTGAATAGTAATTGGTTGATTCAGAAATTCTGAGTCTGCTCAGATTTCTATTATTTTCTGCTACAAGCATCAAGCGTCTCATCTGCCTAATGCACCCATTTACCATCCCGTCTCATCGAGGGTCTCCCTGACTAAAACAATTCATAACCAGCTAAAAAGCGGATTTTGCTCACTAATGGAATTTGTCCACTCGTAAAAAAATCTGTGAAATTGCTTTTCCAACATGTTCTGCCAATTAAATTAAAACGACTTCATTGCACCTTGTGGGATTATAGACTTCTGAATACTTGTTGTCATGCATAAATAGTGTATCGAAACAAGAGTGATGTTCATGTAATCAAACAGACTCTAGTATCACATTATTCTTGATTATTTCAATCAAGAACTAACTTTGTCAGATTTTTGTGGTGTAATGATGGATCTGCTTGAAATGTCTGACTGCATGCTTTTTGGGTTTTTCTACCAAAATATGCAAAATTTCAGCATGACATTTTACAAAGGAAAGAGACTGTTTCTAAATGCTTTTCAACTGACTGAAATAGTTTTTTATTGGCAACATTGACTAATTTACTGTATGTTAATCATTTGTCAAGTACAACTAAGTAACACCTTTGCTGTTCAGCTGGAAAATCACATTTGCTAACAAGTTAGGTATACCGAAAAGATTATTATTTTTTTACCCACAGAGAGGCTCTGTGTAGGGATGCCCTGGATCCCCTGAGCATTTTTTGTTTATCTAAGAGACTCAGATGCTCAACACACAGCTTTGCTTTCATCACATCGTCTGAATTCAGACACATTTCAATGTGATTAAAGCACTGTTGTACTCGATAGTTTAAGAATGTTATTTACAGAAGTCAATAGCCTCCTCAGATTTTAATAATGTTACCAGGCAGTCGGGATTCAGCTCAGGTTCTCAGAAGGAACACAGACCGCAGATCTGCCTAATCACCAGATGCCTGCTCCCTAATGCATAATGCATCAGACTGTTATTGCAAGTCTGCAGGGAAAACACAGCAGTGATTTACATTAATATTTCATCAAGCCACCGTGACATCAAAGTGTTAATGGAGGAGACCTTGCATGTGTGTGTGTTTGTGTGTGTGTGTGTGTTATCATTAATGAAGAGGACCCTGGTGGCCGGTGCTTGGCCTTTTATCGGGGTGTCAGGTGCAGAGGTGATAATAATGTGTTAAGTTAGTTTAAACTCAAAGAACACACAGAAAGGCATGGTTCAACAGGTTCATGAATAAAAAAAGTTTTAATAGAAAATCAGTCAGTGCTTTGAATCATGCAAGGCTTTAACAGACCGTCTGACAGTCTGAAAGTATAAAGCTAATAGTGTGAAAGCTTGCGGTTTCTATTCTATCCCCTTCCTCTTTCTATGCTTTTTTCTCCACCTGCACCAATTAAAAGTAAAAACAGTTGATAGCCGAATCAAAAACCCAACAAGGGTTGCATTTTCGGATGGTAATAATTACATAAACTCCTTATATTCCTTAACAACACAGACATGATCCAGGACGGGATATTTAAACAAAAATGTCAAAAGGATGTAACCAATTAGTTGGAAATAACAATATGAATAAATGAAAATATTTTAAAAGATGAGAAAATTCAGAAAGTAACAAAATCCATCCAAACATCACCTCTAAAGCTCATTAATTAACCTGTCATAGCTTGTTTCAAACAGGAATCCTGAAAGTAAAGACAACAAGTTCTGGTTTTACGAGGAGTTATGGGACTATTTCTTGGCTGGGAGCAATAACCTCCTTTGTTATGTTTGGACAGAACCAGGCAAGCCTTCCTCCTCTTTCAAGTCTAAATGCTAAGCTAAACTAACTATCTTCTGGCTGTAGCGTCATATCAACCACACAGACATGAGAGTGGTGTCGATTTTCTCATCTAAATCCAATCCAATCACAAAAACCAATAAGCATATTTCTCAAAATGTTGAACCTCTGAAACAACAGTAGACAGCACTGACTGACTTACTTATGTTTGAAATTATGTGCAATTATGTGGCCACTATGTTTTGCACACCTCTGACCTGAACTCACTGTGTTTCCTCAGATGACAGTGCATCAGCAGCCAGCAGTATGGAGGTGACCGACCGCATCGCCTCCCTGGAGCAGAGGGTCCAGATGCAGGAGGATGAGATTCAGCTGCTAAAGTCCGCTCTGGCCGATGTTGTGCGCCGGCTCAACATGTCTGAGGAGCAGCAGGCCATGGGGTCACGCAGAGGACCCACCAAAGGTAACATACATAGTGTACACTTCTTCTGAAGTGCTGAGCGACAAGGTCAGCAGGTTTTGTGGTTCTTGGTGGTATCCTTTTTCTCTTTTTCCACGTTGTTCTCTCTCTTTCCTGATGACGTTTCCTTCAAATCTCACTTATGTCCTTCCTCTGACTAGTTGTCTATCTCCTCTTCCTCTCCCTCCTGTCCTCCCTCCTTCTGGACTGTGTTGTGTTGTTAAACGTGTCGTGCGTCACGTGTATAGACCCTGCTTTGATGAGAAAGTCTCCCTCAGCAGACAGCAATGTTGGGAAGCCAGGTAGGCCGACTGTGAAGTCTGTCTGCACTAACCAGGCCTGGTGTTGTGTTTGCAGAAAGCACATTTCAGTCACTGCCTGCTGGAATTATGTTGTATATAGTATTTCACAAGGAAACACACAGTTATTTCAGTACTGCACTGCCTGAAGTCAATGCACTGTGAACTGAGTCTGAAAACAGAAAGACATTCATTGTTAACCAGGGGACATTTGTGTCTGTGGTGGACTGTGACGGCTTAGTGAGAATAAACTGCTAAGCATCCATTTTTTTTGTTTACCTCTGTGTATGCAACCTTTCTATTAAATGCCAAACCCCCCCCATTAAAAAAGAAAGATATATTTAGTTGTTCTCGTGCTGAAAATTGCCATAAGATAATTATGTGAAGTCAAATGGAGAAAATAATAGGAACACCTGGCAATGTAGCACAATCCTCCACATATTATAGTCTCCCCCAGAAGTTATTATAAAGGATTAGTTTACAAGAGTGGCATCAATCCTCTTATCTAACCCTCGGAAAGAGAGTGAATAAGCATATTTCCTTTAAATTAGAGTTAGAACAACACCTCTCCGACACAGTCTCTGATTACCGCCTACAAAGGAGGTTTCCTCACAAATAAAATAGGCACAACTCTTCACATGATCACAGAATAAAAAAGCACTGAACATAATAGATTGTCTGATGATACTGTTTTCTGTGTTTGTGCTGTTTGATTGTGTAGAAATGCTGCATGTGTCGATTTTCAGCCGAGGTGTGTTTCATACAATCTGTCTCTCAAATAGCACCTTCTCCTGATCGAGTCTGCATGTGAAATCATTTGCACTTTGGGCCTTTTTTTACGATTATGATTCTGAGCTGCTGCCAGTTTCAGTCTCCGGAGTGACTGACGGATGAAGTTTCAGTTTGATTTGGGAGCTGAAGGATGACTCAGAAGACTCAGAGCTGCTTTCCCTTATTGTTCCCTGCTGTTAGCTGAAGAGAGCCAGCAGCCTGCTCCCCTCTGCTAAAGTGCAGTGATCTGCTTCAGTAGGATTAACATGCAGACTGCATTTGGACTCACATCGGAGCAAACAGACATATTCATCTTCTTTAACATGCTAACAAAATTACAACCTCAGTTTGCCCCTGCTGCGTAATTACTACATGAAAGATAACGGAGCAATTTCTGTGTGTGTAGGCCTGAGTGTGTGTGTGTGTGTGTGTGTGTGTGTGTGTGTGTGTCTGTGTGTGTGCGTGTGCCTGCAGGATGAAAAAGGGTCTATTAAATATTTATCACTGCAGATAAAGCAGCAGCTTGGATTTGTTATTCTGGGCTAGCATGAGTGGCATGCGTGCTGTGTGTGAATGTGTGTGTGCATGCTCCTTTTGTGTTGTCAGATGATTTGTAAATGTTTATCATCTATATGGAAAAATGTTAACAGATTAGGGGGAAAAAAGCATCGAGTTAAGCTAATTCATATTGTTGTGCTGCCTCTACTTTTGTCCTTATGATATATCACACTGTAAACATTTAAATTCTCTCTCTCTCACTGAAGAGCAGGATGCAGGGGGAGTGTTTTATGTGTGATTTCAAAGGTTGCAGAGCTTAATCGTTGCACTATATATCAGTTAGTGATTACCATTATCATTTGATTAATAAACAACAAGCAAGAAAGAAATCCCCCTAGAAACAGGCATAAACAGTGAGCGATGATTACCAACCTGTAAGTCCGGTGCATCCTGGGAGGCTTTGCGCTGCATATGGGATTCTACAGTATGTTTAAATCCAGCTTTATACAGATTTTTACCTAATTTCAAAAGTCTTCAAGATAATATTGAACATTGGGAAATGCCATTTGTTTCCAGCGATCTGTAGCTGCTCACTCTCGCATGTTATCTTAATGACACTACATCAGTTGACCCTGATACCGGTCTCATATCTTTTTTTCTGAACATGCCCTGCTGTTGTTCTGTTTTCTTCCAGCCAGGCCAATGATTGCCACCCTGCCGTTACGACCCACAGTAAACAACGGGACCATCCTACCAAAGAAAGGCGGCGGCACTCTGCCCTCCCCATCTGGATCTGGATCCAGGAAGGACATGAGCTCAACAGCCAACAAGAGGTGAGGAGAAGAAAACTAGTCCCCATCCAGCCTACGGATCTTAGTGGAGTGTTTTTCTGTGAAAGTCAGTACATCTTTTGGTGTGTCTTTTGACCTTCATGCCTCGTGAACACTCTTGTAAACATGCTAAATCCAGACATAGCTGCATGTAGGCCAGGTCTTGTATACATTGCATTTCTAGACATTTTATTTGTTTCAAGGCTTTTTCTGGTTCTGTCTGTCTGTGCCATGTCAGATAATTCGTATCATAAATTGTCAAATTTTCTGGCTTTTTATCAACCAAAGTGACTGACATTTAACAAGGCTGGTCTCTGCTTCTCTGTTGTGTGTTTGTGCGTTTACACATGCATGTGGAGCACAGGTTATCAATCTTGCCTGTCAACATAACAATAGCCTTTTCCCATCTCTGGATGACATTACCATAATCAGATGAAGCTCAGCAGACAGCAGAGACCAGCTACAGTTAACTCCCCTGTGGCGCTGTTTCCTTTATTTTCCATGTGTTTACTTTTAATTCTGCTCCGGGGATGTTTTCCGATACTGAAGGTTGATACTTTTGATGCTCGCTGGCTCTCACCTTGAGGTTTACTGGGATGGTTGATAGAAACAAACCACAAACACCAAGTGAGTCGGTATCAATACCGACCAATGTGATTTTCTTGGGTTTTGAACTTAACTGGTGTCTTTTTACGTTGTGACATCTTGACCTTTGAGCTTTCCAATTACCTTTTTGGCACTTTATCTGCCATTTCTCCACCAAAAATTTCTGAATTTTCCTCAGTTATATTTTCCAAAAATTTTACCTTCGTTTGTAATTTTCATCTCTCAATCTCAAGGCCTTCTGCAAAATGCCTAAAACAAATTCTAGTGGAGAAGTAATGAATCCATAATTATTTTATTTATTGTGAGTGTGGGTTGTGTGACTGACGTACAACAAATTGAAATATATTACGTGTAAAAACTACTGGAATGAGCCAATAAAATAGTTATTCTGTATAAGCTTTTAATTCCCTCCAGGTTGCTTAAACTCTGAAATGCCCAGAAAAAATACAAAGTACAAGATGGAAAGATAGAAATGGAGCTTATGACTCTTAAATTTAAACTTAAATTTAAACTTAGGACATCTTCTCCTCGACATCAAATTGCAGCAGTTATCGATAGCATATTTAATACTGCAGGGTGCAATACTTGAGTGACTGGTCATCGGTCATCAGTCGTCCCCTCTGTTTATCTCTGGGCTGTCTGTCTCTACCATCTTTCCTGTCTTGCATGTCCTCTGTCTTTGTCTCTCTCTGATAACTTGTATTTCCCAACTATGACATTATGTCCTGTTTGCGTCCCGTCCATCTACAATGTGATGTCCCGCCAATCTGTCCAGTTTGTCTTCTCTGTCTCGCACTACCAGAATTCTCTGCCTGCCGCTCAGGTGAGAGGATCACCAGGTTACAGTTAACGGATCAAAATCTAACATCATCACAGCTCCGATGCTAACCATTATTACACGGCTTTGTTTAATACCTGATTCTGACTGGTTCAGTTACAGCTTTCTACGGTCTGTTATTTATGTATAGCAATAAATCATTCTTAAATCAATAATAGAATCATTTTAAATCAGTATTTTAAGTCAAATTATTGATTAGTTTAGTAGGAAGCCATGTAATAAGCAGGATAATGTACAGCGAGAGGCACTCATTACTGCAGAGCGAACCCTGACACCCCGATCCGTGATGCAGGATCATTGTGCAATAATGAGTGCCCCTCGCTGTACGTTGACCCTTACCTATTAAATCCATCACCAGGTCACATGATAACTATGACACGTCCTTTCACCATTTCACTCACTAATAGTCACTGTTTGTTGTTTAAATTGTCTGTTTGTGTTGTTTACCATCTGTGGGATTAATCTGAACTGCAGAGTGGTCACAATCTCATCAGTGTTGGCATACACACAACAGCCTTCCCCAATGCCCTGTGGCCCAATTACTATGATTCCTCGTGGGATAACACAGCAAACAACAGTTTCTCTTTCTCTCTCTCTTCTTTCTATTCTATCCTGCTATTTAGTGAACAAACACACACAGGCTCTCCAGAAGGGATAACGGCCACCGGCCAGTTTTAGGGTTTGAATAGACTTTTCTCCCATAGGGTGGATTAGGTGACTGGGCCTACTGGCCATTGGATTGCTGATGGAGCCTTTTCATTGTTGTGAATAGGCAGGCTGTCTGCACCACCAATATGCAGATTTGCACAGGTCTGTGGTGACACTGTAGTTAAGATCACCAGAGTGGTATAAAGAGGGAGAATAGGTGTGAGAAAACAACAAATATCTATGTTTCTATGCAGTTCAGATTCTCTCTGACACTGTTATAAAGAGTCACTCCCTTTTCCTTTTTACTCTTTTTTTTTTTTTAAAAAAGATGAAGTAGATCTGAGCTGAATCATGAAATAAATACGTCTTCCCTCATAAGCTTTCAGAGGCTTTTGCCTGGATGAAATCTTTTTTTAGAAAAGCAGTATCAGGTAGTTTTATGACCTATTTCTTGTGCTTCTCACTCTCCCCTGTCTCTTTTTGCCTCTGTCCACCCTCCTCCCACCACAGCACTGTGAGGAGAGCCAACTCAAACGAACATGTGGGGACTCTCACTCGGAAAGATTCGGGAGATTCCAAGGGCAACCGAACCCGTGCCGGATCCACTGGGAGCAATTCCAGCGGCAAAAGAAGTGACAGGTAACACAGTTGAATCAACTTACCCCAGTCAGGGGCTCACACATTCATCTTCACTGTTACTGAGGCTTCCTGCCCACACGAGACAGGAGGCTGTTTGTGTTTTGAGTGGATTTTTCCACCTGATCTCTGTATAAAGCACTTTCAAATCAAAATGTTATGGTTTATGTGGAGGCTGGATGCAGAATGACAGCTGTCTGTTTACTTTGCAGCAAACAGAGGGATCCAGTGTTCAATGCAGGTAAGAACTAGAGGCCCTTTATGGTTCTGTAGCAGCTGTAATAGTTTCATGCTATGATACAACCCACTGAGAGCCATTTCACACCAGGTGCTCAGTGGCTCCCTGTATGAGTTAAAGCTCAATGCAGCAATCCTGTCAAAGCAAAGAATAATTTATTCATCTCTTCTATGGTTTCCAAAATAAGACAGAAAGAGATGTCAGTTATAATTTGAGTCAGTGCCTTGAACTGATTTCTGCACACAGAGGACCACTGAGGGAGACTCCACATCATGTTGTGTCTTTAACATCAGAGTCAAACCTTCCGTGATCCTTTCCTTCACATGTAACTAGTCTACTTCATCCATCACCACATCTTCATGTCCACACTTTCATTCATCTTTTCTGTTTTAACAAGATCTTTCTGTTGTTTAAATTGAACTTTAGTTGCGTATAATTTAATGTTTTTTTTATTACTGACTAATTCTGAATTTTTTCACTTTGGGTCTCATATTTACTCTCATAATTGTGGCCACTCTGACTATGGTTTGTAAAAACTTAGCCTCTTTAGGTAGCTTTATAGACATTACCATTATGACTATGATAGTGAGAATAAGACCCAGGTTGAAAAATACGTGACTTTCTCTTCAAGTTGTGACTGCTGTCTGGATCTGATGAGCCACACAGATGTATAGTGTTTCCAGAACAAGTAAAGCATCGAGTACACCCGTTTGTTCTTCAAACAAAAAGCAGGAAACACATGACAACAAGACAATGGGATTGAATATGAAATTAAATGACTATTGATCGGATTTTCCATCTGCAGCATGATATTGATTTTTGTGTAAATTGAACTGCTGTTTTTCATTTGGTTTACACACCTGGCTCCAGTTCAGTTTAGGCTGCATCCTAACAAAGCTCAGACTGCACACACTACCAGAGAGGCACATTCATTAAGAAAAATGTACGTCTTACTGATCCACCCCATCTAACAAACTACCTTTAGTACTGTTTTAGTTTGTTGTGCAATTACAGAAAATGTGATCCACTCATAAAACAAACTAATACATGTTATTTGTGTATTTGTAATCTGTAACCATCAGATTAAGAGGTAGAAATGTTAATGCGGTCAATATCCACAGTAATAAATCCTGTATTATTATGCAGCTGGTTAAGTCTAGCCTGTTCATGCAATTTAAACATCTCTAAGGCTGCCACTACCTGATGTGGGATGCTGATTAGTAGGAGAAAGTGAGCCACAGGATTAATTATTGCAACTGTACACCACTTATTGGACATTTGAATCAATTATCGACAAATAATCTGCATAGCAGCACAATCAGGACAGCATCATGGACATAACTTCCACTTGGTGATACTTAACCAATGCAAATGATAATTACAACAGTAAATTCTGCCAGTATAATGCTGACCTGCAATACACGAAGAGATTACATGCAAAGTGGATGTAACTAAATGTGCTGCAAGCCAGTGCAGGTTTGTTTGCCTCTTTTACTTCTATAGTTAGAAACAACAGTTTATTTGAAAAACTGCTAGAAGAATATACACTTTTTTTTTGCGTGTGTCTAAACAAAGGAAAAAAGGACAAATAGCCGAATAAATGCGACCACTCACCACATACAGTAGGGGTGGGACACAAGCATGCAGGAAATGAGCATTAATTCATTTAGACCATTAAGGAAGGAGCACTGATTCATTAGGAGCTCTATGGACAGAGCTGCTGTTCATTAACACCAGGAAACAGGAAGTGCACTCATGTTAGGACAGACCAGGAAGTGAGGAAGCCATGCCACCCCTCACCTGGTGCTTGTGTCTCTCTCTGTGACTTTTACAAGGGATGCGACGTGTGACCCACTGCAAAGGTAGGCTTCCCCCCGCCCCCTCCCATAAAGCCCCCCGGCCAACACAGCTCTCAGGACACTGCAGATGAATTGTTTTGATCCCTATACATGCAAAAAATATAATACGAACTCTTATTTTGAAATATTTAATTCATATCCTTTTCTTCCTACACATCTATCACATCTTGTGATATCTGAAAATTTAGAGATACCTGCACTGATCAGAGAGCTGTCCAGAGAGGGGCAGGAGTGGGTTTCCAAAGTGTGTGTGTGTGAAAGTTACCCTCCCTTTATTGTTTTGAGACTTAATTAACTAACACACACACACACACATCCTACCTAACTTCAACTGGGAGCTGCGTCAGAGTGTGATTGCAGTGTTTGCAGTTCACTTGTGTGTCTCCACACTTGTTGTTTAACTGCGGATAAAGCTGCTGCTTCACCAAACGCGTGTGTGTTTGCTCACAGCCACACTTTCTCTCATAGGCGTTTAGTCTCTGTCACCATAGTAACAACACAAAGATTTCTGACACTCGCTTCCTTGCAGTCGCTTTGAGTTTTTCTGCGAATGCTTGAATCCTTTGTTCTGAGACTTCTCGCTGCAGTTCAGAGCCAGTAGAGTTGCTGCTGCTCTTATTATCTTCCTGCCCTCAAAATGAGTATTTGCATTATAAACACATTCAGTCTTTTTTTTTGGGTAATTCCTATTGAAGTCTGTTTGATTTTACTGCTTGTAGTTTTTGCACATGGCCTGGAGTGTCGTCTGTTTGTCTGCACCCCCTTCGGCAATGTAGTCACAAAGCTGCCAAGAATTTAAGAAAGGCTGGAGTTAAAGCTCATTTCCTTACAGATATATTGCTGTTTACCCAGGCTCTTATTACAGAGGAGTGCATTCTTTTTATACCTCTGAAAGCATCTAGACCAGTGGTTCTCACCAAGCTTGGCTATGAAGCAGGGTGTGTTTGTGTCGCCTCATCACAGGTTGCATACAGTACATCTAATTGTTGTGAGCAGTGTCATCGGAGCGTAATTTCTCCCCTAAATCTCTCAGCTTGTTAGAGGCCTTAAGAAATACAACTAGGCAGTTTGTCACAAGACAAAAGCAAAGAATAGAGTTATGCCAGAATTATGTGCATGTAAAAAATGTATTAAAAAAATTCAAATTCATATTTTATTTCGGTAAGCTTCGGGGGAAATTACTTAGAATTTACGAACCTGTGAAATAAAAAGTGTCAAGTGTTTAGTGTCACTAAAAAAAGAATCCAACAGTAGATTTGTGTATCAAAGCATTATTGTCCTTCACTTCTGTCCCATTTATCATTCAGCGACCCACAGACTAATCTTGCGACCCCTCACATGGTCTCTGACCTCCAGGTTTGGAACCACTGGTTTAGATGAGCAAGAAAGAATTTTGAAAAGAACTGTATTAAGTTGACTTTACTTATACTTTACTTTATAACTGTTGCTTCAAAATAAGATCCCAGTGTTTGATTACAGCACTCAACATGCTGGTGCTTTATAATAGGAGTTCCCAAGTTTCCTTTTGGTAGTTTGTGTCTTACCAATTTCATGATGCTTTTACTAACTGTGACACAGAGAAACAGCCTTTACATCTGTCTAACTTATTCTACCAACCTCCTCCTTCGCCCTGCTTGCCCCTCTATGGCCCCCTCCACCCATACCGGCCCTGACAACCTCCACCACCCCTCTCCATCATCGGCTCCTCTGCTGTTGTCCCCATCTACATAATAGTCACAGTACAGATTTACCTCAGCCGCTCTGCCAAACGGACGGGGACCAGCGGCAGCCCCACGGCCTCTGCTGTAACGTCCCGTGCAGTCACCAACCCCCAACTAACCTCAGAAAGCAGCAAGGCCACCACGGCCAGAAAGGCCGGCGCCGCCAAGGTGCCACCGGTCAGAAGGACCCCGAGTTTTAACCTCCAGTTGAGAAAGTCAGGGAGTTTGTCTTCGTACTCTGCCCTTGATACACCCAGTTACCGCAGCCCGGTCAAGTCTCCCAGCCAGTACTTCCAGATTTGTTACTAGCTGAGTCCACAGAGAATAGCAACCCTCACTTCTCTAGATGTACTTGTTCATTCCAGTTATCAAGCTGTAATATGCACGAGCCTGTCAGTACAGAGCCAGATTCACCATTTTATATCACATCTGTACCATTAAAGCACCATATGGCCACTTATACCAAAGAAAGTTGCAGAGGGATAGCAGGTTCCCAATCTCACCCAGAAGTTCAGGTAATATAATGGACTTATGGGTAAGATTGGCAACTTGTTTTATATATCATATTTTTTTCTTCCGATGAGATTTCATTTTGTTTGTTTAGGCTCCGTTGATGTTTTCTGCACGAGTTCCTTTTCCGTGTTAGCATGTGTTATCTTGATGAGGATTTCTTATTACCCCCCCTTTTTCTAAGCTCTGGTCTGTTTTTTTTTTCATAACATTCGCATCGCTCTGCTTTTGTCTGCATTTTATGTCTGTTAACCTCTGCTCTGAGCTGAATATTCATGAGTTTTGTTTGCAGTTCATTTTGCGCTCTTTGTTGTCATAAGAATGTTTTTGAAATGACTAATAAAGTCTGCTAAAAAGCTAATTTGTTTGTGTTTGCAAATTTCTTGTCCTTTTCATAGCAAAAACCCACCATATCATGTCTCTCCATTATCCTCTAATCTTGTCACACATTCAACATTGTCACCCTTGTCATTCACATCATAATAACACATTGTACTCTGCTTCAGTGTCACGTCTGTGGTATTCGCATACTATCATAGATTCAAACTGACATAATTCCAGCAGTCACGTCTGTGTGAATATTATCTCATGGGTCTTTTCTGTTGCTTTTTCTAGAGGAAGGTTATGTGAAAATGTACTTAAAGGGACGTCCCGTCACCATGTACATGCCCAAAGACCAGGTGGACAGCTACTGCCTGGAGGCCAGAGCCGACCTGCCAAGCAACAAACTCAAACTGGACTGGGTGTATCCTTTCACTGCAGCTTGTGTGAGACCACCTTTTTATTTATTTCCTGAGGAAATAAAAACTCCTGCTTGTGGAAGTTTTGAAAACTAATCTTCTGAGGAGAGTAAATCCAGATTGGGCTGTCGTGTAGTGAAGAGAGGACGCTGACAAATGTGTCACCTCCTCTCTCCCTGCTTGTCACAGTGGATCTGTTCAGATGTTCATTTTCACCGTGTTGTGCTGCCACAATCAGAGCCGGGCTCATCACTCTGCAGCCTGCAGTGAGTAATAACCCGTGCTCAGCCGGCAGGCTGGGGCACAACCAGTCAGCAACTCCTCTTGTGGTATTTTATTTTTATTCTGTTTCATGTCGTGGTTCCTCTCGCTCGTCATTTGTTGATTAAAAAATGAATGTAGTGTGTTGTTCAGTCTAGCAGAAATCCAACAGGGGAAAACACATGAGGTAGACAAAGGAAGGATTAAATCTGAGGAGAGAAGCACACACACACACACACACACACACACACAGAAATAGACATGTGAACTATCGTGAACTACATTACAGATATAACAACCAACAGTGGATTTAATTAATGTTAATGTCAAACTGTGCTTTCTTCATTCTATTAAACATCAGAGTAAATGTGAATATTTATCACTGTCCCTAAACATTACACCTGCTGGTTGGAGTGTAAGGAGATGGATCCTTAAATGCAATTATTTTCATTATCGATTAATCTAAAATCTAAATTTATTCAGAAAACAGTCTCAAACAGACATGATTCCTAAAGTTCTGTCCAAAACCAAAAAATGTTCAGTTTACTATCAGAGAAGACAAAAAACCCAGCAAATCTTCAGAAGTGAAAAGCTGGAACTGGGGAATGTGTCACATGTTTGCTTGAAAAATAATTTGTTTGGATATTACTTTTGTTTCACTCCTTGACATTTTTGAACATCCAGTTACGGTTATCGTGGTCGAGACTGTCGCTCCAACCTTTACTTGTTACCCACCGGAGAGACGGTGTATTTCATCGCCTCAGTGGTCGTCCTGTTCAATGTGGATGAGCAGCTGCAGAGACATTACACTGGACACACAGATGACATCAAATGGTGAGAGACTCTAGGGGATTATAAAACACACACACACACACACACACACACACACACACACACTAACCTGAGGAACTACTTCCCCTGCAGCACAAATCACAAGCGTCATCACTTCTCCCTGGTGGACTTGATATTTACACCTTTTCCACAATCCTCACAGGCTGTGCAGTTTATTCACATCCCTTCTTGATATAGAAAAATGTATGGATAAAAATATGTATACAAAATTTGTTTGCATGCAGGCATGTCTGTGCACAAGCATGGAAATATGCCTGCAGGATAGTGTGAAGTGCAATGAGACCTTAAAAGGAGACATCCACGATTATAACATTACACTCTGGGGTTATGACAAGTTCAAATTATTAATGAACACTTTAGAAAGTGTCAGTGCTTTACACGTGCTGTGCATGTTGCTGCACCGCCGTACCTAAAGGAGGGTGAATTTATCTTAAACTGTCTCATTTCCCCCTCAAATTAGCGCAGACAGGTTTACTGATGTGTGGTAGCTAATGTGAAAATCATATTCATAGCTTTAAAAACCTCACTCACCGAATGCAGCCTTTCATGTTCTTGCTCATCTTTATTCAAATGCACCTTTTGATGTTGAAAGGCCTTTAACTGGTTTCATGTGTGCTTTAATGTCTTTCTCTTCACCAGCCTGGCCGTCCACCCTGATAAGATCACCATAGCAACTGGACAGGTGGCGGGCACCTCTTCAGATGGAAAAGTAAGGGAGGTCTCTTATTGATATCTCACCACATTAGTTTGTCGTGTGCTGTATTACCAGAGCGAGGAGTTATGACTTTGCTATTTTCTTGAAAGACGCAATGTTTATCCAGCTCATGCAGACTATTCTATTTTCAAACCCAGCCAAGCTGCGGAACCACATTCACTCTGTATTCACTTATATGTTCATTAAATTCAGCGAGTGCTTCAGTAAACCTCACATTGCATCATTCTGATGATTGTGTGGTTTTTTTCTTGGCAGCAGCTTGCTCCTCATGTCCGTGTGTGGGACTCTGTTAGCCTCAACACACTCCACGTTCTGGGAACAGGCTTCTTTGACCGAGCTCTGGTCTGCCTGGCTTTCTCCAAGTCGGTAAGGGAGCACCACAGACACACCTAACAAGGAAGAATTTAATTTCTGGTATGTTTTTGACTGTACTTGGGATTGTGTCTCTTGTTAGAATGGAGGAAACACACTGTGCGTCGTAGATGACTCCAATGACCACGTCCTCTCAGTCTGGGACTGGCAGAGAGAGGACAGACTGGCTGAGGTCAAGGTGTGTGTGTGTGTGTGTGTGTGCATGTGTGTTAAATACATCCTAACATCCCGTTTAGATTATTTTTCTATTAAAGATGTACACACGTAGTTTTAACAACTCACTGTCTTGTGTTTCATGTGTTTTGGTTCAGTGCTCCAACGAGTCGGTGTTTGCTGCAGACTTTCACCCGACAGACAGCAACATCATAGTGACCTGTGGCAAGTCCCATCTTTATTTCTGGACCCTGGAGAAAGGAATGCTGGTGAAGAAGCAAGGATTGTTTGAGGTAGGACACCAGACGGTTTCCCATATGATAGGCCAATACCGTGAAGCAATAAAGTTTGATATAGAGGCACAAATTCAATCATTATCATGATATATGATCCCACCTATAGCTTTATAGACAATCAGTAGCAGTCTAGCGAAGCAAAACAATATGTGTGTGTGTGTTCTTGTGTTTCTTGCAGAAACAGGAGAAGCCCAAGTTTGTGTTGTGTGTGACCTTTGCGGAAAATGGCGACGCCATCACAGGAGACTCAAGTGGGAACATCCTGGTGTGGGGAAAAGGCACGTTAACTTATTCATTACTTCAACCTTGATTTACACAGAGTGGTCCAAAGAGAGCAGTTCAGTCTCCTTAGCCTGGGTACCATGTGGGCAAGGATCCAGCATTTAGACATTAATACTTACAAAACTGCACAATCTCTCTTTTTGTCCCTGATTTGTCTATTGATCACTGTGTCTGCCTGTCTATCCATTAATCTACCCTCCTCCAGCAGTCGACCTTTATGTCCAACTCCCTCCAACTGAACCGTCTCATCCATCTCATCCCATCTCTGTCACGCAGGCACTAATCGCATCAGCCACGTCATCCAAGGAGCACACGAGGGCAGCATCTTTGCTCTGTCCATGCTGAGGAACGGCACACTAGTGTCTGGAGGAAAAGACCGCAGGCTCATCTCCTGGGACAGCAGTTACCAGCAGATACAAACGGTTGAGGTGAGAAAATAGTTCCATAAATATTCCACGGTTTCTTACATGTAAAATAAAACTGAAGTTTATAAATCACACATGATTTTAAGGGCGAAAAATGATTTAATTGCGAGACCGCATGGATTTTTAATGGTCAGCTTTAGAGCTCTGCAGCATCCTAATGATCTGATCTGCTACCACATTTTGTTAATGTATTTCAATAAAACGTTAAGCTGCATATCCAGCTTCTTCTTTTAAAGTAGGTTGCTTATATTAGCCAGAAATTGCAGTGCTGCCCGGGGCGAGGGAATATGCATTCTGAATACTGCACCATTTCATAAATATTACAGAGGATGAGGTGTTTGTGCTCTCTAAGAGATTCATTGATATTTATAGTGACAAGAATTATAGATCACTCGTGTCTTATTTGCTCTAATGAGACCACATTATGCAGTAAAAGATTAGTTGATGTTTATTCTTCGCTTCCAGGTGAACAGATGGCTTACATGATTATTGTATTTTCTCTCCGCAGGTGCCTGAGTTGTTTGGTCCTATCAGGACCATAGCAGAGGGCCGAGGGGAGACTGTGCTCATTGGGACTACCAAGCACTTTGTTTTGCAAGGCAGTTTGGATGGAGAATTTGTGCCTATTACCCAGGTAGATACACCCATGTAGTACACTGTATCTAAATTTGAATTTCAATGTAGTGCTGCAGCTAACAACTACTTTTATTACTGATTCAATTACTGGACAAAGTAAAGCTCACATTTGAAAGGCTGTAATGTTGCAGCAGATGAAGAAGGAAAACTCTCCTCTCCTCTTCAGGGTCACACTGATGAGTTGTGGGGTCTGGCTGTCCATGCCTGGAAGCCTCAGTTCCTCACCTGCGGCTATGACCGGCAGGTCTGCCTGTGGGACTCGAGTTCCCATCAGCTCATCTGGACCAAGAGTATGGAGGTATGTTTAGTCAACACTGCCGCCTGGGGTCAGTCATGGGAATTACATACAACAGCACACAGCAGATGATGAATCAGCCATGTTTTATCTGTGCTGTTATCCTTGGGAATCAGCCGAAACTGAATCTCCGGAGTAATATGACTTTTAAATCAGTCATGTACCATATACATTATTTCACTTTTCAGTGAAGCTGCATATTGAACCACTATTGGCTTCAAAACTAACTGTAATGCCACACAAACTTACTAACTCAGATTCAAATAGTATAACTCTCACATGCATCATTGTGCACATTGAAATAAAAATAAGAAAAACACATTTCTCACTTTCAGTATAATCTTCTTCCTGTTTCTGGCAGGACGCTGCCCAATCAGCAGGCTTCCACCCGTCTGGTGCTGTGGTTGCTATAGGAACCCAAACTGGCAGGTAGAGCTCATCATCAAAAAAGCAAAGAAATAAAGCGTTTATTGAGTTATAAGTAAACAGTCGTTGGCACAATCATCCAGCGCAGATCTGAATCGTTATTTGATTAAACCAGATTGCTGAGCAGTCTGTCACTGACCCTGCAGGTGGCTGGTGCTGGACACTGACTCTAAGGATCTCGTCACAGTGCACACAGACGGGAACGAGCAGCTGTCTGTGATGAGCTATGGACCAGGTACATAACTGCTGACAGTGTGTCTCCGCTGTGCAGACACAGTGTTGTCTGTTTATCCTTTTGTTATTTGAAAATGTACAGCACGGCTTGTATTCATGTCTAACAGAAATTTTAATTATTACACAAAGAAGAGAAAACACACAACTTTATTTGAAGTCACATGATGAATTGATTTTAAAGATCTAGGCGGTCTTTATAAATTAATATCTGCAGACATCTACATTTTCTTTTCATTTATTCCTAATAATCTTCCTGTCTTCTTCTATTTTATTTAGATGGTAACTTCCTGGCCATCGGTTCCCACGACAACTACATCTATATCTACGCTGTGGGAGAAAATGGGAGGAAGTACAGCCGAGTGGGGAAATGCTCGGTGAGCACCTGTATTTATAATCCCCCCTCATCCATGGTTCCTTTATTTTTAGTTCCTCCCTGCATCAACTTTATATTTATAGTTCCCTCCTTCTGTCTATATTTGGGCCTCCACTCTGTACACTCTGTCCTCACGGTGTGTTGATAGAAAAGCTGTAAAATGATAAATGACAGCGAGCTGAGTCATACAGCGATATGTCTTCGTTAACATAATGACTAAGGGTTGCAAAATAAATCCACAGTTTTTCGATTATTTCTGGTGTTTGAAAAAACATATGTCTTCTACTCCAGGAAAACTGTGTAGTGCAGATAAAGATAAATAATCTAACTGCCTCTGTTTGTATGAAATCTCAGGGTCACTCTAGTTTCATCACCCACCTGGACTGGTCAGTGGACTCCCAGTACCTGGTATCCAATTCAGGGGACTACGAGATACTTTACTGTAAGTATGACTCTGTCTATGCCTCTCACACCCTTTGTCAGTTTGGTGGGTTTTTGATTGTGTGATGTTATAGATGAAATAATGTGTAAAATGATCAAATATATATGACAAATTGACAACTACTCAAACTTTCTTCATTGGTTGATTCCTTTACACTTCTCATTTAGTATCATAAAACGGTGTTATATCATAGTTGTGTTGGACATCAGAGTTAAAGGAGTTTAACCCAAAAAAGATTCTGAGACCAGAAAGACCAAAACACAACTACAGAAACTTGTAACTTTGGCCAAGACATTTGCGTTCATGTGGGATCCCATCACGGGGAGTAAATAGCGGATTCAGAAAATATTTGGAATCGGGCCTTTAATAGTTCATCAGGAATTAATGTTACATTATTTGACATGCTGCTAGATTAGCCTGAGTCCCCCCAAAAAGCCCCATGCTAAATGAGCCTTTTTGATTCAACTTATAGTCAGATACAAACATGTATGAGTTGCTGCATAGAAAATCATAGCGACTTTGAACATAGCGGTTTTGAACCTCTATCATAAATTGTCGATGTGTAGCAGTTAATTGTACACATTAACACATTGGTGGACACACTTTCAAAACCTGAGCTGACGTGTTGACAGGAGCTGTTTTGCAGCGAAATTTGTGCTGAAAATGTGGTTATGAGGTTTCTGGGTATTTTCCCAGGGATCCCATCGGTGTGTAAACAGGTGGTCAGTGTGGAGACCACCAGGGACATCGAGTGGACCACCTACACCTGCACTCTGGGCTTCCAGGTCTTCGGTGAGTGAAAGCCCCTCCCCTCTCCCTCTTTAAGGTGTGTTAGTGTTTCAATGTTCATTCAACAGAGCCTCCCACTGCTCTATGCTCCTCAGGTTTGTGGCCCGACGGCTCAGACGGCACTGACATCAACGCTGTCTGCAGGAGCAACGATAAGAGCCTCATGGTTACTGGAGACGACTTTGGGAAGGTCCATCTGTTCTCATACCCCTGTTCACAGTTCAGGGTAAAATACTGCATACTGTCATGCAAAATATACATCTCTGTAAAGTTAAAAAGAAAATTAACATATTGTAAGAGGCAAAAAGACTAAAAGTTAATTATTTGGGTTTTCTTCTCAGGCTCCCAGCCATGTGTACGGCGGCCACAGCAGTCACGTGACCAACGTGTCCTTCCTGTATGACGACATCTACCTGGTGTCGACTGGAGGGAAGGACATGAGCGTGATGCAGTGGAGGATAGTCTGAGGGAGCAGACAGACACAGATACTGTCGGTTTCCTACTGCTGCTGGGGTCTGAAACCCACCTGAGGCAAACTGAACCGAACTGAACTGCACTAAACTGAACCGAACCAAACTTAAATTAACTCAGATGACAATAACAAAAGTGGATCTGCCTGTACTGGACTGAAGTGAATTAACAGCAGAGGAACCCGTGTCCTGAGTCTGCTTCCTGATCCGCTCTCAGATCCCACATGAGATGAACTGAGGTGTAATGTGCGGTTGCTTGAAATACAAAAATCTTGACTATTTCTCCTTTTCTTCATTCACACTACATGTAAAAAGAAATCCCCCTCTCACGTACTGTAGCCTACTTACCAATGACACAAGACAAAACAGATCAGATGGATCAAATCCAACTAAACAGAACCAAAGGCTCTGACTTTCTGACAGCAGCTGTACAGTTTGGCTTTCACTGTTCTTGTATTGTGCACACTCCAGCCACAGATAACGGACACAAGAGGTTTGTTTCACTGCCTGCACCAGACTGAATATCATCGCACTGGAGATCCAAGAGCACTGGAACAAAAACTGTGTACGGAAAGAAAGAACGTAGTGATTTTCTAATTGTTAAACTTTGTTTTGTTTTGTATTTAACAACTCAGGAAAGCACTAGTGAATCAGGACTCTTCCCTGTTATTACCATTGACATATCAGAAGGAGCCCTAAACACATCTCAAAACGTGCCCATTACTGAACTATTTGCATTGGGTATGAAAACTACCCATACAGTCTAGGCAAATGCTTGCAAATGAATTTTGTGGACATGATACCTAAATACAGAAAGGAGTCCAGTCAGATGTGATGCTAGCCATCATTTGAAGCTATGATCATTTGGGGAAATTATTTAGGGCAATGAAAAATGATATCTAGATTCAGAGCTACAGTTTTAAGCATTTTACACTACCCTAGCAAAACATTTTCTATGCTTTTGTGCTTCCAGGTGTTAAAGAAAACACCTTTTCTATTATTTATTGGTCATGAGTCAAATCCTTCATTGCCACTTTCAGTTCCTTTGAGTTTTTCCTTACAATAAATCCCAGATGTGTAAATATCCTGAAAGGTTTGAAACTGATATGAGAAAAATGTGGGTGAATATACAGCATTTGAAACTGTTTGAGAGCTTTGGAATGGGTTGTTCTATCGTTCATTTGCCTTGAAGTGCAAGGAAAATGAAAATGAAGCATGTATTGGGGTTTTTTCGATGATGTGAAGCCTTTTCAAATCTGTATCTATCTACATTTCACTGCTCCCAGATCAGTTGAGGAAGGGGAAGGGTGAGACCATTACACTGTAACTGTTTTTGTCTGATGTGCACCATCAGACGCTGGCAAGATATTTAACCTAGAGGTGTTTTTTACTCTAATGCACTGCTTCAGCCTGATAAACGTACGGCAGGTCTATTTACCTGCTCATCATATCACCATTTAGCACTTACTGGAGCTTTTCATGAACCTGCTTTCAATCTTCCAAGCTTCGCGCTCCTCATCTTACTGTTAACAGCAAGCCAATATTACACATATGCATTATTAAACAGGATAGGGGGTTCAGCAGATTTTAGTACGACAGCTGATGTGAGGCATGTTGGTGTTGTTCTGACGGTTGATGGCTGAGTGTTGGCGCTGTCTTATCAGGAAAACCACTGAAATCTTCTAACAGCAGTGAGATGAAGTCACCACTCAACAGAGTGAATGTAACATGATTACCACTAAACATTTGGGGCTGCAGAGTACCATTGAACATTTAACATTTGTCTGACAGTAAATGCAACATTAAACTCCTATGGGGCTGTGTCTCATATTTTCCATTTTGTTTGACTTTTTTTGTGTGATGTTTATTTATTTTAAAAGAAAATCCCTTAGAAGTGTAATGTGTTAATATAATGCACACTTATACTCTAGCATGGTTTGTATTTCTTTATAAAAAAATTACCATACAGAAGACATTATGGGCATCTTATAGCCACACTTATAGCTTCTATAGACCACCATAGCATCATGAGGGCACACTGGTAATACTAGGGATGGGGTAGGGGGGGCGTCAGAGGGCTGTGAGCGTGCGTCTTCGCCGCAGGTGGGCAGCATTGAGCCGGTGTGCTCCCCCCCTCCTCCTCCTCCTCCTCCTTCGCACGCAGCATTAGCATTTTACCCCCAAATCTCTCCACCTCACCAAAACACTCCGAATGGGAAGAAAATATGGCATGAGGGAGGCGGCGGCTGACGACCACCGTTCACCGTCTTCGACCGAGCACGAGTCCCGGCTGAACATGGACTTAAGGACACGCAGCAGCGCGCGTGGGGAGCAGAGACAACGGAGCACAAAGCGGATGGGAGAAAACGCTCGTGTACTCGCTTAGCGTCTCTGCAACACGACTCATCATCAGCCTGTAAAAAAAATCTCCGCGGACAAGGGACTCGCAGTGGACAGCTGATTCGAGCCAAACAGGCTGTACGTACGGGAAAAATAAGCGGACTGCTGGTGCTTTTCATCAGCCTCATCAGTGCCATCATCTCCGGCTGAATAAAAGACGAGAAAATGAGGTAAGCGGCGGCCAACACCATGCGCTCCGTTTGACGCGTCATGACAGATGCGCACCGACACTCAGCCCTCTGCCTCCAGCCTACATCTGCTTTTCTACGTTTATCTTAGAAGAATACACAGCTAATATTGCGGTGATCAACCTTACGGCTCATTTTCCTCCTATAGAGAGCCTTATGGATTATAGTATTATGAGCGTCCAGGGGCCCACCCACCGGGCCTCAGCTTCACACAGGCGTCCTTTATCATTCGCTCTGCTGTCCAAACACCCAAGGCGAATCATCTATTATCAGTTCTGCTGTTTCCCCCCTCTTTATTAGCCCTCTATTGTCACCGCCGGACCCGCCCAGTGTGTTAAATGCAGCTCTCAAGCCAGGTTGATGTTGTCATGGAAACGACAGCATCATGTATTTCTGCACATCATCAATACCTGGAGGAATAAACTGCACCGGGCAGTGTGAGCGGCTGCAGGGGGGAAATTGGATGTGTGAGTGGCAGAAGAAGGAGGAGGAGGGTGTTTATTCTGGTGGTTGCCAGGCAGGTTATCAGACAGACGCCCCCCATCCGCCCCCCCTTCCTCACACACACACACACACACACACACACACACACACCTCCATAAGCCAACTCCATGACGGATCCACACATGCACATGCTCAGCCTATATGAAATGTGTCTCATGTTTAAATCCTCAGTCTATATCCGAGGCTGTGGATGGTATTTTCGGCCTTTCCCTGCTTATGTTGGCATGCAAAATGTGCTGAGGCCCAAATCTTCTCCAGCAGCAGAGCCTCTGTACTCTGTTCTATTTGTGAAGCGGTCTTTTTATATTTCCCACTGCTGCCTTAAGTTTGACTCCTCTGTGTCTCTGTAGCTGCAGCCTGCACCATTCTGTTTTATGGCTTCAGATTTACTCTGACAGCTCTCCTCAGATACAGTGCACTCTCCCTGCTTTTACTGTAGCTACCGGTGTTTGTCTGCATGTGTGTATGTGTTTCTGTCTGAGTGTGTAGTTGTGGCGTTACTCCCCTCAGCGAGAAAGGGAAAAAGAAAGCCTTAGATGCTCTCACATCTGGATATCTAGTCCAGCAGATTTTTTTTCCCTCTACCTGTCCTGATCCAAATAACTCCGCTCTTTCCAGTAACCTCACACAACTCAAAGCCAGTAGCTGAACTATCATACGCTCAGACAGTAAACATGTAAGATTCATATCTTCCAGTTCACTTGGATGAACACGCTGTTTCCTCTTTTCTGTAAAACTGTGCAGCTTGTGTCCCATCCTGTGTGTTGCCAGAGGCAGATCTGTTGTTTGACTCAAGCCCAAAAGGAAGTCTTAAATCTCCACGAAGCAACAACAAGGTGACCTGCAGAGTCAAGAAAAAGAAGATTTAATTCAATTACATCATTTGTTCAGCATCAGTGCCTCCATGTCTGCATTTATGTATGTGCATGAACATGCTCATGCATGTGTGCGCATGTGTGTGTACATGTTTGAGTGTAGCTGAGCTATTTTTAGTCTGGTTACACTAGTAGTTTTATTATGTGATGCTTCCTTTGTGTGTGTGTGTGTGTGTGTGTGAGAGAGAGAGAGAGAGAGAGGTGGGTGGGGGGTAGAGCGGGTTATGAGAGAAACAGTGGAAGAGGGCATAAGCGAGACGTCCATCCAGTAGTTTTAATGCAGGATGATTTCTGAAACGGTTGTTGTGGTGACTCATCGTGGGAAAGGTAGAATGGGCGAGCGCAGCCAGTGGAGGGTAAAATGCTGAGTTATGCATCATACTGCAGGCTGCTGCTGCTGCTGCTGCTGTTGCCCTCCGAGCTGATCGATGAGCAGCTCCACGTGAGCCAGCGTCACCGCGTACAGCCACAACACTCACATGCTCCATGCTTTTCATTGACAGCGGTGGTGTACAGTTTCACTTCAGCCTTGCTGAGACCAGGCAGGAGCAAGAGCAAAGGAGAATGACTTTGAACTCTGAAGTGACTAAATCATAATCACACTGCTCTGGATAAAATAGTCTGAACCTGGCAAAATTTATATCTGACCCCTTCTGATCAAACAATATGTTGACAAGATTGCCAATCGCACCAGATATTCAGTGGTAGCTATTCGTACCTGGGACCTTCCAATACTAAAGGGCATATTTTGGTCAGAAGAAAACAGCTGACAAATGCTGCTGAGTGATATGCATGCTAAGAGGACTCTTATTTTGTAGCAATGCGTCATCAGGGATATAGTTTCTTCAAAATTAAAGTCTTTTGTTAAGCAGTGCTGAAGATGTTTTGTCTGCCTCCTGTAGGCATCAGCAGCACTTGACCAGTGCAGTATGTTGAATTGTACACAGCTGTGTAGGTCATGTGACCACTTGGTTAATAGGGAGAATACAGTGTTCATATTTGCATATTTTTCTACATCAGGGGGGTTGGGACTCCCCAAGGGGTGGGGTGGAAAAAGTAGTTAAGATAGTGAAGCGGAAAATATATTCTGTGCAAAATTAAGATTTTATTTATCAAAAACTCCTCTGTTTTCTCTTGTTTCTCATGTGAATTTCTGGATCTTTTTCTCTCCTCATGCACCTAAAAATAATTAGAATAAATCCCTCTCTGGTTATAATCTTCAGACACACAATGGTGACAATACAACACTAGAAGACTTTATTTTTAAACTTTATTTCTGGTCCAGTAGCTGGTTTGTTTTTTCAAGATAAACACAGATACCATGTGATTTCCCTCAATCTCTCCTTATCACGTACCATACATTCTCTAAACACCACAAACGATTATACATACACCCTGAACATTTTCTAGTACAGCCCATACATCATACACAAGCTGTGTGTTGTTGGAGATTTGATGGTGAAAATGCATTTTGTGTCTTTTTGACATGATGGAGGTCAAACCAGCCATATCAGATGACTCCACCACATACTGTGAGAAGCATTTACAGCCAAGCGAAGCATTTCTTCTTTCTCTCTTTCTCTCAGGCGTTGCTCCACATCATCCTACAGTTTAAACCCATTTTAACACTGGAGTGTGTTTTCTTCTTTTTCAGCTTTACCAGCCACTAATTTAGGATGCATGTTCTTATTATTTCAAGCAATAAGCCCTGCTTTAGAAAAGAAGAGTATCTTGTAGTTCACTGACCCTCACAGGCTCCATTTTAGACCCCGAGTCTGTTGCATGTTTCTTAATATTTTCTAAACCCACAAAGCCTCCTAATCTTTCAGTGGACTAGATTGCTCTTTGTTTGTTTCCCACACCTCAGCTTGCTTTGGCAAAGAAGCTTAATAGTCTAAGTTTGCGTCCGCCAGATGGACCACCATTTGAAGACGAATTCTGATAAGGCCACACTAGATGAATGAAAGCCTTTGTTGCTAGAATATAAAACTAATGATTTCATCTGCTCCCACAGTACGCTTTATTTTGAGCTTTAATGTTGTGTCCTTTAAATGAATCCTGAATCCTGAATGAAGGAACTGGTGTGTCGCTGTGTGTTTTTCACTCTGTGGTTAATTGGTGATTAAGGGTTATGGTTTACATGCATTTTCTATTCGCTTACTGTGGAATCTATTTAAAGCTACACCCTACTGAACTTTGCATGCTATAGAAAGGCTGGCTGTAAAAGCTCTCTTGTTTCCTATATAGGCAAACATGTAATTTCCATCCAGTGGAAATGATTCCTTGGAGGTTGAAAGACGGCACTCCAATCCTCTGAGTGGAGAGAGGTGACTGGTCTGCACTGGTCACATGATCTTCTCCCTCTCTCTCTCTCTCTCTCTCTCTCTTGCATTCCCTCACTCTCTTGCAACACTCCTCATCTCTCTGTCTCTCTCACTCCTTCCCTCCCACTCTTTCTGTGTCTCAGTCTTAAGTCTGCTCTGTTGGCGTGGTGGATTTTTAAGAACGTCTTTCAGAGGATGTGAAGAAGTGAAAGGTTGAGTCTGCTTCAGCGTCAGACAGCATGTGCACCGATCTCTCCTCTCAGGCTGACACTTCCCCCTCTCCTCCATAATCTCCTCCTTTATAACTCCTTTCATCGTTTTGCGTGAGGACTGGACTGTCTACTTCAGCGACATGTATTCTCTGGATGATTTCGGGTAAGGCGACACAACTCCTCGTCACCTCCTCTCTTAGTTTTCCTGTGTTTTCAGGAGTAGTGTGGGTTAAAGTAAAACTGGCTTTGGAGTGTGCTGGAATGATTCCTCTCTCTCTAGTGTTTCTGTTTAAATCCTGGCTCAGCCTCCAGACTGCAGAATCTGTTCGTTTTTGTAGGATTGTGTGTCTGCACTGTCCTCTATATCGTTCCAGCTCTACATTCTGTTGAAAAATGCAACTAGCTTGAGTTGGAGAGAAATCGAGGAAAAATTGGAGAGGAAAATCTCCTGTAGGAGTTGCTGACTTTGTCTCGTCTGTCTCCCTCTTTCCACCCCTCTGTCTGTGTTTTCTCTGGAGCCAGCTGTTTGTCGAGAAGCCTGATTGGTTACCCTTAAGCAATCTTTCATTGGTGCAGTCTTTTTCCTGGGAAGAAGGAATGAGCTTCTCGCTGTCTGTCAATGTGTCCGCTCAGCTGCTCTCTGTTGTTCCCAGGATGGATCCCATCTGACTCGTTGCATGTGTAAGAAAGAAAGACAGGAAGAAAGGGATAGAGAGCGTTAATCTCTGAATGGCTGAATGAGTGGGACTATCAAAAGCCAGATGATGCAAGGATAAAGGGGTCTCTATATAATATGGCCTTGGCAGATTACAGCAGACGTGGTGATTTGTTAAAGCTCAAATACAGATGTGGAGCCGAGTGGGGCAGAGGAGATAACATCAGAGGTTTACGCTTGACCACATGCACTCCAATAATCTACTGTAAAATACAGTCGATCAGAGGGGAAACCTCTGCTGCTCTCTCACAGTATGTTCATTATTTATGAGGGACTGCTCACCAAAGTTATCATAGTTAACGAAAAACTAAAACTAGGTGTGAAAAACATTTTAGTTAACCAAAGTAAAAATAAAAGCTAAACTCTTGGAAAAAAATTTAAAAAACTAACTGAAATGCTATTGTGTACTTTCAAAACTATCTTACATGAAATAAGAATATGCAGGAAATGTTTTTAGTTTGAGTCTTCGTCTGTTTGGTCAAATTTGTCATCACAACAAGCAGGAAGAGGCCTTGGTGCGTCTGTTTACTGAGAGTGGGAGTCAGCTGCCCTCCCAAAGTGTTGTGTTTGTATTGTAATATCTTAATTCTTAAATCCCCCCTTGACAAATACCCCCCATATCATAATACAAAAACATACATCTTTTACCGAAACTAATAAAAACTAATCCAACACTAAACATTTTTAAACAATAAAAAATACTTCTGAAAATGGAAACTAAACTTGATGGAAAACAAAAATTAGAAAGAAATTAAAAAATAGAAGCAAATACAAAGCTAACTCCTCTGCTCACACTAGAATAGTCAGTCAGAGACTTTTTATATTATAGCAGTTTTCTGAAAACTAACTTTGCTCAGCTCTTCATCTGAACCATCCTGCCATCACTTCCTCATCAGTTATTACTTATCTTGCCCCTCTCCTCCTTTTCCTTCCCTGTCATCCTGCAGACTTCTCAGCACATCAGTTACAGTGCATAATTCAGTTAATAACACTGGGTACAAAGAAGAATGCAAGTCTATGGGATCATATGATTCCTCACTGACTGAGAAACCACAGAATTGTATTAAATATGGACGGGCTTATATTCGTCATTTTGTACCAGCTACGTGTCTGGCTGTATATCCTATGTAGTGTTTTCCTCCAAACGGAAGCGATGTTTCCCTTTAAGGATCAGGATTAGTGACAGGACGCGAATGGGAGAGAGAACTGAGGAAGGTGGAGTGAGGCAGAGGAGAAGGAGGCGTGGGGGAGGGGTTGTGTAGAAGTGGGGGTTGCTCTCCATATTGTACTGTATGTGTCCGTGACAATTAGCCTGCGGGCCAACTGGCATCCACAGAGGTGTGTAATGAATAAGTGATGCCATCATGGGGGTCGATATGCTTTACTGCTGCTTGCTGTTGATATGCTACCACCAAATAATCTGCTTATATTAAGACAATGATTGCTAATCAGCTTTTCATTAAAGAATCCTTCAGTCTCTTTCGATATATTGATTCTGTACATCAATATAAAACCTGTTCCAATATAAAGACTGTTCTGGATTATTGTACTGCACAAAACATGCTTCTACTCACTGATCCATCATATACACCGTATTTTTTGTCAATATTTTTGCAAGGTAATGGTGAAAGAACCAAAAATTATTTTACGACAATTTAGGCTTATAATTTAATCAGATGAAAGTGTGCAGGGTTTTTTTGGTTCGTTCGCAGTCAGTTTATAATCTGACACACAATAAGAATAGCTGGAGTGTGAGAGTTCCTAACACACGGAAATCAATTTTATCTTAGTCCGAAAGCATGTCTGTTTTACTGAGATCCTTTTTTTAGAGTCATTCATTAAAAAATATTTGTTCTGCAAAGATTTGATCACAGAGAAAACAAGAGTTATATGCGAGAGAAACTATCCAAAGTTGTGATCTTTCTCTGATTTTGTGTATGTAAAACATATGATGACTAAGTTCCAAGTTTACCGTTTCTAACACAGTACATAGGTTGTGCATATTTCTTAATCATGTCTCTAATAAGCCACCCTGGGTCATGTTTGATGGTGATCACTTGCCCTGCAGCAGTTTAGCATTGCCTGTTTTCTAAATGTTAGTGAGCAGGCAGTGTCCCTCCTCAGGGCACCGCACAGCCTTGTCTGTCACAGATCGAGCTTGTTAACATTTGCCCGGCCTGGCAGAGAAATGTCCTGCAGTCCAGCTGGGCACTCGGAGCCGCAGACGAGTCAATGGTTATTCTGCCTGGCACAGGCGTTCCTGTGAGCTCCCGAAAAACAAATCACTGTTGACCGGGGCTCCTGTTCAACCAATGACTGTTGACTGTGACTCTAATTTAACCAATCGCAAGTGGCGTTTTCTGCTGCTGAGTGCCCTGGCATGCCCCATGGCAGTGTGACTCTGTGTCGTTTGTGTTTGCTGTCGATGTGACTTATGAGGTCAGCTATTAGAGTGGAGGCCACTGAACCGGAGAGGTCAAAGTTCAAAGAGTACTATTCATCCTCGCGCTGGAGCCCTGTCAGTCCTGGGAATGTGTGCGTGTACGTGTACGTGTACGTGTGCGTGTGTGTGTGTGTGTGTGTGTGAGAGAGAGGGATACAGAATCTGAATGGGTGGGTGTATTTATTGCATGTTTCGATCACATTTGTCATATTTGATCATATTTTGTTTATTACCTGAGAGATACCCATACCTGGTCAAAGTGTCACAATAAAATCAAAGGGGACATCTGTGTATAGTGTTGTTTTGATCATAACATTCACTAATTTGCAATATTACACCATACAGCTGAGGCTGATGGATATGTTATTAGATTAGCAAGTATTCAGTCTCAAACTAAAGTGACAAATTTGGACCTGATGATGGTGTCAGATGAAGTCTTAGGAATCAACATGAATGTCTAGACAAAACTTCATAGCAATCTGTTCAGTAGTTGTCGAGACATTTCACTCAAAACCACAAATTTGAATTTAATGGTGTCACTAAAAGAAAAGTAAGAGGATCACCAAAGTCCGTAGGAATAGAAACATAAATGTCTGTGCAATATTTCATGGCATTATTTCATTCATCCAATTGTTGTGAAGATATTTTAGTTTGGACCGACCAGCCGAAGAGCCACACTGCTAGGATGGCTAAGAATAAACTTGGACACTGTTTCTAAATTGCCTCAAACTTTTCTGTGCTGCAATTTCTTGTTACTTGTCTGCAGCTGTATACCTCTCCACTAATACGAGCTAATATGGTCAGATTTATCGGCCCAGCTGTAGTTTAAATTCATCTGGACTGCAGTCTGGACAAAGTCCCTCCAGCGACAATAAAGCTGATGACCCCTCCTGTGCGTTAAATTCTGATTGAGCGCTAGAGTTGATCAATGACTCAGTGGATGTTAATGGACATTTAGTATGCACTCCTCTTCCAGTTAAAATGTGTGTACATGTGGGTGTATAATCACCAGCTACATGTGTCCTCTGAGGTAGAGGACATCCCAATCAATGGGGCTGACCACTTTATGGACCGCAGGATGTTACAGGCTGTGCTTAATACTTGGTGGCTATGGCAACAGCAGGCTGGAGATGAAAAAAAAAAGGGGGGGGGGGGGGGCTAACAGCACCAGTGCCTCCACCCCAACCCACCCCACCCCCATAATACACACACACAGACATCAATGTGTGTTGGGGGGGGTAGAAGCTGGTTGAGACGGATATGAGGTAATCTCCCCTGGGTTAACAGTGCTACAATAGCACAGAGGTTCAATGACAAACACACATGCTCATCTGTCTGACAACAGGCTGGTTAATGACTTCATCTCTGCCAGTCTGTCCATCAGTCATCTCTTTGTTGCTGGATGGATCATCATAGTGGATGCAGCGGGATAAGAATTCAGATCTGTCGGACGTTTTTAATCTCTTTTTTTAAGTGGATGTTTTCGGTTATTTAAACAGCCATAGCTCTTGTTTGTAATTCATGTGGCAGGCTTTCAGCAGGAGGATTTAACTGCTTTTAATGAGTTATACTTTTAAGGCAGCGGAGCAGCACAAGAGGGAGTTTGTGTCATAGACTGCTGCTGCTTCTGCTGCTTTTGCTGCTTCTGTCGTTTTCCTATTTAACAAAATGGACATACATCGATTCCAAGTGCTTCGTTACTGCCTCCCTCAGAGTGTCAGTGATTCAGGGTTGTTTTACAGCCACATCTCTGCCAGGTTTGTACAAACACTTTGTATGAGTGTGTGTGTGTGTGTATGTGGTCATTTCTGCTTCCCGTGTATGTCAATAATGAGTGATGGAAGTTAAATGTCAAAGGCAGCAAATAACTTGAAAGAAATAGATGAAAACCATTTTGGGGTGAATAGAACAGAAAGAAAGAGCTGTAATGTAGAATATTGTAAACATCAACAAGGTTCGACGACGCTGTGTGAAGTAAGCGTTTGGATGTTCCAGTCCAGACGGACAAATCTTTCCCGGTTGTGTTTTAATCAGAGCTAAAATACTAATCTGCAATCTTAATCTGGCGTCAACAAATTGTCTGAATTTAGGTTATTTTGGATTAGTTATTGTGTATGCAGATAATTAGATTTTTGCACAAGACTGCAAGCAAAACATCTTTTCATTAGTATTTTGTGTATAAGAGTTAAGAGTCAGAAGTTGTGATTCTGATGTGTTTCGATGATTTCTTTCCTCTCGCCTGGTCTCATGTTTTCAGTCAAAGCCAGAGATGCTGCCAGAGAGATGCAGCCCTCTATGTAAACACTCCACCGAGCATCTTCTTTATTCTAAACACTCGGCAGCTTCACATAGAGCATCCCTGAATAATGGCTGTATAAGGGCTCCATACAAGTATGGAAGAAAGCATGGCTTCTGGCTAAAATTGCAGCCTTTCGGGCCAGTGCCCTTCTCTTTCTCTCTCTGTTTGGTGCTGGGAGGATGGAATATATGGAGAAGAGATGGAGAGAGGGGAGAGAGCTTTGGTTTCTGCTGCTGTCCCGAATGAAAACTGTAGGATCAAGCAGCTTTGCTGTCTTGGTATTATGAGGGAGGCGAGGAAGAGAAGAGGGTGTTGATTTAAACATGACAGACAATGAGGTTTTAAGTGTACAGTGTGTGCAGGTGCTGCTTAAAACTGACCTGAACCACTCATTATGTCCAACACATGAACCCGCCTGGCCTTTTAAACTTGACAGTAACAGCATCACAGCTTTAGCCATGAAATTTGTCTATCATCAGACATGCTGGCATTGAGTTTATCCTTTTTAACACATTATAATACATATTGCATTATGTTGCAAATCAGTGTGGGCAGTAGTGGAATTTTTCTGCATCAATGTGTCGCAGTTTCTTGAGGTATTTAATTCACTTTGTCAGACCTTCCTGGCATTCCTCTCTCATTATTTCTGTATAAGCCTCTTTTAAATTGATTTTAGCGAAAATTTACAGTGAGGATCGACCCTAACCTCACCCCGATTCTTTGCATACCTCCAACCCCTGTTTCCCATCCCGTGAGTCCAGTAGCTCGCAAGTAAGTAAACGAAAAAGCTAAGCAGTGTTGACCCTGGTTACAGCCTGGAGGGGCGACTGCATGGCACTAAACTGAGGATTTCCCCACCCTTAAGACCTTACCTTCTAAAAATTGTCTTTTTTAATTTCTTTTAATATGATATTTTATCATTAGATATTTTATATTAATTCTAAATTGTGCTTGTGCACCAAGTCCTTCCCTCTTCAAACCTAATCCATTTTTAACAGTAGTCATAGTAATAGAAATACAAAATGGAGGAACAGAATGACAAAACTAAGTTAATGAAGTACACAACATACTGGAATTACAGTAAGTTATTGTTAGGTGTAATAAGTTAATGTGGCTGTGGCTGACCTTTGCTTTGTGTTCCCTTGTTGAATGAAATGAACCATTTTCACTGTGTGTGTTGGTGCCAGTACGCCTGTAATCACTGACATGTATTTCAGCATATTATTTCATCAGCATAATACATGTGAACACACAGGGCAACAAATGCAGAGTATAGTTTGTGTATTTTATGCCACTATATTGTGTGTGTGAATTAAAAGTAGCGGCACTGGAAACTGATACATCATGGCATGAGATTGAGCTTTTTGCACAGAACAAATGGGACATTTAGCTAAGAACATAAGCACATTAATGCGGTTTGCATTAATGCCATTAAGACCACAGTACTCTGCTCTCTCTCTCTCTCTCTCTTGCCCATTTGGAGCTTAATTGTAGCCCTTTCCGCTGCATTGCACTCTGTTTTGTGTATCTTCGGGGCAGGGGTTAGATAAACACACTATGGTGTAGTGCAGTTATCACAATCTGGACAACATGATGGATCAGGGACGTTGAAGCTTTGCTGACAATGTATAG
This sequence comes from Pempheris klunzingeri, assembly GCF_042242105.1. Taxonomy (NCBI): domain Eukaryota; kingdom Metazoa; phylum Chordata; class Actinopteri; order Acropomatiformes; family Pempheridae; genus Pempheris; species Pempheris klunzingeri. The sequence continues at coordinate 12,393,528 of NC_092024.1, read as the reverse complement.
ATTATGGGAATCTGAACTGCTGTGCCTGTATAGTCATCTTGTTAGAGGAGCTGTGATGCATTAGTGGAGGAGATGGAGATATTTTTATGCCATCAAAGCTTAGTTTTAAAGTCTTTGAATCCTCATTATTGTGGTCTTAATCATGATTACTATGAAAGCACATTACTTCAATGTTCAGGACTAATACCCTACATAGAAAGCCTCATACATATTCATCATACAGTAGAAATACAAATGTAGAATTCAATTTGACTTTGGTGCAGTTTGGGGAAAAAATGCAACTCTGCACCTTTTTTTTTAGAGTGTAGTTGAGTTTTATGTTGTTGGCATCTGAAAAAACCTGGAGTGAGTAAATGCTGTATTTAAGATGCAGGCAGAGATTCATTTGTTTTGGGGGGACTTTATTGTAGATGGTGTGCTGTCTATAAATATTATACAAGAACAACTAAACAGAATAGTTTATCATTTTGGGAAATATAATCAATCATGTGTAACCGAGATACCACCAAGATAGCGTAGTGTAAAGATCAAAAATGGGGAAAACAAATGTGTAAAAACTTAAATTCTTGGCTCAGACCAGTAACTCCCTTGAGTCTCCAGTGGTGGAACATCTAGAGGAAATATACCAAGGAAATAAACAAAAATCTTATCACCTTACAAACTTTAGGGCAGCTCTTTGGGAATGCACTCTGGCACTGAGGTGCTTTTAGCTAAATCCTAATGCTAGCATGGTTAGAAAATATAATGACCATGTGCACGATCTTAAGCACGTTAGCTTGCCAATATCTGCTAATTAGCAAAGCACAGCTGAGGCTGATGGGAATGGGGAAAGATTGAGAACCTTATAGGGGATCTCCACAGTTATTACAGCCCATCTGGGGGGAACATTAAAGGTGTGCAGCATATTTCAAGGAAACCTGTCCAGTTGTTGAGATATTTCATGCTGGCTCATAGTGGTGGTCGACCAAATGAAATTGCCCCCCTAAAACAAATAAAAGAAAAACTATAGAGTTGAGTAAATGTTAAGAATTTAACTGTGCTTAGTATGCTCACTTAAGAATGACCAGGCTTCACGCTGTTTCTCAGCAATAAAGTTGGCTCGTGCTTTTTTTAGTTCCTGCAGGCCTCTTTCCCTTCATGTGCCTGTGAACAGTACTTTCCCCGTGGAGCAGATTAGAGGTCTTGTACGAGAGTTAAGTCCTGGTTAATTTAGATTTAAGACTGCAGTGAGGTAATGATCTGCCTGCCAGACTCTGTCTCTAATCCAGCAAGTCAGACAGACCTCTTCCCTCCGTCAGCTGGACCCCAGCACCCACCCAAACACACACACACACACACACTCGGGCATCCATACGGTTAATGTATACACCCCTGCCTATGCTGTACACAGGCGGTGGCTGTGCCCTGCCCCAAAAAGCCCAGTGAACCCTAGAGGCTATAATCCTCATGGTGAGCGTAATAATAACAGACAACTAACGGGATCCATACACAGTAACCAATCTGTGTGTGTGTGGGGGGGGGGCTTCTGTTGCTATCTTTGTGAGGGCCGCTTTCAGTTTTAAGCCATCGTAGTGAGGACATGCTTCAAAGGACTGTTTGAAGGTTTTAAGCCTTGCTTTTAAGGTTAAGATTAGAATTAAGTTTAGGTTAGGGTAAGGCTTGGGGTTGGGGTTAGGGTATAAAAGTACAAATTGTTTGTCTGCATGTATGAGTGTGTGTGCTGGTCTGTTTCTGTTGCCCTAAGCTGGCCCTGCACTAAAAATATCAGTGACTGTTATTTTTGGTGTATGTACAGTATGGTTACCATAATATACTGTGTGGGTGTATAATTATGTATTTCTGTTCCTGTTTGAAAAAAAGAGTGGCAGTGTGCAGCCTCAGTCTCAGCAAGATGCAGCGACAAGTTTAAGCACCACTTGAACTTTAACTGTCTGCACTGTTTGTGCTCTACATTTCACAGTAGTGTGCAAGGTTATTCAGTCTGTTTACTCCTGTCTGTGGGTCAAAGGAAAACCCAAACTGGAAGATAACTTCGAACATGCTTATTATACAGGCTGAACTGTATTAAGTTGGTGTAGACATAATTTGGAGTGTCTTTCCACCCCAGACAGCCAGATTGCAGACATGGCAGCATATTGCTCTCCTGTGATAAACGCTGTTTACTTGAAGATACCATTGGATTGAACTGGATTGAGTTATAACCCTCCCTGACACTGACTTTGTATGTCTCTATTAGCTCAAGCACCAACCGGGGATGCATAAAACTGTGTAATTATCACTCCTGCTGCACAGAAAGTCTCTCTGGATGCTTTCGTCTCTCAGCAGGCTTTCATTGTACAGGAGGTTATGATTTTTTAAGAGACTTAATTAGCATGAAATGAACTGATTAATTGCCTAAATGAAGTCATCACCAGCTGTGCAGATCGACCCCTGCACCTCTAAGATGCAGCAAATAATCAGGGTTAAGTCTTCATTTTGTCTGATGCCATAGTTGAGAAAGGGATTAATTAGGATTTTCTGTTTGCGCTCATCACACTATCAGTCCTCCTTTTATTATTTTAGGCATCAGTTTAGCAAGCTAGTGGGGCACAGAGGAGGTGATGGAGAAGGCCCTGAGCCACGTTACATGGTATGTGCCTTTGATCAATGAACTACTGGGACTCCCCGACTTTCCTTAAATTTAACAAGATATGCAGCTGATGCTTCTGAAAACTTTGTTCTGGGTCCGTTTTTGGAGGACTTTCATATTTTTAATCCAGGAAAGAGTCTGTTGTTGGGTGTTGAATAAAGTAGCAGATGTGGTAGCAAACTGCAGCCTCTCCAACACTGTGGGTTTTAATACTATGTACTCTCCGTAGAATTTATTGAAAAATAGCGAATACAAAGTAAGAAATATGACATCCAACAATAACTTTTGTGGAACTTTATGCTGCTGAGGCTAAATGCGCAATCAGGAGGTGGATTGGATGTTTGAGTACAGAAATGGTGAGTCATCCTGTTGGCCTACAGGTTTAAGCTGCAACATGAACAGTTTGAGTCCACTAAGGGACCTTTGTTCCATGTGCTTTCCCTTCTCTAGCAGTAGCAGAGTTTCCTAAAATCTGAAGCATGAGGCCAGGACTCTCATGCTCATGCTAGCTTTGTCATTAAACAGTATAGTGCACTGCTTTTGTATCAATGGTTCGACATGCATAGACCTTTGCTGACGACACGCTTCTCTACAGCTTTGGTAGCCTTTGGTAGTGTTTTTAACGTTTACTTTGCATCATGGAAACAAAGGCATAACAAATCTGAACTGCTGTCATGAGCCAGCCGTGCGGCCTGTTTTGAATGACCCATCATTTGTTCGGGTCTGTTCGGGTGCCTTCCACTGTGAACCAGCACGATGAAACAATTACCCCAGCAACAAAAGCTAATTGCCATGATAACAGAAGCTCTGCCCTCGGGTGCTACCCAGAAAGAATGCCACATACACCCCACCACCCCAACCCACTCCCTCAGTATGCCAAGGAAACACTTTCCCAGCCTAAATACATCCAGCGATTTAATCACGAAACTGCGTATTCTCACAGAAACATGAAACTACTGTTCTGAATTATGCACTCTCAACCCATCATGTGTTCAGTGGTGTGTTGGGCAGGACCAGCTTCAGGCATCATTTCTTCCCCCTGCTAATGGACTGAAAACACAGCCGTGACACTCAGAGTGTGTATGTATAGGATTTGTGTGGAGGAGGGTGGGGTGAGGGAGGGCACATATGTCTGACCATGTGTGCAGGGAAATGCTTTGCTTAATTCAAAAGCCTGGGAATGTGGCCTCCTTTTCACCACTCGCCTATGAGGCTTATTTGACATGAGGAAGTGCTCAGTGTGGCAGAAGCCTTCATATCCTCTCTGCCCTTGTTTTTCCTCTCTGCTGTCTATTCATCTCCTTCTCTTTCTGTGCTCTGTTCTCCTTGTCTTTTTTTCTTCTCGGCATTCTCAGGCTGCCTTTTGAGGTGAATATCATTCAGCCGCCTCTGAGAAATCTGCTTAGTCTAGCAAAAACAAGGTGAAATGCTCAGACAGGATCTGTTGGCCAAACCAAGTCAAGCTGAACCGTTTTAAGAACCAAACTAGTACTTCAAAATCAGAATGCATGTGTTTTCTCTGCTCAAATACAAATATATTGTCAGACCGTAAAAACTTTTTAGATATTTGTGCTTGTCTCATTAGCCCGTCAATGTGGTGTGAGAAACATATAGTGTTTTTTTTTTTTTTATCCATGAGCTGGTACTGTGGAAGTGCTTATGCATTTTTAAAGATGTAGTCTATAGAATCCACAAGAGGGAAAATACCAGCAGGCATAAGCCTTCAGAGGATTGGAGCAGCTTGAAGAGAGAAACTGACCAAATAATCAGCTGTTGTTCATTTAAGCTTTCTGCACCTTAGCGAAACTGTTTGGAGCAGACGTAATCAATCATGGGTTGAAAATCATGGTTCAGTATGTACCCTGGTTCGTGGAAGAATTTTTGTCATTTATTTTGAAAGATGTAAACAGTATCTTCTCGGCCTGGATTCTTAAAGTAAAGCTCAAATACTGACATCTTGTCAATAATAAGACGAAAAGAAATAACACAAATATAAGTAATGATCTGTAATAAAACTCAGAGCAGCATTTCTACAGAGCAGGCCCAACACAAATAATTGCAAATGTGAAGAATCCTGTATTTATCTGGCTTAATCATGGCTCCAAATGAATGATAATGTTGCTGCGTGGATGTATAAATAAGCACCTGTTTGTTAGCACATTAGCCATATCAACTTTATAATAGACCCTATGAGAAAACCCCTTTCACAGCAGACATTTTGACTGTCAAAGCAAGAAAAGCACGGGAGGAAATAATATTAATGGTGGCTGCGTTGCATTTAGGTGAGCCAGTTCCAAGGCTGTGGTATTTTGCATGCTCACTCACTGTCACAGCTTATTGGCCATTTTTTCTTGTTATTTAATTTGACCTTCAGCTCTTCCTGTTTTGTACATTCCTGCTCTGAACATCGGTTTGATTCATCACGTTATTTTAATGTCACTGACTGTGATTATCAGCAATAAACGACCTTTTTCAGATTATGCCGTATCGCCTTCTGTCCCTTCATCATAAACACACCATCACTGTTTTCTTTGCCTCTCTTCTCTGTCATTTCTCCACTCAATTGTTGTTTTTGGACAGAAAAGTATCGAGAGTTTGAGTAAAATGGGCCTCTGTATTTTTTGTTGTTTTTTTTTTGTCGGTAGAAGCAGCTGTGATGATGTTAAGCAGCTATCATGTGCCCTATTGTGCCTTGTCTCCTCTGTGTCATGTGACCTAGTGAGAGGCCGTCACCCTCAGTAACTAGATCACACACAGAGGCGTTTAGCACGCTGTCAGAAGTGGTGAGAAGTCTTTAAGTCCCTGAAATTAGCTGAGCTGCTCCGTGAAGATCTAGGTTAGTGCAGGTAATGCAACCAAAGGAACACACTAAAAGAAATTGTCTCAGTCAGATCGTCAGCCTCTTTCTCTTCTTTTTTAGCTCCTCATCCCATGATGTGTTGATTGAGCAACGTACAGTATGTAAAGGCAGAATTAGACGAGACGCTTTATTTCTGACTGCTTGAAGAGAAGTGAAACGGTCAGCGTCAGGCTGGAGGCACTCCATCCCTCTGGCCCAAACTGCTCCAGAAATAGGGCCTGTTTTTGTAAGAGGATCCATCAGAGAGATCCAGCCACCTCCCTCCACCCCACCCTTTCTTTTCCTAGTGAGACTCTGGTGGTCTATTGGGTCTCTGAAGTGGAGAGAAGTGTCTGTTGTGTGATTAGAGAGTCTGTTTAACTTATTTAGAGATGAAGGAAACATGATGTCTGTAGTTATCCCTCATGGTTTTGCATCCAGTATAGGAAGTTCTCCTCCAGTGTAGAGGCTTAACTTTCGGATGACTATGGATGGCTTCAGAGGTGAAAGTGATTATCATTTTCCACTGAAAAGGACAACCATAGTTTTTGTTTCTTAATCTTGACATATAAGGAGTCAGATTAAATTCAAATGTGGTTTAGTATGAATCTTTGCGTCCGTGTCGAGCAGACCTTTAGTTTCTATCTGGAGTGAATGGTCTGAGTTCAGATTCTGTGCCATGTTTGCATGTTTTTGAGGAACTTCACATTCACATCTGCTTGTGTTAATGACAAATGTGTTTCCTGTTTGATTTTGAAGTTCCTGTTTGTCCCTAGATAGAGGATAGTAATTGTGTAACCATTTTCCAGCCATCAGCATCAACGTCTTTCTTGCTTTTGCCCTGCTTGAACCAAACCATCTCTTTGAATCTGTTGTTTAACGGCATACGAAATGTCTCCGTTTGTGCTTTGATAGCTTTCATATGATATTGCAGCTGTGTAACCCAACAACAGTTGTGCAGTGGGGAGTGATGGACATTCAACGGAGGGAGGGTGGTTTTAATTGTGGGAGTTGTTGCTGAAATCCATCTGTCAAGTGAGCTTTAAAGGCTTCTGCCTTGGGAGAACGACGTGACATTGCTGTGCAGTTTATACTTTCTAATATTATTACATGGAAACAAACATTTGTATACAATTGTCGTGTCAAAACAGGTTGTTTAACTCTGAGATTCTTGTGATGAGATTTTTTTTCATTCTGCTTTTCTTACCTATACTGTATATTTTAGGGGAATTCACCCAACACATAATAAATAATCAAATACTGGATCAAAGAACAACAGTGAGACCAGTGTCTCAGGTGTCATGTAGTCTTCCTCCTGCAGAGAAGAGGAAAGGTTGTTGGTGGGTGGGGGGTCACATGTTGGCATTTGAATGTTATTGCCGTCCTCAGGGCCTCGGAAACAAGTCTCAGCCCCTGATAATAGTTGAAAGTATTTATCTGCCTATTCATGTATCTGCCTCCTCACTCTATTAATGTAACTGTATTAAATCGCCAGAGGTATAACATTACAGCGTATAATCTTATTCACTTCATGCTCTCAAGGTAATAGAGCAATTCATCTTACTTTTGCTTCCTGTCACCATTGTCAGGAAGCAAACACTGCTTTTGTTTTGGGTTGTACAGTTTTGTGCTGCTGGGGAAACATCAGAGCCGATCAGAGATGGCTCCTGTTAACTATTTTAGTTCTGTAAAATTTGATCCATTAATGGATTGAAAATGTGACTGTAAGACATAATCTCTGCTCTCCATACCCTTGCCTTATTGAAAATGTATCAAATCACGACAAAGATGTAAAATGTTACGTGAATTGTAAATTGTAAACAATAATTATTCAATTAGCTCATTTGTCAATCAAACAATTTTGATAATCCGTTAATTGTTTCAGCCAATTTTCAAGCAAAAATGCCAAAAATTTGCTGGTTCCAGAATCTCAAATGTGAGAATTTGGTGCTTTTCTTTGTCATATGTGACAGTAAAAGAACTGTCTTTGGATTTGTCGTGCATTGTACGGACAGATCAAGAAATCTGAAAAAGTAACTTTGGACTCTGGGAAACTGTGTTTTTCACTACTTTGTGGTATTTCATAGACTAAACAATCAGCAGATAATGAAACTCACTTTGATCTGCATCTATTTCTTATCTATTTTTAGTACTGCGGTGACTGAATTTATCCTTCATTCCATTTCATGGCATGTTATATGAACTATTGCCGAGATTGAGGCAGAATAACTGGACAGACAGTGAACACACCAGCAGTGCTCTTTAGATGGTTAGATGGTTCTTGGCCCTCGCACCCTTAAGCTGCTAAAGTGAGTTTGACTGCCAGATACCGAGGTGTTGCAAGTGAAAATTAGAGAAGCCTTTAGTCACTTTGCAGGTTCTGCAAGTTTTACCTCACCTCTGCCGGTCCACATCACCTCTGCCCCTGCTGTGTTTTCATACTGAGGCAGTCTTAACACCTTCAGGAACACACGGTGCTGAGGTCACACCGGTAGTCACACATAGAAAATACGTTTTTTTATCTTATAAACTCCAGCTGTGGTTTGTAGGTTTGTGAGGTGATTTGTCTAAACCAAAAGTCAATGGCTAAACGTATCTTTTTAGTGAAATAATTCCCTTTCAGCTCTGAGGTTGTGAACATGATTAATTTATGCTTCCTCGTAGCTGTGTGCTTGTGTGTGACTTTTCATTTGCTTTTTACCAAACGAGTCTCCAGCTGGCGTCACACTTGCTGATCAAACACTTTTTTTTGCGTTTTTAACACGCTGTGTCATTACCCAACACATAGCGCGCACACACCCTTCTGCACTAATGCCTCCAAACACTTCTTGATGTGCTGAAACGATGCCACTACACCACAGTAAAGCCCAGGAGGGAGTTTTCCAGGGTTCAGTTTTAGGTTGAGGTCTTGTTTATAGCTTTTTAAAATGGCAACCCACCCTCTCCTCAGCTCACACAAGCTGTCAGATTCCCTCAGTGGCAGTATTTTATTCCTGATGTGGTAAATTGTAGTGGTTTCGTGCAGGAAGGTGTGGCTCCCCAGTGACTCCTCAGCTAAGCAGATAATCAACTGTTACTCTGTTTGGTTGGTCTTATTTTATTGACCACCATCACTTTTACACTACTCTGGTCAGCAGTAACAGTATGAGAATTAACAGAGCAGTGAAGCATCTCTGTAATCTAATAATCTCTACTATTTCCTGCTCAGTTATGTTCAGTTTCTAGCTATTTTCTGTTCTATTAGCTTTCATTGCTGATCTTAGTTTTCTCATAAAAACTCTTTTCATAATCCTTTTTCAAAAGCTGGAATGTGATAGTGCTAACAAACACATATCTACTCCTGTATTGGCAAGTAAAATAAAAGAAAGTCTTTATGAGAACATACATTTTCTGGATATCTCTACGTTACTATGTTTCAGTATTTGACTCTTCACATATTCTCTCTGTCTCTCTTCCACCAGTGAACAGAGTATCTGCCAGGCGCGGGCCTCTGTGATGGTCTACGACGATGCCAGTAAGAAGTGGGTGCCCATCAAGCCTGGGCAGCAGGGCTTCAGCCGCATCAACATCTACCACAACACTGCCAACAACACCTTCAGAGTGGTGGGCGTCAAACTGCAGGACCAGCAGGTGAGAGACGTGAGAAAATAAGTAGCATTGCACTTCTGGAGATGAGGAGACATTTCTGATGCGTTCACTCTACAGTTCCAATAAATTTGGGTTTGATTACATTGAACGGCGGTCTTTGGCTGATGTTTGGCGTCCATGTTTGTTCTTTTCAGGCATTTCTGTGTAAGTTAGCGCTAAGTCAGATATATCAGAGCTTTCAGAGGTTCTCAGCCGTAATTACCACTTGGGAGCTGGTATGAATACTTTATCTGAGTCAGATACTCAGTGTAAGATTTTTACATGCTATGATTGTGGCATTAGTCAAAGTTACGCTTTCACATTGAGGAAAAATGAGCATAAAATACAACAGGTTTTGTGGTTGTACAAGAATTTGTGACTTCAGAGCAATGCTGTGTGTCTCTTAGTCTAATATGGTGGTTGAACATGCAACAAAATGATCTCAGAGTGCTCTTTTGCTGGGTTTGACCCCAAAACCTGATGCTAATTGTTCATGATTCAAACAGCTGAAGAAAAGCACATTTGATCATTTATCCACCAGAAAAATAAAATGATGCTAAGTAATAAGAAATTGTCCCAACATACTGTTTTGAACAGGATTTAAGGATTGTTATGTGGGATTTGCTGTTTTGTTTTTAATACGGTCTTTGGGAACACAGAGAGCATAAAGGTTTGAAAATCATAGAGAGACAAGTTTTACATTTTACAGCTTGTAAAATGTGGGCGAGAAAGTTAGTAAATCTCCCTCCACTCGCTCAACACCAACTGTTGAAGTATATTCAGTACTTGACAACCGACATGTCGTCCCTTATGACTGCCCTTCTAGTTCCACATTATCAATATTGTCATTCACAGCTTCATTTTCCTTCCCCTGCTACAGGTGGTGATCAACTACTCCATAGTGAAGGGTCTGAAATACAACCAGGCCACGCCGACCTTCCATCAGTGGCGTGACGCCCGCCAGGTCTATGGGCTGAACTTTGCCAGTAAGGAGGAGGCCACCACCTTCTCCAACGCCATGCTGTTCGCCCTCAATGTCCTCAGCTCTCCTGACAGTGGAGGTAAGATGTCATCATATGTGGTATAAATCCATATATTTGGTATATTTTTGGCTGCCATTTATTCGATCCGATTATACAGTCCGCTCAGTCTAACCCTATTACCTTGTTATTATGGACGTCTTTTATTTGTGTATGACCTTCTGTGAGGGCTTTCAGGGGCATTTTCTGAATGTTTGAGTTAAATTAAAAGACTCGTCTCAATAGAGAAAGGAGAGATTGAGGTTATTGAAACCTAAACTGGTGTCGGAAACCTAATGGAACGTTAAATGGATTTTGGTTTACATTACAACCGACACTCGTTAACTGTCATCTGTGATCATTTTAAGTCTGTTTTTGCTCTTAAAAGAATGTCAGGTAACCGCATTGAAATAATCCAGTCTTGACTGTTTGTTTGACTATGCATACACTTACTTTCCAATCAAACCTGCTAAACAGGATCTACACTGTATACAGACAGCAGGAGCATGTCAGAGATGATTGATGAGTGGCACAGTAATTTAAATTTTTTAGTGTGTGCCCACATTCAATTATGCTGCAATGTTCAAAGCTTTTGAAGTGAAACTACTTAACTAAGCTGTACTACACTCTGCTGGTTAATAGTGTGCACTGCAGCTACACTCTGCACACTAAACCAAACAATAATATCAGGAGCTGGTTAGTTGCTAACTGAAATTTGTCCTCATTTAAAGGTTGTTTTTTTGTTTTTGGTTTGGTATCTTCATTGCCATTGTGGTGCAGAACTTTTTAGTGCTTGTTAAAGTAAAACACAAGAACCCTGGATAACAGCATGATTAGAGGCATGTAATAATATTGGCTGATTTGTAGTTTTTTAGGGATTTTTAAAACAGACTGTGAATAAACTCTGTTGGAATCCTGAACTGTATTTGAAGCCAAACACATGCCTACTCTTGGTTAACTAAATAGCTTCTGACCAGCTCTGGTTACGAGCTACTTATAAGTTGTGAGTGTGTCTGTGTGTGTGTGTGTGTGTGTGTAAGATATTGAGAGGGAATATCTGTGAGCGTTTAACTGCGGTGTCATCCCATCCCATCCTTGTGACTCTCCTATTGGTGGCTAAAATATCCCATATGGAGCCCTAAAGTCGTACCCCACTGTGCTTACATGGCAGCCCTCCTTTTTTTGGGTGCATTTGGATGTGGGATCATGGGCCGCGTCATGCAAGGCAAAGGTGTCTCTGTTCACGGGAAACACTCACTCACTTTACCGCATTTAGTGTGTTTCTTGCTGAAATCAGTAGCATAGTTACTTAGAAAGTGTCACACTGAGTAGGCGTTTTGGAAAATCTGTCATCATGCGGACTCCTGAGATTTCACCTGGTGTCCTCAGAAGGGTTTCCTCAGCCATCATCATCCTCAGTAAGTTTTGTAGAGAAATATGTGCTCTAGACATGCATGTTTTCCCTGGTAACAGAAGTTGAGCATCAGCCAATTTCTTTCTGTGTTTGGGTGTGTAAGTTCTTCTTTTCTACCCAACTATCCTGCATCTGTGTAATGAAGAGGTACAAAGGTGGCCAGACAAACAGAGAGCATTCTGAACCAAAGAGTACAAATCAAAGTAAGCCAGAGCAGACTTTGAACTTTGGCATTTTTAAGTGAATATGAAAAAGGGGTTGTCTCCGTCTGTGTGTTTCCATCCTGTTACTGCTACTTCTCAGTTAGTAATCCATCGTCGTTTAATTTAGTGGCCTTGTGAATGTTTAAAGAAAGAATGACAGAGTAGAAGAAGGAGGAATAATTGATTTTCTTTGATCACATTAAGAAGACTCACAAATACACACACACATGGGTCTTGTGAGCACCCATAAATTGCCTACAAACCTGATCATGTCCCATCTTCCCCTGGGTTTCCTGGTCTTCCCTGACCTTCACCATGGCAACAGCCAGAGGTGTATACCATACGCCATGTCAGCAGCAGAAAGACACACACACACGAACATGTATGCACATGCAGTGCAGCACAACACAAGGTGATAATTGTCTGGTGGACCGAGGAGTGGGCAGGTGCATGCAGCACACAATGTTTTTGTTGCATTTGCATCTTTATATTTTTATCATTTATGTCTCTGCAACAATTATTGCTGCTGTTGCAAACAAGTACAAAAGTACAAGTACAAAATCGCAGGATTGCGATTCTAAAATGCTTAATAAAGCCTGATTAAAGCAAACGGTTTATTTTTTCGGCTTGCTGTCTTCTTGTAGAGAGAGGGAGTTTCAATGCTTTTACCCTCAGGATATTTGCTAAATTTAATGTGTTGCTTTACCAGCAGAGCGCATAATTACCATGAACTAACAAGCAGTGTTCAGGGGAGTGTCCGAGAGCGAAGGGAAATTTTCCAGGCGTCACTTTTTTCTGTGTTATAGTAGCACTACAAAAGAAATCCACCAACCAGATCAGCAAAGGCATGAAGTATGTCGTTATCAATAACTCATACCAGCATTTAGCATGCTTTGTCAGTTACTTCCTATAAAAAAACACACACACTTACATGTTAATTTTGATTGTATATCTACATTTCTGATTACTAATTTATCGCAGAGGACAAGAAAACAAGTCAGCAGAAATGACATATCAGCACTGGATTGTTCCTTTAAACCCTCACTGCCATCCAGACTGTGTCTTTCAAAGTTTGAGGCCACATCTCTGCCTCATGTTGACTGCCCCCATCGCCCTGCCCGCCACCCTCATCCTCCAGGCACAGCCAACGGAAATATCACCCGTGGGTGTTTTTGATGTCACGGTGGGCGTTGAAGTTTAATGACTGGTATTCTGGTGATACGTGATAAGTGCTCTTCCTGATGTTCCCTGTTAATAGCCGCCCCAGAATGAGGCTCTAACTCCGTCACTCAGCGGGGGGAGGGGCGGGACTGTCTGTAGTTGGTCAACAAGCAAAGTGCTAAACTGAGATGGTCATGTGGCTGATGGTAACGTCATAAAACAGTGTTGACATAGACTCCATTAGCTAGATATGATTTCATATTTGCATGATATTTTCTGTTTAACTCTGCTCCCATAAATTCTGCTCTGCTGTGGTTAACAGTTGAAATTCCTGTGGCTGGCAGCATGTTGAACAAATTTCATTATAAACAGCTTGGTGGCTTTCTGGGGGCAAAGTAGCTCACATGATGCCTGCTGTCAGTTCATCCAGTAAACACCACTTCTGTTCCTCCACTGGGACTGTTTTATATAACATGATTATCATTGTGAGGGCTCGTTTTCAGATGGGAATGCATCTCACAATTACTCCCGATCCCGCTAAATCAAACAATCCAGAAAGGCACATTTCCATAGTAAGACTAAGTGAAATTAAAAAACAAAGCTACACATGCGCTTTCATATTATGTGTAACAAACAGAAGTTTTATTATTAAGAAGAGCACAGAGGGTGAGGGGAATAAAGACCAAAAAAGGAGGATGAAAGGAGACAAAGCAGAGACACTGGTCATCAGAAGATGGTCTTTTCAGTTAAGGAGGATATGTATGAAAACAGAGAGTATGAAAAGGGAAGTAGAGAGACTGAGAGGATGAGAAGATTGAAAAAAGAGGGAAGTCAGTGTTCAGAGAAGAGAAAGAAAGACCAGAAACAAGGAGAAAGCACTCGGAGGGGAGAAGAGTGAATACAAGCAAGAAGTGAACAGCAAATTTAGACTGAAAAAAGGAGAAAGTAGAAAGGCACAGAAGGTTGAAGCGTGAAGGGTGTACACACCATCAAAACTTGCATCAATTTATAGCATTAACAAGCCGTCCGTCAAAGGTCAGCATGCTATTTATATGATGTCACACATAGTACTCTCATATACTTTGGCTTGTAATGGTGTCTACTACAATAAAAAGACTATATTCAGTGCTTAGAAGCCTTTTGGCCTTTGAAACTGCCATTTGGAATTAATTAGGGCTGCAACTAATGATTTCCAGCATTTAATCAATTTTTTTCATCAATCATTTTGTCTATTAAACATCAGAAAACTGTGAAAAAACTCATCGCTTTTCAGAGACGAGATTGCATTTGTTGCCAAACAAACAAATCAAATATATAGAAATTACAATGATATGAAACAAAGTAGAATATCGTCTCACCTGAGAAACTTGAACCAGCAGATATTTGGCATTTTTGCTCAACAAATGACCTAAATGATGTTCTAAACTTATGGATAAATCCTCTGTCAGTTGCCCTTGAATAAAAATTAGTAGCTTAACTTAATTAGGAGTACAGATTATGGCTGACACGTGGATTGATGCAATTTGATTTTTTTTTTTTTAATGTGGCTGATCTTTTTTCAACTTGTCTTTCAGGTCCAGTCGTCCAGCGCCAAAATGGGCCTTCCTCAGACGAAAATGAGGCCCAGAGGAGGTATGATTTCTAACTGTAGTATACAAGAGCATACATGTAGCTATCTTTGTACAAAAAAAACAAACATTAAAAGATATGAAATTCAAATTCTCAGACAGTTTTGATGCTGCTTTCTGCTGCTAATTCTAATTCTGTGGCACTGCGATCCCTAGGGCTCCCTTCAGATCTTAATCTAACCACACTGCAGCCATTAACATTATTCACAGATGACAGTGTTCAAACTACACACTAGATCTGATTTATTGACACGGGCTGATTAAAAAAGAGCTTGAAGAGCAGTGACATTCTTGCAATTCATAGGATGATGGAGCAACATCAGATGCAGGCGCACAAGGAGAGGGAGCGACGAACGTCAGGATCAGGTGAGGTTTAAACAAACACACCCACACCCAGCTGTATTAACACACACGCGCTCTCTGTGACGTGCTGCTCTGGAGACCAAAATCAATTGAAGGCTGCATATCTTTTGTTCCTAGCTAGACAAACATTATAGAAAAAAACTGCCAACAAAAAAAGCTCACAGCACATTTCAGCTGTCCATAAAAATAAAAAATAAAAACCTTGCAGGGGGAGCAAATGGATATTTGCTCTGCTTT
Source organism: Pempheris klunzingeri (assembly GCF_042242105.1). Lineage (NCBI taxonomy): Eukaryota > Metazoa > Chordata > Actinopteri > Acropomatiformes > Pempheridae > Pempheris > Pempheris klunzingeri. Next base: position 12,378,408 of record NC_092024.1, on the reverse strand, counting down.
GTTTTTTTAACAAGGGAAGTTATCAGTGTCAGGTCAGGCAGAGAACACTTTACTTTCCCACAGCAAACAGGTGATTTCATCATTAATAAATACCAGAGATTCCAGACCCTGATACGGTAGGTTCGTAGAGGTAAACAGGCTTTCCCAGTGTGATTTGTGTTAGTGTTCCCTGCCTTAGTTTCAACCACTACTCCCCAGTCTGTATGCCCTTATGCTTTTTTATTCATGCACATATATAAATGTTCAAGTCTGCCCCTTAAATGCACTTACAGACTTAAACATCCTCCTTTGTCCCTGCTGTCAGTGGCGATCAGTACCCCCCCACCCCCCACCCCCCCGTCCCTGCAACATGCTCTACTGCCATCTCTTTCTTCCAGCTACTGTTGGGGGGAAATGCCATATGCTTTCTGATCATGGCTCAGTCATGTTGCATTCTGCTGCTTGTTCTTTTTATGATATTTTGATTCTTTCTTATTTGCTATTGGCTTCAGTTTTTTGGATTGCTCCTGATTTTCTCATCTTTACTTGCTTGGTTGCTCAGTTGGTTGCTTTTCATTCTTCTCACGTTTTTCTCTTTTCTGTTTTCCTTTGTTTGTTGCCCTCCTCCGTCCTCCTCTTCGTCTGCATCTCCTCTACCTTTCTCTCCTCTCTCTGTCTTTCTCTCTCTGCCTGTCACAGTCGTTTCCACTCTCCAATATAAAGTCTCCACCCCTCCCAACCACCCAGACACTCCCCCCGAGTACAGACAGTACAGGGCTAGCACACTGCCACCCTCCTACGTCCGCGTGGCCTCCTCCTCTCCTCCCTCCTCCGCCTCCTCCTCTCCCGCTCAGGAGAAAGAGGTGGGGGTTGCTAGGGACAAGGCCCAGCTCTCCTCCCAGCTCTCCACCTCGCTTGCCTCAGCATTTTCCCCAGTCCAGGCAGGAGTGACCACCCAGGGCCGACAGGTCCGTCAGATCCCCCTGTCTCCTCCCACAGCAGCCCGCCACCTACACCTTCAACAACAGCTGCAGCAGCAAGACATCATGCTCCCCCATAAACACGGCACCTGGTCCGCCTCCCATTTGCAGCAAATGCAAGCCCAGTTTCCCCCTTCCTCCTCCCCTCCAGTTATGATGGCCATGCCTGTGAAGCAGGGTTTGCCCCCACAGCCCATCCTCCCGATGGCTCACCCCCTCCCACCCGTGAGCACTAGGATGAAGCCCCCACCTCTTGACCCAAGCGGCATGACGGGCCCTCCTAATTATCCCCAGCACCAGCCCCACCCTCAGTCCAACGGCCAGCCAGACGACTCCTACTCTCCACATTCTCAGCATTTGCCACTCACCCCGCAGTACTGCGAGGCCGTCCCCCTGCCTCCTCTGATAGGTCAGACAGCCCCAGGCCCCGCCCCCAGCCACCAGCCCCAGTACTCGTCCACCTTCCACCCTCAGCATCAACAGCATCCTCAACAACAACAACAGCAGCAGGTGTACTACCAGCCCCCCACCACCACGTCCTCCTCCTCCTCTCCCCCCTTTTACACTGCCATGTCTGATGGGGGCTCGCCCAAGAAGACCCCCTCCCCCATCCCCCAGCAGGCCTATGTGGCCAGCAGCAGTAAGTATGAGGAGGAGAGAGGAGCAGGTAGTTTCTTAGAAAAAGGAATGTTATATGTGTACTGTGTGTGTGCGTGCATGTGTGTGTGTGTTTGGGAGGGGGGAGGTTTTTTTCACTCTGGTGCACCTCACGCATAATGTCACACAAGGACATGAGAAATGCATATGCATCATATGCACACAATGCCTACAGGGCGAGACATCTGTCACCATGTTATTAGTACAGAAGGTTTAAAAGTGACTCCCAAGATATTTCCACCTGACTAGAGGTCTAACTAGCCACATTCACTTTGTGTTAGGCTAATTAAAAATGAAAGGGCTGGCAGCATGTTGAACAAATTAAAATGCAATTAAAAATGTGTGGGTGCCTTTAAAACACATGACAAACTGTTTGAATAGTGTAGACCTCATTCAGCTTTTTATACATAGTTCTCTAATTTCAGCACAGTACAGCAGGACAATAGGCCTCTGGACTTGTTGCAGAACAAAAACCACAGGTGTAACAATAACATTAGCGATAGTGTGACACTGAGCTGGCATGACCCTGAAACTGCAGCAACAAAATGGAATTCAACCAGCATTAATTCTGTTATTTACACCTGTGCTTTTCTTACTGCGACATGTCAAAGTGTCTTCTGTGTAAAAGGCCTGCAACGCTAAACATACAGGCAAGTAACCAAGGAGTATTTCTAACCCAGTATTTGAATAATTTTGACTAGTCAAGTGAGTCATCTGACTTCAATCCAAACCAGTGTTTCACCTGCTGAAAACATGGCTGCAGTAGAGAGGGGAAATAGCATGCCTCTGTTTTCTATGGGTCATAAACTTCAATTGCTCTTTGTCTCCTGGAATTTGGAGTACTGTGTTATAAAGGGCTACAGTGTCTACAGTGTTCATCTGATGGATGTAAATACACTCAAATAAAAGCACTTTGATCACAGTCATTGGCACTGGAGTACGGATAAAATCAATAAAGTAGAACATATATATTTTTTAATTGACCTCCAGGCAGCCTTATTTTTCCATTTATTTAATTATGCTTTGTAAGTCACCCCGCAAAGACTTTAAAACCTGCATCTTGTCATCTTTATTTCGGCATTAGAGTAACATTATTGTCACATGGGTAATCAGCTGAAGGCAGGGACTGTTTTATAGCTCTTGGTGTCAGGGATTGTTTATTTGGCTGCTACTGTCACTTTAACAAGCAATGTTGTAAACAGAGACATTATGAGAGGATAATATGCAGGCTTAAGCAGTTTGTCGCTTTAATGTAAATTAAATAAAAGTGGAAAATCAGAACACTTTAGCTCTTACCCCTTTTGGCAACTGTTTATACTCAGCCAGTTCACCAAATAACAAAAATCACCATCCCCATGAATACCTCTGGTGAGTAAATCATTTCCAGCCGCTGCTTGACTGTTGCCCAGTGTTGCAGCAGTGTTGTAGTAAGCAGTTGTTAGGTGTTGGTTATCCAGTGAGAGTGCATATCACTCCTCAGACGGTCTTCATACAACCTTCCAAGGGGCAGGGAAGGTAAATCAACCCATGCACCCATTAACCAGTATCTAATTCTGCCCCTCCCAGGCCCCCCTGTTTCTGCAGGTCACCCATCTATGCTTTCTGTGGCGCCTCCTCCAGCTGTAGCTCCAGCGCCAATGGCTGGTCCTCCAGCCCCACCACCACCACCAGGTCCACCGCCCCCAATGGCGGTGCCCCCACCCATGCCCCCTCCGCTGCCCACTGGTGGAGGGCCTCCTGGGGGCCCGCCCGGGGTGCAGCACCAACCCTCAGGACTGGCTGCAGCACTGGCTGGAGCCAAATTACGTAAAGTACATAGGGTGAGCCTCCGTGATTAAAGCTCAGGAGATGTCGATCCAGGTTAATTGTTGAAGCCACCTTACTTTGTTTATTTCATGAGGAGGGTAAGAAGACAAAGAGCGCTCTCAGTCTAGAAATGTCCCATATTAAAACCTGATACCCATTTCATAATGTGTTGTTCAGGATGAGAGCAGTCCACCCGGGTCAGGTGGCAAAAGTGACTCCAACCGGTCCAGTGGTGGCAGTGGTGGTGGTGGGGAGGGACTGATGCAGGAGATGAATGCCCTACTAGCTCGCAGGTAAAATACCCACACAACCACACACACACACACACACACACTCTTCACCTTTCCCTTAAATGAATGACACAGAGAAACACATTTTTCCATGATGGTTCTGCTTTACAGGCAGTGAATGCTTATCTCAAAGGAAATAAGCTCTTGTAGTAGTATTTAATGCAGGTTGCAATTTACAGCACTCGTCACTGAATTATTTGTATGTGTGTCTCACTGTTTGCTCATGTACTCATTTCACCCTATCATAGACGGAAAGCTTCAGAGAAACCTGATGAAGTAAGTCTTATGCCTTAAAGCAACAGTTTGACATGTTGGGAAGCTGTACATTTTAATGTTACTTGAGAAGATTGATACCACGCTCATGCCATCTGACTATTTCTTCAGCAGGCACAGTTACCATGAAGTAGTCCTGCACATGACATATAGGCCAGCTGTTTTTCTGCGTTTTTAGTCTTTATGGTGATCTAAGCTAATCGTCTATTGGCGGTGGCTTTATTTTTAGCATATAGATATGAGAGTGGTATCAGTCTTCTAATTGAACTGTCAGCAAGAAAGAGAATAAGTGTTGAATTGTTCCTTTAAGATGTTGTTTCAAATTTAACCTCTTTGGGAAACTTACAGTAAATTGAGCTGACTGACTACTGTGTGGCGATAATTGATCTCTCTCTCTCTCTCTCCTGCAGGACGACTCCAGTGGTCGAGGGCCAGGTCAGCAGAACTCAACAGGTACAGAACACCAATACTCACCAGATTATTGTATAACACAGCTAATACATCGGCTCTAGTTTATCAAGCATATCTTTTATTTATCTAGTATCTTTCATGTAATTTATTCTTTCCTTTCACTAGATGCTGTGAAGAAGCCATGGGAACGATCAAACTCTGCAGACAAATCCTCACTGGTGTCCAGGTCTGTAGATAAGAGGAGGAGGAGTGCGGTTTGAATATAAAACAGCAAACCTAGAGCATTTACCGCAGGGATTCAGCTAAATCTCATCCTCTCCACTAGCGCAAGTAACGGAAATGAAATACTGAAGAATTATCTCAACTGCGATTAGGTTTAATAAAAGACCCTTTTAGCAACACATAATCCTTAAATATGTTGTGTCTAATACTCATCTGTTGTAGAAAAATACTTTTTATGCTTTTATATTCTATCACTTTATCCTTTTGTGTTACAGAGTGAGACCCATCGGCAGCACTAGTGAAGCAGACACGGAATTTGACAGAATGAAACAGGTTGGTGTTTTATTACATAAAGGCTGTTAGGGGTTTTGTACAGTGCAGAATGATTTTAACGACCCTGTGTTGCTAAACTCATAAGCACGTCTTCTTTTGCAGGAAATTTTGGATGAAGTTGTACGCGAGTTGCATAAAGTGAAAGATGAAATCATTAATGGTAAGCAATGCAGTGCTTTTAGTTCATGCAAGTTAATTTCAGTATCTGGGGGCGCAAAGCATGTTTAATCTTTAATCCTTTCCACGCACTAGTTTTTACAACTTACTGGCAGTGAAATTTTACTATTTTCAGTGAAATTCTAAGATGAAAAGGCTTGTTGACACCATTAATAATTCATATTTACTCAATTTTTTTCCCCACAAGTGAGCTGCTTGACCAGCAAAGCTTGGCACTCTAACTCACTGCGCTTTTGTCTTGCAGCCATCAGACAAGAAATCGGCAGAATCAGTACATCCTAATCTCATCTGAGCAAGAGTAGGGGGAGAGCGAGAGGAGGAGCTGGAGGAGGATGGACATGCAGATGCACAGACACGAGGACCGGGGAATGTTCTCTCAATGTTTCTGTGACCTCGCCATGCCATGATGCAAGTTGCAGAGATGTTGTGCCAACATTTGAGTCTGCTGGACAGCAAAAATGGAAGAAAGGAACAGAGTGAGGGGATTTTATGAGACAGGGGAGCAGAGGAAACAGAGGGATGGATAAAGGAAGATGAAAGAGACTGATGAACTCAAACAGAGGATGACCAATAATCAAAAAGATGGACTGAGGGATGGATGGACATTTGTGCTGAGTTTGGTGTTGTGGTCCTCTCTGTGCACCTATAGACTCAGTCAGCCCAGTGTTGCAACTCTTTGTTCTCTGTTCAGTCTTAAGAAGAAAATATTTTTTTTCTAAGTTTTTACTGTTTTATTATTTAAAAACTGTGGTGATAATGATGATGCTGTTGATGACAATGAGTATTTTATTGATATTATAGAAGGAGAAAGGAATCTTGCACACCATTTATGTCAGCCTTTTATATTTTCTATTATAATTTTTTTTTAGTTTATCCCTATTTGACGATAACAAGCACAATATGGGCGGTATGGTGCTGCAGACTCACCTGCCCTCGACAGGCGTATTTAAAAAAAACAGGCTTTTTAATGACCTTGTTCATACTGGTGTTGTGCGTTTAACCTTTTCTCTCCAGAGATGTTGGGAAACATGCTTGAATCACAATTAGCAACGTAAATTACCTCTGTCCTCCACATTCAAGGCGTAAGACATGACTAACGACCAATTGACTTTTTGGCATTTAATCAAATAACAGTCTGCTCTATAACTCCGGTGTGAGCGAGGTACACGTTTCTCTCTACCTGTTCAGATGTGTGAGATCATTGAAACTTGGGGATCATTCACAAAACAGGCCGATAACTGTAAATGTGCCACCTGGTTTTACCTAGATATAAAACAATGTAGTACTATCTATTAGTCATCCTATGCTTTGTGAACCTCCCAAGTATGCATGAAACCCCCATCTCTATGAATTAGTTTTTTATTTGATTTTTTTAAAAATGACTAAAAAATACAAATGGTGGTACATTTATCATAGTGGTTTGTTTCCATGAAGATTCCCCTTTCTATAGATGAGATGTTGAACTTGATAATGGTAGCAATGTGAAAAAAAGTAAATGGGGTTGCTCTGGCAATATGCAAATGATACCTAGATAAGAATGTGCAGAAAGTGAATGGTAGGCCTATGTGACGGTAGCTAAATGTGTCTTTGCAGGAAGGACTTGGTTGAATATCGGTTTGTTGCATTCTATCCACTCTGTCCGCTCTCAACTACGTTCTGATTTAAAAGCTGGAAGTAAATTCATTCTAACAAAAACAATAGACTCTGTCAACCATCTACGCAATATCCTGCTCTGTGTGTGTGTGTGTTTCCTTGTGTTTTGGTGCTGGTGAAAAGTTTAAATGGTTTTCACCTTTAGAGCATATTTTAATTATGTTTGAAGAAGGTCACATCTGATAACCACAAAACAGGACAGAAAACGGAACAAAAAAAATCAGCCACAAAAACAAATTGTTTGTAGTACTTTCTTCTTATAAAGATATATATATATATATATATAGTACACTGATTTAAATAGAAACAGTAAAGACCAAGCTTATCAATCACAACACATAGATTAAGTTGCACATTCAGTGGGTGGACAAAACAACATGAACACTGTACAGTGCAACAGTTCTGTGGTTAACATTGTGGTAATTTTGTAAAGCTCACAAAGTCACAAGTGTTGAGTAAGTAGCTGTGGTTTATGGTGGTGTTTTCTCTTGTTTGGCCTATACCAACCTGATTTCTGAGGTTTTTCTCCTTATCTCATTACTGTTGCATGCACCAGCAATCACGGTGAATTAGTACGCAGGTGATTCAGAGTCGCTGCCTGAATTGCTAGTGCATCTGTGATGACCTCCTAAAAATTAGGTGGCGATCCCTAAACTCGTGAAAACAGAGACCAAATGTTGGAAAGTTGCATGAGCAAGCACGACGAGTGATCACAAGAAGACTCACTTACATTGGGTGAAAGAGCCTGGGAATGTGATATTTAACGGCGTTAATTCAACAGAACTGACGGAAACACCAGACATGTCACTGAATCTGGCGTCGTCTAAAGAACTACTGTTTTGCATTATAATGTGTTTCTGTTATTTTGTCCACGCAATGAGGGTGTAATCAAACAGTTTCCAGCATAATGGAGCTGCGAATGGCAGAATGTGGCATCACTGAAGAAAAGGCTCCTCTTACTGAAAGGTAAGTTTCAATGCTCATTTTCCACCTCAGCACTGTTCTGCGTGATAGCTGTGAAACTGCATTAGGTAATCTGAGAAGCTTCGTGTGCTTCGATTGTCACATTCAGAAATTCAGAAGAAGCCTGACATGATGCTCATGGCCAGGTAAAACATCATGCTCTGTAAAACATCATGAGAATGTATGTGACCAAAAGAAATTATGTTTTTTTCTATTTAATACTATTGTTTGTTGTCTCCAATTGCACAAAAGCAAATAGTAGTTTTCCATCATCATTTTGCCTCCTGGATGAAAAGAAATGTCGTCGGTGTGTCACGACGACGGGGCCATAGCAGGAATAGAAGCATTTGTAAATAATGACGTAAGGAAACCATCCAGCTGTATCTGAATTCTCTTCCCATTTCTGATTTATTTAAGACGAGAATGTCAAACATATTTGAAAGTTTATGTTCAGCGACAACCACGCAATAGATGACTACATTTAAAGATAATAGATAATAATTGTGGTCCATAGATTTTGAACGACTGAAATGCACATTTTTGTTTAAAGTGAAACGTGATCAGTCAAAAATCTATCCCTGCTTGGTCAGCTTGTACTCCCGTTTAATTCTGGCATAGGGGCCGATGCTGTCGTCAAAGACAAAGTCCCATAATACCCGGGTCCAGGAAGTGTGTTGAGGCAGTGAGTCGTAATACTCTGCTGCGATTTGCTTGACCTGCCAAAAAAAGAAATGAGAGAATGAGAGATTCAAAAAAAAAAAATTAAGAGTGCACGTCTATTTCGACATGACACCTGATTTCACTGGGACATGGAATACAGACAGAAAAGCTGATACATTATTTTCAGATTTTTTTTTTGACAACAGACAGCAATAGGCAGAGTTTGGACAGCAGAGTGATATTTTTTAAATATCCTGAAAATGTATCATGTCATAGCTCTAAAACACTTTATTCTATATTAAAAAGGTCATAATCCTTTTTCTAATTACAGTAGGTGTCAGCTTTATCAAAAAGAAGGTGTCTCACTTTGCTCTAGCAGTGCAAGAGAGGCAGCAGTTAATCAGTTACAAAGCCTGGCCTTTTATTTGCTAAATGTTTGCAGTTGATAGAAAAAATGTGACATGTGACACCTTTTTGTTTAGCTGCTTTAAAAAACAGGAGAGGCCCGTCTTATCTGCCCACACCTGGTGGTGATGCAAGTGTTGCCACTGTCCTCATTCTCTACCACTCAACCAATAAAAGGCGAGTTTTAGTGGAGTCCAGAGTTTACCTGTTGGAAAATGCGTCATGATTTGTCACAGTAACACAGTCTCACCTGAGGTAGTTTACTGCCAGGTATGCTGGGGAAGTCGTGGTGCTCCATGTGATACCCAACATTGAAGGTGATCAAGTTCAGTGGTCCATAGTAAGAATATGTCTCGTGTCCCTTCAGAAACATGTAATGCTCAGCTATGAAATGTCCAGAGATAGGATGCAGTCCCATACACAGGATAGAACCAGCAATGAGGTAAACAATGGGCTTCAGTCCCCAAAAATAGTAGATGATCAAGTCTACTGTGAGCTGAACAACCGCGTTCTGGATCTCCAGCTGACACACTGGCTTGGGATTGACGACCAGTGGGCGAAAGGCGTAGAAGAAAGGCTGGAGGAAGAGCCAGAGGACCTTCCTGGCTGGGGTGCAGAAGAACCACCCCTCTATATCTGTAGGGATGTCAACATCCAGCTGGTCGCCACCCAAATACCGATGGTGGTCGATGTGGTACTTCTTAAAGGAGGCAGAGTAAGGCAGTCCGATGGGCAGGTTGGCCCACATGGCAAACCAGCGGTTCCACTTTGCCAGCTTGTTGCCAAAGGCCACATTATGAGAGATGTCGTGGATAGCCAGAGTCAGCGAGTGGTTAATACAGCCTCCGAAGGCGTAAGCCCAAAAAAAGATCCACTTCCAGGAGAGGTCACGGACCAGGTAGCAGGCCAGGAACTGGGTCAGGACCATGCCTGATACCACCCACTTCAGCTGAGGGTCCGGACCCATCAGAGTCTTGATCTCTGGATATTTGGCTGAGGGGAGAAGCAGACAGAAAAAGGGATGTAAAGGTACACCAGAGATGAGGAAGTAGCAAGAGCAGAAGAGTGTTAAAGTTGGGGAGTTGAAAAACAGAAGACAGTAAAGGGAACCAAATGTGGGTTAATGGAAGTAGTGTAGAGGGAGAGAAGTAAAAGATCAATTTCATTTTTGAAATAACTATGTAAGGGGCAGGGGCATTGTCAAGGGGCATTGTAAAGAGAGTAAATATTTGTCATGAATCCAGCAGAGAAAGCTGTTAAGCAGGATGCATTCACTTGTTTTTACGAGCTCTATCTCACCATATTACTGTGTAAGATTGTGACATGACACTGTGTATCCCAAAGACCATTATCAAGCATGTGGTACCAGCCCTTCTCAAGGGAAGAGCCTGCTGACAAAAGTCATTTTTAATTGGCAGACGTGTTGTTTTGCTCAGGGACATGAAACTCGGGGACATACATAGGGAACAGTTTGAAAATATTTACCATTACAAAAAGAGTTTGATTTAAAAGGACATTTACAGTATAATCTATTCAGTGGGACATATATGGCAGGAGGGGTTTGTCCGGTCCATCCATAATTCAGGATCCCATCACGCATTAGATCAAAGACAGTCATGGCTCATGCAAATCTGGCCTGCTTCTGTGCTTTCGGCTCACTTGCGTGAGGCCTCTATGCAAACTGGACTCACCTTGGTAACTGAAAATGTTCTAGACATTGGAGCCTGGTTTCAGTGGCATTTCTGCTGCAAGTGAGCCCCCCCTTCACCGACCAAACCCTCTTATTTCAGTTAATGTTTAGCTAAGAGGAATGACCCCCTAAAGTCACTCGTTTTAAAACAATAATTTATGAAGATACAGCTCCAGCACAATCGTTATATCCCTTTTTCATCTTCTTTATTGATTAAACTGACATCCATTGTGCCATTTTCCTCATGTTAGATTTTGCTGTTTATTATGGTCAACTTCAGGTGTTGGCATTGTGGCTCACTCACAGACTATAAAGTTAAATCAATAACCAGACATCATAAAAGACACTCCTTAAAGCCACCGCGCAGAAGATCCCGCTCAGCCATGACTTGATTTCAAACTCAGCTTTTTGCTTCATTAAACTTAATGTTTATTACTCAACTGAGCCTTGTTCAGAGCTAAAATAGATGGATTATCACCTGTGTGACAAGCTACTGTGATGACAGGTATAGATGTTCTTCCCATCATGATACAAAGTTTATGACAAACACAGCCAAAACCTTCAGGCCTGCAGAACAACCAGCTATTCAGTTCATAAAACCATATTTCAATCAAAATAGCGAAGCAAAAAACAACCTCTGACACTCATGTCCCTCTGCCCCTCACATCAGGGCAGGGCAGGGCAGGGCAGGGCAGACGATAATTAAAACAGGAAAACACTTAATAATTCAAGGCTCAGTGATGCAAAAAGGACCATCACCTTCTGGATGTTTCTTTCACAACTGAGCAATCATGCAAATGCTGGAAAGAGCCATGATCAAATGTCCATCAACAGGTTTAGACCTTGTTAATCAAACCTGCTTTGTTAGGATCACTCAATAAATCAGATTACCAAAGATAGCTGCTGATATCCTAGAAAAAGTTTTTTAAAAATTTGAGGGATCACACTTACATTCACCAACTAATGACAACAGATGTGGTTTAAGGCGGTTTTGGCAAATGAGGGTTCTTCTTTCAGGGTTAGGGTCCCTGATCCCCCCTGATCTCACAAAGGCTTTCTTCTCACTTCATTGATAGCATTGCACCCGTGTTTGTCATGAGTAGGGAATGTGTCTTGTTACCTAGCAGGCCCAGGGGCATTGTCAACTGCACCTGCTATCAACATGCTCTTATTGTTTCACAGGTCAGAGAAGAAGATGACAGAGAGGCATATTGGTTTACAGAAAAAGAACAATGTGATTTCAACAGATTTTCAAGCAAAGCTAAAAAGCTACTTTGCTGTCTTGGTTGCTGATGTCTCCACTCCCTCTTTCTAGGAAGTGTTGTCTCAAAAAAAAAAAAACTCATGAGAATACTACAAACAATGCAACATACAAGTCTTCGTCAGAAGCAGTGTGAGAGACACCCATAAATGTAATATGCTTTCAGATCTTAATGGAAATGACACTGATCACGCATGTGCACTGAGTTAAATGGTATCTTTTCCCTGAGATTCTGCTGTGTTATAGGGAGAGTGAAATAATAGTTCTGCTTGTACTCAAAAAGGATTGTGTAACTTCCATCAGTATGTAAGTGAGTGACTCAAAAGTGTGTTCATCTCTAGCTGGGCTGTCCAGTTTCTACATTTCTCCTGCATCCATTGTGAAGCTCGTTAAGCCAACAGCTAGTAAACAGGTTTAACCGGCTACGATTTTATAAGGCGGCTGTGGTCAGAAAAAAACGTTTCAACTTATCACACAAATTTAACTTTTCTTTTAGAATTGACATAAGTTTTTTTTTTATCTTCTTTGATTTCTTACCCAGGATTTCTTTTCTTCTTGAAGTGTGCGGCTGATCATTGTAGACCCATTCAAAGTCGTCTCTTCCACCTGTTTTCCCCATGACTCTCCTGTCCGTGTGTGCGGCAACTGGATCTGCAGCATTGTGTGTGTCATCAAACCTTCACAGTATCGGGCCACACCCACTCACACAGGTTGCAGAATGAAGGTGTGAGGTGTGATCAGGAGCTCCTCCTCCGAGCTGAGGAACGGACCAAGTTGACTGTGCACCTGCAGAAATGTGCGCAAAGTCAAGATGACAAACCTGCAAACACCGCACTACCTGCAATGCAGGAAATACACTACCGGATGACTTGCTCTTTAATTTGTTTACTTACCTTGTCATAAGGTTGTTCATTCCTATCCAATGAAGGTGTTTGTGCTCTTTTTCTATGTAAAATATGGACTTGTTGAATTTCAGTGGAATTGTTAGACTATAAATGATGCAATAGCAGAAAAATAATATTAGAATTTCATTACTGAGACAAATACACTGAATCTCTACCATTCCCACCATATGGTAGGGATTTCCACATTGCTGTATATGGTTGCCTTAATTTCCACAGTAGCTGTGTTTCTGCACAAACATTAAGCTGAAGAAACGCATTGATTCTGTAATTAGTATTGCTAATTTGATATGCATCTATTTTGACCATCACTAAATCGTTTCAGTCATTTTCCAAATGTTCCAACTTTTCTTAATATGTTTATTGGTACCAGCTATCTTATTTTTTCATCAAATAGTCAAACAAATAATTGGCATATTATATAACTAATGAAATGAATCATAATGTTCTGCAATTGGCGCACATATTAAATGGTACAAATAAAGACTTTTATAATGCCCTGATTGGGCAAACCATCACACATTTTAATATGTAATGCATTAATACATGTTGTGGTTTTTTCCTATAAATAACTGACAAAATACACATTCATATTTATTTTAGTGTCTTTATGGCCATGAATAAGAAATAAGACGCTGCAGGTCATGTTTCAGTTCAACTGGACTTTTTTCCAAGTCTCGCGAGATTTCAAAACTGGAGCATTGTGGCGACGAGAGTTCGCTGGTGTGGAGTTGTTGTCGGAGAGGGAGGAGGAAGGCTGAGTGTAGACAGGAGGGAAAGCGAGAGTGTGTTAAAAAAATATAGCCTATAAGTAGGAGGAAACACACGGTTCATCATGGCTTCGGGGGACACCCTGTACATAGAAACGGACGGGTCGGAAATGCCAGCCGAAATAGTGGAACTGCATGAAATAGAAGTAGAGACAATCGAGACAACAGTTGTTGGAGACGACGGAGAGCACCAGCCTATGATCGCCTTACAGCCTCTTGACACGGATGATCCAAACTCCATCCACCCGCACCAGGAGGTGATTTTGGTGCAAACTAGAGAAGAGGTGGTGGGCGAGGATGACTCTGAACTGCACACGGATGACGGGTTTGAGGACCAAATCCTCATCCCGGTGCCCGCCGTGGAGGAGGACTTTATCGAACAGACTCTGGTTACTGTGGCCGGGAAAAGCTCCTCGACAGGCCGGATGAAGCGGGCTGGAAGCGGAAAGAAAGCGGGCAAAAAGAGCTACCTGAGCGGGGGAGAGATGGGCAGAAAATGGGAGCAGAAGCAGGTCCAGATAAAGACTTTGGAGGGGGAGTTTTCAGTCACTATGTGGGCATCGGGTAAGTTCACAGTCCTCCTGAGTGAATTCCTGCAAGCTGCCCCCTCGCTTTGTCCTCAGCATGTGTGCCGTGCGTCAGGGCCCAGTCGGGGCCTTGTCCTCCGCTAAAGCAGGACTTATTTCCCAACTCTGAGCCACTTAAACTTCATTTGAAATGTTTTTGTTTTTATGGGAAGCCATGTTTTATGTGTCGATGGGCGCCGCCATATTTCCCCGGTCTGGAAAGTATGGCGGCCCGAAAAAATGGCGTTTATTTGGCCGACGAAGATGGCGGCGAGAGTGGGAGCGAGTGCAGCTGGCTCCGCTAGGCCGCTGTGGCGCAGTTCAGTTCAGCTGGAGCGGCGGTGCTGCCTTCAGGAGCCCCTCATCATTTACACTTCCGAGTCCTTAAACACACCTCGCATGTTGACATGCTTACAGCTAGCTAGATAATGTGTCTAAAGGTAGTTATTTAAGTCAGTGCTGTACATCAGCCATGGAAAAGATTATTTAAGTAAGACGACGTATAGTATTTTTTATTTTATTTTTTTTAATTTTAGTGGCGATTTAAAACACTGGTTTAAAAGGTATCAAATTCGTAAAACGTAACATCAAAGTCGTAGTTTTATTTCATCGTCAAATTGGATATTTGTAAATTATATGTGTGGATATTTTATGTGTAGATTTTGTAAACATTGCAATGTGAATCTTCCCCGACTATCTCAGCCTCACAAACAAAATTAAAGGGAATTATTTTTAGGAAGATTTTTCAAAAAAATATTTGCAATGGCATATATGGCGCATAACAAAAGATTAAAGCTTAACTCACAGAATTTATCTCAATGATAAGAAATTTGGGGGAATAAATGTAAATCCTGTTTTTCCCACTATATATGTGAATGAGCATCGTGACACATTCGGTGACCGTATCTACAAAGAAGTGTTTTGAACACAGACTTTTCAGACCAGGCCTCTATTTTCTGTCACATTTCTTATTGTCAGTAAATAAGTAACTGTGGAGTGGCAGAAAATGCTCGGAGGCGTGGGAGCAGGGTGATAAAGACTCTGCTCTAACTGGCTCTAATCAGTTCTTTCCACATGTTCAGGGACTGTTTTAATTATCAACACATCTGTCCCTCTCAATCAGATGACAAGAAGGACATAGACCATGAGGAGCAAATCACGGGTGAAAACTCTCCTCCAGATTATTCTGAATACATGACAGGGAAGAAGCTTCCTCCTGGAGGCATCCCAGGCATCGACCTGTCAGACCCCAAACAGCTGGCAGAGTTTGCACGGTAAGTGATGATGTTGATGTTTACCCAGGTTAAATGATGACGAGCCAAATTCAGCAGGCTGTAATAAAAGAAATGTGCTCCTTTCACTGGTTTCCTAAAGAGACATTAGTTTGCTCCACTAAAAGCTAGTTAAAGGAATATTATTCAGCTGTGACGTAAAAGTGAATGAAGCTATGTAATTCCTGTGGTTAAACCAGCCCATGCTGCATTGCATGCTCATATTTTTTTCATGTGAAGTGCAGTTTTGATTGTTGGTAAACAAGTAAACAGATATTTCAGTTTCAGTTTTCTTTCTTGTGTTATTTCATAATAGGCCATATTGGAGAAGGGTGGGGAAAAAAACAAAAGTAGAAAGAAAATGTTTAATGTTTGTGAACAATGTGTTTTTTCTGTGTGGGTGCTTGTGTTTATAGTCTATAATGATATTACTATTTTTATTTCTGTTGCAGAATGAAGCCAAGAAAAGTAAAAGAAGACGATGCACCCAGAACGATAGCCTGCCCACACAAGGTGAACGCAGTGCTCTGTTTATTACATCAGTGTGTGTGGATATAGTATTGTGCAACACATGACGGCTAAATGCATTAACAGCATCGTCCTCAGTTGTACTGTGTGGTTTTATTATTGACAGTTGACCTTACTGAGAACATGCATGTATTCATTGCATTGGTTGGGACAGTTCAGTATTCTGAGCGGATGTGATTAGGTTGCTAAAGCCTCACTGTAAAGTAGATATGTCCTGAGTTATTAGCATCGTCTTGTTTCTCTCCCTCTCAGGGATGTACCAAGATGTTCAGGGACAACTCAGCAATGAGAAAGCACTTGCATACCCACGGGCCTCGCGTGCACGTCTGTGCAGAGTGTGGCAAAGCCTTCGTTGAGAGCTCAAAGCTGAAGAGGCATCAACTCGTACACACAGGAGAGAAACCTTTCCAGGTGAGTTCCTTCACTTGCTGCGTGTTGCATTTTGTTTTCCATCTTCTGAAGAAGGATGCATTATTTTATTTTGCTTCATTAGCTGAAAAACAAAAATCTGTTCCAAAGTAAATTGGCCCAACGGGTGCTGTCATCTTAAACGGCTGCTTTTAATCCGTAAGCCACGACTTGGCAGCATCGCTAACTCATTCTCGTCTCTTCTCCAGTGCACATTTGAGGGCTGTGGCAAGCGGTTCTCTCTGGACTTTAACCTGCGCACACATGTGCGTATTCACACTGGAGACCGCCCGTATGTGTGCCCCTTTGATGGCTGCAACAAAAAATTTGCCCAGTCAACCAACCTGAAGTCTCACATCCTCACACACGCCAAAGCCAAAAACAACCAGTGAATCAGCCCTGAACCCGGCGAGCAACAACAACGTGAGCATACACTGGAGGACTTGATCTACATCTCTGCTCCTTGACAAACTAATGTCCCGTGGCCTGCTTTGTTGTGAGATATGAAGTCCCCTTTGTATCATCTCTAGGTAAAAGGTTTAAAACAGAGAAATGAACATTTCTCACACTTTTTGATATACTTATGGAGGTTTGAACAAGGAACTCTTGAGAACCCTCGCCCCCTCAGGCATCGTACCCTACTTTGGCGCTACCTGGATGGAACAATTTACGGTTTCTTCTTGTGAAGACGTTAATTCATGGATCCGCACCTAAAAATAACAAAACTTATTTATACCTTAACACAGTCAGTTGAGGTTTTTGCAATAGATGTCAAATTTGCATCAATCCTCAGCAATGACACCTTTTCAATTTTGTACTTTCCCCAAGTGTGCATATTGTACACTGTTTGACATAAGCTCTCTGGTAATGTATGTAGTCGATGGTCCCTGTAGCTCTGTTTGGAAGAGGTGTCACAGTTCGTTTTACCTCCCCCTTTCCCCTTCATGTGAGTGCGTTTTGAGAGGGGATAGGGTGGTCTTTGCATATTTTCATTTTGTACAACGCAATATCAGAATAATGTAGACAATAGCCATGTGATTTTCAATAGTGATCACTGATTAAAATGTTTTTCCCCCTTGCACTACCAACATAAAGAGTGTCATTTGTCTTCTCACGCTTAAAATTCAGCCTAAAATATAATTGACATGTTCAGATTTATAATATTCAGCTATTTTGGTAGGAATGTCAACCATTAACCCGAGGCCGTGGATCTTGTCCTCGACCTTTCAGCAGGAGTTTGAGTGTTTAAAGACAGATGTTCTCTTGAATCTCACTAAACAGGCATCATATTTATAGTTCAGTGTTAGCAGAATGTCACGAGTATTTGAAGTTGCTTCAGGAGTTGAATAGTTGTTTTATAAAGTACTTAACTTGCATTTTCTCTTTTGGTAAAGTGGAACATGGAAGTGAAACAAATTCTGGCTCTTTTATTTTGCAGCGTACTGCATATACACAATTGGCAATTGTACTAGGTAACATTAGATCAAGCAGCTTGAAATAGGAATCAGCTTGTAAATTGTGTAACAACACCATTTGAACAGTCGACCCATTGTTTCTGTCTGACATGAGAAACCAAAGTCAAAACACAGAGAACAGAGTGTGAAAACTGGCTTTGGAAATTTACAAGATTTTATTCTAATCTTTTTAAAAGAGTTACTCCACTCACTTTAACAGCTGCTATTGTAAATGTCAGAATTTTCATTAATTTGATCATTTTGTTCAGTTTTCTTAGACTAAATAGTGAAAAAAGGTGACATCTTCAAGTTGCATGTTTAGTTCAACCAACCCCAAAAGTTTAGATATAACATCTTCACAATTTAAAAGCAGGACCAAGGAAATATGTCATGTTGTTAAATTAAAACTTAACACACAATTTAATGACTAAAATTGGTTGCCAATTAATTTTCAGTAGATCACATTTTCTTCTTACAGCATCTGGTACATTTCTATAAAACTGCAGCAGCATCCAGATAAGCTTTCAAACTCTTGCCTCACAATAACCCTGAACAATCAACTGACATTTCCAAGTAAAAATCCAGCTTTAATAAAAATTCACAAACACAGGCAGTCTCTCACATTAAATACACCTGATTTGAGGATTTACATGGTTAAGGAGAAAACAAGTGCAACAATGCTGGTGGGTAGAATTGCTCAATCACTTGTAACCCACATATTACAGTGCATTTGGTTAGTTGGCCGCAGAGGAAACAACAAACCAAAGTAAAAATCAAGTTTTAAAAAAGGTACTGTGGATCTTAAGCCACATACTGTATGTTCCCATTTTATTACAAGCACATGAGTGACATTTTTAGAATTGCATGCAAATATTTTTACCACATGAAACAATATTTTGTAACCTAGTTCATCCCTGCAGAGTAGTATGGCAAAACAAACTAACATTAATACAGATTTTGGCCACCTTAGTGTTACTAAAAGCCAAACTTAAATCAATTACATGCTAAATTTCCTTGATTTGGTGAAATTATTGCACCCATTGTATAGATTTCTGATTGACACAACACTGCATAAATATGGGAAAATTTTTTTTTTTTTTTTTTTTGAGGTGGGTGTAGTTTAGTAGGTCAATATTCTTTATGCATAGCAGTTTATCCACACTTCCTATTGCTGTGTATCTAGCGGCATGAATTTAAGGCGCAAGATTACTGTTATCAACCATCTGCCTGCAAGTTTGT
Organism: Pempheris klunzingeri; assembly: GCF_042242105.1. Taxonomy (NCBI): domain Eukaryota; kingdom Metazoa; phylum Chordata; class Actinopteri; order Acropomatiformes; family Pempheridae; genus Pempheris; species Pempheris klunzingeri. The sequence goes on along the minus strand of NC_092024.1, from coordinate 12,359,510 downwards.
GTAAGAGATTCACAGAGAAATCTGGGTCAGTTAAAATGCTGTGAACAGCAGAAACAGGCAACTGCAGTGTAGCATTAAATCCCAAACCACCACTAACCCTGACCTAAAAATATTTGAGGAAACAGTTTAAAGCCTTTTGGAGAAGATAGAATACACTGATAAAAGGAGTCAAAAGTATCCTTAAAAGATAGAATCAATGACGGATAAACACATTCCTGAAGACTGTGATAACGCAGCATTTCAACCTCAAATGAACTGAATAAAACAAAGAGACATACATTTATGTGCAGGCATACTTTTCCCTCCATTTCACCGTCCTGCCTTTGGTATCAGGCACCTGGTTGAGAGTTTGGATGTGTGAATAGTACCTGCTCTCGGAGCAGACGCTGCCCTGATGGTTTAAGCTTCACGAATGCGGGGTTTCACTCGGCTAGCAGAGCAGCCAGCAGTGCGGGGTAGTTAGGCGTCCCCCAGCCTGTAACAGGGTCCCACGATGGTGCAGCACAGAAACCTTGACCCTGGACCTGTTCGTCCAGACAACCCAGGTGACAGCCTTCAGTCACCTGGAGACAGGGAAGCATAGCATCTAGGGACCAGACCATAGCTATAAAATGTGCTGCAAAAACTGTTTCCTTCTGCTGTCGTAACATAACGTCTTGCTGAAAGTAAAACGCACTGCTTCAGCCAATTAATAAAGCGTAAAAGCAACTAAGAAAGTAACTATGAAAGATTTACTTTGCCACAGTAACCACTTACATCAAATAGGGCCTTTCCTTTGAGCTTGTAGAGACGGGGGTTGAGGAAGCCCAGGGGCGGCAGACCCTTTAGCAGCCGCTGATCATTGATGAGAGACAGCATGCCTCCGACCACAGGGGTCGATGCCTGTAGGGGAGATGGATCAACGTAAGATGTGATGAAACAAAATAAAGTGAATTAATACTAAAAGTACAGGCCGCAGGAACCCTCAAACAGGCATGAAACCTACATGCTAATCTTTTTTTCATTCACTATGTATGAACCTTTGATGAACTTAATTGTGTGCGATTTTAGTATTTATGCATCTTGTTGTCAGATGACATTGTTTTTGTACACTTTTGTTTAATCCTTAGTTTTCACTAAAGATGATGTAAAGATGTAAGGTAGCATCTACCTGTTCTGTCACACTCCCTATTCACCATTAACTATAATCAAGTTTGATGTATTTTACCGAGGTCCCAGACACCCAGGGGACGGGTACTCTGTTGGTGACCACCCAGTAATTATCAGACAAGGCAGCCATGTCTGGATAGGCCCTTCCGCTGACATTGAAATATGACTGAGGAGGGAGCTTTGCTGCTACTGTCTTCAGATACCCGTCCACTGCACTGGCCTATAGGAACACAAACACACAGCATCAGTGACACCGTCTGCATTCATTGAGCATTAAAAGACCCGATGACCTGATATCATTACCTGGTAGTCAGGCATCTTGAAGACGTTACTGAAGCCTCCTCCGCTGATGTAATCTGTAACTTCATATGTGAGCTTGAATGGGTTCTTGAATGATGTTCCACCAACTGTAGTCACATACGGACTGGGAACAAGAAGCAGGACATATTGTTAGATGTTCATTGCTTTTACCAAACCATCCAACTCTAGGAAATACAAGTTTGTGTTTGGATTGAATTTAAAATGGACATCCATATGTCATTGAAGCCATTTGTCTCAAGCATTATATTGGTGATATATGAGAATCTAGTCCAGTAATATGCTTCTCTCAGTGCAGAAACTGGTTTAGTTTCAGAAATACAGAAACATTTTACCTTGAAGCAGGAAAACTTGGCCTGAAGGAGTTTTGTTCTTTACCCAAATGTCTGCAGCCTGCACCACTGTCACCTGAGATAAAGAATGAGGTTTCAGATACTCATTAAACAAGATCAGGGACACTAAAACTGGGTTGTACCAACAATAATTAATCTATTTTAAGATTAGTACTAATCAGAGTTTAGCAAAACTAAAGTTTAACCAGTATGGGGATGCTTGCTCACCCATGCAAACCTCCTCAAGTGTCTAAAGTTAATGAATTTCAAAACCTTCATTTTAAAGTGGTTTTAAAATTTGGTGCAACATGATTTAAAGTTAAACCCATGATTTAATTGAGGTTTAAGTTCATCTTTGTTGGTGTAACCCAGCCTAAGATGGTATAACAGGTAATCATGCAGCATATCTCACTGACAACTGGCACCCTATTGAGTGTTGTTGTAATTGTTGTTTCGGAAAACGTCAAAAAGTATAAACACGTTTTTGCAGATCATGGGCGGTTATTTAAAACAATAGGGGTGTACTCATGTGTCAAGAGAGATAATGATCTGCAAACAAAAGTAGAGCAAAGTCACAGTGAGGTGAGACAATGCCAAAGACCAAGGCCGTCTCATTTTTGTAATATTGGCTCCTTCCAGCTTACAGTTCCCTATTTATCACAGTATTGTCTTTTGTGTGCAGCATGACTAAAAACAGGAATTTATTATTTACTGACTAGACCAGAAGGAATAGAAACCAAACCAGAAACAAGTGAGAAGTCCGTCTTACATGTAAAAGGGGTGACAAAATGTTCCATGTGACTGAAACTGATGGTTCAGAGTAACAAAAACCATTTTTTTACACAGAGATAACCATAAAAAGACTCACCATTGAGATGGCTTTGCTTTTTTTTTTTTTTTTTATTTTAACTCTGAACCAAACTACTATGGAAAATTGCCACCCCAGTGCGTGATTTTTGGACAGCATATCAGCTTTCAAGGGGGCAAAAGAGGCGTGACATGGAATGACAGTCCTGCCGGCTCACCCTTTTTACACAGACATCTATTCGGCTGGTTACTTCCGGCAAAAAAGCAGAACAACAGCAACCGCTCATTCCATCTAAGTATAACGGTGGGACATTCCTGCCTTGAAAAGGCAGTGCAAGACAAGCTAAAGATTAAACTGACAAATGAGGGCGTTGTTAGCTGACTGACAGTGTGGATGAGATGTTGTTTGTCAAGGTTCTTAAATTTCTCTTTGTGCTGTAAGTACAAGGCATTTGGGCGGGTTCTGCATGTTTCCTCCTTACTGACCAGAAGCAAAGAGCAGAGAGATTCCCCTGACACCAGCCTTCATGAACTCTGTGTTGATGCGCATCATGTATGCAGTAGACAAGCTGTCCTCGTCGTCTCCGTAGCTGATGGTGTGAACCCAAGGCAGGTCGGACATGTTGCTGAGCAAAACCATCCACTGGAGGAAAGGCTCCTGGGACTCATGACGACCTGAAGGACAAAGAGGACGTGAGTGAGTGTGAGTGTTTTCATATGCTGTGACAAATCTACACCTGATACTTCGACACATCTTTCACTGTAACTTTAAATGCTCAGCATGAATATGATGGTATGATTATCATGTCTATATTTACCACCTTTGCCAGTTTTACCAGTGACATGAGTATTTCTCATTGTTCAATCTTAAGTTCTCTACACTCACATATGATTGAAGCCTCACTCTCTCACACAGACCTGGATTGGTGAAAACCCATGTGGAGATGTAGGCTCCTGTGCTCATGATGTACTCCACATCCAGACTGGCCTCCAGACCGGCCTTTCCTGTTCCCTGAGTGCCTACAACCCGGTCCACCTGAGAGTGATGCTGGAAGGTCCCGCCAAACATGCTCATGAACTCAGCCAGGTCTGCAGGGCTGTAGTACTGCTCCAAGAACTACAAGAGAAAACAGCCAGCTAGATTGGAAAAACTGCACCCAGTTATGGGGAGATTATGATGTCTAAGCTGATGAACACAAGTTATTCTGAGATGGACCCACCTGAGCTACAGCCTGGCTGTTGTTCTGAGCTGTTCCCACATCAGTTGCCGTCAGGTTGTAGCGGGCCCTCAAGATGGCGGGAGTGACTCCCAGGTGCACCCCTGCCTCAGACTGCCTCTGTTTCCTGTTGGAGGAGGCTTTGCTGAGGTCCTGGCCTTTAGGAGGGAGGCGGTGAAGGCCTCCAACTGTGGAAGCACAAAGAAACAGTAATCCATCAAATGTGCAGTAATCAAATGACACTTTACAGCTACAGAAATGGTTCTCACCAAAGTCCAGGTGCTGGTGGACATCATCATGAACAGAGTAGGGAGCTGAAGACCTCACTATAGAGTGGCCGTCTCTAACGTAACGGTGGAACTTGCTTCCTGGAAGCAGCGTCTCTGCAACCCTTAATACACAAAACAAGCAGAAACAGACCAAATGTTTTCCAATCCACTCCCAAATCATAGACATACAAACATATGCAGTGCCAGGTACAAACCTTTGGCTTGTCTGATGGAGTAAATTTAACTACAGACATAGTTAAAAGTGCAGTTATTAAACTACGACCTGCAAATACAAATGTTTCTAGGGGTTGGGTTTTAAAATCCAATAACCTCGGCATAGTTTTATTAGTTTATTAGCTCAAGGTGAATTTTGATTTTGAGCAACAACCACAGAAAGAGGAACAGTCTCATGAGATAAGAGCATGACTTACACACACAGGGGGGAAGTTAAGAGTAAGTTTTAGTTGCTCTTGACACAGTTAAGACAAAAAAAGGTACTTTGTTTGCTTGAGTAAGCAGAACACATTTTGCTCAAAAAAATGCTTACTCTGCAGTCATGGCACACTGTAAAAAGTCCCAAGTGCGAACAGTCAGGCAGTTTGTAATACCATGACTCTGCAGCCACTGCTGCACCACCTTCTGGGTCCGTCCAGACGGGCGCACGAGGGAGGACACTTCCTCCAGCGTGAGGTATTTACCTGTAGAGGATAAAACATGCCTGTCACTCCGTTTGTTGGCCTAGACAGAGGTCAAACTTAAAGCTTTCATCTCATCAGTAAAGGATGCTTTTAAACTGTCAAGTCAAAGCAGATAGATTCACATCCCTGTGATACGCAGCACATTATCAAGGACAAGATTAGGAAAAAGTGGACACTCAAACCCCACAGAGCACCTTATCTTAAATGTTTCCATTAAATGTTTGTTTTTTAGACTCTAGACATGGAGGTTTACTTGAGAACAAACAGACAGAGCCGTACCATATTGTGCTGAGTCAGGGTCCGACACCAGTCTGAGTCTTTCCTCCAGCAGGTCGATGTTTTGCTGCTTCAGGGCAAAGGTCAGCTCCAGCTCCTCTGCGGGGTCGACCCGGCCCACACGAGTCCAGTCCTGTGGTATCCTGAGGAAACAGGTAAAACGTTCCATGGTCTTTTAGTCAAAATACTCCTGCTGACCAACCTGTTGGATTTCAGGTTTTAACTTGTTGTGATTTTACATTTAAGTGAAACTCTCAACAGTAGTCTGACCATTTCTGACCAAAGCTTTGTTGATTAATTTGCCAAAATTTGTCATTCTGTCTTGCGTTTCATGTGATATTTACAAGGTTTTCAAAACATTCAACCATTAATTAATGGCAGACATCACAGGTCGGACAGTCACAAATCAGGAGATTTTTGGACTGAATGTAGAACCACGTTTGGAGACAAAAGTCACTGACATTTTCCAGATAAAATGCATACTTTTATAAAAGGTCTTTACTCAATAGTTGGGCTGTCAAGACTGATTTGCATTGATGAATAAAGTCAATAAAGCTTGACTTTCAAAATGCAGAAACAAAAGAGTTTAAACAGGGAGAGAAACACATTATTTAATAAATGCCTTAAAGTGGATTTGCTCACAAGACATCTTGGTCATATTCCAGATATCCGCTCCACACCAACGAGCTGAATAACAATAGGATGGAGAAGGTCAGCCTGAGGGAGGAGAAACAAAACATCGTAGATTAAAATGAACAGACGCGGACTTTTATTCACACTTAAATGTAGCCGGAAATATTAAAAACACGACGAAACGAAACAAAGTCTGAACGTGACTCAGCTAAGGAGGTCAAATCAAACGCATTTCCTGACAGATACACGCCTGTAAACGGCAGATTTATAACAAAATAAAAAAAAACACGCTGTTATTTCCAGTCGCCTTCACGCTGCGTGAACACTTTCTAACCTACTGAGTTAGCTGGCAGCTATGTAGGTCAACACAAACGGTAAAAACAAGAAAATGAGAGGTGCGCAACAACACAGGTCACATTAAAAAGAGTCAATATTACCACAGTCCTTTCGGTCCTACTTATGTCTACAAACACACACAAGTATGAACTTGTTCAGGGCACTCACAGTGAGTCCATGGTGTCCTCGGCTCGTCCACCAGTCTGAACTCAGCTGTTGTGTCCGGCTGGTGGAGACGCTGCAGTCACGTGACATGGTTTCACGTGATTTCGTCAGAAATATACTTTTTTTTTCCCCCTATGATTTGTTTTGGGTGCATTTATAGACTGATTGTACAGTCTGTTGACGCTATGAGTCATATTTAATTCTTCTACTTGACTGCCGCTGAAGTTTGACATGTGTTGGCAGCAGGAGGCCGGTCAGCTCACCTCAAATGTCACATGTTCAAAACACAATTTCAATTCTGGAAGGATGACAAAATCAAAGCACTGATCAGACAAAAATAGAAAATAAAGTAAAACAAAATTGTATAAAGAGTACAGAGGGGTGTTTTCAAAATAAATGAACATCAGGTTTGGCTTCAAGTTTAGCTGAAGACTGATTTCTTGTGTTCATTCAGGCTATATGTCAATGTACATGACACAGGGAAGTGACCTCTAGAGTAATGTTTAACAATTGTTTAACATTTTTTATTGTCAGAGTAAAACATTGCAGACATACAACTTTAATGATATTGCTTATTTTTGCTTTGTAGTACAGGAAAAATAATTGATGTTTCCTTGCTCCAATGCTCCCTTTTTTACTTTTGGCTTGTCAGAAGCCCACAGCATTCATACACAATTTCCATTTGCGTACTGTAAATAAAGACAGTGAAAATTAGTATAGTATAAGTTTAAGTATATATGAGGTCAGGCTCCGCAATTCAATGAAGTTTATTTACCAAATGTTTCGACATAATGAAATAGAGACGGATCTTGCTCTTGAAGTTACAGGAAATGGTTAAATCCTTTGCGGAAGTGACGTGTTTGTTTTGGACCTCACGTCACGGGGTTCCAGCCAAAGGCGGCAGTGATGAGAAAATTTGAAATTTGCGGACTAGCGAGCTAGCTGCTAGCATGCGCCTCGGATGTGTAATACTCTGTTTTTGTTTTACTCCAAAGAACCATGGATTCGTATCATCATTTATTACAACACAGTAAGCCGCCGTTTGAGTCGCCCGCCAAGGTTTTCGCTAAGCTAAAATCCAAAGTGCAGAGAGGAGAGACGTGCGCGAAGGAGCCGCTGTGTAGCGCTGGAGAGAAACATGGAGGAGGGTTTATGCGAGCAGACAGCACCTGGATGACCGAGGAGCTCAAGGAGAACCAGAGGTTTGGTTCGTACCGTAATGAAGCGCAGGCCTTGACCCTCTCACCCATATCGAGTCCTCAGAAAACATTCGCTTACTTATACTCAGACATCAGCCGGAAGGAGGAAAGGCCTCCTGTTGCTGACATAGGACATGCATACACACCGAGGAAGACCGCTTTCCTGGCGTCCACAGCTGTGTGTCACCCCTTCTCTGTGGTCAACAGACAGCAGATCACCTCAGAGCCACCTCAGATCAGAGACTCGGATGGTTTCAAGGTGACCAGCAGGACCCCAGTAAAGGTGCAGCCGGTGGAAAATGACTGTGTGTTTGAGGAGGAGTGTGTCCCCCTCGACAAACTGCGGTCTCCAGCCTTCATGTTTTCCCCCATGAGGAAGAGGTTGAGGAAGAGGAAAGTCAGCAGCAGCACAAAGGAGAAGAGGAGCGGTGGAGTCAGACAGCCACAGGAGAGGAAAACCTCCAGCACTTTCAGTGAGAATGACACCCACACTGGCATGGAGGATTTGGGTCAGGTTGGAGGATTCTCTGCCGGCAGACCAGAGATGAGCCAGTTCACTCACGAACCCATCCTACCGCCACCAAGATCCACGGCAAAGAAACGTGAGATGTTATTGCTGCTTTTCCTGAAGTGAAGCTGTTTTCTTTGCATCATCATTTAGGGGAGGAAATTGACTGATGCCTCTTTGCTGTTTTGAACAGGTTGCCACGTTTTTCCGGAAAAAAATCCTCTGATGTCTCCAGCCAAGATGTTTGCTTTCATGAAGGAGAGGGACAGCAAACTGGAGCAGCAGGACGTTCATGAAGGCAGCAGCAGCACGAGGGATCTCATCAATATGGGTGAGAATCCATAAAGTTTGGTTTCCGCTGTGTGTGTGTGTTTTTCTATCTGCATGCAGATCAACATGGTTCCGTTTATGTTCTGACTTTACTTCTTTTCCATAGGTGGTTTCCATCAGTCCAGAGACACGCCTCCTCCCACAGCTCACCGTATGGATGAGATGGAGGACTCCGCCTTCAGAAGTGCTCCTGCTAACTACTCCAGAGTGCTGTCATCCGACAGCCAGTCAGACACAGAGCCCTCAGAGGAAGTCCCGACCCCCACTGTGCCGCCACAACCTGTTTTGCTCGAAGACCCGCTCGTACTCAATACACCACGGGTCTCCATACCGAAGAAGCACGAGGCTGTGTTCAAGCGTAACAAGTGGCCCCAGCTCACAAAATTCCCAAGTGTAAGTAGGGAACATAAGAGATTGATTGATTGACCGTGCAAAATCAGACCACTCAGGTGTTGGGGACCAAAAGATTTGGATTTGCAGGCACATTATAGATAACTTAGGAAAAGGAGATCAACTACAGTCTGTCTGTGGGTCATTATTGGGCGTGTGTTTTCCTCTTTTTTGGCAGGAAAGTGTGATTTATCTCAAAAGATGGTTCCTGAGGAGGAATCATAAGGGCCTGTTTGTTGATGGAATCCACTGGTGAGTGATTCTTCAGACAGCATTGATTTGAAACATTTGAGCAGAGGAGTTTATCAAAGTTTACTGTTTCTGTAGTTTCATGTGAAACTTTTTTTAAAACTTGTCTTTTCCACCCAGGGAGGACAACATACCATGGAACAGTAACATCATCGTCGACAGAGTTTCTAATTCTGTGCTAAAAACCGTCTCCGGCAGGGTTTACATCTTGGTCGGCAAGATGAACATGAACATTGATGCGGACTCAGGTAGGCCACACTTTGTATGGATGGACATTTTCCTCAAAGTATTGCAAAATATAAAATTAAATATTTATTTATTTTTATTTAACCTTTATTTTTACCAGGTAAAATCAGTTGAGAACAGCTTCTCATTTACAATGATGACCTGGCGACTATGGCGAGGATTAATATTCTTTTTCTTGCATTTCTCACCTTGTGCCCTCAGGGTTTCCCAAGTGGCTTTTGAAGAAGTTTGTTAATGGTTTTCCTCCAAACTGGAAGGCACTTTATGAGAAGTGTCTGTCAGAGACAAGAGAGTAAGAGTGTTTGTTTCACTTTAATGCGATCTACGATAAGGCGTCTGCATCCATACTCTCACAGATACAGGATTGGTTTTTTTTTTAGGCATTTTGAATAAAGGGCTGAATTTTGTTTTATTGCAGCAGCGACCCCAGCAGAGGAACAGAGAGTAAGAATGAACGGAGAGCAAAGACAAAGCCAGAGGCTTCCTCCGTTAACCCCTCTGTGAAGCAGCGCAGGCAAAAGCCTTTCAAGACACGTAAGAGGAACACTTAAGCTGACAACCAGCAAATAGGCTCTTTATAGAGGAACATTTAATGACCTCACACACAAACATGAAATGGAAAACAGACTGAATATGCCTGTGGCCTCCTACTTCCATCGGTCACTGGGTTGAGAGATCTGTAGAAATCTGTTTCTACCAGTTCTTGTTATTTTATTTATATTATTTTACAGAAATACTTAGATGTAGTCACTCATGTACAGAGCTTCATATTGAAGAGCCTGCACCAATGCAGGTTATCAGTTTTGCAGGTAATTTGCAGAGATGATGTTCGAATCCACGACAGCTTTACCAAGAGACTTCTTTGTTACTTTGCTCATTTATTCTAGCCTCTTCTCCAGCTGATTCGTCTCCTCCTGCCTCCTCGTCTTGCGCGAAAATTTCTCGAAGCGGTCGCGTGATCAAGCCACCTCTGGAGTATTGGAAAGGAGGAAGAGTCATTCTTGATGCAGACATGAATGTTACCATCCATGAGTGTTATGAAACCTCCATCTGCATTCCTGTAAGCACCTAAAGTTGAGCTTAAGCATATATTTTTTTCATCTGTTAGGGTTAGTTATTTTGACTACATACAAGAGACTGATATTTCGAATCAACAACACTGACTGTTTTTTCTTTTTCCGTCTGTATGTCACAGGTCACTACATCAGTGCCTGCAAGGGCATCACAGAAACCCGCCCGTGTGTTCCTCCCCTGCAGCGAAGGTAAAGATAACCGAGACGCTGTAGTTTTAGTAGTGTGAGATAAGTTTTGAATCGCATTCAGACAAATTGTCCCCTGTATTTCCAGGTCGCAAGCAATGTGAATCATCCAGCGACAAAGAAGCACCAGTGCCATTGAGGAGGGTCAAAGCCCCGCCCCGCAAAAGCAACAGAGCCAAGATGAACCTTGAAGAGAAGCCCTCGTATTCACCCGAGCCTCCTGTGGAGACGCTTAACAGCCCCGAAGAGTGGTGTGGCCGGATGACGAGGTCCAGACAAAGGTTTCCAGCTATAGAGAGAACTTTGTATGTGGATGCTGTTCCTCAAAAGCAAAGCCAACCTGAAAAGGCTTCAACACGGAGGTCAAAAAAACAGACACACAGCACCACAAGGCCTTCAGAGAGAGTCCCAGGGAGCAAACGGACTGTCCCAGCATCCCCAGAATCTCCTGCTGCTAATGATGCACCACAGGATCAGTCAGATGATGACTTTTCCTTTAGGAGAAAGAAGCGGGGGAAAGGAGGGCACGGCAAGAGAGGCATGAAGGCCCTTAAGTTGCAGCCAAGGCGTTTGTCTCCATTGAGTCAGTCGCCAGAGTCCTCTGAGGAGAGCGGAAAGGAATTGGAGAAGAGAACCGGCGTGCCCAAGAAAAACTATGCTGCACAAACACAAACAAAAAACAAACAGAAAAAAAGCACAAAGATGTCACCAACCGCGAACCCTTTGCCTTCATCTGCACAATCCAGCAAGAAACACAAAGCATACAAAGTGATTCCACAAGAGCAAGATGAAGACAAGTGGACTGAGGCAGAGCTTCTGAAGCTGCAAGAGTGAGTTTGTACCTACAGAATATGAAAGCAGCATTCTGCAGAGTAACATTATATCTTTGTCATAACCTTGTGCGTGTGTGTGTGTGTTTTCCAGGGCAGTGTCTTGCTATCCCAAGCACATGGCAGGCTACTGGGCAAAAGTGGCGAGGGTGGTTGGAACACGTTCTGCTGAAGAATGCCACAACCAGCACACAGCCCAGGGAACCTCCCAGACTCCTGCCAAGAAACCCAAGAAACCCAAGAAACCCCCAAAGGAAAAGGTGGAAGCCCCAAAAAATCCAGGTAGAGAAAGGCCTTCGTTTGGGACGTAGATATGTGCAGCCTTTTACACATTGGTTAGAAGAGAATTCCACACATTTCGCGTTGCACTCTTGTAACATTGTCGGGACAGTTTAACAAAGCATTTACATCGATGCAGCTGGGCCAGAGATGTCTCTTAATTCCACACATTCACCCTCCTTATTAAAATGTGGAGCCTACATTACCCACAATGCAACTGGACTGTCAACAACAGTTCGAACATCCTTTGAGGCAATTTATCAGGTGCTGCTCCCTCCTGTAAACTTAATACAACAACGCAAACGATAGTCTGAAGACGTACTTCACAGTGAAATTGTCATTTTTCTGACAAAGATGTAAATTTTATGAACGACGTGGATGTGTATTAGTTATTAAAGACTGGATCTAAGGGCTGCAACTAATGATTAATCAATTTGTCTGTAAATTGTCAGAAAATAGTAAAAATCACAAACTGAATATGGTGTGATGTCTTAATAATCTAATCTTTTTTTTTTTTTTCAAATCTCCTTTAATAACTGTTTTTGTAAAATGGAGGACATGGTTAACTGCTCAAACATAAGCTTTAATCTGCTCGTAGTTACAGATCATCCCATCATTTCTGCTCGAGTGGGGACGTTCAAGAGGAAGCAGCAGGTGCGTCAGTTCCTGGAGGCCATGCCCAGAGAAGACGTTGAAGACGTCTTCAGCTCTGCCTACATGCAAAACAAACGGTTTGAGGTCTGTTATAGTCTGTATTTTGTAGGAAAAAAAGAGAGGTTTTGTGATTATGACCGTATGCAAAGTGAGTGCTAACTGTTCCCCTTGTGTCTGTCCGGATGGTCAGATGCCGTCCATGTGTCCCAGTGATGACCATGACTTCACGTTGTCAGACATGGAGCCGCTGACCCCCATGTCGACAGGTTTCCCTGAAGTAAAGACTCCTCAGTGCCTGCACATCACCCCCGGCATGATGGGCTCCCCAAACAGGTGAAAGATGTTGATGTCTGTGGTCTCGCTCCTTGCTTCTTATAAGAGTTGATCACAGGACAATCACTGACTTCCCTCTATCTTCCTTTCAAAGGAACAATGATGACAAATACGTCTTTCAACTCCAGAAGAGGATGAGAAAAAATCAGTTTAATGTCCACAAACAGGCTCCTTCTACAAAGGTACTAAAATGAACTAAGGGTTAATTTCTAAGATTTGATCTTATCTTAAAGCATTTTAATTCATTTTTTTTAATGGAAAAACTATTTCTTTCTTCCTTCAGACCTTCACGCCCACGCCATCAGTTAAACGAGCAATGAGGAGATGTGCTAACACAGGTAGGTTATCTGGCAGAAGCAGATATTCATGTTCATCTTCTTTTGTAAAAGTGAGTCTTATTGCTAAACACAACCTGTATATTGTTCCTTTTTCACTAGAAAATGATACGTTTGTTGTTTGGGAGATGTTCCCGGGAAACGATGGCGCACTGTCTGACAGCGGAGAGGAGGAGGATTTTTACTTCTCAGACAATGACTGATCAGAGCTGAAACGTCATGTCGTTCAAAAGAAAATCAGCTTATTCACGTGAAATTAAAAGCAAGTGAACAGAGGAGGGATGTGACTGTTTTGCTTGTTTAACTCATCAACAATGTGAACAATAAAACGCCTGAAGTTTTGCTCCCCTGTTTTTTAACATGGTGATTCATGTTTTTACTTTTTTAAATGTAAACCAGTTTGACACAAACACGGGGGCGTAACTGACAATTGGCCGGAGTAATTTGAAGCTTTTAACCGTAGCCTGCAGTTTAGTTTATAAAAAACTGAACTTATTTTTGTTTTAAGACAACGTGGCCTGTTGTAAAGTTAAGTTAAGTTTAATAGTTTGAAATTGTTTTAAATTTTTCAAATGTAACATGCTGTCAAAAACAGACTTGTGCTGCTGTTTTCCAGTATGTCCCTGTAAATATAGTTTTTCGTTAGTTGCAAGAGTCAGTTGTAATTATCCTTCTAATAAACGATATCTGCTTCTTAGTTATGGTTTACTTGTGTATATTACATATATTTAGAGCTGCCTTATGGGAGTAGTTCTCTTTTTGGCTTGTGCTAATATCTATCTATAAACTAATCACAGGTTGTGGTACTGCTAACATGATGAAGGATTTTTCCTTCTCAGATTGTCTAGATTAAGGTTTAAAAAGGGTCAAAAAGTTTCAGTATTTGGCAAGAAACAATATAGTATTGTGTTTTTTTTGTCTTTTCCCACCCCTTTAATCATAAAAATATTTATAGAAAATACAAGAAGCATTAAAATTCAACATAAAGATCTGTGTCCTATTTGTCCAGTGTAGTGGTACATTTTGGAATTGAATTGTTATGTTAACTTGGAAACTATTGACAAAATACCATTATTTTGATCTAAATAAAGGAATGAGCCATAAGTTTATATGAAATCAATGTAACATGATTTTCTCATCAATTTCACTAGTGGTGTAAAGTCAGTACAAAGGTGTTAATATGGTTTTCATGTCAATTAATCAGTCATTTGTCGATGGTCCCTAAGTGTCATAGATACAGATTGTTGGATAGATGGATGTACTTTATTGATCCCAGACTGGGAAATTGATTGGTTGTTAGCCTCCAGTGATTACGCCCAGGGATGTGAGCTGACCGTACTCCTGCTTTCATTGTATTACCAGGTGTGTGATTCAGAGAGAAGTTTTGAAGAATGCATTAAGACTGATTGGAGAGCAAAATGCCAGTAATAGTTTCTCCCTTTTTATTTATTTTATAATTTCCATGTTGATTTTTCATGCATACTCCAGAGGTGGCGGTAGCGAACCTGAAAGCTGTTTGCCAACGCCAATAAAATCAAGAGAAGAAGAACACCGTCAAACTTCCGGTGTCAGGTGACTGGCTTGTTACTGACGGGAGTAAATAACAGCCAAATTAAAAAAAAGTAATTGTGTAACATTGTTTTTGTTCATGTGAACAGTTTGACTTTTAAGGTTAACACAAGCGGACCGTTATTTCTGTCAGTGTTTCTTTATCTAAGGTGTTGTGTAGCTGTCAAAAAACTCCTGAACCAGTGTGACCGAAGTGATGCAACATGGCAGCAACTCCTCTCAGTCGGTGTTTTCTCTCGGCGCTGAGGAGACACGCTGGGTGTCACAGCCGTGGACTTCACACTGTGGTCAGCCGGCCGTCCTCTGTCGTGAGATGTAACCACGGGGGAACGGAGGGACACTCAAGCGTGTACAAAGGACCGACAGTGGAGTGGGACGGGAAAGGTGGCCGGGACCAGAGCAGCTGTCCTCTGCTCCAAGCTGTCTCTGTGGGCTTGGGACTGTGTGGCGCGGCGCTAGTGGACAGTCACAAAGACGAAAAGGCGAAGAACAGGACTGTGTCGATATCCGAGCGGTGTCTTGAACTCATCCTGCCGTCAGCTGAGTGCGCTTCTCCCTACAAACCCGACAGCCCCCGGTATAAATACAACTTTATTGCAGATGTGGTGGAAAAGTCCTCTCCAGCTGTCGTCTACATTGAGATCGTGGGCAGGTGAGTTGACTGAAAAAGCGCCATGTGGATAAGATGACATGCTACGTGATGTGAAGCACCAAATTCTGTGATGTGAGGGGGAGTTTCAGCTATACTGCCTCTGCAGCTGTTTTTATCAGACTCAGTATTACATACATTATTTTTCTTAGTATTATCCCCTGTGTGTTTGGAGTTATTTGGAGACTGCAGCACACAGTGATCAAAATGAAGTATTGTCAAAACTTTTGCAGAGGAAACAGCTGAAATTCTTTTAGGTCACAGACTTTAGTGTAACATCTGCCTGATAGGACTGATCATTTGCTGTTTCAGTTCAAGTCATGCATCTTAAGTCACACAACTCACAAATGGCTTTAATTCAACTGTAAAACCAAAACATTTCAGTTAATGATGTGAAACCGAAAATATAAGGAACTGTTATTACATGTGCACCCAAAAGTCTTTTGTGTGTGTGAATATGGGAGTGTGCTCCACTAAAGCACATAATCACATGACCTGCTCGCAGACCTTCATCTGGGTCCTGCTTACCTGATCTTGCTGAAGCTGCTTGTTCCTTAATTTCTCAACTAATGTGTTGGTTTTGTGTCTGTGCGTGGATTAATCCAGGCTGACTAGGATGAGCTGCTTTCACTGTTTTTTACAGACACCCGTTTTCAGGAAGAGAAGTCCCAGTGTCCAACGGCTCTGGTTTCATTATCAGCAGCGATGGGCTCATCGTCACCAACGCTCACGTTGTGGCCAACAAGAGAGGCGTCCGTGTGAAGCTCACCAATGGAGACACGTATAATGCCACTGTGCAGGACGTGGATCAAGTGGCAGACATTGCCACCATCAAAATCACTGCCAGGGTGAGCAACTAACTACACCCCTAACTATAATCTCAAGAGGGAAACGCACCAATGAGTCTATAATGTGCTCAAAATTAGGTGTTTTTAGGACATTTTAATGAGACGGTGTTCAAATTTAATTCTTGTGACAATTGAATATAAATTTTAATATTGTGCGTCGCTGTGTTTTGCTGTACGTCTCCGCAAAAGAGCATGTTTATCTGCTAGAGGAGAAAAAGTGCCCTTAAATGTACACAATAAGGTATATAAAGCAGGCTTGTTAGTTAAATAGTCTTAGTTAAACCTCTAATCCGACCTGTGAATTTGACTTTTTGTCTGAGTCAAGGCATCCTGGTTTTTTCTATGAGAATAACAAGGCTGTGATTTATACAGTCAACTGTCACAGTTGACTGTCAGTACTGTGACAGAAGAACTAAAGGCTCATCCACCATATTTATACCAGTGGAGAACAGTTGTACATGTTCGGGTCATTGCAGCCAGATAAGCAGGGCAGAGATGAAATGGAAGCTGTGTTCTTTCAGTAGTATGAGCGACGTACGAGCAGTGAGGATGTAGTGTTAAACGGCTCTTCCTCTCCCCCGACGTGTAGAATCCTTTACCTACGCTCACCCTCGGTCGATCGTCTGATATTCGACAAGGAGAGTTTGTGGTTGCCATGGGAAGCCCGTTTGCTTTACGGAATACAATCACGTCAGGAATCGTCAGTTCAGTGCAGAGAGGCAGTAAAGAGCTGGGCCTGTCCAACTCAAACATGGAGTACATCCAGACTGATGCAGCCATTGATGTGAGTACTCTGCAATTATTATATCGTATATGTGTACACATACCTTTTTTCTGTTGACAAATGGCCTGTTTCTAACAATAATAGCTGTAAACGTTAGGACACTAGTGTCTGATAGATCTGGAAAAAATCAGTGTGACTCAGAAATGTCTCATTGAGCTTCTTGACGTCAAATGTGACTGATTTGTTTTGCAGTTTGGAAATTCTGGAGGCCCCCTGATTAACTTGGTGAGTCACAGGTCCTGTTGATGTTAATCATCATTCAAATGCTGCCAAGCCTGTTCTGTGTGCTGAGCTGTGTAACATTTAAATGGTTAGAGGATTTTCAGGTCGTTCATGTGAACTGAAATTTAGTTTTTTCTTCAAAATGGGCTTTTTAGCAACTGAAAAATTCATCACTGTCAATACATCCACAGGAGTTTACTGACTCTGGAAGTGCATCTGAATGTTTTATCTCTCCTCTAATTAGGATGGCGAGGTCATCGGTATAAACACCATGAAGGTCACTGCAGGGATCTCCTTTGCTATTCCATCCGACCGCCTCAGACTTTTTCTCGATCAAGCAGATAAAAAAAAGAGTAAGAACAGGCTAAGAATCAAAAGCTACACGTCACACCCTCTACCTGTCTTCCTTATTCTCTGTGGCGTCCAACTTTTCTCTTCTATTAATTAAATTATTTTTACATTTCCCGTTTTTGTGTGTCCTCTCCAAGGTTCTTGGTTTGGTGGGTCAGAGATGAAGCGGCGGTACATTGGTGTCATGATGCTGACGCTGACTCAGAGGTAAATGCTTCAGTCAGAAAAGACTGCAGCAAAACCGTGTTTACCACAGAGCCGCTCAGCTGTGTCTAAAGCTGTTTTGTCCCTTTGCTTCAGCATCATTGCAGAGTTGAAGTTAAGAGATCCGTCCTTCCCAGATGTGACACACGGCATCCTGATTCACAGAGTGATCATGGGCTCCCCAGCTAACAGGTGAGCAGGCAAAGCGACATTTCTTAGTGTTGGAGCTGGTGTGTTTCCTTCAGCCACAGATTATTCATATCTCACACATATACTGGGGGTTGTGTTGCTGATGTAGGTGCAGACTTATATGGGGGTGAAACATCTGGAATAACATGCATGTAGGAAGTTCCTTTGAAGGTTGAAATGTTTTTGTTTGACTAGCATTCCCATATTAATGAAACGCTTTGAAAATGAATCATCTTGAATCATGGTGAAAATGTATTGGCCTTCAAAGTAAAATGTCCAAGTTATCCAGGAAGTACACTGATCCAACTGCATGTTTTCTGTTACATTTTAGATTGTTAAAAAAAAAAAATCATCCATAACAATAGGCATATGTGTTTTAATGGGATCTATCAATCAAGTTGTGCAGGAAACCTCTAGTAAGTTTTCCGTGCTACGTAGACAATGATAATGGTCGGCTAGGCACTTAGCTGTACTGTCGTGCTGGTTTCAGAGCTGGCATGCTACCAGGAGACATCGTGCTGGAGATAAACGGAGCAAAGGCGAACACCTCCGAAGAGATCTACCAGGCCGTCCACAGCAGTGACAAAATCACCATGGTGGTGCAGAGAGGACACGAGGTGCTTCAACTAGGAATGACTCCAGAATACACAGAGTGATTCTAACTGCGCAACTTTATTGACCTGATGGAGAGGCTGCCTCATGAGTAGTGCAGGTACAAGAGAAGTAAACTGTGAAACCTGATGGGGGCTGGTCAGATGCGTTTGCAGATTAATGTATGGTTTTGAATATCAACTCCAGTGTTTTACTTTTGTTAACTGCAAGAAAATACAGTAACAAGCGTGCAGTGTCAAGTCAAAGTAAAACTAAGGTGTTTTTAAAGCCATATTTATCTATTCAGTATATTGCCTTTAAGCTCCTGTGAAGTCGTCTCTGTACATGACTGATGGCTGTTAACTAGATTTGAAGCCATTTAAATCTAAGCACCTGAAGACTTAAATGGATCTAGTATTTATTTCTAGGTTTCTGAGTACAATAAACAATGTTTTCTACCTCCTACAAAATGTTTTGTTTTAATTGGGAAAGAAGCAAAAACTAATTTGTCATGTCACAAGTTGATTCTACAGCACAAATACAGTGAATGTAAACTGTAATGAAACCTGAAACAATGTACTTTATTAAAGCCATTTAATGTTAGACAGCAACAGGAAGCATGAGAGACCCAACAATATAGCATGGATCAATGGTATTAAATTGACTACCATTAACTGAGCAAACAAGTTTGACAACTCACAAATGCTACTATGATGACAATGATCACACAAGTAAAATATGAATTGTTGAGATCCCACTTAGTTCAAACTGTTTTGAATATGTCAAACACAGTAAAAACCAAAAATATGAATTCACTTCATGTTGGAGGAGAGCGCCAAATTTCCATGATGAGAAGCTAAAAAAAAGTGAAGCCGTTACTCTTATTTCATTCTGAGTAAGAGTCAAAGTTGTGAAGCCATACTGAGTAAATTAAAATTTCCCTGGTATATTACAGTAACACACACTTACAGTAAAGTAATAAAGTGACATGTACTGGACTGCTACACAATTAAATGCATTTACCTCAAAGACTGATAACTATTAAATGGAGAGAACATTCAAACCACCTATGGTTTAAACAATATGTTTATACGCCTGGACTAAAGACATCTTGTTAGGTACGAGTACTACAACATACATGTATGGGAGGAAAAATAAAATTGTTCAAATCCCATTAAAACGACTTTAAAAAGGCTTAATATATATTGCTGGTAATATTTTTCTTTTTAAGAAAATATAAATTGTGCGACTGAAGCTTACAATACACTGCTGGCAGTAGTGCCGGGTTCTGTGGTGACCTGCTGGAAAGGGGTCATCTGTCGAGGCGCTGTGTGCTGAGAGACTCCCGGAAGATAGAGAGAGAGAGAGAGAGAGAAAAAACAAAAAAACGACAATTGGACATCTCATGATGCCTGAATCCCTTGCACCAAAACTCAGATGCTGCTATGGTGTTTGTCACGGTGGAATGCTGCAGATATCACATGATGTGCACAAACAGCAGCCGAACTATAGTCAAACTCACACAGATACATAAATAAGGGGCGGTGGGGGTGGGTTAGGTGGGGGGGAGGGGGTCTTGGAGAGGGAGTGACAATATGGGGGAGAAATTGTAGTGTCCAGTCTAGTTCAGCAGTGAGCAGGCTAAGCATTGACTCAGTTGACGTGGTCCAGAGCACGCAGCAGCTCCTCCCCCTGCAGCAGGTACTGGCGACCCTGTAGGGGGGCGTTGACCTCGCAGTCGTAGCGGGTGAGCTGTGGCAGGGTTAAGAGGGAGCTGGTGCCCTCTGACGTGCTGCCCAGCAGACGACTTGCCAAATCTAAGACAGAATGGGATATGTAAGATTAATGATTCTGTTGATTTTTCCTCTCAGGTGTGAAAAGTACTTACCACAGATCTAGTTTCCTCACCTGAAGGCAGCAGAAGTATGGTCCTGGTTGCTCCCGGCTCTGAGGCCTTCAGCTTTTTGCCCTGCTCCAGTTGCTCCTGTGGCAGAGCACCCTGGGAAAAATCATCAAATCATCACTCAAACTCTCCATCTGTCAGTATAACATAAGATCTCTAAACCATGTTTGAACTCTGAAGACTTACCTGTTCAATAATCCCTTTTATGTCACCTAGTTTTCTTTTGCGCTGAGTGTTCTGAGCTGCCAGGGTCCTGAGCGAGACTTCTTTGTCCAGCTGTGGGCTCCTGCAGGACAGCAACAGTGGTTAGGCAACACAGAAAGCTAAAGGATACAGCAATAAAGTCGGAGCACATGGGAGATTTTACCTCTTGGCGATGAGGGTGGCAAGATGAGGGGCATTCACTGGCTCAGGTGGTGCTGGGGAAGCTGTGCGACTGCCGGATGCGCTGAAAGGGGAGCTGGGATAGCTGTGGATGTCCTGGGGGACGGTGACTGGAGGACTCTCGAGGGATTTGACTGGTCCACAAGATAGAGGCTCTTCTGTGGTCAGACTGCGCAGCTGGAAGTCATCGTCCATGGGGATGTAGGGAGCCAGCATCTCCAGATCCAAGTCTTCCATTGCCTTAGGGGGAGAAAAAGGTTAAATGCATCAGAATACAGAGAACTTCTGTGTTAAATCAATGTTGAACTTGATTTAATGTAGAAAATTCTCCTAGAGTTTTTACCTGTGTGGTGAAGGGGGTCTTGGGCTCTGTATCGATGGCAAACAGCTTCTCCACCAAGTCTAGTTTAAAATCTGAGCTCATATCCGAGTCCATGGGGAAACAAAAGTCCAGTGGACTGCCACCCTTCAGAGAAGAGTAGTCAAAGGTCACTCCCTTCACAGTACGAAATTAGTGACAAAGAGGGTAACTGCATACATTGCAAAATAACAATTCACTTGGTCATACCTCTGAGGTGCTATGGCTGGTCGGCGTTGTGGACGGGGAGGATGTGTAGCTCTCAGCTTTTGCGTCCTCTGGAGTGGTGGTGGTGACATGAAGAGGCTCGCTGGGCGGCAGACGGGAAAGAGGCAGAGCCAGCTTCTCACTGGTAGAGGGAAGCATTACGTCATTGTAGAGGGGGACCTCCTTCAGCAGCTCTGAATCTGTACCCGAAGACAGAGGGAGGTCAGAATAGCTTCAGTCACCCACGATATAAAATCTGATTTATGCTGTGGAGAAGTTTAAGTGTATGCTGAAAAGGCCACGAACCAGGACAGCTGAAGTCCAGGGAGATGATTGTGTCTCCAGCAGCCGGGGCCAGCAGGGTGAGGGCCTCGGGCTCTTCCTTCAGCTGCTCATACAGGCTAGCCAGCGGCTGGGCCTCGTCCTTCTGAGTGAACAGTTTGATCACATCCACTTCTGGGCCTTTCTCTTCTTCTTCCTCCTCCTCCTCCTCCGCCGCCGTCGCCACCTCCTCCTCTTCCTCCTCCTCCTCATCCTTCAGCAGGTTGGGAGACATGTCAGGCTGGCTGCTCTTGACTGCAGCCTTTTCTGCCTCCTGCTGTGGCTCCTCCTTCACTGGCTTCACGTCCTCAATCTGCTCCAGAGACAAGATCACTTTCTCCTCCTGGATGCCACTGTAACAGAGACCCGTGTGTTTGTGCCTGTGAGTTTGAGATTTTGCAATGGCCATCTTTTCCACTTAAAAAAAAGCAACGTGGTTCACATGTGACAAACTCGTATGAAAATCGGGACTCTTTGAAGAGTCTTTATAGTACCTGAGCACAAAGTTGACACAGACAACACACTGTGGCTGGGAGTTCTTGTTGTTGTAGATGACAGTGGCTTGGGTTTCCACCCAGACAAAACCTCCTCTCTTGGCCAACATCCGGTACTGGCCTGTGCAGACTTGGCCCTTTGCGAACACTGGAAAACAATGGAAGCAAAAGGGGAGAATCAGAAAAGGTAGATTTAGACATCTGGTTAAATGTTTGGCAAACATTTGTTGAATTTGTTGTTAAGAACAAGTTTTAGTTTAAGCTCCATGTACACTTGGTGTTTGTGCTTACAGTTGTGGTGAGTCTTGGTAAGATGGTCTGAGTCCAGAGCATGATAGTACTCATACACGGAACGATTCAACAAGTCCTCTGGATCATAACCCATGAGCTCAGTGATCCTGGACAAGCAAAAAAGGATTTAGTGACTAGGCTTCTGTCGTATCTACACTGGACACTAGGTGGCTCTGTGTGACTATGGTAGAGAGAGAGTGCTTTGGAAATAACGGCCAATAAAAGTTAATACACAGGTGGCTTAAGAGACTGCCTCCTGTTTGATCCCTGTTAAGCTTCTTATGAATATAATATTCACTCAGATGGGCAAACTCACCTCTCGTCACAATATGTGAACTTCATGTCCATTGTGTGGCGGCTGAGAAAGGTCTTGGTGTCAAGAGGCACCTCGATGTTAGAGGGGTGTGGGATGGGGTCACAGATCAAAATCAGGTAGGGAACAGGTGGATCCTTTTGCCCGTTGGGGGTCTCTGAGTGGCTGTCATACAAACGGATATGACCTGAGCAGTGGAGCACCTAGAGAGAGACAACAGAAGATACACAAAACTAATTATATTTTCCAAGGACAATAAAACAGTAAAGATAATAACCACACAAACTAAGTCAATACATATATTCTTGACATTCTTTGGTATCAGGGCTGCAGCAACATCTGTGTAATTATGTGATGTTACATGAGATTATTGTGATTATAAAACTCAGGTGCCTGTGATAAATCCTACACATTGATTACATTCAAACATTCTATACTATACTCTTGTTCTTGTAACTCTTAAAATGTGTCTTGCACGTCACATTTCCTTTTACACATTAAAGTCGTCTGAGAGACATTTCTGATTAAAAGGATTTACAAATAACTGATCTTGAAATGCATTAAATTTTTATATTCCGCTTGCTCATGCTCACTCATCTCCTTTTGATTGAAGTTCATGACCGATTCCACTAATGGCTTAATAGCTAATGTAGGTTTTCTGTGACAATCACAGATACTGATGGGTTCATTTGTTATCAACAGTGGCATGAGAGTCTATTTCCTTTGCACATTAGGTTATTGGGTTACTGCTGATGTAAACATCCGCAGTAATGCAGCCATTTATCTTTCTAGTTTGTGCATTTAAACTCCAGAGTTTTTTGTTGCTTACTTGCCGTCTTAAAAAGGCATCATTACTCAGTCTCATGACAGCACCACAACATGCTGTAACCTTTATTGCTGCACTGTTTCTGGTACATTTCTGGGAGAACATGTCCTTACCAATTCCACTACGGCTTACCTTCCATGTAGCTGATTTGACATTGACGGTGCGGCCCCTGCTTGTGAGGGTGCATTTCATTCTGAGGAAGAAGCTGCGCTCTGTGTTTGATTCTTTGGCCTTTTTGGAGCCTGAAATCACAATTTAAAAAGGAAAACCAGCTTCTTATGTTGCTTTTTTTAAATCATAAACTTTTGCCAACTGTTCACATTTGCACTTGCACTAGGAGGAGACATGAAGCTGTAAAGCTTTTGCACTGTGGTCAACTACAGCAAGTCAAATAGAGGAAGTGGACTCACCAGCCGTTATGACTTAGATAATATCAGTGTGTATAAAAGCACAATGCCTAGTAGAAAAAGAATAGGCTGCCTCAAACTAGCATGCATGATGACAAATTAGTGAACAAGTAACTTTATCTAACCTACTGGAAATAATACAAAAAAATGAACCAAATCCAATCCACTGACACAAACCAAGGCTAACCTCTGTGCCAGTGATGTAGTGCTCTTTTCCAGAGGTCACTTAAGTCAAGACACTAGCCCAGTCTAATCACTTTGACCTCAGTGGGAAAATTATAACTTGTTCTGACAGCCTCCTAGTCTGAATCTGCCAGCTCAGAGTGAATTGGACTCTGTGCTGATTGGAGTGCTGGCAGACCTGACAGAGTGCTTGTGTGCACCCATTTCGGGCTCTTATAATGTGACACTGCTCACTGCTGTTGTCCCTCACCTGTTCTGTGGACCAGCATCTCCCTCAGCTCCTCCTGATCACAGGGATGTATGTAGTCAAAAACACTGTGTCCGGTCAGGTCAAACTGTAGCGGAAAGAGTGAGAACAGAACGGAAGAGCCCTTTTACCACATATATGTACATGCAGCAGTTTATAAATGACAGCATGGAATGACTTCTAATCTTTTTCAATAAAAGATTTAATGCATGTGTGTCCGTTTATTGAACAGTATCTGTAAAAAAAGTACTATATTTAAATTTTTTGTGTAACATTGGAAACATAATTTTATGGTCTTAAAATATTCTGCTTCTGAATCTTCTGCTCTTTTATCTAGGTTCTGCATGCACAGCAGGTCAAGTCGGACCAACCTGTGCCAGCCCAAGGCACTTGTTGACATTCTCGGAGAGATAGATCATATCTCCATCTTCAGAGAGCACCATGAGGAAGCCCTCCAGAGCTTTTAGGTAGGAGCTGTTTAGCTGCACATCAAGCTCTGTTTCTTCCTCTGCCATTGGCTCATCTGCAGGAGATAACAGAGAAGGGCAGAGATGAGAGAGACAAAGGGAGGTAGGGAGAGAAAAGAAAAGCGAGAGGAAATGAGGCACAGGACATCAAACGTCTCTGCTCTGTTTGCAGGCCAGGACACTGTGACACAGAAAACGCACTTTACCCACATGAGTATCTGCGAAGGGATCTATATCTGTGCATGTCTGAGTAGATTTCTTAAAGCAGCTGACTCAGTGTTTGACCATCTATCCCTCTCACTCTCTCAAAATGCCCACTTTTTCTTTCAGGGTGTCCTTTTAGCACCTGGCATCTTTAAACCATTCTCACTCTGCTTCTAAGATAATAATTTAAAAAATGCTGCATAATTCAATTATAACTGAGTACTTATGTGACCCAAGCTAAACTGCCCACTGAAAGACACAAAAACTACAGACACTGACCAGAGCTGAGCAGTTTTCTCATGCGCAGGTAGCTGATGGCGAGCCTCATAATTGAAGCCTTGTCCAGGCTGGAGCTGACACTGTGGGGCAACGGCAGCTGCTGGGCCAGCTCGTAGAACACCTCCGACTCTTTCCCACGCCGGCATCGTGCTGCATCCCTCGACTTCTCCTTCCTCCGCTCCGAGCTCACCCTGCGGGGGACAGGTGGTGGGTTAGCCACATTCTGGCAACAAAGGGGGTTTGGACCCACAATGCACACTACAAGAGCTGACATCCCTCCGTCTCGACTGAGTGAGTGTGCAGAGTCTGGTCAGCTTGTCACTGGGGAGGCTGCAGCAGCTGGAGTCCGCAACAAGCAAGCTCACAGCTGAGCTGCCGTTTGTACCCCTGCCAGACTTATTTACATACATGGCTATCTGCAGCCGTCTTATTGGCTGCTGACCAACAGAAATGGAGTCCACCCACTCAGACTGATTGGCTGGAAGGACTCGATTCTCCTGTCTGTCTCGTGGTGCCAAACCACAATGCCACACCAATCATCATGACATTTATGAGACTGGCTCAACAGATCTGCAGGGAAGCAAATGATAACACTGGTGCTAACACAGAGCGTACACCAACACAGAGTAACACCTTCAACTAACAGGTTAAACAAACTATTTTCTATTGTTTCACATTAGCATCCCTCATAACTAGTTGTGCTAGCTCCATTTTATATCAAGCATTTATGGGGGCATTTATCTAAGGTCTGGCTAATGGACTCTCACCAAACTGTAAACAAGACCATAAGTCCTCGCAGTATTCGAGAACGACAAAGTACAGCAGACTTTAAAAGGATACAGTGACTTCTGCGAGCACAGTAACTATAAATGGGAAAACCTTGACTTTTAAGCCAGGCACTGGTTTTTGTTTGTATTGGTCAGCATGTGTGAATCTCACATGACCACTTACATAAATAGACTCTGAATCTTCAACATAATTGCAACAGTCAACCTGACTGCTGCTGAATTTATACCTTTATCCATCTCCCAAACAACTGCCTCATAACCTCAAATCCATTTAGATGACACCAGAGTAGATCACAACAAACTGGATGGCTACTATAAAAGCCCTTGACTTTGAAATGTACACCTGATAGAAATTGATCTGTTATGCACTTACAGCATCGACTAAGGCCATATTGTTATTTAAGGCTCTTTAACAAGAAAATGTACCTGTTAAATAAGGTTAGCCAACTGTATCAAATCACTTGGCAAAACTGCATATAGATTGCGGGTTAAAAGTGTACAGAAAACAAACTAAAAAAATAAAAATAGAAATCACTTCCAATGCCAACAATTTGAAAACAAAACAAATACATTATTCCAACCTACCAATCCATGCTGGATCATGGCCCAGCCACGATTCTACTGGACATTTTTCCTTGTTCGTCTAATTCTCATTTGATAACAAATGCCTGCATACCAGAAATCTTCCTCCTCTGAAAGATGTCTATGTCTCCTGTAATAAAAACAGGTTTTTCAAACCAGACTGTAATTACAGCGACAAGCACAAGCAGTTGCACATATTTGCACATTAGTTAATATCATTGACAAATATTTACAATATCTTCTGTCAACCCCACGGGACACAGCCAGGATTTCTGGGGACCATAAAAGCCGATCATAGCATGTATCACATCAGTACATTTACTTTATTTCAACTCCTGCTACTTCTACTTGTGGCTCTTATTGCAACACATCAGTCACCTCCAACCTACACTCATATGAACACATTCATTTATCATCACAGGGTGCAATTATCCCAAATGATTAACATGCCAGTGTGAACAGAAAACACGCTGATAAAGTCCTTTTGCTAAGCTTCAGATGATCTAATGACAGATTAACTCCACACATTGTTATAAATCATGCTCCCACTAGGACGCTGGATGACTCATTAGTATCAGCCTGTAAACTAATTGTTTTCCTCAGTAGTGGCTGGATCCCATTGTGTCACATGACTTCATGAAAATCCTGTTCAAATGTCAGTTGTAATATTAAACTACACTTCCCCTGAACACAGAGGTGCAATGCAGTCAAGGACGTTTGACTGACTAATCCTAAATTCAACATGACACACTATACAGTGTATGAGCTCCTGTGTATTACTGTAATATCAAAGCTAGGTAGTAAACTTTCTGTTGAAACAGTGTCAAACTTTTAAGCATACAGCCTGTGACAACCACTTAATTTTCTAGTTGTTTATGCATTTTCCCAGTCCTATTAAGTACTGTGATACTTCGTGCTAAAAAAGTAAAACTGCAGCTATTAGATGGCCCACCTCCACTGCTTACAAACCTACACGAGAGAACAAATCTGCTTTTATATTTTTACGTGAAACATGCAATGCAAACAAAACTGTTTGCTTGATGTTAAAACAAAGGCGGGCAGAGGGGCCACTGTTACATAACACTACTAATGCACATGGCCATGCATGCCTAGCAGTCCTCTGCTTGACATGCCTCGCTGCAAATACAATCACTTTTGAGGTTTTGCTCGCTTTAATTAGAAGTGTTTTGTTTTCAAATGAGAATGAATGCTATTATGTAAACAAAACTTTACCAGCTTTAATAACAAGTGGATTGGAAACTAATAACAAATCAGTGTACAATGAACCCTGGCAGATGTTGCCAGAGTTACTTGTGTATTTTGTTACCAGGGGCTGACCTACTTTGTTAGAGAAATGCTCTCACTATCTGTCAGTCCTGTTTAGTGTGACTGCAAACATTGTGTTATGTATTATATAATCCAACTCAGGGAACCACCACAACTAAAACCTCATCCCAATAAAGGGAGAAAGGCAAAACCAGACAGAAAATAAACCCGGTCACTGACAAGTCAACCTTTGGTATGATAAACAGCTACATGGGGTGACATTGTTGCAAGAAGCGTAGTAGGAGTCGCCCCTAAATTCCTAAATCACGCTATTAGTGAATAACACCCATACTTTGCATATTGTGGTGGGTGAAAATCAAAATAACTCCCTATTTTAGGAGCGGAACAACAGAGCTACAGTTGAGTGTGGGGTTAGACATTCCTTTGAGATCAGCAACTCAATAAATAATTGATCGTCTGAATAAATAAAAAAGTAGCGAAACTTAATGGAAACTCAATGAACATTTGTGCAGATCATATTTGTATATTCCTGTTTATATTCAGATTTTAATTTTCTTTGTGCAGTTTTTATTTATACTGTACTTTCAGTGCAGACTTTTGGTCCCATCCGAGCTAGTTTCATTCATTAATGAAGACCATGAGAGACAGTTTATAGCTTTGAAAAGGACAGAAAGTGCACCTTGGCTTATTATATAGAATTATACAACAGCATTATTTTGTCATGCCAAGATTTTTTGCCTTTATTGGCATGAGGACAATGAAGCCCTAAAGAAGTCACTATTACAGCAGTGAGAGGAGATACTGGAGATTGTCACACATTATATTACAAAAGACTCTCGATCTTAATGTGAAACAAAAGCAGATTTTTCTTTATTCATATATACAATATATTTTCACCAGCAGGAGGAGCATGAAAGCCATACAACAACAACAACAATAATAAATAACAATAAACAATTTACCACTTCCTGCTTGTCCTACTGGGAGGTCTAATCCTGGCAAAAATACCAACATTATAAATTGTGCACCAAGCTTATTTAACTGAAATTACCTCCTCCTGTGCTTCATTCCTGAGAAAGACTCGACTGATTACATGTAGCCTATGCACAGTCCTTAAGCCCAACTATCGCACTTCATTCTTAAAAGAGACTCACAACTGGAGTTCACCTTGTCTGACTCACCCGATGAGGATTGTTTCAGCCCGCAGCTGATTGAAGCATTTTACTTCCTTTGACCTTCTATGCGCTGCCATTCTCAGCGCTTCATACATGACATGTGCTTGATGAAAAAGGGAGACATTTTGGGAGTGTTCAAAAGACTGTCTTGAAAAGACTGATCTGTACTTGGCATAACCATTTGAAAGGATTCAGCAAAATTCATATTCTGGTGGATTCTTCTGTATCTGATTACAAATGCAATTTTCCGGAAAATGCCGGAGCCAAAAAGTATTAAAGCTTGTTTTCCCCTTAAATATGACTTGTGACCAAGGAAACACAGGGGTCTAGGAGACAGACGTACACAACACTACCTTGATTTTTGCGTACCACTAAGATTTTACACTTCATTCATAAGTTCAGTACGTCAAACACATTGTTCATAGTTATCAGCATTTGTTGATGGATGACCCAAAGTTATTACATGTGTCTGTGCAAATGTGTTGAGGACATGATGAATGGAGATATTGTTCTCATACTTCCTTCCTTGTATTGTTTATGAGACACTGTCAAAGTCATTATGACCGTGGTGTATTATAGGGCTGGGTTTATAAAAAATAAATAAATTTATATTTCAAACCACATGGTAGGATTTGATATTGATCCATAAAATCCAAAGATCAACCTCTTGACTTTTCCCATGGAGGAGAGTTGGGTACCTGGAGGAGCATGAACAATGGTCAGGGCACCATACCGCACTTAGATTAAGGGCCCCACAGCCCCTCCAATGAGCACACCCATACGTCAAGTCCGGCAGGCCCTCAGAGCAAGCCAAAGTGAAAGGGGTAAGTGGGGACACAAACATCCAGTCAAGATGAGGGCCAGTCTAAGGGGGTTAGAAACACGATGCCCACAGGGCAACCGCTGGCTGTGGACAGGCAGATGAGAAGCCCAGAAAACAACAGACTCTGTACTGTGGGAAACCTGCCCACAAAAGCAAGCGGGGAGAATGACAAAGTGAGCAAAGCCGAGACCCAAGCAGCCCAGGGGACACATGGATCGTAAAACCGCTACGCGACCTGAAGACGACCCTAGCAAGAAACCTTCAGTAATAAGTGAGAGACCAATGTAACTGCTCACAGCATTACCAGCATTACCAGATGGAATCAAATTGGGACCTTGTGAATGCCAATCATCATTTACTCATGAAAAGAGCGAAAAAAGGCATCATCACACAAAACTGCACAACACAACCCTAACGGATGCTCTCTGATAAGATGTCCTTTTGAGCTCTTACCTTCTACTGCTTTACAAATAATCAGTCCTCACAATTGAAGCCTAGGAAGTCTGAGCTTCTCGCTTTCCTTTATATGCCACACTGACAAAAGCCTCTTTCTTTTTGCATTTTTTAAATACAGTATCATGCTAACTTGATCACGTACCATGACCATCCAAAGAGCGCAGTGATTTAGCAGTGTGATAACAGCAGATCTTCAGTGGATTGTTTTTTTCTTCAATCACAAAACACAGAACAAGTTCTATCTAGCCTGCACACATTTGGCAAGTTGAATGTGTCAGGGCAACCAGCAAATTGCCCGGCAGTGAATTGGTACACACATTTGGCCACTCCTATTGACGTCAAGCCCTAGTGATTAAAAGATGAGACTGAAATAATACCAAGGCACCTCACAAATACCAGCAATAAGTGAATCAGACCACACTGCAAGTTGTGATTTTACTGAGATAAAGCTGAAAACATATTTTTTTAAACTTAACAGGATGGGTGAAGCCTAAGGGGCAATCAGATGCAGTCTACCAACATCACCACAGGGGCAATTACTTGGAATAGAAAAGGCGAGAACTATAAGGCGTTCAACTACATTTGGCACAAGTGTATGACACCATAAGCCATAATAAGGCACTTATTAAAAACAAAGGGTAATTTTGGAGGGACTTTACAATTCTATTCTATATTAATATTACCATTTGTATCAGGAAAAGCTATGTGCAAAGCGCATTCTCTGTATATAGTATGCCACTTTTTAATACTTTGACTGTATATTCCCCAGTGAAGCTTACTTATCTTGTCCTTTTATGACTGCTATTTTAACCCCAACTGAGAGATGAAGTCCCCTGTCCACTTTTATGACTCTGCTATCAGTTAATCTCTTACGACATCTATCTAAGGACCAACTCCATTTATCTGATCATTTCTGATCCATCCTTTCCCTCCAACTCAACCTAGACAATAAAACTGTTCAAGCTTTGTACACAAAAGTTTAATTTCATCACCTGTCTGCATATTTAGCGTCAATGACCGTGGTCAATAATCAATAACCTGCTAGGTGCAGAGTCTGGGTATGCACAGGTAAATGATCCTAAGCCACAGCCAATACTAATTAATGTGTTTTCACTGACATGTCAAGGAACATCATGAAGGTTAACTACACATCACACTCAATGCAGACTGTCAGGCTTGATTAATAATCTTACTAAATGTGTATTATAGGTTTTTGCTGGTTGGTAACACCAAGTCAGTAATTCTCTGGCAATTTGTAATATGCATATATCACAGTTTTAACATTTTATACACTGAAGGAGTGATCAAAAAACTATTTTCAATGCTCATTTGAATTGTCCATTAAACTTGTGAACAAATTGGTCAGGTGAAGAAAGCAGCTGTTGCATCCTGCCATATGTGGTAAACACTGTCACAGTTTGAGTAGACAGACTTCCAAATAAAGCTCGAGTAACAAATTGGACTCTTGCAAGATATGTTGGCACTAAATCTGATTAAAGTTATACCATTTAGTGACCGCAAGTTTTGTGAAACGTAAAGAAGTTATAAAAGCAACTATTGCCAGTTTTTCACAAAGTTTACAAGCTGTACAAATCAAGAAGATCGCTTCTCTAATCAAATCTTACCAGTTCAGGCAAACAAAAGGGAAATGCAACCGAAAGCCAGCTACACTAAAGCCTAAATATTTCAACAGAAACCACACACCACTCTCCAACACTGCTCACATGAGCGCTGGCAGCCTTTCACTGAACACCGTTAGGCCGACACATCAAAGGCAAACAGTACAAGACCACTGATGTACTATTAATAAGATATACTGTGGAGTTTAGGGTCACATTCAAAACAAATGTAAATATAGCTCATCTAGGACGCCTCAACAACTAACTACAACAACGACGGGATGGAATTTAACACAAGAGCAGATTTAATGTAGGTGAACAGGTAAAAGCCAACATGACCAGATACTAAGTTACCTGCATCAACTATTGAGCTTAATAAGTAAACAGTTTAACATCAAAGGGTCCACTTTTATGCTAGCTAGCTAAAGCTAGCTGTGTTAGCTGCTTGCTAACGATAATAGCGTCGCTAGCAAACGCATTTGGTCGAACAAACACGCTCAACTAGCAGTTAACCTTGAAGTAAAGCCACTAATGTCACACCGAGAGTAGAAATCAAATCCCAACTCCAGACCAAACTATTTCTGTCAGCTCTCGAACAACAGCACAGCCTGCTGCGTAGCGTTAGCTAGCACTGACATTACCTTTTCTTTTCGGGTACAATTCCTGTGTCCATGTCAGGACTGAAGGACCTGAGTTGAGTCTCTCTATGGGTATCAAGCTGTATCCGGGCCCGTCGAGAAATTAATCAAAATCCCACGTTTTTTCACAGATGTGGATCCGTGTATCCTCAGGCGGGTTGCATACGAGTTCCCACAGTGCGTATTTCGTCAAAGAAACCAGGCTTTGCTCCGCTAAAAGCAGCCTGTGAGTGTCGTGTAGTCTTCCTCGGAGACGGTGCCACGCTGGAGAGCGGAGACAATGTTACACCGCAGAGCCTCGATGGCTCCTCCCACTCCTGCCTCCGCGGGGACGCGCAGTCACATGCCTTTCACATCGGGGACGCGCACAGGAAACGTGAGCGTTTCACCAAACACGAAATAAACTGTAATTTTCAACTAAAGTTACAGTCTGGGGTAGTCAAGACTAAGTCTATGACAACAAATACACATTAACCTGGCTATACAGATTGAAGTGCCATTTATATCTATTTTAGTCTCACAATAACACTCCTATCATGTCCCCTCAGTATACTTTATTCTCTGTAGTCATACTTATGCTTAAATGACTGGGTTTGTAGGTGTGTTTTGTTGATAAAGACTACAGGACACACAGGGGCATAGGGGACATTCATTACTGTCCTTCTACCTTGGGTGCCGTTTAGTCTGCTCTTCAGATGGAAAAAAACTAAAGGAAGAAAAAAAAGAGAAATAATATAACCAGTCCAGGTTGTACCCTGCCTCCCACCCAAAGTCAGCTGGATTGGCTCCAGCCCCCCTGTGACCCTGAAGGATGAGTGATGTAGACAATGGATGGATGGTTGATAAACTTAGCAGTTTTAGATGTGCTTTTACCAATGCTCCAATGTTTTCGCATCACCGAGACGTGTACAAATGAGGGATTTCAACTAGAAACCACTACACAGTCACTGGCTTAGAAATTGTTTCAGTCATTTTCCTGAACTGGTTTGAAGATTTCTGTCCAGTCAGGCTCCTCCTCTCTTACCACCATGTTTGGCCCACCATATTATTCATGCCGGCTGTGATTCAGCTCTTGCGTTGGCAAAGAAAAATCTTTCCTAATCCACACATCACAGCAAAGTTCGCTTCCCTTGAAATGATTTCTTTGCCATACTGTCATGCAGTTCCTCATCTGCTTTAGCACATGTGGGCTGACAATGGTATTTAGGCAAAGCTTTGGTTATCACTTCCCAGAAGAGTTGGCTGTGAGTGGTGGAGCTACAGACTTTGACAGACAGGCCTTTTGTAGCTTTGTTATACCTTGTGAGTATAATTTTAAGGCTCATGATCCAGAGTGTGAGAAAACCAGTGAAAAGCACAGCATATGCAGTGTATGGCTCTTCTGGATTCATCTGGTTCTTTTTTTTGTTTAACTGTTTACAACTATACTCAATATGAAAATTTAGTCATGCTGATTAACTTTTAGTCTGGAAAACATTGTTATATTCAAGGTTATGCAAATCATCTCTGTAAGAGCAAACTGTGCCTGTGTAACATAAAACAAAGCAAAAATATGAACACCTTCTGGTGTGGCACAACCTCACAGGTTCAATTAAAATACACTGAAAGGAGACTGCTGTGTGGTAACACCATAAACACACCTTTGAAAGGGAAATGTTGACACGTACGGGAAAGATTGCATTGTGATTGTAATAATGGAGTCAGTGTCTTAATTCTTGTAGCCAATTCCTATACAGGGTAAAAGTCATGACCTAATGTAACAGGTACAGGCTTGAGTCCTGAGAACACACGTAAACACACAGAACTTAATATATGTTGATGCAAAACTCCAAGTAATAAAAATCAAGTTTTCCAAAGGGAATTACTTAGGTAATGTCAGTGCATGGACTCTTTTTCACTATTTGTTGCTGCTTTTGGGGGCATTACAGGCAGGACAGCAGGGTCAAACACTGATTGAATCAAGCAGTGCAGAGACACTGCTGGCAGCCATCAGTAAGTCTCAGTAATGAAAGCTGAGACAAGGCTCTTAAATCTTTCTCCTCATTCAGACATTACCCGAGGAAAGCTGCCAAACGGGGCCACATTATTGAGTAAACAAAAAGTCGAGTCATTTAATTCAATGTCCCATTCTCTGTATGGCACACACCAGCCATGTTTGCAAGAGAAGGTTTGGCATAGATTAGTTGGCTGCCGTTAAGTCCCTAAGATCAATGCACTTCTAAATCTTAATGTAAAATAACATTTAAGGTGAATCAGAGACTTAGGAGGAATTGAAGCACAAAAGGAAGCAGTATTAGTCTCCACTGGCTCAAATGTAGTTTTTGTAAGTAGACATAATTTTGCATTAGCTGAGTAGCTCTTGGTTTTGTGCTGCAACAGCAGAGCAGACTCAACTTATACAGGTTTTTTTAGCATCTGCAGCCACCAATTTACAGTATTTAGCAGCACAATCCTCTACAGGACAGGGGGCTGAAGAGATAAACAGATGTGATCTGGTGGCTGTGGGCTTCCTCCCTAAAACGAACAGGAAGAACCTATCTCCGCTCTGCGAGGTCTGGGCTGTTTGTGTCTGGCCGGGTTCAGCATAGGGCACACGAGATTCCTCATAACTTTCTATTTTTCCTTCTGTTGTTTTGCTTTATGAGTTTCAATTTCTATAATCAACAGCACACACTGCACTGCACACAACAATTTCCTCCAGGATAAATAAAGTCATTCTTATTCTTATTCATGCTTCTTAAAAGTGTCACAAAAGCATCGCTCTTCCTGTTTGAATGAAGGGCGACAGTAATGACGCTGTGTGGTTTCCTGTTTATTCTCTACTGGCTTGTGATGACAAGAGGAACTACTAAAGGCCAATGCTACTGTACTGCAGGGTTAAAGCTTGCTCTCTCTGTCTATCTACCTCTTCCTAGGTTCTATTTTATGTTCTCACAGAGAGGGTGGTTTAAGTGTTCAATATCAATATTCAATAACTTTCGATTTGCATGTTGGAAAAGGTCCCATTACCCTGACAGTCTGCCTACGGTACTAAAGGGTTAAAAGGCCCTGTGATTACTGAGGGTAAGAGTGTGTGTGTGTGTGTGTGTGTGTGTGTGTAAGGAGAGGGCAGCAGTCTCAGTGATAACTGTTACTCTTGTGAAAACTTTCATTCTGGCAACACCATACTAGCACTCTTCTCTCAGCCAGGGTGTGTGATGAAATCGCCAAAATTCTGCATGCTTTACAGTCAGCCTGAATCACCACAGTGCTTTCACCCCAGATGAAATCTTGCATCATCCTCAACATGTTTGTCTGATCAAATTACAGTCAATTGTGTCCAAGTCATTGTGACCAAGTCTATGCCAAGTGTACAAATCACCTATTATCTGAAACTTAAAACAGGCTTCAAGCTGTGAGTGTTTAGTTAGATTAAAAGGGGTGATTTGTTTAAATTTTTTAGATCATGTTGAGCACAATATACTGCTGTTTTTCAAGTGTCATTTAAGTTCTATCCTTTTATTTTGAAAGTGGAGAGATTCAACTCTTATTAAGCCAATGTTTGTGGGTCTGCTTGTAAATGTTTTTCTTCCACAGTAGGGTCACATCATTGAGAAACTATTTCGTCTGCTCACTCAATCCTTCCAGGATTTCAACTGGCAGCTCAACTTTTCTGGGAATCTCTGGAAGGCTGGTTCCTTCTTTGGACACTGCTAGAGCTAAAATGAAACACAAACCTTGCAGTTATGCTTCAAAAAGTGCTTTTTCATTTGAAGTACCTGGAGGCGAACTCACCCATGTACAAGAGATTAAATGTACAATAAAATTTTGACGTTGTACATCTGCTGTCAAAAAACACATCAATATGGCATTTACACCATTTCCACACAGGCACTTGCATGAATGTGTATAAATCAAGCCACAACATTGTAAAAACTGAATGTCATTTCAAAAGCTGATCACACGCAATTTTTTCGGGAATTACAGAAGTGCTTAAGAGTTCATCAGGTGCCACAGTTCTTGTCGAGCATGTGTTTGGCTGACTCCTTGGTACTTAGCACCCTCATGTCTCTGGGGAATGTGACAGGTTCAAACTGTATGTGCCATTGGGGAAGTGTCTGAAGAGTGAGACAAGTTCAGGTGATTGGTGGATCAGTGAGGAGACTCTTAGCTCTCCAGCAGTTCCGGCGAAGTGAAGGAGAAGTTGCGGAACTCCTCCTGATTGATGGAGGGGATCAGAGGGTCATCGATGGGCGTGAGCGTGGGCTCTTCCTGAGTAAAATCTGGGTCGAAGTTGTTGACGTCCTCTGGTGTTTTCTGCAGAGGAATAATATTATATATAACTATTGATTAGCAACAACATTTTAGGAAAAGTAAAGTCAGAGCCACAAGGTAAGGCAAAGTCAAACATTACGTAATGTCTGCTGAGTGTCTTCCTTATCATTTATACACACACACACCCACCCTATCATGCCATCAGTAAAGTCATGTGACTTACGATCCTGGGCTTGAAGGGTGGCTCCATTTCTCTACGATTTAGTTTCTCCCAGTCAATGCCAGCGAAGAAGGCGTGGCTGGTTACAGCGCTTTCTCCACCCTCTGAGGCCACACAGCCCAAACGTCGGGCCGGGTTTTTGGTCAAGAACTGCGAAAAATAAGAGACAGGTGAATTCACGGACACTTAAAGACTAAATGAGGAATTACAAAAATCTGTGAATTATCAATAAAGTAAATGTAAGATAACACACAAGAGCAAGAACTACAAAGAAGGATCAAACACTGTGGAACCAGTGTTTCAGCAGATTATTTCTTTATGAATGAGGAAGTGTGACGCATGTCAACTAGATCAGACTAGATCTTTCTGGGAGTAATGCCAAACTGGACTCGAGCCAAGGTGACATCTAGTCAACCGCCGCCTCATGCCGTAGATCGTGTCTGGTGCCTCCCACAATGCTCCAGTTGGAGAGAGACTTCAGCTCGGTTATTCAGCTGATGTTGTGCACAATAAACAACAGAATCACCTGTTGTTCCAAAGTAGAAATGAAGCTGAGGCCAGAGGCAAACACCCAAACAGGACATTCTCAAAATTCAGTTTGTTTTGTTTGCTGTAACTTGCCTCTGGGAGAAAATGAAAACAGCAAATGTGTTTTGGACAGCTCTGTCTTGGCAGGGGAGCCTGAGCACACCTTAGGGCTGGCGGTGACATTCAGACTAAGCCACAACAAACTAATGAGCCTCTGTCTCCACGGTGACCGTGTCCATATTAACCAAAATTCACTGGACAAAAACTTTTAGAGGCCTAAACAGCAACACATACCACAGCAAAACAGAGGGAGAGAGAGAAAGACTAGAGAGATGTTTGGACTAAGAAGAGGAAGATTAGGAGGAGGGCTTGAACTTAAACAGTCTCTGTTGGTCTTGCATAGTTTAGTCCTAAACACACATGCTTCACATGCTGTTTGTTTCATTTTCAGAAGCATACAACAGTTTGGTGATTTATCAACCAGCTTCTAGGCGCTTTTTTCCCCTCAGTTGATGCACAAATACCATAATTAATCAAAATAACATAGACTAATGTTGTGTTAAGGCATCTTTTTCAAGGAGGGAAAAGACACATGACTGTTCAACGTTCATGCTGTGTAATGGAGGGATTTGCAGCTGCGAGCAGGATTTTGATGACCCAACTAGTAGCTAACGGGCTAAAACATATTTAAAAGACACATCAGCACAAGAAATGTGACCAGCTGGGGTTAATCAGTTCAGGAGCTTACGGACCACAAAACGTAAGCTATTCCACTCAAATTGATGCCATCTTTCCGTGGCTACACGTCAGCTATGCCATCCTCTGCCCCAGAGCTGCCATGTCAGCATTACTGCATCAAGAAGTCACTTCTCCACTACAGCAGTGGAAAGATACAAAGAAATTAGAAATGAATACAAGCGCTGAAACGTTTAGTCAATTATTCGATTAGTGACAGCATTTCTGATTGATTCTGATTAATCATTTTGGTCATCTATGAAGCAAAAATATCAAATATTTGTGTTGGTTGGACAAACAAGGCAATTTGAGAGTGTCATCATGGGGCCTGAGAAATGGTAATGGGCTTTTTATACTGTTTTCTGGTAAATAATAGAATAAATGATTAATTGACTTAAAATCAACAATGAAAATTATCTGTTTCAGCCCTAAATAATTGCTTCATTTGATTATCAATGTCCACCTATTAATAGAGCATCTTATAACAACAAACCAACCACTAACCCTGACAACTGAACGCTATGAAGTTGCTCACAGGAACAAGGAGATTGCATGGATCAACCTTCAATATAAATAGTGCAGCAACATTCAAATCCACTCACACTGACATGCATCTTTACATAACACGTGACACCGGCAGCAGTGACACAAATCACCAGGGCAGATTGGTCTGGTGCTTCCTCAAGCATGCTGGAATAAGAACAAGGATACGAGGAGGAGAACAGGGTGCAAAGAAGGGGAGGAATGGAGGGAGGAGGCATTGCTGTATTTATAGCTTGTGTGCTGTGGCTGGGCAGTGGACCATGCCTTAATATAGTTATGTAAGAGACCCGGGCCAAACAGCTGGCTGGCAGAGCTCCACAGGGCTGCCAGTCACTTTGTGGTCAGAGAGCGTCAGTCAGCCTGAAGGACAACAAATAACAAACCCTCACAGACATACAACTTTGATATCTTGATATACCACACCACGGCTCATGTTACCTTGTCCAGGAAAGCAGGGAATTAGCCGTTTAGAAAATGTACACACAACTTATTGTTTTTTGTCTGGTCACATATCCAGTAAGGAATTGATTTCCTCAATCCTTAGTTCAGTTTATAAAAAGCTTCAAAGACATTTCCTGCGATTGTATGATGTGAAAAAAAAGTCAGGCAGAGGAAATCTGAGGATGCTAAACATCTGCCAAAATGACAAAGACCACAGCAAGACCTGGTTTTCATCCAGCTTCATCCATCATGCAACTTTGAGGCATTTTACAGTTGATGGACCTCTTACTGAGAATGCAAAAGTAAAAGACACAGACTCACAGCTTTGAGTATATTCACTGCGTCTGTGCTGAGCCAAGACGCATAAATGATCTCTTCATTGAGGATGGATTCAAAGAGGTCATCTTCATTCTCTGCCTCAAAGGGGGCATGTCCTGAGAGCATCTCATACAGTAGTACCCCGAGAGCCCACCAATCGACAGAGGGCCCATACAGCATCTCCTGCAGGATCTGTGGAAACATGTCACAGCATGCCATTAAAGTTAACCAACCCAGCACAGAGACTATGAGAGAGTAGATGTGTTGGATTAGTGTGCTGCCAGGGAGGCTGCACTGAGGAGCAAGTGTTAAGGACAGCAAAGAGGCCTTTCATACATCCAGACACACAGCCTTGGTCAGAGAAAAATCTCTAAAACATGAGCACACAGACCAACTTAATCCCTCATTATGAAAACTGAGCACGTCTGTGAAGGCACATTCTGATGAGTCGATCTGGGCCTGTCAAGTCGACAAGCTGACCTCACAGGTATGCTGCCATCCAGTCAGGAGGGAGTTAGGAGTGACGGGCACTGACCGCAATGTTTGTTTTTAGTGAGGTGGTGTGATGGGAGAGGGGATGGAACTGGGAACTGCATCATGTGAACTCAGAAGACCTGAGCTGCAGGGAGCTAAATGTGGAATTTATTATTTGCTGTAACATGTTAATATTAAAAACTAAAATATATAAAAACATCACCAACATTTCTGAAAACATCCTGTATCGCATGTGTGGTGGATGAAGAGTCATTATTAGGGACTAACACTGTATGTGTATAAAGTTACGGTTACTGACCTCGGGGGCGATGTAATCCGGGGTCCCACAGAAAGTTCTTGTGGTCACACCTTCAAATATGCCCTCTTTGCACATGCCAAAGTCTGCCAGCTTACAGTGACCGTCTTTGTCAAGAAGAACGTTGTCCAGTTTTAAATCCCTGAAAGGCAAGAAGCAGAACATGAGATATTTGTCGTAGGGCATTGCTTTAGACATACAGTGGGGCAAAAAAGTATTTAGTCAGCCACCAATTGTGCAAGTTCTCCCACTTAAAAAGATGAGAGGCCTGTCATTTTCATCATAGGTATACCTCAACTATGAGAGACAAAATGAGAAAAAAAAAAAATCCAGAAAATCACATTGTAGGATTTTAAAGAATTTATTTGCAAATTATGGTGGAAAATAAGTATTTGGTCAATAACAAAAGTTCATCTCAATACTTTGTTATATACCCTTTGTTGGCAATGACAGAGGTCAAACGTTTTCTGTAAGTCTTCACAAGGTTTTCACACACTGTTGCTGGTATTTTGGCCCATTCCTCCATGCAGATCTCCTCTAGAGCAGTGATGTTTTGGGGCTGTCGCTGGGCAACACGGACTTTCAACTCCCTCCAAAGATTTTCTATGGGGTTGAGATCTGGAGACTGGCTAGGCCACTCCAGGACCTTGAAATGCTTCTTACGAAGCCACTCCTTCGTTGCCCGGGCGGTGTGTTTGGGATCATTGTCATGCTGAAAGACTCAGCCACGTTTCATCTTCAATGCCCTTGCTGATGGAAGGAGGTTTTCACTCAAAATCTCATGATACATGGCCCCATTCATTCTTTCCTTTACACGGATCAGTCGTCCTGGTCCCTTTACAGAAAAACAGCCCCAAAGCATGATGTTTCCACCCCCATGCTTCACAGTAGGTATGGTGTTCTTTGGATGCAACTCAGCATTCTTTCTCCTCCAAACACGACAAGTTGAGTTTTTACCAAAAAGTTCTATTTTGGTTTCATCTGACCATATGACATTCTCCCAATCCTCTTCTGAATCATCCAAATGCTCTCTAGCAAACTTCAGACGGGCCTGGACATGTACTGGCTTAAGCAGGGGGACACGTCTGGCACTGCAGGATTTGAGTCCCTGGCGGCGTAGTGTGTTACTGATGGTAGCCTTTGTTACTTTGGTCCCAGCTCTCTGCAGGTCATTCACTAGGTCCCCCCGTGTGGTTCTGGGATTTTTGCTCACCGTTCTTGTGATCATTTTGACCCCACGGGGTGAGATCTTGCGTGGAGCCCCAGATCGAGGGAGATTATCAGTGGTCTTGTATGTCTTCCATTTTGTAATAATTGCTCCCACAATTGATTTCTTCACCCCAAGCTGGAGTGTGACTGTTTGAGGTTGTGGACAGGTGTCTTTTATACTGATAACGAGTTCAAACAGGTGCCATTAATACAGGTAACGAGTGGAGGACCGATGAGCCTCTTAAAGAAGAAGTTAGAGGTCTGTGAGAGCCAGAAATCTTGCTTGTTTGTAGGTGACCAAATACTTATTTTACCGAGGAATTTACCAATTAGTT
Source organism: Pempheris klunzingeri (assembly GCF_042242105.1). Lineage (NCBI taxonomy): Eukaryota > Metazoa > Chordata > Actinopteri > Acropomatiformes > Pempheridae > Pempheris > Pempheris klunzingeri. Next base: position 12,317,666 of record NC_092024.1, on the reverse strand, counting down.
CATTAAAAATCCTACAATGTGATTTCCTGGATTCTTTCCCCCCATTCTGTCTCTCATAGTTGAAGTGTACCTATGATGAAAATTACAGGCCTCTCTCATCTTTTTAAGTGGGAGAACTTGCACAATTGGTGGCTGACTAAATACTTTTTTGCCCCACTGTAAATGCAAAAAAAAGCAAAGCCTGCAAGTTAATCAGCTGCCAAACTCCAATTGTCTCAAGTCAACAGCTGCTAAAATGTCAAGTTTGTGCAGCGTCTCCAGCTGCACCCTGTTGGTGTATTTATATCTGACGGAGGTAAAACTTTGTGGCAAGGCAAAAAGAAAAGGTCTTCTGAGGACAGTGAAGCTTCTGTGGCAGCAGGAGACGCAGTCAGTCAACTCCCTGACCATTAAATGGCAGCCTGGAAAAGTCTGACATGTTCAGATGAACGCTTCGGCTGGCCAGAGGGAAAAAGTGTCTTGATGTCAATATTTATTCTGCTTCCAGAAGAGGCAAAACTTAAGCTTTTCTACTATCAAATAAAAATCAAAGTATCATCAAAGGGCCTGTAGTAGAGATGAATGGAATCAATTCCTCGCTTTCTAGTTTTATGTTATTCCATCACACACTTTGTTTATTACAAAGGTTAATAGACTGAAAACTATTTCATGGTGTTCTGTGTTGTGAAATTGATGAATGTTGAATGTTGGCATTAAAATGACTCACTATAGATAATATTAAAACACCTTAGTCTCCACAGAAACAACATATAAAAGAAAATTAAATGTATTGTAATATGAGAAGAAGCATCGGCCCCAGTGCTGACTGTGCATGTGGATGCCACCACAACCTCCGTGTTCATGTCAGCTGGTGCTTTGTCCTCTGACAGAGATTAAAGCTGCTGAGGGGGCTCTGGAGTTGAGCTCTAATCTGTGATCAGGTGACCCACCTTCAGACCAAGGTCATTTCACAGAGATTGACTGAAGTTGGACAGAAGATACTGTCTAAAAGCACAGGCTGATGCTGAATCAACATTTGGGAGAAGTACACAAGTTTAAGAAATAGCTGATTTCTTTATTTCCTGTTTTTTTTTTCTAGGACAAAAAAAGTCTTAATGGATCCTGAATGATTTCCTCAACCAAGAAAACACACACAGAAATTCTGAATGTAAAAAGGACAGGCAGACTGCTGTTCAAACAACACTGATTTGGTTGGATTAATCTGGTTTGCTCTTCTTTACCGTATGTTGACTGCCCCTCACAGTCTAACAAACAGGCCCTAAGGAGAGCTGACGTTTACACGTCATGACCAGTCAGCTGTACAGCACACAGTTTAGAGCATGTAAGGGCTTAATACAACTGGAATAATTCCGGTCACTTCCGGTCGAGTGAACGCTGGCGCGACTTGCTGCCGCTGCTCGCCGGTAACTTTTAACTGTCTATAACTGTGTGTTGTACGGTGTCCTTGAGTGCCTTGAAAGGCGCCTATAAATAAAATGTATTATTATTATTATAATAAGACAGTGAAATGGACTCCAGTGAATGTATTCATGTTTAAGTGGGGTACTGTGATTTTTTAATCCTGTTATATGGCCACTTCTGCTATTTCATAAACGGTTTTATGCTCCAAAGCACCAGTGCTATACACTTTAGTATACATGTGTCCAGCGTGAAATTAATCCCTAACCCAGGCCGTTCTACCACCATGTCCTCATCACTGAGCGACACAGGACCACACACCAGCGTGCAAATAACCTTCTGCACCTGTACTGCTTCATCCACCCAACACACCACACTGGAAAGACAAGACTGACTATGACTTTGAACCTCTTTCCATGGGAGGTGTGGCAGTTTGGCTTCCTCATTAACAACTGGGACATTGACAACATAAAGGTGCTGAACTTTAGCTCACTCCAAGGACAACTAACTGGGTAAGAAACAGAGTTGCGTTAAAATGAAAATTTCCAAAGAAGAGGAGAGGAAATGCTGACAAACGCTGTGACGCACTGACCACAGTCAGAACAAGACATCTCAGTGTCTGAGTGTAAGAGTGCATCTGGACAAACTGCCACGGCCTTCTGAAATCTATACAAATACATGTAAACATAAGGTTATACCCCTGAGATACTAGTCACAATTTAAACAGGATGAAGTAAAGTGCTCCTAAAAAATTAGATTTGGGGATTAAGTTATTGGATTTGAAAATCCCTCCTAACATGGTTTGGTGGTGGTGGGGATAAAAATTAGACACCACAACAAAACACCTCTCTGGCACAGTCCCTGCATAACTTTACAAGCTTCACAAAGGCAGCATCACAGGGATTTGTACCAGATTGCATGGCATTGACTGGCTGTTCATGCTAGTGCGTTCACTTACACTTTTAATTAGCTCTCCTCACTAAACAATTCTTAAAATCAGACAGATTAGGTTCAGACAGTTTGAGAGGATGTCTTCATATGTCAGTAACCTTTTATCACAACAAGATGCTTTTTAACTTCTTTTTGAGTTGGACAGTGACACAGACACACTGTGGCATCAACTGGGAAGCTTCAAAGCACAACCTCAAGCTAAAAGAGCCACACAGAGATAACTAATCCAGTCATGAGAAGACATGCATGTTACACAACACGGTGACTGAGGCTACAATTTTATTTTAAGCAGGCGACACGAGCTCTGCTCTCCATACGCTGGCCTGATGTGCAAGCTGCTATTTGGCTTGTTATTTTAGTTATAGCATGCAAAGTGCGTGTGGCCTCTTAAGCTAACAGCCATGCTTTGTGGTGCAGGCTGACACAGAACACAAGGACCACTAAATATAACTTTAGCTCACATGATGCACCCTTCCTTATCATCATGCACTGGCACAGAGCCCACCGCCCTGCCACACATTGCTCCCAGCCAGTACAGCATCCTAAAAAGGTCTTTAAGAATTGACTTGAATATCTGATGTTGGAATACTGTAATAATAATAATAATAATAATAATAATCACAGTATTGTAGAGTATGGACATGACCATGGACTCAAGGGAAATAAAGGTAACAATGAGTTTAAAAAGAGCTGCTTGGAGAATTTCATCTTCATTAGGAGATAACTTCAATAGTTTGAGAGGATGCCGGGATGAACGCACAAGGGCAAACTCAGTATACGTTTGGTGGATTAAAAAACCACTGATATTTCAGTTGAAATGGTGAGTGAGGTAATAATGGCTGGATCTTAATGGCTGGTGGAGGTTAACACATCTATCTTAACGGAGTACCCCAGATTTTGTATTTCACTTCTGTGTGGTTATATGATTAGCAAAAAACAATTAAACAAATGGTTGACAAGGATGCAACAGAAGCCAAGACACAGGATCCTGAATTTTAGTCCCAAGCATGGGTCCACAACCCTAAAATTTAGTTTTTTCTTTCCTGAGACTGTTCCTCTCTTATATATGCACACATTATTCCTTACTGGGATAGCCCGGTGTGTTAACGAACCATTGTTACACGGGGGTGACTCAACACCCATTCACACCATGATTCATGCAACTTAATGTCTTACATGATGACTGGGTAACGACCCACATAGGACCCACCCAGGGCCTAACAACCCTAACAGTGTTTATATGCCTGACCTCCCTATCACTCAGTTAGAACTGAAGAAGCCTCTTGGATGGGAGGCGAAACGTCTTCAAGTACATTTAACAAGTCCAGCTGACTTTTGCTCAACTCTTAAAGAATAACTATGACCTGGATGACTGAGAATCTTCACAGACATATGCACACTGGTTTTCTGTTCAAACTTTGTAGTCTTCAAACCTAAACTGATATATAAACTGATATAGACTGATAGACTGATAATATATTATCCTCTAAGATTTGATAAAGCATGACAATATATTGCTGTTTTTTTTTTTTAAACAGGATATGAAGTTTTCCCCACAACAAATAAACTGAAATTAATCTGTTAAATATGCGTTGTTCTCCTTTACCAAGCAAGATATTTAGCCACCAAAACTTATTTTTCTTAAAACAAGAAAACAATTTAACTATATATGGTGATAAAATTCCACATATTTCAACTTCAGTTTCACGAAATTTCTGGAGACAAGCTCAATATTTTGAGACAAGATGTGAAGGATCTTTGCAGTGTGAAGAATCTGACATCTCAATGATAATATCAAATTCTTTAAAATGCTATTCTTACTGCAATTAAGCATTAGTTTAAGCTCTGGAGCTCTGGAATAGTTCTACTCTATTTGACACAGTGAGTTTGTTATTTGTGTTCCCTGATTCAGACCTGTAGATGATGCCTTTGCTGTGCAGGAACATAAGAGCGGAGGTGATCTCTGCTGTGTAGAAACACGCTCTGGGCTCTTCAAACTTCCTGGACTTCTGGATGTGGAACATAAGATCTCCACCATTCACAAACTCCATCACAAAGAAGAGACGGTCCTGGGAAAGCAAAGAGATGACATTTACATATGTGCACAAACCACAGCGGCTTCACAGAAGCTCCTGTGTTATTGAACAGTCCAAGAGGCCATGACCATGGACGTGCTGAGATTGCTTCAAGGATGATACATGTCTGTTTCTAATAAATTTCACATGACCGTTAAATTAATTCCTATGCAGCTGAAAGTCACCGGGGCAAAAAACATACTGATCAAACCCATAAATCTTTCTTTCTCATTACAGGCGATGGGTCGATGTGATCTAGAAAATGACGGGAAAAAAACACACACACACACACACTGCAGGACAATGTGATGTATAGATCTGTCCACAAAAGCCTTCCTGAAGAGATTCGGGACCTTCAGCCACAGCATCTGTTAAACCCACTCTGTGGGTGGTTTGATATTTACTTTGAGATTACATGTATAATGTTTAATTATAATAATGTGACTACACAGGCAAAGCACATGGTGCTCTGTGTGGGGTCGAGATGGAAAGCTGTGGGAATCATTAAATTCACACTAAAACAGCTTCTGGGTTGTTCAGTTCTATTGAGTCTTCTTGAGTTATAGCATCTTAAAATGACATTCACGGTAATAATTAAGATCAAGGGTACAAATTACCATTTTATCTCACTGTTTTGCTTAAATTAAATTCCACAAAGAGAATTTTTCTTCTACGTGAACATGAAAATAACCACAGATGTCATTCCCTGGGATGGCATTTTTAAATTCCAGACAATAAATGGCTGCCTCTGGGTTTTCCAAAGCTTAGTTATCGTATTTATTCTTCTAAATGTCTGTGAAGCTGATGAGCTAGACCTCTGGTGGTGCAAGTTTAGACTTGCTGTTTAATGGTCAAAATGAGCAGCTGATGATAAATTGACAATTTTCTTCAGACACATCATTTGGTTAAAGAAAAAATATTTGACCACTTTATCTCATCACGTTTCCCTCTACTCATCTCCTCTCCCACTCAAAAATCAATTTTCAAAAATCACACCGGAGAAAAGCTCAAAACAGAGCCAAAATTACTCTTGAAAAAGTCCACATGTAATATTTCTACAAAAATAGTAATGTTATCATAACTTAATTAATAAATTTGAGGTGTTCATTTGTAGAAATGTAAATCAGGAGGTGGGTGACGAGATACCGGAAAGAAAGTGACAATCAGGTGGCGTGGTGGAACAAAAGCTATTCTGTTGTTGTGTGTGGGTCTGAATGGGTGGAGGGAGCAGTGTCACTGAGTCAATTCTTCACATCGTGATGCTCTATTTTCATCCAAGGTGAAGTAGGTCAGTGGCGGTTCAAACAACAAAGCAGATTAGGATTTTCCTGTCTGTGCCAGGATGAGCAGCTCTGCTAGCCGAGTCTCAGTCACTGGGAAACTGCTGCCACCTGCTGACTGATTCCCACATTACAATGCTGTGTCCAACGTCCACACTTCATACTATCAGTACGGGCTACAGCATGTCTAACTGTACCGTTTTTGTGGTTAGTATACCTAGTATTGCTATTTTGTACTGAGAGCTGCAACTCTGGAATGCTGCTACTAAACACAGAGGAAGCTAAATGTTTTCTAAAGATGTGATGTTTATTTGTTAGGTTTTCTGGCGTGGTCTGGCCTCTCTATCTGCTATTTTGTCATTTTCTGCAACAGTGGGTAGCTCCTCTATTCCCTTTGTGCAGTGTATTGTGGGGCATTAGTTTACATAAACAGCAGTGGATTTATAAAAAGAGTAACTTTTTTTCAGTATTAATTTTCGAGCTTTCCCATTGTCAACAGACTGGATACTCAATACCTGCTTACAATTAGTATGTAGTCAAAAACAATGTCCAGATTAAGTACTTATATGAATTCATTAGTAGGCAAGGCTGTATAAATGGACAAAATGTCACATAAAGGCATCTATGCAAAACGTAAGAGGGAATTGTAATTTATTACTACATAGTGTTTTTTTATATTGTTATGATACCAAAAAAGAAGACAAGTGGTATCAGTTGTATACTGAAAAGTAACATAAACTGGCATATAAGAGTGTAATGTTTTTAAATGATCTTTGCATGGTGCTTGTGTGCAAGTTAACACTTTATATTACAACAAAGATGCAGCCTTGTCTTAAGAAAGTAATGAATTACGTCACAAACGGATCTTGTTCTTCAGGAAGGCAAGGGAGGAAGTATTTGGTCTGAGATTAAAAAACTTTGGATCATTACCAATTTTCTAAAATGCTCAATAAACACCTACTTAATTGTTGTGAAGTGCATGTGTGTCTGTACTGACCGGTGTCTGGAAGCAGCAGTACAGCTGTGTGAGGTAGGGGTGACAGCAAGCCAGTGACAGCACCCTCTTTTCCGTCATGGTACATTCCACATCATCATCCTGCAAAATGATGTCCTTCTTCAGCACCTTGACGGCGAAAACCTGATCTTTGTCTTCCAGTCTCGCCAGCATCACCTGTAGATACGACATACACAGAGTGTGATAGATGAGTAAACACAGGTTTTTCCCAAATCAGCATAAATTCTGTCAGAACAGATGAGGTTTATTGGAGTAAATTTATTCTGGTACTGGAGCATTTACGCTTCATATTACATTCCAGTGTACAATAGATATATTCATATTCTACCATCTTCCTCACTCTTCAACTAACTCATCATTTCATTAAACAGAGCACCTTTCACTATCCAATCTGGTCATTCCCACCTTGCCAAAGCTGCCCTTGCCGAGGACTTGAAGGAACGTGAAGTCTGAGATGCCCAGCCGAGGGGTCTGTGGCTGACTTTCTGTACTCTCCCTCCTTTCAGAGGACGCTCTCATCTGACTGGCACTTTTGGCCTGTCAGTGCAAAAAAACAAAAACAAACACACTTCAGACTGATTAATGCCACATTTAAGTAAGATTAACACTCATTTGACTTATTCTGGAAAACTCAGCCTTTGTACCACTGAGTTGCGTTTCGAGAGTCCTCCAGCCTGCAGACCGATCTCTGCAAGCTTGTTGGCCAGCTCCACACTGTTGACCCCACAGCTAGGAGCGACGTTGCCTCTGCAGCGGATGTGAACGTTCATTTTACAGACTGAAGAGAGAAACCACACGGACAGGAACACTCAGACAAAGTAGGGCATTTCAGATCCTGATTTTGAGACACAAATGCTGACATGTGCCTTACTGTCACAGTGCAGCCCCTGCCTGACGATCCCCCACAGCAGTGAGCCACAGTGGTCACAGAAGGTGGGCGACTTGTAGTTGTGGAGGTTGAACTTGTGAGGGATGTTGATACTGAAGCCTTGGTTTGTGGGCTGCAGGGAGAAGACAAACTTTAAACTAATCACTATGTATTGCACTAGTATTCTCTACCACATGTGTATCTAATAACTTTGAATTGCCACATAGATTGTATTGTGAAACTGTTCAGTTCCTAGTATTGTCATAGTGAGACCTTGTTTATGTTAACTGCTGCATTTGCATCTCTCTGGAAAGGAAGAGAAACTTGTAACGCTCAGCTAAATATATTAACACAGAGCAGAAATGGCATGTTCAAACGCTAAAACGAGCAGAAATGTATTCATAGAAACATGTGAAATGAGCATGAGTGGAAAACTTTAGAGGAGTATAGTAGTGTTCTGGCCCAGTGGCCAGCTCAACACAGAAACAGGAACCTGTACAGTCTGCTGATCACTGCAGGTGTTAATCAGAGGGGTGTGTGTGTGTGTGGGAGTGTGTCTGCTAACTTCTGCACATCCTGTATTAAAAAAAAACAATAACAGCAAGAACATGTTTGAGTGCCTGAAAGGCTCTGACACACTGTTTACTTGAGGCAAGAAATCCTCCTTGAAGAGCATTGTTGTGTCGTAGCTGATAGTCAAACTGTTCTCACCTGTTCTTTTGCTGGCTTCTTCATGCGTGGGCACACAGTGACAACCTGCTGGTGGCATCGTTTGTGAACCACGCAGGTACACACTGAGGACACAACAGATCAAAGTTAAACTCGTACCTCATGTGTGAATGCGTCAAAAGGCAGAGAGACACAATAAAGGTCTGCTCACCTTGGCACTGGTAACCCTGCTTTCCAAAAACACCCCTATAAAGAGAGACAGAGACACCATCAGGACTCAGTTTACTGTTCATGCAGATACATGCGGGCAGCAGCGGTTCTTGCTCGACTTTCTCACCAGATGAACTCTTTGCAGTGAAAACAGAAGGTGGGTTGGCGGAGGAAAGTGGACATGAACTTGTGTCCATTGACCTGGTGGATCCTCCGTCTCACGGCCCTCTGCCGCTTCCTTGTAAATTGCTTGTAGGTTCTCTCTTGCACTATGGCGTCATCTGCCAGAGGAAATTAGAGCAAAAGTCTGTGTTAAGACCACAGGACTGCAAAAAAGGTGTGCTCCCTGAACAGCAGACAGACAAAGTCTGAGTCTGAGAGGGACTAAATATGGAATGAAATAAAACATCGAAAAGCAGAAAATCTTCATATTTTAGGGGCTGGAACAAGCAAATTTTCCAAATGTATGCCTGATAAATGGCATCAAACAAGGTGCACAACATACATTTTTATGTCGCAACTAAGTTTGAGACTTGAGCCTATTCATTGCCATCGCTTGACATATAAGACAGACAGAAAGTGGAATGATGTGACAGAAGACAGATGGAATAAAAAACAGGGATAAAAAAAGGAAAAAAGGATGAATACTCTGTCTTTAGACATTATATTGTGTAAATTTGTGTGTATATCTTTTTAGCTCTGTCTACATCTGCATGGCTTAGCTCTATGCCTATGTAAGTGTACTGGGGCTGTTTGTGAGGTGAAAACCACACATGCATTACGGAAACTGCTGAGCCCCCTCTATACCCCTCTGCAGATACAACTGTGGTGGAAGTGCAAAAATAGAGGCCTGTTTGTGTAACAGACTTTTAGCATATACACAACTACTTTGTTTTCCTCTGTAAACTGTCAATACGTTTACATTTTTTATTAACCTTTAGTGGAAATGGTATCGTTTTAATGTAAACTAACACTAAGTCATTTCAGTTTTGAGAGCTATGAGCTATGTAAGACATAGCAAAGAAGCAGCTCATTGCACAAAAACATTAATTTGAATATGATGATTCTTATAAATATCTTATTAGTAATTTCAACCAGACAAACATGCCCTTTCGTTGACAGGATGGTGCATTCACTGGCAATCGCTTGTAATTTCTTTATATTTGGCAGCTGACTCATTTCTCAGTGCTGTTTGCACCCACACTGAGGTTGACCAACACACAGATAATGTGAAAATTTTCCACTTCTCCTCTATTTCAGCAATAGTCACCTTTCAAATCAAATGACTGATACAGTATGTACACTATGAAAATATCCATATAAAAAGCTGAGGTTATCTCCAAAGTTTGGCGAGTAAATTGTGCTGTTTGCTATTAGTTTTGTGACAGTGTAGTGCTTTGCTAGAAAACAAAGGAGTAAAAACGAGGCAATTTCAGAGAGGAGTGCGAAAGCATTTTGGCAAAATGCTTTTAAGGGGTCAGAAAATACTGGTGAAATTAAACATCAGGGGGGAAAGCACTAAAAACCCTGTTTCTTTGAGCTGTATATCAATTAAATTAATTGATCAGAGAATAATGGGGCATGCAGTAGTAAATAAACACAGAACAATCATGTCCAACGTAAAATACTCTGATCATAAAAAAATAAATAAAATAAATATCAAAAAAAGACAGTAGTGAAGCTGTGAAGATGTCCTAATAGTTTCCATCAACTCAACTTCAGCATGTCCTGCATTTGTAAAGTAAAGTAAATAAAATGTTAGTGTTTCATGAAGTTCGGCAGGTAATGAGGCATGACGGCAGCAGTTTAAAAAAAAAGGGAACTCAGTCCCCACCTGATCAGACTTCTTCTTTAAGAGACCTGCAAGGTCACTTTCGCTCGTCTTATCTAAACGGCTACAACTCATCGGTTAAAAGACCACATACATGTCTGTGCTTTAGATGTCCTCAGTGTTGACGTCTAAGGAAAGCAAATCAACATATCTGGTACATACCAACCTACTCGAGTCACACACAAACATGCATGCACTCCTCCTCTCTTCTCAGAGCCTCTGTCATTACTCAGATGCATTCTGGGTATTAAATGGGGCTAACAGATAACAATTATTCAAAACAGTAGGCAGTGTTTCACAGTGATGTGTGAAAAGGAAAAACAGGAGAGAGCAACACGCTGCATTTCAATGTGCAGTAGTCGCCCTACCATCAGTGAAGGATCCAGTGAGCGCAATATGGACGTACACCTTGCCCTCTGGCTCCAAGTCCATCTGCAGACACACAAACACAAACACATAATTATATTCCTACATACACAAAAAGCTAATGAGAAACAGTACGGACAGATTAAGATCCACCGAATTTACACAAGGCCAACTTATTATATGAAATATGTTACACGTTTATGATATGTGGCATTCAAGCATCAGCCTCTCAGCTACAGTATGTAACTGCATATTTTTGCATTCTTCAGCATGTACATAATGTTGGAGGAATTTGGACACAGACAGACAGACGACAAAGCAAGTCTGGCAGGTTGGGCTGGTTGCAGAGGTTTTGGTGACATGATGCTCAGCTGAGAATGATGACAAATGTCCGAATACGTATTAAAAAAAAAAGTACATACAGAAGAGGGTCAGGGCAGACAGAACCAGATACTTCCTGCAGCAACCACCAAATGGAAACTTCGATCACGCTATGCTTAAATGAGGATCTATTTATGGTCCAAGCTACCACGTCTGGAAAACGCTGTCTGCACACAAAACCTTGACACATTAGGTGTCGGTTGCGACCACTCAGCAGGAGCATTTAGTGTAAAACGTTCATTTCGAGAAAGAGATCATTTCACTTCGTCTCAGACATCTCCACTTTTGTTTTCAGTTACCTGCCCATATCCTGTGTCTAGATCTAGACAGCAAGTTTGACTTGTCCACAATGAAGACTTCCCTTGTGTGCGTTTTAGCTTCTGCATTTTCACCCTTGCTTACTCTGGCTCATGGTGTGGTAAAGAGCAAACAAGCTGCAGTGCATTTCTAAAATTGCTTCCTCGCCTGATGAAGCTACGCTGTACAAAAGATGTCTGATGAAGTTCAAGTCTGTCTTAAAACATTATTCACATCCATTTGTACAAGCACAGAGTTATTGGTTTTAGTCAGATTCTCTCTTTGTGTTTCCATCCATCTGCTGCAACCCAGCGAATAAACACAAAGAGGGAATGTTGTGCTGAAAAGACAAGATGATCACAAGCCTCATGTTGGCTGTTGGCTTTGGCTTGACTTTTCACTTTCTAAAATACTACAGGTGTGGATGATGGTGTATTTTAAAAGCAGAACATTTATTGCTGTATCACAGAGGGGGAAGTTCATTTCTTTCTTTTTTTTTTTTTTACACACGGGGATGGGGCCCGTTTCACTCAAGCACAAAGTACCCTTTGCTGGAAAATGTCGAGGGGCCATATTTAACCCACTTTCAGTTTCAGCACTCCTCAGAGATAATCGCTTAAAACCCTGAGAAATTACCCAACACAGATAAATCATTGGTAATTATAGCAAAGTTGTGGTGAAATTAAAGAGTTAAAATAAGTGAGTATAGATGTCACAATGATGTGTCAGTGGGTGGGAGGCAAAGGAAACTGGCCTCATGTGTCTAAATGTCATATGGTGAATGATGCCATGATGTCAGTCCCAACAGTAACTTCACTAAAGTTAAAAGAAGGAGTTAAGTAACTAAGGTAAAGTGGGGTTTAGTGTATAAGCCATTAAAACAGTAAAGACTTGCAGTGTTTTGTGAGGATTAAGCGCATCAAACTGGCCGGGGGTGAATGTACTGAAGCAGAGCACCTGCATCAGAGCCAAAGGAGAACGAATATTTTAACAGGGAGCCCTTGAGCACCGATCAGATGGTGGGAACGCCGTGATAAACAGCACTGTGGGCGAGTGGAGGCTTGTGTCAGAGCCTTTGCTGCCTCACATGCGAAACAAACCAGCCCAACACCTTCAAATGTGCAACAGAGAACAAAAAAAACATTCACAGCTCAGATGTAGCAGATAACAACCTCAAGCTTGTGTCTTGAAGTGAGAAAGTCAAATGCACTAACAAATTACTTATTCTAGATGTGTGCAAAACCGTCTGAAATGTTATTTTTTAAACAATTTTCTTATCAATCGATCACCCTGCTCCATCCAAACATACGTTATTACCTACTCTCTACATCTCATACACTTTCTAATTAAGTGCATTTCTTTAAGATGTATTTATTAAAGTGAAACGTAAATGCTCCACTTTTCAAACATCAAGCCATGCTACTCTGAGACTCTTCCACACCGTACTGTATTGTCAAACTCCAACTTCGTAAAATGATTTCACAGGACACTTTGTTACAAAAATGCGCTTAATTGACAAAAACTGAATGGGCTGAAGAGAGAATTGTGCATGTGGTCAGAGTGTTGTGGTACATAGTTGATACCACCTCAGCCTGCTCCAGGCCTGGACAGGTTCAAGTTACATTCACCAACAGTCCTAGAGGGATGAAAGTAAGTCAGAAGAGGGAAACTCCACTGGGAAGGCACAGCTGTTTTTTTTTTGTTTGTGTCTGGAAGAAAGCGAGACTGAAGCAATTCCATACATAAGACATTTAATCTGAGCTTCAGTGTGGTCCAGTTTCTCCCTGATTTGCCATGTGTGCAGTGGAAGAGTTGAAGCGCTAAAGTTTAAAAAGACTTTTATGACTTTTAGATCAAGCAGGTATTATTAACGCTGCACCCTGGCTGCTTATGGGAGGTTGGAGGTTTTATCATCATACATTTGTTTGTATGGGCAGGTCAAATGCTGTGCAGGCTCAGGGCAGTGCAAGTTTGTTTGTGCATCCTGTGAGCGGAATTAACACCTCGCCATGGCAGTGGCATGTGCAGTTTCAGACCATATTTGCTAACGATCACAGTCTGACTTGGACATGTGAATACATGAGGGTGGTATTCTTTGGTTAGCCTGTGCTTTAACGGGCTGGTTAGATCTCCTGTCAGAGAGCAAGTGATCTCAGGGCAGACGAGGTAGTGTTGATGTTTTCAGACAGAAAAACAGTCAAAGACATGTGTAGTGACTACTGCGCCAGGCTTAATGGCATGTTTTGTGTTCTGAACCGGATTACTGATCAGCATGTGTCAAAGCTCTCATGGAAACACAATACTTATGTGTAGAGAGGAGTACCTGCGATGTTCCAGACTCTTTCTGTTGACTTTCCTAATCTGAAGCCATCTGTATGAGCTGCATTTAGCATGGCGTTTATCTGATTTGCAGCATTCTTTCAAAAATAAAATAGTATAAGTTTTGTCGTGGATGGAGTTTGAGACAACATGTCCTGGTATGAGAAAAGAACCAGAAAGAAAGATATAATAAAAAATATCACAGTAGACTGTGAAAACCATAAAAGACATAAAAAAAACATAATCCCTACTTTTGAGTGAACCCTTTGGCTCTTTGAAAAAACAACACCTCAAGCAAAGGCTCTGGTTTAAGAGCATAGGATGTACTCCTCAGTAAAGCTGTATTCAATCTAATTAGCAGGCCTAAGTAAACTTGGGGCCAGGTATTGTTCTCACCTATAAGTACTGGATGTTACTCCAAATATGAATAATAATATCTGGTGTCGCATGTTTTTTTTCTCCTCCCCCTCTCTCTCCTCCTGTTTTCCTCCCCACTTTCCCCCCCACTGTAAAAATGGAATTTCCCCTTGGGGATTAATAAAGTATATTGATTGATATATTGATTGATCAATGCTATGTCATGAGTATGTATACTAGGGATTGATGCTGATTGAATCTTTAGGTCCAGACACATAGCACACTGTTGTCAGTCTATTGCTATTGCAATAGCAGCTGCAATCATCTCCTTAGTTAAAGGATCTTATGAAATGACCACTTAATTATCAACAATTTCCAGAAACACACACCTGAGAAGTTGTTTTCAGATGTACTTTACTCTTGAAGTTTAATGCATGTGATGGCACATTCAGATAATGATAAGCTGATTCTAACCATGCACATTACCAGTGTCTGTGAGTGGTGGGGTGGGGATGGGTCAGCTGGGACCCAACAGTGAAGTGGTGCCCCAGGGGACCCTGAGAGGTTAATCCGGCCATGTTTATGAGGACTGGAAACGCGCTTGTTTGTCTTTAACTTTGTACTCACCCATCCCTCGAAAGTCTCTCCTGTGTTGGAGGTCTTGATGAGGTCCTCAAACTTGATGATGCAGTTGGCCACAAAGTCATCATATCCTATCGGGATGTCGTGGAAAACTGCCAGCTCGATCTGCTTCCCGTCGCTCACGTTCAGGCAGAACTCCTCGTTGAACGTCGGCGTGTTGGTTTTCTGTTTGGTGTGAGTTTGTCCGATCTTAAAGTCATCCACCTTCACCACCATGTAGGGGTCCAGGGCCGGGGAGGCTTTGTTGAAGATGACAGCGTGGCGGAGGGAGAAGGTTGTCGGCTTCAGGTCCACCGCCTCCCCGATCCGCAGCTTCAGGTACCCGTTAAACTTCATTTTTACTCCAAAAAAAAAACACTCAAGAAGCGACACAAATAAAACTACAGATATAAAAACACACTCAAGCTGACTAAGAACTGTGCCGTAAAAAATTCATACTTGTATATTTATGCTCTAACTTGGTGTGAACTCAACTTCATCCTAACTAACTAACTTTTGCAGGTGCTGACCACACGGTGCAGACAGTTACTGCGCTGTCTCGGTGTGAACCTGCTTCTTTGAGTTTCAGTAAGCAGGAAGACAACACACACGCGCGCGCGCGCCGGGGTCGAGGCACGAGTTCCGCATAACTTGTCAGACACGCACGCACGCAACCTGTCAGTGTTGGTTTGGTGTGTCACATGGTTGAATTTGTAGTTCCTGTTTAAACATAATACTACACTGACCATGATGCACCACTGAAGGTGTTGCGGTGACTCACCTGTTCTGTGAATGAAATACGACCACCTAGTGGTTGTTACAGTGAACTACAGTAAGGGACCACAAGGTCTTTCTTTCTTTCTTTGTAAATCTGACCTATTTTAAAAGCACAAAAACGTTATTCTATAGTTAAAAGCATAAATACAGAAATAAATAAAAGTAAAAACTGAAATGCATAAATTATTTCCATGAAAATTATCCATGGTTGGTTTTGAAAAGATAGATAGATAGATTAGCCTTTATTTATCCCACAGTGGGGAAATTCACAGTCAGCAGCAGTTCACACATACACAAATACTGGATAAAAGTATTAATATATAAAAATATAACAAATAAGATTTTAAAAAATGAGGAAAAAAGGCTGTTATTTTCGGGCTGAATGTCTTTATGAAAGCAACAAAACATTGGGATCCTGGTGGTCCAGAAAAGCTGTGTAATTGTCTATTTGAGGATTTTCAGTCAGGTTTTAGAGCGAACCACAGCACAGAGACAGCACTGGTGAAGGTTACAAACGACCTCCTTATGGCATCAGACAGAGGACTCCTCTCTGTTCTGGTCTTGTTAGACCTGAGTGCTACTTTCGACACCATTGACCATCACATCCTGTTACAGAGACTGGAACAGTTCATTGGTATAAAAGGAACTGCATTAAGCTGGTTTAAGTCCTATTTATTAGATCGATTTCAGTTTGTACATATTAACAATGAATCCTCTGTCCACACTAAGGTTAGACATGGAGTTCCACAAGGGTCAGTGCTTGGACCAATACTCTTTATCTTATATATGCTTCCTCTGGGTAATATTATCAGGAAGCACTCCATTAATTTCCACTGTTATGCAGATGATACACAATTATATTTATCAATAAAGCCAGATGAACACAATCAGTTGGCTAAACTTCAAATCTGCCTTAAGGACATAAAGTCCTGGATGAGCAGCAACTTTCTGCTGCTAAATTCAGATAAAACTGAAGTTATTTTGTTTGGCCCTAGACACCTCAGAGACAGCTTTTCTACTACCATAACTGCTCTGGACGGCATTAATCTGGCCTCCAGCTCCACTGTGAGGAATCTGGGAGTCTTATTTGATCAGGATTTGTCCTTTAACTCCCACATTAAACAGATTTCTAGAACTGCCTTTTTCCATCTACGTAATATTGCCAAAATCAGGCCCATCATATCCACTGATGATGCATTGGTCCATGGTCCATGCATTTGTCACTTCTAGGTTGGACTATTGTAACTCATTATTATCAGGCTGCCCCAAGAAGTCCTTAAAGACTCTCCAGCTGGTCCAGAATGCTGCTGCTCGTGTTCTGACGAGAACTAAAAGAAGAGACCGCATTTCTCCTGTACTGGCTTCTCTTCATTGGCTTCCAGTAAAATCTAGAATAGAGTTTAAAATCCTTCTCCTCACCTACAAGGCTCTTAATGGTCAGGCTCCATCATATCTTAAAGAGCTTATAGTACCGTACTACCCCACTAGAGCACTGCGCTCCCAGAATGCAGGCCTACTGGTGGTTCCCAAAGTCTCCAAAAGTAGTGCAGGAGACAGAGCCTTCAGCTATCAGGCTCCTCTCCTGTGGAACCTCCTTCCAGATTGGGTTCGGGGGGCAGACACCCTCTCTACATTTAAGAGTAGACTAAAAACCTTTTTGACAAAGCATATATTTAAGGGCTGGCTCAGACCTTAGACCAGCCCCTAGTTATGTTGCTATAGGGTTAGACTGCCGGGGGACTCCTATGGTGCACTGAGCTCCTCTATTCTCTATCCTCCTCTTCCTCTCCATCGTTATGTCTCATGTCAGTCAAATGTCTGCCTCTAACTTGCTATCTTCCCCGGAGCCTTTCTGTGCTTTCTTATCACTCAGGTTCCTGTTGATCCTGTGGATCCTGGTCCTGGCCCTGCTGATGTGGTTCTCTGGTTCCTGTGGGTCCTGGTCCCGGTCCCGCTGATGTGGTTCTCTGGTTCCTGTGGATCCTGGTCCTGGTTCTGCTGATGTGGTTCCCTGGTTCCTATGGATCCTGGTCCTGGTCCTGGTCCTGGTCCTGGTCCCGCTGATGTGGTTCTCCACCAGCCAATGGATGTGCGTCTGTCCAAGGCTACAGCCTGTCCGTCCTTGGGAGCTGGATCTCTCCTTCACTGTGGTGCTCCTGGAGGTTTCTCTTTTCCCACTGGGTTTTTTGAGTTTTTCCTTCCCGAAGAAGGAGGGTCATAAAGGGCAGGTGATGCCTCGGACCGATCCATTGGCCTCATCAACTGCTGGACTCTTTATTAGATTGTTTGTTTGCTTACACTTGTTTATTTCAGTGAACTTTGTAAAGCACTATGAGACACTCTGTTGTGATATTGGGCTATACAAAATAAATTGAATTGAATTGAATTGAATTGAATTGAATTGAATTGAATTGAATTGAATTGAATTGAATTGAAATTGAATTGAATTGAATCAGCATTCAGAGCGAACGGTTAACAAAACACTTTCTTGTCAAGGTCCATTCTGAGACAGCAGATTGGACTTCTCATCCACATTGGAAAATAAAAGGGAAAATTAAGCTTAAAGGAGTAGACCAGAGATTTCAGGGACTCAAAAAGGACAGCTGAAAAATCAGATGGTTCAAATTGGAGCAGCGGTGGCTGGCAATGGGAGGATCTGAATTTGTGACATTAATAATTCCTGAAATCCTGGCTCTGCTCTGGATGCATTCTGCCTCAACAAGGCTCTGATGGGGGCGGTTTGAGTGAGATGCTGTGAGACAGAGTGGTCAATCACACACTTGGAACAACCTTTGATGGGTCTGATTTGTGCTGACTGATTACATTGGTGAGTTCCAGCTTCTCAGATGTGAGGACTCACTGCTTTTGTCTGTTTTGTCATTGCAAGTGGAATATTTTGGGGTACTGGACAGTTAGTCAGACAAAATAAGCATCCTGATCCTGGCATTTTTCTGTTTAGCAGTTTATGGACCAAAAGATTCATTGAGTAATTGTAAAAAGCAAATGCAAAATAAATCCTGAGGTGATCGTGAAAGACAAATATTTAAAATGAATTAATACTCCTCTGTCTTCTCTTCCCATTATTACCCCTTTCTCTTTTCTGCTTTAAATGCCATTCTCTCTGTGAGGGCGCTGTGCCTGCTCCGTCCATAAATGCCACGATCAAAGTCTCCACTTTATTGGTGTTAGACTTGACCTCTCACCCCACTCTGCCAAATGTCAACGCTCCACATCTCTCCGCTCCAGCTGTTATAAATAAAGAGCCCGGGTCCCACATCTTACACATCCCTGGGATACAGACTGTCTTGTAAACAACGTCTAAGACATGACCTTACTGAGTGGAGAAGGTCGTAATGATTAAGCATGCAGATAGAAGATCACCTTGGTATGGAAGTGTGAATACACTCACAGACATCAGCAGCAATGGCTTTAAATATTCTCTCAGACCTTAATTGAAATATTTTGCACCTGAGATTTATACTGCAGATCATCTTGACCACAAAGAGCAAACATGCTGGTATATGATCACTCAACACCTTACAGTTTAGGTATTTTCATTGTGTTTTTGTGCTGAGACAATATGGGAATGGGGTCCACAGCTCTCTGAGGCTCCATGAGCACGTAGATAGTAGTATCAAACAGTCCAGCAGAGGGCAGAATAAGACTGCTAGATTCATATTCTTCGTCCCTGCTTGCCTCTCTCTTATGATGAAACAACTGTTATAATCCATATATTTTACTTCTCTCCCTTGTGCCACCTGGAGCCAGAGCTGGCACTTTTACAGTCCAGGGTGATTTGTTTTGTTTCTTTGTTCTACCTGCAGACTCTCTCCTCTCCAGCTCTCTGTCAGCTCTGTGGCTCTTTGCCCTGCCATCCCTTCCTCCTCATTCCAGTCTAACTTTCTCTCTGTAAGTGGTTGCCATGGCCAAATTTTGAATTATGCACCCATGGGAAAAGTCTCCAGCTTCACTTGACTGCATGTGTGCATGTACACACAGAGACACGTGCACGCCTTAGAGACACACACATAGGCATGAAAACGTACAACACTTCTGATGTATCTCCTTAAGATGCCAGCATTTTATTGCACACCAGCACAAGCTACCAAGAGCCTCCCATATTTCAGAGCAGACTGATTCTCTGTATACGACTTAATTTCAGCCACCTGTAGAGTTTCCATATTCACTTCACAGTCTACGCTCCAATTTATGTCCGTGTGACCCAGGACAGCTCAATCCTCTGGCTCCATGCCCAGGTACACCCTATAGCTGCAGCTAATGAACCATAGCATTGGTGCCAAACGTGGCAGCGGGGAATAAAGAGAGTATGGCCCAGGTATGGCAAAGCTCGCTCCCAACTCTTTTGACCCCGGTGAGAGAAATCCTGTGGGGCCTGTATACACCCGCACCACGCCTCCTGCACCACAGCTAACCCCCGGCCTACAGCCAAAGACCCCTACCTCTCCTCAGGTAAGGCTTCATAGGTTTCTACACACATGCAAGCACACATTCTTACATCCCTGGGGCAGTCCTGTGTGGAAGCAGAGGCACTCCATAAATCACACCTGTAAAAGCTGATTTGGTACTAAACGTGCTTTATTCACAAGTGGTGTTTACTGCCGGGACTCTACCATGGGAAAACATGACTTATGATGGCCCAGTGTACTCCCTAATGAGTTTGTCACATTAAGCTAATCACACTTTTTCAAAAAATAATATTTTTTTTATAATTCTTGGCTTTATGGGCGCATTTAGTGTGAAACGAGGAGGAGAGAGGATAACATGCAACAACAGGGGACATTTTGATTACATGGTCAGTGTCTTAAATCTCTACAGGTCACCATTATGCCCTGATACTTTTCCTTTATCAACAGTTAAGAGGGGGATGATCCTGATCAATGAGGAGGATGTGGTGGGAGAAAATGGGGAGAAAAGAAGAGGATAGAGGCACTGACAAAAACAAAGAGTAGTGTTGTGAAAAATGGAGGAATGTAGCTGTGAGAGTGGTCGGAGCTGCGTTGGACAGCAGAGTGGAGCATAGAGGGTGGTGTGGGGGGGGGGGGCTCTGTCACAGCCCCTCCAGGGTAATTGGCTCCAGATGTGAGGCAGCGTGGCCCCTGCGCCAGCAAGGCGTCAGGGCCGCATTAAGAGCTCAGCCCAGGGCTGATGGGATCGTAGAGAGACAAGCTCACCCCTTCTCACCGCCCCAAAAATACAGACTGAACCCCATACTGCGCTGCTGACCACTGGGCCTCCATCAGTGCCCTCTCAACCCCTACTCATCATCTGCCAAAATAACCAAGCACTGCAATACTTCTCAAAACATTGTAGAACCCCGCTTGTTTATTTACCAAAGAGTTATTTCACTCCTGACCTTGATTCCTGCACTGACAATATAAAATCTCTGTCATTCTCTCTCCGAGGCTTATTATTTCTTGGTGACTATGGTGACAGCAATCTTGGAGTCAGGTCTATTTTATGTCATGTGTTGCTGCTATTGTGTTGGCCTGATTCCTGCACACAATGGTTTAGCACTGGAGTTTTCAGAGTTTTTGGTGAAGGACAGCTTTATGGGGCTCTGATGTCCACAATGGAGGTAAGGTGAAGGACATCACACGTCTCCACATGTGCAGCACCGAGTGTCCGAGACTCTGTCAGACTCATGATGTTATACATAAAAACAGTGGACGAATGTAACTAAGTGCATTTCCTCCAGTACAAATTCAAGGTACTCGTTCTTTACTTGACATATCAGAGGGAAATATTACACTTTTTACTTGAGTAGAATTATTTTACAGATTTAAGACAAACATTATGAAAAGTAACAATAAGTCGATCAATAGATTGACTTAAAATTAATTTACTGTTACTGTTTTGATCATTGTTTTTTTTTTTTTAATGCAAAAACATATCATGGTTCCAGCCTCTCAAATGTAAGGATTTGATGCTTTTCCTTTGTATGTTTTTAATAATCTTAATTAATTTAAATAATGTTAAGGTTGGAACTGTTGGTTGAACAAAACAAGCGTTTTGAAGGTGTCACTTTGGGCTCTGGGTCATTGTGACAACATTTCTCACAATGTTCAGAATTTTTATACATCAAACAATCAATCAATTAATGGACCAAATAATCCGCAGATTAATCTATAATGAAAAGAATCAGTAGTTTCCGTCCTTTACAAAATAGTCCACAGTGAGCTCCGCCCGAACCCATACAACAAATCCTGGCTTTACATTAATGTGTGAGGAATATCAATAATTTAATATAGAAAAGTTCAACAGTCAAAGGGGACATTTTGCAACATTTCAGTCATTATCAATCAGGGGTTTTACTTGTAAATAAGTAATTTTACAGTGTGGTATTGGTATTTTTACTTTAGTAGAGGATCTGAATATTTCACCCATCACTGCATAAAGACCACTGAAGATAAGCACAGCCTTTTGAGCTGTTGTTGTACAAGATAGTGCTCCTTTTTTCCCTGTTACAGACACTTGCGTCAGGCCTTGTTAGCTGATAGTGTCCAGATAGGAAGCCTATGCTTTTTCTTATTCCCGGGCCTTTTATGCATATGATTTCACAAAATGCATGAAGAAATGTGAGTGTAAAAAGAGTAAATTCTATTATAGCCCGAGCATCTGCAGTCTCAGAAAGAGTCCTCAGAGCAAGGAACGCTCTTACTGTGACACAAAGAGCATGTTTTCTGATAGAGTGTGGAAATTGATTAAAAGCAGAAAAGCAGCATGGAGTGATAGTAGACAGAGGGAACCGAGAGACTGGAAGGACATGGGAAAAAATAAATGGAAAGCACTTCATCAGTGATGACACTTGCATATCGATGGCATTTGCTGAGTTGCAAGTCCCACCATGACTAAAAAGGAAAACCACTCATCATGCCAACCAGCATTAAAAGGCTTATGTGAAAAGACCCTTAAAGCACCTTTCAGCCAGGAATGCCTGTTGAACAAGATTATTCGGGTAAATTGAAAGCAGATGTGCATGTTCTCAGTTCTGCTGCAGTTTCTGCCATCCACTACCTGTGGAGGCACATTGATCTGATGTTGTTGTTGAACCACCAACAGGAAGAGGAAGTGGAATACCGAACTGGCTCTGCTTTCTGCCAATATTAATTTGTAGAGGCAAAACAGCTCACCGCGGAGTCAAACTAAAATAATTTAGACTTCAGGGTGCTTTCTGCAGATGATCTGATCCAGTGGTTCACTGGATCCACTGGATGAGCTCCAGTATCCCTTCATCCATCACCATCCATCAAGTTCCATATACTTTCTTATTCACGGATTATAAATTGGATGTTATTTAATACTCTTTATTGGTAGATTTCCCACATATTTTTTCAATGTTTAAGTTGGTGAAGTTTACATTCAACAACCAGTGGAAAAAGCTGGATGTTTAAACCATTCATCCAGGACTTGCCGCCAACAATTTCAATCGTCACATTTAGCTAACATAACTATTTCAACTGTTAATCCATTCGTATACTCTTAGTTATGTCAACTGTTTATCCATTACCTTTAGATATTTCAATTGTTAAGTCATGACTTGTAGCTAACATAGCTTTCTCAACTGTTTAGCCATTACTTTTAGGCTGATCATTTTAAACTTTTTATCCATTACTTTTTAACTAATATAACTTTTTCAGCCTTCCATTACTTTCAGCTAACTATTTGAACTTATAGCTAATTAGCTATCACTTTTCACTGATGTAACTGTTCCAATTGGTTATCCATTACTTACACTATTTCAATTATTCACTCATTAGCATTTAGCTAGCCATTTCAACTATTTATACATTACTTTTAGCTAATGTAACTACAGTATATCACCTGTATCCATTACTCATCCACTACTTTCAGCTAATTCTCAACATGTGGCAACTGACTCAGGGTGAGGTGAGGGGCAGCTGAATACTATGGCTATTTAGCTTATCTTATCATACACACACTCACGAATATATATATATATATATATATATATATATATATATATATATATATATATATATATATATATATATATATATATATATATATATATATATATATATATATATATATATATATATATATATATATATATATATATATATATATATATATACTGGCTATAATGTAGTTGAATTAGTTGAGTGTAGTTGAGTTCATTTATAGTACCCTCTGGCAACATTTAAGTACATATTGTAAAAACTGATTTAACCCATGAAGGAAGTGCAATCAAACAATGAGATGCCAAACTATGTCAAAGGTCAGAGTCGCAACATTGGGATCAGATCCAGCTGTTACCCAAGGATCCTGATCTCCAACAACAGAAAATAATTTTCAAAGAACACAGCCGACACCTCTTAAAACAATACAGAGCAGAGGCTGCCAACAGGGGATTAATTTCAGCCCACCATCGTTCCTCCGCCTCATTCCATCCTTTAACCCTGGGAGATGGTGTTGTCATTCTGCTGGACATGGGCCCAGGGTGTAAGTGAGTTTAACTAAACAAAAACACTCCCAGCCTGGGCTGAGGACACATGCCCCAGTCAGACCTCCATAAAAACAGCTCTGGTCTGTGTTAACGTGCATGTTTCCAACACATGATAAAACTGGGAGAAAACTGGAGCATCTGGTTATCTCTGCCTAGTTAGGTCCTCATAAACTAAGAGAAGAATGTCAATGAAATGGAGAGGAACCGGTTTGCTGTGAACTCAGTCTGACACTAGGTGGTAATCTTGTGTTACAAATGGGTTTGACCAAGTGGTTCCCACAGGAGCTGATGTACAGGAGTCAGACAGTAATTTTAAAAGAGCTTGTGTTTTCACAGATGAAGGTCGATGGAATTGCTAAACAGCTAGATATTAGGTCACATTAAACCTCACTAAACTAATTAAGTATATCTAGTCAAGAGGTCCTTGAAACGGACACAACGTACTGTATGATAAGCTTAAAAAACACATTGTTCAGGATTAAACCAGTAGTTTGTGACCTCTTTGGTTTGTGACCTCTCAGGTCTGTTGTTTATTTTATAGTTTTTCCAAGAGTCATTTCCCCTCTGTGCCTCTCAAACGGTTTGAACTGCCTGAGGCTCATAGATGTCAAATTATCCAACATGTCACTAAGTAATTTTGTAATTAAAACTAGCCACACTCTGACCGCCTAAAGCAGGAGCATACTACTTGCACATTCATGTATAAATATTAACAATTTGATAATATCATATATAATACATATAGCAGTAACAGGGGTCATTTTCCTGCAGAGTGAATACTTTTACTTTTGATATTTTGTATATTTTGCTGATAATACTAACTACTGTACTAATACTACTATACTTTTGATTTAGGAGTTGGAAAGCAGGACTTTTCTTTAATGGCGTATTTTACTTAGGGTCTGAGTACTTCCTCCACCACTGACTACCAAATACATATTCAGTTTTGATAGTAGTTGTGGTGCATTTTTTCTGTATGGGAGTGTCCTTCAGAGTGGAGGATGGAGGCTGTGGGGATATTTCCTGCACAGAGGAACCTCCCTTGAGGGGGCGTGAAGAGCGGGCAGCCACTGCTTTCTGCAGGGATGGTGGGGCCGGTCTGCCTAATTCCTTAGATTAAAAGCAGCAGTCGGGGTGCTGTAGGTTCCAGAGGCAGCATGAAGACAGCCTAAACAGCATCATGATTAGAAACGTACCAAGCATGTGGCTTTCATTAGCTGCAGGCTGAAATCACAGCACAACACAGAGGAGCAGGTCTCTGCATCAATACTGTGCCTGTCAATCAAACACACAGCCCTGAACACGCTACACTGATGATAGTGGTTAAATGAGCAAACTGACATGTTGGTACATAAACAATTTCCCTTTTATTGAATGCAAGTAATTTAAAGAATATCATCATATAATCATAACAACATACAGTACATTATAATTAACAGGTTGAAAATGTGCCAAATGTTGAGTTTCTGCCACATTCGTTAACACTGAATAAAAGTAGTGGGGCAAATCAATAAAAATAAACTTAAAAATCCCAAAACAATAAAATTAATAAAAATACAAACACTTGGTCATAAATCAGGGAGTGAAAATTAGTCACTGTAAATGTAAAATGTGCAATAAACAGAATTTGAGGAGGCGGTAAAGCTGATACATTTACAGTTCAGTTCAGAATTTTTAAATATTAGAAGATTGGTTTGCATAAGGTGCATGAACATCCACAAAGAACATAAATCATCATCAGAGAGTAAAAACATATAAAGAAAAAATATGTAAAATTAACTTATAGAAAATGGGCGACTTGCCTGACATCTGAAGTGGATTAAAAGAAAACAAAGATAGCCCTGACTTGAGTTTAGTCTAAAAGTTTGCAGAGAGAGACAATGTGTAAAAATCAGTGAGGAGAACATGGAAATCCCTTGTTTATGTTTGTGTGTTAGAAAGAACAGAAAGTGTTAAGAACTACTTTACCATAAATCATCTGCCTGAGGTGATGCTGATAAACATCTGTCTGTTCCCTTTCTTTATCCAGTGTTCAGTTTCTCTGGCACGCTTTTCCCTTTCTTTGCTCTTGTGCTTAATTTGGGAGAGGGGGTCCAGAGCGGGTTTAGGAGCTCTGTGCCCATGTGATGACAATGACCGAGAAGCTGATGATTCCCATAATCAAACCAAAGACCACCAAGAATACCGCCTAGAGACACAAAGAGCATAAACACCATGGTTAGCCTCACTACCTAAAAATGTATGCACTGTAGTCAGTTGGTACGATGGGCTAAAAATGTTGTCATTGTTTGAATTTAACAGTATTTTATTGATTTGGACGGTGTATAGTTACCGCAATGGAGTCAAAGGAACTGAGGGGTCGGCTGCTGATCTTGAGGTAGAAAATGCCGGGGAAAACAAACAATAGGCAGCTGGATGTTGTCGATCCTGAGAAAGAAACAGGAAAGTCACTTGAACGTACTGCATGTCTGATAATAGCAGCTTCATAAACCGTTTGAGCAGGACTCCACCATTAATTATGTACAAGTAGATACTGTGATTTTTAGCCGCCATGATCAATAATTGTGGAATATTGACATTTTGGCTAAGAGCTTGGCTGCTTTTAATGTCTGTTGTAGGTGGAAACAGATCACAATATTCTAAAAGGGCACAGTTAAGTAACCGTAAAGTGCCTGTGAAATAAAACAAATTACAATTATATGACTAATAAAGACCATAATATTTAGCAAAACAGACATTTCTTTCCCCATATTTCAAAAACATCACTTACCCACTATTCCAAACACATGGCTGATATCAGGCACAAAGATGGCCATCAGCAGCACCACACCCAGGATGATCAGAGTTGTCATGATGTAAATCAGCCAGGAGAAGGGCCGACCTCCACACAGCAGCAAAATCACAGCCTTACGGGCCTGAAGTGTACACACAAACAAAGCTCACAGTAACCAAACACACTCACAGTAGATCTACTGCGTATGAGTGATTCTGCACAAATGTCCGAAAAGAGAAAGAAGGAAACTGGAGTGGTGTTTGGACTGGAAGGAGAAACTTCTTGGTAGTAGAAGTAACTGAGCAAATGTGCAGACAAACATTTCATATAAACTTCAACATAATGAATACAAATAAATTCGCTGGTACTTGTTAAAAGAATATTCTGGTGTCTGTGTACTCACAGGGAAGTGAATAAGAGGGACAGTCAGCAACACGGACAGCAGGATGGCCAATCGAACCGTCATCACCATGATGTCCCGAGGAATATACGCGTCGTAGCTGAGCAATAGCTCGGAGTTCACATGAGCTATGAACAGCAGACAAGAACAGAGTGAGGGTAAAATGGCAACATGGCAAATAGCTACATTAAGTTGCTGCAGTAAAGAGTGTCACACCAGGCTTACCGTAGAAGGTGAGGTAGCCGAACACCGCAGCAATGACGTATAGTATCAAGCTGAGGCTGATACTAACATTTGTAACGTTCTGCATCCTGGACTTAGTAGGTCTGAAAGACACAAGGGCACATTTACTGATGTTTTCATAGCTGGCGAACAACAGATTCGCTGACTTAAACTGTAAAAGTGAAGGTAAGAGGCTGCAGTGCTGACCGGTCCAGTTCGCAGTAGATTGGCAGGATAGCCGTGTGGCACAGAAAGGAGAAGGCCATGGTGGGGATGGCGTACGCACTCTGCAACACACATCAGTCAGAGCACAGCCATCATTAACAAATTATCACCGTTAGGAGTGAGGGGGCAGGTAGGTAGTAGTAATACACATCACTAAATACTGAGTAAGTGTGACTTTTTCGGGATCTTCTTGCCAACATTGTGAAGTTGTGTTTAAACAACATGCACGTTGTGTAATTCTGCATGTCACGTGTACATATGGCCTTTAAGTGTAACATAAATGTGAGGGGCAGCTGCACTCAGGCTCCTCACATAAACAGCCAAACCTTCAGAAAGAGTGTGACTTGTCACCAGAGTCAAACAACTGCAGCAGAGGTACTTTCAACAACTTCTCACTTGCCACCTCACGGGTTCTACATGTGCAGCGTAGGGGAAAAGGCCGGGTTCATGCACGTACCTTGCTGGAGAAGACAAAGAGTTTGGGCGTACAATCTGAGTCAGAGGAATTTGATATCTGGAGAAACAAGGGGAGAACAGGGAGAGTGTTATTTTTGAGAGGAGATGACTTCTGCAGTGCTGCTGCAAATGGGAGAAACATAAAGCTGGATTACATTGTCTGGCTATGGTGCTCAGAGGAAAATAATCATGCCAGGTCTGAAGCTGTGCCATGGTATAATTCCAATAGGTCATTTCAGAGGTCATTTCCAGACTGATGCAAGGTCACCTGAACTTCCTTCCCCTCAGGACTGATATCATTCACCATACAGAGTTCTCTGCACCCTTCTCTGGTCCTCATCAGCAAGAGTTGACACAATCAGTAAACTCAATCTCCTGGGTTAGCCCCACAATCCTGCGGCCATGACCGTCTGGTCTGAACTACCCACCTCAGACGCACGGTATCTGATGTATGTGTGTTTGTGTGGACAAGCGTAGAGGAAAAATGAGGTTGTTGTTATTGTTACCTGGAAGGCACCTGAAAGCGTAGTCACATTGTGAGGCAGTGGACAGGGGATCGACCATTTCTTGACCACAGTCTGGAGGAGGGGAGGCAGCACAACATGTCAACAACAGAACAGAAAAGTTGGAAAAATCACTTTCACTTTGAAGGGGGTGTATTTAAACTCACCACAACCACAAAATACATCATGAAGAGAACAGCAAGACTACTGGTGTAACCCAGGAAGCCTGTGAGGGTTACAGACATGTCTGGTGAGAAACAACAACAGTCACAACAACAAATCCGGAAGCTACTTGGTCTACCTACTTACCGATTTTAGGCAACAGCGCCAGAGGTAGAACAACACAGAGTGTGACGATGATCACAAGCAACCTGCCATCTTCATACCAGGCATTTCTGGAAAGCAAGAGGCCATGAATTATTAAAGGAGCAAAAGCTGAATCAAGCCACATTTCCCATTATCGTGCCCCTGGTCCTGCAATGGCTGTCACAGATTAGAGATGAATCTTCAGTGTCTTACAATAGGCCGACTCTGGAAATTTGTCTCCATTTTGTGCTCAAACACAGAGCGACAGATTCATCATGTGGTACGCATTAAGGGCTTTAGCTCTCACAAACCATAACAATTATGTAATTCACATGCAAACGTTGTGTCGCTCCGTCATTTGAGACCACATTTCACTTGCCGGGTTTTTGGAGAGGGGGAATAATATTTTCCTTTGCTGAGGGATAGCCTTGGCGGTTTATTCGGGATTGGGGAGCTAGAGGAGGAGGAGGAAGAAGAAGGAGGAGGAGGGGGGGAGGGAGGGGGGCAGTGTTCGAGGTGACACATGTGGAAGGCATGCCGGCTCCGCTGGGGTCGGGGTCGGGTGGGAAGGGTGCTGCCTGGCGCTGCTGTATGTTAGACCGCAGCGCGGGGTCATGAGGGACTGGCTCCACCACTCTTTATGGGGCTCCCACAGTCGGCAGCACCTGCTCTGACCACATCAACACCCACTGACCCCCGTTTGGCAGTTTCACAGCTGTGGCGTTACCATAGGCGCTGATGGATTTGTCTCTGCGTCTACACCGTTTCTGCCCTGTAACTGGATGTCAGGGAGACCTCTGCTCTGACCCAGACTCTCTCTTGTCCAATCACTTCTACTCAAACCTAAGTTTAGCTGAAGCACTTAGCTAACCCCCTTCTCCACTTTTACAGACCGTTCTGCAGATACAGGGATGTAAAAAAAAATCTCCACCACCACTAGGATCCTGCTCGCGGCTTACTGTAAAGGCGCAGGATACTTAGACGACCCATGAAATGTGGAACATTTCACGGTATAACAAGATGCAGGATAGCTCTCAGTAAAGGTTGGAGTTTGACTGCCAATGAGCCAATCTCCACATAGTGTAGAAGATTAGCATAAGTCTGACCAACCCAGCACAAACCCAAATCCACAGCTGTCCAACTGAAACACGACGAGAGAAACTTCAACAGGACACACAGTCCATTAGCACAGACAAACACTAAGAGATTGAGCACAACTGTGTTTTCATTCTGCCACATTATGATTAATGAGCCAGAAAAAAGAAAGGCGTTTTAATATGAAACAACTCGTTTGCTTCGGCTTTGATGGAATTGAGTATGTGTCTGTTAACATCTCAAAGCCACTCATTAACAGAAATGTTTTGTTTCCCTCTGCAGTGAGCTGTAATTAGAATGGCAAAACTGATATCCCCTTGTATCAGTCTGATTCCGGGGAACATGTGCGAGAGATTTGAGGGTGAAAGGAGAGCACTAATACAAAGCAGCTGTGTGTGGAAGATTCAGATGTTGACGGATTGGGCAGAGAGCAGCTACAACTCTTGCTTAAACCAGTGTGGCCAATAATAAAGTGATAGAAGTTACATTCTTGGCCTGGGACTTCTCTGTGAGGGCGAGGGGCTGCAGGCTCGTCCACGTAGGCCAATGAAAGACACAGTCTGCTGATGATGGGTAATGAATGGCTCTCTGTCGTAAATACATTTCCTTTGGGCATGCTTCTGGCTACAGAACACAGAGCACCAGCATCCCTCCGATCGCTCACAGACAAAGTATTAGTAGTGTACTGTGGTTTGATGAGAGGTCTTCTTCCACTGCATTATTCATACATTTCCAATTGCCTGAATAATTCCAGTTTGTGTAGCTTTGTGGTACAGAAGTGTCAAATTTGACTTATTTGAAGGCCAAAGCTATAATCTACAACATCATGGGAACAGGAATGACTCATTCGTTATCTTAGTGCAGCTAATCTAGAAGAATGGCTTCGTTTTATCCGCAGCTGTGACAGATTTTGAACCAAATTTCCTTATTGGTGAGGCAGGGAGATCCCAGTGCTTTATGTACCCACCCTGTGTTGTCTGGGCTCAGGAAGCTGTTGATGGCTGCAGGAAGCTCCGACTTCAAGATGAACAAATAGGATGACATGGCTGAGGGAAGAGAGGAAAAGAGGTTCAGCAAATGTATGTTTCCTAAATCAAATAAACAAAAAAAGCACACAATCATACCAGACTGATAAATCAAAAACAGCAGATGACTCTATGTTGCCACGAGCAATTCTACATTGCTGTGTGAGGCTGGTGTGTGTTTTCCAGCGCAAGGAAATGGAAGGCATGGCGGCTCGGAGTTAATGCAGATGGGTGGGGCAGTCAGCTCAAGGGGATCACCAGCAAAGCCCTCGGTGCAAAGGAGCAGACATTATGCAGATCTTCCAACTGCTGGAGTAGCAGCCAGGATGAAGAAGTGCAAGGGGCGAGGAATGCTAACAATAATGATCTCAGACGCTAATCCAGGTATTTCTCCCCCTGCTCCACCTCACTAGGAAACAGGATATTATCAGCCCCCAACAGGCTCCAACATCCTTCCACAGAGCAGCCAATCAGAGGGGGGGGATCGGGGTCACTTCCTGACGGTCGTACCAGCCCCAAAAACACTAGGAAAAAGGGAAAGGGGAGATGGAGATTGCACCAGGTGGAGAGGACGTTTCTG
Source organism: Pempheris klunzingeri (assembly GCF_042242105.1). Taxonomy (NCBI): domain Eukaryota; kingdom Metazoa; phylum Chordata; class Actinopteri; order Acropomatiformes; family Pempheridae; genus Pempheris; species Pempheris klunzingeri. The sequence continues at coordinate 12,286,178 of NC_092024.1, read as the reverse complement.
GTTGAGTTGAGTCTCAGATGAAGTGTGTGGTCAGTCATAAAGGGAGAGAATGTTAAAGGACTGAATTTGGGAAGCCGGAGTTAGCTGGGCCCTTATTGCCCCTGGGGCAGGTCTTGCACTCGTCGTTAAATAAACCTAGACCATAATCCCTCAGATCCTGTCTTTGTTTATAGAAGAAAATTCCTCCAATAACGCTCCAGCCCACACAGACACAAGGACACTCACTCTGTAGATAACTAATGCCATTTAGAAGCACTAAAATCTGTCAATAAGAGGTTATTCCGAGGCGGCAGTTGCTTTAGTGTTTTAGCCAAAACATTTCCTTGCAAAAGTTCATCCACCTAGTTGAATGAGCCATAAACACAAAAATCTCCTCAACCACACAAACCCATACAGACGCACCGACAGGAATGAAACAACAGGAATGATGCAATGGTTTAGTGTCATGCAGTTGGTTACTGTAAGCACAACAACACTTTGATGGGAATCCCTGGTGGGATGATACTCACACTTCTAAACAAGAAAAGGCCCTTGAGTGAAGAAAAAGGATTGTTATTGGAAAAGTGGTAGGAAAGCATATTCTGATAATAAGCATGTATGTAAAAATTCAAGGAAAATTGGTGTAAACCTTCTGTGTGGTCAGCGAACAGTGGGAGAGTGTGTTCAACGTAAGACAGAGCTACTTTCATTTCATTAGGAGCGAGGGGAGAGGCAGGCTGTGAGAGCCCTGGGCTGGTCAGTAATTAAGGTCAATTGGCCCATCAGGCTTTGGCAGTGCAGATGAATGTTTACTCAGAGTGAGGCTAATTGCACTCTTATAAAAGGGGCCCGGGGTGTAGACAGATGCATGCTGGACTGCTGGCTCTCACACTCTCACACATACTGCCCCATGCTGGGAAAACCACAAACATACCAGAGGGCACAGCAATAATCCACTCAGCCGTGCCAGTAATGACTGCAGAGGAGCTATCACCTCAGATCTCCACTGTCTGAGAAGCACTGTTTGTGGCTGAGGGATGGAGATGGCAGTATGAGAGAGAGAGTGGAGGTGGAGAGGGCGGGGGGGGGAGGTAAAGGGAGGGGTCCCATTAGGTTACTCAACGCTGGGTGGGTTTACCATCAGTGATCAATTAGACGAGAAGTCAGGTTTCAGGCCCAAGGGAGGGGGCCAGGAGGACAGCAGCTACAGGGTCAAAGGTTATCAGGGAATCCGGATAATAGCCTCACAGGCAGGAGGGAGTAAACCTGAGCGTAGTGGCTTCTGATCACCAGTAGGAGGCACTATCTACATCTGAGACAACAGGGCCATAGTCTGGCCCTGCAGCCCTCTGCGCCTACATCCAAAAAACACGAAATCTGTTTATCAGAAACAATGTGTGGCACTGTACAGAAAAATGGAGGCCAACTTACCACCAATATTTTGGATGACAATGGCCATTCCAACCACAATCTAAAAACGAAATTTGAGAAAGCGGTTAGTGTGAATGTGTCTCCTGGTCATGTTGAAAATATAAGGGAGTGAATTCCTTTTTTGACAGGGTGAACTCCATCCAGTTCCAAAAGACAACACTCACTTTTCCAGGTTTCTGCAAAGCTCTTTCTCCAAGGCCTTCATATGACTTGATACCTGAGAGAGTCAAATCAAAAACAACCAGACATACCACTGATTTAGCATTGCACTCCTCTAACATTGTTGGACTGCCATGACGGAGAGTTGAAAACAAAAGGGATCAAACGCATGCAGCAGAACCAAAGATATTTTTTTCATTCAATGCATTCTTCTTGCTTGTCAAAACTTGGTGCCTCCATTACCCATAATGCAACTCAACTGACAGCCCAAAATTCAGGTGTGTTAATGTGGAGGTAATTGATTGACAAGAACCCACTATTATCTCTAACTATTCTGTCTTGTTTGACATTTTTAACATTTAAACATGATGATACACACAATGATTTGCTTACAACTAGGAAGTAAATCAAGACAAAAAACAAATACACAAAGATAGCATAGTCATCAGCAAGCCTCCCTGAACAATGATCTAATCATGAAGGAAGGAAAGGGGGTTGTCCAGGATGGGGGTAAAAAAAATCTGGCTGAACCCCCCCTGGTTAAACACACAGGGATATGCTTATCTAAAGTTAGACTGTGTATCCATTGTTAGTGTCTCACCTGTTTGGTCACATAACTTCAGAAGGAGATGTACAGAGAACGCTGCCAGGCTGGACACTACTACCAACAGGATACTAGAGTAGAAAGGTACATAGAGCAGAAATTAGACTACATGTCATTCTACTTATGTCTGATTTATGTAAAAAGCTGTCAGCACTGTGGTAGATGGCATAAGGAGAGCATTCTTACCTAAAACCGACTATTCCAGTATTGGCCATAGCGTAAGATAGACCCAGAGTGCCGCTGCCCATGATAGCATTCATCAGGTTAAACACTGAGGAACTGAAGGAGGCTCCCTTTGCTCTGGTCGGCACTGATCCCTGCACACACAGCAGAGATAACATTTAGATAAAAGATAAAGAGGTAAACAATGAGTGTGAAGACAAAGGAGCAGAAGAAGTCTGATTATTTTTGTAAGAGCTTTAAGAGAATTGCTCTTGACAGTATTAAGAACAACTGGTCGGCCCTGATGATGGATGTCATGAAACAACACTGCAGTGGCATGTAGGATCAGGGAATGGAAATGGGAATGGATGGGGTGGGATTTGAGCTGCTGGCTGTGGGACAGCTGCCTGAGCTCAGGATAAGGGGAGCTGCCCAAACTGCTTGACCTCTCTAATAGGGGATATCCTGGAGAGAACGAGTGGCAACTCTGGTGTCAGTGTCACAACAAGCTCGGATTGACCTGCAGGCCGCTGAATCTGACTCACCCTGGGTTACAGTACTGAAAGACAGGAGGTAAACTATGACACCAGATGGAAATATAGACTGGCTGAAATGTAGCATTATACTGCAGCACAGTATAAATAAAACTGGTATGAAAACACTAAGGATATGACTTTTATTTTAATAAATTAACATACAGGTGTGCCAACCATCAGCTTATTCCTGTTTAGAGCCACACCAGTCCAGCACAGTGCCGAGTCAAACAACAAGCTTACCATTAATACAGACAAATCACTGCTCATCTCATCATGGTTCCTTTTCAATTGCATGTCCTGTGCTTAGTGATTAATGCTTCATCTAGATAACATTGTCATGTCAAGTAACACAATTAAGCCACTCATAGTAAAACATGTCTCAAATGACATTACAGTGAATATTTGTCATTCAGTGAAGTGCCTGACTGTTCTTACTGTCACCACTTCCTCTGAGTGTGTGTTTCTAATCACATGACAACAGTAAATGAGTGACACCGATCATCTATAGAGTCAGATCACTCATTACTACTGGGGAACCCTGCAAAAACACTACATGAATCCACATTTCTTATGGTATGATATGATATTCAAGAGAAAATATAATGTTGTTTGTATACTTAAAAACAGCCTGATATCGAACTGTAGATCTGAACCATTTACCATCTGCTCAGCATCAGAGCTACTGACTACAAAACGATATCTCCCACAGTCCAATGCTGAAGCTGCTCCACAGATAGCGAATAATGGAACAGGGACACTGACGGTGCCGACTGTGAGATTTAGATTCAAATAAAATGTTTAACCCTCAAACAAAAACTCTTTGAGCTCACAGAATCAATCATTATTTTAATGTTAATGGTCCAAACTATCACTGTCATTGATGCTGAAACCATTTATGAATGCCTTGATTGGGTTGTAACTACCACTGAAGACACCAGTGTTATGTCCTCTGAATTACTGTTGAGGATTCAGAAATTTCAACAACCTGAAGAGGAGTTTATATTCAACAAGCACAGAAAAATTACTCATTCAGCCATTTTCAGGGATATACACAAATAAAATGAAGGGATTTAGTGTGAGGTCTTTGGAAAAGTTCGCTCCAAAGCCAGACATATTACAAAACTGATTTTACTGGCTGAGTGGTGCTAACAGTGATGAGCAAAGAGGGCGAGTATGAAATGTAACAAGAAATGTACTAAGAAATAATAAAAATACAGTCAACACCTTCAGTGGAAAACAATCACTGAAATAGCTCAGTGTGACTTCTGTTTTATGCTGGCCTGTCCCTCTAAGTGCTGACAGAGGCAGAAAGCAGAAAGGAAACTGAAAATGTTATTAAGAGCAAACACGTGATGTCTGTCATTTATTGCTGAAGTTCACATATTTAGAGTACAGTGCTGTTAAAAGACATGGCGCTGGTTTGTTACTTACATTTGTTAATAAAGGTGTATTTTCGTTAGTTTCGGTGTCCCCGGCGGTGGTTTGATGATATAAGTCTCTGTTTCTATTTCCATTGACGCTCATTTTCTGCTCTGACAACTCAGGATACAAACTACTCGACACAAACTCCCGCAGCTCCAACCTTCACTGTAAGGCTGCAGATCTGTGAGACCATCTTCTCTTTAATCACTTTTAAACTCTCCTCGTATCAACTTGTCGGCTGCTGACTGTTGTTGTTGATCACTCACGTCACGTGCCCCTCTTTTCCGTCGCATGTGATGCGTCAGCGAGGAGACTGTCCAATCAGCGGTCGACTTTCCGCCCGTTTGGCCAATCACCAGTCGGCGGTGGTCGACGAGTGATGACGCAGTTCAAGCGTGTCTGAGAGCGAAGGATGTTGAGGTGAGCCCCGAGTGTAAGTTTTCTCTAAAATAGCAGCATGGTTACTATCTGTTTAGCCGCTGTTTGCTTCTTTTTTGTAAAATATAGCACTCAGTTCACAGTTACTGTGTACTTGTGTAGTTACTTGTGTACTTTTCTGCCTCGTGAGAGCCGCTGTTTATCATTTCAGGCTCCTCTCCAGAGTCCTCGCATCTGTACAAACTCATAGAAAACTTGAAGCTGCTGCTGAGCACTTGAGCCTCTGCGCCGCAGCCTCACTGCCGGCCTCAGCGTCTTCTAGCTCTGATTTGAAGCCCACAATGGAGCCCAAACTGTACCGGCCCCCAGCAGAGGTCCGCGGTATGACCTCTCTGGACAAGGAGGCCTTCACACAGACCATTACCGTCCCAGCTCTACGGGTGCCCACAGGGGTCTTAAACAAAGTGGTAAAGAGTCTGAGGAAGTCGGCCGTCCAGCGCCCAGGGGTGCCCAGAGTGGTACAAGACAAAGAGGAGAGCAGTGACTTTCGTTTAGTCCTGTTGGACCCACACAAAGTGTCCTCACCGAGCTCCTTCAGTGAAGCTGAAGCCAAGGCTCTGAGGTCCTTTGGTGTCACTGAGGAGCTGCAGCACTTCGAGCTGCGGCTCACCTATGACAACCTGAAGAGTGAGGAGGTGCTGGAGGCTGTGCTCCCTCTGGGTCAGGATGTGACCTCTGGGTTCAGCCGGGTGGGACACATCGCACACATGAACCTGAGGGACCACCAGCTCCCATACAAGGGGCTCATAGGTGAGAGTCAGACAGAAGGATTTCAGTGCACAGATGCATACAGATTTATTATGTTTCTCCACTCATTTATTCAGCTCTCAGAATGGTTATGGACAAAATACGTGTCATAGTAGATGTTTAGCCAATTAAGTTTCATGCAAAGCTGAAGAGTTTGCACACTTCTGTGCCTCAGCGCACATTGTTGTGACTCTTTGACCAAACATTCTTCGCTTGATTGCATTGAAGCGTCACAGTGTGCAGACTCTTACCTTCTTAAATAGACAAATCACCCCAACTGTGACTGTCATGTGAGCAATCAATGCGTAAGAAGACATGTTGACATATTAACAGTGTCCATATGCACATAAATTCATAATGTGCAAAACCATATATAGAAAGCTGCAGCTGTATTTCACAGTTTTATTATCACTTCCTGTATCAACACAGATATCACATGTAAAGTAATATTGTTTTCCCTCATGGATTCTTATAAATAAGTAGTTTTCTGATTAGAACCTAATTTGAAAGAAAGATTTTGCTTCATTAACAAAGACTCAGGAAGTCATTTTCATTGATAACTTTGAGGCCGCTCCCTTTGCAGGTCAGGTCATCATGGACAAGAACCCTGGTGTTACCTGTGTGGTCAATAAGACAAACATGATCGACTCCACTTACCGCAACTTCAAGATGGAGGTTCTAGCTGGAGAGGAGAACATGGTCGCCAAAGTAGGTTAAATCACAAATGTGCATAATTTCCTGTCAGTGATTCACACATACTTATGTACTGACGCACTGCTATGAGGTTACTTTTGTGTCTTCATTATGCATACAAACAGGGCAAAAGTTTCCACAGTGCTATCAAAATGTTTTTATGCTGGTAAAATATATTTGTGAGTTTGTGAAAATGTATTAATGAACCTAAAAGTTTTGTTTGAGCTGAATCTTGTGGGCAGGTCATATGCTGTCAGATGTTGCTGTATTCTTCAGCCGTAACCGTTTGGCAACTTGATTTCTAAACTTTTGGATTTGCATCGACACATTTGTAATCACAATTTTATTTTATTTTACTTAATAAAACATTTTTGATTCCAGGTTCAGTAGTTTTGCTCTCAAATCTGTTCGGTTTGATTGCATAATTAACACACAAAAGTAACCTCACATACTGCCCATTTGTACTTTCATACATTCAGATCATTGACTGATGGTTCATGTGATCTTCTTTGTCTGTGCTGCAGGTGAAAGAAAACGGGGTAACATACGAGTTTGATTTTTCTCGAGTATACTGGAATCCCCGGCTGAGCACAGAGCACCAGCGTGTGGTGCAGCTCGTCAAACGTGGCGAGACTGTGTTTGATGTGTTTGCTGGCGTCGGACCCTTCGCCATCCCAGCCGCCCGCTCCGGCGCCAACGTGCTGGCCAACGATCTCAACCCAGACTCCTACCGTTGGCTACAGCACAACAGCAAACTCAACAAGGTGGAGAGCAAAGTTAGAACCTTTAACCTGGACGGCAGAGCGTTCATCCAGGGGCCTGTGAAACAGGAGCTGCCTGTGCTGCTGAAGGGGAGAGCCGGTGTTCATGTAGTGATGAACCTGCCTGCGTTGGCTCTGGACTTCCTGGATGCATTCAGAGGCCTGTTGCAACAGGAGCCTTGCTGTGATGAGAGTTTACCCACAGTGCACTGCTATGGCTTCTCTAAAGACAGCAACCCTGAGACGGATGTGGTGAAGAGGGCCTCCCACAGCCTCGGATTCCCTCTAGAGAACCGATGTTCAGTGCATTTTGTGCGTAATGTAGCACCCAACAAAGATATGTTGTGTGTGAGCTTCACACTCCCTAAAGAGGTCCTCTTCAGCAGTGATGACGAACACAAAGGTGAGAATTAATTCATTAAACAGGAACTATTTACAGTACAAGGCCACAGAGCCAATTAGGAGCATTTTGTATGTATAAGAAGGAAATATGAGAGGCTTAACTGTAGTGTGCCTTACAGGACGCCTTTGGCAACAAAAAAATATGTAAGAAGTCAATTAATCCTGCAGGAAATTTAATTGTTCTGGTTTAGAGACTCAAATTTGTGTATTTTATTTTACTGAGAGTTGAGCGGAAACAATCAGTCAATTAATAGACCGGCAAAAGAAATGTGTCTAGATGATCAAATATGAGCCTTTCTTGTACAAGAGTAAACTGAAGATCTTTGCATTTCTGTTAATCAGACAAAACAATGTGACTGTTTCATGTTTAGCTGTCTTCTGTCACTAATGATATTTTTGATAATCAGCAGACCAGTCGATAATGTAAATAAATCTTTATCCTCAGAGCCTTCAGCAGAACCAGCCCCAAAGAGACAGAAGTGTGAAGATGCTACTGATTCGACGTAATCATGATATGAACCTGGAACGATAAGGAATTTGAGGAAACATTTGAGTTTAGAATTCATGGGTTTAAGTTGTTTTTTTTTTCAACAAACTATTTTACTGATGCTTTTATTACAGATGTTGTTGCATCTTGTCATGTGAAATAATGACCCAGTTATGCCTCAATAAATCAGTTCCCTTAGTTCATACCAGAATCTATTAGAACTGTTATTATTCGGGGGTCAACATCAACATCAAGTTGTTTCACTTTAAATAAATCTGTAAAATAATGGACAGATTCTCAGTGTTCTTTGTGATTTATTTAAATATAAAATTAACACAAAATATAAAAAGACATATGCACCTTGATCAAGAGCGCTATCCACCACAGCAGATTTTGTCCTCTCCCTGGTGGCAGCAGTGTGGTTTTGTTGGTCCTTTTAGTCCTTTTATTTCTAACCTGCGGCTGCTCCGGATGTGTTCAGCTTTTCGGGGGAAACAGCCCGCTGAGAGCGTCCTGAATAGCTCTATGACATGCCAAAGCTGAGGTGTATCCTCCAGCTGTGTCCTGAGGCATGGCAGTCCGCACGTGGTTCAGATACCTGAGAACACACAGAGAGCCATGGTCAGTAACAGCACTGAGATATTTTGTAAATAATCTGACTGACTGGCAGCCTGAGAGCTGGTTTCAAAAGTAGTTCCTGTGAGTGTAACTTGAGTGTAAGTTTATTCTTCATTAAATCCACACTTGAAGTTATTTTTTCTGGCGCTCCGCAACCCTTTGGCCCTTTGATGAGATCAACGAAGACAGACATACCCATACACCAACACTGGAGCACCTTGTGCCTAAAAGCCTCTCCAACGTGGCTCTATTAAAGTATTATGGGTGTCTTTTATTTTTTAAGTGCTTACAGATGTATCCTGCCAAAGCTGCTTTTCACGTTCTTAAGGAAAGCCAAAAGTCACTGTTTATTTTCACATTCGTGCACAGACAGAAAAGCAGTCAAGCTGTTAATTTAGTCTCCACATCTTGTCCCCACAGTGATAGATGCCCCTCTGCTTATGAGTTGTACGTGTTTGGAGAGGTGGGGGGTGTTGACCCATGTCCCCACCCACTCTAATCCTTCCTCCGCTGTTTTGTGCCGTCAGAAAGTGGTAATTGGGGGAGAAACCTGCACATGTTCTGTAGTGCTTTCTTGTAGCATCTGACTGCAAAGCTAAAAAAGCAAAGTCCTCCAGCAACTGAGACAACATGTAGCCTTGCCTATCAATACTGACTCCCCCCCCACTCCTCCCCTCCACCCTGCAGAAATCATAGTCCTGGCAGAGAGGGCTAAAGCCCTCACACGAGTCTGGCTTTGTGGCCCCTGTTTCTGTGAGCCGAGGAAACTTCAAAGTGAAACGGAAATCAAGAGCACAGACAGCCCTCTGTGATTTCTGTGCCCATTCAAGCTGCTTTACAGAGTAACCTAACACCTGTGGGGAGGCTGAGAGAGACTGAGAGTGGAGGCGTGTGTGTGTGTGAGAGAGTGTGAGGTGGACAGGGAGACAGAGGTGTTGGTGAGACTACACGGTGAATAGATCATATTTTGCTTTGGTGTTTTATGATTCTACGAAGCTCTTTGTTCATAATGCAATAAAACCTTCACTGAAAACAGAAGGTGAAACATATTCGCTAGCATGACGGTGACAGAAACGCAGACAGTCAAACATTTGTGAATATTGAACAAGATGACCTTGTCTTGTCTTACATTAGACAGTGAAAGTGAGAAGAAGAGCAGCAATAGATCAGGTCAATCAGGTCCTGCACACAAAGACCACTCATCACCCACTAGAGAAACAACACACAAGTTCAAAACAGGAGGCCCAGTGATTAATAATAACTTCATTAGGTCCAAGCTGCTGTAGCCTGTCCTTCAGAGCACTTGAGGGAGGTCTTCTCATATGGCTTCCTGCATCGGATGAGTGCTATCTATTGATTATATTGTTCTGGGCCTTTTTAATGGTGAAAAAAGTGGGCTATTTACAGCCCAGCTAAGTCTGCTCTTCCTGCTAATCTAATCCCCAAGCTACTCATGTGGTCATTCCTTCCAAGAAAGCTGAGAGCTCTGTGTAACTTTATACCTGCCTGCCCCTAAGGAGAGAGGGAGGGAGAGAGCGCGAGAGAGAGACAGAGGGAGAGAGCAAGGGAGCAAAAAGAGAACATGAAGGACAGGGAGGAAGAGGGTGAGTGGTGTGGGAAGCGGAGAGAGGAGGGAGGATATGAGGTGAAATCACCTTTGGGTATCATCATCACAAACCCTCTTCTCTTAAACCAACCCTGTCTGCCCTCTGCTCACCCCTAACACCCGAGGTTAGTTCAGTTCTGCTCCATTAACTCAGCGGCTGTATCCGCATCTTCCTGTAAAGGCCGGCCGCATACATACACATGACTGGCTATGGATGTTGGTGAAGCTGAAAGATAAACTCGACTCTTCTCACGACTGTACTTGACAATGCCGGAACATTAAGAGTAGACTGACAGCACCTACTGTAAGGCGTGCAACAACATGAAATGCATTAAAAATGTGCAGCACACGCATCTACAAAAACAGACAGGGCTCTTTAACACTGCCTTTATTCATAAAGCAAGACACACATACACACACACACAGACAGAGTACCCCACTCAAACAGACGCTTCGAGCCCTTCTGACGCTACCATTTCACTGTGTGCACTCACACCAGCCATGGCCTCCCCCCACCCCCTCTTTCTCCCTTTCTCTCTGAGGACTGGACTGCCTTTTGTTCGCAGGGCCCTGAAACCCAAGCCGTTTCGGCCGGTAACATCTTTCACTCTCCGGGCCCCACTGGAGCATTAGCTGCAACTCGATATGGGTCTTTTCAAAGCCTCGTATTATTGGGTAAATATGGGTCACTTTGGACTGGCCCATTATGTCGCTTGAGGGGGGGGGAGTGGGAAAAGATGAGTGCAGGTGATGAACATAACTGAATGACACAGTGTGTCACAGTATGACTGCGTGTCAGACTGCAATAGCCACAAGGGAGCATGACAGGGGTTTTCCATTAGTACACACAGTCAAAGAAGTGATATATGCTTTGTCAGTTTTTTTTCTCACATGAACATCGTAAACTTTCACCATAAACAATGGCCATGAATTATTCATTTGGAAGCAACAGCGACATGACTTTGTATTTTCAAAAGCATAATAGATGATGCAAAGCGCTTGCCTTATTTTTAAATCTCTACTCATACCTATCTGCTATTGGCCCTTTATGTCAAAAAAACAAGTGCAGTTGGATCAAAACTATTCAGCGCTAACACCATTTTTCCACTTGAGTCTGGAACTCTGAATACCTGGGCAATGTCTCCTGCTAATGCTAATAACGGTCAGAGATTTTCCTGACGGGACCCCAAAAGTATTCCCTACTCCAGCTGCCTGGAAAACACCACACAGCCCAATCTCTAATTCAAAGTGAAAAGATAAGTGGCGCAATGTTCCGGCGGGTTCTGCGTGATTTCCAGCTGAGAATGTGTGGCTCCTCTTTGTGTTTGGATGGGTGATGCTGCTGCAGAGTGCAGGGTGTTTGGGTTCCTCGGGGAAAGAGCTACAAGGCTGAGACTCCGAAAGGGAAAACAGCAGATATCAGACGGAGGTGCAGGCTGCGTCGGGCCTCTTGTCTAGACTCCACGTGTTGGCTGGAATTGGATTAAGAAGAGCGGTGAAAGCCCAGCTTGATGGAAAAGAAAAGAGGCTGGTAATGCTACAATGGCTATTTCAGCAAGCAGACACTTGATCAACATACAAACCACAAAGCAGACACGCGGAACAATGGAGCAATCTGAATCAGCCTTGAACAACGCTCACTGTAAAATTACTGTATGTGGTTTGGCTGCTTTCACACATTAAGCCTTAACATTCTTGTTTACCATACCAAGTTCAAAGAAGCTAAACTGGCTCCTTCAACGGAAAAGAACACATGAGGCAATATTTGAATTAATATGATTTTTTTTTTTATATGAGAATCTTTAATTTCTGAAGTCATGCTGCTCTTACATTTTTCCTTCAAAGCACTGGCTTGAGACCAGGCCTCTGCTTGGCACCTGTCCGCTTTCACATCACCCTCACTGATCTCGGGTCAGCATTTGTTTTTGCTTCACAAAGGATGAGAGGCTCTTTGGATTCAGCTTGTCGTCAGCATGATTCATGACCCAAACAGGGCACGCTGACTTTCAGGCAGTTTGAGAGAAAAACTCTGTATTCTGTTGGATACTGGCAGGGAAAATTACATATAAAGATTAATCAGCAAAACCTACCCGTACCAAGGACTGAAGCCTCATTATCTATGTTTATTAAAGCGATGGAGCTTAGACTAGTGCGTTGAGTGCACAGAGAGGGCAGCTGACGAGCACAGGGCAGGCTATATCTGAACAGAGGCTGCCCCGTACTTCTGAAAGGCCAGTCATGAGGCTGCTGGACGGCAGTGTGAATGTCCGGAAGTCTTCCTTTAGCGCTCGGCTCCGGCAGCGGTTGAGTATTCCGGCCCTGGAAATGATGGGGGCTGGAGGGGGTGGGTGGGGGGGTACAGAGCCACACACCTGCCAGATGATTTGTCATTATAGAGGGGTCAGCACTCAGCTGTCACCCCCTAATCACCCATCCTACCCCTTAAGTCAAACCCCCTTCACCCCCCAAACTCCACTCCAGTCCTCCGAAAACACCCCCTGCATTCCTCAGGCAGCTCCGGTTTCACTCATAGCCTTCTACCCCATCTGCCCCTCCTTCCTACACTCTACCCTGAGAGAAAATGTACCCCTGTGAGAGAGACAGCACACTGAGCGCATTGTATGGATGTGCGATGTGTGCCTATGCCCCCATGTGTGTGAATACATGTTTATGTAAGGGCAGAGCTGTTTGTATCAATACCGACAGCGAACCGATGGAGCAGAATTTTACCAGTGGAGAACGTGTGAATTGGTCCAGGCTGCAGTCCAGAAACAAAACCCCCGCAGACAAGCCAAACACAGAGGACTCTCACAGGTATACCATATCTGTCAACAGCGGTCTTTCATCACCACCGGTCATAGGTCACACTCTTTTCCACTGAATGCAGCTTCCTCTGGGACATGCGAGTGTGTGAGACAGATCCTCAGCCATTAGCCTACCCACTGACCACCAGATTATCTCATGTTGTACTCTGTGAGTGTGTCTGAGGGGGGCTCAACGTGGTTACATCATATCCTCACGAGCCTACAGACCCCTTATCCATTATCATGTGTCTTATCATCACCACCGACAGGCTGAGTCTGACTCTCTGCGTCCCAAAAGAGAGGAGAGGGAGGTGGGTATCGCTGACACTTAGTTAAGGGGAGAACATGTTTGGAGTGTTAACGGAGGCTTTGGGTGACACTTGACATTGACGCTTATAGAAATACATTCTCATGTGGAGTGACTGACAATCTGTAAGCTGTCCTCAAGAAGGCAGCTTGTTAGCATCAGAGATAATGACTAAGTGCTATACTTGTTTTGTGTCTGTGAAGGACAGGATAATGGAGGTGCCTATGATTAAGGCCTATTGTGCTACCTGAGTCCAAATGCAACTTCACTTCCTGGTCCAAGCGTCACCCGTCAACACTTATCCCAGGCTCTCTTCTACCTTGGCCTTGCACCTCCTCTGTCTACCCTGATGGGGGCAGTAGAGGCTGGCTGACTGGCCGGGTCACTGGCTTCACACCTAACCACAGCAGCCGTGGGGCTTGGAGAGGCATCACACACCCGGCTAGCCACTTGATACAGAGAGCATCATTCTTTCGTCCCCTGAGCTGTGACTTGATAACTCTGCCCCCCGAAGAGCTTAGAGGAAGGAGGAGGGGGGCACACCAGACTGGAGAGGGAGGATAATGACATGACATCAGTGTCATCATCAACCAAATGGGGCCGTAAACAATGGAAGGACATATGCTGTTCAGTGAATGGCTGCTAGCACAAGGCACACCCATACATACAGCAGGAGCCTTGACAGTTAGATGTAACATTCTGGGAATAGAGCACCGATACAGAGAGGAAGAATAGAGCTGTCCCGTGGGGGTTGCCTCCACAGGTATCAGTTACTGAAGCACCTCAAGCACTAGGGAGAGTCAAAGAGGATTTCAATTTGGGAGAAAGATGGGAAAAGAGTGACGACTGGGGGGGGTGGAAGAAAACAAAAAAGGCCGGGAAAAGTACAGCAGGTGGAGGGTGATAATTCATACATCATTGCGGAGAAGTACCTCCTACCTGGGGGGGGGTGCGTGGCAAGTCCCTACAGCCAAGCCCCACATGACGGGAGTTTGTTTTCTTTCTCCAGCTCTTAAGAGGGGAAAATGAGCCAGCTAATCCCCCTGTACATTGGTGGGCCCTTTGCCCCAGGGGTGAAGAGCAGGGGAGAGGCACAGAGTTCAGGTCTGCTGGTGTTTGTGTGAAAAACACACACAAACTGAGTGTGCACATACTTATGAGCACCATCATTCTCAAAATCAAAGCATGCAACCTTAGACAGCATGCGACTGCTTTGCAAACCTCTACACACAAACCAGAGTGTGTTAAAATAGTCAAGAGACATCATCTCAACCTCTTCTCGCCTCTAGGCTGTGACACAAATAAACCTAAAGGCAAGAGACGCTGTTATCCTCGGAGTTCCCTGCCTGCTGGTGTCTCCTTCACTGGCAATGGCCTGGATTGTCCTGGCCTGGGTTCATCTCGGGAGGAGACTGCTGGTCTGTCTGGCACACAGCCCACAGAGGGAAAACAATAACACTAAAAGCAGACCTCTTTCAGATGACCAGAATACACACAAGACAAATGTTTCTCCCGCTGTGTCATTCAGCAATGCTCCCTGTTTCCGCCTGCTCTTTGGGTCAGAAATGACTCACCCACAAGTAAAAAGCCTCCAGTCAACTATAGCGCGTGCTTATTTTGACTCATACTTCAAGAGTAGATCAATATTTGCACAGATCTATGGGAGGGAAAACAATAGTGATCTGGCCTCCACCAGCTCTGTCTGTTAATGGTCTGTTTACTGAGACAGACGGGATAATGGTCTGGGTGGGGGCTGGTGGAGTATCGGACAGTGGCCACACTCCACTCCACACTGTTTCTGATCGAGTTAGTCACAAGGAAAGTAAGCACCTTCAGTACAAGAGGCGAAGTATCAAAGCAAGGTGGTGACTATGCGCTGTGAATGAAGATAGGGCATCCTGTTGACACAGACATGTTTGCAAGTCAAATAGCTAGACTTGAGCCTCCACACTTTTATAGTGCCTGCATTCTCTTTTGGTTATGCAAATTTAAAATCTGTGAGCCCTGCGGCTGCACTCAAGCTTTTAGATCTAAGCTATGGAAACACTTAAAGGGTCAGAGAAGCACTGCATTCAAGTCTATAGTTACTGGCTATGCTGGATCTAGTAACACCACACACTGGCACACGCAACGAGTGTGTAGTGTGGAAGAATGGAGGATATCAGATATCTGAGAAACCAAGTTCAGCTTTAGGTCTTGGTTATGGTGGCAACCCCAAACTATTTGAGGGAAAGCCCTACTCTTATGCAAGAGCCAAATAAATCATTTCCCATAAATGGTACTATTTGGCAATGTCGCAGAATATTTTAATTGGCCGAATGAGAGCAAAATATGTGCCATGAGACATTATCTAACAGTAGTAAAAGTAGATCAAAGACTACTGCTCTTGAGGGAGTTCATCTGGGGTCATGTTAACCGGCGCCTCAGTCTCCAGCTCATAACTTAAGCATCAAAGCTGTGTTTGTGTGAGAGAGTGCGTGAGTGCATGACTATTTGAAGCCAAGAAAACGAGGCCCGTCTCTCCAAGGTGCCATCACTCTGCTCCCATCAGTCTCAGCACTCTTGACATCCTGGTGCTGCACCTCAGGCTCCCTTGCGGTCAGTGACCTCTGATCCCTACCCCTGGCCCTTCCAGGCCCATCAGATGGATATACGCCCTGCAGGGATCAGAGAACTTTGGATATATGGAAAAGCTATTCGTGGTCCTTTCTGGAGATTCCTCTGGAGTGGCTGTTTTCTACATATTGAGTGAAATAGAAGAATATCATGACTGAGTTGCACTTTCATCACAGACTGAGAGGAGAAAGCAGGCGAAGGAAGGAAAGATTTGTGTGCGATTTAAACCTCACATACTCTAATTTAGTGATGGCAGAAATGGATTCAAGAGCACTCTATGGACCATGTTTAGTGGTCCTGCTAACTCCCAGAGCCAAATCCAGGGTCACTGGTAGTGCTCTTGGCCAGCTAGGCCAGAGCAGGAGAGATGGAGAGCGCAGCCCTGGAGTCAGGCCAATCAGGCAAGGAAAGGCTAGCAAAGCCGGCTGCCAGGAACTGAGGGCTGTGATGGCACCACTGACTATTCTGGATATCTCCCTCCCACCAAAGCACTTAACATGCAGTATAAGCCAACACACAAACAAACAAACAGACACACACAGCATTCACATAAACATGGAGACGCTAAGGGATGTTTGAAAAAGCTAAAGAACACAGGCAGGAGGACAGCATCACTCAGAGACCCATTAACCCCTGGCTCCCAACCAGAACAGTGAGCCGGCATCCTTTAAGTACACGTTAAACATTGCAAGTCTATGTGTGTGTGTGCACAAGTGATTTATGTATTACTTCTGTGTGTCCAAGTGTATGTGCATATGTCCGTAAACAGACTGAGTCACTCTAGATGAAGGCTCGGGGCACTTTTGAGGGGATAAAAATGATTGGTTGTCCTGTGTGTTTATGAATGAAGGTCACAGAAAACTACCCGTTGCTATTTCACCTTTAGCTAGTCAGTAGTTGTCTGTTTTGGTGAGAGAAAGTGCTCTGAGGACTACTTCCTTGTGCAGAGAAGTGCATCCCCGGGAGAGGAGCTCCAGACTAAACACTCTGCTCATTCAGCTGCTCCCCTTCAGCCCACCGACAAGAGACGGATGCTTGTCAAGCGCTCCCAACAGAAAACCTCACTTTTTCCACCAATTATAGAAAGCAATGCAGTGTGGGGGAGGAGGCAAAACTTCATAATATTATACACACTGGCATTTGGCGAAACGCATTGAGCAACCTCTGTCAGAGAGAGATGGGCTAATTTCAGGGCGACCTGTGCCAACACAAACAACTGTTCTGGCTAGCTTTCATTGTCAGCACTTGAGGTTTGAGTCGAATTTTTCAACGTTGCGCAGCCAATTTCTCTTTCCCCTATTTTTCCCCCCATATGATTTGTCCTTGTCCAAGATCCCAGTCAGTCTTTCATCGCCTACGCAGCCAGAGCTTAAAAAGTATTCTGGTAGAGAACAAACTCAGACCCAGATGCTCATCTACATACACAAACAAAAACAAAAATAGAACATACATTTTTCTTTCAGGTCATCCGCGTGTGTCTACATGAGCTCATTTACCTAAACATAGAACCATTTTAACTATAAGGCAGACATGACTTCATTGATGCTATGTATTTTGCTGTATGCAAGTGCTTCCATTCAGGTTATGTCCATCAGCAAGCGCAGGATCAGCGCGAGGAGGTGGGAGTTAAAACAGCTACCGCTTTGGTCTCTGTGTGCTGGGATTCATATCACAGCCAAGTCAATGTAAACATCATATGTTTCTGTTTGTGTCTCCAAAGCAGTATTTACTTCTACTTTGATTTTGTTTATTAAAGGCTTTTACTGTTCAACATAAAAGCAAGGAGCCATGACAGGACATTTAGAGTGGGACTGTTCATAGTCTAGTCATAATTCTTAGTCTGCTCATAATTCTTACGGCTCACGCATGATTCTGGGTATGTGCCAGTCAATGAGATGGACAGCACTATACTGCCATTACAGAAACCTCACACAGTCGGGGTCCCTTCCTCTGTGGCAAATCATACGCACCTATGCACATCAGGGGAGGAGCATTTGGTTATGTATGTGTGTGCGTGGAAGGGGTTAGATGTTGAGGTGGAAGCTGAATGGGCACTTCTGGAGGCCCCTGTTGCCTGAACATGCAGCCTTTACTCTGCTCCAGTATTGAGGCAGCTGTCTTTAATATAAGAGCTCTGCTCAGCCCATATTTATTCAGGTACAGCTGACAGAGAGGGAGAGACAGTGAAAGAGGCGTGGCCCTTCTTTTTCCTGGCAGCCGTGCAGCACTCCTGCGGTTTTTTGGGGGGCAAAGGGACAAGGCGAAAAAGACACAGACACTGAGACAGAGGGGGAAGGAGAGCTGCGTTGTAGGAGAGAGTGAGTTGAAATGAAAAGCACGGCTCCAGTCAGTCCTGTGTTGACTGGACATCCTGTGCAAAAGAGCAGCCCCAGAGGCCCTGGAGCCACCAGGGAGGGGGTGTGTGAGCTGAACTCTCCAGTCTCACTTGATCGCTGTGTCCAAGACAAATCACCAGTGGTGCTGCTGTCACCGTGGGCCTTGACCAAGACAAACAGCCGTGTTTTAAAATAAGTACCTGCCCCCTCACAGCCCCCTTTCACCTCATCCACACTCAGACACATCCATATCTCCTCACACATTCAAACATATTCCCTTCACAGGTCATAGGATTGGAGCTGTAGCCCAAAGCTCTACACAGGGGACTCAATTTTCACCCTTTCAACGCTGTCTGCCTTCTCTCTCCTCTGCACACACACTTGTGAATATTTACCACATCACACAAGTTGCATTGTGGACAAAACGCTGGGACTGCAATAACGTGGGGTGAGTGTGAGTGTGTATGACATAAAAAGGAATAGCAGGTTTAAGGCACAACGTATGTATGCATGTGTATGTGCAAGCTTGATCGTCTACGTATATCTGAGCTTGCATGCACAAAACCTCAGCTGAATCACAAACTGCCAACTGCGCAGAAGTGTCAGCACTATTCCTTGCTTTTACTTAACAGCACATTGCATCTTGGGAGTTGTGGTTTGTCTGAAGGGGCCTGTCTGTGTCGCTGCCTGCGGCCTGCACCAGTGGGACTGGTCTTCCTCACTGAACTGAAACTCATTTATCTCTGTGGCAGAACCCTTCCTCTCCAGCATTGGTCCTCCTGGACCCCTGAACTGCTGACACCACCCCCCTCCTCCTCTTCCTCCTTCCTCTGAGCTCCAGCATGCGGCAAAAATTGTGAGATGTGTTTCATCTGCATATTGATCAGCCTGGCCAAAAGAAGTGGGACCTCAGCACTTCACTGAATACATAATGTAAATAAGTACCAGTTATTCTGCTTAAACTCTCCAACAATCCTTTAAGGAGAATGTTTCACCTTAGCAAGCAAGCAAGTGTGATTTTCCAGGTAATTACGTAAATGAGATTGTGCAACAAAAGTCAATAGCAACTTTTATCTGAAGAATAAAGAATAACCTAGAAAAGCCTTCTCCTATACATGCTGACGTTACGTTCAAATCCGCACATCTCAGCCAAATGAAGGTTACTGTCAGGGTGAAGCAGTGCTGAAAGTAAATGAGCTCGCTCAAAAAGAATATGACCCCGTTTTGCTCCTGTCACCCAATAAAAAGCAGGCTGGTCTCAGTGTGTGGGCAGACTTTAGTGCCAGCCAGTTGCAGTGCAGATGGCTGGGCGCTGGGCTGTCTGGTGGATAGTTTACATTCGGTGAGGACTGGACCAATGGCGTCGTGGATTGATTGGCCCAATGGGGCCGTCGGGGAAAGCACTTCCTGTGTGTGTTAATGGACGCTCCTGCAGCGGCACTGTGGCGGCTTGTGGCAGGGTGATGGCTGCTACTCCCTCTCTCTCTCCCCCACTCTCTCTCTCTCTCTGTTTCTCCTAGCCCTCCTCCTCCTCCTCATTTGCTTTCCTTCTCCCAGTTAATCAGAGAAGAGTAAAGTGAGACGAGCCAGGCTTCCCAGGCACACCGTCATTCTAACAGCTCCCTAACCCTTCACCAAAACATTTACAACACACTGCTGCAGCTATGCGGAGAATTACAAAACTTACACTTCACAACACCTTATTTTACACATTCCATACGTTCCTATAATTTCCTAGAAAAAATATGTACATTTATAGGAAGGTCACTGGGAATAGCTTTTTAATTTGGTACCAATTACAAGGAAAATTGAGACAGTATGTAGTCACTATTTTTGATTATCTGATTAAATTCCAATTAACTGCTCTTATAAGTCAGTACAGTGCAATTCAGATGACCTTTTACATGATATCAAAAGGGTTTAAATGGAGCAGTCCTCTCATGCAAAATTGACTGGAAATCAACAGCTGCTTCTAAATTTGACACAACTAATAAATCTAACATTATCAGATCTTTGTCTCAATTTTTCCAATATTGGCCCCAAATTACATCGATCTTTCCAGGAAACTTCCAAAGAACTACGAAAATGATAGACCCATCATTGGTATTGGTTTTCTCTATTATTCAGTTTGACAATTGTGTTTATCTCAAGGTGAAATTAAAACCTGTAGTTAAACAGGCCCCCATCTCTGGCTGCGGCAAAAGTGTGAACATGAGTGTGTAAAAGCGTTTGTACCCGAGTCTGCCCAGCTGCTCCAGTTCAGGCACTGGGGGTCCGTAGGTTTCGATGTAAAGGGGCTTGTATTGATACAGAACTTCCTCTATCTTGGGCACTGCCTGGAGAGACACCGTCTGACGCTGAAACAAAGACAACAACAGAGGGAAAACATTCATTACACAACAATAATCTGCATTGTCTCGGTTTAGTGTACAGCGCAACACTGGAAACTATGACAAAGGCAGAATCAGGATGACACAAACGGAAAAAACTATTTGGTAAAGGCTTAATGTCAATGAAACTGCAGCAAAAACCTTTTCTATTCGTGATAGAAATTTGATCAAGAACAAAAGCAAATACAACATAATTCTGAGGAACTGTGGTGGGGTGGATGAGGATGTGCTATTCCTGATAACAGAGAGCAAGTGTACTTTGGATCAAAAATGACTTTTTCCATGAAACAACCAAAAGACAAATGAACTGATAATGTACTGACACAGAAGAGAAAGTGATTAATTTGGTAGACTAGTGTAAGAGTGTAAAAAGTACTTTGCACTTTTAGTAGTAATTATTCAATATTTGCGTCTTTCCACAGATTTGTCTAAAACAACATTGATCCAGCCTGGGTAAATGTGAATGTCACTGACATTAGACAAACCCTCAGGATTGTCCAACTTGTTACACTGCTGGCTCTCTCACCGTCATAAAGCCTACAGGTCAACCACTGAAAACTCTGTCTGTCTGTTTTATAAAACCCCTTTTGATTCATAATTACTTGAAGTTGAGATTTCAGTCAGGCTCCTCCAGTTCCTAATGCTCTTGAGCATGGTGATCGAGCGAGTGAGAAACATGATCTCTCTCGCTGTAGAATTGTTCGATTTGGGGCTCTGCCTTCAAAGGGGAATTTCCACACAGCGTCAGACCACTTTGTTTTCTCCAGTATTAAATTGATGGGATTCAGAGGATGAGCCAGAACCATGAAACAAACCTGGAATTAAAAAGATGATGTCTAAACAAACAGCCACTATTTTAAAGAGTAGCAAAGGAACTCAGAGACAAAGAAAAGATAGACAGATAAGAGAGAGAGCGAAAAAAAAAAAAGAGCAGTGGGGGGAGAATAAACAACAGATCACAGAGGGGAGCTGATGAAAACCAAACTAAACGAGTAACATGTGCCCCGCGGCCTCAGACTGCCCGCCCTCACACATGCTTTGGCCCATGCAAGCGCACCCACGGGGAAATAAAGCAACCAAAGCCGAGCTGGAAGTTACAAAAGTGCCAAGTGATGCACACTGAGACAGCAATGGATGCAGAGTTTCTGTGCCAAACACAACATGGTGGTAATTGTCCAAACCGGGTCAGTGTGTAGGACAGTTAGACAGAAAAACAAATAACCACACACAAAGACAACATATAGTGTACCCTTATTACACAATAAGTTACCAGTATCTAGTGCTTAATATATTCCTGGATTTGTTTTGCTATTGACTTTTTCTGCACTTTTCTTCAACCTGCCTCAGCATCATCAAGAATACTTAACGGCAGTATTGGATTTGTATACAGTTTTGGCATCAAAGTACCAAAGTACATTGATATATATGATATTCCTGCTTGCGCGTTTTAACCATAGACTTCTTCAATTGACTTTTCAGAAAATGTACTATATCACAATATATATCAATATCGTAAAAATTAAAATTACATATACTGTGATACAGGAATCTATCCATGCCATCAAATCCTATTTCCCAGAATGACTTTCATCTACCTTAACAGAACGAGTCTGAACCTGTTGCATTCAGCTGTGGTTTATACATGCAGGTGGCAGTATATTAACAGCCACAGAGTGGGTTTTTCCAGCAAAGAATTAATGAGTTGAATGTCTACTCAAAACACAACATATCTTTTGACAGCATTACATTACGACCATGAAATTACTGCTGCTGAGATAAAATAATGGACCCAAGAACAGCCAGTATTTTAGCCTGCTGCCCCGATATGTATGTGAAGTTTTTAAATACTATTTGACTGCTTTAGATTTAGATTGCTGGTTTTGTCCTTTGAAAAACAAAATATTAGACACACATTTCTCTGTAGTTTTCACTCAACCTTTAACCCCAAGGTGCCAGTGATCCCCTATCCTGTCCCATCCATTCATCTAACACAGTGACGTCTCACCACAGGCTAATGAAACCCAGACCAACCAACCCAAACCCAGTCACTCTCCCTCACTTTCACACTCCTTCACTCTCTCCATCCATCTTCTTTCAGACTTTCAGCACTGTTTAACTCCCCTACTGCGCCAATCAAAGAGACACACTGGGACGAAGAGGTGGAGGGAGGTGAAGGAGAAGAAAAACTCTACAGTGGTAGAGTGGTAGAGAAAGAGAGCGGCAAATTGGGAGTTGCAGATAGCTAAAGGGCAGTAAATCAGATTTTTAAACGACAGACAGAACACAGCCAACCCCCAGTCTAGAGCAATTTCTGTTGCATTCCTCTGCAAGGGCACCTTGAAAACTGGCAGAGACACATCATCACAGACAAACAAAGAATAAGACATGCATACACAATATCAGGCTTTGCTCTACTGAACATATTCACAAAAATGTGGAAATGAATGATTTGCAGTGCATCTAAACTGCTTTGTTGCAAGACAAGCTGTCTGACTGTCCATCGAACGCAGAGCTGTGCCCTTCAGATCTGCTCTGTCCTCAGCTCCACCTAATAATACCGCTGAAACTTTAAATCATGAACTCATCACCTCCTATTAAAAGCTTGTGTGAATTACGGCAAATGAATGTTGTTTTCTGGTGAACGAAAGCAGCAGAAAGGCATAGAGAGGGACCCCCAGCCAGGCTCGGCCAAGCAGGAATGGAAAGGGACTATGGGCCATTAGAACAACACCACTGAAAGAGCCAACACAAACATCTGCTTTTAACATCACGGAGGCCCATCTTACTACCTACACAACATAATGTGTGCACTTATGACGCTTTCAAGTTTGTGTATAACTGGTATTTAAGACTCCTGTAATACCCCTGTGACACTAAAATGAAACTCCAGGGACCATCAATCTAAATAAAACCGCAGGGGAGGATGATTTGAGGAAATCACCAATGCGCCAGAGGGAGTAGTCCTCCTCCTCCTGCTCTCGTGATCCTGATGCATCTTCCTCAAGATCAGATAGAGCTACAGTGATCTAGCAAATCTAGCGTCAATTTGTAGGAGTGGAACTGCTTTAAAAAGGTAAAGTAAAGCTGCCATTGGTGGAGGGGACAGGTGTGCTGGCTTGGAAACCTGTGAAGCACACTTTGTCTCTTGGGGGGGTTGAATTCAGCTCATGATGTACAGTCATGTTACTGTTTCTTAACTCCGCTGTCCATCTTAACAGTACCATCTGTGAAAGCAGCAGGGTTAACCCATCTGACAGAGTGATATGGCAGGCATTTGTGTGACTTTTATGGGACAGGGGTCTCATAAAAGTCACATTACTTTTAAGGTTTGAGAGGTCTGCCCCTGAGGCACAGCGCCGACGGTGCCAAACTAAAAACAAGAGACGGACGGAGTGTCTTTGTCAGACATGCTCATAGATTTGAAACTGTGTATTTCACAAGCCTGTTTTTTTTTTTTTTCAGTCACTATTTAAAACTAAAAACGTATTTCTACTACTGCTGTGCTTTTATGTTTTTGCCTTTCATACTTGTTGTTGTCAACATTGTTAAAAGTAGAACGTGCTAGTAAGTCAAGGAGAAGTTCAGATTCAGCATTCACAATGTCAATCTTGATTAAAAGCTCATTGGTCAACAGCTCCAACCATGGGTCACCACTAAGAATGCCACCAGAAACACATGACACACACACACACACACACGCACACACACAGTACGATCATCAGCACTCTCCAGGCCCCCCTCCATCTCTCCTGACTTTGCAGCTCAGCAGGACACATCAAGGTCGCTTAGAGACTAACCTCTCCATCAGCACCTCCCCACCACATCCACAGACACACTCACAACCACATACACTCTACAAGGGTTTGGGGAGCCACAGTTCTCTCAAGCAGAGCTCAAGAGGCAGTGAGGCCCTTGTCACTAATGCACAAAGTGATAATGAGAACAATGAAAAGGGAAACAGCGGTCAGCATTGTATAGGGGATGAAATTAATAACCCTAGTTAGGAGCCGGCCTAGTGCCATCGCATCCTCAGCCCTCACTTCCACCTTCTGCCCTGGCACTGCCAGTGCTTCTGTATGGATAAAGAGCTTTGGGCTGCCCACTGGCCCGCTGAGCAGCAAGTAGCAAGTGTAAAAGCTGCTGCCCACACAGTGCCTCCCCTTGCCTTACAAGTTTAAATATAACTGCCTGACCAGTGGCAGCTGCCCCAGCGCAAAGCCCCTAAAGCTGACAACTCCTTTTTCTGCAGGGCTGGGCTAGGCTGGCCTGCCCGTGGGCAAGGGGTTGCTGAGGCCAACCTAAACAGGGCCAAGCCAGGGGCAGGGGCAGAGGTGTGAATGCCCACATATGCTGGTGCCAATCAGGACAGACGGTTCTCTTTACCCCCTGGGCTGACCCCCTCTCCACAAACCCCTGCAGCTATCAAACTACATGCCAGCGATCCAATAAAAAGGAAAAGGCCAAAGGGCAAGGGGTAACGTGTTCTCCCACATAAAACCTGCAGTCATTGGTTTGTGAATGCTTTATACATCAGAATTTATAAACAATGACAAATTTATACAAAAGGCAACACATACATCTGTGGCTGTTATTATCTGTCTCAAGGGTGTGAACAGAGGAAATGAAAATAACACTGAAGACAGTGAAAGAGTGGAGGTTGGGGGGGGGAGTACGTAGCAACAACCCCACAGGCAAAACAGGTTAGGCCAGTCTGCCAGAGTAAAGTAATGCTGAGTTTTGCCTGTGCGAACGAGTATGTCTACTGAGCAGAGGTCACTGTAGAGGACAACTTAACCAAGAAAATCAGGCCTGAGCAAACAAGCTCACAGCATGAACGTTGGTGTGGGTGTGTGTGAGTGTGTTTACTTGTGTTTGTGTTTTCTCTGGTAGTCAAATTCCACTGCCTAAGTGTAGAAGGGAATACAGCCAGAGAGAACCCGGGGTTATTTCAGACAGCTACACATCTATGTTTAGGGATAAACTTTCCACCCACATCGTGTGTGCCTGTTGGACTTTGTTTGTGTGCGTGCCTCCTGCTTTCATTAGGTGCCCATGCCGACCTCGTCAGGTATGTCAGCTGCTCTGCCGCCTGTGAGGAGTGGATTGGGCCCCAGCAGTGCTGGAACCTAGGACCTTTCATTTAAGATGGCGCTGAAAGCTGCTCCAAGGTGGAGAGATTCCCCATCGGTCAACCATTTTCAGGAATGGGACACTGTAGCAGCTGAGGACAATATGCAAACTCACACATTAACTCTTTAACTTTACACAAACAAACAAAGCCAACCAAAACTACCATATCAAAATCTATTAAGACACAATTACTCACGCAAGGCTTAAACCAAATCTAATTTATATGCTAATAACCCTCAACTCATAGCCATGTTTTGCTGTAAGCAGGTGCCAAGCCTGATGACTCTGGGTCTTATATGTCAGACAACAACAAGCAACCTGTTTAAACAGTGAAAAGTTGCCTCCCTCCCGCACAGAGAGTCTCTTTTGATATCAGCGGACGTCTATTTTAAAAAGACACTTTATTCTTCAAAGGATGTTTACTCAGACTGGGTTAGGGGAGTGTGCGCTTGTGTGAGTGCATGTGTGTGTGTACGCACCCGCTATATGTGTCTTGGTTCAGTAGAAAGCCAACAAAGTGAGGGATTAGTGAGTGATTCCAGACCATTCCAGAGGCAAGACCAGGCCCATCCCACCTCACATCACACCTGGACCGAGACTGCTTTCCCTCAGGATCAGCTAACTTCCTCAAGCATCCGTTCGACAACATGTTAACACGCAACCAGAATAATCAGGATCAGGGTTGGAGTCCCCTTCACCCTCTCCTGGAAAATCACCCCAGCAAAGAGTTGTGCCAGAATGGCTAAGATGTCCCCTTGCATGTCCCCAGTAAACAACATGACACAACTAGATGCGACATTAGATCACTCTTTAAATAAAGACAGGAGTCATTGGGAAGCGGAGGAAGAATTGGCATCCTCACGTTCCATGGATCAGACTGCACAAAGAAAGACAGATATGTCATTCCATCAGTGACGGCTCACCTTGGCCCGGGGTGAAGCAACTGGCTGAAGTGCTGGTGGGGCAGGTGGTTGTGGGAGTGCGTGGGGGTGGGTAGGGGGAGTTGGGGCACCATGAATTTCTGCTTCCGTGACTGGTGAATTTGCACATCACCGAAAACATTCAGATGAAAAAACAAGGGGTCATGAAGCAGCCCCATGTCCATTCATCACTGTCAAAATCTGTTTCTCCATTGTGTACGTGCTCCACAAGAAAGTATTGACACTGGGATTTCTACTAACGGTCATTTTGATTGTCCATTAATCTTTTATATAAAAATTCATCTATTACTTGTTATGTGTAAACTGTCCATTCCCCAAAGCCCAAAGTCACATTCACAAATTGCTTCTTTTGTCTGGCTAATACTCAAAAATCCAACATAATCTGTTTATAATGATAAAAAACAGAGAAAAAGCCCAGAACCTCACATTTGAGAAGCTGGATCCAGTTAATATTTG
This sequence comes from Pempheris klunzingeri, assembly GCF_042242105.1. Lineage (NCBI taxonomy): Eukaryota > Metazoa > Chordata > Actinopteri > Acropomatiformes > Pempheridae > Pempheris > Pempheris klunzingeri. Next base: position 12,259,153 of record NC_092024.1, on the reverse strand, counting down.
GCACGTCTGCTTGATAAATAACTTAAATGACTGATTATCAAAACGGAGAATTAATTTTCTGCCGAAAGAAACTATTCAGTTACTTAACGTTTCAGCACGATTTGATATGTCTCTCAGTGAAGAGATGAGCGCAAATCGGCTTTAAAGAAATAAGGGCATATCATGGATATGTGTCCCAGGTTTTTGAAATGCATTTTTACATTTGCTTCCCACAATTTTTGCTGAAGAAAAACTGAAACCCTGCTTGGAGCGAGGGACCACAGCCTAGCAGATGAATGAATTCCAGCAATCTGCAGGAATCCACCGCTCGGTGCTGAAACCCCACCAAGTCAAACAGAAGTCATTCTTATGGACTCCGAGGTGAAGGGAAATCCAAACCCACACGTTCCCCTGACTCAAGTCTCTCGGTCCAACACAGCAGATGCATGGTGAGAGCTCTGCTCCACCAACAGGAGCTGGGGACGGGAGGATGAAGAGAAATGGGTAGAAAGAAGTGAGGAAAAACAGCCACAGAAGAAGCCAAGAGCAACATAATCGTGCTGTTTCTCCCTCCATCAGCAAGTTTAACTTCATGCTGTATATCAAGGGGGTGAGAGTCAGAGTACCGCATCCTCCATTTGGATCAATTCAATGCTTTTCCATTGGTGGTGGATGAGCGGGTTGTCTGTTCTGGGTTTAATGAGTAAATTAATGTTTTCGTAAAGTCTCTGATTGTCATGACATCAGATAATTTAACCAAGACATTGAGAATAGCGAAGTCAGTGGAAAACACTTAAAATGGTCAGGATAGGCAAACGAAGATGGGAAAAGAGCGACCTGGGTTATATCCGAGTGTGTCACAACCCAGCTCCACCTTGAGCCTAGGTGAGTACTAAGCAGATATCTCTCCCACGCACCACTGAACTGTGGGAAGACAACCATGCCTCATGAGGGTTGCTGGGGAGGGGGTGGGGGTGATGACACAGCCTATCTCATCCCAGTAAAATGAAAATAAACTACTGAAAACCTGAACGACGGCCAAATGGAAGGCCTCTCCAGACATGGTGTGCACAAAGCTGCGAGCTCAGAGCAGCCAGAGCCCTGAGCCCACATGCTCGCTCTGTGGGTCCCAGCGCTCACCCAGAGGAATGTGATGACATGACTGAAGGGGTGAGGGCCTGTTCCCACACTGAAGAAGCACCCGACACGGAGGAACATCCTCCCTTTGAAGGTCTGGACTGTTATCACCACTCTATTGTCAATAAGCACTCGACATGAAGTTTAAATTAGCTAGCAAGATCTTACTGTTCAGACCCACATTACCACCTGTGGACAGAGGTATACAACCATGTGACCTTAACCTGCATGGACTCACTGTAAATATAGCAGCCACTATATCTTATTTATGGTTTTATAGCTTCTTCAAGCTCTTGTTGCATGCTAAGGTCATGTTCAGAACGAAATTACTCCCCCTCCTTCATTTGAACGAGGGATTCAGAAAAATAATCACAGGGGTATCTGACAAAAAGTTGACCCTGGTCCTACTTTGCAAAATCAAGGTAGATCAAGCTAGATTACTTTTCAATGTGAACAAATTTCTACTGGTTACCTCACGATTGATGTGGTGAAAAATACTTGTGGATCTGTTACTCCAACTGGATGGTATTCATTATTTCAACAGAACCTGAAACGACACTCCCCCACCAACGCAGCCTTTTTGCATGTTTTGCAACTTTGGGGAGTTGAGAAAGGCTCAAATTCATTCAAATTTCCTCTGACGGCACAGGATCGACAACCTGGCGACAAACCAGTCGCAGAAAAGGAAGCACAGGTGTCTATACTGAACTACATAAAGTACAAGTTGGAGGAAAAGTTGATGGTCGGGGTCAATAACTTCCCAGTTCTCTATAATAAATCTTTAACGAGCTACTGGGAACTAAATAAGTAAAACTATGCATGCCAGCACATCGCTCAAGAAATTAACCACTTCAGTGTGTGCTAGTATAGATGTAGATGTAAATTACCAGCTTGACACTAAACACACCCACAAGAAGCAAAAGAGCCTATCACTCTGAATCCATCGGTATGAAGTGGGGTTAAAGAACTAATGAGTGTTGCACTCACCATATGGATTCCAGTTGAAAAGAGATTGGTAGGTTTGACCGCTTGTTTCTGCTGCTCTATCTGGGTCTCCAGCTGGGCAGCACGGGCTTTGTGTTGGGCAAGTAAGATGGTGGCAGGAAGTTGAGACTGCTCCTAAAGAAAAACAAATGGGATTTGGGATTTTATGAGACTCTTTGTCAAGCTGTGTGATACATGCAACAAAGTGCTTCACCACGAACTTTTCTGCTGAGCAAAAACAGCTGACATTTGTACATGTTGAGTCTAACTGTTGTATGCTGAGAAAAGATGAGAACACAAGCAGTCAGCCCCCCCACCCACCCAGACATCTCTGACTAATTGGATAACCATCAGCATACCACATTATTGATGCAAGCCATATTAACAAAACTGTGGCACTGCAGGGGACGCTGCTTCAAGTGCACTGCGCCGCCTTCACCTCCATTAAATGCAAGGTCGGACGTTTCAATTTTTCCAGTGGAGTGTTGCCAAGCACAGAGGTCTAAGAACACAAACTTGGACATGTTGTTCACTGAGGAGGTAGGACATTTTTGATGGGGTGGACAGCAATGGTAGGACAGACTAGAGGTGTCTTAGCATTCAACAATAAACCAAAAGCGATTTAATGTATTCCAACACTGAGAAGTCCTGGTCTGGCTGCATAAATTTACCATCTTCATTTACTTGAGTCACACTTATTTTGGACAGGCAGTTGTGTGAATTTAGTTGCTTTCTTTTGATGACATGATGATCACATGGTCAACATGCTTCTCATTTAAAAACATCTTGAGAAAAAAGCCAATAAATTCAAGAACAAAATATAACTATGGACAATTAATGTAAATTCAGTGCTTATATTAGACAGAGCAATAATCAAGAAGTGCGTTTCAAGTTCCTAGTGATGTATTTTATTGATTAGTTTGTCACCGCTTCGGCAAACAGCAACAAGGAATCTGAACATAAGTGTTGGTGTATGGGTGTGTGCCTGTGTGAGAACAGTGAGCTGTCGGGCCACAGGGACATACAGATGTCAGGGCTCAGGACAGTTCCCTAAGGGGGGTGGGAGCTGATCTCATCTGCCTACAGTCAACAGGCCCTGTGCCTTAAACAAACAAACACACAGCTTAGCCTGCTATCTGCGATGGTCCTTCAGCAGCTTGCTCTGCAGGAACAATCACTTCCAAAGCCCGCAGCTCAACACAATGGAGCCAAAAGGCTTTGGAATCACAGAATGAGAACAATGCAGCCCGCAGCACAATGACTGATAATAAGCTCTTAATGATCTCACAGCCATGAGCCTTCGGGCTGAGGGTGTGTGTATGTTTGTCAGACATGAAACATCTTTCATAATGTTTTTTGCTTCAATAGACTCTGGACATGTGTGTATCTCACCAGTTCATCCAGCAGAGCCTGCTTGTTCTTCCTCTTGACCTGTAGCTGCCTCTGCTCCTCCTGCAGCACATCCAGCCTCCGCTGCTCATTGCCCTGCTGCTCCAGCAACAGCAGCTCCTCCAGCTCCTCCTGCTCCCGCGTCTGGGGAGCACAGGAAAGAGAACGGGGATGTTGCAAAAACTCATGTCACATATTTGACAATGAGGCAGAATCCCCACTAGCCCTAGCAATGCCACATTGTACTTGACCCATCACTCTGACTTCTCTGAGGAGGGGAGCGAGCAAAAAGGAAAGTTTCCTCAGTGTTTATTTTTGCACCAAATTATCATTATGAATAAAGGTATTATGCAGGTGTGGGAAAAGAAACTCCGTACATACCAGTTTAGCCTTATTCCTCTGGATGATATCCCTGTTCTCTTTTTGGTACTGCTCCATCCTCAGTTTGGTGTCCTCCACATCAATGTTGTTCGTCAGGTTATAAACTACATAGAGAAGACACAAAACCAGCGTTAAAAGGGCCAGTATATTCAGAAGAGTTGGTCAGATGGTTGCTTCAGAATCCCCCACACCTTAACGTCCAATTGGAGGTGTCTGTGTTCAACCTCCTCTGCAAGTTTCCAAAACTGATGATCTAATATTCATAACCACTTCACTTCGTCGTTGGCCAGCTGTGCCAGAGATAAGACAGGAGCCCGGTTTTATAACTCTTTCTCAGCTCCCTTTTTTACATGACTATTACATGAATGAAGTGTGCCATCCTATTTTTTTAAACAATATTGCACACCCCTATCTATGATTGCCTCCTTTTGACACCTTCAAATGAGGCTGTTCGGAACAGCTATTCACATTTTTGATATTCAATGTGGTCGGACAACACGCTGGATGACATATTTCTAACAGAATACACCCCAGCTTTGAATCTCTTCAACCAAAGAGACCTTTTTATGGGTCCATAATCACAATGTCATGTTGTTCAGACAAGCACTATTTAAACCCACAATAATATAAATTTCGACTATTGATACAGATCCACAGAGCTCCAGAGACAACAACTGTGTACAACTGAAACACAGGGGAAAAGAGTATAAAGTGATGTTCAACACATGTTGAATTTTCCATTTATTGGTCCTTAAAAATGGCATCTGTTAATTCAATATTTCTATCTACTTCAGTGAGATACACAACATTTTCACTGACACATTGGAATGAGCAGATAAGCATCAAAATGTGGGAAAAAATTCCAACTTCAAGGCTGCTTAAGGCAAACTTTAGCGAGAATTTTGAGGATTTAAAAGGTTTAAAAAGGTTAAAAAAAACATTGGTCCAAATTCCAAGCACCAAGCCTATGTGTTTAATATTAATATTAATATTAATTTCAGCATTCACCTTACTGTCTCTTCCTGGCCCCGCCCTCCCTGTTCCACTCAGTTAAAAGACAGACTTTACATTAGGATGACACCCCACATACACACAAAATGCTTTTACTAAGCTCTGGGTAAGTTTCGTAAATATTTAACCTACATAGTTTAAAGATGTTTAATTCAAAGAGTGATAGTTAGCCTCATTTTCTGTTCTCCTGTCAATGGTGGTCGATGGGGAAAAAGATTTTCGGGCCATGGGGGATTTTTATTGTTGCAGCAGCACTGGAACAAAATAGCAGCGAGGCTGACTGGGAACACCATATCCAGCTCTTTTAATCCATCAATGCTAAAAGTGCATGGTGAGTTGCCATTCAAGACGTGTTAGCATTGGCAGGGCTACTCCCTGATTCATGCCCCTGGTTGGCACTAATGCCTGTAGAACATCCCCCTGTGCAGCCAGAGCCAAGCAGAAATCAGCACACTAGCCAGCATCCCTTTAAGTCGCTGCTCCTACCTATGTCCTCCACTTGCTCCAGGTAGTCGTTATATTCTCTCAGGCTGGAGAAGTCAACATCTCTCTTGTTGTATCTGCAGAGGAAGGACAGAGCTGATGATACAACAGTAAAACCTGATGAAAGCAAATATGCGCTGACATTAATAACTTCCATTAAATCAACCACTTTATAATACCATGTCTGCATACTGCCTAATAGACACGCATTAGATGTCAATTAAGGGGCTATTAAAGAACAGATGAGAGGGGAAGAGAGAAGGCAGGGAGGGGCAGAGAAGTAAAAACCAGGCAGAGAAAGATCCTTCTCGTTTGAGCCCCCCTGGGGAGACCCATTGTCTACAAAACAAACAGTGTGATGAGAAAGACAAAGGTGGCTTAAGAAGTGGGAGGAGGCATAAGATGGCACATAAACACGCAGGGCCGCACCCCTCACCCTCCCGGTCCCTCTCACTCACATCTTCAGCACCTTCTTGCGAATCTCCACCTCTTTATCTACTGTGGGGTCTTCGAAGAGCTGCACCCGGAAGTTGCTCTTCCTCAGGGGCGTGTCACACTGCACGCAGTTGCCTGAGCCACGCACAAACAGCATCTCTACACAATTCTCGCATCTGCGGGGTAGAGGAGACAAGAATACAGAAAATAAATACCAGCAAGCTGAGTTGGATGTTTCCAGGGGTGACCCTCCCAGGCAGGCCGGAGAATCAGCTGTGAGCATGTGTGGGCGTATGTGGCTGCTGAAATACTATTTTCCTCACAGTAAAGCAAATTTGTGTTTTTCTTTTATGTGTGTAACTTATCATCCGGCGCAGTGGGTGATAATGGAGCTTGTGAATATTTCCTGTGAGTGCTCAAAGATGGCTGGAATTATGATTGGAATGTCGATTAGGCTGCCTCCAACTCTCAGACACGAGGAAATTAGTCTGACACCCCATCAGTGGAGTGTCTGTCTGCACTGGAAAAACATTTGCTTTATTGTTATTTCAAGACCTCAGTTATTCTGCCACGTTGCATAATATGATAAAATCCAGCTCCGTAATTCAAAGTGTAGTCTATCATTATAAGAATGGGCTCAGTCTTGTGTAATTTGGGAAAGGCAAAGAAATACAGATGGATGAGTGCAGTGTTTTGTGTATTTGTTACTTCATTTGTAAATATAAGTGTTTTAAAATGAAAGGTCATTTGTTCTTCATTTATCTGAAACTTTAACTTCAACATTAAAAGCCCAGATGCAGTTCCAACCTTTCCCCCCTATCTGCCAGCAAATGTCACTATAATTCCTGACACACTGCCTAAATGAAAGGAAGCTGTATCATGGAGAAGTTTAAGCCTGATTTTTAAATATTATGGAAATAGCAGTTATTGATCAAAGTACCAACTGTAAATCTGTTTAATGGTTACGATTACTTTCCAAGACAAAATATGTAGCCGTACAGCACAGTCATGATGAGTTTTTCAGGCGGCCTCTGGTTCCTCATATAAGCGCCCATGAATCAAAACTCTCTTCAGTAAAGGGCACACCTCTCCGCCCATATCCAATTCTGAACAAAAAGGCAGAAAAGCTCTTCGGATAATGTTGGGGAATTTTAGGTAAAGCCCAGGTTCAAACAGGAAGGTTTACTTTATGCACCATCACGAAATTACTCCATGGAAACTGTCAGACTTGCCCCAGGGCACAACCCTGAGCTTAGCCATCAATCACACCTTTATGCAGGTAGGCGTTTACCCATCAGTCACACTCAAGTGAGGAGTGGACAGTGAAGACAATGGGAATGTTCCTAAATCTCCCATGATGGGGTGGAGGGCCTGGATAAACGTTTGCACAGTACACTTAATTAAGTCTCTGTGGAGCTTTATTTCCACAGGAATTCACCTTCCTGCTTGTGACTACCTTCAGAAAAATGGACATCTGGTTTCCAAATGTCACTATCTGCTTTTGAGCACTGACACTTTTAATAATAAAACACAGCAAAGTTGATGGGAAAAAGCAAGAATTTTCACCATAAGTCGCTGATGGTATGGTTGAGTCATTTCTTTCCAAAGTCAAGGCCTTGGTTTGAGACACTGGTGCCTAGTCAAAAGCTCTATTAGAGTCATCGCGCAAGACATTTCGCTTCATCAGCAGGATTCAAAACAAAAAAGCAGTTAAAGGAGAAACTGCAGAGCCATGTAGTTTGGCTGTTTATGTCTAGCGTCTCAAATATGGGTCAAACAAGCCAAACCTGCCAAGTATGACAGCAAGCTGTCACGGCCATACAACAAATAGACGAAGCGTTACATGGGACTATCTTACAAGCATGTCCATTTTGTTTGTCTTAGGTGAAGCCTCAAAATAAAAATGAAAGCTGAACTGACAGAAACATCTGCGTTGTCCAGTTGGTGCTTCAGAGCATGAGGAGCTCCTGCTCAAGTGCACGCTGGAAGAGGCAGATGTTCACTGTGGCCCCAGGCTACAGGAGATGTATGGGCCTGGCCATATGGAGGTAGATGGAGGGATTCAGCTTGTTTCCACAGGCCCACAAAGAGCCCATTCATCAACACGGGGCGAGGAGTGGGGCGTAGCTTGCCCCCTGCCCCATAAATGGACCACACAACAGAACTCTCCAAAGGGGAAATCCTGTGTAACTTTAGAGCAAAGAGGTGAACCTCTAAGAGGGAGGGAGGAGAATTTTAGAGTCAATTTGCCATCTTTCCTCTGAAATATGCCTCCTCTACATGACAGCTTTCGGATTGTGTGTCTGTTGCAATTTGTAATCAAAGGGGGACTCAGACATCCCTTGCCAAGACTACGTTATGTTGCTCGGCATATTGAACAGACGTTTAAGTGAGCAGACAGATCTCTAGCAGCTTGCCATCTTTGTGTCCAAGTGCTGTTGTCGCTGACTGAGTGCTCCTGACTCCTCCCTCTCTCACCTGTCCTGCTCAGAGCTCCAGGCTCCTATCTTTCTCATCTGCAGCTGTCAGCAGGTCAAAGACGGGGGTGGTAAGAGGAGGGTAAACAGGGTCCTGGCTCAGCATAGAGCTAACACTCACCCCCCCCTAAATGCCTCATGGTGACATTGCCTGCATCTTTACCGCCTTCTTATGCAAGAAAGAGCAAGAACAAAACAGCACTACAGTATAAACAGACAGGAGCTGGATTCACTTGCTTCTGCCACAAAGCTTGTGATCTTCACGGAGTCCAGGCAGAGCAGAGCTGGCTTTGTGTCAAATTTAAACCAGCTATGGCACTTTGTCCTGCCTTGTGACCTACAATACCTGCAGCAGCACAGTCAAAAAATGCTGAGGCCCAAGAGTATGATTGCTTACACAGGAAGCTAGCTTGGTTTGTGTGATCTTAAAAAAAACAAAGCTTAGATTTGGTGTACATTGTAGAATATTACATTACATTAAATCTCATTAAAAAGTCTTTTAATACCAACTTCAATCTTCCTCAAAGTAAAAACATCAATACAGTCAGAATCAAGCACAAGTGGATTGGAAGTTAAAAATGAGGTAGAGCTGACTGCGTTAGGCTCTTCATGCGCAGCAAAGGCAACAGCGTTAAGGCTTGCTAATTGGCCGTCTTTTACAGCAATGCCCCGTGGAACTTGGAATTGACTTCTCGCTTAAATAAATATTTTGACATTTTGGGAAATACGCTTATTAGCATTCTTGCCGAGAAGAGAAGATTAATACCCTCTCATGTCTGTCTGTTAATTATAAAGCTACAGCCAGGAGGCTGTTAGCTTAGTTTGGCATATAGACAGGAAATAGGGGGAAACTGTGAGCCTGATTCTCTGAAAAGGTTGAAAAAATCTGCCTACTAACACCACTAAAGCTCACTAGTTAATATGATATATCTTGTTTTTTTAATCTTTTTTTTTTTCTTTCGACAAAGCCAGGCTAGCCCCTGCTACTTGTCTCTATGCTAACTATCGCGTGCATTTCCTACATTTCCAAGTATCTGTGATCCCTTTTTTTTTTGGTAAAGGAGAGCAGCTTCTACTTAACGAAGTCTGTCTGTCAACTTCACTATATAGAGGATGGCCCCTTTGAATCTCCTCTGAATGTCTAACCTACTATCGTTTGTGCTTAGTGTGAAATGCCAAAGGACATGTGCCTGGTGTCATTGTGCAAAGGTAATAAATAACACACATCAAATGCCTTGGTGACAGGGATACAAAATGTGCTGTGGTGGGGTTTAAATTTAGATGCATGCTAGAGATGGAGAAGCTCAATACCGCATTGCATCGTTGGGACAGGAAGCCTGGTCAGCCCAGACTGGAAAGGCCACTAAAGCGAGCCAAGGTAGAAACCGGCCAACAGTCATTTCAGTGAATGAACCAGTGCAGAGAGTTAGTTATTAAATGAATCGCCAACTATTTTGATATATTTTCGATCATTTTGACTCATTTTTTATGAAAACAAATGTCCAAACTCACGGATTTCAGCTTCTCAGATGTGAATAGTTTCTGTTTGTTTTATTCCTGTGTGATAGTAGACTGAATATCTTTGTGGACAAAACAAGACATTTGAGATCATTGCCTTGCCTGGGCTCTGGAAAACAGTGATCAACACTTTTCACCATTTTCTGGACCAAACAACTAATGAATTAAATCAAGAAAACAACCCACAGGCTAATCAATAATGAGAATACTTAATGACAAAGTTCAATATCAACAACAAGCCCTAAAATCGGGTATTATAAATGGACAGGATGACTGGCATTCATATCCCAGACGGTTAGAGGTTGTTATGTCATACTCTACTTTAGAAATGGCAATAAAACGTGCTACGAATCTAAAAGGACAGATTTTAGTCACTGACTTCTCTGACTACATGAGCAGAAACCAAGATTTATCCTTGGTATGTGAAATGATGCATCTATATAATTGCTTTAGAGTTAGTTTATGGATTATAAGTACACATTGCTTTTTCTGCATACCGTTGCTGATTATACCAAATGGGATGTCAGTAACTGAGAAACTCAAACACATTGCTCAAACTACAGCACAGTCTTCCACCTCTATAAACTCTTAAAGGAAGCTGAGCAGCAAACAAAAAGCCAATTGACACCAGTGATGAAAATACTAATACAGTTTGAGAGTACAGCAGTTTCCAAGTGGTGCATTAATTCACCGTCGCACCAGCTCTGAGGAACAAACCCAAGGTGACCTGGGCTAGGACATCTCTCCAAATTGCTTCATTGCAGAATCATATTAATTTTCTGTGTGTAACCCTGCATCCAGACAGAGGCAGTGAGTTATGAGCTCGCTGACCTGATGACAAAGCACGGCGACTTCCTGATGGTACGGTCAATAAACAGACAGGGTCGAAAATATGCTCTCATCAGGCTACCATCGGCACTGCACGATGCTCCTCATTCAAATGGTGATGTTGTTTAACAGATGACAAGGTTAAATATTGGAAAATGCACTGCAAACGTGGTTTATCGAGTACAGACATGAGGATGGTGCACAATCAAAACTGTAGCATAATGATAAATAGGATTAATGTGAACTAGTGCTACAGTAATTACTTTATTGAGCAGTCAAGTCAGTCCGAATAAATATATTCCACTACAAGTGAAATAGATTATTTTAGATTGATTTGAAATTACAGCTGAATTCATTTTATGTATTTTCTGGTTTCAGTTTGACAAAAACAAAGAAGTTATTACATTTCTTTGTTAATATGATTGTAAGTTAAACCTGCTTTAATAAATACCTTTAGTGGAGGAGTAAGGGAGCAGCCTTGGGACGGTAAAGTTTAGGTATGATGGTGGAAATGGTTATGATTAGGTTGTATTTTAATGGCTCAGGTTTGGTCAGGGAACAGTCTGGGAGTCATGTCTGCCAGTAGCTATGGTCGGATAGGGACAATAGGATTCATCAGTTTAACACAAAAAAACATACTAGTCATACTATTAGTCATACTGTCATCATGCCGAGCAGCCCTGGTGAAAATTAGATCCATCATTACAGAATGACCCACTTTCACATCTGTATTTATGTGTTCAAAACTTGAGAGCACACAAAGTTTATAACACTCATCATCAATCTTTCTTCTCTCTGCCATCCTGAGCTATTTACACAAAATGTCATATTTCAGAGGTCTCACCACCAGCATCTGATTGAAGAACACTTTTAAAGAGGGATATAAGAGCAGGTACAAACAAAGACCAATGCAGCTGGTGTGTTATTCAGATTTTATTGTCTAGCATGCTTATTAACAATGTCTAGCAAGGCTGAGAGATGTCAGGCAGCACTACAGACTGTTTCTGCTATGGTTAGTCTTTCTCAGAGGTAGTCCTAGCTGAATTGATTGTATTGAACAGTGCTGATATAATATTTGTGATTTTTTAATCACATTTTTCACAGCAGACCGTTAGCTGCTAGCTAAAAGCTCGTGAAGATTAAAACATGTTTGCAGCGTCTTTCAACGTCCAGCCGTTAAAATAGAGGCGATAAAAAGCGTCATATTGTTGGAAATAACATAAAACATAAGCACATTTTACGGTGTTTCTAGTGTTTGTGGGTGTTTTTTGCACATTTTGAAGAACGTACATCGTGGTGTTGGGTGAAATTGTCTTCAGTTTTTGTGGCTGTAAATACTCACAGCGTGTGGCCGCAGACGTTCACCATCAGCTTCAGCGACGGGTTCCTGTATTTGGTTGTTTTGCATCTCGGACAGCCCTGGTCGTCCATTTCTGTCCGCAAAACACAAAACTTAAAAAACTGGAGAAAAATGTCAACAACTGGCGGCTCTGCTGTCACTTTCCAGACGGCGAACCGCTGCGTTACACAGAATGCGGTCCGACGGGAAACGGCACCAATAAGAGTGGTTCCTACTTAATGATCACCTGCACAGCAGTGGTGGTCACGCTGTGGTGCTGGCTCACCCGGGGGTCCCTGAGCAGTCCCAGGGGGACTGAGGTAAAAAGCTGAGTAGTTTATTTTCATGTATCCACGCAAAGGTTGTATTTAGAGGGAATGTATTAAATGGCTGTTTTGATTATAGGTTTCAGTGTCTCCCCTGTGCAGAACCCTACAGATTACTGCCATATATTCCATGATCTAATGTAAGCCTGAACCGAAACATAATTAAAACCAAAAACCTCTCCAGATGTTGTTCCCCAGGGCTTCTGACATCATATAGTTTCTGTTTGAATATGTGACTGTTTCGGAAATAATTCACCACCCGGATGATGGATAACATGTGATTTATTATCATAAATGAACAATGTCTGATGAGGACAGAAAAGGTGCCACATAATAATGTAGTGATGAAAGAGTTAACTTCAGGGCAGGTTGGTCCACATTAAAATGTAATCTTCCTAAAGGCTTCAGCTTTGAAAACAGACTAAAAGCTCAGGCCTTTGTATCTATGTATGTTGTATACTGATTTATTGACTCTATCCACCAAGTTAGACTCCAGTGCCACAATTGACAATTAGTATTTGCAAATATTTGTATTATAGTATTTGCACTTGAAGTTTTCAAGTTCTGACAGGATAAACATAATTCTGCAAAGCTAATATTTACTTATTTTTTTAGAGACTCATGTATGGCCTTCAGGGAATTAATAATCTTCACTTTGAAAGTATTAAATCTTGTTATTTTGATCTGTATTAATGGAAAACAAATAGGTTGACTCTGGGGGTGTCTAAGAAATGTAAAAGGTGAAAATAAAACATCAAGCTTAACTTTTTTCGAGGATCACAGTACACATTGTTTATGCCACTAAGGAAATGATATTTGTATTCATGCAGGTGTTGATTTCACTGACCGCTACTAAATATTCTATGTTTATGTACATGGATTAGATCTGCCATTGCTCATGCGCTGTGTTGTGACTTGATCCAATGTGTGAGTGGTTGTGAGAGACAAACACCTTATTTCAGTCACAACTAGGACCTTGAACTATCATGGATGTGTACTGAAAGTTTGGATTTTTCCCAGCTGCAAAATTATTGTTTTTAAAGGGGTGGATCTAACAATGAAAAAACGTGTTTGGAAATATAAACAAAAAAGGTGCAATTATTTCAAATTGAACGTTTTATTTTAAAATAGTCCAGCATATTTTGGATTGAGACGATGAGTGACAACAGAACCAGGTTTATTTTCCCCTTGGATTTCCAAACTTCGACATGGGAATAAAAATGCTTTTATGTTTCGTCATAGAGCTAAGTCAGCTCCGGACAATACAGACAACAAGGATATCCCGTTCCCACGATCCCCGAAGCACTCACCTTGCACAGGTGAATAGTGAATATGCTGGAAGTTGTATGAGTGACAGCTGGAAACCAAACATTCGTGCCTGAAGCCCGCTCGCTCCTCCCTAATGGGGCCCTCGGCGGCCAATAGCGTGGCTCTCCTGCCGATAGACCCCAGTGTGTCTCCTTCCAGCCCCAGTCCCCGCAGAGTAAAAGTCACGTTGGAAGGAAAAGGGGAGAGAGATATCTACTTACAGCTGCTGTCAGATATCCGATCGCATTCGCATGGCGAGGAGGTAACCTGATCGAGCTGGGAGGAGTGACTTTACCAGGGAAGGCTTGAACAAAAAAAAATGTCTTCTTCTTCTGCCGGAGAAGTCACAACAGCAAATGACATCAAGAGGGAAAATGTGAAGGAGGTGGATACGCGGGAGTGCATCAAGCTTGTGGCGCTGGACGCGGCGGAGTTGTCCATGGAGCGCACGACTCCCAACACGGACGCGGTGCGCACGGAGCTGTTGGTGAGCGCCGCTTCCTCCCTGGCTTTCTCCCCGGAGCAAGTGGCGTGCGTCTGCGAGGCTTTGCAGCAGGGAGGCAATGTGGACCGGCTGGCCAGGTTCCTGTGGTCCCTGCCACAGAGTGACCTGCTCCGCGGCAACGAAAGCATCCTGAAAGCCCAAGCCCTCGTTGCTTTCCACCAGGCTCGGTATCAGGAGCTGTACAGTATTCTGGAGAACCACAGTTTCAGTCCGTCCAACCACACCTTTCTGCAAGATCTGTGGTACAAGGCACGGTACACCGAGGCGGAGAAGGCGCGGGGGAGACCCCTGGGCGCCGTGGACAAGTACCGGATCCGGAGAAAGTACCCTCTCCCCAGGACTATCTGGGACGGCGAGGAGACTGTGTATTGTTTCAAGGAGAGGTCCCGGAACGCGCTGAAGGATCTGTATAATCAGAATAGGTACCCCTCTCCTGCCGAGAAGAGAAATCTCGCCAAGATTACAGGACTCTCCTTGACCCAGGTCAGCAACTGGTTCAAAAACAGGAGACAGAGAGACAGAAACCCGTCCGAGGCACAATCAAAAAGGTGAGCCAACAAAAGGAAAAAGGCACAGACTGTTTCAGTCACAGAAGTGTTATTAACCACATTATTAAAAAACATTCCCAGAGTGTTCGGTGCGTAAAAGGCGCGTTTAAAATAGACGCAGGCTAATTTTAACAAAGTATTTGAAAGCTCTTTCGTAGGGGGGCGCCTATAGTTTATAACCATTTACACTCAAGCCAGTGACTCACAGTACTCTGTGTATTTCATGATCTCCCGTCGGATTTTCTCAAAAGACTTGACAGTGTGAATCATTAATTGTTGATCATTAAGGCACAAAAAGTATGCGTAAAGGGTTTGGAGCACGCTTTTAATGTTTTGAAATATGAAGCGGTTGCCATTCAGATCCGGTTTCAAGTGTGTTGGTGCTAAGGGGCATGGAAACCATAAGCAACAAAATAACATAGTAACTCCCACACTCCAGTGATCTGACTGCCACACACGGGAGGCTGCTAACTTCGATGAAACAACTAACAAAGTGACTTGAAAAGTTACTTTAATTTCCCCTTATCTATGTGTGTGTGTGTGTGTGCGTGCACGAAGTCAGGGGTGAACACATGCAAACACACTAGCGCGCGTGCACGTGTCCCCCAGCCCAGCACATAAATCATTTTCATTATCACTTTTTTTCCTCTCAGACCAAAAAGGATCTCAGAGCCTCCGTCAGCTCCTGCGTTTCATTTCATAATCCTCCACACGAACAGACACAAATGTGGCTTCTTTCATGTTTCTCTCTCTGTGAACAAAGCTGACGCGCACCTGGTGGAGGTGACCCCTCTCTCTCCCTCTCTCTCCCTCTCTCTCTCTCTCTCTCTCACACACACACACACACACACATACACCATTACGCTGTGTATTGCCTCTAAGTGGTATAAAATCATTCACAAACAACTTTTTAGTAGATGTTCATAACTTGAAATCGTCTCTTATTTGTAGAAACTGGTGTTTTTGTTTATATTTTTTCCTGGAAGTGGGGGCTGAGACGTTTTAGGGTGCGCGCACTCGTACTTGTGTGTGTGTGTGCTGGAGAGGGCGCAGCTGTTTGAATCAATCTTAAAAGAAGGAGTTGTTCATTATTAATCTGCATCAACTATATCGACAATACAACTTTATAGATAGAGAAAAACAGGGATTTTAAATTTCAAGGCCATTTTAAATGGAGAAAGAAATTCAAATAAATACTCAGCCATTTGTTTAGTCACGCCAGCAGTGCTGGCATTTTGTCACACCAGGATTTATTGCGCCAAATGGTTGCACGGTTGTTGGTGATGGTTGGTTGTCGTCAGTGCGGCTCTCCATGAGGTAAGAGAGGGCAGCACATTCACAAACACAGCCTGCTCTTCAAAGCTGTGTAACAGCATAGTAACAAATGCGACCCTGTCTGCTTTCTCTTCAGTAGTTTGAAGGAAACAAACGCCAATATACAAAACTATATTTCATTGAATTCGTATTGTGATAGAGTCAAGTAGGAAAATATTTCATATTAGTCTAAGAAACACACCTTTTCCAACCTTATTTCATTTTTTATTTAAAAAAAATATGTTTAAAGTCACTTGTTTATAACCACAAATAATTCCTCTTCTTGTTTTGTGAAATGCAATTTGTTTTTTTCCACAGTGAGTCTGATGGAAACCACAGCACAGAGGATGAGTCTAGTAAAGGCCAGGAGGAGTTGTCTCCCCGACCCCTCTCTAACTCCTCAGATGGGGTGATCACCCATGGGACCCTTCCCATCCAAACAGGGCCGCTGGACAGTGGGGTGGTCATCCAACAGATTGGGGACATCAAGCTGCCCCCTGCATCCAACAGTGGTGGTCTCTACAACGGAAGTCTGGTGACCAGTAACACCCCCTCCACCGTGTTTCACAACGGTGGCTCGTCTTACCTCCACACGCCTGGAAACATCCTCTTCAACGGGCTGAATTTGGGCATCCAGCCCCTGGCCTTCAACCCTCTGAGGCCTTCTGGGGCAGTGCTGCTGGGGGGCTCTGGAGTGGACATGCACATGCAGACAGGACAGGAGAAGGGACTGGGCAGTTCTGCTGAGGACTCAGCCCTGCAGTACTCCTCCTACTCGGGCTGTGTGAACGGAGCGGAGGTGAAGCTGGAGGGGGTCCACACCATGGCTGCCCAGAATGGAGGCTCCTCTGTGCTCACGTTCAGCTCCTCGTCAGGAGCGCTGCAGCTGGGTGGCTACAGTCTGGTCCAGGTACCAAGTGGAGTCTCTGACAGCGATGGCAGCTCATTACTCAACAGCGACGTAGGTCTTCCTCCACTGCAGCTCTCTTCCGCCCCATCTTCCTCTACAATCGCACAGCAAGGTATGTTATAATAAGCTTCTGTTTACTTGGAAGTTACATTTAGATTAACTGAGGCTGACAGGGACAAAATAAAATCTCACAACATGTTTGGCATAATATCTTATCAATAAAGGGACAATATGATTATGACTTATTGAGCCTACAGCTTTTTATCTAAGACTGTGTTGATACTGTCTATATAATGCTTAAGGATTTGGAGGTATTAGTCCAAGTATTAGTCAAATAGATACATTAAAGTTTGTCACTTTGTTGCAATGTGATGCTCTCATGTAGAGCACCCAGGAACAGACTATATTAAGAATAACCAAAATCTTATATCAAAATACAGCTGCTTTATAGCTCCTAGCTTGTGGTCAGTGGTGCTCTTTACCCTCCTTACATGTTCCACTGCAATTCTACACGTCCACCGCGGTTTGTCAACAGGCCTCTACTACGTCCATCCAATATGTCTGAGCTGCTTTATTCTTGGCTTGTCCGTGTTTGGGCCATGGCCCAAAGGGCTGATACTACACACTACACGGAGCAAAAGAAACAGGGAAGGGCCATACACACACACACACACACACACACAGGAGAGGTGGTCCTTTGAAAACCCCAGAGATGAATAAAAACAAGTTCTGAAGTCACCATCACTCATCATCATTGCACTGTTGGTCTGCAGAACAGGGAGGAGGGGAAAAATGTTGCAGACAATCAGAGGCCATGAAACACGCTAACAGGGAATAAACCATTATGGAACTTACTTTGCCATAAAGCAGAGAGTTTACACCAGGAGGAATAATCAAGAACATCAGAAATTTGCAGCTAGCTGTTGAGTCCTGGACGACTTTTGCACTCGTTCTCTGTGGTACTCGCAGGATCGAGCTTGAAGAGCCACAAGGTGTGTGAGACACACAACAATAATTCTGGGGCTAATGCCTCCTGTAAATGACATGTGGTAGAGATACTGTTTGTAATAATCCATTGTTGTATCACACAGGTACCATGCCTCTGAACAATGTAACAGTGAGTTCCTCCAATGATGACTCCTTCCAGCAGCAGGACAAGCTGACCATGACGTCTCTGCACCACAGCACAGTCCTCTACAACATGAGCAACGCCGGCCAGCCGTCCATCAAGAAGGAGCCCCTGGAGGGAGGCGTGTACTCTTCGTACCACCACGGGCTCCACCTGGATTCCAGCGGTCAGCTCAGCTACACCACCCCCAACTCAGAAGAGGTTCCCTCCAGCCAAGGTTCGGCCTCGACTGCCGACGTCCCTGCCGTTAGCTCATCCAGCCCTGAGCCAGAGGTCTACACCACCCTCACCGTCAGCACGCCCCTGATGGCCCCAACGGACCCCAGCAGCCACCACCTCCAGCCCACGGAGTACCTTGGGGGCCATGAGGTCCGGGGCCCGTCCGCTCACATGATGGGCCCTGGTATGAACAGCAACTACATGAACCTCTCTGAGAACAAGGTGGGTGGCTCGGGCTCAGGAGGCGTGAACGAGATGGTGCGGGCGATGTGTGGGGAGATGGAGGCTGTGGAGGGGAAGGAGCTAGCCAAACTACAGACAGTACAGATGGAGGAGGACATGGCTGACCTTTAACCCCAAACCTCTCTCCACGCAGAAGCACTCATGTCCGCCCAAGCAGTGATATGGTGAATCTTTTTACTTTTGTGTGTGCGTGTGTGTGTTTTCTTTTTTTTACTATTCATTTCCCTTAAATGTTAAATTATTTGTGTTCATTTGACTTTTACAATGCACTCTAGTCAGAGAGAAGCCCTTTGGGTGGGCATTATCAATTTATCATAAAATTTTTTAAAAACTCTATGACATTTTTTAAAAGCCCCGATCGTAAGAAGGAACATTACAACTGTTTTGTGCTCACAGAAGAAGTCGCTGTGTGTGTTTGAGCCGTGTTTAAATGTGCATTTTTATAGACAACACCTGCTACTTCCTGTTGAGTGGATTTGATCTGCAGAAGCAGGTGCTGGAATGCCTCGAGTCATGTGACCAGGATGTTCCTCCAAACTAAATGCGTCATCTGGGTCAAACCAAAAAGGTCATTCAGTAGGGGGATGAGGGAGAGAGCCTCTGTGAAAATGGTCAGTTAAAGAGCGACAGCTTTACTAAAGGACTGCGCACACATACAGAGAATAGATCATAAAGCTGCTGATTTAGGGAAAAGTGTCCTTCATGAATCACCTTAAATTCTCTGAATGCCTCTCGAGTCACCGCAGAACTCTGATTTTGTCCTTTATATCACACCAAATGAAGTAGGAGTATTGAAAATGGGACTTGAGTTAAGACGAATGTGCCTTTCTGCTACCTAAAACACACAATGGCATTGGTCCGTTTTGGCATTTGCACTACCATAATGACATTGCAATGTACATGTTTCAAACAGCCTTCGGTTAGGAGGGTTTGTCATGTGTGGAACACCTCAACAAATGCACACTATTTCAGTAATGACTCATATTTCAAGCCTCATCATCAACCTGTGAGACCAACATATGAATGACAATGGAAAGGTCACACTGTCCGCTCACATGTTGTTCATCATATGTTGTTTATAATGCTGCAACTCATAGTATGTTAACTAGATGTGATGATGCTATACTATATCCTGTTTCATTTTGATGTGTCTCTCCAAATGTCAGTAATCATGGATGATATTTTTCTATAAAAGGATTGTAATAATTTTTCTCTGCATGGCGTCATAATGTTTTGGACACTAGTGCCTTTTACTTTTGTTTTGTGAATAACACTGAAAGTAAGCTCAGTCGTTGGCGTGCAGGCAGTGGCATTGCAGCTTCAGAGATTTACCGCCGCCGCCGCTGCTGCTGCTGGCACATTTGCTGGGGCGTCAGTTGAGGGAAAGACAAGAGAATGTGGAGCCCATTTGTCAAGTGTGTCCGGTGCTTTTCACAACAGGGGCCTAATTCCTTTGCTCTCATACATGACCATAAAAGCACATTTCAGCCTCACAGCCAACGCACACCATGCGTATCTATCAGAGTGTCACACGCCTTCATACAAGCGGACTAGTCATACTTTTCTTTGTCAGGATTTATGACATGATCCCATCAATTTGAATGGACATTTCAGTGAAAGTATTCTCAGTGCTTTAATGTCATATACCAAATATGAGTCGTGGGCAAATAGTAAAACTGATGGTCATTTGTTTTTGTTTTTTTTAATCTTAGTTTGAATTATATGTTTGTTATCTGAAATTATGTGAATGTATTTTTCTAAATCTCCATACTGCAATAAAAGTTTATATTTATAAAAACATAAAACATATTTTTAAAATTCTTTCTAACAAATGTAGCTTCAAGATGACGGAGGAGTGATCTCTGAGGTTTTTCAAATGTTTTAGGGACACAACATGTCTGTGAGTGTATGTCAGACAAAAAGCATATGTGCTCCCAACATTTAAGAGCCCTATGTTGCCAAACTGTGAGGATGGGGGGGAAAGTGGCATGCAGTAATCCAGCAAGCCTGGTGCTGCTCTCTGCAAACCTGCAGTGATCATTTGCACATGCCTGGCAACCTGGAGTTCATTAGCCCTCCTTTTCTCATCTCGGGCCCTGTAATTCAAATAAACAGCAATGAGATTTCCAGAGGTAAAGCTCCTTTTGGGTGGGGGGTCTGCAGCTCCCCACACACAACTCAGTCCAAATCCAGCGGCCTTCTCCCTAAGCGAAGGCCGAACAACCCCCACACCCTCCCCACCCCACCAACTACCCCGACTTCAACATGTGGAAGAATGAATCTGAGGTGCTGTCACTCATTGACAACGAGTCTCTATCCAGAAAAGAGCCTGAACTCCTCTCATGGCTTGAGGGGATTCTCCTTCAAGTCATGAGTTTCCACCCAATGCTTGTTCGCTCAGTGGGCACCCGACCAAACCAGCAAGGAGAGATAAGATGTGGACAAAGTTTGACAAATGGGCGAACAGCAGGGGATTTTATTTTATTCACAGCGTGTCTGTGGTGGATTATAGGAGTTGTCCTCTCAGCGGATCCTGGCTGGAGGAGTTATATATGATCTAACTGATGACCTAAATAAACAGAGGCTGTTTGTCTGTGCTCACTGTTGAGGCACAGAGAGAAGAAGAAAAAAATGGGAGAGACTAGCGGGAAAGGGAGGGAGAGGCAGGCAACCGGGATAGAGTTACCTGTGCACAGGTGACCTCGTCGCCATGGGCAGTGGATTAGCTGATTGTTAGGTATCAGGTAACTCCTCCTGTAATATTGAAGAGGGTGAAAAGCCCAGAACAATATCCCATTCGCAGCAGGAGCCCAGGGTCTGTGGGTCTCACGGGGAGGGGGCAGCAGAAAAACTCCAAATTCCACCTTTGTATTCTGACTATAAATTAGACAGAAAAGAAGCACAATTGTTCCCTCTCAGAAGACACATGGAATCCATGGGGGAAAGTAGTCACTACATTTAAAAATGTTTCTGCTTCTTTTATGTGTGAAAGTCTGGACATCACCATTTCTAATTTGAAGTGGAGGATTTTGATCACAATGTGCAACATAAAACGTACTTTGGTGCGCAATAAAAAAAAAAAGAGGGAACTCCCCCAGAACTCTGGCCTTATTAAAAACACTGACCTCTGATCTTTCCAATGGTTTCAAAGCTGACATTTAATGTGGCGCAGCAGACTGCAAGCCATATGTAACATGACCTGGGGAGCATGGTACTCCACTGCTCCGCGTCCCACTAATGAGAGGGCAGGGGTCAGCGGGTACCAGCCTGCTCGTACAGACCCACCACTACTGGCCAAGGCTCGGGGAGAGGAGGTCTCGCTCCCGGCAGAAACAAAATCTACCAGCGGCTCTTCCAAGTTTGTGGAGAGTAGGTGGTGTTTATGAACTAGACGGGATATAAATGTCCTCAACCCTTGTAGATTCTTCTCTTCCCTCCACTTAAAATAATTGAGTTGTTGCAGGGTAGAGGGTATGCGCACATGTCTACTTCATCATCCAGTGTGGGTTAAGAAATGGTGCAACCAGCATGACTCACTGGTTTGTTCTGGATTACGGGGACAGAAAACCTAAGTCATAAGGATGGTTTCAATGTGCATGTGACACACACACACACACACACACACACACACACAGAGGCAGCAGCTGGGAGACAGTATCACCTAAACACTTGTGTCAAAATGTTATTTCCCAAAAAGGAAAAAAAAAAAAAGCACATGACCACTGGAGATCGTGGACACATACAAACACACCTGCTGCTGCTCAACTGCTCAAAAAACTTCATCAATTGCTGAAACACACTTATCCTCTGAGGAGTTACAGCTGTATGATAGTATTGTCATGGCGCCCCCTCCCTGCCAGCAGGCACACATGGTGGCAGCACATCTCCTTTAAACGGTTCGTTTTGTTTGCTTCTGTGTTTGTCTGCCCGGCTGGTTTGTTTACTCACTCCAGCCCTGCAGCAAGAAAAAAAAAAAAAGAAAAGAATTTCCCTAAAACAAATGTGTTCATCTGCATGAAGCGCAGAGCACAGTAAAAGCCGAGGCCGTAATTGCAGAGATGTGGAGGTGGCCCTCTGAGGAAATGCGTAATGATTTTGATGGGGGGCTAACCCCAGTGCACTTGTACCAGGTCTAATTTTCCAACATGACAGGAAACTCTGTTAAGCTGATAATTGCGGCTCCAATTTCATTTAACTCACTCATGTCAACAGTTGTGTTTTGTTTTGAGAGAATGAGCTGCTCCCCCCCCCCCCCCCCACACACACACACACACTGCCTTTCACCTAACAGAATAAACTCTTAATTACAGACACATTTAGGACGTCTTGAACAAACTGTAAGCCGATGACAAATTATCGATTAGACGATTTAATTTGTCAATAAAAGTGCAGTTAGTCGAATGTAAAGCAAAAAATAAGTATTTTGTATTTATATTAAATGAATGAGAAACATAATAGTTTTTGTTGGTATTTTGATGAAGAAATAAATTCTTCTATTTGTGCTTTTTTTTTCAGTGCAGTTTTAGGGGACCCTTGGGTGTCACCGAAATCGTAAAGAAGAAAAAAAAAAAAACCCTTGAGGACTAAATCTGACATTTTTCACTCCATTTAAACAGCATCGGCTTTGTTCCAGTCCATACAGCTGAAATAGCACTTTGGATTTACATTGAGTGAAAACCATCTGTTCACTGAGCCAGTGGTCGGTTCAATTTTCCTCCATATTTTCAAAAAAATAAACTCTCCAGTAGGAAACACGGGCTTTTTGATGATGACGTTTTTTTTTATGAAGTGCTTTGAGTTGAGCCTTTTTCTTTTCCTCCCACAGGACAGGAGTGTCACCGTCACACTGGGTTTGTTTCCCCACTGATGCGGATTTCTCCAGCAGCTGGAATAAAGCTATTACACGAGCCTACATTAGTAATCAATAGTTTCTTTTATCTCCAAATTTCTATAACAAGACGGAATAATTGAAAGAGTGAAGGTCCACACACTCCACTGTCACCCGCTTTATAAACCAGTTTAATGAGAAATGGCAAAACGCTTATTCTCTCCGGGTGAAAACTCTCTGACTCAGTAGAGTTTTTCCGGAGAAGCAGTGACTAAAAGTTGGATCATCCGTGATATTTAGCAGCCCCGAGCCTCCAGCAGAGCAGGGCTGAGTTATTGAGGTTTGGGGAGGTGGCCGCGGAGTTTAACGGAGAGAAAAGGCGTGTAACGACAATAAGGAATCCCTGCTGCCTGCGAGGCGCACTTTGAAAGGAGTAACGAGTGATAGCCTGCCTGAGTATTGCATTACTTGTCGGGGGATGAGGAGCCCAGCGCTGGCCGTGGCAGAGGCGGAGAGTCCACATCTTGAAATAATCTCGCCCCCCGGGCTGCTCGGGTTAAAGGAGGAGGCGCGGCGCAATGTGGTAGAGATATTAGAGAAACCCGAGAGCCGCTCATCAGACAGCTCATTTACTGAAGCACTGAGGTTTTACACACAGCCCGAGTGCAGCTAAAGTGGCCTGAGAGCCTGCGCGTCCAGTGCAACATTTACATTACAAGATGCACTAATTTAATCAGGCTCAAGCGCACCATGGCATCACTGGCCGCGTTAGTGCTGCCTAAAAGGAGAAGATTAAGCTGTTCCTTAAATCAGCTTTACATTTATAAAACGACAAGAGTCCAATAATGGGCGTTTTTATTTATTATTATAAAATGTCCTGTCTTTAAATCATCTGCAGGATACACATGTCAATAAAAAACAGTTGAAATGAACTCCCAAAGCTCGCCAGTATATCATCAAATAGCAGCGAGCTCAGGTGTGTTTTAGCCAATAATCTGATACTTCCTGCAGCCTCACTTTGATTTCAGCACATGCCATCCATCCAGAAGGAAATTAGCTGTTTAGGTCTGTATTAGGTCTGATATCTGATTAACAGTGAAAACAACTGGACATGTCATAAAGTTTGATGCAGTTTCTTGTCATTTTATTTTACACCACAAACTGTGAGCACGTTCAACGCTGAAATAATCCTGAAAGCCTGAATTACATTTGGAATTTTTAATAGTGTAAACATGTGCCTACACTCCCTTATCATTTTTCGATTTTCTTTTCTTTTTCTATAAAATCTTGTTGGTTAAATCACAGATGTAGTGTGGGATACTGCAGAGTGGACTGTTTAGAATAAATCTCTGTTTTTTTTTTTTGGTGGCCACAAAAACAAAAGTTCAAAGCATTTTATCTTTAGAAAAATGCTCCATGACAGGGGTCATCTTCTCAAGACGTTTTTTGTGTGAATTTGTTGAAGTTAAATATTATTTTCTAGGTCAAATCTTGTCCCTTAACACACTGGAGGGGAGTTTAGTTTCAGACTCTGGTGCAGATAAAGAAATGTGATCTATATGGCTCAAACCAACAACTGCACCACCAAGAACCAGTGTCGCAGAGAACTCATTTACTAATGGATTGGTTTAGTGTTTCACCCCACAGAAAACACTGGAGCCAGTGCGGTGCCCGCCTAATCCTTGAAATATAAATGTAGGCTGCAGGCTAGAAGGAGCTCCCCAAAAACACGTGATGATGTTGGGAAAAGGCGTAAAACAACAAATAAAAGGAGCGAGAAGCCTGATATATCCATCCAGATGGTCATTTTCAGATCTATGAAACACGAATCTACAGACCTGCATCAAACCTACATATATTCATTGTGTAAAGATCAAAATTTTGCCATTTTATACCAAGTGTGTTAGATGTTTGCCACATTATAGCTGAGACCATATGGCCTTCCATATCAGCCTCTCTCTCTCTCTCTCTCTCTCTCTCTCTCTCTCTCTCTCTCACACACACACACACACACACACACATACACACACACACACACACACACACACACACACTCTTAAGTGGTTGACTGGTGGTATATGTCCCATAACACGTTTGGCAGGTAGTATAGGTTTCTCATATAAAATACGTGCGTAATGGCACGTATGGACCCAACTATCATAGGAACTTATTAAATTATATCACCTCGTAAAATAAACGGCTTTGGTAATTAATAGACCCTGAAAGGTGGGGACACAACAAAATGTTCAATCTGCATGTAATTAAGGTGGTGGGCGTCAACCACGATCAGCTGTGATGGTAAATAAACCTCCAATTGGTGAAAAAAAAAAAACACACACCAAAATAACCAAGAATTTAGAAAGATTTTAAATCTTATGTAGTTTTTTTTGTTATTCAAATGGTCCGTGGGACTGTGGGCTGACTGTGTGGCCCGTTTTCAGTGTCACAAAGATGAAATGTTCCCTCACAAATAAAAAGCTCTGTGTTTTTGTGGGTTTACCCTCCACTGGCAGTGATTGCTGATAACGTGTGGAGATGCAGTGTGCGGTTTGTCCCATGTGGGAAATCTGGAGGCCTATATAGAAGACATATATTCAGAACATGTTAATAAGGCTTTTTAAGAGGTCTGTAATAATTGATTAGTGTTTAGGTGCTGCTCTGCTCCCTCAGCTGCAGCGGGAGAGGGACTGTGGGGGCGGGAGGTGGGAGCGCTCCTATTTCAGCCCCTGACGCACTGCCTCTGGGGAGGAAACGGAGCTGCAAACTCAGTCCTGCTCTGCTGTACACGGTGCAGGGCAGAGGGAGAGCCAATCACCGAAACGCACAGGCTCCCTTTAAGCCTGACATATCTCCAACAGGAACAAATTGTCCCAACAATCAACATCCCAATCTGCTGCGCGCATCAGGGGCTGGAGTGGAGTGGAGTAGCCTATAGGCCTGTGCTGCGCGGACGGATTGCGCTGGATCGCACCGCGACAACAAGCTCTAAACACAGAGAATAAACGACAGCTTTCGCTTTGGATACCGACGTTTTGGGCGGAGGAGTGAGCTCGGACACCATGTCTATATTACCGTCCTTCGGGTTTACGCAGGAGCAAGTGGCGTGCGTTTGCGAGGTGTTGCAGCAGGGAGGAAACCTAGAGAGGCTCGGTCGTTTTCTGTGGTCTCTGCCCGCTTGTGATCACCTCCACAAGAACGAGAGCGTCCTCAAAGCCAAGGCGGTGGTGGCCTTTCATCGGGGGAACTTCAGAGAGCTCTACAAGATCCTGGAAAGCCACCAGTTCTCTCCGCACAACCACCCGAAGCTGCAGCAGCTCTGGCTGAAGGCGCACTACGTGGAGGCGGAGAAGCTGCGCGGCCGGCCGCTCGGAGCTGTAGGGAAGTACCGGGTGCGGAGGAAATTCCCGCTGCCCCGCACGATATGGGACGGCGAGGAGACCAGCTACTGCTTTAAGGAGAAGTCCAGGGGCGTCCTGAGAGAGTGGTACACACATAACCCCTATCCGTCCCCGCGGGAAAAGAGGGAGCTGGCCGAGGCCACAGGACTGACCACCACGCAGGTCAGCAACTGGTTCAAAAACAGACGGCAGAGAGACAGAGCCGCAGAGGCGAAGGAGAGGTACGTTGACCAGAATCAGCCTCGGCGCTGCTTGTTATTTATACAGACATTTACATGTTTTTTTGCATGTTCATGAGCAAATTAAGCTCTGACTCTGAACTCTTACTTATAATATTACCATAATGTGGCTACAAGTGAACAAAGTACAAGAAAGTGCAGGAGGCACAGTGATCTGACAATATTCACACTACAAGAAAGGCAAAGTGGGAGATTAAATAGAAGAGTATTACTATTAGGAATCGTTGTATTTCAAATAAGAGTTTGAATTGATTGATCTATTTAGGATATGTTTAGTCTCTAATTCAGACCTGTCCTGATACCGGTGATGGTGAGTAAACAGCAGTGTGTTGTTGACAAAAGATGGACTTTGTCTCTACCTGAATTATAAAATACAGGAAATCTATCAAAATATCCGTTTGAGAAATGAAGATGGTGGGGAATCTGATTAATACTTTAAAAAAAAAAAAACTTTTCAGATAGACTCGCCTACGTGTTAAAGGTTAAATTAGGTTACAGTGGAATAAAATGGCCTAACGCACATTTCTCCAAACTGGCTTGTGAAGATATCAGCAAATATCATCCATCATAAAGGGAAATAAAGCATTTTACATTTAAATTGTTAAAAAAAAAAAAAAAAAAGACAAATAACTAAATCTCCCTGATTTGTTTTTTTTCCTCAAGGCCTAGGCCTTCTTTATTTTTACTGTAGAATAATTATGGCCGCCTATCATACTGCTCTACAGGCCTCACACACACGGATTTAATGGCATTCTCCAAAATGTGCGCATTTTCCCCTCATTTTCCTCTTGCTGTCATTTGCAGAGAAAACAGTGAAAACAGCAACGCAGGAGGAAACAAACAGAACCAGCTGTCCCCGCTGGACGGAGGAAAGTCTCTCATGTCCAGCTCGGAGGACGAGTTTTCTCCACCTCAGAGTCCGGACCAGAACTCAGCGCTTTTGCTTCAGGGCAGCATGAGCCACCCCGGGGCCTCCGCTTACTCCATGTCCGGCCTGGGGGCCCCACAGCCGGTGCACAGCATGCACGGACACCCGCACCAACTGCAGGACTCCTTGTTGGGACCTCTAACCTCCAGTCTTGTGGATTTGGGCTCTTAAAGAGGCTGCCAGATTATTATATTTTACAAAAACAAAAACCAGAGAAAAAGAAGACTGATAAGTGTATCAGATTGAGTACATGTATAAAATAACACTATAGTAGCATACCTTATGATATAGACTGACTTGTCTGTCGTTAAATTTGGTTAGAACAAAATTCCTTTATGCGCTTAACCTGTATATCCCCTCTGACAGGAGGATTTCTGATCTCCTGCACATGAAAACACACGAACAGGACCTGTCTGAAACTCTTAACTCAACGAAACACTTAACAGGACTGCCCTTTTGCTTAATTTATGATATTTTGTTGAGATAAAAAAGATAATTATAGCAACTTCCTGCGATGGAAACTAAGAGGTAACGTTTTCATTAGAGTCATGGTAATTAGTTTCCAATAAAACAAAAGTAATACATTTGTCTCTGTGTTATTTGTGCATTTAGAGAGAAAGAAATGATCCTCAAATGATTGATAATTTACCATTAATTAATCCTGCATTGGAGGAAAGAACGAAATTTATTTTATTGTAAGTTATTTTATGTGGTGTTAACCTATTTAATGATGTTTTGCCTGAAGGTTAAAAACAGACGAATTACGTGCCGAAATGAAATTCATTTGAATCTCTATTAGATGTATTATGAGGAATAAAGAGATAAAGAGCTAAAATCCTGCTCCACCGGTTCTTCGCTTTTTAACAACAATTACGGTAATTCTAAACATGTAATTCAAACACAGAGTCATAGAGGGAAATTTAATTATACAAATGTGAGTCAACATCAGCAGCTGTCTGTCAGGAGGCTGCTGTGTACACATGAAGCAGCTTCGGCTGCTTTGAATTTCGTGTCTGTTCCATAAAATATGTTTGGCTGAAGGACATTTTTTCTTCTTCTTCTTCTTCTTGGCCATTTTTTCAGCCCGAGTGCTGCGGATCATTGGCTTTTTGTTGCCGTGTTTTCTTTGCTCTCTCCGAGAGTTTGTTCTGTCGGTTCCGGGCCATGGGAAAGAGCCACCACTCAACCTTTACCAGCTCTGGATATTTTAACAAAAAAAAAGGCAGAAATCCCATAAAGAAGTTTAAAGTTCACTGCCTGATGATATCAAATAGATGCCCTTTAAATACAACAAAACAAAACAAATTACATGGGCTTTAATAATAGGTTAATAGGCATATGATTACTAAAATCAGACACTGTCACTCTTATCATAATAAACATCAACCAATAATAATAATAATAATAATAATAATAATATTAATAATGATAGCATGAGAATATGGTGCCCTCTGAGCAGGAATCTGGTGAGGACAGCTCTCTTGTCCCCCACCCCCTACCCTCTCTTTGGGCTCATGTCAGGGTAAATTGTTTTGAGCAGAGAGCACAGAGGATTTCCTGAGTATAATCTGAAACAGTCGCTGCTAGCATTACTGCCTGATTGCGAAGATTGCAGGGCTGCAGCGCCCGGCTTCAGTGGAGGGACCTTGAGGTATTCTGCATCCCACAGGCCTCCTTCTTTCCCTCCTCCCCCCTTCTCTCTCTCTCTCTCTCTCTCTCTCTCTGAACCCCTCAGGTCTACTAAAACACCAGGCCTGTGCTCCCCATCTATCACCTACAGCTTTCCATTGAGTGATGAGTCTGTTTGCCTGTCCTCAGCAGACCTTCCATCACCAGGCTTTTGGTCGGTGTTCCTTTTTTTTTTGCATTTTTAATCCAATACGTGAGAGTCAGATGTTGAAGAAGTACTCAATATCATGTATTACTGAATTTTAACAAAAGCACGTTAGTATTAGCAGCAAAGTGTACTTAAAGTATTCGAAATGACAGTGATAATTCTGCAGAAAAGTCAGTCTTTTATTATTATGTTTTATTGGATCTTTACAACAGATGCAGCTGTGAACTATTGGTAGAAGTACTGTTTGGTTATTTGATCTCTAACAATGTATTTTATTAAATTATAACATGTTTTGTATGTAATATTTTGGTCTACAAAGTGTTAGATAAATGTAGTGCAGTAAAAAGTAATATTTCCTCCAGAAATGTACATAGTAGATGTGCTACGTATCATAAAATGGAAATATTCAGTAAAGTACAAATACCTCAAAACTGCACTTAAAGCCCAAACAAATAGCTTTAGATCTTAGTTATTTGTCTGTAACATTAAATATTTATCAAATTACGGATAGGAAAAACATTGTTATTTATAATTCATTGAGCATTTATTAGCCAATTTGCTTCGTCAGGATTGTGCGGGTGTCATTCGGTCAGACCTGAGCAAACAGCCCCACAGTTTTCCCCAGATTTTGGTTCAAATGCTAAATCCTGATTGGTGCAATGGAAAATGTGGCATCGCCCTTTTTTCCACCTGAGCCCCACCAGCTCAAACCAGCAAGAAGAGACAAGAACACGAAAACAGGAACTCTGCATGTGTTTTTTAACTCGAGGAGAAAATTGTGCATTTACATAGGATCCCATTGCCCCAGTGGTGGTATTACATCCAGCATTTTAACTTCGAGCAGAAAATATGAGGAGTTCAGTTATAAATGCTGCTAAAAATGTCACATATATGTTCTTACAAAATGATTTATGGCAAAAAATAGGAAATATTGTAGATAATTATTAATATTTGGCTTTATTCAAACACTGTCATTTATTAAGCAGGCACAATGTTGATTATATAACAAACTGTTTTTTGCTTTTTTTAAATATCAAATTAAAAGCATTAAGGGATGTTTTTAAAGTACAGCTTTGTGTTTTATAGCCAACTGTAGCCCAGGACAATTTGATTTATTCAATAGTTCAACTTGTGTGTAGCAGTATTTTAAGATAAAGCAGCATCTAAAAGTATGCCACAGTTTTGTCCATATGTCACATTCAGCAGAGGTCAGCAGAGAGCAGAGGTCCTGTAGATCATATATAATTCTGACCACAGCACGTGTCCTTCTCTCTTGGCACACAGTGTGGCTAAATATTCACAAATTAACAAACAGGTGATCACAAAGCCACCAAAGTGACTCCTCATACCTGTTAATCTAATGACAACATGTCCGGCAGGGTACAGACACAGCAAGGATTAAACAGGCTCTGTGCCACATGACAGAGGGAGGCTATCGGAGTCACCTTCAGGATGTGCAAGAGACTAAAATCAATCCAACACGGAAACTCTGACAGTGCTTTTAATCATGCTCCAATCCTTTGCTTCCGAATCCGGAGAGACAAAGTCTGCAGCTATAAATCTATCTGCTGTATCAACCACTACGTCTTCCTCTCATCAGCCATACAACAAGTGCAAGTGGTAGGCGTGCTTCAGCTTATGGACGAGATGACAAAAGCTTGAGGTAACGTCAGCCCGGAGCATGCCGGTGCCAGTAACAACAGCTGCTGATGGCAAACAGAGTCCGAGTCATCAAAAGGGCATTTCATTTGACATAGGCGTAAGTGGCAGTGGCTCTAAATCAACAGCAGGAAGGGCCCTGACGTGTGCAAATAAACATGGAGAGTAGCCTGCATGGGTCTGCGCCGTCTGCCTCAGCTGGCTTAATGTTTTCTCTGGCATCAGAGCCAGCGAACATCTACTGGAAGGACAAAATCCAAAACTGAGGAACTTTTGCCTTTCCATGGTCTGGTGCCTGCAGGTAGCTTTACCCCACATGGGAGCCGGGTGTGAGACAGTCCCAGGTATCCATAACCACAGGCTGTATGAGGGGTGTGTGTCAGAGAGGGGGGAGACGGAGGGGGGGAGAGAAGGGAGCGGGGGGCAGGCGGGTGATGAGGGAC
The DNA here is from genome assembly GCF_042242105.1 of Pempheris klunzingeri. Classification (NCBI taxonomy): domain Eukaryota; kingdom Metazoa; phylum Chordata; class Actinopteri; order Acropomatiformes; family Pempheridae; genus Pempheris; species Pempheris klunzingeri. Next base: position 12,227,358 of record NC_092024.1, on the reverse strand, counting down.
AAAAGGATCTTTTCAGGTCTGCCTCAGAGGGGCAGGGCTGGTGGTGTGGGAGGAGGAGGGGGGGCAGAGAGATTTTCTTACCAATGATGCATGGATCTGACAATGTTCCTGCCTGGACGTACCCAGAGGCAGATGCAGGCTGTGTGTGTGTGTGTATGTGTGTGTGTGTGTGTGTGCTAATGTGTGTGTGGGCTTGTGCATACTCACGTGTACCAGACTTGGTGTGTGTGTGTGTGTGTATCTGAGGAAACACAACTGATTAAAGTAAAACTCCAAAAGCATTTTCTAGATGGCAGTGGCAGGCTTCTGCTATATTTCTATGATATAAATGTATCGAGATCAGAGGGGTTATGCGACTCTGCCGAAAAAAAAAAAAAGAAAGGTAATTATATTGATGTAGGAGCTGTGAGCCAAAGACAGCTTTGCCCAACACGTGTAGGAAGCCTTTTGTCTAACAGGAAGCTCCTATGTGACAGAACTGAAAGAAATATTTATCTCTTTCTTCCAGCAAGATGAGTGATGCGTGACCCAGGGTTCAGACAGGAGGAGGAGGAGACTCTGCAGATGATCCCTACCTATTAAGGTGTTAAATAGCATGTTGTGTGTCAAATAAAGCATAATATACATTACCTGATGAAAGAGGGGAAATTTTCTAATGCGTTACAAGAGGAAAAGACAAAGGACAAGATAAGACGTGTGTGCAATGTCTAAAGACGACGTGCATAGAAGAAATGTGGCCAGAAGGCAGAGGCTCATATAACAAACTCTTCCACAGACAAAACCCAGATCTGGTTGCTGAGAATCAGATATGTATATTTTTGGAGCTTGGAGAGAAAGGTGATAGTGGCATCAGTCTCATATGTTTGATCGGGAAAGTGACTGCAGTCTGGGATGGTTTTTTTGGAATACTTTTGAGAGGACGAAAGAGATTTTCTTAGTCAGTTTCAGCCATTAAAAGCCAAATTAAAGCAAATATACACACTATTAACATAGTTTGACTATAATTGTTGCAATTCTTGCAATGAGTGATGGGATACATGGATGTAAAAATCTTAGAAAACTACACTACAATGGACTACATATGCAGGACTGTTATTAGTTTGGAAGTGGAAATAAAAGTGCAGGTGCAAATATTCAATCTAGCAAAAATAAAAAGTAAAGCTTTCATAAATTGTCCTCAAAGAAAATCATACTAATTTACATTAACTGTAATTGTTGAATCTCATTTTCTCATCTTGGAATGAGGGTAAAGAATAAGGGTATGATCATTATATGTGCTTCTTATGAATCTTATGAAAACACCCAAACCTACGATGACTTACTTACCTCTTAAAGCTTTCTGACCTGTTTGTGGCTCTCAGCCTGGAGCCCTTTGATTTCTACTGAGGATATAAATCTTTAAAAACGGCTCACAAAGGTATTGTTGCATTTTTGAAAAAGGTCTTGCAATATTTCTGGTCAGCTGGGCATTGTATTTTTTCGCAGATGTTACTGAAACAGTATAAAATTGCATTAGTTGTTCAATATTCAGCTGTGGACTGAAACGCATTGCACTTTATTAAGTATTTCCAATAAACCACAGTGGCTGTGTTCATGTTAGTGAAGGAACATGTTAGCCAGAGCAGCTTGTGCGGCTCAGTGATGTGTTTCTTTAATAGTTTTTGGAGAACAATGAGGCTCTGTGACACAAAGGAATAAGATATTTTAGACCTTGGCTACAAAATAAATACATATTAGTCAGATCAGTTCATTGTTGGTTCTGGTCTTTTCATTGGATTTGCTGACAGTAAGAAAAAAGTCTCAGATTTACAGTCTAAAGCAGGGGGCAGAGGCAGTAACAGAGCATCCTACATTAACTGAAGCACTGAGTTTATTTTACTAACGTGGAAACAAAAGCACAGGTCGACAATGTACTCAGATTCTAAATGAGCTGATTTACACTACATAGAAGAGGCCATTGTTTAATCTAATCTCTGCGATCTTTAGAGGATTAACTTCAAACTAGAGAGTTTCAAATGGCTTTTAAATGAAAAATGAATAGAAATCAGATAATAAAGGACCCAAACAAAATAAAGCCAGTTACTCTTTTTGTCTCCGTGATGCTTCATCCACTGATGTTCATGGTAAGAAAGCAACATTTGTACACTGCAAAAGATGAAGTGAGGTACGTCAGAAAAAACTAACTTAAAGGTGAAACCCAGGGAGAATCTGTATTTCCTTTATTGTTGACAAATCCCATGAGAAGACTAAAACCTTAAACAATAACTGATCTGAAATACAGTCTGAAGGAGCTTATTCCTCTGTTCCATAGAGCTCAATTATCAAAAAAACTATTTAAGACACATCAGTGAGCCACTCTGTTACACTGAGTCACACACACACACACACACACACACACACACACACATGAAACTATGTATTTGTGATCTTGTTTTTTAAAGAATTACGTCTTCAGTAGGAGCACATGGGTCTGATGCTGAGAGCAAGAGGCAGAGGAGGAAGATCCCAAAGTACTAAGAGATGATATATAAAATACAAATCAACAAAAAAGGCAACTCAGTTACAGCCTTGGACATCTACTCTTCTGTATCCAGAGATTAGTCTGTTACCATACAGTGCAGGTGAACATAAAACAGCTGCGATGGCGTCTTTTAAGGAGCCAGACATAACTAGAGCCGTAATGACTGGGTTTGGTATCATATTATGGGCATTATTTCACAGTAGAATTAATAATTGATATTCTTGCAGACTGTTACCACTATACTGCTTGTTGTTCGGCTTATTTATCCAGCCAAGAAGGATCACCGAGTCTGAACACAGACACATCACTGCTCCAGGCCCGAGGAGGAGCAGCGGTGGCAGACACAACAAGAGGAAGTGGTATGGGATATGGGATAATGAAATATACCTCACACTCTCGAGGGGCATCACCTCACCTATCCTGGGGCTCACAAATAGCTCAAGTAACTAAGCCCCCCCACTTCACACACATGATCCACACCCCCGCTGTGCCCAAACCACACCACAGCTACCCTCCACCAGGACCCTGCAGCTACGCGCAGTTTGTACTTTATTTGTTTGCAGACGTTGGAGTGACAGCAGCCTGAATCTGAGCTGCCATCCCGCTCCCCTCGCCCTTCATCTTCATGCTGCAGAGAGGGATAAAATACCCTTCTTGGTTCCACGCAGGAAAAAAAAAAAAAAAGAAAGAAAAATATTCAGGAAATGAAAGTTGTAACACGATCCTCTGTGTGCCAAACGTCTCCCTGAGCAGGGACAAAAGGCCCAGAGAAAAGCTGCTGGGTCTATTTTAGCCTGCACATGATAGGAGAGGAGGGAGGGAAGCACGGAGGGAAAGGAGAGGAGAAAAGAGGAGCCAGAAAATTAAGTGTGAGGAATTGTTAGGATGCAGTGCAATAATGGAGGAGGAGGAGGAGGAGGAGGGCGCAGGCGCTGCAGTGATGAACTCCTCAGTGCTCCAGCAGCCCTCTGTGCACGGAGCCCCACATCCCACAGATATTCATGCACCAAGCAAAATAAACTTCCCATTCCGGCCCTGCAGCATGTTTTCAAGCGGGCCTCTCCTGAGAGAGAGCCTTTTACGACTCCTCGTTCAGTGCTTATCGGCCAGCTGACTGGATCCAAGATGAGGGCGGGGAGAGAAAGACCTCTGATGTTCGACAGCAAGGAGCGTGAAATGACGGATTTATACTAACGGTGCAGAAAGACACGAGAAAAAGATAAAACTTCTTTCTCTCTCTGCAGCTTTGTGAGAGGCACTTCTTCCTTCTACCCACCCGTGTGTGCCATGGCTGATCACCAGGCGGCAAAGGGAGGGGGGAAATGCTCTGCTGGTCCTCTCACTGCTGACTGGTGCATTTGCAGCATGGTGTCAGCGACCGGTGGTAATTACCGGGCTCTCTCTGAGTTACCGCTACACCAATGTGCCACCGGCTCTGGTATGCCAGCTAAGCTCTGTTATTAGGCACAGAGCTGCCACTGGACAGTAGGCGCGAGACACAGAGTCTATCTATCTATCTATCTATCTATCTATCTATCTATCTATCTATCTGAACGTCTGTCTACATAATGAATGATTGTTTTACTGCTCACAAAGTACAGGCTGGAGTGCTAAATTAGTAGGGTCTTTGTCATATGTGGCAGCTATAATCATGCACACGAGAGTTGTCATCTCGCGCCAGCAAAATAACTGAAATGTCTTTATCAAGGCTGCACTTGGAACAGTCGGAAAGAAAAACATTTGTGTAAATCCACTCACCGCCCATGACAGAAGCAGCAGAGAAGAAGAAGGCCTCTCATCATCCTCCTGCTCCATGTCTTCAAACAGACTGCTGGTGCCTGTGGAGGACCTGGAGAGAAACAGCAGATGAGTTTGTGGCATCCTGAAAATGTACAGTTTACAGAAATGTTATGAAGATTTTAGTGTAATTCTTTGTTGCATTTTGCTATAATATCATATAAGTATATATAGTATAGTAGTATAATATAAGTATATGAGGATATTTAATGATTTTAAACAAAACCCAAATAGTTCTAACTAAGGAATGTAACAAGTTGAAAAACTCATTTTAATTAATAAGTTACTGTGGATATGTTCCTAATAACATTAACAAATAGAAACATATTCCACCATTAAAATCAGTATGAACAGTTTTTTTCTCAGTTGCTTTAGGATGAATCTCAAATGACAGTGATCATCCTCAAAACACTGCGTGGATTCTCACACCTCATTTTCTCACAACAGCATACGCAGCCTGCGATGCTTTCATACAGAATTCAAAGATGTTTTCAAATGCAAAACATCACTATAAAATTAGACCACGTGACGGTTTGGATTAGTCAAATGATAACCTACATGTAACACACGTTTTCCACATTTGTCATGCAGACACACTAAACCAAGGAAATGAAAGAAAATATACTCAGCAAATATAACAGATAAAGTGTTGTGCGTAAAATGGATGCATGGCAGAGAATGAAAGTTAAAATAATGCATGTTTTTAGTGATCCTGGTCCTGCTGCACCCTGCTAGTATAAACTACCACTCATTGTACAGCAGTTATGACGTTTAAACTTTTCACTCACTGCTGCTGAGACAAAGTCACTGACACACCTTCAGTTTGTGGGTGTGACAGTAACAGAGGGCTGCTTGCAAATTCATATTCTACAATAATGGTTGTTTGATTCTATGATAAATGATTCGAAAGCAACAACAAGTAGAACAAACCAAATAGAAAAACACTTAGTTTTCACTCCACATCATAGAGTCGTATTGGCAGGGTGTGCAAGATAAGGATGAGCTGACAAGTATTTTAGTTCAGTGACACTGGGACTATCTGGACTTTCTGCAGCTCCAGGAGGATATGACCTGAAGGACAGGCGAGAGTTTCTCCTTCACTCTCTCTGCCTCTGGGAGTTTCTCAGGTTTGTCGCTATGACCCGAGACCATGACTGAGAAACGCTCAAGGTGCTGAACTTAAACTTGGCGACAGCTGCAGAAACTGGAGACCAGCAAGTTTAAATATAGACCCCCTTAAAATCCCGACTGGTGCCCTTGCACTGCCTCAACGCTTCCTTACACATGTATGTTCACACCCTCCCCTCAGTAATGCTGTACCCTCATTTACACTCAGGACCAAATTTACCTGGAGTTTGCTTGTATATGATCAAAAATGTATTTAAGGAGCTCTTTCAACAGATGGTGTTATTGTTACTGTGGGTTAACAGCTCTCTCATTAACTGGAGCCAAACTGGAGGCCTGAAATCATAAAAAAAACAAAAAAACATAGACCTCCAGTGTGTCCCATCAGGCTATTGTCTACTATAAGACACATTTTTAGTTCATTTTTTGATAAAGGTAATTCTCAAGGCAGCTCTCCTTTAAATGGGGCTTTTCGTTGAACATGTTTTTTAACAGTTCATGCAGTGAGCTGTGGCAGACCTGCAGCTGCAGCGCTGCTCAGTTGTTTCCCCTCTACTACAGATCGTCTGCGCCATCTTGTGGCCACAAGGCAGAACTACAAATACAGACACACACACACCAAAACGTAAGAAAGTGAGTTTTTTTTCTCTTAAATTAAACTAATTAAAGTCAGCGTAACTTTTGTAACTATTTATTTTTTAAATTGGTAAAAGTCTTACTTTGCTCGCAGTACTATCATAAGTGACAGATAGATGAACACTGAATCTAACAATGTGTTTTTTTTAATGGAATAATTGGTACAAATAAAATATATTTAAACTGAAATAGAATAAATAGAGAAAAAAAACTATAAAATTATTAGAATAGCAATTAAAATAATAAACAAAAACATCACTATCTATCATATTTCCAAGATTACTGAGGTGAAAACACTTAATTTCACAAATGTTAATATAACGCCGTAAATATGGCTGACTTTAAAAGAGAGATCTTTTTTTCAAATTAATTAAATCAGAAATGTTCATTTTCTAAAGATGTTAGTAATTCAACAACCATTTTCATCTGCGAGCATACATGAAGGATTAAGGGCTCTCCTATATTTAGCCACAGTCTTTTTGCTTCAAGAGAAACATTTTTGAATATTAAAATGTCAGATCCTCACTCATGTCTGGATTAAGTTCTTGAGGAAGACTTGAGGAAGTCTCTTTCTTTATTCACTGTCTCCATCTAGAGGCCAAATACTGAACTGCATCCACTGACCTGACAAACTGACAGAAATAATTCCCTCTCTTTGCATACTTATGTTATAATCTGCCCTCAGTGTAAAACACACTCATCTTCAAACCACCTGTGCATAACAAGGTATTGAGTATGATTTTTATAAGTCCTGCAATGAAACTATTTGTTATGTAAAAGTATTAGCGTCAAAATATACTTATATTACTAAAAGTAAAAGTACTCATCATACAGAAAGGCTCCTTTCAGATTGATATAGTATTATGTTATTGGATTATAAATATTGATGCATAAATGATGCTTTAATGTTGAAGCAGCTAGATGTGGATCATTTATATACATATATTTCATATATTGCTTTAAATAGTGATGAGTAGCACGTGCATTTCCCCCTGAGGACCAATGTTGATGTAATGATATAATTCATTGACTTCTTTACATTGTTAATCTAAATCGCATGGTGGTTAGCACTGTTGCCTCACAGCAAGAAGGTCCAGGGTTCGAATCCCGGTTTGAACCCTGGGTGTTTCTGTGTGGAGTTTGCATGTTCTCCCCATGCTAGCGTGGGTTCTCTCCGGGTACTCCGGCTTCCTCCCACAATCCAAAGACATGCACATTAGGTTAATTGGTAACTCTGAAAGAAGAAATTGCCCGTAGGTGTAAGTGTGAGAGTGAGTGAGAGGTTGTCTGTCTGTCATGTGTCATATGTCGACCCTGACATATAAGCGGTATAGAAAATGGATGGATGGATGGAGGTTAATCTAAATCTGCAACAAGTAACAATAGCTGCCAGATAAATGTAGTGGACAAAAAGTACAAAGCAGCAGAAAATAGAAATTACTCATGTAAAGCACTTCAAAGTAAAGTACTTGAGTAAAAGTACTTAGTTACTTTCCACCACCTGGTGTTCTCCTGCTGTGACATGTCAAAATGTGTTTAGTGAGCAAAGCTGATAGCTTTAATATATCACTTGATATAAATGTCTGTTTTATGAAATGATTCCAAACTAACTGGGGGATGAGGAGGTACAGAGCCCTGCAGCACCCAGTCATCAATTCCTGATGTAATAAAACCCAATAATGTAATCATTTGAAGAATACTGGGAATATTTTTCAGCTGGGTCATTTTATATCAAAGCGGATAATGTAATACTTCTTACACATCTGTGGTACTATGTTGATTTTCTGTCCATGTTCTGTCATTTTGTGTTTTAACGACGTTACAGACGCTGGATCTGAAGTGAAAGAATGACTTTTAGTGCTCAGACTGCACTTTAACCTAAAAGTCAGTAGTCTGGTCATAAAGGGTTATTACGTCACTTTCAATGTCTAATTGACACCATCTTGTCTGTTGACATATAACTGTCATACTGACATCGTGGACATTGGCTCTGTGGCTCTGCATGTTACTGTATCATTTTAAAAATGTTATTACAAGACCAGTCAGGACATTTTATGACATTATTGGTCAAGTTGTTACATTACTGGGTGCTACAGGTGCCACAGTCCTCCTCCTGCTGGGGTCCTCTAGTGGGCAAATCTTGCTCTGCATCTGGATCAACTACATTTGCTGTAGAATTGTTATCTGCTGTATATTAATATTGCAAAAAGGGCAAGCAAGTCATTCTTAATGGTAGCAGGTCTAATGCATGAAGATATTCACCACAATAAGCCAAACAGCACACCAAAACATCAACACCAGTGACATCAGCTGGGTTAAATAAATGGAACACATTTTACCAGTAAGCTACTAAATAAATAACGCAGGTGTTTTGCTTGGATGGAGTGTTTTGATATTTCTGTGGGACTATTTACCTTTTCTTTCCTCTTTGCTGCAGGCCCTCTGACCTCTATCAGGCAGCTTCGTCCACGGCCCGCTCTGCCTATAATAGCGTTCCCACAATGCACCAGAGCGTGTTTTCTCATCATATTTTCACGTCGTGGGCTGTTCGCTACCGGAGCCTGTCAAAACAAGCAGCTGTAATAACCAGCTGGCACGAGGCCTCTTTGTGCGGCAGCGGCTGACTTCCCCCGGCTCTCATAATTGCCTCACATTGTCTGCTTTGTGTCCGCTAACAAACTGCGGGTTTGTGGGCGAAGCAGACGGACCAAGGTTGGAGAGAGATCGACTGATCGATCAGCCCGCCGCAGCCTGAGAGCGATTCAAAGCAGCGGGCTGATCAATGACTGTTCAGACAAACTTACAGAAGCTATGACGCGCACAACATCAGCACAGGAACCAGTGGTTGCATGTGATCGATAAACAGGCCTGTATGGGATTTCCTTACATATGGAGCAATTATGAGGATAGGACCTGAGACTTGTGTAATTTGCTCTAAAGTAATGACTTTAACGAGCAGCTTTGATTAGTTTAGGAGTTTTTACTTTTTGCTCCCCTGGGTTTTGCCTCTCAGGCTACATGCAGACTGGAGCTGCTAACTTTCTTTCTTTTTTCCAGGTAAAAAAAATCTATTTAATCTGCATTTTCATCCACAGTTAATATCCTCTTAAAAAGAAAAGGCAGTAAAGGAAAGTGCTTTAAATCAGAAACCAGACCTGCCAGGTATCTATGAAGAAAATCTACTAATAGTTGAAGTACAATAACCAGTTTTATATTAATTTATCATTTGTTTTGACAGATTTTTAAATATTATAGGCATATATGCCTGTATAGGTATTTGCTTTATGAATATAATATATGTAAACATGCTTCCAAATCTCCTGTTTTTAGGAAATACACTATAAGGCCAAAAGTATGCGGACACCCCAGTGCACAGAGTTATTGTGTCTGCATGTGGTGGTCTCTCGGCCTGGCTCTCTTGTTTCCATTTAGGGGAAATCTTAATGCTATAGCACAAAGTGGTATTTGTGTCCAATTTGTGGCAAGAGTTTGGAGAAAGGCCTGTCTTCATTTAACATGAAAAGAATCCATCAGTGTTGGGATGAACTGAAGTCAGACTGCGGGCCAAACTCTGCGGTCTGAAAATTAAAAAGTTCAGCAATCACGTGTGGGTGTCCACATACTTTTGGCCATTTAGTGCACTGTGATTTTTTTATGACAGAAGATTTTTTTTTTTTATATATACTTTGATGATTTAATTTTTGTCTTGACCACCATCCGAAGTGTTTTTGAAGTGATTTTATTTTGTGCAAATGGGTCGAAGAAGTCTGTCAATCCGTGGAGAAACGAAGTGAGTGAAAATGTGAAAATAACCAGATTCATTAACGCGGTTTGGCTCTGCGGGAGAAGATCCCGTTCACGCGACTAAACACACTAAATCAGACAAGGCAGAAAATATCGATGATATCATGCTGATCTGATAGATAACGAAGCTGATTATTGATGAATTAGATGTGTCTCTGTCTGTGGTGCTGAAAGTCTGGATGAACGACCCTAAATGTAACTTGTGTGAGAAGTGTGAGAAGTGTTTGACTGAATAACCTGCGTTATGTCTGCCTCCATCCTTAGATCTAATCAGGACAGTCAGGTCATGTCCCTCATTACTGCTTCTGGGAATTTGGAGCTTTTAAACAAGTTTACAATCACATACAAACCTCACGTCTTTATAAATGTGACTATTAGGTTAAAATCATTATTGCTGGCAGGGTGGATTAAAATAAAATGAAAGTATTTTGGTGTTTCTCTAACAGAAGGGAAACAGGATTCACTGGAAGTACTGAACACTAAATAAACACGTGAATATACTGTATACTGAATATACTGTAAACACATTTACACTTGCTGGTGGATGGTTAAACCTCTGTAAGGTGATTGTTATTATTATTAAAATTATTTGGATTTCTAAAACCATCTCATCCTAAAAACAGTCTATTTTTGCTTCTAACATGTAACTCCATCTCCATCTCAGTTTGTGTGAAAAGCCTCACAGACACGATCCTCTGGGATCCTTCAGTCACCACCAGGGGGCGTCACTAGCCTGCACTTTCCATTTCCCAGTTTATGATGAGGATGATAATGATGATGCTGTGAAGCCTTCAGAGGATGAAGCAGCCAGCCACACACAATGAATGAGATTGTTTCTTATTCTTTGGACAGAAAACCTCTCTGCTGGGCAGAGAAGCGTCGGCCAGATCACAATAACATGTGCCGAATCACACACACAAAAGCCTCGAATAGATATTTACACGAGGGGCTGTTCAAATGAATACTTTGACATAAATTCATGACCTTTGCACAATGAAGTGGGAGAAAGCCCAGTTGATTTCGTTGATTTTTGGAACGAACTATTTCAATGGCTATTTTTTTTTTTTTAAAGATCACCCAGTGAGTTCTGGTTTAACCTTGTAAACAACAATCAATGGGTTTTTTTAAAAAAAAGTTGTTGGAGTGCAGATAGGATGGAGAGGGCTTTGGCTGAAAAACGAAGAGTGCGGCGAACAAAGGCCCTGCTGAAAAGGACAAGTTTCCCCTGCTGAGTGACCTCGACCACTTCAGTAGGTGTGTGGAGCCGGAAAATGTGACGGCGTGGCAAGATCACTGTTAGCCCTCCCCTGCTTCACTATTATTATTATTATTATTATTATCATTATTATTGGCATGGAACTGTATTCATTTATTGTCTTCATGCAAAAAATAAAGGTTTTAAAGCCCACACAAAGAAGTTAATAGGGCTGTCAAATGAATGTGGGTGAATTGTGAGGCTAGTGGGGATTATAAGGACAAGCAGGGACAGCAGCGAGGACCCAGTGGTTTGCTCAAGTAAAAGTACCAACACCACTGTGTAGAAATACTCTGTTTGAGGTCAATGTCCCACAATAAGCAATTAGTCAAAGGGCAAACGTTTTAACATCTAAATAAACTCACTTAGAGTAGCAAAAGTAAATTCACATCTTGTACAGAATGAGGATGATAAGCATTGCTAGACTGTGGGTGTTTATGCTTTAGTGTGTGAGCATCACTAACGCTGCATGCAGCTGCTGATGTCCTGATCTGGAATAATCCATCATAATTTATTGGTTGACTATACACTCAGTGACCATTTTATTAGGTACACCTGTACAATCTGTTGTAGTCCAATACAACAGTCCTGCCATAACATCCATCTTCACAGCGCTCACAATGTTCAATATCTGTATGAATGTGAAAGTCAAATTATGTGTTTAGTATTGAGGTCATAGATTGAGAAGGTGTTGTACTCGACTACATTATCTATGGAAGTGTTTCTAATTGTTGATCTAGCAATAGTAGTTTATATTTATATGTTTTTATATTTTATTCTATCCTCTTCTTTTTCACTCTTTGGCATTCAGTGCGGATGGCAAAGTAAGATTTTCATTGTACAGGGAAACCTGTTTCTGCACTGTACACATGATAATAAACGCTTTGAATCTTGAATCTCTCTGTTTAAATAAAGGAGGGAGGCAGAATATTAGAAACACCTCTAAATATAATGCAGACCACTAATAATGCTAAAACATATAAGTCACATTTTTAAAATTCATTAGAAATATTGATATTAAAAGCATCATTAAAGAACCTTTATGGCAGAACAGTTGCATTGGATTGAACAGGTGCAGCTAATAAAGTGGATGTTGCAGATTGTGATGATTAATACAAAAACACACCTAAAGTGGGATGACTAGCGACCAAAACTGTCAGATAAATGCAATATTTATCTCAGAAATATAGTGGAGGAGAAGAATAAAGTAGTAGAAACTGAAAATACTCAAGTAAAATAAAATTAAGTAAATGTACTTAGTTAGATTGTACCACTAGAAGGATCTGCAGGACATCACAGTGTATAAAAATAAACCTTCAACACCCAAATTAATGAAATAAACTTTACTGCAGCCTGTTTGAACAGTCTGTAAAACCCAGATTACGTCCAGGTCCAGATCAGGTGTCTGCAGCTGATTTAAAACACTGGATGTGTATCTGGAAGCATGCAGACAGTTTGCCTGAGAAACCAGTCTATTGTTATATTAGTGAGCAGCCTGGGGAGGAAATGTTGGGCCATCAATACCATTATATTTTGTTATGGAGTCCACATTTTAATTTCTGTACTGCATCTGCAGGATGCTCCGTGTCTTCTGAAGTGTTTTAAAGCACAAAGAGGAGCCTGACACTGACTTTGTCGATCAATTGTAAAAGAATTTCTCTATAGAAGTCGTTCAGCATATGACACACTTCACAGGCAGTGAATCTATTACTTTGCCATATTTGATTTTACTCTCCCTGATGGGGAGAAAGCAGGGCAGCAGGTTCTACAGGTATGAGGCCCTTATGGGGCCCCTCAAGGTTGTATCCTTTAAAATACAGAGCTAGGGTAAAAGGTTTTGAAGGTTTTCTGACACTTAAAGGGTGGACTACCTCCGCTTTCTCTCACGTATTAAAGCTGAAGGAAATGCCTGAACGCGGTTATTGTAAAAAACAAAAAAAAACAAGAAACACATTAAATGGTTTTCTGCGCCTGTTAATGTGAGCGAGGAAGCGAGGATTCACTTCACACAGCTGTTAGAGCGCCAAGTGTCCTCACCTTCGTCTAGTATGGCAACTTAAGAGAGGACACGTTTGGACAAGGACATCTTTACAGTATGACATTCCCTCTGCACAATGTTATAGATAACATGTTATTCTGTATGTCACCGCACGCCTACATCATTACATTTCTTAGAGAGCCTGCCCTGCACGCACGCACGCACACACGCACGCACGCACACACACACACCCTGTTTAGACCCACACTGGCACTTTATAGGACTGCTAAGACAATAAATAAACACTTAAATCATATACCAGCACTGGATGTGGCAGACCAGGGTCCTGCATGCATTTACTTTATATGCTTTAATATGTTTTATTCGCTTTAATCTTATTCATATTGCTAAATGCTCATGTATCCTTTATTTGAGCTCTTCCAAAGCAAATCCCCACGCAGTAAAAATGCACTATAAGGCTGTTAATATTAAAATTGGTCTTAACCACATGTGGACGATGAGACAATAACGCATTAGCAATATTCTGATGTAACTGTGCGATCAAATAGAGTATTCAGACCGAACAAAAAGAGGCTATAACACGGGTCCAGTCCAATCAGAAGCAGGCTGAGACAGAAGCAGTGCAGACAGATAGCCGGGCTGTCATGTCTGTGCTGTCATCTATGCTGACAAACTATACTGTGCTCCGGAGTGTCTGCACACTGAGCCACGCTGACAGATTCACTGACAATGAAGACGTATAGTCAAGGCTGCAGCAGGCACTTCATTACTGATCACAACCAAAGCTGAAAGAGCCCCTGCTCTATGTAAGTTAACCGCAGGTCTACTTATCTGACAACTCTTTAACTTGTCAAAATACTCTGAAGCTGAAATACCTGGAGAGGTTCAGCCCACCACGCTCAGAGGAGCAGAGCATGAAATGTTTGCTTTAGGATGTCAAAAGAAAAAAACTAACGAAAATAAAGGAAAGAAAAAAAACAAAAAAGATGTGGCGTTTTAATATACACCAGCCCACGGACTACATTTAATAATTTAGGAATTTACTGATGTGCTGCGCCTATGAGAAGGCTACTACAAGTCAGAAAACAATCAACTGGTAATTAAATCCTTTTAACGGGCCGAGCCATGAGCTCACACTGTAGCGCGCCCCCCACACACACACACACACACACACACACACACACACACACACACACACACACACACACACAGAGGAGAAGTTGTGGTTTCCGTGGCCCAGACTGGCCTCACAGGAGTCTTTTCTTTGCAGAGGGCCCGGCGGTCTCTTCCCTTTACAAAACATCGGCTGGGCCCCTTTTGTCCGCGCGGGGACCCCAGACCCATCATTAGCACTGATTACCGCTGACCAGTTTGACAACCTTATTGACTGCGAGAAAGACTTTTTCATCTAGTCCCCCTGTCGTCCTTATGCTCAATAGAAACGGAAATATTCAGCCATTTTGTCCCCGTGGTTTGAATGAGGAGCAGCAAAAAAAAAAAAAAAAAAAAGAACTCCCCCTCCAGCCCCCATTTATTTCCCTTCACTTGTTTCCCCTCTCTATCTCTCTTTTAGCTTCTGTGTTGTTCAGGCTGAAAGGCTTTTGTCTGTTTCAGAAGTTACTGTAGCCTAATTAATTGCAAATTGGACGAAACCAGGTGTCTGTCCCATCAGTTGGAAAAGCTCAGCTTTAACTTCTGGTTCAATCTGCTTTGCTCACTTTGCTCTTATCCTGTTTATCATCATATTAAGGCTTCACTGTGGGCAATTTGCTCTGACTAAAAGTCTATTTATAGGCCAGCAGAGATGTTTGGTAACACCCGGCGTAGGTAAATCTATTTTACTTAAACAGTTTTCGTCCTGGGAGGGAATATTGTATCCCCAGATTTAATGTTGGGAGGATGCTGCAGACGTGCTGCTGCAAATAAAAACTAGAATAGTTAAAAATGAGAGCAGCTTCACACCACAGTAATAATATTACACCAACAACCTATTGTGTTGATTTCTTTTAATGTGATGTAATAATTAAAGGAGGGATGCTGCTAGATTTAAATGGAGTAAATAAACAAGCCTGCTGTCAATTAAAATCACACCACAAAAATCGATATTTTGTGTAAACACATAATATATATAATAATAAAAAAAACATAATATGCAATAATTTATACGGTTGAGATGACATCAGGCCTGTACGTGTGTTTTAACGCTACACAAAATCTCCCGTTGATTTAGTGATAATAAATAAGATGAGATAACAACATTTGCTCCACGCTCGGCCTGGATACTGAATTAAATCCCGGCTGTCTTGGGAAAATGGACACTTGCAAGGGTTCCGAAGCTCGTCTCGGCACTGTGTGTGCTCCTCCACGGGCAGAATAAAGCCTATTTCCACAATCTGCTGTGTTTTGATCTCTATGATCTCTCTCGCAGATCATCCGGGTTAGTGAGTCGGCCTCTCTGTGACCTCTCGCTGTCACCCTGCATTACAGGACGCAAAGCATGTTGGCCAATTAGGCCTCGCTCTAAAACGTGTCAGGGAATATCGCAGTGAGGCGTCATGCTCACCCAAACTTTTCTCCTCGTGAAAATAAGCAAAGGGAGTTTTATGTAAAAATATTAATAATAATACTATACTACTATATTTCTGTTTTTAACCCACACAGCAATCCAAAAAAAAAAATAAGATTAAACTTAAAACTCTCTTGATGAACAATTATTTTATTAAGTTATCTTTACTTTTTTTTTCCTTTTACTGAAACACATTTTCACTAAAGCGCGCATGCTCAACAGGTTCACCTGTGTACAAGGTAAGTATTAAAAACACCAAGCAAATGAATATGAAATTCGAAGAGACAGAGCAGATCGTTTTAAATACGCAAATAAACATTATTTATAAAACTTTGAAAGTAAAGTAAAAATATCATAGTTCTTTTTCAACATGAAATACCCACAGAGAACAGCAGGTTAGGCGCTCGGATGCCTTCATTTGCCTTTTTTTTTTTTTTTTTTTTAACTTTTCATCTCGGGGCGTTGGTTTATTAGTCCGTCAAATGTGATTCGTCCGTATTTAGTTCAGTTATCCACACGTGGGTAAAACGCAAACAAAGATATAGGCCTAAAGGATAAGGACGGGCAGTCCGCCGCAGATCACAGATCCCCTCATGTTTTGGCACCCGTCAAATATCAGTTTCTGTGTATGTGTGTGTGTTTTTTTTACTCAACGCAGGCACTATGACTTGTTTTATTAGATTGTCTCTCAGTCGGGTCCCCCTGTAATTCATCGACACCCTCGATCTGCCCGTCAGATGTCACATTCACTGTCGCTGGAGGTGATGGAGATGGCCGAGGCGGCTGCCTTGCTGGACAGACTGGCCTCCGGACTGGACGAGTTCCCCAGGCGGTCCACGGTGCCGTCCTCGTCCGCCAGGGAGCGAACCGAGCCGCCGGACAGGACCTGCTGCTGGAGCCTGGGCACAAGACACGGAGAGACGGGAGGACATGGCTTTAACACGTCTCCAGAGCAAGGCCGCTTATTCTCTACGGTATCATCAAAATTATGATTATGATTTTTTTTTTTTTGGGGGGGGGGGGCACTCTTGAAAAATGGATCCGAAAATGAGCCTGTTTATGTGCAAAACAGCTTCTTCCAGGATGTTCTTGAACTGAGGGTCATTTTATTTAGGTATTTTTATCCTGTGTATTTTTTTTTTTTTAGTGTCTAAAAAAAAATCCTCAAACAAAAGAAGTGAAATAAATAATATCATCTCATCGCATTTGCTTTACTGTTTCACCTTTTCTTTTTCAAAAAAATAAAAAATAAAACTCACAATATAAAATTAAATTACGTAAAACTGCCATTTTTGCGGTGCCTATGGTTGAAAACACCCCTTATAAAAACACATAGTACTGCTATGGCAGATGTTATTGTACAATTACTACAGTAAGACTGGTTATAGACAATATAACAGACTTAGACAATATAACGACAGGATATTTGGAAATGTTTCACAAAGATCTGAATAATTAGGCCCTTCTTTATATTTTATTCCGCCCACTATCAGCACTTACTGGAAAATTAGGGGCTGTTTTATCTGTATCAAACGCGACCAATAGAGCAGTGTGACCTCGACCCGAACTGTAATAGGCCTTTCAATAGATTGACTGCAATTGTAATTGGAAATTACACCACATTATCCATCTAACTATAAATAAAATATTAGATTATCATTATTGGTTCACTGGTCTTCTGGGGTGCAATAACAAGCAAATAAGCAAAAAAATAATATGGAAATACAGCCTTTATGTGAGCCTTAATGTTCCTCTCCAGTATTGTGTTCATCTTATTCACTTACATCTGATTCAATTAAAAGAAATACTATTTAGGATCTGCAGAGATTTGTTCTCCCAACAATCTAAAAGAATTTCAGGGGAAATTATTGCAAAACATTGGACATTTTAGTCACCACTGCTGACCATTTTCTGCATTTTGACCCTCATTATAGATACTGCAAGCAACATTTACTACAAGAGAAAAATCCCCCGATTTTAGGATTATAGGATGATTCTGAGTCTAATATCCAGAGAAGTTATGTCAGAAGTGAATGGCTCCAAGCAGCGTGGGTTACGGCCTTTTTAGCTATGTTTAACTGAATGGCTGAATCACATGATGCATACATCCACTCGGGATGTTTTTCTTTTCTACTATGTCCAAATA
This sequence comes from Pempheris klunzingeri, assembly GCF_042242105.1. Lineage (NCBI taxonomy): Eukaryota > Metazoa > Chordata > Actinopteri > Acropomatiformes > Pempheridae > Pempheris > Pempheris klunzingeri. The sequence continues at coordinate 12,209,509 of NC_092024.1, read as the reverse complement.
ATTAGTTTTCTGCTGCAGCTATCGTGACCAGAGACCGTCCAAATGATGCACACTGCTCACCTGTTCTTTGCAGCCGCTGCCCTGTCTCTTTGTCTGCGGTTTTTGAACCAGTTTCCTACTTGTGTGGGTGTGAGTCCTGTAGCTTGTGCAAGCTCCCTCTTTTTACTGGGATTCGGGTAGGGATCCTGCAAATACCATTCTCTTAACAAGTGCCGGGTTCTCTCCTTGAAGCAGTGGGTTTTCTGCTCTCCATCCCAAATGGTTCTGGGTAGGGGGAACTTCTTCCGCACCCTGTATTTGTCCACCGGCCCCAGCGGGCGTCCCCGCAGCTTCTCAGCCTCCTGGTAGTGCGCTTCGAGCCACAGCGCCTGCAGCTTCGTGTGCGACTCTTTGGTGAACTTGTGGTTCTCCAGGATGTGGTAAAGTTCACGGAAATTGCCCGTGTGGAAGGCGACGACGGCCCGGGCCCTCAGCACCGACTCGTTTTTGTTGAGGACCTCGCAGGCCGCTGGCGCGACGGGCAGCGACCAGAGGAAGCGGCCGAGGCGCTCGACGTCCCCGCTCTCCTCCAGAGTCTCGCAGACCCCGGCGACCTGCTGGGGGCTGAAATTCAAGATGGGCAGCTGAAACATGGAGGCTTCTCCTGTGTTTCCCTCTCCCCCTCCTTTCTCCTCTCTCTCTCTCTCCTCCGCGTCGACTCCTCCGCTTCTTCTTCCCGTGCGCCAAGGCAGCCCGAGACACCCAGAAAACGAGGCAATCCCAAAGTTACCGAACCAATCGTCTGACCAGCCGTGAAAAACGCAAACACCAAGCGCCGAGGAGGAGGAACGATGCTGCGTGGGGGCCGGCTACCGCATCCTCGGGCTTGGCAAACTTGGCAGGCAAAGGGCTGAAGGTGCAAGAAAATTAAAGCCAGAGCCACGATGTATTTTTTCGAGGTAGGCTGGGGTTGAAAGTACGACAGAATTAAAGCCGGAGCCGAGATGTATTTTTTAAGGGGGGAGAAAAAGACAGTCAAGCCCCCTCCGATGATTTCCTATTGGACTTGGCAGATTGGCTGCCCGGTTGCCATGGATGCACGTCAATCACTGTCAAGTTCGGCCAATAGGGCGTAAAGGAGATCTCAGCACCTCCCTTTTCAAAAATAATATAAACATTTTGACCTTTTTGCTTCGCGTCTTCAAACGTTTAGCTGCCCCGCCGTGCTTTCCAAACACCCTCAGCCTTTGTGCGGCGGGCGGTGTTTAAGAAAGACTCTTCAGACCACACGGTGAAGTGGCAAAGCAGCAAAACACGCTCAGCTCAGGCTCCCTTCAGAGCTCTTCAGACGGGCTTTACGCAGCAAAATCACTCATCCCGGCTGACTAGAGGCACCCTGTCCTGCCCCGAGGTAGAAATCAGCACATAATATTAGCACATCTTAAGTAATATTCTATTTACATAGTAAAGAATTCTACTGTAATAAGCAGCACAATGTCTTGAAATTTTTTTTTTTTTTTTTTTAAACCATGTCCTCACTTATAATTTTAATCTACACAATCGGTCTATAATATTCCTATAATATTCCTTTATCTTGGTCCCACATGGCTACGAGTCACTATAAAATATGAATGTTGGCCTTCGTTCGTGTATTATAGCTTGATTATAATTCGTTGTGTTTAACACCCATAAACCCTTATAAGCTAATACTGATGCTCAATTGTGGAAAACGCTCAAAAGGGTCAATGTGGCCTTTATTTCAACAGGACTGAATTTGCAGCCAACTCAGCTTCGCAGCCTTGAACAGAGTTAGTCTAGGCTTCATTCTTTTCAACCTCACAAAAGTGATAGGCCCAATTTATTAGCTATGATAAATCATATCAGAGCCTAGGTTATGATGCTGGTGCATGCTCTTTTATGTGGGGATGTGAATAAATGCTCTTTTGGACTACACAGGCTAACTGATTGCTGTGATGCTGGCACTGTGTGTGTGTGTGTGTGTGATGGAGATCCCTGCAGACTGGAGCTCATACGGTATATCTGCCTTTATTTACAGTATCAGTACCACGGCGGCAGCGCAGGGAGGCTGTAAAGCATAGCAGGGGAGAGACGCTATATTTGTGTGTATAGGATTATCATGGCCCTGTCAGGATAGTGCTACTCGGCTTTAGTATCAGACACACTCCGTTTTGTGCACAGGCTGATTTAGTAAATAAGAGGGCGGATAGATAGCGCAGATGGTTTGAAGTGTCGGGTCAGATTATTTCATGGCTGGATACAGTAGTAAAGTTCATTCTGACGGAAAAGCCTGATATTATTTTCACAGATACCCCCCACCCCACTCACTCTCTCCATCTCTCTCTCTCTTACACACATACACACACACACACACACACTCGCTCCCTCCCCCCCCTCCCTCTCTCTCTCTCTCCCATGCACGCGCACGCACGCACACCCTCCACACACACTCGAGCAGAGTCCCCTTCGGGCTCTTTTTGCATGAATTATAGACTCTTGATGCGGGGTTATGAAATGCCTTCTGCACAGGAAGCTGTTCATTCTCTTGCTGGTTTGCTGGCAGACCATCATCTGTGCAGGCGTAAGAAGAAATCTTGACCATCAAATAAAAGAATTTGCATATCACCTCTAAATGTTGATGGAGCCCGTTTGTTTCTCGGGAAATATTTCCTGCTGCATCATCTTTATGAAATTGCCAGTTCATAGCAGAGTGGCCACTATGAGAGAGAGAGAGAGAGAGAGAGAGAAACAGATTAAGACTGTTCTGTCTATTACCGGGGTCGCCACTCATTCACCCACATTACACCAAACAATAAATATTGGTAAATAAAGGATAAGACCTCCATCAGATGCAGCAGTGGAAGTAAATTGCGAGGGCGACTGACAAGGTGCTGCCCTGAAATATTCAGCTGCCTGTAAATATTTCATCCCTGCAGGCTGCCCTTCCCGCCCGAAAATTACAAGGACTGCAATACTTCTTCTAGGAAGCGTGCATCAATAAAATATAAGCGACTTTTGGATCTCTTAAACGGAGGGCTGGAAATAACAATTGCAGACAATGCTCTGTAAGCAACACGTCTAGCCTATAGCACTGTTAAAACATTTATGGAATAAAAAAAAAAAAAAACAAGGTCTGGACAGGATTTTTTTTTTTTTTCTTGTCGTGAATTCGTGTTTTAGTATCACTGCGCTAATAAACAGGTGGGTGTGTTCTACATACTGGATATTAATCTTATTAAAAGCCCGCATACAGGCCTTTTTTATTTATCTGCTCCAATGTCTGCTGGTATCCTTCCTCACATTTTTCTGTCTTTACTTCCCATATTATTATTTTTTAACCTTGTATATGAAACTAGAAATATTACATGTCATCTTTAACATGTCCAGGCTCAGCCGAAGTGGTATGAGCTCTACTGTGAGCCAGTGAGTCCAGGCCTGTGTCACTGTGTCAGGAGATAGTGGGCCTCCTGACACCAATATCTCCGCACATTCAGCACAGCAACACAGTGGATCTCATTCAAACACGTCTGTTTTTTTTTTTTCTTGTTTGTTTGTTTCATGGATCGCACTGGCATCCATGAAGCCAGTCATCTGTCAGACAAAACACATTTGAATGCTGTTGTAAGTTTCCATATTAAACCTGGTTATTTTCAAATGGCTACTATCTGTCTTTTTTTTCCCCTTTCTTTTTTATTTCCTTTTAGTAACGATTCTCTCATTTATTTTAGTGCATGTATAGCTGTAACCAGTCTGGAGATCAGGTGAACTTGTTTCAAAAATAAAGTGGTGAGGTGCAGAGGGTCAGCAAAAAAAGCAGGAACACCAGAGAATATAATCCAATCCTGCACAAACGCACACACACACACACTACTACACACTCAAACTGTGAGGTGGAAAATGACTAGAAATTTTATTCAACCCTTTCTTGACAAAGTTGAAACAAAAATCAGGGTCATTGTCAGGTTTTCCTGTTATTTTGTTAAACCTCTGCAGGAGTCAAGCAGGAGCGTAACGTCTCTAAATTTAATCATTCAAAAGCAGAATATTAACTTCAAGAAGTGTTCAGGAAAAATAGAAATCTTTACTTCTATTACTGCTCTCAAACTCCATTGGTACCTGAAGATCATGATGTGGGTGAAAGCTCCCGAACAGCTGATAAATGGACCTTTAATAGAGTTTTTGTCAACTGCTGTTTCCATGAACAAGAATCAACTCCAAGCCTCAAAAATATTTAGCCTAGCTTTCAGATTAAAATAAAACATTAGATTCCTGTGGGTTTCAACGAATCCACTGACGCTATGCCGATACAGATGAGATACAGATATGATACAGATCCTTCACTGCATTGAACAGTCTGAGAGCATTATTGCAAGAGAAAACTCTTGACACACATTTGTCTGTGGCAGGAGGCAGCTCAGTGACAGACAGCAACATGAAGAGGACTGCGAGGTGAAGAGAGGGCTGAAGCAGCACAGAGGTGTGGTGCACCCTGCCGCAGACCACCCCTTAGTTTCCTCTCAATTTACCATAAGAGGCGAGTACATTTGCTTTGCATCATCATTAGCATGTAGCTGGGTCGTAGCTAGCCGTGGGCAGTGGGAGGGAAGGAGTGGGGAATAGTTACATGTGAACAGGCTGGAAATGACCCAGATTCCCGAGGATCACTGGAGCAGACGAGACACTACAAGAGGCTGTCACCAACAGCCATCCTGCAACTATCCCATACCGTCCCACAGCACCTTTCTCTCTCTCCATCTGCCCTCCCATACATCGTTGCTAATCTTAACACTCATAAGCCCATAGAGATGTACGTAAACATGCATACAGGAACACAAAAGGGTGCTTGCACTCAGTATCTCTGGGGAATCTGATTCGGGAGCACATAATATCACCTTAGTGTTAACATGCTCTGTTACTGTAAATGTCCTCTGGTCTGTCTGTGTAGGCACTGAGCCCGTTTGAAGCACTTAAACAGCATCAAGAGAAGGTGGGCAGTGATGCAAAACAGTGCCACACAATGCTAATGTATGCTGTTAGTTGCCTGGGGGCGGGTAGATGGAGGATGCAAACATTACTGTGTATGTTCACATGCAGGCTGCCTGCTTCACTTCAGTGTGCTGTTGACTTTCCTCTGCACGACAGACTGTTTTAACTTAGAGTCAGCTGCCCCAACAGGATTAACTTTCCAATTAAGATATCATGTCAGCAACACTACGCATAACCCCTGGATGACCCGGACGTATTTAAAGGCCAGGCTCATGCAGTGGGACTTTAAGAGGAGTCACTTGGCTCATATGTTGCCTCGTGGCTCCACAGTGACAGGAGGGTTATGCCAAAGCTCTCTGAGACTTGTGTTTTTAGACCCATTTGCCCCCGGGGCAGCACTAGCTCTCGACGCTGCGTTTAATCTGTGGATTTGTGGTAACAGAGAAGACTTCTTATCCACTGACCCATTAGCCCCCACTGTACATAATCCAGTGCCGTTCACTCGCACAGCCCTGCTGACATGGATAGAGGAAAGCCAATACACTGCAGCAGTCAGTGTGGGGGCGCACACACATGGCCAGCCCTGCCGTGACACACATACTCCTCCCGCAAGCTTTTGTTCCACAGAGTATACACAACACAGCACACCCAGGGTTAACCTTAACCCACTGTTATCATAATCACTCACATATGACCTTATGTCCAGTAAGCCAATTCACACTCGCATAGTGGACATAATATATAATTCCATAATGCCTGTTTATTTAGCACATATACTGAAGTGTATGTTCTCAATGAGGCTATGAAAAAAGTCATTTTATTTAAAAAAAAAAAACAGTGCATCATGTACACAATGACACAACATACAAAAGCAGGAGGTCATTACACGTTGTTCAAAGCAATCCTCTGTTGTGTAAATCTCTGCAGAGCTCATACATATTATGACAGGCTCAACCATCTGTGGCCTGTAAATGTAACTTAATTGAATCCTGTTGTTGACATGCAGCATAAAAAGTGAGATCCTATAACGCAGGTTTCTCAGAATCGCCATGTTTTATCTGCTCTGTTGGTCTCGAATGAAAGTGGGAGAACTATGTTATGCTGTCGCAAACAAACAATATGGTGAGAGTGAATGTTCGAGTCCTTGGCAAAAAGCCATTAGAAATACCTTGAAACCTACCCTTTTTTTTTCCTTAAAAAGAAAAAAAAAAAAAAAACACATTTACTGAGCATGTTATAGAGTGCATGCAATTATTACATCCATTCCACTCTTGAATTCAATTTCTAGCCAGATAAAGGGCTAAATAAAAACTAGGGAGAGTGCATGTTGTACAACTATGATAAAAAATTGCAAATGAACAAATGCATGCATCACCTATAGCACTTCCACAACAAAGTGATTGTGTTTGCGAGGCAGCATTTCGCTGTCGGAGCTAAAATGCCAACCTGGTAATTATGTACAGTGAATCCTCTGTTCACCTACAGTCATATACAGCATACTTTAAATTGAAATTGAACACAGCAGTAAGTGGTTCTCCACATACAAAGCATACATGAAATTGGCATCCAGTGGTGTGTTTTTCTTTTCAATCGCTGCCTTGTTTTCACTCACATTGAACTGCAACTGTTGGCTGCAGTGGTGAATGAATGTAAGCTGTCCAAATTCTGTTGTTGTTTTTTTTTTTTTTCCTCAAATGTCCAATACAATAGCTGGGTTGCCAACCAGGAGCATTGTATGAGAAGGTATTTAACAAATAATAAAGAAAAAAGTGAATGTAATGTATTGACGCAGCTACAGACAAACTGTCAAAACAGGTGGGTAGATTGAATGCTTGGTCTTTAGACCTTTCTCTGCAGCCACCCACACACTATCTCTGTCTCCCTTTTTCTATTTTATTCACTAACAAACACACTTTACAATACATCAGGAGTGCAAAAGAAAAGAATAGGTGCAGAGTTTTTACATAACATCTCAAAGATCCTAATCTTATGCTATTATGATACCCGTGCATTGAAAGTTCTGGAGTTTGTAAGACCATTATTGTCAGCAGAACAGGTTTCTAAAGAACGAGTCTTTATGCATAGTTCTCCAATTATTCTGCCTGTGTGTGACAACAGACCTCTTTATTTTTCATTTTCTAGTATCTTCACTCCTGGAAAAGCCCCCTCAATGTCTCCCCTCTTCTCTTGTGGGGACAGTGGTCACCCACAGAGCATTTTCGGCTGCAGAAAAGCACCTACTCCTATTATGTCAGAGGATCTTGACGACACCCAAAGGTGACAGGAGTCAAAACTCATCATGGTCAGAAGGTCCTCTGGCGCCAGGAAGCTACATGATGCGTGAGTTAGGGCACAGGTCACACCGCCGCGGCCATGCTGCCTGGGCCTCACCTCCACTTCACATTGTCTAAGAGCCCCTGCTCCTCCTCATCACCCCCTATCCCCCCCCAACACACACACACACACACACACACACACACACACACACACACACACAATACACACAATACACACACACTGTCAATAAACGTCTCTTCTAGCATCAGACTTTGCTCTTTTGTCTGCACTATCGCAGCTTATTCACTGGTGACCTTTACACAGTGTTTTTCGGATGTGTGTGATTGAATGTGTTGCATGAGTAGAAAACAAGCTTGTATGAAAAGACATGCAGCTACAAATACTTATTTCTTTTACGTATTTGGTATGCTCGAATAATTTAATGTTTTTATTTGTGTGCATTCCCTCATTAAGCAACCCATATACTGTATGTTCGAGTAAACTGACTGAGTGGAAAATAAAAAATAAAAACAGAAGCCTGGATTGTGTACATTAACTCGAGGGAATGATTCATACCGAGCGCCCCATAGTACAGTGACTTCAACCTGAGCTCAGAGTTACTTTATAGTAAATGGTACTCTCATCACTGCATTACGCTCTCCTATACGGCAAGGATCAAAAAGACTCAGTTAAGTTTATTAGTTTCCATAAAACAGTATTGTTTCCTCGGCCGAGTGTTTTATCAATGCCAACCGCAGATGAGCAGCAATCTGTGAGCTACAGTGAGATTCATCCTGAGAAAACATTATATTACTCAGTGTCTGCTGAAAACTGGGAGGTTTTCATTGGCTAAGGTTGTTGTTGTTGTTTCATCAAGGAGCTTATGCATTTTTATACATAAAGTGCAGTTTAGAAAAAAGGGCATAATACCAATTATATTTACTGAAAACAGTGCTCTCTTTAGGGTCTCTTGTTTTGAAATCTGCAGGGAAAAAACTGCTCACAGATTTAAGGAAATTTGTACATTTCACACGATGAATTGAGCTTTATGTCAAGGTGGCAGGTCAAAACTTTCATGTAATTATCTGCCTTCTAATTGCAAAAGGTGCAGCAACTCAGAATTTCGGAGCTGTTTCCACTCCGAGGGGCTGAGGCCAGGGATATCCTGGATTTCTGGACTTTTAAAATCTGTCAGCTGTGTTTTATTGATGGCTTATGTCAAATGCCATTCTGACAGAGCTCATTAGGATGAAGGGAGTCGTCTAGGTAGAGGCAGGAGAAGGCAGAGCTGGCGAGCTGCCTGATCACTGTGTGCACAAAGCTCACCACTGTACCTAGAGGGTGATGCCTCTGACAGGAGTTAGCTGACAGGGGTGTGTGTGTGCGTGTGTGATACACAGAGAGGGGTGTGCAGAAAGAGAAAGTATATGTGTACGTGTTCTTGTCGTTGCTTGAGTTACCCGGTGTCACTGAACAGGTCCCTGCTTGATGCCACAACTCCAAACACAACTGACAGGCTGAGAGTCATCTCGCTTTCGCCACTCACACATACTCAAATATTTATCCGTGTGCAAGCCCTCTCAGTGCACTGTGTGGCATCAGCAGTCTTGTGCTACAAGGACAAGGCCCTGTGGAGACTTCAGAAACCTTGAGAAGATGAGTCAAATTATTTCCTCACTGGTCCCTGCTCTTCTTTGTCGCATGATAAAAACGTAACATCCTACAACACATTTTAAAAAAGAGCCAGGTACTCACCCGTGGTATGGCTCTTCTATCAGAAAAACACATTTTACCCATCTTAATTTCGGCGATTACTCTCTAATAGCCAGCAGCCGGGGTCTAATACTACTCTAAACAGCTGAATCCATATTTGCTATGGCCAGCGGCACTGGTGATGAGCTCAGACTGTTATGTGACATCTTAATATACTGATTAAAAATGCATGTTTGGAGGGTAAGCAGAGGGGTGCTCTGGGTGCTCCTGCCAGGGAAGATTAAATCATTCTACTTAACAGACATGCTGGGGATTCGGGTCAATGTAAATGAGCTAGCTGTAAGACACCGAAGTCAGCAGTGCATTTTCTAAAAAGGCAAAAACAATAAAATCACACAAAAGTCCTGGCTGTGAGCCCATGGAGAAGCCCGCTGTGGGGATGGTAATATGGCAGTGCAAATTCAGATTCTGAAACTATCAAATGTTTCATTTTCAGTTGCTGCTAGAAAAAATATCCATATCGAAAATCAGCTATGAAGGTGGGCTCCAATAATTCAAGGAAGATAAACGTAACAAAAAAAAATAAACATGCGAGTCATTTAACTGCTGTTTAACCACAGTTTGTCTGTTGTCTCATAAGCATCTGGTTTCATTTAAGTCCTGCCAAATAGTTTGGCACACTGCACCACATCAGCACTAGCTGCACCACGGAGGACGAGCCAGTAAAAACCTGAGACACTGCTAATAAGCCATCTTATCTTGGAAGTTGTATGGAGCCTGGAAAAAGAGACGTATCTGCTGAACCAATCTGCTGAAACACAAAAGTGCATATAGGCTTTGAGCTGAGCTAATCAATTACTGCTGCTCTCTCTTTGCCACACACACACACGTTCATTCACAGGTGTGCAAACCAACGGCACACACAAAACACAATTCACAAGTAAAAGCAGTGTTATGGGCATTAATTCAAAACACACACGCACGTAACCAGTAAATGTGTTAATGTAAACTCTCTGAAATAAAGCTCTATAGTGAAAGCTGCATCAGTTACTGTTGTTATTGGAGTCACAGAAAATGTGTTTTTTCATGTAAATAAACTAGAAAATTATAAGAATAAAAATCAATAGTATAGTTATATTGTTTTACGTTCACTAATCTATTATTGAATAAGCGTATTTGCTTAAATGTTTTATTAATTAAATATGTCACATATTACCGGTAACGCTGCCTCCTTTTAATGCTGGTCTAGTAATGCCATGACTGAAGTCACTTAATGTTAGAAATGTTTGCTAGGAAATAAACCATTTAACTACCTTGTGATGTAATGACACTTGCAGGATCTCAACAGGCTGAGATAAAAAAAAAAAAAAAGCCAAAACAGAGACAAAAGTCCTTAAATATCTTTCTCTACGTATTATATCACAGATATTCATCATCTTCTCTGAAAAACACAGGCTGTTTCTTTAGCTTATAGAAGATATATCAAGTGGTATTTTACTATCAAATGTGAAGCCTTGATAGTAAAATAACAATCTTGTTTCATCCAATTTGTTGGCCTAAAAAAGGTATTGTATACAGTATCTTTTTTCTTTTTGTACTGTGATGGGTTCCTGGCAGTTTTTAGCATTACCATTTACAATCTTCCAAATGCTTTTAGAAACACTGACTGCCATGGCCTTGTGCTGAATACAGCTTTAGGGAGAGCAGGGGAATTTTCCTCAGGGCACAGGTGTGCCCTGATAGTCTCATAAGCCTCCGGCAGCACAAAGAAAGAAAGATGCTTTCTTGGTGAAAAGGAATAGGGAGGCACGAGGTGGAGGAACAGATCAACAATGGCTTTTTCATTTGGGTGTATTTGGTTTTGACCTTCAGACAGAGCTTCAAATAAATGCGACACCGAGGGGGAAATCAAAAATCCTGATAACCCTGAATCTCTACACCCTACGCTGCCGTCGAATGAATGCATGATGTTCAAAGATGACTGGGGAAAAAAAGTCTAATTGTGAAAGTGTAATACATTTTCAGACAAACGGAGAGACGAAAGTGTGCAGGTAATGCCTCTCCACAATCGGCAGCACAAGCAGCCGCAGTCGTTTCTTTTGATTTATTCACACACTTGAAGGCACAAGTGCTGCACACATATACCTACATATCACAATCAAGACTACATTTAGCATCATGCCTATCATGCATGTGTCAGTATTGACACCTTTGCCATGTGAACCTTAATGTAAAACCCACTGTTGATCAGTCTTTTGGGTTATGACACTTAAATCATTCAGTCTACTAGAGAGAGGAAAAATATTTCACCACATTTGAACAGGATATGCTAATATTTATGGAAATAAGACTCTAGAAACAGAACTGAGAAAAAACTGTTTAAACTCTTTGTCTCCGTTTCCACCTTCCTCTTAACTTCTGCCTGCACATGGTCCCCTGAAAGGGTCAGTGCGGCTGTATGGGGCTGAGATGCTTGACACGCAGTGACGGGATTGACAAGGTAAGTGGTCAGACTGCTAAGTCAGGCAGTCAGAGAGCCGAAGGAACTGTTTGCTCAGGAAAATTCAATGAGTCAGTGAGAAAAATCTAAATAATGCTCACATTGGCTATAATTAATGACAGATTTTTTATTGTAATAAAAACATACACAGCAATCTCTACATCCCGGATTATATTTGAAAATATCAGTATTTCAAATGGCAAATCTGCCAAGCAGCGATGCCTGCAGGGAGGTGGGGGCTCAGAGAAATCCTGCCTGTCCTTGTGTGTCACTTACCAGCCCCAGGAAAATACTTTTTTTCTTTTTGCTGATAGCGCAAAGTGTCTCCATGAGGCTAATGCTTTATGTCAGATTATATACCAACTAGCACATTAGAAAGAGAGGATCCACCTTTACTTTCCCCATAAAAGCATTTTTCTTTTCCCACAACACTTAGCAGCAGTAAGGTTTTCAAGTATCGACGCAGTTGAAAAGCTGATGACTGGGTTCTTAGTGGGTGCTAGAGGTGTACTGTAGAATCCTTCATGATTCATCCTGTTTTGTCTGTTTTCTCCTCATTTTATTATCTATACTTCAGCAACGAGGAGAGTTAGACAAGTGAATTGATGGGAGGGTGGAGCAGCGAGGCGAGGGGATGTGGAGGTGGAGGTGGAGGGGGGGTGATAAGGAAGAAAACAAAATAAAAAGGAAGACAGACAAGGAGTGCCAAGCTCTGAAAACTGGCATGCTGCAGTTGTATGTCAGTCACCTAGCAACAAGTCCTCCCCATCACTTACCCCCCGCTTCCCCGTCTCCCGCTGCGCTCTCTAATTCAACAAATCTGCTCAGAATGTATGGCTGCTCTTCTAACAAAACGCATTCGGCGCTGGGGGCTAAGGATGTGGGCCTCCGCTGAACACGCCACTCAGCTGCCCATTGACCACCAGGGCCTTTCTCTGCACACACTAAGGAGCGAGGGACAAAGACCCTGAAAGCAGGGGCAGCTCCACAGAGAAAACATTTGCTTGTAATTGTGTTTGACTGCATAATGAAAATGATGTTCTTTTTTAATTTGGGCTTGTTAAGGCCACACTATTTTCCTCTGGTCACCTGATTATTGTAAAGAAGCAACCCCTCACTTGCCCTATGGGGCACAGAGGGGGGAAATATTGAAAATGGTCCAAAGACCTCCCCACTCTTTACTTTAACCCCTCTTGTGTTTCAAGTGTTCCCTGGCAAAAACATAAATATGTAGACCCTGTTCATTACAGGATGGGAGAGTATGCTAGAATGAGTTTTTTTTTTCCTTGATAAAGGATAATGACAGCGAGGCACACACAGATGCACACACATACACAAATGGGAGTGCTGCCATGCTTGCCCTGAGTTGTGAAGCGCTGAGAAGGTTAACATTCCTGGTGCTACTTCAGTGAAACAGACCATTAGTGGGAGCATCGGGCTAGCACCCAAAAGAGTACTTCAATGGATACATTCACGTACAGTGATTACTTGCACTTTTTAGCCCCCAATTTCCTGTTTTAAAAATTTCTGTTTTCCACATTCAGCTGGCATCCCCCATTTTCTCCTCACTGCTGTCCTGTGGCAAAGGTGAGGAGCGCCCAGATGAATGTTTGAGCCTGGAAAAGAGAACATTTCAACAACTCCAAGATGAAGACAAATTGGTTTAATTGTTGTTTGAGAAGGTTGAAGTAACACTGGCAAGTTTTGTTAAAAAAAAAAAAAAAGCCTACCAGTACCTTTCTTTGAAAATTTTACCATCATGTTACATATAACTTATGTCAGACGCTGATGTGTCTGCACTCAAGGTTTCCTGTCACCTTCCCTATGGAAAGCTTTTCACTGATTTAATTAGTTTAAGTCAGGGTCACTTGTTTGCAGTCACCCCCTGGAAACCCCTTGATAAAGCACGAGTCTGCCGAGAGGTCACAGGTGAGAAGAAGCAGGGCTGACCTCATCTCACTGATATTCAAGCCTGTTCTTTAGGTTTCTGTGGATGACGCCTGGATATAGGGTCCAGCTGTGGCTTTCCCAACAAACAACTCCACCTTGTGCTGCAGGTGCAGGTCAGAGTCATTCATGATCCTGGCTCATGTTACTGAATCTCACAGCATTTATAGAGATTGTGGAGAACATCCTCCAGCATGCCCTTATAATCACACCAGACTCTGCTAAACATTCACCTGCTTTTCTGCTAAACTGATTATCATCATACATATCAAATATTTGAATTAGAGGCTGGATGATATGTAGATAAACTCTTGTACCACTGTATATTCAGTTTTACATTGCAAAACAATAAACATTAAGTTTTCAGTTTATCTGCAGTCTAATATGACACCACTGCAATAAATCCTACCTGCATGAATGTTATATTGTAAAACTGTTTTAAAGAGGCACTTATTCAACTTTATGGTCATTCTGGAGGCTGTAGTTTTAGATGCTGTTGAATTGTATTGTGTTAAACTGAGAGGTGTTCCTAATATTTTGTCCACTGCATTTAAATCGGAGGGAAGACTAAATATAGTCTGTATTAATTATATCCTCTAAAATTATCATAAAGTTGAATTAATACTTCTCTAAAGCAGTTTCAATATAACTAAACATCATAGTCTTCATGCATGTAGGCTTTATTGAAGTGCGGTTGTATTTGACTGCAAACATTTTAGCTTGCACCCACTAAATGTTTACAGATAAAATCAGCAAATGAAAACGTTTCTTGGCTGTTCCAGCAAATTAAATACCAAGTTCTTCATTATACTAATGCCAAAATCCTGTAAATTGCCATGAAGCAGTCCTGCTCATTGACTTTCAATATTAGCTGAAATGGCTTTATGAACATGAGATATTAAAATGATAACTGCCTTGGTAGAAAATATAGCAATACTGATTGCCATCTCACAGAAAATGTATATAGTCAATTTGTCGACTGCTGAATTTACCAGTAATGAGTCTGAATTTTCATAATTTTTCAGGTAAAAATGCAAAATATTCTCTAGCTCCTGCTTCTCCAGTGTGATGATTTGCTGTTTTTCTCTGTTTAATATTATTGTAATAGAATCATTCAGACAAAATAAGCAATTTGCGGAGGTCACCTTAGGCATTTTTCATTAGTAAGTGACTTTTTATAGAAATGATTAATCAATCAATGCAATAATTGGTAGATGAATAAATAATGAAAAATAAATGGTAGTTGCTGCTACATATCTCCCTTACTTGGACCAAATGAACGAGCAGATTTCACACACCTTGATGAGATACATTTCCCCCTCAAGGTGTAAGAACTGTGAGATTAAAGGCAAATCTTCTCTGTCACCCCAACTTGTTCTACGTTATTGGGACTGAGCAGGTGTAAAGAGCAAGGGCTGAATAGTTTGAGGGGTCAGATGGGACTGACTTAAGTCCTGTCACACTGGAGTGGCTAGAGGGCCTGCGGTAACACCCCCCCTTCCCACTATAGATTAACAAGTTTCAGCACCACATTGACGAGGCCCCGTTTCATTTGTTTTTGTTAAGTGTCAACAAGTGAGCGTGTCTGTCTGTGTGGGTATTTTCAGGACTTTCACCATAAGGACCCCAACTCTGACACCAATTAAAGAGATTATGTCTTAAGATGAGAGGAAAACTATAGCCGTGTGTTGCCACGGTGATTGCTCTTGACAAGGTCACGAGGTACCGTGCAACAGTGCACGACCTCAGCAGAAAGCTGCTGATTGTACTCAGATGAAAGCAAACAAAAGGAAAATAAATCACTTTACAGACACTGAAGCACAACAACAAAATATAAAGCAGAGGCCACTGCAGATAGATAAACGTTCATCCTCAGTAATAAAAAAAAAAAGTGATTATCTAATGTGGCAAATAAGTGATAAGTCAGTAACAGGACTAATGCAACAACCAATATCAAACTTAGACTTGTAGCATGTAAAACATGCTTTGGATTGTGCCTGTTATATGGCAAAAATCTTTATAGTAGTTTGCATGCTAGTATTTAATGATTATCTCTCTGGTTGTCTTCAAGGTAGTAGTTTGGAGTTACTCAACCATTTTGACTGATTTCAGTGGATTCCTGTCTTTGGAGTAACTTAATGCAAAAGTGAAAACTCAAATGGCTGTCTGCGTTTCATTTTGATAATGTAATTCACTCTAATGGCTTTATTGCAGCCTTGAAATACAGCACATGAAGTCAAAATGAAACCGGCCAACTGAATGTAACTTAAATATATCGATCTGTATTGCTTTATCAGAATGATAAACTTGGGCTGCATCTGCACACCTGGCTTCAGTCAATCAGTTAAGCCACAGTGAGCTTTTTGATTTTCTAACCTCCTTCAACTCAATTTATTTGCTAAAACAAATAATATTGTAAATCCTGCTGTCAGGGCCCATTTATGATAGAGAAATACACACCGGCAGTTCAGCACACATATATTCATTACTGAATTAAAAAAGTAAAATTGATTTAAAAGCAGAAAAGGACAAAATATAAGCGTTTTAAGACGTTGCTGCGTTTAGTTAAGTGTGAATGAACAATT
The DNA here is from genome assembly GCF_042242105.1 of Pempheris klunzingeri. Classification (NCBI taxonomy): domain Eukaryota; kingdom Metazoa; phylum Chordata; class Actinopteri; order Acropomatiformes; family Pempheridae; genus Pempheris; species Pempheris klunzingeri. Next base: position 12,193,504 of record NC_092024.1, on the reverse strand, counting down.
AGCCTGGTGTTTTTTACTTTGTGTCGCGTTTTCTTCTCACTTAAACTACAATGAATATCTTATTTAGTACAAAGAATAAATGTCGTCGTGTCATTAAAACAGGATAATGTCAGTCACGGTTTAAGTTTAAGTGGCTAAAAGTGACTGAAAGCACATGTTGTAAGCTAGGCCTGACCGCAGCCACAGTTAGCATTAGCCCTAAATCAGTTAGCTTACGGTGCTACGTGCTACATGCTAACTCTGGTCATTTCTGCTGCAGAAGTGTTTAACAGTTTCTGATTTCCTACCTGGACGTGAAGGGCAGGTTCACCCGGACGGTTTAGAGGAAACTCCGCGGCCTCCTCCCCCCTCTCCGCATTTCCCTCCTTTTTTCTCCCGTGTTTTCACGTTAATTGGCAGCAGTTGAACTGTGAGCCGTAAATCAAGAAGTGCGGAGTGTATTAATGAGTCGGACCACCCAGGAAAACTATTTTCTCTGCACTTTTTTAGCGGACAATGTGAGGATACTTGAGTGTGCCATGCTCTGAGAACCATGAATGAACATTCACAAGAGCAGTGCTTCCCTGCTGCCACATTTCCAGCAGGCTCATGGTTGCTACAAGTACTGATTAAAGTTTTTTTTTTTTTTTAAAAGGTGAAGTATTCTGGACAGAAAAAACAAAGGGTTTTATTTATGTGATTAATATTATTGGACGAAGTTAAGGTCCCTGCAAATCAATCAATCTATCTATTGTGCATGAATGCAGAGCATGAAGTGGGGACAGGAAAAGTAGCAATTTATTGGCAAACAAAAATCTAAATAACTTGACTTGTACGAACAAATGATTATTAATCACCACTGGCCTTGGTATTAATAAAAATCCTTCCATTTACGAAAAAAGCTCCACATTAAGCTATCTATTAAAGTGAGGGGAAAAAACTTTCTCTTCTATTAAAGATGACGACATTTAGGCCTAAGCAGATTTTTCAGCTAACCTTTTTTCTGGTATAAAGCAGGGTTTATGAAATCTTTAACATAGCAGAAAAGTCAATGTACAGGTATAGGTCAGGCTATTCAACATGTTTCAAGATAAACCCATTAAAAAAGGATATTTCCCTCAACAAGCCCTTTAAAACCTGCCAAAAATTCTTGCTATAAATGTTTTTTTTTCCTCAAGAGTAGCCTAGATCCTCCTCAGCACTGAAAGCAGTGCTTAATTGTCTTCCATTATGAAACCTCACAAAGCTAGACCACTGGCTACTAAAATACCAAGGTTAATCTTGATTAAATGTCTTTCCAGGGTACAAAAAGCATATTTTACATAAAACATCCTTCAAGGAGATTGAGGCATGATGTTGGAAAAAAAATATATAAAATATTGCTGATGGCAAGGCCAAGCATCCCAACTCTCAAATGAAAGGTATCAAAGAGATTAAAGGAAAACCATTATAAATCAACATACCACTAATATGGCTTCATCTGCCTTCCCCATTATCTTCCTCCTTCAATCCTCATTCAAGTCATACTTTTGCAAAAAAGACGCTGTTACTTTAATCTTTCCTCAAAGCACATTTTAAGATTTCACATGAATGGTTTTCAGTGCATATGCAGTACTTTAATATTTTCTGTGTTCATTGTGAAACACAAGTTTTGTCACATATAAGAAGCAGCTTACAATAGGCTAAGTGCTCTTGAAAAAAAAAAAGTCAAAACCAACAAACCAACTAACAATATCCCCCATCGTGTTGTAAGATTGCTTACGACCAAAAAACACAGGCTGTGAGGGTAAACATTAAACATAAGGGTTAAATCAGACGGACACTTAAAAGACTTACAGTCATTGTCAAATGTCAACATTTATTAAAGAGCATATACGTACAATTAATTCAGCTATAGCCTATACATGCTTCTGCACAACCAGCTGTTTCAAGGCTTCCCTCTTCACTCTCCTCTGCTGAGCGAGGATATCCTCCTGCAGGCTGAATGCCCCTTGCCAGCGACTTTTGTTCTCTCACACTTACCCCACACACAACGTAACATCCTTCAGCAGAGAAAAAAAAAATTATTTCCTCCCACACCTGTTGAATGAATTGTGTTTGTATGAGGCTCAGACAGGGCGATAACACGTGTGTCTTTATACGACTGAGGTCCCAAAGTAGTAGCTTCCTCACATGGATAGTTGTGAATGAGGAAACCCTCTCACAAAAACAGCAAGCAAGCTTGTGGCCAAATTAGACTAATCGTCATTGATGAACAGAAAATAATTCCCAGTTTGAGCAGGAAAGACATAAGATGCCTCAATGACTGCTGCTGCTGCAGAGGCAAAAAGGGCTGTTTGTGCTGCTGTGTGGTGGGTGGCTGAATGGTGCCAGACTTCTTGCCAACACAGGCCGCCCCCATGTAGGTTTATTATACCGAGAAGAGAGGAACAACACAAGAAGTCATTCTCTGTCAGTGCGCTTCCCTTAACAGGTTCACAACCACTAACTCTTCAGTTTACATTTGAGTTTTATCTCCATGCGCTGTTTGCTAAGAAGTAAAAATTCTCACACAATCATGCGACTATGAACACAGAATATTCACGTAGTCAAAGTTTTGTGGTCCCTGCACTTAAATCACATGTGTGCAAATACCTTCACTTCTCTGTAGGGCTGATATGTCGCATCTTTCGCTGTGTACTCTTTGTTTGTTTTGTGTTGTGATGAATGTAGAAAGCTGGATTTAACAAAAAAATATTTCACTAATGCAGACAAATCAAATATTCTGTTTTAACTTTCTCACAGTGTTAATAATTCCCTGTCAGCTCATCTAAGAGACATGTGTCAGACTCAGCTGGATGTAATTCAGGAACAAGTTTAGAGCATCAAAATAGAATTTAAAATCACACAGATGTCAGGTTTCTTCCTCTTATTAACCAAATTAAGAACATATCACAAAGAAAGACTTAAAATAATCAAAACAAAGTTGGATGAACATCATCCAACACTGTTTGAGTTAGTTTTTGACAGTTTTGATTTAAAATAAGCCATATAGGCTACACACACATTTACACTATCTGCTTTTCTACAGTCAATTTGAAATAAAACTCTTCAAATTAAATTCTTGGGTTTTTGGTCGTTTTTTTTTTTAAGTTCAAACATCAACGTTCAAAGCATGGAGTTCAAAAGACAAATACTTTTTAGTATACCTCAATACCTCATTACAAATTCTTTTTAGTAATGAGGATATAACATATATGACGGGAACATTTCCTCCCAGTTGAATATTGCATACAAAGCTTTTCTCCATGCTGCTGTTGTCAGTACCATTGAAGTGTTAGGATATTACAAGGCTCAGCGGTAATAAGCTATAACCACGCTCTGACCTTACCATTCACAGAGACCTACATGCAACCTCTGATAAAGAAAACTAAACAGATTAAAATATGTCTCAGTTATTTAACAATTTCATATTCAGGCGTGGGATTACTTTTTCTTCTCCTCTGACATTATGAAGCTAGATAAGCTCAATAAATGAAGAGAATTTTTCACACATGCTGGCTGTAAGGATGCATGGTTTATAAGGAAGGTGCTGGTTTAGTCTGAAGCATCTGAGCGTATAAATTCAAATAAGACTAATAATGAATTAGAAAACTATTTAGTTCACTGATATATAGCAGACATACTTTAAAGCGGATATCTAGTGTCTTACTTGTTACTTGTACTTACTTACTGTACTTGTTCGTGTAACCCCAGTTATTTTCTGCAGCCCCAATTTACAGCTGTTCCCTAAACGCATCATAGCTTGGTCACAGCACATAGTGAGCACTCCAGTTTACTGAAATGTTTATTATAGTTGTTGCAGCTGTTTTAATGGGCTGTTTATGTCAAAATGAATATGATGGACAGTGAATCAGGAAAAATCAGACTATATGTTAACTTCTCTGCAGTTATGACACCCAAAGGAACCAAATCAAAGGAAACTTAACAAAGGAGGATTTAGTTTTATTTAATTTTTTACTTTTGTCCCCTGAGATCCCAGATGTAAATGTAAGTTTGTAAAGATAATTTTGGTTGTAAGGAAAACCTGGGGTTAAACTCAAGGTAAAAGTGTCCTAGAGAAATAAATCTGAACAAACATTTATAAATATATAATTTTTTCCTATTATCTTGTCCAACTCAGTGGTCATGTTTGCTTCAGTGTGCTGGAGGTCATACTGCTCTAATGTAGAGCTGCCATTGTCAATCTCCTAAATGAATCTATTGACTTAAGTTAACCTGACAACCAGGTGAATTTCATGACCAATCTAACCTGTATAATCTTGGGTCTAAGATATTTTTATGAACCCCAGATATTGATAGTCCAACTTCTAAACCCAGGATCAGCAGTGTAGTTTACCTGCCTCGACAAAGGTTACAGGAAAAGAGTTACATACACAATGACACTTACATGTAAATTGATTAAGAGAGCCAAAGTGTTGTAGCCAGGCTCTTCAGTTCCTCACATTTTCTATCCATGTATCCTGTTTAATCCAGTGTAAGCAAAGTGTTACATGTGTCTGTGTAAAGTAGCAAGAGAGACACAAGGGTAGAAACACACTGAATACACTTAACCTCAGATGCCAGGACCAAAAGTCACCTCCGATTGATTGGCTGTTGACCTAAAACACACAGCTATGAATGCTTTCAGTAGCTTTCACATAACACAACGTACAATACAGTGACATCTGCATTCCAGGTTTTATTCATGGACACCCATTTCACACAGAACAATGTTACTGGAGGTATTCCTGACAATCCCTCAGTGCACAAGTATGACCTTGAGATAAATACAGTACAGTACAGTTTAGTGGTAACTTTTGGACTTTGAAGTGCTGACCCCAGGCTGTGTTGGTTAAATAATCTGCATTAATACCTGCTTCCTGTACCTTTGGGAGATTCAGCCTTTGAACCAGCAACTTTCAGCTCAGCACCTTTGTTTACCACAGACTGTTCAGTGAAGAGTCGTTAATGGAGGTCAGTACGTGACAAAAGCACACCAGAGTTGTGCGACAATCCACGAAAGCTCCTCTTGAGTCGAACACAGTGAGCAGCATGTATGGAGAGCTTTGAAAAAGTAACCTCAAAGCCTTGCTTAATGCCCTTTAACATACAACATGATTAACAGTTTTAAGAAGTCATAAATATGGAGGTTTGACACACTGTCACAAGAGGAACAATAATGGTTTTTCAACAGTGGCCCGGTGGCATACACAGCTGCAATATGGAAAGTCATACCAAATCTTACTTGTACAACTGCAGTTACTGGCCTGGTTCCTTTGAAATGGCATTTACTGCTTGTGGTGTATGATGTAAAGGGATGGAAATTCATACGCACCAAAATGAAGAAGAAGGAAAAAAAAAGACTAAAATAAAACAAAGCTTTTAGCAGCAAAGTCTAAAATTCTGTCTAAGTCTCATTTTCACTGCAAGTAGACATACTGAAGCTACAGGGTGACCATTTTATCTTATATTATATATAAGTTATTAGTGGAATTGAATTATATAATGTTTTGTGGATTAAGTGAAGTGTGATTAATGTTAAAAAATGTCACAAAAATTAGTTATTAAATATCTTCTTGCCAAGAGGGAAGATGACATTACGCCTGTCAGAATATGGACTAAACTGGAAGCACAGTGAGTCCCCTCATGGGGGCAAATCTTTTACTGCAGATGCCATTTCCCTAATTCTAGCTGGCCATGATGATGCTGTCTTCTATAATTTCCTTTTGGTTGTGGTGAATTTCACAGGTTCGTGCTGCTCAACTGCCTCTATCTGAGCCTTAGGCCTGTGCACTGTCTGCTCTCATCTTTACACCACATCTAATAACAAAATCCTTAAATGTAATGTCTATTTTGCAGGAAATGTTCCCAGTGGTTAGTGTGATGACATAAAAATGAACATGAAATCTTGCCTAAATTCAGCAATAATGCATTCATGAAATCGGCCGATGAGATAATGCTGAAAACATAAAATTTGAAATGGAGAGTCAAAACAAATGACTTACAGAAAGTTGCCTTAAGAAGTACAAAACTACCTGAGGTCAGGGCACCTTAACAACTACACCATCCTGAGCCTCTCTCAGTAGTGTTTGGCTGCTTTACTGAGGTTTAAAGATTCAATCGATCATTCAATACTGCAGTGATCGATGTGTTAGTTGTCTTCCAATCAAACTCCTCCTTTATAATACAATTTAACATTAGTGTGATCAGATTAAATAAGCTACGCGATAAAGGCGTAGGCCAATTCCCATCCCTGCACAGTGTCTTAAACGGCATTTAAATTACCATTTAAGCCACTGTTTGGAATGATGTAGTACAAAGACAGGAGTAAATAACAGGTCAAACTACATGGAGATCAAATGCTGAATGAGTAGTTGGGCATATCAGATGTGTACGTGGGTGGAAACCACATTCAATAAAAGACGAAGTGAGAGTAGATAATTATGGTGATGGGCAAACATGAGGCAACAAATGCTTGCTTGACATCCTTTGATTAGTTCTTGTTTTAGCTGAAACCACGGAAGAGGAGGATGTCTGGGTCCTGGGGAGGAGAGCAGATGAAGTGAAGTGTTTATAGGCACAGATGAAGTGAGGTGACGGCATGCGGGAGGAATGACCGAGTCACCTGTAGGCTGCATGCTACCAGATGTCAGACAGCATGCAGAGCAGATGAAGACCAGTACCAAAAAAAAAAAAGACCAACACTTTTGTGGCATTATGATTATTAATATATATATTTCTTTTTCTTTTAAAAAGGCATTAATGGTTGAGGGGTTCACTGAGCATGACGACAGAACAGACACTTACATGTCATGAACATTTTCATCTCACCACAGCCCAATGACAGACAAGAGAGCATGCTTGAAAGAACAAAATGCTGTGCATGCACAAAAGAAAATCAATTTGCTATCAGTCGCATCAATACATTTTCACAGTAAAGGTCATTAGCTGGTCTTAGACAGAGAAATGAAGAAAATTGCTGATATGGATTGACAGAAAACAGCGACAAAGGTACTGAATAAATACTGCATGCCTTTAGCCATAGAGAAAAGAAAACATCTAGGAGAACCTGGCCATTAACTGTGTATATAACCTTAGTCCTAGAGACAAAACAGAATTCCATCTTATTCATTTGTGTCTTTCAGTCAGTTATTGCATGGGCTTGTGGCCACTGCTCCTCTTTACTAATGCAGTTAAGACACGTGTTTTCAGACTTTCCCCTCGCCACATTACGTCATTTTGCTGATTTTCCAAGTGATGAAACAATTCTGATTTGAATCACAAATGGCATAGGGTGCTATTAGCAAGGTATATGAAGATGAATGTAAATAAAGAGGATTTTGCCAGATTTAAAGGGCTACTCTGATGATTTAAAGGTCGTACTTCCATGAAGTCAGGGGACTTGCATCTCCAATCTTCCAGTATAGTATCCTCTCTTAGTGACTGCAGTGTGTTCTAACTAATTCATGGTTATGTTCAGTCACACAATACTTGTTTAAGGTTAGGGAAAAATTCCGGTCTGGGTTTAATACAGAAAAAGTCCACGTTGGCTTGAATCACTAAACATAGTGGGATTATCCACATTTACTAAAACCACAGTCTTTCCCTTCAGTTGTCTAAATTTATAACCACAGGGGTCTGAAGACGAAATGCTGCATTTTGTAGCCATAGAAGACTCAGTGCAACATTTCTGACAAGCTCAGCTACTCATGATAAGTTAACTGGCTTTGATGTGTAAAACTGGTGGAGTGACCCTTTAATCCAGGTTTGTCTAACAAACCCTTTCACTTAGTTTTAGGGCAATGTAAAAAAAAAGAAGATAAATATATATGCAGGCTGAATGTCCATCATCAAATCAAGTTAAATCAAGAACCGTAGAATCAACAAAGTGGGTTTATTGGAGACCACCGTGTTGAATTGAAAGACGTTTCAGTTATTCTGTCCATCCCCTGTAGCTGTGACACACAACTAGTCAGCCACTTGCCAGACGAGTTATTCTGAGAGGTTTTTTTTCACCTTCCACACACAAAAAAAAAAAAATATGGATAAGAGTGGTGGGGATAGTGACAGCTTCCCGCCACCACTGATCAATCAATCCCATATCTGAACCACAGCAGTGCTGACCTGCTGGCTATAGCTGACATTAATCCTAAATCTTCCAGTCAGTGTGGAGGAACGTCACAACGCAATGTGGTGGTGGTGGTGGGAGCGAATTCTGATACGGGCTCTAACAAGGAAAGGTGCTGATGCTAATGAGTGTATCTGTGGCTCCCTAACAAGCCTGCATCGTTTGATGTCCTAATTTACAGTGAGCTGTGTCTCAGGGGTGCAGGATAATGAGCTGGCCCGGGATTCCCAGGGCAGCAGCTTGTGTAACCCACCTCATGCAGGGGACACTCACTCCCACCAAGTGTAAGTGAGAGACAGAGAGAGAGACAGAGCGAGAGAGAGAGAGAGAGAGAGAGTAGCATAGAGAGAGAGAGCAGAAAGGACATATTCGATGTCTGCAGGAGAGAGGAGGGCATGAGGTGGGGGGAGCTGGGTGCATGTTTGTACACACCAATCATTGAATCGCTGCAACCAAGTGAGAAAAGCTTGTGTTCTCTGTGACAACCTGACCTTGGGCAACAAGAACACTTACAGAAAGAGGAAATGGAGAAGGAGAGCATGGCGAGTGAGAGAGAGAGAGAGAGAGAAGCAGAAATAAAGAACGGAGTAAAGGTTGTGGGATCTGATTCTTATCAAGCTACATCTCGACCACGAAACACCCGTCAAAGACGTCCCTTGTTCTCCTGTGCTTAGCTCAATCAAAAAATTTCCCTCCTGTTTACAGAGCAACACTGAAAAATGTGGCTCCGAGTGCACTCCAAAGCAAATTAGCAAATGTGGAGCTCAGTGACCTCAGTGCATAGACCATCCACACAGAGTATGCGGTGTGCTCCATCACCCCCACCTCTTACTGCTGCGTCTGCATGGCCGCATTAGTCAAGCTCAAATGGGTTTTTCCGCTATGAGAAGCAGAGCATGACATGCGCTAAACAATGGCAGGCAGATGACGAGCCAGCTCCATTTGATGATGGCCTCTGTCGACGCGGCCGCTTTTTTTTTGATGTGGAGGGATATAAGGGCAGAATGATTCATTAGGGGTGCACAGGTGGCCCAGAATCTAATGAGTCACATTTTGTGCAGCTCTAACATGCAAAAGCCTCAAAGTACATGCTTAAAAAAGCATGCTTGTTCTAGATAGGAGTCATGATTTTTCTCAATTTAGTAGTGACGTGCGTCAGCTTTGCTTTTAAGAAAAGATTCCCAAGGCAACACTGGGGTCATATTTGACACCAAGATGCTAAAAGTGTCACAGCATAGTGGTGATGACCATTATGAGCTAGCATTTGGTTGATACATTTGTGACAATATTCAGGATGATTCCTGTTAAATGCTGTTAATTCATGCATCTAAAAGCTGTCCACAGCATCTCCTTAATAAATAGATGCTGACTGTTTCCATCAATTAACTTTCAGAGGAGCATTTGTATGAGTGTGAATGCTACAGCTGGTGTTTCTTATCTGTCTCGGCTATTAACACTGCCCCCCTCTGGCTAGCTGGCTGCCTGATAAGGATACGGTTATTGCACTGATCAGAAAGAAATAAAGGAAAAAGAGAAAGCTATATAGGAGGCACTTTTTTTCCATATTTAACAACAGGTACCCACTCATTAAGAAAAAGTTATCTGTAAAATATACACTTGGATGTAATTGAGTTTCAAAAACAGTTGTTGGGAGTGACAAAACAAACTTCAAATTGCGAGCATAACCTTGCATCAGCATCTTTAATTACTACACAAAAGAAAAATAGCTTGGTTTAGCATGCTTTTCAATTCATCACAGGAGCCACAACAATCCAAATTGTACCTGATCTATTAACTGCTGGCCACTGAGCACCGTTTGAACGTTTGACCTTCTAACACAGCTCATGACATTATGTTGACATTTAAAGTAATCCCTCCCACGGTTCCTAATCCCAGTGGCCGTGGACTGCCCTGACCCATCCTCCGAGCTCAAGCCCTGTACATGCACTCACCACACACTGACAGGGGAGGCAGGGAGACAAACACGAGTCTGATACCCACACAAGTCAACAACACCTCTGTGCTACAGAGCTCATGGGGCTCAAAACACGCGTCAATGAAAGCGGCCGTTGATCATCAACCACAAACCGAAGCTTCAAGTCACACACTGGGACATGACTGATATTTGTGCCTCTCATGTGTTACCGTTAGATTTGAATCACAGAACTCTGCGCTGGTATTCTGAAAAATAATAATTGCCTGGTGATGTTTGGAGACATTTAAGACTCTTCTAAAACGTGGATGGGAAAGTATTCAGTCGTGAGCACAATAAAAAATATTTTTAACCAGTTTCTCAAATCGAGACTTTATTTCCTGATACCAGTAGCCTCAAATATTGATGCATTATATTGTACAAAACATGTAGAGTATTGGAAAATACCATTATAACCAGTAGTGCAATTTTAAAATTGTGAGCAAGGACATAATTCCAACTACCACCTTTGAATTTGAGAGAGAATACACAACTTTTATCATGCAGCGAATAAAACATTTTTTCATACAGAAACATCTTTAGAAGATTCAGCCGCATGTGTTGTCAAATGAACTTCTGTTTTTCAAAGAATGTTAAGAATTTAGTTTTTTGGGAAAATGTGACGCTTATCTCTGTGCCGTAGATGTAATAGTAGCACATGAGAGACACAAACTGCCTGATGGTACTTTACAGTACACTCCCTTCTACATCCAGGAGTCCACAGGAGCTGTATTTCTTCTGGACTACTCACTGCCAATTTGTGCAGCTTCTGTATTGGAACTTCTTTGACAGAGCACAAGATGAGATGAATTATCAATGTGTCTGGAGATGTGTGATGGATAAAAAGCCAGTTTTGCATTCTGCATAATTAGTATCACTGTGCAGCAGACACACCAACTTACTCCGTCTGTACATGAAACTTAATATAATGCATGTTCATGAGGCACAATGTTGCAAAGCAAGTTTATTTTCTAACAAGCATGTTTGGAGTTTATATCCTCCATTTAGACCTGGCAATTGTGTCTTGATTGTATAATGTAGCATTCCCTGTAAAAACTGTATTTATGTCTGTCCATTTTTTTTCTTTACAGCTGCAGAAAGTTTCACTTGAGCAAACATGCCCAAACACAAAAAGTGATGAAATGAGAGGTACAAGATGACAACCCATTTATTTAGTAATACATTCTGCAAACTAGAAATTTTATTCAAACTTCAAAGGCTAAAAAATGAAAGAAAGGAGGAATAGAAGGGGAGAAAATTTAAGGAGCAGGGAGAGAAATGCATCAATTCACAAGCAAGGAATGCAATTTGTTCAATCGACAACACAAATAGTACAATTTAGTTCAGGGAACAAAGCTTTTTTGAACATTTTCTTTTTTTCTGCCATTCCTTTGGAGCTAGGACATAATACAAAATATACAGTTATTGAACTTTGTAAAATCACTCACAGAGGCCTCTGAGAAGCATTTGAATCAACATTGACAATACTTATCTACAGCACTCTAAAGCTATTCTTGAATGTAACCATAAATATAGCAGACATGAATGTATGTATGCACATTTTGAATGCTTACGAGGTTACCATGTTAAAACACTTGCATTTGTTTAAAGTATGACATCATCTGCAGTGAAAAATTAAATACATTTTCAAGACTGAGATTCCATAAGGTAACATGGAAAAAAAAAAGCATACTAACCAGCGATGGTTGAAAAGTTGTACCTTGTGACAACCAGGACAAAGTCACTTTGTTGATAGCTTAAGTACCCTAACATGTGGACAGGTTTTAATCTATAGGAGTGTAATGTCAGCAGCATCACTCCTCCTCATAGTGTTTTGTGGAACAATTACTTTAGGGGGCAACATGAGATTGGGTAAGGCAAATCGGTGAGCTTATTTATGAGCTGAAGGTCAGCAAAGTGAGGCTCAGGTCGCCCAGCAGGGGACAAATAAACCACCACCACTGCTAAGGGTCACACAGTAAACGCCACAACCGAGGTACATCAATATGTACAAGAGGGCGCAAGCATTTAAAATCTCTTCAATTTCAGCCAGGTAGTCCTCTGCACAAGAAAATACAGGATGCATTCCAGGCAACCAAAGGTAACTCTGTAGATAGCTTTATAATCTTTTTTTTCTACAATAACAATTTTCTGGAAAAAGCTGATTATATAGATGATTCAGTGCATATGACTATTGTCATTTAGTCACACCTATTTTTCTCACACATTTCTAAAACCCTGAACTCTCGATACAATTCTAGATTTGAGCTAAGTGAGCATCACAGGAGTGGAGAAATTACACAGGTGTGAATTTGAGGGCATTGTTTGAAGGGGAGAGGGGGTCAGCTTATACAACAAGGCCAATAGTGTTCCTACTTACTAAAATATGTTGTCATTTGCAGTAGCCACTTAAATCATTACTTGTTTTGTTAACAAATACTATACACTAGCACAGGCTTATCCCAAAAGATCATCAAATAGATCAGTGTTAAAATCATAAGTTCTGAGGGAGAGCCACAAGAGAACTGCTTTCATTGGAGCCTCTGCACGTGAACTGCTTTCTGAACAGTTTGGATCTACATAACACAAGACAAAAACACTTCCTATGAATGTTATATGAGGTATTTCAGTTCATGAACAATTAAAACAAGGAGAAGATGCTTGGGATCATTTTTTTGGTTCATTTTTTAACAGAGATGGGATGGAGATTTAACATAATTAAAATATAACACCCAGATGTGACAAATCACAACCAAGCCACTGTCGATATCTGCTAACGCTCCAGCTACATCAACTTCAAATAATGAAAAGCTCATTTCTACATCTTTCACTCTGTGGAACAGGTTGGTTATGGAGATGAGTAATTAACCAGCATCATTTATGGGCCACATCCTGAAGTAAATTTTAGGGGGCTGCAGGAGGTGGATGTATCAGTGGCCTCAAGACACAAAGAAATATTGTTTGATCCTTATAAACCATGAAGAAAATGTGTATGAAATGTTGCTTTAAGAGTTATAACACCTATTAGGTTCACAACAAGCAGCTGGGTGATGAAAACTATTTGATAAGAGAGATATTTAGTGTACTCAGTTAAATAAAAGCAATGAAGCACAAAATAAAACAGCTTACAGACAAAATATTAACTGCTTGTCTACAGGAAAAAAAAGGCATTTTCAAACACATCAATCAGTTTTTTCTCAAACAGACTGAATAACTTGACTTGAGGAGTTTTTGTTAGTAGGTATACAAGTATTGGCAAGTACTGTGGTAGAAATACAATACTGTAATTTTAAACCAAAAAGATGGCAATTAAATTATGTGTTTTACCGTTTCGCTGTTTGTTTGTTGCCATTTAGTTTTTTTCTTTTAATAGGAAGGAATATTCAGTCAAACCCCATCTTCATGCAAACACACACAACAAAATTGATTTCGCTAGGTCAGCTCACAATTCAACAGGAAATCTACTGCTTTATGACATATTTTTATTCATGTCATTGCTGTTTAAAGGTACCCTATGGAGTTCCCCCTGTAAACAGTTAGGTTTACATTCAAACATTTCTTACCAAAATGCACTTTGCGTGTGTTTAAGGCCTAACAATCACTATCAATTCTATTCCACATCTCACATAAACCTGCACTTTGTATATCAGATTGCAGTCTTATTTTATTGGTTCATTAACACTTTAATGAACCTGATGCTAACTGTTGCAACTCTGCCCCTGGTGGTGAGCAGAGGTATGTCCATCCTTGTGCTCATGCTTGAAGAGCAAGGATCCTCTCTATAGCTCCACCTCTGGTGAAAACCTCCACAGAGTACCTTTAAAATTTGACTAACAGTAAATGGAAATCTCAAAATAAACTTTGCATCACTCTGTAATACCCTAAAAATGTTGATAGGTTGTCCTTTATATTGTTACTTCTTGTTATATAGACTCCGCAATTACAAAATTTGAGAGGTCTTTGGCCTTTTTTTGCCATACAAGTACACTAGAAAGCAGCTAATTTAGGATAATAGTCGAAGTTAAAGTCTGTGTTTTGTTAGAGATTTAATAATTTGCTACTCACCACCAACCTAAAAGTGGTGAAATAGTTAGGATTGTCATTTTCATGAATGAAGAATAACAAATCTAGCACATTATTATTGTGTATTACTTATACAAAACATGTCAAACCCTCAGCGTTGATCAGGGGGACAGTAAAGTGGTTAGAGAGAAACCTTTGTTTGACAAAACACACAATAATTCAACTAACCATCCCAAGACAAACCAGAATCACATTTTGTCCATGGCAAAAAACTAACTCGAGCGACATGATTTATTCCTTGAAAGTTTAAGTCAAAAATATATACATACATAAATTTCCAACAATGCAATTTTAGACAAAAATGGCAGAAAATAAATCTGAAATAAAACCATTTCTCTTCAAGAAATATATCTACTGCGACTCTGTGTGTGTTAAATACAGATTTAGTCAGTGACTATCATTTCAAAGGGGGAAATTAATAGAGAGAGGGAAGAGGAAAAAGAAAAGAAAAAAAAAAATCAACCCACAGATCATACACTATAGCAGCAAACTCTATTGTGCTCTGGCTTGTGGTGCCGTGGGCAGGAGGATTTTAAGCAGAGCAAACCCGATGGGACTAAAAAGGTGCTATACAACCACGAGAACGCATTGCAGTTAGCGGATTTGTTCTTGGTCTGGATTTCCAAATGAGAAATAGAAAATAGCCTTGTAAGTCTTTGAGTCAACAGTTTCTGTTATCATCAAACTGGTAATGGGTGATTTTCTCTAAAATAGTCAGTGCTTTAACTGTTCACATCAGTCAAATTATCAGATGTTAAAGGTAGAAGCTAAAAACCTATCTGTACCACATACAAAAACTGAATGTCATGAAAAAAAAGAAAAAAAAAACTTGGCGAAGGCTGTCATAAAGCTGAAACAAATGATTATAAATCATATGGCACCCACAGTGGGCACTGGTAATAATGTCTGTTTAGAAACTGATATTTAAATATGACACAATAGATGTGTAAGCTCGTCAAGATCTGACTAGCTGCAAACCATTGTACACCATGGGTAAATTGAACTACTTGTGTCATCTCAGGTTACAGTGTAGTTCTGATATATAGCTTGAAGTTGTTCAAATAGCGTAACAGCATGTAAACTCTGTTATCCAAAGTGTTTGGAATAAGAAGTAGTGAAAGCCTATGTTGGACTGATATGAAACACTGGATGAAAAAAAGGGCAGACAATGGGAGAGATGGTCCCTTAAACTCCAGCCTGGTCTGTTGTCTGAACCACCTTAGCAAATTCAAATTAAAGTTGCACATACAAATCTGCCTTTACACTAACATACGTGCGCACATACAGACACACAAGCACCCACGCACGCTTGCGAGTATCTATTTGCACAGACAAACATGTTAATAGGGGTCTTTTTTTCATCAGATGCCTCAAAGAAATGAAAAAAGAAAAAGGATAATTTTTCACTTCACATTTCCAAAATGACTGAGGAACACTTTGCCATTATTATTTGAGCATGTACAGAAAACCACTTACAAAAATAAAATACAATAAAAAAAGCACAGGGACAAAATAATTCGGATTTAAATGGTTTGATATAGAGAGCTTACTGTGCTGTCAACTATACAATTTACCCGTTTCTTAAAGGAGCATAGACTAACTGAAAAAAAAAGAAAAAAGTAAAAGCGCAGAGACATTGTGCCTGGAGGACAAGCAGAAATATTCACTGAATAGACATTTGATACAATTCCAGAATAGCAGGAAAAGGCAGATAGTGCATAAAAGGTTCTCTTTTTCATTTCTTTCATTTTTTAACTTAAAATCAAGCTGCATTAAATACAGGCTGTTTGTACAGGACAATTGCACTTCACAAAAACAGAAATATACAAACACACACAAGGAAATGTGAATCAAATTAATTACAGCAAAAAATCTTACTACTTAAGCTGATTATTTAACAAAAAGAAAGAAGACCTTGTGGACTCACTTGTTATGGGTTACTTTAGGGAGAGTGTTAAGGTGGGTGAACAGAAAAAGGGAGACAAGACGGTGGGGATCCTGAACTCCAGAGTGGACTGGTGCTGCACTATTCCAGGTTTGTGTGCATGCAACTCCTCTTCCTCCTTCTCCTTCTCCTCCCATGAAATTCCCTTCTTAGAAACCAAAAGCTCAGAGTGACGGGAGACAGACTGCTGAGCTGAGCTGCTGTGGGTCTTGAGAGGATGGTGGTTTGTAAACTCTATGCTGTGTTAGTGGTAGGAGGTTGTGTTACCACATGTCGTCAGTGGACGCAGAGTCCTTGATAAGAGAGAAGAGGAAGGAAAAACCCTTCAGACTCTGGATCTACATCCATCAGATCTCTATCAAGAACTGGACAGATTTAAGCATGTATGATACAAACTGACAGATAGTAAAACCCACCCAAGAGTTAATGGAGGTACTTCTGTAAATAATATACTCATTGATGGGTGTCAGTGTTTCTTTTGTTACACTAAGGTTAACTTTTTTCCAACCTTAAATAAGATATTAAATCATTTGTACATTTAAAGTTGAAGTAAAAAGTTGTTCATAAATGGAGTAGATATAGTTTGATCCTTGTTTAACAGATTATATTTGACTACTGCAATATGGACGTGTAAAGCCTTGTCTAATGGGAATATAATTGTGCAGTAAGAATAATAGTGAAAGAAAAAAATGGATTGCAGCTTGAAATCTACAAATAATTCATAATTCACACAACATTTTGTGCTACAAACATATAGTATACAAGTATATGATTCAGATTTGTTTATCTGATAATCATCTAAGTTCTTAGAGAACAGCCAGCTACATGCTCATATACTTTACAACCAAACACGGATGAAAACAAAAATGTGCAAGTCACAGACCTGAATCAGGCTCTAAAATACAAGGATACCAACCCAATGATAACGCAGATTTTTATACTACTTCTCTTTGCAAAATGTCTTCGTCTATTTAAGGCCGCCTCTATTTCGGGGAAAATTGTGATGTTTGGAAACTTATTGACAAACTCTGATTAAGTTTTATTGTAAATGAAAATGTAATAAAAAAACATTGTTTATGCATCAGCTTGCTCTGAGTGACTGTTTAACACAAACCTACTGACCTTTTTACTGTGGCCCTGGACAGAAACTTGAACCAGTGAATGTGAAAATAGATTCATTTAGACACGCAAAGAGCTGAACATATACTCAAAAGTGTCATTACTCTCCAAACTAACTGCTATGTTATTTTAGCAATATCTGCAGGAAACATCACTGACGATTATGTTTTAAAGTCACTCCTTAGGACCGATATCAGTGCCGATTTGGGAATATTTATGGATCAGTATCAGCTAAGGAAAACCTCATCAAATGCTCATCCTTTACTTTCTTTACTGTGAATCTGCTCTCCCTTATGACAGCTGGGCTCTACAGAGCAAAAGGTTTGCTGCATATGCAAGTTTGGCGTATGTGAAAAAATTATTTGGTTGCATTGGTGCAACAGACTCTGATTTCTGACATCTGGATTGGCAAAACACTAAAAAAAAAAAAAGCCAACACAAAAACACAAATGCTAAGCCCCAGCACTAATGACTCTTAGAGGGAAGCAGCTCCACACTGTAACACCGCTGTACATGTGTTTTTGTAGCTGTAGCTCCAGAGCGATATATCTTTTACAGTAAATCGAGCTATCTGATCGCATCCCATCAATTTTAGGAGTCCTCCCACTTTCACTTTGATATATACCATTTCAATAATTTAAACCTATTATCATAAACGTTTTGAAGTATTTGAAGCAAGTAGCTCATAAAGAATAAAGTGTTCGAGACCAGATAACAAAGGACTTGGATCAGAGTCAAATAAAAATTTAAGCTTCTAGTAGACAAACCAGCTTCACAAGCTCAGTAATGGTTTACAAATTATGCAAACAAATAAATGAACATGTTTGCAGGGTGAGACATTTAGTTCATTATCATCATTATTTTGTGTCTGAAATCTACCGGCCACTTCATATTTTACCAGCATTTGGCTGCTGTTAATTTCCCACCCTGCATGTTATTTTTGTCAAATGGACAAAGTGAAGAAACAACAATAGAACAGGTTCTTATTCTTTTGTGCCAAACAAAACACCTGAATACTTCCCTATTGTCCCAATTTCATTTTGTTTTTGTACTTCTACTCTTTACTTTGAAAATGTTGACATTTAGTTTGTTTTTACAAAGTACCCACTTTTAAAAAATAGATTTTAATCCTTAAATACTAGTGTATGAGCAGAATCTAACTCCCAATTAAAATTGTTTTTTTGTCAAAGTAATAATAATTTCTTGGATAAAATGCATTGTTGTAATTATCGTATCAAATAGTGTTAATTTGTTTCTTTTTTAAACTTTTGAAATAGTTTCTTAAACCACTGTGATTATTATGGAAAGGAATTGACATTATTATTAATGAGGCCTTTGGGCTAATGTTTTCCCTTAATACAAACAAACATTATTGCCAACATTTAATTTTGTGCTGCAGATGTCTAGATAGTTTTGTTAAAAAGCAGAACAATCCTCTCAGAGGTAACATAAAAGCAACAAGGCATGTCTCAAACTAGGTTTCACCACCTTATCTAAAATTTCAATATCATGATTGCTGCCATTTAGAAAAATTGCCCACATGATACAGCTCTGAGCTATAGGAACCTCTGCTCCTACAACACCGATAAGTGTTGTAAAGAGTGATCATTTTTGTGCAGGCATAGCCATTACCCTCACAGAGGTAATGCTAAATGCCTACTACAAAGTCTTCAAGGTTAGTCATAGATTACACACAAGGCAACAGAAAAAGTATTCAGTCGGGCTGAACTCTGCTACCAACCACTGTAAGGCATCATTGTGTTCACAACTACATTTAACATCTTTTTTTAAATGGATTTCAGTTGCATGGGGTGCTTTTACACAATACTAACCAGTGCCAGAATGACACACACCTTTACTAAATACTTTGATCAATTACAGGGCCTTAATGACACATTTAACTTCTCGACCTTTTCTGTATTTTGTGGTGCAACAGCAAACAAATTGTCAAAAATCTGTAGGTCTTTTGGGTTCATAAGTGTTTCACATTTGATAGTGAACATCTATTATACTGTGCAAAACAGTACCTATTGTTGTGAAGGTCTTGTCTGAAGAATTAAGATATAGAATGACTTGGAGGGTTAGATCCAGCGAAGGATATAAGACAATATCTACAAGTGTTGAAATTTTACAAAGCACTAGTCCATTGTTAAAAGAATTTTAAAAAAGTACTTCATAAAAGGTGGTTGTCTATCCAAACCGAGCAATCAGGCATGGCGAACAGGTAGGACCAGAGCCCCAAGGACAACAGATGAAAGCTATAATAAGAGATGTCATTAGAGGAACTTGGGAAAAAAAAATATTCAAAAAGAAAAACCAAACAAAGGGCTGCATGATAGAACGCTGTTTGAAAAGAAGGCATGTGATGACTAATAGCACAAGGTGAATAGACCCTGTTGTCTAATGACAAGACCACAGAAGAAGAATCAATAAAAACAAACAGCAGAAAATGTCTTATTTGTTTCTTCATAAGGCACAGTTGATGTATTGACCTGCAAATGTGTTTTTGAGCCTCATGATTTCATATCATACTACTGTTAAATATGGTACAACAGTTAAGTGTTGCACATAAAGCAAAATCAAAATTGGATCGGCTTCAGAGCAAGAATGTTAAAGTCCTTTGGTGGCCAGACCAAACGTCAAAGTTGAATTTTGGTGAATTTGTATGAACTATTGTAATAAGTCTACGAAACACTGTTCACAGCCTCCCCAGTTCATGCTTGACCAAGTGGACAATATTCAAATGTGCAAAGATGATAAAGATGTGTCCTAAAATACCTGGATGTGCAAATACTGCCAAAGGTGGTCCAAATCACCACATGCCAAAAAGACTGAATAAAGTAAAAAAGATACTGTGTATAAAATTAGTACGAGCCTCTTTGAATACCCAATTTCTGTTTTCAGGATGCACCACATAATACAGAGGAAGTCAAGGGGGCTGACGGCTGTCTGAAGGTATCCTAATTTCTAAGATTATTCAATGTGTGAAAGTGTTTAAAGTCTGTCTTTATGCACTTATAAAACACTGAAACATAGAGCCAATTTTCACCATCAAGGACAAGATGACGTGCACAGTTAAAATGTGGCTGACCCAGTGAGCTTTTCTGTGAACATGTAAAAGCACCATGTTTATGTGGATGAGACCAACAGCTTTGAGGGGCCTTTGTATTCAAAGTCATGATGAGCAATGTTTCTTTTAAACCAGAACGAAAACCAGTGAGAGAATGTAGGTTTTTAATCCATCCACACAAATACCAGAAAATTTCACATATTAACTCTTCCCTTTTAGATTTAAGGAGCACTAATTAGTGAAATCAGCTCATGAGATACACAACTGAGCCTGTTTGGTACAATTGTGATGTTTTTTGTTTTGTTTTGTTTTTTTAAATAAAAATTAAACCGACTTATGTGACTGAAGTTTTACAAGGGCAATACCCTGACCTTTTTCTGCTGGTGTCAGCCATATAGAAAATGTGTAGTATAACAACAATATAATGGTTGCTTTTATCAATTTTCTCTTTTTTTTTCTCGATTCACATAGTTGGACAGCAGGCAAAGAGACACTCTGGTCATATCGCAGAGTCAATCCGTAACCTTTTTTCCTGACTACATTTTGAATAAATTTCACTTGGCAACTAGAATAATTTCCTTGTTCCATCTTGTTGAACAATGATGACATGCATAAGATTAGTTTAAATCTGCTGGTCACACGTCAAGAAGCGTGCATGCTCCAAGCCAGGCACGCCTACGGGGAGTTTAAAGACAAGCTGGGATACTTACTGTGTCATCACTTCGGTAGGGGTTGAGTTTGTTGTACACTGCTTCAATAACACTTCGTCTGAGGAGAAGTAAAATGACACAAAAATTGAATGTTAGTTTTCATAAAAATTGAAAAAATTAAAAAACTAAACATATCCAGTGATTAAACTGACAATCAGAAAGAGAGACTTGTCACTGTGAAGTTGTTATCAGTTGTAACCACAAAGGTCACTCACTTGCTTGCCAGCTCTCCTCCAGGAGGGAGGTTAGGGATGCCCTCAGACGCTAACGTCCGCATAACATGGACCAAATCCGGGACACCTTCATCCCCCTGTTTTTTGATGATCTCTGTTGGAGAACAAAATCATATTCTTCTGAGTAATTTTACAGAATCTACAAGAATGTTTCTAAAAGATATCTGATCTATAGGTGCACTTGAAATGTTGGGAAAATGTGTATTTGAGTACATGGTTGAGAAATATTATGGCTGAAACCTCCCTTGCTTACAAATCAATTTAGACCGAAGTACAGACGTTACAGTAGGGTGGGGCTTCCTTATTACTGAAGTGATTCCATTGGTTTTATTGATATTGTTCTTTAATACTGTTTTCTTATAGTAACACTCATTCACCAAGTTATGACAGTAAGAGACAATAAGGTAGCAATCCATGTAAAGAAAATGTTACTGCTACATTTAATACATTATCCTGAATATGATGTTTTCCCTGTACAAACACATCTACTGTATTGCATGTTTGTCCATCCTGGGAGTGTGATCCCTCATCTGTTACTCTTTCTGAGTTTTTTTTCGCACTGAAAGGGCTTTTTCGGGGAATTTTACTGATCTGAATGAGGATAGAGTCTTAAATGCTGTACAGATTGTGAGGCCTTATGAGGTAAACTTCTGATTTTGGCCAACATAAATAAACATTTGACCTTACTTGACCTTGCCTGCTGATATACAGTGTAAAGGTTTGGCAATGTAACACTGAAAAGGCAGTGTTAACGATTTTTGAGACCTATGGCCGACTACTGTAGGTACAGTAGAAAAATATTAACCAGAAAAAGGTTTTATACACAACAGCATTTTCCTTGCTATCAAGTCAGCGTTGAAAAATGTGTGTCAAGTTTGATTCCCAGATAAAACCAATTTGAAAATATGAATTTTAATCTTTCAGGAACACTTACACAAAAAAATAATTAACATGTAACTCACTGTGGATTGCTATTGCTATGTAGTAAATGATAGGAAAACAACTGCTTTTACAGGCTTCTGGGTGTTTCTCTGGTTCAACACATAGCTGCTGCATACAAACATTTGCAATGCTTAAGTTTTCCCATCAGCCTTTATCTTAATAAGGCCCAGCTTATTCAAAATATGTAAAAAAAAAAAAAAAAAAAAAAAAAAAAAAAAAGAAAAAGAAAAACATTAACACTTCACAGTGTTAAGTGCATTATTGTGTCAATATGCCACTTTCTATGGTGGTCTACTGACCCCAAATGTAGTTTTAACCCATACCTTCTACTCTGGCCTCCAGATATTTATCCAACTCAGCCTCCCGCTTCACTGCTTCTGGAGATACTTTTGGGGCCCCAGGAAAGCAGATTAACACAACACTCATATTGTCCCGGCTTCCCTGTGGAAAAATAAATAACAAACATAGAGGCCATGTAAGTAAACCATGACACCAAACCGGACAAATGTGTAACTAACTCTAAAAGGTATTTTTTTGTGGACATGCCTTACCTTGTACAAGCAGGTGTCAACAATTTCATTGCTGACTCTTTCAAGATCATCTGTCACCTCTAGCCTTGACCTGACAAAGTCACACAGTTCCTCATTGGCCATGACATCCCAGATGCCATCACATGCTAGTATAATGAATTCATCTTCCCCCTCGCATCTCTCTATTGCATAAACTTCAGGCTCAGGAGACACAAGCTGCTCTGTTGGGCCTTTACCATGCACACACTTGTAGTCGAAGTCTCCCAAAGCCCGAGACACAGCTAGGGACCCATTAACTCGCTGAATCATGACTGAGCCACCGGCATTCTGGATCCTTTCCTTCTCCAGAGGGTTGCTGGGTTTGTGATCCTGTGTGAAGAAGTGCACAGCTCCGCCCCGGCTGAGGAGTCCCCGTGAGTCGCCACAGTTGATAAAGTAGATGTGGCTTGGAGAAATCATCACTCCCACTGCAGTGGAGCCACTGCGGTCCACACCATGCTTCTTCTCGGAGATGGTTCGCATGTGTTCATCAATCTGTAGGAAGCCTGTGCGGATCCCAATCTTCACACTATCCACGGAGGGGTCCTCCTGCAGAGCACTCTGGAAGTCTGAATTGCTGGTGATGTGCTCTAGCAGGTGCTCACAGCAATACTTGGCCACCTGAGAGCCAGCATGCCCATCATAAACAGCAAAGAACGACCAGTGGTCAAGACCATGAGGCAGACCGATTACTGCTGTGTGTGCATCCTCCATCTCTACCCGCCAACCCTGCATGCTACTCAGCCCATACCTAAGGTGATTACCCTCACCACGGGAATTGTATTTTTCCATCTTTGGTTTGTCCAGAAATGCACCCATTGTGTCCCTCTTAAGACCTGTAACACAAATGAATAGAAAGAAATCTGTTTACAAGGTATGGCAGAAATGTAGTTCTGTATAAAGTCATATGCAAGGATATACTTTAATATGTTATTATGCAAAGGTATACTGGGAGAAAAATCTGCATAATTTTCCAAAAACTATACATACTGTATGTCCAGTGCCAAAGAGAAAGAATTCATTTTCTATATTTGCCTAATTCAAACATGTAGCCTGTATTTGTGGCAAGAGTTTAGCATCTTGAAACTGAGTTCAGGTCCCCTGCTCGAGCCTAAAAATAGTAACGTTAGAGCCGTGAACAGTTTGACTACATATTAGGAACACTGCTGATGAGGATCAAATTGAAACGCCTTTAAACCACTTGACGATTAAGTTTAACATTAAATGAAACGATAAGAATGAAGTTATTTAGTTGCATTTTAAATGGGGAGCAGCTCCCTGACCTTCGCAGTGCTGAACTGGTCACCATGCTAGCCAGCCAGGGGTAATAAGTTATTGGTTGGTGCTATCGTTACATGCCTGCAGAGCTAACGTTAGCTAACCGACTTACCAGTTACTCGATAAACATCACAAAACAAATCCAGATGATCTGACGAATCCAATACTGATGTTAATGTTATGAGGAGCTAATTCGCACAATGAACCTGCTCAGTGAGGTTAACTTCTGCTGTTGTATTAACGGAGAAAGCTAGCTCTGTAGCAAGCCCAGACCACAACCCAAATAAACAAACAGCCTTGCCTAGTTGCGGGCCTTGACCCTTGTCCCTCACAGCTAACTTTGACAGGCCTCCCTCTGCCGTGGTTTGCTAACGTTATGCTGAGGCAAGGAGAAACCCTCGGCCTTGCTAAGGTATTATCGCTAAATGCTAGCATAGCTAGGACGGCTAACTGCCAAACGTTCGTCCACACTTCACATTTTTGACTTACCAAATATCCAAAATACCGGTTGACAGCAACGGAAGCTGCGACAGAGACAAGGACCGGTTGTCTGCAGCGCACACCGGAGATGTACACCGACGAAACTAGCGGGTTTGTAGCGGTTCAGCTAGGCTAGCTAGCCAGTTAGCTAGCAATGAGCAATCGTCACTCAAGACTCGGTGCATATAAACTGTGTACGTACGGAGGTCCCTCTTTGCGTGCGCCCCTGATGCATTACATTATCTCAGCTGGCGATTGAAACTATGTTCTAACAAATCTAACAGGGAATTAACGGACCGGAGCTTTGTGTAGCCAAGCCAGGGGGAAGCTGAAACGTCTGTCCCAGCCTCTCCACTAGACAGCTTGACAGCTTGCTAGCTAACGTTAGCTTCTGGTGCACAGACACGGTGCTGGGCTGTGAAGCGCGCAGTGGCCGCACTGGGTCATTACAACTTCCGGAGCGGCTGGAAAACCGCATATTTGTCAGCGTCACAACCCGGCCGAAATTACTCTTTTTATTATCAGAATTGTATTCATTCCGATTGATAACATAAGTAGGAAAACATTGGGCTCTATGGGTCAAAAACCATGGGAATGTGAGAAACCCCGCGGAAACATGGCGGAGACTTTTTCGGCGTAGAGAGCTACTCACATTAGATTGAATGGGACGCCATCTTTGAAGGAGTTATCCAGGTCTGTTTAATGCGTCCATGGCACAGAGCCTCACAGACAGGACCCGGATGTTGCGGGCTGCGTACTCGAAAAACATGACATCATCCCTGAAGAGCTGTGGCTGCTCAGGCTGCGACACAGAGGACATGTGCACAAGATCATCCAAAATCTGACATACAACCTGCACATCCGCTCACTCATCTGTGTTTGTATTGATAATGTACCTTAGCACAATGTGCCATTCTGTCATGTAGTGAATGTGTTTTCAGTGGGCAGATTTCAAGAATTCAAGAATTCAAAGATATAGTTGTCACATACATGCTGTATCGGTAGTGAAACACAATTTGGCCTCTACCTAAAATTGTGCTAATGGATTAGTGTGTGAAAAATAAGAGGTATAAAAAAACGATAAACGAGTAAAAATGTGCAAGGCACAGCAATGGAGACTAGTCAATACTGAGGATAGGGAAATATGAACGTTTAAATAGTTCTCTTTCAAAGTTTAAATGTCTTAAATTAGAAAAGTTCTCTAATTTTACAGTTCATATTTTATTTAAGCAAAGCTTTCTATTTAACACTGATGCAGATAAATGAGCAGTTTAATATATTTAGTGAAATGTAAAAAGAAGAGTCAAATATGTTTATATTCCCCAAATTAAGGTCCTGCATAGGCACCAGTATCACCCTGCCCTGGTTCTTCGGTATTTCTTTGTTAATTGGCCTTCAAGTGGTCGAAGTGTAAATATATTGCTCACACAAATAATCAGAAAAGAAAAAAAAATTGTGAATGGTTGCACTTCCTTTTTTAAAATAGCAAATGCACAACACAGGAGTCTTATTAGGCTACTGTAAAGACTTAGTGCTTTAAGTCTTTTGTAATAATGTTCAGGCTTCTGCTGCAGAACAACCTGTGCCTCTCTTAATAGAGCCTAGTGTCACAGTCACCCTTTAAGCTTCTCTTGTTCAGCCTCTGTTGATCTGTGCATTACCGCAACATTAGAGGCCCTGGACAAATGATTCCATCTCTTTCTCGGTTATATGATGTTTTGTGTATTGCACTGCTGCACTTTTTAACACGATGAGGGCGACCTTGGCTTGTTTTGACTTTCCATCTATGCTCTGAAAGAGAACTTCTTTTTGAGACAATGATGACTTTCAGAGAACCAACAAATGTCTGTGTAACACTGTGTAACTGTTGTGATTGAAATTCATTATTGCAAAAAGTAGACGTCCACCAAAAAGAAAAAAGGCTGTCTGACATAGAAAAGATAAAATATCTTGGGATAAATGCAACAAAGAATCAGGACAACTTTAACTCAAAAAAACGTAGGAACAAAAGACTTAACCCTTGTATGGTGTTCGGGTCTGTGGGACCCATTTTCATTTTTTTATCAAGAGCAAAATGATACGATTAATTAGTTTTTCACACTCAGACTCATTGGCCTTGGCTCATATTGATGAGTCTGAGTTTGAAAAAATGATTAATCGTATCGTTTTTCTTTTGATAAAGAACAGGAAAACGGATGAAATCGGGTCCACAAACCCAAACACCATACAAGGGTCAAATAGATAGTCTATATTCAAATTTTCCCTTTGGGGAAAGAGTTAAGATTGTACAGATGATTATTTAACCAAGATTTTTTATTATTTTTCAAAGCACTACTGATATCTCTGAAAGTTTCAAAAATGAGGATTCTATCACAATGAAGTTCATATGAAATGGCAGCAAACTGTTCACTAACTGTTCTGCCTTTCTCCAAGTATAAAAAAATCATACGTTGAGAATCTAAAAATTACATCCGAGGTTTGGAGGGATGTGTGTCAGGATCAAAAACTAAATGAAGATTTCACTGTTTATTTTTTATTTTTAATGGGAAATTCCCTCCTAACAAAGTCTGATCAGACTTAGACGGAGGGGTTCTAAAGATTTATGTACAGTTGGACAAAATCCTTGTTGATAAAGATGAAAATCTTTCCAACAACTGTCATCACAACCTAATTCTCATTTATTTAGGTTCCTCTAAGTGAGAAGTGATCTCTTTGATGTTTTCAAAAGGAGATCTATTCAAGATGTAAATCCATTGATAAGATGTCTTAAGATTTATGAGTGTGGGGTTGAAACAAAACTCTTAACTAAAATTGATAAAATAATATAAGCTAACCATGAAGATAATAAATCCCACTGTAAAAAATAAATGTTAAATGAACTATAATTCAAGACATCCCAAATTTTCGTGAGCACACAGAAAATTTAACTCCAGTATGTTGGAGAGAATGTGACGAGCAGATGGCAACACATTTCGGTCATGTCGAGATACAAGTGGCGAAGTGTTTATTAGAGAACTGTTAAATATTTTTGGTATTTCTCGAAATAAAAGCCCACCACTACGTGGGAAAATATGAGAAGCTCCTCACTTGTTGCTAGTGATAAGGGTAGCAATAATTAAACAATTTACAAGGAATTGGTTTAAAGATAACTTAATTAAATCCAAATGAAAGGCTCTTGTAAATGCAATGGAGAAAATAACCCTGAGAATTTGAAATCAAATTCATATCTTTGAAATAAGATGAGAAAAATGGGCGAGGCATACAACAGACAGTACTTCAAGTGATCTATTGATAGCTGTGTCTTTGAACATGGGTATGCACAGAATGCGTGTATGAATATATGCATACTCTTAGGTGTGTGTGTGTATTTTTAGGGCTTGGAGGTATTTTTAGGGTACCTGGTGGATGCTCCCATATTGGCATTATGTATCCTAGCAGTTAGCTTTAGCCTACAAACTCATACTTATGTAATCAGTCCTTTTATCTTTGTTACTATTTCCACCACCATCTGTTTCTATGATTTTCTTCTTCTTTATGCTCTGTAACTCCAAAATTTCAATGGCATATCATTTATTAAAATGCAAACAACAAACAAACAAATAAGGAATCTGGCCATGACTAAGGATGCTAGAAATCCAGACTAAAATGTATTTTACCTCAGAAAAGCTAAAATAGTCCACCCAAAAACACAGTGGGATTATTACCATCTGTTAATTAAAGTTAAATTCTTCCTTCACACCATTGATGTTCATCTATCTCAATTTTTGATTGAAGCTTCCCCCAAAATTTACATCTTTAATTTTGAAAATATCAGAGCGGAAGTGACGCCAGCATCCGGTAGCTGCAGGTTTGTTATGGTTGAAGCGGAAGTTTGAGTAAAACTAAACGCAGCAGCAGCTAACGGAGTCTGTCAGTTCACTTTCTACCAATGGACTGCTGCGTTATATCTGCCCTGTGGTGTTTTATACCACTGTATTTACTTCTGTACTTACTGTCCTTCATTTTCGCGGACGCAGACTTCACTCTGCTGTGGGGAAGTCTGGTAGGACACAGGCCAGGTGAGTTCATGACACCTGTCCTCTCTCTGCTCCCTCATAGTTAACACATCATGGCTGTAACTCACATGATGATCCTCCTCTGAGCTCTCCAGAGGTCAAACTCCACTCCAAACCCTCCAGTTAGCGTAGCCGTAACCTGTGATTTACGTGGATAAGTCCTCATACTAAGTGGTGATCAGTTCAGTGGTTTTGTCTTTTCTTCCATTTTGTAACCAGCTTCGTGAGACCATAAAAAGTGAGGCGATATGTGCAGGCAAACAAACTGTATCCATGGAAAATGGAAATTGTAGTATTTTACTGCTGTAAAATCTGTGTCGAGGTCTTTCTACGTTTTTTCTTGACCAAGGAAACCTTTTAAGGGATTCAGTTCACTTAAGTAAGTCCCTCAGCTAAGGGGAGCTGCTGTATTAAGCATCGTGCTTAAGGGGAAAGCATAAGGTGTTTCATGCGACCGGCCAAAGATATTCAACACATGCAGATGTACTATAATGCAAAAGCTCTTTTACAGCTAAAAGTCCGACATGTAAAGTGAAAGCACATAAATATTATAATGCACTTGTGTATTAAAGTAAAAGCACTCATTATGCATAATGGCCCATGCCAGATTGTGATATTATTAGCTACATTATATTATTGGATTATTATCACTAGAGCTAGATGGATAAATCAGCAAAGTAGGTTTGAGGTATTTTACAAACAATGACACATTACGTAGTTAGTCGAAGTTGATTTTTACACTCTAAAATGTTTACATGCTTTGGTTATATATATATATATATGTGTGTGTGTGTGTGTGTGTGTGTGTGTGTGTATATATATGTGTGTGTGTGTATATATGTGTGTGTGTGTGTGTGTGTATATATATATATATATATATATATATATATATATATATATATATATATATATATATATATATGTATATAGTTATAGATATAGATAGATATATCTTGATATATCTCGATATACATATTTTACTTAAACTCACAAATCTAAATATTAAAAATCAATGTGGAGTTTTTAATCTAGTAAATGTTACTTTCCACCAGACAGCATGCAGAGGGAGGACAATGGTTAGAACCCCCCCCCCCAAAAAAAAAACCATAGTCAAGCTTATAGAGCCCCATATATCTATAACTGACATCTAAGCTTTAATCCTAACACACACTCTAATTTTGCTGCCTGTACATTATAATAACAAATATTCAATATTCCAAATGGGAGGCAATACTCTCATTCTCCTCTTATCCTCTTATTTGGAAGCTGCCAGGGGCAAACCAGACCCAGAGATGGTCTCCATGTAAAGAAACTGTGAGGCTGATGTTTAGATCCAGCGTATGACATAAAATGTTGACGGTTGTGTCTTTCTGTTAACCAGAGAAGAAGCTGAAGGGGCAGGTGGTTTGGGTCACCGGAGCCTCCAGTGGTATTGGAGAGGAGCTGGCCTACCAGCTCGCTAAGTGTGGCTCACGTCTCATCCTGTCTGCTCGACGTGAGGATGAGCTGAATAGGGTGAAACATTGCTGTTTAGGTGAGAGAATCTTGTTTCTTTTTTTTTTTTGTTTTTCCAGCTAACAGACAGCCTTCTTACAATAAAATTCAATAATGCTTCAACTCTTAAAAACTCTTTTTAGGTAGACAAACAATTTAAAAAAATGCATCCACAGAAATTTTAGGACGATGCAGAATAAAGGTAGAACTTTTCCTATTATTATATCATGATTGTGAATTAATCATTTAGATAAAAATTGTTAGATCCAAAATGAACGTCATGTTAAACACTGACTGAGGTGTCAAACATTTGGCTACCGTTTCTAACAAGGCTTGTGAGTCAGTAGTATAACGATGTGGTGTCTCTGCATCATCAGCATTATACATCCATGATAGTTGCCAGTTAGTGTGGAAAAAACAGAAAAGTTAACTGCTGTGAATGAACTGGCAACCACTTCATGTGCCATTTTCTTCAAGCAGCAACGGTGTTGTGACATGAATGCAGTGGAAGGAGGAAAGGGGATTCTACGTCTAATGGCTGAATCTCAGTTTCACCTTTAACTCTGTCAGTTCAGACACAAAACTTCAGTACAGCACAGTAATAACCTTGTTGATAGGACTTAGTGATTTTCTTATTCAGACTTTCAGACTTTGTTCTCAAACCAACAGTAAATTGTAGAAGGGTTTCAGTTCTTCACCTGAGTGTGTTTCATTGTAATTCAGTTTTACTCAGTTTTGATCAGCTGAATTCTTTTCATCATTAATTCCTCAAGAGTGCTCCGACCTCCGGGATGAAGATATTCTTGTTCTTCCTCTTGATTTGTTGGAAAGGACATCGCATGAGGAGAAAACAAAAGCTGTTATCCAGTACTTTGGACATGTAAGGCCACTGCAGTTGCTTTCATACAACAACTCAATCACAGAAAGACTCTTATTTTTGTTTTTTTTTCAATCCATAACATTTTCACTTCACCTTGTTGTTCTCTTTTTATTGTCCATTCATTGTAAGTTAAAAGAAACTATTAAAATATGGCTGTTTTCCAATTCTCCCGTTCTGTCCACTGGTCCGTTCCTTTTCAGATCGATATCCTTATAAACAACGGTGGCCGAAGCCAGCGCTCTCTGTGCACGGAGACCAACGTTGATGTGTATCAGGCCTTGATGGAGCTCAACTTCCTGGGTACGGTCTCCATCACCAAGCAGGTGCTGCCTCACATGACGCAGCGAGGCACTGGGAGCATTGTGACTGTCAGCAGTGTGGTCGGCCTCGCTGGGGCGCCCCTGGCAACAGGATACGCTGCCAGTAAACATGCTCTTCAGGTGAGGGGAGTTCAGATAGCAACTGTGTGACACAGAGCTACAACACACTCATAGGTTTGTTTTTGATTGCTGTTTGTTGATTACTTTTTTCAGTGCACTTCAGTTTTATATGTAAAATAAATACATTTATGAATAATCATTCCCGGTACATCCTGTTGCTGATTGTGACTGTGCTGTCTGTAGGGTTTCTTTAATTCCCTTCGGACTGAGCTCACCGACTTTCCAAACATACTGATCAGCACAGTGTGTCCAGGGCCTGTGCAGTCACAGATCGTCCACAATGCCTTCACAGAGGAACTGAATAGGGTAATGCAAATCCCATATGTTACCTGTATTTGATATACATGATGCAGTATTCAGTGACAGTTCAGCCGTTTGTTTTCAGTAACCTGTTTTCCCTCCATTACCTAAGCCTGTGGCCTCAGCTGGTAATCAGGAACACAAGATGCCAACAAGTCGCTGTGTGCGTTTAATGCTGGTGGGAATTGCCAACGGTGTTAAGGAAATGTGGATCGCACAGCAGCCCTTCCTCCTGTTTTACTACGCCTGGCAGTACGCTCCCACGTTCGCCTGGTTCATCACAAACATCCTGGGCAGAAAAAGGGTGCAGAATTTCAAAGCTGGTCTGGTAGGTACATGTATGGTCTCTTTTTTAGGAAATCTACATTTATAACGTTAATATGATGCATATTCAACCTAGTCATAGGCTAGATTTATTGTCATTGGCATTGCATTGGCGTAGGGCTAAGAAAAACAAGTATTACCACGTTCTTGACCTAATACTTGTATCAATAATGTGATATTCTGGAGATGAAATGATTTCAGACAAGACAGTGTGTGAGCCACTGCGAGCCTTTGTTAAAGCATATTTATAAAATCGCATTAATAAGTGCCTCTTTATTGGCTAGTTCTACTTGTCCAGTTTTTTTTCACACCAAAAGCTTGATGAGCAGTAGGCACACTTGTCATGAATATATGCAGATAAGTGGGTCCTTTTTTTCCCCAGCAGAGGACCACCTGATATGAATTGACGTAACTATCCCCCATCCCCACCTGCAGCCCACTGTTATGTTAACGAGCACTAACTAGGCAGAACAGAGCCAACATGTAAAACTCATCCAAACTTAAGATGTATTCCAGAAAGCCATTAAAAGAGGATTGCACTCCCACAAAAGTGAAGAAATATCATGTTAAAGGAATTCGACAAACACTTATTTGCTTTCTAGTTGAGAATTGGGTCAGAAGGTTGATAGCACTCTCATCCTTGTCTGGTAAATATGTTGCTGGAGCCAACCACTGATTAACTTAGATCAGCATGAAGACTGGAAACGGCTAACCTGGCTCTGTCCAAAGTCTGCATAACACCTATAAAGTTAACAGGTTGTATCTTGTTTAATCCCTGAGCAGTTTCTAGGCAACCAGCAGAGATTCCAGGAAGTTACTGGTCCTGATTTAAAAAAAAAAAAAAAAAAGAAAAAACTGTTCGCCTGTTTCCGGTCTTTGTGCTAAGCTAAGCTAACTGCCTGCTGGTTAAACTGGCTTGAACTAAATCCCTCTTCTCATCTAACTTTCAGCAAGAAAACAAGAGTACGTCCCTAAATGTCAAAGTCCTCTTTTCAAGCTGGGTGGAGTTTGGAGTCATTTAATTCCAACAGCTGCAACAAAATATGAGAGTCAGAGAAATGCCAGTCACAAATTCTTTAGTGAAATTAAATCAGCCAAAACAAGTGCAACAACGCATGTTTGGGTGAGCCATTTGTGTATAGGACCTTTGAAAACATTGCCTGTACTACTGAAAAGTTATTCTCCATTTTTAAGATGCATGTCCACCTGGTTAAATTCACACAAAAGGCTCCCTCACTCAGAAAGCGCTCACTTGAGATATTTGTTGTTTGTGTTTGTTTGGCCTTGCTGTTGACCTTGCTCCATTAGACCTGGGACCGGGGGATTCTCACCGTGTCAACGGACGGATAATAGTTGAATAAAGCAAAATGTGGCAGACACTACGCAGAGCTGTCTCTCAACAGCTGGAGGCCTGGGCTGTTATTGACCTTGCTTGAGTCTAATAAGAAGAAGACGGTGGCCAGGGAATGACAGTGAGCATGACTACTTCCCTGCGGTGCTGACTGACTGACTGACCAGTGTGTCTGTTGGCCTCTACTGGACAGTGACAGCTGAGGGCCACGAAGAAAGGTCATGTTCCAAATGGCCAGACACTGGAGCGTCACATGCTTATGCTTCAGTAAGGTCTGTGACGTATCCTCTTGACAAAAAAAAAAACCCAAACTGCTGTCTGGAGCCTATACTACTTAAAAGAAATCTGCACAGTGCTACCAAACAGTGCAGTCACTACAGTTAAGGCAACACCAGGGTCATGATTGTGACCACACAGTTATTCCAGGTTTACAAATCCCAGCAGGATGCAGCACATGTCAAACTCAGTGCTAACAGCTAGTCTCTTCTTTTTCAGGATGCAGACTCTGCATACTTCTCAAAACTGAAGACCTCCTGAAAGTCACATCCTCAAGAGGAAACACGTTTATTGCATTCCTGATGTTCGACCTGGAGAGTGAGAGACTTTGGGGTCTTTGCCTTCATCTATGAGGAGTAAATGTGAGGACACAACTGCTATGAATGTTTAGAGCGCTCTACCCAGGGCATGGCAGGGTCTGAAAGAGAGAGTGATTTTTTTTTTTACAATACTATGATTTCATCTCAAATTCAAAGTACATTGTAGTTAACTGGTTTTTAATGAGCATCTTCAAATTATTCTGGTAAAGTGTCTACATTCATTTTTAACAAGGAATGCCTTCAATCCCATGAAGCACTTGAACTAACCTTTGAATGCTTAATAAAATTTAGTTTGGATTAATACTCCGCCCTGGCAAGTTTATTTAATAAAACATGACGAAACTGCTTCCGCCAAGCTATTTTATTATAAGTATATACAGTTACACATAAAAAAAAAAATCAACAATATGTACAAGAGACTATGGACAAATGCATTTTTCTTCATTCTAAATTGTAAACAAGTGAATTGTAAACAAAACAATAGCACTAAACACCTTACATACACACAGACACACACACACACAGCAAGACACATCCAAGGCACATCCTTGATATCTTAACAAAACATTAAAATTCTTGTCCCGTCTTTGTGGACATGGAGAGGAATCACCTGAATGTTTGTGAGATCTTAAAAAGTACCATAAAACCAGAGGTATTCAGCAGGTGTCTTCTAGAGGGGACGTGGGCACATTTATAACCACAAAACGTATCAATGGAAACCTATGGGGGACTCTTTCAATGTCCAAATGTTCAAAGGGAATTTTTTCCTCTTTAATGTGCTTCTCTCGGAGGTAGCCCACATTGTTGACAATATTTTGCAACTTGTACAAGAGTACACTGGTGATACCACTGCTTCTCCCTCTGTGCTGCAGGAAATGGAGCACCAGAAAAGTAAAACTGTGAAAAACAAAAGTAGGTTCCCATACAGATGTTATTCTTCTAAACTCATTGGAATCAACAGTTTCAAAAGTAAAACTCCAAGTTTTCTTTTGACTTTGATTTAGTTTCCACACAAATTTCCAAATAACTATAAACTTTGGAAATGGGATTTTGATTTTGCTGTGGTCGTACCGACTGAAAAGCATCCTCCTCTCCCTCTCGGGTTTGTTCAGCAGAAAGGGCAGAAGAAGCCACAGGTCAGAGGCAGGGGAAGTGAAGGGGGGCTGAGGAGTAAATGGGGTATCCTAGAGGGGGATCGGCTGCCTGAACAGTTAGGTTCCTTAGCATGAAGGGGTGAGCCTGAATGCTGTAGCGCTCCTCGTCATCATTAGTAGCATACAGCAGCTCCCAGGACAGGTTTGCCCACTGGCCTCGCACGCCCTCTCCATTCAGACGGCCCACATGCACTAGCTGCTCCTGCAGGGACAGAACTCGTCCTGTGTAGGTGCCCTGTGGAGAAAGGATAGTCAGTCATACAAATGTAATACTTGTCTTTCACTAAAATTAGCTTTTAAATAACCTCAATTTTATTCAAATTGCTGAATCAGCTGTAGGTATCAGCAGATGCACACTATATTTGTAGCTTAGACAGATTTAAACAAGGCCTTGTGTGTAATTACCATAGCGAGGTCATGTCCTAGAGAGAATAGGAAGGGTTTCTCCTGAAGGACACTGTCATGCCAGCCTTTCTCTGTCACCAGTCCAATGTACCAGTCCCTTTCATACTCCTCCAAGGTGGTGAACAATTCCTCAGGGGACTCCATGGGCCCTAGACTTGCTTGATCAAACAGCAGCTTGAAACTGAACCTGAAGGCGAACAAAACCATAGAGGCTGATTCAATCAAATATAAGTCATTTTTCTGGCATAAATAAGCTCTTGTGAGCAGAATTACCAAAATCTAGAAACTCTTACTGACAATTTTACCTGAAAGCACGAAGCGCAAGCTGGTAAAGTTCTTTACTTGAGGAGAGCCAGTCTAGTCCTTCCGTCCATGGTATATCTCCACAATAGAGTCTGTACACGTAACTGGGACTGGTGAATGCCGACTCTGCCCCCAGTGAGATGAGACATGAAAGTGCAACCTGTGCGTGCAGCTCTTTCAAGGCTTCATCCTCCTTCAGGGCTTTGGTCATGTCCTCTGAGGTCTCGCCCTGCACAGCAGGCCCAAACCGCCCCAGGGTGAACCGAAACCAGTCCTCTGGAAATAAAGGCCTGAGCTGCAGCAAGCGAGATG
Organism: Pempheris klunzingeri; assembly: GCF_042242105.1. Classification (NCBI taxonomy): domain Eukaryota; kingdom Metazoa; phylum Chordata; class Actinopteri; order Acropomatiformes; family Pempheridae; genus Pempheris; species Pempheris klunzingeri. The sequence goes on along the minus strand of NC_092024.1, from coordinate 12,157,361 downwards.
GTAGCAAAGGTGCTGTCCTCCACCCTGTCGGTAGGTTGAACACCTCCGATTGGGGGCAGCTGAAGTTCAGCTGAGGGAGAGAGCCGGGACTCTCTCTGAAGACCTCTGGGTTTTGTCCTCTATCCACTGCTGGCATCCCGATGCCCAGACCCAGAGGCTGCAGTGGCTGTAGGGCAGAGAGAGCCATGTTTTCAAAAAGACTGTCCATCTCCACAGAGCCTGGCAGAGAGGCTCCCGTCTGCAGCGCTGCGAGTCCAGGCTGGGCCTCTGCAGTCACTAACGCCACTGTCCGCCTGGCTGGTTGAGGTCCAAATAAGTCATCCTCATCCGACCAATCACCAAAGGAGGTCAAACTGGAGCTGTCCTGTCTAAACCTGAGAGAAGACACATTGGATTCCACCACGACAGTCTCGGGTGGCTGGTTACAAGTGGTCTGTGCCATCTGGGAAGACTGGGACTTTCTGCCTCCGACCCCTTCTTCAGCGCTCCATAGAAATCCTTTGTGTTTCTGCACACAGTATCGAAGGAGCAACCACACCAGCGCTTTCAGAAAGTCATCCTGAAGTTTCCTCAAGTTGTCATGAGAGTCGATGATGCCCGAGAGCACATTTCGGGCGTCAGAGTAGACTCTCACTGCAAGGGCAGCACAAGGGGTGAGGGCGTTCCCCCAGTGGAGGTTAAAACCCTGGGTGAATCCAAGCCGCTCGGGGCGCTCAAAAGCAGCCTCGAAGACCTCATCCACCCTTCGTGCCTCCACTGTGTGGCAAGACGTCTCCTGCAGCTCCAGACCCTGTAACAAACCACACTGCACTATTTAACCTTGTTGTAAATTACTGCAGTGATTCTCAAAAAGGACCAGTGTGTAGGATTTACTGGCATCTAGCAGTGAGATTGCAGATGGCAACCAAGTGGATGCCCCTCCCTTTCCAAGTGAGGAATAAAGCCATGGTGGCCAAAGGATTCGCAATCCCTTGCTTTTTCTGGTGCTAAATAATAGGTACGATCGTCTATTTGTCACAAAACTAAATTGTATTCCTTTTCTTTCTTCTTTGTCTTTCAACTGGTGCATCCTGCCACCATTCGTGTCACCAAGCAGCCACCTCAACATAAAAACACGAAAAGGCTATTGTTTGTCTGTTCTGGGCTGCTGTAGAAACAAGGCGATGCAACATGTTGGACCCATAAAAAGGCTCCTTTGAACTATTGACTATTTCGAGTGATTATACACTATTAAAAACATTGTCATGAATGCATTTCTTTCCAAACAGATTCCCCCTGAATCCCACACACTGAATCTTTAATAATAGATAACAGAAATATACAGCACCTTAATGTTGACTGTACAGTAGCCATATCCTCTCTCCAGGATCATTATCCAAACCATACGGTCCTGAAAGCGGCCAAGAAAATGGGAGCCTGGGGCTAAAGAGCCTACAGAAGGGACAGAAAATCATCAGCCATCCATGCTTCCAACATGTACAAATATATAGTGTGTAAATTAAAGGGCAGGAAGGAAGGGAAACACAATATATATATAAATAGAGACATCACGTAGCACACATGAGGGACTCTTGGTGCACATCCCTTTCATTTTACATCAGCTGTGTCTCTCTCTGCTGACTGTGTGGATAACATGGCTACTGGATGAGCTGCAGGGAGACGCGTACCATCACAGTTGTACAGGAAGGTCATGATACTGTTTTAACTGGCTGACTGCACAGAGATCTAAATATTGAGTCTTTTCTTGGCCTTGGCTTTCCATTAGTCTCCAAAAACTAACAGCTTTTTTACAATGTGTGCTTTTCATTTTGTGAGGCAGAAGACAGCAGGCAGACGTTTCTCTCAACACAGATGAACAGCAAAGGCAAGGTGATGGAGGCGTTTGTTTTAAGTTGGCTAGAGCTCGCTTCGCTCAAGAATAATGTCATGTCCCATAATGACATCTCAGAATAGTCCCTGTCGCTACCTCATGATGGGAAGTGACAAGCTGGGCAGACTCCTTTCCTGCTCACCACTCCATGGCCCCCAGTGTGAGCAAAGCAAAAGAACACTACAAACCGCCCTCGTTTGACTGTCAGCATCAACCTAACAAGCACTTATTCTGAATTATGCATCACAGCTACAGCACCCAAAGCTCACGCACACAAAAAATAAAAAAAAAACAAGATTGAGTGATGACATCACCTCAGCAGTTTTATTCAGGATTGAATCAATCCATAAATAATGATTTTCTACTTCTCTCTGATTCCCTACTGTTTTTTCCTCTTGCCCCCTCCTGATCGTGCACAGAACAAAATCCTTGCAGCAGCTCCGTTTGGCCTAAGAGTATTACGCGGTTAATGGTGCGGAAACATTTGGATGTAATGAATACAGATCAGAGCTATTTTTTTTGGGTCACTTCACAGGAAGCTTAACTGGATCATGCGAGCTCACATTACTGCCAGCGTTTCCAACGAGCTGCTCACAACAACATTCCTCTTACTATTAAACCATACGAGGTGATGGTTCGATGCTCTATGATCTGCATACTGTCCCTACTTGACCTGTGGGAAGGTTCAGTCAAAACACATTGTAGTAAAAAGATATTTGTATCTTTTAATACTGTTGGAGTTCTGTGGACTTGTGTATGCAGTCCTGTAGGCTGTAATTAACAAAATCAGAAAAGAGAAATAGTGTATCTAAATCCATTTTTTAAATCCATTTTTTAAACTGAAGCCACACTCAGTAATAATGAGTTTAATTTTAGATTCAGTTCTGAAACTCATTATCCAATAAATGAGTCAATGAATATGAGAATTATCAACTCCAAATATTTTGATAATTTCATTAACTTAGCAACAAGAACAAATGTTTGTAAGCTATTATCCGAATACTGATAACACTGGACACATTTATATACATATTTTTGATAATAAAAACAACTATGTGCAGCATTATTTATATCTAATAGAAATATACTTGTATGCTCTCAATGAACACTACAATACAATATTCAAATAGATCTGCAGATCTTATAAATTCTAAAATAGTAAACACTGTTTACTTGTAACATCTGAGAAAGATTAAAAGACGCCATAAACAGAGGAGATATCAAGCGAGAACAACTAACCCAGTGACCCTCTTGCAAAGGCTGTCCTCAGAGCACAGGCCAGACTTCCGCTCATCTGCTGGTAGAAGATAGAGTCTGGGCAGGGACAGGCGGTACCTACGGGGCCTGGCCAACTGCGCTGAGGCCTGGGAAACCCCACCAGGAAGATGGGCAGGGTGAAGAGGGGCAGCAGAGGGGCAGAGAGCAGGGCAGAGAGGGTCACCACCGCCAGCAGCAGTGGGCACAGGGAGGTGTTCAGAGCCAAGAGAGTTCCAGCCGACTGACGGCGCTGCTTCTTCTCTGTCCAAGATGTCACCAACACAGTCAGGGTGAACTTTAGCTTGGCAAAGAACTGGGTCATTCTGTCAATCAGGAGGCCCACCTGGATCAGAAACATACAGGCAAAACATGAAGAGCACTGAACCACAGAACCACCACCAGGTCTCATCAGCTGATGTCTGAGAAACAAACTCTATGTTTGAGTGATATGTGTGCTTTAGCTTTATTAGGTACAAATGCAAAATCAATCTAATCTAATACAACAGTTAGCTATAAAACCTTCCTTTAAAAGCATAATAACATTGTCAGACAGGTATTCAGCAGTGCTGTTTAACTTGACTGCATTATACTGAGACTGTATTATGCTGTTTGAGAGGGAAAGACTATTAGAATTTTAACACATTTTATGTTTCTGTGTTGTATTGTATTCTGTATTTCTATCAGATCTGTTGTATTGGATTACATTAAATTGTCCAGGTTTCCCCAATAAATAGGGCACAGATTATTTTCAATGTTTTTTTCACCAAGGCTCTCTATTTAACTGAAAAAATGTTGGAATATATTAGATGAAAGGAGCAAGATAGTTTCAGTACCCACAATGATTTTCCACGTTTAAGTTCTGACAAGATGGCTCCATACTGGTACAGGTGTGTAAGATGTATATTGCTTAGGTTCAGAAATTAGGTATCACCAGGCCAATGAGCTGTTATCAGTTACAGTGTAAAAAAAGTTCAGAGGTGTGGCAGCATTATTTAGGTCAGATTCAATCCCACACATAGAAAGATCTTATGCATGGTGACAAAAGGGGAGAAATGAATCACCAGAAGGAGCTGAACTCCAGTGCCCAGGTTGTCCCACCCTGGCAGCATGTTGTTCCCAGCTGCAAGCCGCACTAAGACCACCACCACCATCTGCAGCAGAGCATCCTCTGAACTCTGCCACACCTGCACAGCAACAAAGATCAACCACTGTGAGGAGCAACGGGCACAGAAATCATGCAAAACATACTCTGAGATTAGTCAAACTTCATTTCAAGAAATAAAAAAGGAAACTGCACAAATGCACCAAGTGAATGCTTTCCAGTGTCAAACTTTACAGTTTTATTTTAAACAAAGATCTATGATTTGTGCTGGTTATGTTAAAAATCTAACCGGAGTTAAGAATTATTATTTTAGTTATGGTAATAATTATATTCTGTATCTCAGCTTCACGTTAATGCTTAGATTATGAGCATACCACTCTAAAGGCTCGTGTGAATCCAACACTGAGGGAAACCTTGTGAAGCAGCTGCAGAGATTTGTCCATAGACAGGTAAGCAATCATTGCAAATGGAGACACTGTGAAGTAAAGCACAGAGTGCACGCAAGTCAAAAACACATTCACAGACATTGTGGTTTTCACACCTAAGAGAGATGTTAAGATTGCAGAGCATCAGACTTAAAGTACACATTATAACAAGCTCACCAAGATAAAGAAGGACTCTTCTGATTGCTGCAGCCGCGTATAATCCTCTGTTCCTCTGCTTGAAAGTCTGCACACTGGACATGCTTTTAGGGTACAAGGGATTGAGGAACACTCCTCCAAATACATATGCCCCCTGGATCTCTCTGAGAGCCCAGCAGAGGCAGAAGAGTACGAGGAGGAGGTAGCTGACAGGAGCCTGGGGTCCCGTAACCAAGCTCTGGGACTGAACTGAACCCAGGAAGTGATGTAACAGCCCGGCCTCTGCCATTGCCACCAGTAGCAGGCTCAAATAGAGCAGCAGCTCCCTGCAGCCCAGATTCCAGCCAAAGGAACTGGGAGGCGGAGGTGTCGACCCTCCTCTGCGAAATCCGCGGTCCTCAAAGGCTAGCCTGGGACCTCTGCAGAGTGTGCCAACCTGACTGAAGTCCAGGCTCAGCAGAAATCCCGTAGAGATGGAGAAGAGAACCACACCCAGTGTTGACGGGATGAAGTAATTACACACAGCTATGCCGGCAGATACGCCAAACATCAACAGCAGCCTGTAGAACAGCATGCACACAAAAAGACAGGCTACTGTCACACTTCATTTCAATGAATCTTTTGAGGACTGGTTTCCCACATAACAAGATCAGGATGTGAACGTACAAAAACTGTGTTTTTCTCAAACTGCTGCTGTAAAAACACTGAAGCTCCTGTTTTATAACTGGATGTGTGTGTACATATACAGTGGGGCAAAAAAGTATTTAGTCAGCCACCAATTCTGCAAGTTCTCCCACTTATATATATCTATATATAGATATAGATAGATAGATAGATAGATAGATATACACATATATATATACACACACATACATATAGATAGATATAGATAGATAGATATAGATATATCTAGGCTCTTGGCCCAGACAGAAAAATGACATTTCTCAATATCAGTGTAAAAGTGCAAATGACATCTAAGACAGAAGCGTGTTCTTTCAGTAAACCTGAGGTTGCTGGACATGGGCGAGCCTCCTAAGCCAAACACGAGAGCCTGCTCCATGCCCCAGAGGAGCAGGGCATCCAGGGGAGGCAGTATACCTAGTGCCCACAGTAGAGGTAGGAAGAGGAACACCACATGGAGAACCTGGCTGGCCAGTTGGAGCTCAGGAACAGGACCTGAGAACCTAAATAAGAGCAAAGCATTGGTATTTGTTATGAAAGCGATCATTGTGCAATACATTCTTTAAGGCTTTTCAACTAATCAGACAACTGTGCTGCTGTTGCTCACCTATCAGCCAAATCCACGGCAATGAAAATAAAAATGTAGAGTGGCCGGGTGAGTGGCGTGATCTCATAAGTGTCCTGTGCCTGGAAAGTGGCCGTCTCTGTGGCTGTATTTACAATGAGGGAATACTCAGCTATACACAGTGTCACCCAGCTCAAGACAAAGACGACCAGGGATACGCCAATGCTGCCGTAGAGAGCGGTCAGTCTGCCAAGGAACACATACCATGTCCCAAAGCCACAGAGCACCCCAGCTAGGACTGTATGCAGCACCACGTTCAGCCCAAACCTCTTCCCAGGGGCAATGAATCGCATGGTCTCTGGGCTGACACAGTGGGTGAATTCTACCTCCTCTTCATCAACCAGGATGTTGGGTGCACCAAGTCTCTCCACTGTGCCACTCCTCCGAACAGCATACAATGCCAGGGCCTGGACACCCGCTGCAGCCCCAAACATAAGCATACCAGAGAGCACTGTGGCCTGGATCTCCTGAAGCAGCTGCAGCTGGCAGAGCAGGGTACCAATGCCCCCAAAAAGCCATGGTGTCAAGAACAAGACTGCCTGGTTGACATAGACATATGGTGGGGCACAGTAGCCCAACTTGAAGCGTGGACCCCCCAACACTGTCTGGGGGAAGCGCTTCCAGAAGAACTCCTGCTTGTACTCATTAAGAAGGGGCACATCTGGCCCCATTCTGACCATTCCCAAAGGGGTGGCAGGTCATCTCCACACAGCTGAAGGAGGGTGTCCATTCATCGTCCTATACAAAATGAATCTGTCTGCAATGAAGCACATATTCAATTAGACATAACATGATATACAACAGCTGCAGCCCCAGTCAGTGTCTCCCATGTAGTAATATTACACAAACTGGAGTTAAATCGCTAGAAAATAATAGTTTTAAACTGCAATATTGGGGTTCCATTGAATGAGCAGTGATTGATAATTACATATAATTTTATTACTGATGCAATTTTACACTTGAAAGTCTGATGTCTGATGAAGACAACGTTGCCAGGGCATCCCTGAAACTGCGTGCACAATTATTAGGCAAGTGAGTATCTTGACCTTATCGTCACTTTCATGCATATTTTCCAACTCCAAAGCTATATAAACTTGAATGCTAATTGGATTTAAGCATTATCGGGTGATGTGTATTTGTGTAATGAGGGAGGGTGCGGCCTAAAGTGATCAGCACCCTGTATCAAGGTGTGCATAATTATTAGGCAGCTTCTTTACCTCAGACAAAATGGGCCAAAAAAGAGATTTAACAGACTCTGAAAAGTCAAAAATTGTACGGACTGACGGACCAGATGGATGGGCCCATAGCTGGATCACTAATGGGCACAGAGCTCCACCTCAAGTCAGACGCCAGCAAGGTGGAGGTGGGGTACTGGTATGGGCTGCTATTATTAAGGATGAGCTAGTTGGACCTTTTCGGGTTGAAGATGGACTTAAACCCTATTCAGAACTTGTGGGCCCTTCTTAACCGTGAGATTTACAGTGAGGGAAGACAATACACCTCTTTGAACAGCATTTGGGAGGCTGTGGTTGCTGCTGCACGAAAAGTTGATCATCAACAGATCAAGAAACTAACAGACTCCATGGATGGAGGGCTCATGACAGTTACTGAAAAGAAGGGTGGCTATACTGGTCACTGAATATTTGTTGAAATGTCAGAAGTGTTTATTTGTACATTTCGAGTTGTTTATTTGTTATTCTTACTCTAATAAATGCAAATAAACAAGTGAGATGGGAAAGTTTTAGTTTTTCATTTAGTTGCATAATAATTGTGCACACATATTCTCCTGAGAAAGTCAAAACTCACTTTTCCTTTTGTTAAATACTCCGGTTTGAGTTTTATTAACATTTTGGATTGACTGAGAGCACTGTATTTCTTCAAAAATAAAATTAATCCTCAGGAATACAACTTGCCTAATAATTGTGCACGCAGTGTATGTATAAACTGTCGTTAGCACGTCATAAAACACGTCTCTATTAAACACTCAAATGTTTAGAGAGCAAAGAGATCACAAATATACATGGGATTTATAATGTATAGCATAAAACGATGAGATGCAAGACAGGAGCAACAGCTGCTGAGTTGCCATGAAAACACACCACAGGAGCAGTAGCTTACAGATGCGCTAACGTGTGCTAGCCTGTTCAAGCTAGCTACCGAGCATTACGAGTCACACCTCATATAATCAAACCAGATTATTAGCGATGAGTAAATTGCTTTCTTGACCTCCCTGAGACGATTTTTTTTTATCTCTTAGCTAGCTATGTTATTGTTAGCTAATGTTAGCGATGCTATGTCTTTTCAGCTTGACCATCCTTTAGCTTGCTATTACTAACAGGTAAATTACAGCAGGCTTGCAACCTGCGGCATCACTAGTGTGAGATAAACTTACCGTGACAGCAGAATAACCAACTGCAGATGAGCTTTTTAATAATATTTGACGATATAGGTCGTATTATGGGGAAACAGGCGGAAATCACCAGCCTTTACATTAGCTGCGAGCTAACCGCTTGATAGCCAAGCAACATCGGCATGATACACACACAGACTGTAACCAATAGGAGAGGAGACGAGAGGGCAGCGCGTCCTCTGATTGGCTGGAAATATACGAACCCCGCCTCCTACACTACATAGGCCCGCCCCTCAACAACTGCGCGCACACACAAACACGTACACACACAAACATACACATTATTAACACAAAAAGGAAGAACATAAATACATGTTTGTTGTGTCCTTTGGATAAAGACACAGGGGTGAAATATTGCTAGACATTGTGTGTGTGTATATATATATATATATATATATATATACACACATGTATGTATGTTTGTAATATAATGAAGATCTATCAGCACATTAAGATAAAGCACTAATGGTCAATGTTGCCCATCTGAGAAATGAGGCTGTATCTGTAGTAGCTCCTCACATGTGACACAGTCTGAATGTAAGACACTAAGTATTTCTCTGTATTTTCAGTATTAACTCTTTCATCAGAAGCTACATATTTAGTAAAACAGGCTGCCCAGTTTTCAAAAGGCACGAGCCACAGGGAAACTCAGATCACCCTCCACTAACACCTACACACACCTGTCCAGGTGTGTTCACCATATGGGTTTATACTTGACGTGTGTCCCTGTGTTTTACCTGTGAGGCAGACCTGGATGTGACCGCGCATGGCTGATGAAAAAGCGTAGTCAAAAACTTTGAATGTCATTCTGTATAAATCACTCTTCAGACTGTGATTGTCAGTTTTGATGTGATTGAATCACATTCAGCTTTAGCGAGCAGCTTTATTACATATTGTATTAAAACTGCATTAATACAGAGTCTGAAGGGAAATGCAGATACCTCTCCTCAATAGATAACAAAAGATTTTACCCTTCCAACTTGCTTTCTACTGAACAATGAAAAGACAACCCCATTTTGCAATTATAATTCAATCAAATGACACATCCTGAGATATTGTTTATCCTCCTTTTCCTAAATAATTTTTCAACCTCTCACTTGCCAATATCTTTAAATCCCGAATCTAATGCGCTTAGTCGACCTAAAAAAACTGACATGGGATTAGAAATATTAATATTACATTGTAAATCCTTGTTATCATGTTCTTAATACAAAAAGAGCAAATCCTACACGTATTTTATTATTTCAGTCTAATGAAAGTGATTGTGGTCAAGTGACAGGCTGTGGTTTACTTAGAGAGAAGGAGGGCAGAAAGGAAGATCATGAAGTGATCAACTAAAAAGGCCACAATATCAACACAAAAAAGGATAATAATCTGGAACCAAGGAGATTAAATTGTTGTTGTTGTTGTTGTTGTTGTTATTCTTCACTGGGGCTGAGGGTATAAGGGTGGGCAGGAGGCTGTGTTTCCTTGTCATCTTGAAAAGCAATTTCTGCTCTGTGCAGGACACAATAAACCTTAACAAGAGAAAAGCCTCAGTCACGACAACATGCACTGCACCATGTAATCCTCCCATAGCACCACTTATTTAAAATCATTGCTCCATTTTTATTATGGCTGCCCAATGAAGAATATGAAACTGGAATCATGACTCAAGAGTCATAAAGGAGACACACAAATGCAAATATCTCAAAATAAAAAAGGCTTGATACCAAATTGACCACAATCTACAAAAAGCAGACCATCTGACGGTGCTCTGAAAATTGATTCCCGTTAAATATACAAGAAAATTGGGTATTTCTTTGTTGTTCAGTTATTGTTACCTTGTTTTTGCCATTTTAACCACACAGCACACTTTGTGTGATTGCAATAATGTGATAAATGACACAGAAGTTCAATAATGTGATAAATCACACACATGTCCACAGATGAATAGCAGTTAAGATTTAATGCTTCGTGAGGCGTGCTCTCAGCCAAAATGTCTACACAAAATAAAAGCATTTCCCTTTTCATTCTAATTGTCACTCTCACTACATTCTTTTATCTGTATTTTCCCCATTCGCTCTTTATTCTAGGGAGCCTCACAGGAAACAAATTACAGGAAAATGACAAGAGACAACAATAACTCAGTGACAGATTTCAAGAGGAGCAATATGGCAAGATTGTTTTTGAATAGAAGATGTATTTGTGGGGATGAAAAATGAATGTGGGACATAATATGCACCTTTTAAAAACAAAACTAATTTCTACTTTGATGATGACCTGCAGTTGGTTGCCATCAGAGGCCAAATGCAGAGAGAACATTTCATTTTTCCAACTGCAATTCCAAGTGAAGTGGCGATGTTGATGTAATTGTAACCTCTACCGAAGCACTTCTCAAGTTAATACAAGCTGGTGTAATGCATGTGGAGTTTAATGTAATTCATCTATTACGCATACTGCGCACGATGCTGCGATAAGCATTGCGCAAGATGCAGCATTACCTTCGGCATCAAGCATCAATCAATGTCCTCATCCCTCTCACTTCACCCACAACATCAACCAACACTAGAACCTGAGTAGATCACAGTGAAAACATGGTCCATTCAGCAATTATTCACAGAGTCTTGGACTAATGGTGCTCTGAATGCACAGACACAGCAAATGTAGGGAGTTAGTGGACCAGCAGTAATGGCCCCATACAGAGCATGTGTGTGTGTGTGTTAGTGGGGATGGGGGAAAGAGCATCATCTATAACTGATTCACAACAAGCACAAACATGTCTAATTATGAATCCAGACTACAACTGCAGAGACCGACTCACTTCCCCCCCTGATCCCTCTCTCTCTCTCTCTTTCTCTCTCGCTCTCTCTCTTTCTCCTCCTCGTTCCCTCCCGCCCGAGCCAGGCTCCATATCAGGCAGATGAAAACATAACCTGTCACATTCCATCCCATTAAACCAGCTACGAACCATGTGGTCTACCCACATGGAGGAGCGAGGACAGGGAGAGAGAGAGGCAGAGAGAGCAGTGCATCTGGGTTCACTCAGAACTGATGAATTATTCACAATCTTTATGCTAATGTCATTTTAATGTTAAGAATACTGACAGATATGCAAAGGGAAACATACTGTATGAAGTGGTACCCTCACCATAAGCTTATACTACACACAGAAATACAACTGCATTAAAACCAGTGATACTTCTAACATAGTGCACGTACTGTACACAAATATAAAATGTGTAATCATCCTTTGCAATACCTAATGCATTGGAGAGCTCTCACTGAGCCCCCAAATCTGTGCATTAGAGGGTTTTTATAATGAGTGTCCATCAGCTGCCATTTGATTTCAGGCAGAGCAAGGTAATGACAGTGCACTCACTTGCACAGTCATTAGCCCCGCTTAATGCTGGGAATTAACACAAATTAAGTGAAGTTAAGTACATGCATTAGAGGGGCTTGTTTGGGGAGAGCTTTTCACTTTTGCTGCTTAGAGCTGGATGCTGCCTGACAGGTTCAGCAAAGGCTACGCAGGCAGGAAACACAAAGCTGAGGCATACACATGTATCTGGCTCCAACTGATAAATTACTACCTACAGGGCAGGTGGTAAATTCATTGACGACTGATTAACAGTGGAAAGGGAGAGCTAATGGAGCTCTAAGGACACCTAGTGGTCACATTCACGCTACTGATCAATATAGTCCACATTCAGGTTGGTGGAGGGAGGACTGAGGAAAATGTTGCTGCTTCTCACTTCAGTGGATTCAGAGTGTTGTTCCAAATTCATATTATGAAAAAGTACATGTTTGAAGTTGAATAAAAATAATTAAACTTTATAAGGATTTGTTGAGACAGATAACAACAGTGTGCACTCTTTTCTTTCCCTGCTATATAACATTAATGCTTTCATTGATAGACGGAAATTGATGCCAAATCTAAACCTGTTCATATGGAGGTTTTTATCACAAAATTATCAGTTTAAAGATCTTAAGGAATTAAAAGGTTTTTGATCACATAATATAGGATGTGTCCTCCACATTTAAGGCTCAGGCTGGTGCTTTCATTAACTGCAGGACTACTAGACTAAACTGGCAGGAAGAGAGAGAGGATTATAATCTCATGTTCAGCAAAACTAACATAAATATCCAGTGGAGTAGGTTCATTTCCAGTTACAGCACACAAGATTTGCCTATTAGTCAAAAACTGCGGTGGGCTTTTCGAAAAGAGGCTAACATGATGAAACTGACATTCTCTGAAATCCATTTGGACTTTATTCAAGATTACATCTTTATCTGAGGGACTGCAGATTATTGTCCACAGAGAGGTGTGCTAAAGCTGGATTATCCACTTGTTGGGGATGCATTTGACCCAATAGATGCAGCGTGCCACACTCACACGCCCTTACATCTGTGGGTGTTTTTTCACTTGTTTGTGGCCAAAGATGGGATAGCGGTAGAAATGACACCAAAACCTCTCATCCTCAGATTACCGTGGTTAGTGATCCACATATGTGGACAGAAAATAAGGTCACAGCCATTATAAATGCATTTGAAAGAAAGGGATGCACTAAAATCTACCTTCAAGTAGCCTAACTTTTAGTTTCAACAAAATCAGTGAGCTGCAAATGTGATTTATTGACAGCAAAAAAAACAAATAAAAGGTTCACAGAAAGCTGGGTTAAAAAACAATAGGCACCTCCTCTGGACACTACATGGGGTTGCCACCATTTGGAAATCTGGAATATAACAAGTATGAGACCACAGTCAACAAGTATTCTGTCATCTTTCGCACAAATCTCTCACATATTAAAGAAGTATAGTTATGTCTTTTGTGTTTTGGATTTACTAACCTGCTGTCTTGCTCCTGGTTGGGATACGCGATGATGACTCTTCCATCAGGAAGGAGACCTGTGGTTGGCAGGTTGCTTCCTGTTCTTCGAATGTGTCTTAAGGTAATTTCAGTTTGGCCACTTCGAGCAGCATTGCTGTGCTTGTGCTTCTTCTCTGAATTGGGAATTAGAGAGCCGGAATAAAGAGTGTCAAACCAGTGGTGAACTTAACAAACAGTTTTCTGATATATATTACACTAAAAAATGAATCCTCATTACTGTATTAGAACTTGATGAACACAGTGTTTATGTCAGTCTGAAGCTTGTTCTTGTGCACAATCAAATTCATCAAGACACTAAAGGAAATGTCACACTCACGCTTATATGTGTAATGAGACTGAGCCTCCTCGAGGATGTCGTGCCCGTGCATAAAGTTCTGTAGTCCTCCACTTATATTCATTGCTCTCAGAGCGGTGTTTCGAGGCATGAGGGGTAGCAGTCCAGGTAGGTTTATTTCAGTGGTAGGAAGAGAAGCTCCAGGGCATTGGGAGCATGTCTTAATATTAATATTAATAATATTAATATTAAATAGAGAGCATAAGAAAAGATAGAGGTAATACTCCAGGACAGGATTATGTGGACAACATAAGCAGATATTCAAATAATGTGTAAAAATGATCTCTTTGGTGCCCCCAGGGTGAACTCTGTGTGTTTGACCTCAATAGACATATGCATCCCAACCTCTTATTCTCTGCCTTCCTAATGGCTATTACTGTCAGTGCAGTGTGTCCACTCCATCCACACTCTTGGGAGGGGATTGGTAATTTGATTGCTTGTTGATCTACATATACACGCTTCTTATAGGGGAATAGTAATTACTACTCATCAATGACACGGTTCAGATTCAAACGAGGAGTGACAACTGAGATGGCGGTTATGAGAATCAATAGGGGGAGGTTTGTGTTTGTATTTTTAATGAGAACTGCCAGGACCTCTGCTCTGTCATTTCTGCATCTACGATTAACAAGCAGAGGGGGTCGTGTTGACCTGGCTAATAGGGGGTAAATCCACTGGTGCATTATCGGCCGGGCACATTTCATCTAATCAGCAGGATGATGCCAGCAGGCTCAGGCTGCTTTTAATTCAGAGCTGCAGGAGAATTACTGCCCTGGTCTCTCATTACATGAACATCAAATCAGTCGGACTGAAAGAGTTTGATCCAGGCTTTTCCCTTTTTTTGGTGGCAGTGGTTTGGTTTTTTTGAGTCATCATGTTTCTTTCAGGTGGATTCCATATTACATGATAAGGCCCATTATTTGCTTTTACACAAATAAGGTTTTTGTTCATTTGTAGTTCTGTCTGTTTCATGCTAAAATACCAACAGGGATGTAGAGTACGAGAGTGTGGGAATGAAGGATTCCTTTCTTGAAAACTAACTCCATTCCTGACCCTACAAATATGTTACGAGTAAAACATCTTCATTTTTTATATGCACTGTATGTATATAGTGTTGTAGCCACGATTTTAGAGAAACTGAGGTCACAGATCCCCCCAATGCTCTTCTCAGCACAATTATATGTCCCAACCTGACAGTCTAAATGGTGTTTCATAACTTTCTCCTCGCTGCAAGGAATAAAATTATATGGGATAAATGCTGAAGCCTTTATATATTTGTTATGTTCTTGTCCTTAAAGTAGTCAAAGTTAAACATTGTTGTGTCCGAAAGTAGTGGAATCATCTTGTAAAACACCCATTATATGTAAGGTTTTGATTGTACAATTCAGGGGAAACATTTGGAGGGAAAAAACAGGATACTGGACACACAGGACACAGAGGTCACCTCTGTGTCCTGTGTGTCCAGTCTAGCTACAACCTTGCATGTAAGAGCATACATTTGTGTTTGACTGAGTATGCATGTTGTGTGTAGTTCTCACTGATGGATCAGCACTGAGGAGTTCAGCCCTGGTTCTTTCCTCCAGGGTGACCATCACTCCATCCAGGACCTGCAACTGAGACAGACGGAGCACTACTGCTGTTCTGTGGAGAGAATTTTTGGCCACCTGGAAAGGAAAGAAAGCACCTGTTTGAGAAAACAATCCAATAATACATTATAGCAACTCCAACTACCATGCAGCAGTTTTAACTGTGAGGCCACAGTGAGACATCTGGGATAAATATGATGCTATGTGGGTCCCAGTGTAGTTATCATATTCCCAACAGCAATTCCAGTGACCCAGCTGACAGCAGCAGATAGCTCCGTGCCCAGCTGAGGGCACCCTCTGGCCAGGGAGCAAATTCAGCCTCTCCAGTAAAAGAACTTGATGCTCCTATAGGACACTGCTGCTGTGATTAAGTTGTGAGTGCATGCCAATGGATGTCCAGTGGAGAGGAGGAGACAGACTTTGGCCAGGGAACATGGGTGAAGTAGCGATCTCATGCTGTCAACAGCAGGAGGTTTTGTCTCCGGGGTGGCTGTTGGCTTCTACCCCCTGGCAGGATTAACCCATCCTATGGGAGGAGATGGGGGAAGGGGTCGAGCACTATTGAGGCTACCACAGCTGAGCATAGCCCTGTGGACGATAGAGAGGTCCTGGGCAGCAGGCTCTGCTCAGGACTGATCCATGAGCTCCAGATGGGTGATGTAACCGGGCCAATAGCGCCCTGCCATTTGGCCAACGGATTTGTCTCTGATGCCGGCCAGTTTGAGGCACAGCAGATGGCCCATCATGTAATCGCTTAATTTGGAACCATGGAGTTACTCTGGGATAGAGTTTTGGATTGTGCAAGTGAGAAATTGAGCCTGTGAGCGTGTTTTTGATAATTTGTTTGCGAGTGAGAAAGCTCAAAGTGCCCTGTGACTGCCGGCTAATAGAGTCACATCACTAGGCAAAGCTTCTAAAAGCAAGACGAACTTGGATAGTGTTTTCTAGCAGTTTACATCACCTAAATGTTTTTAATGCCCAAACACTCGTAATACTCACAGGGTTGCCAACAACAGAGAGTTCCATCAGCGAAGGGAGAACTTCTAGTTTGTCAAGCTCTGTGATGTCCTACAAAAGTAAAGACATAAAGATTATTTTGAGGTCTTTTTCATTCATTTCTGTCCGTTGTAGCCTGTTGTGTGTTGATGATGGAGACATATGCATCTGGGCTGAACTGCTCATAATTTGGTGTAAGGGGGAATGGAAGCAGCTGATAGGAGAGATTACATGTGTGAGCTCTCATTAATCTCATGAGAGAGTTTGGGCACGCAACAGGGCATTGGGGTGTTTTCTCTCATTCCCAGGTTTATGGTTGCACTTGGCTGTGATTCAAAGATGCCCCCACTGTGAGAACTGTTGAGCTGGGATGATTGCTGTGTTTTATGTCTTAATTGAATGCATGAAAACATTAAGGAAGTGAAGGGAAGAAGGAACTGGCAACAAAAGTGCAAATCACTCACCCTGGGAGAAAAAGAGATGCAGATTGAGAAGCTGATTACACGTTGCCCTGATTGTTTTCCTCTTTCTTCATACACACTGCCCTGACCTTCAATCAAACTTGATTCTCCTCAATGCTACCCCTTGAATGCCACAGTGGGGTGGTAATGACTCATGATTACTATACTTCATGTCTTACTTTGCAAATGTAGGGAAAGGTAATACCGCTGCACTCTGAATAAAATACATTCTTAAACATCTGACACATTTTGCATATGAACAAATCAGTAAAATATGGAGGTAAATCAAAAACTGCACAAAAGCTTGCTGTGACCTTGGCGGTCATCTCAGGAAATAACTGTGGGGTGAATTATTAAGGCAGTTTAATTGAAGATTAGAATACGCAGTTTCATTAAAAATCTCAATACAAATATTAATAAATCCAGCATGAGAGGAGATTGCTGCTGTTGGGGGAGAATACCTGCAGCTTGTTCATGCCAAGAAAGAGCTTTCGGAGCTCAGTCAAAGGATCTAGATGGTGGAGCTCCCGGATCCGGTTCTCTGATAGATGCAATTCTAGCAGGACATTCTGGGCTATGAAAGAGTTCTCGGACAGAGCTTTGATTCGGTTCCCGTCTAACACAAGCTCTCTGAGCTGGTGAAGCCCCTCTAATCCTTCCACCTGGCTGATCTCGTTACCTAGGGAGAGAAAACTTATCAAAACAATGGAGCGATATCTCAAACAATAAACTAATATTTCTATAAACAAAATAAGAGGGTAAATTGCACACCCTAAACAATATAAAAGGCAGTGTTGTTTGCCCTTGTTGTAAAAAGCGCTGAAATTACAGACAGCTTTGAAAGGTTTCTAAGCAAAAAAGGAAAAAAGGACAAGTAAGGGTGGCTTTGTTGGACAAATCACCCTGACAAAGTCGATCAAAAGCTATCAAAAGTGGTTGAAAAGACAGTCAGTTGTTCTTTTCTTCAAGTCTCATCTCCCACCTGGCCTAAGGTCTTTAAGAGTCTTTGCTCTCAGTGCTTGCCTTTTCACAGTCTCTTTACGCTGTACTTTTAACAGGCTTTGTAAGGGAGGGGTGATACATCAACCATACATACCTTGAAGAAAGAGCGCTTTAAGATTGGTGAGCCTGCTGAGCTGCAGATTGGCCATATTGGAGATGCCATTGTGACTCAAATGCAGCACCTCCAGGCTGCCCATCAGTGGCTCCAGACTGCCAGTGGGCCCCGTTTCCCTTAAACACAGTCAAAGAATGACAGCTTGCAACCTCTGCGATTAAATGAACATCTCTTTCTCCCTCCTGCTGCATCATTTAACTGGTCAGACCTCACAGGTGCAGACCACCTAAAGGCAATAACAGTCAGGGCAAACACATGCATGCCTGTCACAGCACTAATGGTTTCTATAAATGGAGAATGTCATTGGAAGGTCATTATTCCCACAAAATACCGACAATGCAGAAACAAAAATTTGAATATTCAGTCTATTATACAGACACTATCTCTAGTATTGAATTATAATATCTTGAAACTGTGTTTACAACGAAAAATCATTACGGTTTATAGGCTAAATCTGACATAACGATCAGGAGGCAGTTCATCCATTGGCTGGTCAGTGCTGCCCCCTAATGGTAACAGTACACAAAATCAATTGAAGTTCATACTAGGCAACAGTCTAACATTGTAACAGGTAAGAATACATTAATTACTGAAATAAGAACTGTGTTACCCTTTGCTTTTGGATGGGCTCTGTTGGCCGTAACCACTGGAGTGAACTTTGCTGTGCAGGATCTGTCTGTTTGTCATATGGGCCTGGGTCTTCTGTCTGGGCAGGATGGACTCAATGTGGTTGTAGTTCAGACACAGAGCCTGTAAAAAAATACACTGGAAATAATCTATTTGTTCAAGGTTCAGGTGCATTAGAAGCCAGCCTGATCTTTGACATTTACTGTTATTTGTACTTTGATGTTGGGAAGGTAGATGAGGCCGGAGAAAGAGGTGAGGTTGTTGTGGTCTAAGTTGACACTGCGCAGGCTACAAAACAGGTCAGCTGGAGATAGATCAATCATCCTGTAGAGAAAAAACACGTCTAAGTACCCTGAATTTTAAGCACTGCAAATCAATATAATCATGCTCATGTTTAGACGTGTGTCGTGTTTATCTGTCTGTGTAGTCAGGCTATTACCTAATGGAGCAGAACTGCAGGGTGAGGTACGTGATGTCCGAATAGTTTGAGTGACCCAGCTTCTCTGCTACCATGTCCGGGGTTAATCTTCCTCCAAACATATCCTTCGCATTTTCACACTCAGTAACCTCCTAGAAAAAACAACAAATACAAAACACCAAATATAATATAAATAATCACTACAGTATCTGAGAGGCTACACCGGTTGCTGTAGTCCGTACATACCACTGCAACACCATCCAGAGCTTTTAAGGACGGCAGGTGGAACACTACATAAATCCGATAGTTTTCCAGTTTTTCCAATAAAGGATTCCCATAAAGATCCAGAATGATGAGGCTTGTCAATCCCTAAAAAGGAACAGGGAGTGTATGAGCTCAAAACACAGTAAAAAACACAGTAAAAAAGATGGGAAGGTCTTGAGATCTACTGTCCTTATTTCTCTCCAACTTGCCTTCAGATAATAGATGTCTTGTGATGTAAAGATTTGGTTGTTGCCAATGTAGAGCTCAAGAAGGGAGCGAACTCTCTGGATGCCATGCAGGGAACTGATAAAGTTGTTCTCCACAGACAGAAAGGTCAGGTTGGGTAGCTGATCTAGGACTGAGGCATCCAGACTGTATAGCTGATTCCCATCCATACTCAGTTTATTTAGGCAATGCAGTTTTGATAGGCCTGAAGAAACAAAGACAGACACCGAAATAACGATGGCTACTGCGTTATGGGTCTGGGCATAAGACCTGAATAAGAAGCAGCCTATTTTTTTTTAGGTATATCTTAATACTGGGATTTTCCAACTTCACTGTCATGTTGACAGCGTGACTAACCATTGAGTGTGGTGATGCTGTTGTTGTTGAGGGAAAGCTCCTCCAGCTTCACGCAGCTGTCTAGACCCTCCACTTTAGAAACGTCATTATCATTAAAGGAGGCCCAGCGGAGGTTGACAAGCTTATTGAGATTGATGAGTTTGGAAATCCTCTGGCTGTCAAGATTCAGGGTGGTGATCTGGTCAAAACGTAGGCCCACAAACAGAAAAAAATGTATAAATCATTACAGATCTTAAACATGAACTGAACTTTAAATCACAATTGCCACAGTGGCTTTCCTAAAGCTTTATTGAATCCATTCTTAGAAATTACTCCTTTACAGAAAAATGCACGTGACTGTAGCGCACCTTTGCGGTCCAGTCTTGCTCCAGCTCTGGGTTGAGGCCCCAGGGTGCAGGACTGAGAAGACATAGGAGCTGGGCTGTTGACAGCAGGCTGAGACTGCGGGGACGGTCATTGTTGATACGCGAGTGAGCCAGAACACATGCCTGCCAGCAAAGTATCAATTACTGAATTACAGTGCATCCTGAAATTGACTCATAGTCATACTGCTGAGTCCTTCATTGTAGAATATTACTGCTTAGTTTTACTCAGTAAATCAAGATTTAAATTTACAAAAAAATGTCCATCACTGAGAAAACAAAACTGTCAGCTGTTGGATGATCCGTCTTGATCTTAACATTCATTCACCAACAATGTAATACAGCATACAACTGTATCTGTAAGATCTAAACCTGGTTAATTTTGGACCCAGCAGCCATCTGAACAGCATCAGCAGCCTCCTCCTCTGCTACCATCATATCGTCCAGGTGTGTGAGGGTTGTCAGGCGGCCCAGAATGGTCATTCTGACTGCTTCGGGCTGGAAAAAGGAAAACAGCTGCACTGTATACCTCATTGTGTCTTGTACAACATATTTTATTTGATTTTAGAAAACATACCCTCTTCCAGGGATTGTATCGGGTATCAAGCTTCAGCAGAGCAGGTGTGTGTTTTCTCAGCACAGCTGTATCCTCTCTGGCCTTTGTTAATTTGTTCCAGCGCACGTCAAGCTGTTGGAGCTGTCCCAAACCTCTCAGCCCTTCTAGGGTCACTAGATGGTTATAGCTAGCATCCAAAAACTCAAGGTTGGGCTGTAAATTAAGTAACAGAGCCAATAAATATAAAGTCAAAAGCACTCCATGACACCCAACAATCCAATTTCATTCAATATTACAGAGGCAAGTTACTATTAAAATGCTACTTTCTTATGGTTTTAGACACATTGTTTTGTTTAAGCTCAATACTTATATTTTTTCTATTGTCACTTCTACCATGTGGGAAATGTCATCCAGGCGTGTGAGCTCATTAAAGCTAATGGTAAGATGTCGCAGAGCTGTGAGGCGGGAAATCTCCTTTATTTTACTCAGACTGTTGCCATGAAGGTTCAGCACCTGGACATACAATAAATTGAACATTTATTAGGTTTATTGTTTATAAGGTTTAATGTGATTACATGAAATGGCTTCAACTTTAAGTTGTCATTTGGGAAGCCAGAATACTTACAGTGATCTGACTGAGGACATTGGCTCTGGCCACATTAAGCAGAATTTTGTCGTCCAAGCTCAACAACTTGGGCTGTGGCTTCAGCACAGGTTCCATGCTGATGACTTCCTTATCTAGGATGATATCGTTGCAGGGAGTATGTTCTCTGTCTGTGTCATGGCCTGGCAATGCAGGTTGCTCCTAGTAGCAGTACATCAAAAGATTTGAAGGATGTGATTTGTCCAATAGTTGTCCAGGTACATAATTATTGACTTTTAGTGGGTAACAAATGAAATAAATACTATAAAAAAGAATTAGAAAACAAGAATGGACAAGAGAAGAGACTAAATAATGAGAATGATCTATCATATCTGACTTTTGGTTTAAGGCTGTGCTACTGACTGTGAAGACAATGCTGCTTGCCCCATAGTGACCTTGGATTGTTTTTGGAAGACACTCACATTCTTACATTTTGGTTTAAGACCATATTCTATCCATGCAAGGAGCCCTTCACAAGATAGACTAAGCCATGCTACTGATTTTTTGGTTGCATCAGAGCTCAGCATGACTGAGCATTTTTTCTCCATTATAACTTAAAACTGTCCATTATAACTAAAAAGCTATAAAAAGTTATAATCGACTGTTAAGTTCTTCAAGGTGCTGCGCTGATTTGCAACACCATAGGAATATTCAATAACAAAACCAATGAATGAATTAATTACCCCGGTGATGTATTCAAAATATATGATGTACTCTGGAAGGACAAGCTCATGGTCGAACACAAACCACTGTCTACGTCGAGGACTGCACTCAGGCCCTGTGTGTGTTTTGGAGGAGTGCGGTCTTTCTGAATGAAAAACACAGAGATGCAACGACATTCTACAAATAGTGAAAGATAATTGGTTTCACGTCTTGTGATATACCGCATACCTTCTGTCATTGCAGGTCTTTGCTTAGTGTCCACATTACGATACACAGAGTAGACTCTGGGACAGCTGTTTCTGTCCACTGGTTCTCCCACTCGGATTGGCATGCTGTGACCCACAAACACTTTGGAAACGACAATCTGACCTGCAGGCCAAAAACATTAGCATTTAGCGATCAAGAAAAATAATTAATAGTGACAGCTGAGGGAAATTTATGGACAAAATACTATGAGCAAAACAAGCTTACCGTGCCTGAAGGGAATCGTATCCATGCTGTGTTTGCCTTGGCTGGCTTGGCGTAGTGCGTGTTCAATTCTGGGCTGTTCAGTCACACTCAGGCTATTGGATAAAGGTATAGCACCATCTCTTCCCAAGGCCTAGTCATGTATAAAGTATTTTTCTCTTACTGCTCAGTGGAATATAGTCTGGGTGATGAGACTGAGACGTTGTGGTGTGGAGAAATTTGGAATTAACAATAGCAGCAGTATACACACCTTATATTGTTCGGCTGTTTTAAAGCCTTCCTCTAAAATGCTCAAAGTTTCTTCCTTCTCACAATTAATTTCTGGGTCAGTTACGTAGAACAAATGCTCCAGCCGACGTTTGTAATTCCTGTTTGAGAAGTTCACATTCGATTCAAACTAATAATGGACAGTCCTCTAACTGCTACAAAGACAACAGTGATTTGTAAATTACAGGCGGAAACACAATTATTACCACTTTTCATTACAGTCTACTTGAACTTACTGTGAAAAGACAGCAGACTCCTCGCTGGCTAGAAGGGTGTGTAGTTTGTCCTCAAAGCGAAGCCTCAAAGCACTGTTGTGGATGCGGATAACTCTGTTGATCTTAATGTCAGTGACGTTGTGGACCTTAACGTCTGAATGAGAGAAACGGGACAGCAGGAGGTCGCAGCAGGCAGTGAACCTGTTGTGTACATAACATAGAAGTCTGCTTTTGATTTGTCCACTGTAACTGTGAATTTTATGATGGTTGCAATTGTACTTAATAATATCATGTACGTACCAAGGGTCTGTGGAGCAGCCCTCTTCCAAACGAATATTTCCGACACTTTCTAGCTCCATCAACAGGAATTGGACAGTATAGTCCATCATTTTTGTGGCTTGGGCCAAATCTCGCTCATACCAGGCTTCAATCCTGAATAAAGAAGGAACATCATTTTTTTTTACATTACCATTCTTTAAATCAGATGCTCAAATGTTGAAAAATGTACTGTACAGTATGGGACCACATTCTATAAAGCATTGTGAAATTCTCTCTGAATCACGTATACAGACTCATCCAGCCTCCTTGTCCATAGCACCAGTCGCTCCCTCAGCGCTTCAGTCTTGCTGAGTATTTTGTGCTCCATGGCGGGATCACGACCGATGTCAGTGATTGGGTCACTTCTGTCCGCTGAACCTTCAACCACGTGGGCTGATCCGTCCTCCAACACGCAGGCAGACTTCTTACAAGCAGTCGGGACCCTGGAGAGCTCACGTTCCAGCTAGGTATGCATTGTAATGAAAACAGCTTTTATAACTGTGCACAACAACAGCAACCAGCAGTTGGAGATTCCAGCTAAATAACTTGTCCTGTACTGTTACAGCTGCTAATATCATTTTAATGTTTCAAGGACTGTACGGTACATACATTCTTGAGGGTGTGACTGAGTGTTCTGATGCATTCTTCGGGCAAGTGTAACATAGTTTTCTTCCTCTCTATCAGACTGAGCTGCGTCTCTGCCAGTTTCCTTTGAGCAGTACGTACACGCATGTTGTAGTACATCATTTTCTTCATTACTGTGGACTAAGATAAAAGAAGGCAAAAGAAATCACAAAGCTGTAACAAATAGAATTACAAGTATTACATACTTTTACACAGACAGAAATTGTTCAGACCTACACCTCATTTCACGTTACTCACTATCCAAATGCAGAACAAATATGTGTAAGTTTTTTCTGCCACTTCTTACGTTATTATTAGGAATTTAAGCAATAGACATAAAGCGAATCAAGAGAATTAGTATCTCCTCAAGATCCAAACAGAGACTCAGGTGACACAGGGGTGCTGCTGGTTTTCTCAATACCTCAGCTGCTTCCTTGACTTGTTTGCTCGAGACTTCATAGGTGTCCAGTCGCTGGAGGCCTGGCATGTGGTAAAGAACGTGTGTGGCATAGTTACACAGCAGACACACTGGGTTTGGCGTTGACGTGGGGTCCCTAAGTGCTAGTTCTCTCAGGTGTGGCAAGCAGGCAAGCAGGGTCAGCTCCTGTTTCAACGACAACAATGGAACACACAGGCTAGTTCATTAATATGGTTTCCCTTACTGTTAAGAGTCACTAAAACAGTACTGCATTAAGCCTTTACATCGTTTCTTAAAAGAACAAGCAGATGCAGATATCACTGAGGTCTATGTTTTATTTCTCTGCCTACATGATAAAACAGTGTGATATTCTTTTGCAGGCTGCTAGAAGCCAGAAGAATAATTTGGCAACCACTAGTGAGACATGGCATTTTTTTGGCCAAATGAATGCTCAAATTAATGTAACATTTGCATTATTACTAATTATGAAGACATTAGAGTACAAGGGACTTTACAGGTATGTTTGTATGTGTGCCCTATATATAAAGACATTCAAAAATCTCATAAATGAAGGAGAAGATGGTCATCATCGGACATGATGGACAGCCATAAGCAAGTAAGCAAAGCATATATATGAAAATCTACAGATACAATAATAAGACAAAGCTAAAAAGCACAAAACACTTTTTCTCCTTCTTTGACTCCACAGGCGTTGCAATAAACTGGGCACTGATAATAATTACAGAATAATGGCTGGTTTGGGACAAAAGGTGGATTGCGGAAAAATTATCTGAGGTTTTAACGAAAATTAAATTTTGAGCCACAAAACTTTTTTTGTGTTTTGTTTCAGAATGACCTTGAACAAGACAGTGACACAGTGTAAATACTCTGAATGAGCGCGTCAGCTACAGTATATATCTAAAATACATAACCAACAAACAAAAGACTTATTGAATAACTCTGACATGGTATTTTAAGATAATTGTTTGAATAGATCACAAAAATTTAAATTATGCTGCTCAACAACTCAATGAAGGTCTTGTGCAGCCAGCCCATTGTAGTTATTGTATTTATTGAAAATCTGAAATGGCTGAGACCCCGACATTTCATGAGAGTTTGAAAAAAGCCCTTTCTTCAGACCAAGGATTTTAATAAGATTTTACAAAATAAGTATGAATTCTTTTACAGAAGGATTTTCAAAAGCGTATTTCTGTTTTTAATCTTACCTTAAAGGAGCTGATCTTGTTCCCGGACAGATTAAGACTGTGAAGGTTGGCATTAGGATCAAGGCTATCCCCTAAAAGGAAGTTAAACATTATTTGATTATTATTATTTTCTCAATCAAAGTTGGCACATAAAATACAGACAATTCTAAGAACCTACCAATCTTTTCAATACTGTTGTCAGCAAGGTTTAGTTCCTTGAGGTTTTCAAGCGAGTTCAAGCCCTTTAGATGATAAAAAAGAAAACACATAACAGATTATTAAGTGCTACTTTGACAAAACATCACCATCATATCCACTATGATAAATTGTGTAATAATGCAGTTTTGGTGTCAAATCAATAGAAATTCAGTAAAAAAAAATCACGTTAACATATACTGCAGACTGTTTTTTTTGATAAACATTCAGGTAAATAGAAATATGGATGGAGGGATGGATGAAGGGAGGGAGGGAGGGAGGGAGGGACAGACGGACAGACAGACAGACAGATAGATAGATTCATAATTAATAGTTGAAACCTGTATCTGAGTTATGCAGTTGTTGTTGAGCCACAGGACTTCCAGGTTGACCTGAGATTCTAAATTCTTTATTTCACAGATTTGATTATCATAAAGATAAAGTTTCTCTAGTTGTAGACAATTTCGTAGTCCAGATATTTCCTGCAAAAAAGGAGAACATGGGACAAATTATTGTTTAAGGTACAGTATATGGCATATGTTATACAATTTACTTAACCACAATGCTGTTTTGCTTTAATTATGGGTTGTGGTCAATAATAATTGTGGTCAATTCATGCTGGATTTGGGGGGGAAATTACAGTGAGTCAGATTTAAGAACCTCTGCAATAAAACAATAAATCACAATCACTCACAATATAAACCATATGTGGACTGTAATGATTAATTCTAGAAAAACAGACTTACTGTCAGATGGCACTGGACTACCCAGAGCTCCTGAAGCAGAGGACAGCACTCAAGTCCTTCAATGTATGTTATGTTCTGGCCCACTATTGTCAGCTGGCAGAGTCTTGGGAAGAAGGAAAGTCCAACCATGCGGGGAAAACCAGAGAAGAAGATCTCCAGGGAGCTGATGTTGCTTCCCTCTTGAGCAATTTTGTCATAGGACACTCCATTGGCCATGCACTGTTGAGAAGTGACAGGTAACTAACTCAGCTGGGCCTAATCATTACTTGGAATCAGAATAATAATGCAATGAATATCATAAAATACATGAATTGCAACATCTCAGCTGATGAATTCAGTTGTTGGACTGGATATTAAGCTTGATATCGTTTCATTTTGAATGTCATACTCACCAGCTCTTTGACCACCTCCTCGTCAATGCGGTGCTTTTGTTTCTCGCTCTGTATCATAACTTTTCTGTCTTGAAATGTGCTGCAGCTGAGCTAACACTAAGTAATGTGGTTAGTTAATTTTCTGTTATGATGCATACAACCTGGTTTATTCCACTAATAGTATATTGTCAGACTAAAGAAGAGGTCATGGTAGTTAGGCAGCAGGATAAGGTTAAGCATGTCGTCACACATCCAGGCTAACTTCGCTAGCCCTTAAAGTTATGCTACCAGCTAGCTCACGTTAGCTAACGTTTGGCGCAGTTATCAGAGCTGTTCGCTCCCGTCAGTTAAGTGCCAGCAATGCCAGTAGTAGAATAAATAAATATGTCAAATTCAACCTCCAGGGGCAGACAAAACTAGCGCTATTTTCCACGACGACTCACATAATTTTGTTGGACTTGTGCTCAAACCCAAACTCCGTAGCTCATCTCCAGCCCAGCAGTGTTTGGCATCAGTGTGTGTCCAGGCAGGAGAGTCTGGTTGCTAGGGAGCCATGTTGAAACTTTTTGCGGTCCTGGTCATAATTTTTTAATTACCACACGAGGGCGCCACACTGCAGATAATTTTTCACAAAACACTTTCAATTTTTTGTTTTCTTTATTTTGTGAGCGTACGTCTATAAACCATTACACCTGAAATTCCACCTACATATTTCACATCTTCACTTATATCACTGACCCTCTCTGAATCTTTTTTTTTACCCTCTCTCTACATCCAGTTTCGCTGATTTCTCTGTAATGTGGGGTCACCGTGGCCTGTTTCCACCGAACACGAAGCATCATTTCACTGTCCCTCACTCCGTCAATGTCAAACCCTTGACTTTACGTGCACGCCGTGAATGCCTCTCATATCTGACACTGCCCCAAATAAAGTGCCAGCCCCGAGCCTCGCGGACACCATGACGTCACCGACCGTCGGAGCAGTGAACTAAAACAATCACTCCTCTCCTCCTGCTCCCGACCGACCGACCGACCGACCCACCGCACCGCAACGCACCGCACCGCACCGCACCGCCTCCTCTGTGGCGTCTGCAAACCCCCGGGCTCAGCTGACAGACGCCCAGCCATTGTTGTGCGTCTGTCTCCATCACCCACTCCGCCGCTAACGGTTGTTACAATACAGAAGAAGAAGAAGAAGAAGAAGAAGCGTGGCTAGTAGCTAGTGTATCTTGTGTCTGATAACAGCAACAAAAAATAAGAAGCATGTCTTCTCAGCCCAGTGAGGAGCTAGGCTCGGATGGGAGGTGGTTTGGGGATGACTATGAGAGGAACGGCCTGTTTGGGAACAACACAACAACCCGGTTCGACGAGCTGCGTGAAGAATTTAAGCCGAGAGGCGGCGAGCTGGCGGGCGACCTGGATCAACAATTTCATCCTTTCCAGGACGACGGGAAAGGGCCTCCTGTTGCTATGGAAACTGCATCTACAGGTAAAGCCGGCAGTCATCGCACTCAAGTCTTGATATTTACCAATTTATAGCGTTTCGGCCACGTTGGGTTTTTATTTTGGCAGCTATTGCTATTCACATGTTTTATAAACGTCGGTATTCAGACGAGACAGACGCGGCGGAGACCATTTGTCAGATTTGGCGTTACGACAGACTTACAGCTGACTTAAAACTTGTGGGCTTGAAAACACAAACAAAGACGCGAGTGGGTAACTTCCACAACAGGATAAGACTAAATCAGCTTGCCGGGGAGATTGGTGCTGAAGGGGGTAATATCAGACATCATCAAAACTAAATTCATTCAGACTTGGCCGGAGCTGTAGCATTTGATAGCTAGGAAGCATCAAACATGAGCCATTGTTTCCCAGCCATTGTTTTTGCGGTCGATGAGACCTGAGTCTGATAGGATGCAGCTTGCATTAACAAATAGCCTGTTGAACCTTGAAAGGCTTATGAACGTTAATGACTGTACCAGCTCCCACATGTATCTATAATAAAATACCTGCGTAGCACTTGACATGGTGATGTAGAGGGATGACAAATAGATTACAGGCCTAAGCCCCTTTGCTTTCATAACCAGTGACTGGCTGGAAAATGAACACATCCTGCAGGTCATCAACAGAACAAGACCTGACCAGAAGACTTTAATAGTCCTGCTGTAACAAGTAGCCTGCTTGATGACAGGATCCTACATTCCTGTGTTTGTGTTGTTGACAATATGGTTGTATTATTGGATGCTGGAGGCAGTGTTTTGTGGGAACATCATGCAGACCTCAGTTCTAAGTCCGTCACTCTCAGCTCAGCTCATGTTGCTATTTTTAATCCTGAAGGAACAGGGCTCACTATTCGCTTGGCGAGCAAAACTAGAGCCCTGCACTTTCATTCACGAATTCACTGAAAAATTCATGAGGTGATGTTTGCGGCGGGGGGCTGCCTAGTTTCCTCTCTTTTCTGCTCAGGCCTTTCTCATTCCACCGGCTGCTCCTAGTCCTAAACTCAAAAAAGAAAAAAAACCCTGTATTTTGTTTTTGAATATACATGAAGTACCATAGCATTATTGAAAGCATGAACTGGACGTTAATCTGTTGAGGCACAGAATTAGGCATGAAAGTAGAACTTTAATATCCAAAGCTAAAAGTGTTGAAATGGGGGGGAAAGGCACTGCTAAATTTACATAACCTGTGAAAGCTTAAAAATTATCCTCTTTAAGCAGACCAAGCATTAAATATGTGAGATGATGAACTGGCCAGTCAACTTTCTACAAACAACAAACAAAGCACATACTCTACTTTCATAACAGTGTGTCAGACATACTCAAACCCGTATAGGTGCACATGCACATACACACAGATAATGTTTTGATTCCTGAAAGAGGAAAGAACAGAATAGAATCTCCCATTTGACTCCCGCTGAACCGTGTCCATACCAGTGAAGTAATCCACTCTGTCACTGATGTTGTTGGTGGGAACAGTGCAGATCTCATCATATCTAATAGAGCAGAGTGGACATTTTCCCCTTGACCAGACATGTTAGAGTCTGTTCTGATCTTTGTCAAAGACAACCACCAACACCCTCTTCAACGTATTTTCCCTCTCTGCTTTACTGGTATGTGATCACAACATGATAGACTAATAATATTCAAACTTTTAGAAACTTTTAGGGTTTGTGTTTTCTTTTACTGAGGCCAGAAAAGAAGCTTGAACAGTACGGTCTGTGAAACAGTATCTCTTCAAGATGTCTAGGATTGCCTTGAAAGGTAATCGATCCACGGCTGTCCTAAATCTTGTTCACAACAGTGATCTACCCACAGGACGCCGATAATGCTGATTTCAGCTGTATTAAATTACTATAGGACAGAACCTTAGCCTTGGACTGCAGACAGTACAGTACACTACAGCTTCTTTAATCTTCAAAAGTTTCCCACCCTGTGAAGGTTTCAGAGTACATGAGGAAGAAAGTTGTGGAAGGTATTGCTGCATCATGGCCAGATCTAAGACCGTGCTGTGAAAATCCCACAGTCGAGGCTGTTTTTAGCACATGCTGTGTCTACCAGCCTCCCTGCTTTTTGGCATAGAAGAAAACCACCAAGTGCATATTGTGTACAAACAAACTCATTTTCACATCCTTCTTTTTCCAACAATCTCTGTGCAGTGCATTATAATGGTCACTCTATCATGTCCTGACAGAGTGTATTAGTGATGAGAAATGCTTTCCCACAATCCAGTGCCTGATAGGTGGCTTAGACGCGAGTCTTTCTCCATTTCAGCATATCATCAGCGACAGGGATGAGACAGCATATGTCTGGCTGGGCCTTTTCCGCATCTTTCAGATAGAGAAAGCACTTAGTGGACTCCGCTGGACTGCATCACCCGGCACAGTGCATTTGTGTCTTTAGCTGGTGAGAGCTCTCCTCCTTTTCCCAGGGGGGCAAGCAGTGCAAGGTCTTTTCAGACAAGATCATAAAGATGCAAGATAATAAAGGGGTGGTGGAGAGGAGGGGAGGGGAGGGCGCAGCTTAATGGCAAGAGAGGCGAGGCTGTGATGAGAAGGCCGATAGTTCAAATGGCCAGGCTGTCAGAGTAAAACTGGAAACACAAAGAACTGTCTTTTCCTTCGCAGATCCCTTTTATTCAGTATCTCTGAGATGTCAGCAGTCAGCAGAGGTGTGAGCCAGTGTCTCCACGAACATCCATTTGCTATTATGGTTTAAATTGTGTTGTCCAGCACCTTAAATAATTAAATAAGGCTTAAAGTGTGTACAATATATACTCCCAAGTGCTCATCCTATGTGTTTTGTGCCAGGTATCCAATCTCATTGTTGCCTCCAGGACCAATTAGCTAATGCTGAGGGATGAAAGGATGGTAAAAAAACGTGACAGGCCAAAGCCAAAAAGCACCACTGCAGGGGACAACAAAACATTACAGCCATCATTATATCAATAAAGCATCATTTCTCATGTAGTCTTGTCCCCTGTGTTTACCCTGAAAACAATTAAAAGCCAGCATGTGAAATATGATGCTATGTTTGCGATCTTACTGCCTCAGTCCAGCTCCCTAGCCTGTGGGCATAGAGTAATCCCTAAGCAGAGTATTGCAAAACTGCTCAGGGGATTAGAGCTACTATCAGCAGAGATGCTTCTAAACAGCATAGTCCATCTACATCTTTTGTGTTGGTTATTGTAGCTTACTCATGCCTGCCCTCCTACCTGCATCTGTACTCCTTCATGCCAAACCCTGTCTGCGCAATGAAAGTGAAATGCCAATCCAAAGTCACACTAAATTGACAGCTTTGACCCAAAGCAGACAGCTTGCAGACACTCGGTCTGGATCCTCCCACATCCTCTCCATTCATCCATAAAGCTCTAGCCAAGCAAGGAAAATAAATCAATACAGTGGAAGACAGGTACTGTACGTAGCACTGGTTCAGAATCTGAATGGGGACAGATTAGCTTTTATTTTCAACTGGCTCTACATTGATTTATCTTTGACAAAGGCTGCTGGAACAACAACCTTTATCCTGCGTGGCCTTCAGTGATTTTTTTTAAGAATGGTGGATACACTGGTGTTTCTTACTGTAATTGTCTGTCCTCATTGTCTCGAATCAATGCAGCTCAGAGCAGCTGAATCCCTCAGCACAGCTGTTCCCCTATCGACCTGTGCTAGTAGTTTTGTCGTACCTCAGCTCTTAGTGTAGACTGTCTTTGTCCTCTCCATTTTCTTCTTCTTTACCGACATCAAAGTGGGATCGTTTGTGACTATTTTTCCTGTTCAGCCAAGGATATTGTAATCAATACATTATGAACATGAACGTTATAACCAGAGCTTTTAAAGCCAGGCAACATTAAGAGTGCCGCTTCAGTTAAACTTTGATGAATAAGCGACTTAATATAGAAGTCTAATATTCTATCACCCTACAATAGAATCACAATGTGAACCACACGGTTTTCAATTATTAAGTCCAAATTAATGCTAAAAGCCAAAAATTTAAAGTTCTACATGAAAGTAGTTTACAACAGTACACTACAGCCTTAATTGTTCATGACAAAGTTTAGGCTGATACATTTTTTTTTCTCATTCTCAACATTTCGTAATATTTGCACAGCTAACTCAGTATTTGTGCGTCATCCATGCTCACAAAATCAATTCCTGTTGTTATCTCTCTAAACAAAGTATTAAGCAGCTCCCACGAAACAATTTAAATCAAAAATAATTACATTGTTTCATTCAATGTCAAAGGCACAGATGGCTTTGAAAGAGGAGCACAGTGAGTGTCTTGATGGCTCGGTTTCCACAAGGTCAGGGAGTGAAAGAGAACCCCTGAAAGGTAACACCACAGCCGAGGTGGAGTCGCGGATGGAGTAATGGAATCATTACAGTGAAGTAGATGAACAGATGTTAAAAGTGAAGCTGGGATTAATGATGGCGGTGTGTGCTTGGACAACACTGACAGAGATTGTTCTTTTTGAAAGTCACTGCAGCTTGTTGTTGTGTCTGCACTGGACTCCCAGCTACAAGAAGTGAGACAACACGATGTTCCCGAGACTAGCTAACATGGCTGCAATTTCTCTTTGCATCTCATCAGTTGATTTTAAAATCCCTCTCTATTATACACGTTTGTTTATCCTTTTTATTCCCCATTCATAACAGCAGTGGATCTTCAAGGGAGTAAACCCACACGCAGCTCAGTAAGCCCTTCATTTCAAAGTGGTAATGTATTCATTTTGCAACTCAAGCTCTTTTGATATCGTCTGTGCTCACATGTTTTTGTCTGTAGCCTGATAATTAGGTGCCCATGCCTTGGCATAGCACAGATTGTCAGCCTGCATTAGTTTCGGAGCTGCACTGGCTACGCAGAGGACAACAAAAGGACTGGCCCTTCACAGCACATCCACCAGAACTTATTTATTTAACTGCACCATCCTTTCAGTGGCATGATTATGTTGTGTGGCTACTGTGTGAACTGAGAATTCCACTGTTGTCATGTCCAATCCCATCTGAGCACAGCAAAGCATTTGTTTCAGCCTTGTGGTGTCTTTTTTTCCCAGTGTCTGGATGCTACGCCATATCAGCAGATTCAAAACACCCTCAATCTCAACACACCAACTTTGTCAAGTAGCTGCCCAGAGCACGCTGCCCTCATGACAGTTAAAGACAAACATCCAGCCTCTTTACTGCTGCAGATGCCTTATGCAACTGCTGGTGAGTTTATCTTTAGTTACGTGGCATAGGTTGATAGATAGAGGGGGTGTGTTGCCTACAGTCACCAGGATTACTAGCAGTCCACAGCTCCAAAGATCACCTCTCTTCACTGTTTGTAGTGGCTTTTAGTGCTTCCTGCATTTGCACAGTAGGTATTTGTACAGTGAATCAGTGAGTGTTAGACTACGATGTTGTTGCCAGGGTGATGGCTGATGGGACCTATATGATGGTAGTACACTAAGAGGATTATACATTGGTCAGCTTTAGCAGTATATCAAGGGCATTCATGTCACTGAGCTGAACTTGGCTCAACAGCTGTGCCCATAGATGTTACAGACTGCTTGGAGCCGTTGGTAGTTCAGATGCTGCCCTATAAGACATCTGAGTCTCTTGAATAGAAAATAATCTGAAGCTGAACAGTGTCTGGGCCTGCTTTGCTTTTCCTCCATGTCACATGACTCCTCCCCATGTCCCAGCATGGGTGTGTGGTGTTTATGCCATTGTACTGCAGTATGATGTATTGTTAATGACTGAGTGAGCAGCAGTAGGAAGGACAGCAGAAGGGAAGGGTGTGGGGCTTTTTAGAGGATGCGAAGGGAGGGACCGGATGTCCTGACCTGTTGGGTCTTCTGTCAGTCAGTCTGCATCCTCCAGAGCTAACCCTAAGGCTGCTATTTTAAATTTTCCCCGCTCATCCAGCCCAGCAGCTGGACCCAGCCTATTTATAGCTCCACCGCTGCCCTGGGAGAAGCAGGGCTAGAGAGCAGGAGGAGGAGCTTGGTTTGTGGAAGTACAAACTATGACTTGTACACAGCACAACAAAGATATTAGCATCAGAAGTGTGGTGATGTATAGTGTGTGTTTTTGTGTGGGTGCTGAGTTTATACTTGTGGATTTGTGTATGAAAACAGGAGTCTGTGTTTGTTGGCTGGGTTGCATGACTTGAAGTTGGACATAAAGTCAAGAAATTTGAATACTTGACTTGACCCTGTCTTCTGAATGATCTAATGAATTATAATAACATCCCTATCGAGTCTGTCTCTTCCTGTTTTGCAAGTCGTATGTAAGATGAGCATTGTTAACGTTTCCCCGCAGCACTAACAAATTATTCAGTGAGATGATGAGTGATATTTTACAGCAGAGAACACAATAACTCACACGACGTTGTCAGATTTTGAATCTGAATGGCTGAAAACGCTATTAACAATACAATTATCACTATATTTTTTAAATTTCTGTTTTACCTGTGTGTTGAATACCAGGATGCAGGGAACATGCAGTGTTTGAAATATTTATTTTATGCATGTATCATTGAACAGCTTTGTCAGCCTAGCCTAGCCTAGCTTAAGCCATTTAAAATTTGTAGAAGGTACATGCTAACTTGCTCATACAGTATATTATTCATATCTTGTGAGTGTGTCGGTTTTCACGACACTAATTTGTCAGGGGAGATGCCTGATTAGTGATTACAGAGCAGATTTGTGACTAGAGAAAGCCCTTTGCCTGCATGATTAAGAAGAGACTCTGGTTGTGGCACTGTGGTTTTTTTGGGTCTGAACAATCCCCCTTTGTCCTGCTCTGGGTACAAGTACCCTCTGTTACTGCTGCCTCACTGATCTTCACAGCCGAGCACCCAGTCTGACTGTGCTGCTCTCACAGTGCCACAGCCCCTCTTTCCTGGCAGCAGCGTCAGATGAAGCATAGCCTTGTTTAACTGGACGTTTTCATTAATCAAACAGCTCAGGCACAGGCTCATTTGATCATGTGACACAGAGAGTGCTGCCATTCTCCTTAATCAGTTTATTGTATGTTTAACCTCACTGAGTTCCAGTTGTCTCTCTTCCTGTCAATCTTCATAGATGACTCCATGTCTGGCCTGTTTAGGAAGCCTATGAATGATGATGGTGATGTCTACACTTCCTTGCTGTCAAATCAGAGCTTCACATCGGGTCGAGAAGCCTCCTACCTGTCTGAAGACCTGAAACCATCCAAGCCCTCCTCTGGCTCCTCTGGCCTAAGCGATACTTATAGCTTCAGCTCCAACACCAAGATGACCTCTGACCTGGCTGATGACATGCCAAAATCTCTGCTGGGCTCAGATAAGACAGAATCCTACAACTACATGGACATCAGCCATGGGGATGAACGCCATGAGCAGCACCAGGGGGCTCCACACAGCCTGATGGACACAGGCTCAACTGGCCGTGCCTCATTGGGCAGCTACATAGATAAAAACCCAGGAAGAGATGAGGAAGAGGAAGAGGAGGAGGAGGAGGAGAACCTCGGTCCAGCACTGGGCTCTCACTCTTTCCCCTACGTTGAGGAGCCATCTGATGAAGAGCTGTCAGACTACCGCTCCTACCGAAACCTGGGTGGCACTCCGCAGACGGCCAGCCCAGTGAAGATCACCTTGACCGAGTCCAAGCCTCCAACTGCCAAGACTGAGCCGCAGCATCCCCCTCCAGCCAGTGTGTCTGAACGTGAAAACGTCCTCAGTGTGGGCTTACAGGGGGTTCCCACTGTGACACTATCAGAGCCAGAGGACGACAGCCCTGCTTCCACTCCCAATGCTTCACCAACACGTAGGCACAGCACGCACAAACACCTGTCACGTGGCATCATCGAATCCGTATATATATATCGTAGTTTATTACATTGTCTGGAAAATCAACTGAGAATCTCTTCAAATAACCAGATGGAAGTGACTGTTTTTGCTTAATCAAGAAACTTTATCACATTAACGCTATTAAAAACACACATATATATATATATATATATTTCATGTAGATGATGCTGATGCCATGATGAGAGGCATTAATGACCTCAGCACTTGACTTTTAAGCGAGACTATGTAGCATAACAGTAACAAATTTAGAGAAAAGTCAGTACACCGCCTCAGTAATGGTGGCTGAATGACATAACTAAAGCTAAAGTTTGTTAATACTAGCTAATGGATGGATGTAGTTTATTGCTTATGACAGGATTGTGTGTGTCCTCTGTGACATGTTACGTAGTCTAGCTTTGAGTTATATGTGCAGATACTGTATGTCTGAATTTGTGGTGTGAATGAGGACACTAATGCATACTTTTCTCTGCATTTTTCCATGAGCAGAAAAAGAATTCTCTTCCCATGACATGTTCAAAGCTGACGTGGTGAAGCCTGCAGCTTCCAAAAGCACTCCCAGCACAAAGGCCGGCAGCAGGGAGCACGATGGCAGCAGCGCAGAGTCTGGAGACTCAGAGATTGAGCTGGTGTCTGAGGAACCTCCAAAGGCCAATAGCAACCCATTCGCCCAGCCGCCTAAGAGCAAGGGCACGTTCAGCCAGCCTAACAACCCCTTTGACAATCCCCCAGTCACCAAGGGTGGTTTCGGCCTGGCTGGCAACCACGCTACACCCACAGCCTACAGCATTCTGAGGGAGGAGAGGGAGGCAGAGCTTGACAGTGATCTCTTCATTGAATCTGCGTCTGAAGAGAGCCCAAAGAGAGAGCAGGGCTTCAGCGGCCCCAAACAGGCAGTCAGCCCTCCCTCTCCGCTGGTTCCCAGCGCCGTCCCTCCCCGCAGTGCGGCTGAGGCAGTGCCAGCCGAGCCCCTGATCACAGAAAAGGTCAAGACCCCGGTGAAAATAGAGGAGGACCGCCCCAGCAAGCCTAAGCCTCCCACTGCAGCTGTGCCCCCAGAGGTGCGATCGGAGAGGCCCCACCAGGATGACATGCACAAGCACACCAATGAGGGCAAAGGAGACGTTGGAAAACCTGCTGTCACAATTGCCCTGGAGACCTTCAATAAACAAAAAGGTCAGCCTCTTAAAAATGTACATAGAAATGGATGTTTTCAATGCAAGAACATACAGTGTTAACTGTCTCTTTTTGAAGGTAATGGGATTTCACAAAACATGCCTGTGATCTTTTCATTGTTGCAGTGATGTCACCTTGGCTTATAAGCTACTATCTTGGGTACTGGCTTTCCAGAAATAGCGCTGTCAGCTTGTGGAACAGGTAGTGTTGTATGTGCTGATGTGTCTTACTGCCCGAATGAAAGAGCTATCGCAAATGCATTTATGTTCAAAACCTTCACTGACATATCAAGGGATAGAAACAGTTGACAACATATTTCCTACTGAATCACTAACGCAGCACTTGTATTTGTTTACCTCCTGGTAGCTACCTGCATGGCGTGCTTTGACATTGCTTTGTTGACAAGGCTGGGAAAGTAACAAGGACTAGTGAGAGATTTGGGATGTTCCACCGCTGAGTGTGTGTGTGAGGGGTGGGTGGGAAGTGCTTGAGTTGTACTTTCCTGAAGTCTGCTTCCCCCTGGTGGTATGTTTCTGGAAGAAAAAGCGAGAGTGATGATGCATTGATTCACATTTATGCTAATGCATGACGACTGAGACTTAACAGCTACAGCTCAACCTGTAAATATTGCTCTCTGCTTTCAGTGGAAACAAGTCATGGAACTGCATATGTTGAGACAAAACTCTTTTATGCATCTTGACACCATCTGGCTCCGTCCATCAGTCTTTAATATCCAGTGATTAGATAAGTCAGACATGCCCGTCACAGTCAGCAGGAGTTAATGCTGTCTAAGCTGCACATTTGATGATGGCATGGGTGTTTTGACTTCTGCTGGCTGTTCTCTCTGTCCTTGTAAACAGTGGGTTTACATAATCCTGTGATGTCAAAACTAGGGCAGACTCCTACTTAGGGGCTCTGAACGCTTCCTCTTGAATTCCACATAGTTACAGAGCTGAAAAGGTCCCATCTTAATGAATTTTACTTGGCCATGGCTTCCCTGTGGCCTCCAAAGGGACTGATACATGTGTTTCCTGAAAGTCACAGTCCAACAGACTACGACAGTTGAGTCAGGTAAGTAGTTTTGACTTTGAAATGCGTAACATCAGGGACTGGTGTGATTAAACAGCAAATAAAAGAGACTGTCCTTGTTTTGTTTACTCAGCCTATAAGAAGGTTCTGGAAATGCTAAAAAGCAGGTCACGTGTGTTTTTTCCTCCACCACTAGAGGACGCAGTGTACCTTTGTCATTGCTGCTCTGTTGAAGACTAGCAGATATTGTTTTCATCAGTCGGCGCACCTCCACACCAGTTGCCATAGCAACAGTGATGAGGGAGTCTGAGTCTGGTTCAGAGAACTCTGTTTTTTTTCTTTCCTCTTGGTTGGTTTTGGCATTGAAGTCCGCCATGGCTACAGCGAGCAGAAGGTGTGAGGTGTGGCTGTCTGCGGGGGGGGGGGGGGGGGGGGGGGATTAACGGCTTTGATAGGACAGAAAGATGATGTTAGCCCTAAACTGTAAAGGAATTGTTTTCTGCTCAGTGCTGACACCACAGTGACAGTGCTGTTTCTTTTGCGCTTCCCTTTAAAGCATCCTACGTTTGCTTTTTCAGTCAAAGGTCTCTTTATAGCTCCATTTGCATTACAAATATATTCCAGGAAGAAAATCGTAAAGCACAAACACATCCTGAGGGCACTAAGCATGCTATAATACACTCTCGTTATGAATTATTAAAATACAAGCACTTTGCTTCTACAATTATCAGGGAGTCATAGTGAAAAGAGCTAATTGAATCTCTGGCTACAACCTTAAATATTATTAAAGAACAATGGACTTGGATGTTTGCCATATTTTTCCTTAGCAACATGGTCTCAGGTCCAGCTATTTTCAACCCTCAGAAAACACTACTATTGCACTCTGTCTGGTGTGCAACAAAGCATCAGACTATAACAATGCCTGCCGTTCTTCTTGTAGGCTGCACAGATTGTGGTAACATGTCTTTTGTGTAGCCCATGTTACTAATTGCACCAGTAAATATGGTTCTGTTACACTGAAAAAAAACTCACAAGCTCGAGGGAAGCGAGAGCGGCACGCTAGAAAGTACATGACAGTGCTTTGGTGCCTCATCAAAGCGTATGTGGGATAACCCTCCCACTGCTTGTACCCTCAATATTATCAGAGTGCTTGGGTCTGTTAGGGCTTTTATTGTGAAAGCTAGCGCACCTTCCTTTTCAAGAAAAAAGCCTCCAACAATCACCACCCACACTGTCACCCCCCTAGGCTCTTAATCATTGCATGGATGGTTTGCTGCAGCA
Source organism: Pempheris klunzingeri (assembly GCF_042242105.1). Lineage (NCBI taxonomy): Eukaryota > Metazoa > Chordata > Actinopteri > Acropomatiformes > Pempheridae > Pempheris > Pempheris klunzingeri. The sequence continues at coordinate 12,117,715 of NC_092024.1, read as the reverse complement.
GCAACTGTGGTGTGGTGTTTACAATTTGACCCCCCTCCCCCTCCCCCAACACACAGACATACACATACGCACTTTCCCTGCTGCTTCTTTTCTAGCCAGCGTTGCTCCACAGCATCAGTCTGTGTGCTCTGCAAGGCGGCAGCACCTTGGAAACCTTTCCTCCCTCCCTCCCTTCCTCCCTCTCTGTCATCTCCGCATCCTTTTTCGACCATTCATGCCTTTCTGGGATGAGTGAGTGAGTCGGTGCGAGCGAAGAGGGAGACAAAGAAGAAAACGGAGACGGTAAAGAGAGAAAGAGAACAGGGACATAACTGATCACCAGCATGCAGGCCACTGCAGATGTGACCAAGAAGGAAAGCTCCTGGAGCAGCTGGAAGGGCCAGGGTACTGATGTGTTTACTGTGATTTACTCATCAGCTTGTCTGTTTTGTGGCTGTGAGAGATGGACTGTTATCTCTGCATGTAGGTTTAATATTAGAACACTTACACTATAAGTATGTACCGTTGAATGTGTGTGTGTGCTTTGCATGTGTACATTTGTCATCTAACTGTATTTGTCAAGTGTTGAACAATTATACAGCGCTGTTTACCTGCACCTCCCTTCACTCGGACACGCCCTGGTGACAGATCCTTTCTGCTGCATGTGTGTGCGTCTGGAAAAAAAAAACAAAGAGGAGAGGGGGAGAGGGGGTGAGAGACGTTAATGTTTTGGAAAATACGTGTATACACACCAGCGTGCTGGGAACCATCTGTTTTGTGTGCATGTTAATATGGATGCCAGTGTTGTGTTGTGGACTAAGGCGTGTCATTGTTTATCACCCTTCCCACTTTGCAACCGTGCAGGGAAGCTAGGTTTATATGGCGTATGCTCTGTTTTTTGTGTAACAAGGCAGTCCGAGCATCCGGACGGCACTGACAGACTGTCTCCATGGTAACCAGGGCACACCCATCCTGATTACATCAGCCCTATCTCCTCAGCTGCCATGGCACCTTGCAGAGACTGGGCCGGAGAAGAGCATCCTCCGTCTGTCTGTTTCTGTAGCACGTAGGGCTCATAGAAGGGGCCATGAGAGAAAATGGTGTCCCTTCCTCCACACTGGTTGTGGTTTATTATCTGCCATTGTTTTAGCTTTGGCTCAGCAGTGATAACGCAATAGAATGGGCCGCCTATTGTATCCCGGCAGAGACCGCAACAGTCATGGATTGTGAATGTGCAGCTTTATAAAAATAACTTTGATGACAAACCCTTATTTGTCATTCTACTGAGTCATTATTCATTTCATTTGGCCAAAATGAATGTCTGAGACTGTGTAACATGATAGTCCATCAGATGGGATCAGTCCACAGCATTAGGAACGCATCAAATTAAGCTGATACAGTTGGCACAGCAAAGGATGAAAGTGGTCAGATTTGTTTTCTGCAGTTTAATCTTTGCACGTCACCTTGAGGCTGTTGTCATTTTTATGTTTAGTCATTGTCACTGCAAATGCACAGTACTGACCACCAAGCTACTAATGAGTCATGCACTTACAGGACTCACCATGACACAACACAGCATGAGGCTTTCTAATACATGCATATCAAACTTATACTCTGTGCATTTGATTAGTGTAATTAAGTGGCTGCCTTTATCGATCAAGTAAATCTACATTCTTTAATATATGACATAATGTGCCACAAATCCTCATAGATACGAAGAACCAGACTTGTACCATATTTTATTTCATAGTTTCTGAAATACATGAACATAGGTCAAAATGAATACAATCTCTATGGTGCATACAACTTTTAGTTTATACAAGTTATGATTTAATTAGCTGTGGCAGACGTTTGTCTTTGAACTTTGGGATAGTTAGAGAGGAACAAGTCAGATTTTTTTCACTTTTATTTACTCACAGATAGAGAAATTAATGCAGAAATCTATTCAAATAAATTCAATAATATAAAGAAGTCTGGGATTAGAACTGAGCTTTCGAAATACACTGAAAAGGGTTAGATGGTTGAAAGTTAGTGCTGTTTTGGATTTGTTTTTGTTAACTGACCCCATTTGCTGCTGTTCATGTCTGTTGGACAAGCTGTCAGATTGCTGAGATATACCTTTTACACTACCACTGTGCGTCTAAGGGTCCATGCATTAATAAAGTAACTCATTTCATCTTATATAAAAATATGAACTATCCCTCTGATGATAAATTTGACTCTTAGAATTGTCATGTAACAACCTAAGTCTAAACTTATCCCCAAGTCCAAGTTCCAGTCACTATCTGAGACTCTAGTCCTGAATCTCGACTGTTGGCAGCACAAGTCCCTTTGCATGTTTGCTCACTCTGGCTGATGGCTTGTTTGAGGCCACAAGGATGTCTTCAGTGATTTAATGAGGTCAGGCTAAACTAGTTTCACTACAGAAAAGGGGGAGGGGGGAATCATACTATTGTCACTGCTGTTAATCATTTGCTCTGGTTTTTGCTTGGTGTGTGTGTCAAATATCAGAGGCAGGAGTCACATCAAGAAATGGAGTTCACCAGGCTGCATTGTTTCCTCCTCTGTACTCTAAATCAGCATCCTGTGTGTTTTACAATAAACTGTCACCTCTACAGTTTTTTTAGTTTTTGCTACTCTTAAAAACTAACTGGTTTGAATTTATATATGGATATATTTGTTTTATATGTTTTAATATGAATATCAGGTTTTAATTGAAATGCCACCGCCAACTTTCATCAACTGTAAAGAAGCTTCACCACACAAAAGATCAGTTTTATTATTCTAAATCAGACTGAAGTCAGACTCTGACTTGGAAAAATCTGAGCTTGCTCTGTGACTCAGTTATCATTCTTTAAATCTTTTAGACGCGCCATTTTTATCATTTTCTTGAGACAACTAACTGGCCTGGTGTTAAATCTGCCATTGTCCTTTTGTGTTCCACAATAAAGGGAGAGGCTGTCTTCGTATTTTGGGGTGTGGACACACATTATGTGCCGCTGATTCCCCAGATTCAGAGCAAATGAATCTCTCTTTTCCCAAAGGAACGCTCTTTCCCCTCCCTCCCTCCCTCTTCCTCTTTCGGCCCCTCCCTTCCTCTCCCTCTCTCCATCTCTCAGTGAGTGGTGGGGAGAAAATGGAGCACGGTAGCTATGGTAACTGCATCAGGCAGGTGCTCGGCAGATCCTTGCCGCCGAAGCATTTTAATGGAGCAGTAGAATATGACTACAGTCTGTACGGTTTACCAGCATGAAATGTTACGGAAGTGGCCACATCTTTAGCTACTGAGGTCATATGATGCAACCTTTAAAAGGACGGTGGTTTTGTTTTCAATTTTGATTCACTGTCTTTTATTTTAGCAGCTGCTTAACAATCTTTGTCACGTGCCAGTGGGGCTGCGCTTAAAAGCCTGAGCATAAAAGAGCTTGCAGAGAGAGAGACTGTGTTTGTATGTGTGTTAGTGTGTGTTGGATTGCAATGTGAGTCTTTGGCAACCGCACCCCATAGACGCCCCCCCCCACACACCATCCCTCCCTCCCTCAGTCCCCCTGCGCAGGCGGATGCTGATTTGCTGGTGTGGCTGTGGCCCCTCCCCTCCTGTGCAGGGGGGAGTCCCCCTTCAGTGCTCTCCTTTTGTCCGTGGATAAAGCAGCTGCCTCTTTCCCTGTTCAGCCATGGGAGCCGCAGGTCAGTACACGCTTCTACTGCAGTAGCTAAAGCTTTTCAGTCTGTGTGCAGTCTGTGGAGCACATCACAAGGCACAGCCGCTGTCGCCGGTCAACACCTGTCTTTAGCAGAGCTGTCTATTGATGTGTCTGTGTGCTGTCACAGCTGATGTATGTGCTACCTATGCCTGTCTGTGTGTGTGAGCATCTCCATTCAAATTAGTGGCCACATGGACACTTTGTCACTAGTGGCAGCAACAATGGCTTCTCTGGGGAGTGGTACTTGTACAGCAGTCAGGCCACATGGAATCTATTCCCGCTGTTTCTGAATGACTACTGTCTCTGATGGTTGGGGAAGGGGAGGGTCTGTCGCCCAGGTTTAGCCTGCCTTTTGGCATCCACAGATGCCTTTTAGTGGAGAGTAAAGATGGCCGTCATCACTATGCTGCTCACAGCTCCACAGCTAAATTTAGAGCGAGCAGGCAGGCGAACAGCTCAGAGAGGAAGAGTGAAACACCCAGGAGACCTAAACCTCTCCTCTTCTCAGGCACAAAACTTTACATTAACGTACTGGTAACTCTTCCTCCTCCTTATGTGGCATGGAGGATGTCCAGGTGTCAGAGCAAACAGATGAACTGTAAATCCTTGTTATACTCTTAGACTTGCAGTGGTGGTGGGGGCAGCAGCTGGTTCAGCAGAGGTGAAAAGAGCACCCGACAGTTCTCATGGAAACAGGCCCATGTTTCCAGCCGACACAGACGACTGCCAGAGGAGGACCATGTCGGCCACTGAAGCTGTAATGGTAGACTGGGCTAATCCTCTGATTTCACTTTCCTCTCATCGGTGCTAGTGGCTTTGAATTACAGGCCCCACCACCCAAAGAAGAGAGAAAATGTTAGAAGGAAAATGGCGCAGCAAGATGTTCGACTGCCTGCAGGCATGTTGTTATAATTTAACAGTTTGTTCCTGTATGAGTGAGACTGTTAGGAGGAATCATGATGTTTCACTGCAGTGAAGCATCGTCACCCTTCATCACTGACCACAGAGCTGCTTGTCTGGCCAGGTCACATTGAACCGTTATCTGTGAACTGCTGATAGTGCTTCTATTTCTGCTACTGCTTTCACTGAGCTATGGGTCAATCATTAATTCTGTTCTGTGAGCAGCCAGTGCAGGTGTACCGTCAGTGTGACACGGTTCCCTCTGCATGTCTGTACGTATGTTTGTATACGTGTGAGACCACACCAGGTGCCACTGACGATAAGATCACTTCAGATGCAAATATGAAGCCCCATTTGCTCAACAAGTGAGAGTCAGCTATTATCTTCCGCAAATGTCGCTCTATATATAGGAGTAAAGATACTGAACTGAAGAATCGTCACTCGGACACCTTCAGCTCCACGGCTCACTATAACCTAATGAAAAGCTAGGTTAGGAAGCTGGGTTAAAACAGGATCACGTGACAGCTGAAGCTCTCTGAGGACGCTGGGTTGTGAACAGCTTCCAGATATTTGACCCAAATGTGTGGTGCGTACTGTGCAGCAGCCTAATCCACTTTGAAAAGGATACATCCATGGATGCCCAGACCTACATGACACATAGTGGGAGGTCAGGACAGGTCATGCTGGTTGTTGGTCCTAACTCTGTCTGTCCTTCTTCTGTCCTCTTTCCCCCCAGCGATTGACCTGCTCTACTGGAGGAATGTGAAACAGTCAGGGGCCGTGTTCAGCAGCGTGCTTCTGCTCCTCTTCTCCCTGACCCAGTTCAGCGTGGTCAGCGTCGGAGCCTACTTAGCCCTGGCAGCCCTCTCTGCCACCATTAGCTTCAGGATCTACAAGTCTGTGCTGCAGGCTGTGCAGAAGACCGATGAGGGACATCCTTTCAAGTGAGTGAAAACTGAGCGTTGTTGAATGAGACAGTTCCTGGCAGTCTGTGGCAACTGCTTACTGAAATGTCTTGTCTGTGTTTCTGATCCTGTATTTGTCAAAAGAGGGTACCTGGAGCTGGAAATCGCTCTATCCCAGGACCAGATCAGCAAATATGCCGACAAAATCCTGCTGTACACCAACACCTGTATGAAGGAGCTCCGCAGGCTGTTCCTCGTACAAGATCTGGTCGACTCCTTGAAGGTTTGCCTCAGACTTGCTTACTTGCCATTTAGCATTGCTAGCAAGAGACGCCAATATCTGTCAGTTACCTCAAACTGTAACACCTACAGTAAAAAATCAGCTGGGGCCACTCTGGCATTTGTTTTACTCATGTCATAAAAACTAAGAAGGCAGACATCAAAACAATCTGGTGATCCCTATATATGCTGTCAAGACACACAGGCCACAAAGATTAAAACATGCCATGTCTATATGTGTGTTTCAGTTTGCTGTTTTGATGTGGCTCCTGACCTACGTGGGCGCTCTCTTCAACGGACTGACACTGCTCATCCTAGGTGACATTATCCTGACTCACTAAGTTCTCACGCAGCCATTTTTTTAAATCTACAACAAACTTCCAAGCACCCCAGCATTTCAGCCTTTTGTGTGTCAGAAGTTCAAATATCTTCAGAAGACTCAATGAACAGAATAACATATCAAAGCTATTTTATATCATATGTCCTTATCACTACACCTGAACTAAATTAATTTATTGCATGTTTACTTCCCCATCGAACGCGTACAGTCCCTGTTTGCTTTTCCAGTTTACATTAGATAAGCGTTGGGGTGTGCTGGGGGCCCTGTTAACATAAGTGTGTTCCTGTTTGAGCATATTCCCACTGTAGGTCATAATACTTTAACATTAACCATTGCTCTGTCCGTGCCTCTACAGCTGTGGTCTCCATGTTCACCATGCCTGTGGTCTATGAGAAACATCAGGTAGGAATATGAGCTTCATGGTAGCTTAAGTCAAGTCTGGTTTGGAAAATGCTGCAGTATTTACACCCGTCATTTTCCTTCTGTTTTCAGGCACAGATTGATCAATATGTGGGACTAATACGGACTCAGGTCAACTCTGTGGTGGGAAAGTGAGTGTCTGACATTCAGACTTCCTTTTCAAAGTTCACATGTGATAATCGAGTAAATGCACTTCCCTGACCACAAATACAGCTCAGGGGTGTTCCTGATAAGTTTTCATCATGATCAGATGCAGCATTTTTGCCTCACGTCTGAGGTGAACAACTAAAAGAGCACCTGCTGTTACTTGATAAAAGCCACTGACATGCCTTAACCCTCACTCCTCCAGTGGAGGTGCTCAATGGTCAGCAAGTGAGACTACAGTTGTATTGGGCAAACCTTACAATTTGTGAGCCTCATTCAAAAATGAATAAACAATTTGGACGATCAAGTCTGTTTTAAAATAAAAAGTCTTCAGCAGTGACCATGTTGCACAGGATGAAGAGGAGTACAACCTGGTCAACTGAATGGACTCTTAATGGAAAACTCTTAATGCCAAAATGTCTGTTTTTGGACTGACCATCACCATCAGTTTGCTAAATTTAGTAAAGCTCGACTTCCATAAAAAGAGAGTGTGCAAAAACAGGAGGAGGTTAGAACAAGCACAACTTAAGCTAAAATCAGTATCTCGTTGAAGATGTGGTATTAAAGCCTGTTTTTTCTGTAAAGGATCCAAGCGAAGATCCCCGGGGCCAAGAGGAAGGAAGAGTAGACCTGTCTGTCTCACCGTGAAGCTGACAGCCTTCAGCTCAGAGTCAGACAGCTCGCTCACTGTTGAAGAGCCTGGTCGTCATCTGTGGGGCGTAGTGCTGTGTCATCTTGGTGTTCTCTAACAGCATCCACTGGAGAAGCCGTCACCCTGTCTATAGCAGTCTAAACACTAACACACACACACACAGTCACACGTACATAATCCTGTTTCTAGGTAGACGAGTACACAACTCAAAAACAAGAAAAGAAACTGACTTTTTTTGTGTTGCTTATTATAAAGTGCATGAAGTCAAGCCTTGGGTAAATAATATTTGATATCTTTTGTGCAGTTTTTAAAATCACGCTACATTTTTGCTTTTGCAGTGCGTACCACAAACTGTATGGTTTGGCACAAAAAAGCTCAATGCCCACAGACGTGCTCTGCTGCCAATGTTAAATACTGCTTCATGTTTCTGAGTTAGCAGATGGGCTTCTCTCAGTCTATGTCAATATATATAAATATCAAAATTGATTTCCTTTTGGTGTTTCCAAGCACAAAATAATTTAACAATATGCGTCTTAGATGTGGTAATTGTAGGGTTTTTGCTTTTGTATAACCATAAGGAACAATACACACGCTCATGTTTTAGGTACTGTTGTACAACTACTATGAAGACAAGGAGTATCTGGTGATATTTAGCTTGTTTGAATAACTGTCCAACTTTGTACTATGTTCAACTATACTCTGTAGTTCTTTAGACCCTGGACTCTAACTATTTGCACTCACACTATGTATTTAATTACAAGAATAAGAAAAATAAATGTACCTTGATGTATGACATCTCCTCAGCCACGTTACTGAAGAGTTCACAGTCATAAGACAGTGAAGATGAGTTTGTCTCTGACACCACAGCTAAGTTTGAAGTGACAACACTTTGGATGGGAAACCTGGAATGATGGGCTATAAATATAAGCCAATGAATTCTGGCACAGGCGCACCTCTCATCTCATAGTAGGAGTTTGTGTGTGCGTGCGTGCCGTGGTGACAAATTTAACTTGACTCTTAGGTCACAATGAGACTATGTTTGAATGAAGACTGACAGACAAGTCTCATCTGTTGCAAACAACTATTTTTAATGGCTCACTGCTGAAGCCCTGTTACAGAGAGCTATACTGGATGACTCTCATTAATAAACCTTTACATTTCTTATTAGCAGCCACTTACTTACTTCTTTGGGTACCAACTACTCCAGTGATGGCTGAAAACATTAAAGAAAAGAGGATTTTGCTGTGCTGCTGAAAGCTACAGTTCCATTTGAACTTAACATAAAATATACTCCTCTGAACATAAATTAAAATTCAGGCCAACTGCTCACAGTACAACATTATAATCAGTTCCACCTCAACACAAATACATGTTCAGTGGCTTCTTAGCTGTTGAGGAGAGTGACAGGATGCAGCTGGAAGAGGGCACCTCTGGTTTTTCCACCGCCAGGCATGACAATATCCATCTTCAAAGCAGGATCCACCTGCAGGTTCAATACACACTTTAAACTAAACAGCATGTGGCAGGACTAATGATAATAAATAAAATGTATCAATCAAAATGTATTAATCAATGCAGGAGCCTCATCGTGTGCCATACCTGGTTCCATTTCTCAAGTTTCTCGTAGTACACAGGAGTGACAGCTTCCCTTGGCGGTGACTTGGTGAACAGTCTGCATTACATAATTTAAACCAGATCAATAATTGCATACCCACTGAACTTTAAACTCGTCACCAATCTCTGGGGGTGTGTGTTGTTGACCTTGTGAGGCGGTCCCGGCAGTCTTCCTGCAGCTGGCTGATCCTGTCGGGGCTCAGATGCCAGGTGCCACCGGGCCCTTCACACGCCAGACGGTTTATAGCCACTCGCAAAGCATTTATCTGAAAAAGAAAGAAAACCCAGAGCTATTCACTAATACACAAAAGAAAATAGAGTGCTGCAAGAACGAGTCCTAAAACCAGAAATGTTTGCATTTTTGCTCTTCAGGTTCCCTCGTCTCAAAGTTGATGGGGGTTTTATTGAACAGATTTTTGGTTTGACACCTGAAATAAGATCTGTGGTTGACACATGCTTCAGAGGATGTCACGTTTGTTATGACATAAAACACGTCTATAACTCTTGAATTTTGAAGCTTTTACATGTTACGTTACTAAGAACTGACTAAATGATACTATTGATGTTGACAGTGACATTAATCTGGACACATAAACTCATCTATACCAACTAGTCTGCCTTTACAGCCTCTAGTTGTGTTTATACTCACTCACTTGCAAATTATTCCAACTCTAACTTTCCAACTTGTAGATTAATCAATTCATGGCTTTATAGTTGTAATTATTTTCTGCAATAATCCAAAATCCAAAGCAAAAATCCCATTAGTTTTTTGCTAAGGGAACAAGAGTGATGCTAACTTCCAGGTAGGACAACTAAAAGACGTCATCCCTACAACACTCTGTGCAACATTATGTAATACCAACATCAAAGCAATAGAAACAAGGCCTAGTGCTGTAGATCAACACACCCAACATCACAAGGATTAAATAAAAAAAGAAACAACGTTTAGGTGAAAACAGTTAAAATAATTCAACTCTTGAGGAGACACAGTATGAATCTCCTGTCAAACGCCAAGATGTGACCAATGAGTGAGAGGATCTGAGAAAACTAATCTGTATTCATGCCGTCTTCATCACTGCAGAGGCTGCTACCTCAGTGATGTCTTCAACATCAAACTTGACGTCGAAGGCGAGTTCGATGTCATGCTCAGGTAGGATGCTCTCCTGTGTTTGATCATTCCAGCCCAAGCCACAGAGGGCACCGGTGTAGCAGGTCCGCTCTTCGTTAGTGCTACAAAAAAAATGGGGGAAAATATGTCAACGTGGGTTTTTCGCTTAGTTGCCCTTAAAAGGTGCATATATACATGAGACATGATTAAGTCTGTGTGTCTGACTAACCGTAACTCCATGATGGGTGTGAACAGCATGGTGACAAGTGCCGGCAGTCCGGGGATCTCTGGCATGATGGAGGTATCTCTCAGAAGAATCCGTGTCCCTGCAACACAACCACGTGTTTAAAGCCGCAATTGTTGATTTAGACATTTGAAAAAAGAACAAGCTGAACAGTCCTAACATAATAGAGCCTTAGAAAAGTTGTTGCACATTTCCACATTCAAGGCAACGTTTTTTTTATTCTGCACTGCCTCTCAACTATGTTTCCAACCCATATTTATTCAGCCATTGCACAGATTGTACTACATTAACATTCAGTTGGCCACCTGACAAATATATCTCCGATATCCATACCAACTACTGACTAGATATCTGGGCCTTCAGCCTTCTAGATGGTCCACTGTTTGTGTTCCTCACTTCAAAACAACACATATCATCATTGACCCATTCTTTATATTAACATACTGATTAGTGGAGCTTTGAGGGGTCAATGCATGCCGATGAGTGCGTGAGCTATATCGGTTACCTGTGGAGTTGACTGACACAGTCCCAGCCACCAGCATCCTCTGATGTTTGTAGTGAGCATTTTCATTCAGGGCCAAGGAGTTAACGCTGCTCCTCTCTACAGACACAGTCCTGCAGGAGGACACATTCAAAAGCACTGAGGGGGGACAGCCGTGGTCTGGAAGTTTAATTTGACCTTTGTGTATGTACTGCTTACTTGTAGTGGGTCTTGTGGTTCAAGCTGTGGAAGTTTATCTTGTAAGGACTGCTTGGTCCATGCAGATGAACCTGTGGTGTTAGAAGGGAGGCTGCAGTCAGACACATGATGTGACCACCGGTTATTGTGATTCACAGCTGTGGTCGCTGTATCATTACAGCTCTGCTATAATGGGTGTGTCTCAGAGTGAACACAACACATGAACTAGAGCCACTGAAATGGCTCCATCTGCTGGACAAACTGAGAGCAGACAGTTCAGAAGTGACGCCATCATTCACCCAACACCAAAATATCAGCATCTCAGACACTCAAAGTCTGTGTCCTATTTTACAACCTTCCCCAAGACCCATTTTAATCTTAAATCCTCTTAATTAACTGTAATTATTTTACTTCTTTTAGTAATTGCTGCTGTATTTCTTTAGATGTGTACTTTGTAGCATTGTTTTTCAGAAGTGCTGTGCAATCAAAAGTGATCTTACTGTTTTTTAGATTTTAGTACAAATATGAAGCTGATCTCTAAGCTGCAGTGTATCTTGCCTTTGTCTTGGAATAGGGCTGGCTGCTCTTGGAAAAGCGGGCAAGCAGGTCGTCAATGAGCTGCTTATCCTCTTTCTTGCGATCATTCCAGGAGCTGCTGGCAGCATTGGGGACATACTTACCTGCTTCCAGGTCACTGTACAGAGACATCAATGTCTCGTGGTTTTGCTGCAAGGGCACACAAATATAAGACATCTAGATTTTGAAGTGCTCACAGCATTGGTGTGTCTTCCTGAATCTGGGCTAAGACGGCCAAAGTTCTTTTCCTTAAACTCAATTAAGTTTTGTCTCAGCACATCAGGGTTTCTTGTAGTGCTTTACAGTCAGCTTAAGTCCAAAGTAGGGCATGTTATGATTGACTTATTTTTTAGCTGCACGCTGCCTAAAAAATTTCATATGGAACAAACTGAGCTCCCAACTGTTGTGCCACCTTGGAATCGAAGCTCTCCTCGGCCTTCACAGCATGCCCTTCTTCCACCAAGATGTCTACCACGCTGGTGTTTGCCGTCTCAGTGTTGATGAGCAGCTGCACACGCATGACACCATGCAGGATGGAGTACAGCGACACAATGAGTGACCGGCCCTTCAACAGTGAGATGAAACGGTCGCGGGCTCGGCTGCTCCACTGGTTCCCCATGATGATGGACTGGGCTGAAGGATGCATTCCAGTAACTTTGAACTCCTGAGCCTGAGATCACAGGCAGAGAGTTTGTGTTTGTGAGAATAGTGCAACAGGTAAGCATGCATGAAGTCTCTCCGATGGTGCCACTCATAACATTGCTACCTGGAACAGGTGAGAATGGAGGTCGGAGGGGAGCTCCCTGAGGCTGCTGCAGGCAACTACCGCTGTGTTGCCGAAGTCCAAGAAGAACACCTGCAGGACAACAACACATCCTGCAGCTGCTATCATATTCTCTTGATGAGTATGATTTCCCCATGGTCTATTCTACATTAGAGTCAGAAGTTGGCACTGAAGTCAGTTTTAAAACTAATGAGCCTGAATAGCTCAATATTACCACCCCTTTGATATGTAGGGGTATTCAGATTGTTCTGAAAGTTGATCTGAATGTTTAGTCTTTCAGATTTGTTTTTTCAAATATAAAATGGTCACTTCTCTGTGTTACTACAAAATTACAGACACCATTTAAATCCTGACATCTGGCTGATCACAATGGCTTTAGACAGATTTTGTTTAGAAATTAAGATAATTAACTATAGAATGTGGTGCATTTGGTTGTCTGTGTACTTCAATACATTCATGGAATAAAAATGTTAACAACCCTACTTCATCAGCTGTAACATCATATCAACATTCTGCATGTCTGAAAGAGGAAACCCTTCTCCAACAAAATAAAGAAATTAGTCATTTAGCTAAAATAAGCTTCACTTCCCTAATTAATAACAGTAAATGTACATTACCCACATAATGCACTGGCAAATTCTTTTTCTTCTACAATGCCATAATTATAGAGGGGAGAGTTGCTGGGAAAAAATCTAACAGGAGAGAAGTGATTTATGAGGAAACTGAATGGACACACTGCAAGCTGACCAGAGAGCTGCAGTGTATGAGTGATATTCACCTCCACTGTATTGCCACGCATGTGCAGGATCACAGCGCGGTAGTACATGCTCTCGTCGTTATTCTCAGAGTAAGGAGCCAGACACAGCAGGTTGGGATAGAGCGACACTGTTACAGGATGCAGGGTACGCTTGTTGATCTCTGCTGTCAGATGGCGCTGCTTCTCCAAACTGGCTTCATCTGCCTGGAAGCCCCAGAAATGACCCACCTCCACCACCTACAGCAGAGATCAGAGTTGCGACAGGATACAAGTTAAATTTTAAATTATTTAAGAGCTTTTTAAAGACCATTATTTCACATCCACACAGGCAAAAAACTGCAGAGCACCTCCACTTTCAAACACTCCAGCAACACTCAGGTGTTAACATTGTTAATTCAGAGTGGGTCGTGCTGAACAATACTGGCTGATGGCAGGCATTTGCTGATGACTTTTTAACCAAAGTTCCTAATTCAAGACAGTCTCTTGCATAAGGTGCAGCAGGTTTCAAATGTGTTATTTTTGTCAGGCTTTAACCAAGCGCTAAATGAGCGGTTTTTGCGCCAGAGCTTGTTGAAATTGCACTTAGCCACATTAGATAAAAGTTATGTTACCACAAACAATTTTAACTCATTACTTCAAGACGTAGACATTTTTTTGATGAAAGGAGACACCGTGTTAGCACACCAGTACATAACGACACACTAGTTTTGCATTATTATTTTTGATTCCATGTTGGTTTCATGTTGTAGTCTAGCCACAATGTGATCAATACAAATTTTTCCTTAAAACAAAAGTTAATGCAACTTACAAAAGTAATGTTAACTTCATAATCAAATAAATTTTTTAGAGTCAAAATCGTATTCATTTTAAGGCCTAAAATTAAAATTATTGGATTTAAGACTGACCTCTGTAATGTTGACCACAAAGAAGCGGTTGGGGGGTAGCTTGTCTGGGTCAATGGTGCTGTTCACCACTCCTACGGGGCAGACAGACTGGTTCTGGAAGTCTACAATCAACCTGCACAGCAACAGCACAAATAGAAATGTTATGTGCACATTCATTTTCACTGCACTCAGCATGTGAGCAACATGTGGTTATTGCTGCTGTTTACTTGTACTAACTTTTCCAAGAATTATTAATGAAACAAGACTGCAAGTCTGAGTATTGGGACAGAGCCTCTGTGTCATGCTAACAGAGTACATCAGCAAGGTAGATGCTTGTCAACATGGCCTCAGTCCCTTTGCTTTGGATGGAACATTAAAAAATATGCCAAATAAAACCTAGTAAAAACATGCTTTAGAGTTTTAGGCAAGTGGAACTATCGCTGTTTAAGAAAAGTATTCAGTGAGAACAAACAGTGAGCTGTATTGTTGTTGAATAGCTAATAATGTGCAATGTCACCCCATTCCACACCTCCCAGAGGGAGGTAAGAAGAAGCTGGTGTTATCTCTGCCTAAAACCTTCCCTCTCTGAGCTCCAAGTGAGAGCTGCAGAGAGTCATGCAGAGTGCGGGGATGTCAGATTACATTAAGGCTCAGTGCAGGGGCACTGACCAGTACAGCCAGTGGTGCAAGGGGGTTCCCAAAAACAAGGTCAAGAATGAGACTTTTCAGCCCTCAAAAGACAGACACAGCCAAAGCAACTGATTTCATCCAAACAGGGAAAGAACTATAGGAGGCCTCCATAATGCACGAATAAAGACGTACCTTGAATATTTCAAGTGAGTTATGTGTCTGTTCCCAGCACACATTTCTATGTGTTCAATGGGGTAGACAGAGAGCGCCATCTGAGCACTGTGCAGTGCAAGGGACACCTCAGGCAGAACCCCTGAGTCTTGGGATGTCCTGTGGAACTCCACATATGCTCTGAACAAACACACACACACATACAGTCAGGCAATTACAAGTCTGCACATTTCAAGGTTCTTTAAATAAAATGGTTGGGCAGGAAACAAAGAACAACAGCACCCAGTACCTTGAGCTCTCAAAGGAGATGGTTTTGACCTGACCACACAGACGGAACAGAGACTGAAGCTGCTTGTAGTACAGGAAACTGTACGGAGGGAGGTTCCTCACCTGAAAACAACGCATTGTCTGATGTTACCTTTAAGAAACCTCTACTTCCTATATCTAAGTACAGTACTTCCTAGTCTAAAAGCCTCTGGCCACACTAGCAGCCACGTAGGGGTTTTGATGGCCATTACACTTTAACCAGTAATCAATTTTTAGCTCCCAACACTACGGGTCGTACCGTCACTGTTGTTCTGGGGTTGAGTCCACTTAACTCTCTGGAGGCCAGGTTTTCATCCATTTCCCCTTGGACAAAGTAATTAGGGTAGTAAGCACCAGCAATGACCACCTAAGACAGAGAGAGGGTCAGCCTATATACCGTTGTATATTCAGCGACTGAATAGTTATTGACAGTGAAGGTGTGCAGCGCGCACTCTTGGCCTCACTTGGACCTCGGAGAGTGTGTATGTAATATACGTCCCACATTAAGCAGCACTGACTCTAACCTGGACAATGAACCTCTGCCAGTGAGTGCTGGTGTAATCTGAGGGTTGAGGGTTCTCTGGCACATGCATGTTGAACTGGGAGACTCGCTTCTTCAGGTCCTCGTACAGATCTGCAACCTGGACAGTGACTTACTGCTGAGGATGTCTGAGCCACAATATCTTACAACTGAGCTCAATTTCAAAATATTAGACTGTAAATTGACATGTTTACCAATACATGTGAAATCAGTCAACTATCAACTGTTATTGAGCTTCAAGTCCAAAAACTAACTATAGGTTAGCGCATTGATATTGTTTAAACTACATTATTTCGATTAAGACTGAACTTAAAAATGTAGGAAATATTTCAGGTTGGCTGCACAACTGCTACTGACAGCATTATAAAGATGACTTATTTAAAGACTGTACCAACTTCAGCAAAGCCTCTGAAACAAAAAGAGCAAGAGCAAGTTCCAGTCTTAGTAACACATGACTGCTATACTGTGACAGCAAAGACATCCTATAAAGTGTCGTAATGAACTCATGTGACCGAGCTCTCTGCTTCATCTCTGTACCTCCCTGATCCTCTTGATCTGAATGAAGTTCTCTTTTCCCCAGTCCAACTCATCCTAAGAGGAGAAAGCAGCAAAGACAAAGGAAACTTACAAAAAAAAATACAGGTGAGAAAAGAGTACTGCACTGACTGTTAATGACCAAACAAAAGTTTTAGTGAACAGTTGAAGTGTTTAACACAGACAGACAGATTTTTCTCCAACTGAAGAGAAATTGAATAAACATCTAAATAGGAACAACACTCGGGTCATTTACTTCCACTTGGCAGCTGCTCTGTAAGCTACATTGTTGTGCTAAATGTCGTCCATGCAGTGCTGCGTTAATTCATTGAAAATAATTTTGAATGAACAACTGCAAATGTCAGGAGCCTGTACAGACTCTTAAGTGTGTTTTCTTCCCTGAGCTAATGTTTTTCTGTTATTTTGTTCACCTTTGGGTGTCTCAGCTGTCCTTTCTTTTTAGATGAGCGCCATGCCTAACAGTAAGAGACAATAGAAAAGGGTTTTAAAAACAGCAGACATCAGGCAAATATGTGAATACAGTGACCACCACAAGTTGTTGTTGACATGGCATCAAACACAGTACCTTGAAGGCATTAACAAAAGCAATGGAATCACTTTGTGTGCCACGGGCAAAGGCCAGCTTGCTCCTGGAATAACAAATATCATTCAGTGCACAAAGAAAAAATGTGCAACAAGCACAACCAATATCTGTTTCTGGCCTGCAAGTGGGCTGATTAGGACATGTTGCAAGTTTGAAACTGCAGAAAAACTATTGGTGCTGTGATTTTCCAAAACATACAAATATCTTCTGGGGAAACCACATTTAAGAAGAACAGTGTATATCTGCACATGCTATGACGGAATACTTTGAAAATACTTTTCAATGACAAACACTCTCTGTTCATTTTGTTTTGACATTTGTGTTATGTTTGGACTGCCAGCATCTGTTTTCTCCTACAGGGCATTTCATTGGCCACACAAGACTGTGAAGGGACTAAAGATGTCAAAGTGAGTCAATAGTCAACAGAGAGGCCAGGCCTTCATGTATACTCCACATATATTGTGCCACTTTTGAGGGGACACAAAAATGATCCACACTGACAGTCTGTGAGCTCAGATCAGTGGAAGCTACTGGATGTGACTCACCTGTGGCCGGCAAGCTGCTGCATGGATGGTATGGCAAAGAAACTCTTCAGAGAGTGTGAGGCAGCTGAGGATAGAAGTAATTGTTTTAGTAGTTTGTGCAAACAGCCCACAAAAACACATATGCACACATACCAAGAGTGCAGATAAAGCCATGTCTCTTCAACTGCAAACATGTACAGTAGCTGATGTCTACTCCAGTAATTATTATTATTATTATTATTATTATTATTATGACAGACAGACCTATGATGAGGCACTCATCCAGGCAGCCAAAGACGTGACCCAGGACAACCATCTTCCCTACGTACAGGTCCACGGGCAAGTGGGCCAGCACTAGGCCCAGGAACGTCAGCTCACCATCCTCATTTTGACCCCTGCCATCACTTTTCACAGATAAGGCGCCCATCTACAGAGTGCAACACCCAGCTAGTGTCAAGACAACATGCTTTATTTATACCTCTTTATAACATTTGCTACTAAAACCACTTTTACTTTTGTCTTGTATTTATTTACTGCACTTGCTTTGATGTAGTTTTATCTATGTATTTAAATTTCCTGATTTTAGAAAGATAGTATAAACTCAAAATCTTTGGATTTTGTCAATAGAAAGAAACCACAATAAACATACCATTGTTCCACTTTCTTTTCCCCACTCAAACCTACTTTATAATGACACAGCACTGCCCTTTCATTACTCTCTCTTTCTCTGCTAGAAGACTTGCGATGCTAACGCTGGCTGACGCAAAGCTCCTGTCAGAGAACTCCTGGTCTAATACTCTGTGACAGAGCTAGGTGGTCAGCTGCCCGCCCAAATACATCATTACAGCCACACATTCATACATGCTCGACTCGACAATAATAGCTCTCTCGGACAGGAATCATCCATGTGCACTTATTTACCTCTTTAAGTTGGAGAACTGTCCTCACTATGTCACCACGGTCGGGGGGTGAGAGTGCTGTGGAAAGGAGGGAGCGGGGATCTCCCATATCCAGCAGCTTCACCTTCAACAAGATGGTGGCCAATGGGGCAACCTGAGAGGCAGGGTAAAAGTACAAGATTGGATTGTTTGCTTTAACCCTTATTCGACAGTGCTAAAAAAAAAAAAAAATCTCGCCGTCTGCACATTGTCTTACAAGCATCTCAGGTGTCATGTAGTCTGGCATTTCATTCCTCCAGAACTCTTTGGTGACAAGACGGTAACAGTAACCCTTAGACACTCGACCTGCCCTACCTGAGAGAGAGAGAGAGAACGGAAATAAATGTAAGGACAAAACTAAAAAAGATAATTACACTCTAGTGGTCAAGTTCTGTGCTGCAAGTATTGTACCTCGACGCTGGTTGCAGTTGGTTTTGGATGCCCAGGTGAGACGTAGAGACTGGTAATTGGTATCTTTGTCACAGACCATGTGACGGGCCAGGCAGAAGTCAATCACTATGACGACAAAGCAGCAAAACCCGTACATTTCAGAAAACTTCATCATGAACCAAAAATTAAGATCAGATATTAAATCACGTTGAGGAAAAGAACAACCAACCATATTTGACGTCTGGAACAGTCACCGAACTCTCAGCAATGTTGGTGGAAAGGATGACCTGTTGTTAATGTGATGAGATCGTCAGCGCAGCAACTACTAAGAACACATGAGACAGAATATGATAAATGGTTTTTACCTTCCTGTATCCAGGGACAGGGGACAGAAACACACCGTATTGCTCCTCCAGAGTAACACTGGAATGGAGAAGATATACCTGCAGTCTGAACAACAGAAGCACACAAAATAAACAAGGGAGACAAAAAGGTATTAACTACAACTACTTACATTAAGAATTGATCAGCTCACCTTTTGTGGACCAGCTTGGACAAGGCCTCCTGCATGTAGCTTATCTCGTGTATACCAGGAAGGAAAACAAGCACACTGTCCTGCTCTGTAGATGTCATGCTACCTCCTTTCTCTGCTTTGCTGCTCAGTCACAACACACATGGTAATTACCTTATGGGTCTGCCCATTTGTCAAGTGTGTTAAAATACTGAAGCCTCACCTGGAATCTTTGCCCTCCATCTCACCAAAGCTCTGGATGAGACTGATGGCAAGATTGTACATCTCTGCTGAAATGTGCGGGTCATCTGTATGAGGCAAATCAACCTGATAAACAGACACAAAATTCACACATCAACTATTTGGCTTCGATGCAGAGAACAGTAGCATAAGCCATCTTTTACCATCATCTTACCCTGTATGGAAACAGTTCGTAGAGGTCGTCCAGATAAAACTCCTCAATGGCATAGGGCACCCCTTCCACTTCAAACACATAGGCTGGGTTCATTTTGCCACAAATTGGGGTGCCGAAGTACTCAGCAAGCTCTCTGCAGTTGATGGTGGCTGACATAAGGATGATCTGAAAAAACATGGGACCTGTGATTGAAAGTTAAACTCAAGCAGAGACAGAGGAGGGATTTCTGTTTGATCTTGCAATTACCTTGACATAACGAGAGTTAGAGTGAAGAAGTTTTCTCAAAACCAGCAGGAGAAAGTCCATCTCCTCAGAGCGCTCATGAACCTTGGGCAAAGGCAGAGTAGTTAAATGGCTAAATTTGGACCAAATAGTGAAGAGATAGATCACAGACCACATAAAACCTGAAACTGAACTGAAATTGTGTCTCTGCAGCATCATAATATTGGTGAAACTACAGCAAAATCCACACACTAATTTTAAGGTATCAGTTAAGAGCGACGTGTACTCTGAGAAAACGATCTGCCTCATGTTTATGCACCTCATCTACAAAAATGTGGGAGTACTCTGTGAGGCACTTGGCAGAAACCAGTTTTTGC
The DNA here is from genome assembly GCF_042242105.1 of Pempheris klunzingeri. Taxonomy (NCBI): domain Eukaryota; kingdom Metazoa; phylum Chordata; class Actinopteri; order Acropomatiformes; family Pempheridae; genus Pempheris; species Pempheris klunzingeri. Next base: position 12,097,583 of record NC_092024.1, on the reverse strand, counting down.
AGCAGCACTCCTGTAGTCATGTAGATTAGCCGCGTGTGCTCAGTAGCCATCTTCTCCAGTCCAACCTGAAACACAAATATGAAAAGCTTTACTCTTTAATCTGGACAACAACACACACTATTTTATTTCACCCTCTCACTGGGGACTTGGGATGTGTTAGTTTAATTGCTCTACTGTTCAACGAGGAGATAGCTCTGCAGTTTTACATCTATAAAGGTATCAGCTTGACAGTAACTAAAATCCATTTGTGGGGGGCATCGGTTTGTTGTTGTCTTACTCTGCAAGAGGATAACAATCTGAGACTGCTGTCACCTGTAAACAACAACAGTTTCTGTCGATAAGGTTATTTATTACTCTACTGCCTCAGAAAGGTGAAAAGGTGAAGCCAGAGTATGCTTCCTCTACAGTAGCTTTAGGCCTCAATTTTTCCCAGTGTCTTAAAAAGTAATGTCTGCATGCCAACATGACTACATCTGGTTGGTCTTGGAGAAAATACCAGTGACCTGTAATAAAATCTATTGCTACCCAGTGTCAGACCTCAGGGAAATACTTTTTGGTTCACCAACTCAACTCTGAATATAAAAGAACTTTTCATTCACTGACTGCAAACTGAGATGAAAAATGGAAACGGGAAAGAGCTCTCTTCTTGCAGCAAATGGAGATCACATGGGCTGAAGACAAAAATTAATAAGCAACTTTGAGGTACGCAAATAGAGAACATTCAGGTTATGCTGTTTATCTAACTGTTCATCTTTGCTCCCACTGTCAGTGACATCATCCTCAGCTCCAGAGGTCTGCACCAAGCGGAGGAGACAACAGTTATTATTAGACGTGCTGTTTCAGAACTCTGCACAACAGCCAGCCATCCTGGCAACAAAGCACACACAAGAGCTTGTTAACACATGCATACAAACACTCTTTTTAAGCAGTGAGTGGTGCAATGAGTGCTTTTATTGCACATTCTTAACGAAGGTGAATCACTGCAGGTTAATGCTCAGTCAGTACAGTGTCACTGCTTCTGTGTGACTTCTGCACAACTCGCTCTCTTTTTCTCTCTCGCCTTTTTATTAAAAAAAACATTTTTGTCAAAATGTTGCACCAACCTGATATCCCACCAGACTGCCCAGGGTACATTTCCGCTGTGTGGCAACCCATCGGGCAATACTGGTGGCCCCAATTTTGCGTGGTTGGGTGACCACAATTTTGCATGAGGCATTTTTCTCATTGTAGTGGTCCAGAATGTACTGTGGCAGCTGGGTGGTCTTGCCGCTGCCTGTGGCTCCTCGAATGATCACTACCGAGTTGTTTTCTACAAGAGAAATCAGCTAGAAGCAGGCACACACACACACATGCAGACACATGTGCACAGTTAAAACCCCATTTGACCATTTGTACCATATCACTGAGATAAAAAAGAAATATAAAAATAAGTTATGAAATTGTAGAGCAGATGGATGTGCTAAGCTGATTTGTAACCGGACGTCCACACTTTATAATCTGCATTAAGAAAGTGCTGCTTAAATGACAGCTTGAGTTCCTAAAATATACACACACTACTCTTTATTAGGCAACAGACAATTTTAGAACAGTAAATTTAAAGTTGTTCATCAAAGTAACATTGAGTTCATCTTGAGCAACACAGTAAAAGCTTAAGTGCACCAGTGTCCTGGGGACATAATGGTAATTTCAGTAAGTAAAACTCCTAACATGGCCAAAAGAAAGGGTACTACAAAAGAATGAGTGCACTTTCAGACCATCAAGCCGTGTGGTTGGGCGTATGGGGTGTACGAACGGCACATTTTACCTCCTGTCTGTTTCTGGTTATGGGCAAGCTGGGGTACTCGTAGCTGGCAAGTGGAGGAGGAGCAGTACCTGAGGATACAGAATCAAATGCACAAGAAACAGAGTTTAACCGTTTAGGGAAGAGGGCAGATTCCTGTATATCTTACTATGTCAGTGAACATAATGTGGGGTAGTAAAAAGCTAACACAAAGTTAATACTCACTCCCTGCAAGTTCTGGTTTTTGAGAGGTCACATTTTTCTGGCTGCCTTCATGAGGAACCTGCAGTGGGCTGAAACCAAGTTTATGCAATTATAAGTAGTTTATTACTTGTGAAGCTCTGTTAACCTATTAAAGTAACAGTAACCCGATATGGACAAAAAACCCTATGAGGTAAAGTTGTGGGTTACAAAACTGTTCTTCTTCAAGAACTGAACGTGCTAGTTTCATCTCAGAAAGCACAAGTGCCAAAGTCCCATGGAGCACTGTGGTGAGAAACATGCAATTAATGAAAAAAAAAGTTTCATGTACTGGTAAAGACAGACTTAAGTTAGATGCTGAGCGTTAAAGCAGTTTTCCCTCTGGTCAGCTCGACCAGGCCCACAGCACTACAGCCGGGAGAGCATTCCCGGCTGTCTCTTAGCCTCTCGCTCTCTCTTACTGAGGGGAGGATTTTATCGCAACAGCAGGCACAAACCCTGACAGTACTAAGAGGAGCTCAAACACAACACACCCACGGCTCGTGCGCACACATGCACTCTCATCCTCTTCCTTTCTCTCCAATGCACACATTTCGTGCAAGCTACAAAGCAGCTGACCTTACAACAAAGCTGCACACTGCACAGAGGAGAGTGGGGTGAAAGGAGAGGAGAGGTGACAGCTCTTAGTCAGTTAGCAGTGTGTGACCAACTCTCCTGGAAAAAAGTCTGCATGACAGGAGCAGTGGGAGGGATGATAAGGACAATAAAAAGAAAATAACTACATCACAAAGAGGACAAACGCTTCCAACATCCAAGACATTGGAGGTTTGCAGCAGATACGCAAGTGATGTGCTCCTCTGATGGAATTTGAACCAAGGGACGTAGTCGGCGACTCGTGAATGAATGAAGTTTAGATGGACTGACCCATGGAGACAAGGAGCTGGAGGCTGTACTCTGTGAAAAGCTCTACTTTGCTTAGTTTTTGAATATCTCAACAGTGCAGTTTTCACCTGTAAGTACAGATCCTTCCTTTCAATTTTCAGCCTGATGTTTTTCATGCACATGATTATTTCTGGAGCACTTGGAGCAGGAATCAAATGTTTTGCAACCTCATGATGAGTGAAGCCACACATAGTCTTCAGTTTGTGCTTGGGGAGGCTGACCTCTGACCCTGCAGGCTGTATAATCCATCAGAATCCCAGGTGGAAGCAGTGTAGAACCCATCAGTCTGGAATAAAAGCCAAATACACACACCTGGGACAGCGTCCCTCACAGAGTTTGTCTTGAACTGAAGGCAATCAGAGAACCCATCAGGCAGGACAAGAGATCAGCTTAGTTACGGGGTGATCATCTTTCACTGTCAACCTTAACAGTTTCATTATAATAGGGCTACACACTCAACAGTGAACATTTGCTCACTCAAAACCAAGGTTGCAATTTTCACACACATTTTTCATTATGGTCTTTAAAGCTGAAAATATTTTCAGTACAGGTGCAAGATTTTGTCAGACAATTGGTTAAATTTATTTCTTTTAATAACATTTACAAGCATTCATTTGCTGATTCTGAAGCATTATGAATGCATATTTGATTTCTATTTTTTCCACCATAACTTTTCCATTTGGTTTATCTGCTTTTGTGAAGTTAATCACATGGTCTAAGGCCATCTTGTCATTTGTAGGTGCAACAGAATTACAAATAATTTTTGTTTCATCAGTTTTGCAGAACCGTGTGCTGTGACTGCCATGCCCCTGTTCAGCTGGATGAAATGGTCCCATGAAACACGAGTGCATGCTCAGGATGAAGCGGCACCTCTGAAGACCTCGGGGGTCGTGCCCAGTCGCATGTTGATCAGAGAGCTGCTGTGGCATGTGGAGGAACGTGAGCGGCTAGCGAGGGAGTTGGAGCGGGAGCACAGGCTGGCCCACAGCTCCCTGGGTCTGCACTGGTTTCAGAAGTACCCCAGGTTACGGACTCTCATCCCCACATCAGAGCTACACCAGCTGGAGTTCTTGTGTGCCCAGATCCCACCCATCCACGCAGCCACCGTGCTCTCCAGGTGTTAGTAGCGGCCATGCATTGCTCCATTCTCCCATTATTATGCTGTCAACAGTGGCTAGCTGCTACTGCATCAACACAAGGCCTGACAGCAGGCAAAGCAGAGAGGGCCCAAAGGGAAAGGGAGGCAGGGCAGGCTGCCAAGAAAGCCATTATGTGTTACTGTCACAGAGGCAGCAATGTAGGGTGTGAAAAAGTGAAGGTGAAGGATGCCCTGTAAGGCTGAGTGAAGCCACACTGCAGGGGTTTCTACTCATCATCTCTATATTAGCCATAATGATAAAAAAAAGGCTGAGGAGTTGTTCTACATGGCTGAACGCTGTGACCTACTTACTCATTTCCCATCAAACTCACTACTAGGTCACTACTGTGTGCTTACATAACCACATTAGCTAAGAATAACATATTTAGTTAGAAATGTGTTATAATGTTTGTACCATTTTGCAAAATCTGAGCTGTTGTCCCAGATGTGTCATTCTTGAAACTACAAGAGACTCAACAGCTGGAAGACCATTTGGGTCTTACAATTTGTGATGGGTGAATTATATATTAGAGACTGCCAATTAAAAATGTGGCACACTGACACTGTTTGACTGCAAATCCTTTGCAACAAGTGTTTAATTAACTCTATGGGTCACGTCCCTCCACAGGTTTCGTGAGGTTCTTGCCACTAACAACATAAGGCCCTGGGAGCTGGCGTCTGTCTTCAAGCAGGTGCTGAGTGACTTCCTCAGCCAAAAGGAATATTATGAAGACGACGACCTCTCAGTGCAGACAGCACAGCTCCGACCCATGGAGGCTTGGACTAGCCGCTATAAAATGAAGCAGGGCTTTGTCACACCCACCGTCCCCAGCTGTGGAGACCACCCAAGGGAGGAGATCCCAACAATCTCTGGATATGTGGACCGGGTCATGCGGCACTCTAGTTCGTTCGCAGGGTGTGACAGGGACTGGGGCCTTCCTTATTACTATCCAGGTCCTCTCAGGCCTGCAGGGGCATACAGCACTACACTGTGAGAGGACACGATGTTCAAAATGTCTGTGGTCTTATGGTCACAAGAAAAAGAAGCTGTCACATCCACAGCACTGCGATGAGGTGCAAAAAACGTGATTATTTCTATTAGTTGTAGATATATCATGACTTGTGACCAAAAATATGAAGATGACATTAGGCTAGGTGGACGGCGTATTGAATACTGTCATTAGATTAACTAGTTTAGAGCTAGTCACCCGCTCTTTTTTAATCCCCATTAAACGAACTGACTGCTTTTCTGTAGTCCTGGTTACAAACATCAATTAGACTTTGTATAGCTGGGCATGTATTTGAAAGGTATATTGTCAGGTAGCGGGGACATGTGTGATCTAGGCTAATGGGTCCCAGCCTTTGTAGCTTGTCAGTCTATATAACTGCTTGTCACGTGCTGAAAATGTGACGCTTCCCTCTCAGATGGTTTTATTTGAACTGCTTTTAGAGCACTAAAGAGGGAAATCTACCTAGTATTTAACAGTAAATAAAGAAAAGGCAATTGAAAAAAAACAACAAAAAAATTGTGTTGTGGATTTTTTTGTCTGATCTTCAAAGACGGTTTCATTCAACAAATGGATGGATGGATAGTTAACCACATTATACTTTTAATAGGACAAACCTCTTTAAGGCTTTTCTTGAAATCTTAAATTGTTGAGATGAGTCAGCTTTATCCAAATACAGTTAATTATCATAGCCAAATGTTCACTAAACTCTGCACCAGGGTTTAACCAGTCAGGGTTTGTGGCTACAATAAAGAAAGTGACACCTGCAGCCTTGAATATTTTTTCTGAACCTACCAGAACCGGTGGGAGCCAACGATGCTATGTTAGCTAGCATGCGGTTACCGTTAGCTTCGCCTCGGTTCATCTCACCTGGTTTCTTTCTCCGACTGTTCACCCAAACGTCTCTCAGTCTCCACACCTCCCTCTGTGAGTTCGATTTTGGCAAACGTGGTCCCCGTGGTGAACCAGTTGGAAATTTCTTCCGCGGTAAACACTTTCTTCATTTTCTGGGTGTTAACAGGTAACAGTTAGCTTCCAGCTAACACTAGCTAGGAGCTGCAGACGCGTGAGGATCACGTGCTACACCGCCCCCCTCTGACTTTTTCTTCTTCCGTACGTTTTTCGGCACTTAACTACACCTGCATACTTTGTGCTACAGAAACCATTCAGACATCAAAATGTTCAGCTTTTGTTTTACCTTTTAAACTTTTTAAAATATTCAGCTTTTTTTGTAACATTGAAGTCTATGGGCGGAATGTTCAAATCCTCTTCAACATCCTCCACTTTGAAACGTTATAGCTTCCTCATACTTTCAGCTAGAGACTTTTAAACAGGTCACAAAACCTTCAGCTGTTAACGTATACTTTTTGATATCTTTCACGGTTTTGACAATATCGCAGTTTTAGTTTTAAGCCGTTTTTGCTCCTTCTCAGATTTTATAATGGTTGTGTATTGCGCTGCCTAGAGTGGGTGATGTCATCAGTGATGTCACCGATCACCTGCTCCTCTGCCTTTCTGCTTCTTCAACAATTTTCCCTCTTCAGCTCTTTTAACATTCATACATTCAAGTTTTTCTACACAATTTATACATCAAAACGTAGAGAAATTTGTCCTCTTTAAGAGCATGTAAGCATTTCAGCTGTCAGACTCACGGTTTTTGAACTATCGGGCCCAAAGCAACAGGAAACCACTTCAACTCCCTCATTCACTCTTATTTTGGCTCTGAAATTTTTGACCAAAACCACAAAGTTTGGACTTTTAAAACAGATCAGTTTTTCAACTTTATCCAAACAAATTACATACCTTCATCTTCAGCAAAGTCTTCTGCTGCTCTCTGTGCTAGCAACAGCTCCTGATTGGCTGGTTGGACCCCCTGCAGTTTGTAGTACTACTAGTACTGTACTCCTAGTACTACAGCTAGTACTACTGTTACCTGTACTACTACTACTACTTCCACTAGCTTTACTCATATTCTTTGCTGTTCAGCTTTTCCAACAGTCGATTCTTCCAGTTTTACTTTCACTTGTTCTCAGCATTATGCTGCAGTTGAGCTTTCAGCTTTTCAGCTACATTCATTTAGCATTTCAGCATCTTCAGCGATGCTTTGCGACTTCATTCAGCGGACAGCATTCACACTGCAATTTCTTCAGGAATTGCAAATTTATTCTGCTACACTTTGGTGCAATAAGTACTAGCACCTGCAACCTGACAAATCCTGGATAAATGTTTACCGTGGCAACATTATTATGCATACATGCATATCTGAAAATGTGAAATATGCAAATCATATCAAGTATTAGAAGGGTTACTTTTTTGATCAGCTTTTGATTTACCACTATTAGCTATCAAAAGAGCTGCATGAATGAAAATCTTCATTCACAAGCTTTTGTCCCATTTTGAGTTTTTGTGATGAGATTTATATTTGCTGTCCCATTAATGTTGTATGTAAAGTGGGGCATTAAAGCTTACCAGAGTTAGGGGAAAAAATCATTTAATTACAGTATTAAAAATGTCATTATACTAAAAGACATTGGCTATACAATTCAGTCTGATAGGACAAACCAGAGATACAACTGACAGGGTCAACAATCACAGCACCAGACATCAGCGTCTAAAAAAAAGAAAGTATGAACATAAAACTGTTTTCACATTAAGATGCTATTCAGCATTGTTGTAATTTCAGTGTAGCCTGAGAGCAATGTGAGAAGGCGTATAATGCAACCCAATAAGACGAAGTAAAGATGCAGCCGGACTAACGGAGTCCAACTCAGTCTGTCGCTGCTGTAACATCAGATCAGCGTAAAGTTACAGTACGTTTCCAGGCAATTTGTAAAGAGGGGTAATAACATGAACACGTCATAAGCACAATGATTACTGCAAATTATAGAAAAACAAAAATCATGTAATTTAAGTAAAAAAATATAATAAAAATAAAACACTTTTTGACTGGAAAGGAGGCAAGTTTATCTACGATGAAACGGTAAAAAAAAACCAAAAAAAAACAAAACAGGGATTTAGGTCATCTCCAGCGGTGGACATCCAATATGGTCTCGCATTAAGCTTACCTCCGTTCTGAGCTTTTCATTTTCCTTTAAAAAACAAAAAAAATGCACGTCAATGTGATGAGTTAACGATACTCATGTGACCAGAGAGAAATATCCTTTCCTTACAGCAGTCTGTTAGTTACCTCTTGAAGTTTGGTGTTTTCCTTTTTCAGCTTCACCAGATATTCAATCCTCTGTTTGTGATTCTTGTGCCCCACAAGTTTTCCGTTCTCCTCAGACAGCTGAACATTCTGCTTACGGAGAACCTCATTCTCCTATCGAACAGAAAATATATCAATACTGCAGTTCTAATTATCGATTAGTCAACTGACGGAAAAGTAAAAGGCAACAGCTTTGATAATGGATCGACTGTTCGAGCCATGTTTCAATTAAAAAATAATGGTTTTAGTTTCTCCAGTGTGTGAATTCGCAGCTTTTTTCTGTGTTATATCACATAAACTGAATAGCTTACTGTGTGCTGTTGGTCAAACACAGACAGACATACCAACAGGCCTTCTTCACCAGAAACAACTTGGTGTGAATACTAAATTTTAATGATGAATTTGAATGTGAAATAAAATATGATCAGGTGTAACTGCACACGGTGCTCCAGCTTGACTTGAAATGTGCTGATTAAAGAAGTTGCTGTACGGTGAAATCTTTAACTATCATTGGCAAACCCCAATCAGGAACTCATTCACAGTCTTCCTCTGAGGACTTGTATACCAAATTTCAGCTGCTGTCTAACTTGCCCAGGAGTCTAATTCCTTTTCTTCAGTGATAGATACACTCATCTGCTGTGGGTCTGACCTGGATCAGCTTGTCCTCTTCCTGTATCCTCTGGCTGAGCTCCCTCAGCTCTAGACAACGGTTCCTCAGCTCAGTGGTCAGCTCCTGAACGCAGGTTTGAGACTGGGCCAACATCGACTCCTGCGCCTGCAGCCTAATCCCCAGCACAAAAACCAAAAAGAGCTCGTCAAACGTCACGCATTAATGAAGGATCGGAATAACACACAATGACAAATCACTAATTAATCGACTTCACTGAAGGTGCTTACCTTTGTTGAGTATCAGACAGCTTCTGCATTATTTTGCTCTGTTAATGAATGAGAGAGGAACAACAAATAAAGTGACTGTTCAATAAAGAAGACAAATAAAACCAACAGATGAACAAACACAAACCTTCTCTGCTCTCTCCTCCTGTAGCTCATTAATAATGGACTGCTTGATGGCGTTATTCAACTCCTCACTGAAAATTTCAAGATAATATTATTAGTGATAATCAGTTCTGCAATCAGCAGTGGATGATCTAATATTTTGTAGAGCGGTGAGTGGCCTAACCCAGTGTTATTTCCATTCTGGCTCTGCTTGGTGTAAAACTGGTCAAGTAAAGCCTGGATCTCCATTCGGACCATCTCTTTCTCACTCAGCTGCATCTGAGGGCAGTGAAAACAACAATAACGATAGACTTAAGAGCACTAAAATGTATGCCATTCATTCTATTCAAAAATGCTATGCATACTACAAAAAACATTTTAATGAAGTGACGTACAGCTTTTTAAATTTAGTCTAGTCAAGAGGTTTTAGTCTGGAGTAGAAAACAAAGATCATCATGCTAAATGAATATTTCAGTGCATTGATGAATGGCTTTAGATTAATTAAACTTTGGCACAGAGATTTACCTTAAGCCTTTGGATCTCCTCGTTCTTGGCAGCTCTCTCTGCATTCAGCTCGGTTAAAAGAATCTCCATGGTCATCATGGAGGAGCGTCGATTCTCCAGCTCCCTCTCCTGGTTCTCCAGCACCTGGGTCAGGTCTCGGCTGAAGCTTCCTGGAGTGCCGGGTGTCTTGAGAAACAAAGAAATTAACAGAAAAAAAGATTAGCACATAAACAAAGTAAAATAAAAACAAGCTACAAGTGGTTTATTTTTGAACACAGAATTAAGCCAAATAGCACATTTAATACAACCACAGTTGACCAAAAGGCTGAACAGGCTTAAACGCCAAGATAAAGATGAAGAAGATGAAATAACAAATGAGAATAACAATAAGCATGTCAATAATGATGATAACATAATTGCAGCACAATAGAGGATAAAGTCATGGTGTCAAATGGCATCAAAAATTTAGGTGGGTCTTCAGCAGCTAATTAAAAGTTTCCAGGGCCTGAGCCGTTCTGCTATGAACAGGTAAACTGCTCCAGAGAATAGAATCTGCCAGTGCAAAGGATGGGTCATTTCTATTTCTGCGCCTGGATCTCGCAACATACGCCAGAAAATCTTAAAATAATTCTTGAAACGAAAAAGAAGCCAGAGAAGAGAGGCCAGTACTGGTGTTATGTGATCATGCTTTCTTTTTCCACTTAAGACAGATGACTGCATTTTGTACAAACTGCCGACAATGAATGTAAGGGAACAAAAGAACAAAGAGACCACAGAAAAGTCTCACCCGAGGTAATGATTTTGGTGTGAATGTCTGCTCAACAAGGGGTTTGAAACTGCCATTTCTGAGAGTCCTTTCAACAGCTTCTTGCTGGTGTTGCACCTGATAAGAGTTTTATAATTAGTAATTTTGACTCTCTTACCTTACTGATCATTTATTCACTCTGAGCTGGGATGATTAAAAAAACTTCACCTTCTGCTGTAGACTCTGTATGATGATGACCTTCTGGGCTGTTTGCTCCTGAGATGCTTGGAGGAGGCTGTTCTGCTCATCTAAAACCTTGGTCAGTCTCTCAACCTCCTCAGTGGCATAAGCAACCTCCTCCTGCAACAACTCGACCTGAGGACAGACGCACACATTATGTATACCTATCTACAAAACTGCTCAGAATGTTAATCATTTCCAATAATCCACATAAAATGTACAAACATGGGTGTTTGACATGATCAAACTTGCCTCTATTCTGTTGGATGCAACCCGTCTGTCTAAAGTTTCTTTCAGGTCACAGATTTCTATCTGCATCTTGGAGTTTTGCTCGCTGATATCTTCCCTTTCAAGGCAGGCAGCATTGCACTTGGCCTGGAAGAGCAATGACATTATTGTTATAAACATGCGGTGATTGATTCAAACAGTAAACATATTTACAGTATGAGGTGGTAGAGTAAAGGAATTATTTTATTAAATTATTTAAAACAAATACAGGGTAAAATAAGAGGGGTATAGTACTGTGATATCTCTGATGTCTCCAGACAGATGGGTAATGGTCTGGTCCTTCTGGCTCAGCTCACACCGGAGGTCTCTGGTTTGGTTAATCAGATCTAAAACAACATCCTGTCAAAAAACACAGGTGGGATTCAGCAGGGCAGCAGACAAACAGCAGTTATATTAGAAGAAATAAGATATTAGTCACTCATGCTTACTTTGTCCTGTTCAATCTTCTGCTCCAGGACTTTAATTGTTTCATTGGCAGAGTTAACATTTTGCCCAAGATCGACAACTTTGGATGCCTTCAAAACAAAAATCGACAATCAGCTTTAGCCTATGAGCCTCAACTATTATGTCAAATACTTTTTTCAAACATGTATACTGTTTTTAGGACTGACCTGTTGTTGATTTTGTATCGTCAGGTCTGAGACTTGTTTTCTCAACTGTGTATTCTGCTCCACAGTTTCAATAAGTTCTCTGAAGGAATGCACAGAGGTCACTCATGTTAATACAGGAGTCATTTTAAATGCTGAACAATTTTATAAACAATGTTACAAATGCTACAGACACACAAAACTCACTTTGATGTACTTTCTTTATTTTCTCTTAACTGCGAGATCAGGGTGTTTGTGTGCTCTTGCTCAAGCTGCAGAGAATTATTTAATTCCTACAACACAAAAATAACAGAATAGACAATACAGACAGTTGGGAGACCACAGCCTACATTTGATAATAAAAATGGCCATAGCGGAGTTCATGAGTTCACTAACCGTGAGCTGTGCCTTCAGTTTGTCCACCTCCTCCTGCCTGTCCTGCAGCTGCTGTCTTGCCTGGTCAGCTTCAAACTTGGCCTCAGCTTGCAGCTGGTCAAATGAATCCTGCAGTGTCCGGTGCTGCTCCAGGAGCTGCTCCCACTCCAGCCTGGAATGATGAGCACGGTACTTGTGGACACGTAAACACATCAGATTGAAAAGAGTCACAATGCAACAGACTCATGCTTACTGGACTTTGTCAAGTTGGAGCTGTGTGCTGATTAGACTGCTGGAGAACTGGCTCATCTCTCTCTGCTGATTAATCTGCCCATCTCTTAGTTCGTTCTTCGCGGTGGCCAGTTCCTTATCAGACGACTGTAGCACCGTGCGCAGATCACGGATTTCACTCCTCAGCACTGAAAGGACGGGAAAGAAAGAAGCTTCACTTTGGTACTCTTGCCCCTGCCTCAGTCTGACTTCAAAGTTCAACACGAACAGAAGTGCAGGAAGGCAAACGGGTGAAACATCAGAACTTTACCTTCTGCGGCTTGCTGCTCTGACTGAAGGCTCTGTTGCAGCTCACTGACAGTTTGTTGCAGGTTCAGCTGATCTCTGCTCTTGTCTGCTCGCTCACTAGAAAGTAGCTACATTAGGTGAAAAGAACAATTTGGAAAACAACGTCAATGGTGCTATATACACAACATTCAGAACTACTTGCTTGTCGGCTACACCTCCCCCTCCCTTTGTGATCTCAGCAAGGTGCTGTGAGCCACAGAGAAAGTGACAACAAGATAAACAATGAAACAAAGTTACCCTTGTGAGAACAATGTCAGGTGAAAATTCCTACAAATGAAATTAAAATATTTCTTAAATAACATTAAATTTCAACAAGACAAAACTGGAAATGGGGAACATGAGGAAATTCTACCTCATTCCTGCGGTCAGACTCTTGTGATATCACAGTGATCTGTTCCTCAAGTTTTTCAATTTGCTGTAACAGCTTGCCGTTCTTTAGCTCCTCCTCATTCAGCTGTGTCTGGACACGACTAGCTTGCTCCTGTTGAGAAGTCGGAGAAAGTACGAGACAATAAGAGGACTTTATGGGGTTTTTTTTGTACCCACATGTAAGGGATAATCCACAATGCTGTACCTGCACTTGACGCAGTTCCTCAGTCAAGGCCATCTCAGACATATCTGAAGGAGGCTCCTCTGCCCAAATATTGTCTGCATTACTGTCTGTCCCATTCAGGTGTTCTGGGCTAGAGAGAGGCACGAGACGGGACCGCAAGTTGTATGTTTTGGTGGGCGTTGTGAGAATCTGGTACAACGGATATTTGAAAGATAAAAGAGCACGATTGTTTTTACAATGCATGTTAGAGACAACAAAAGTACAGTATCTTAAATAATGAGGTTACAGTTTGCCTCACAGTGGATCTAAATACTTTCAGCATCCACTCACCCTTATAGTTTCAACGTGAATTCTGTTCAGCTCAGAGACCTCCTGCTTTTTGTAAGCATTTGTGGCTTCCAAAATGTTTTCCAAATGCCTGTTGGACTTGTCAAGGTATCTTTTCTCAGACTCCAGCTGAGACATCTGTTTCCTGTAACACAACGCACAATCCAAATACCCTGTTAAGCTCCATGAGCCTATAAAGTCATTGAATCAAAAATGGCATCTTTCATTAAGATTATAAAATAAAGCCACCTTACACTGAAAAGAAATATGATATTCTAGTAGTCTAAATAAGAAACAGCTTCTACCTGAAGCTAGAAATCAGAGCTCGGCAACACTAATGTAAACAAATAGTGGATTTAATAAGTAAGGAGGGTTTAACGACATCAAATATAGGAAAGTAAGATACAAAGATAAAAAACAAAGATATTATTTTGCCAGCTCAACCACCCCAAATGGAGGTCAGGAAATTAGGATGCATTTTCCTTTAATAAATCTGTCCTACACTTATTTGGCCTTATTTCACTGCACAGACAGCATTCAGAAAAAATGCTGTGAGAAAAAATGTGTCCAGGAAACGAGTCTGTACACTGTGTGCTCCCAAAGGTTTTTACTGTTACTAGATTTCATCGTGGCAAAATGTCTTGGCATATATTTTCAGGTTTTGGAGGGTCTTGTTCCTAAGCATCTGCTAAGCTTTTCAGGATAATGCCCATGTGAATTTAGTTTAAGAGTGGTTTTCTTCATTGAATAGCCTCCTTACTTGGTGACTTCTTTGTACTCCTCAAAGGCCTGAAGGGCGGCTGTGAGGTCAGACTGTTTCTGAAGTAGCTGAGCCTTCAGCCTCTCAGCTGTAGCTGCTGAGGAAGGATCTGCAGCCACAGAGGTTAAGGAGGCTGCTGGGGCTGTGGAGGAACATGAGTTTATTGATATGTGAACAGATATAGTTTACAGTACAAGTACTTGACCTTTTCTTTGTTAAAGCTGATAATGAACTTACTCTCCATGAGTCTCTCCGTCTCCATAGTCCTCTGGAAGGCCTCTTCCAGCTCAACAGCAACATGGGCTGCAGCGTCTTCAGCTCTCACCACTGATTCAAGAGATCGGAGTAAGCGGTTCTCCGCTCTGAGGCTGAAGTTCTCTGCTGCATATCTAGTCATCTTTGGGTGATGCTCAACCTAAAAAGGAATCAAGTGTGACACACATGAACATGGAAAACAGCCTTTTAGAGTAAGCAACGATTAAGAAACCTATCTTGGGTTTCAGAGGAAATAAATTATGTCATTCATTGTCTGCAGCAACTTTAGAGAGCTTTTTGATGTTTGAACTACAGGCCCTGCACACTCACCACATATCCACGCATTATACATACTCAGCCATCAGCAGCAGGTTAGGCAGTGCTCAAATGGTATTACATTTTGTACCTGATCGCTCAAGATCTTGATCTCTTCTTTCAGCTGGTCAATCAGAGCCTGAGACTCCTTGTCTGTCAGGAAGCCTTGTCCTGCCTTCAACTTCTTCTCGAGGCGAGAGATGTGGTCCTCTCGAAACCTGACAATCATTCGGCTGGAATGGATGAACTTGTCTTTCTGGGCCCAGGCCTCCTCAAGCTGAGCAACCTTCTTGAGCGATATCTGAGTGCAAGTCAGAAATGACAGTAAGTTTCCCTGCACTAGCATTATTTCCTAACAGCTGCTTAATATCCAAAAAGAGAGGACAATGCAAAAAACAAAAAAACAAGAAACAAAAACAACTTCCCATACCCTTTTCTCCTCTTCTTGTTTCTTCCACAGACGAATGGCAGCAATAAACTTTGCTTTATATGAGACATCTATTTCTGTGGATGGAACTGATGAGAAAAGCTGATTTACACTTTGCAACATATCAGAAAACATCAGTTTAAAAGCATGTAACTTTCATTAGTGACATAGTAACCCCAGTTATTGTATCTAATACATTGCTGTATTAATTTTAAATGTGTGCAAATGGTTTACAGAGGAAGAGGGGCCAAAGGTTAATATATGTTTGGTCTATGTATGGTTACCCGTGGGGAGTTTAGGTCCACCTGGCGCTACATCTCTCCCATAGTCCACTGCTTGAGAGCCCAGTGCCTGTGCGAGCTGCTCCTTCAGTTTCTTCACTTCAGCTTGTAACTGCCTCACATTTCCTTGTGTGTCTTCATTGATAATGGCCTGGCAACACAGAATTATTGCACATAGATGAAACCATGAAATGCTCTACTTTTGAAATCACCAGAACTTGGTTAGGTTTAGTCTGTTTTAATACAAAATAGAGTTGTGTTTGATGACAGATACCTTATTCTTGATCAACTTTGCTCTCTGTGCAAACTGCAAGGTAGACAGTGTTTCTCCAAAGCACTTTGAACCAGGATGTACATTGGCTATGATGTAAGTCTTTGCATTTCCTCCAAGAGAGTCCTGAAAGAACAATAAATAGTTACTGTATATACTATCCAATATATACTCAAATCATAAAGAACATCTTAGTGTTCTAAGAAAGCAAAAAGAAGTCTATAAATAATTGTAAAGCCAAACTCAATACTTGAATGTCAAGTGCATAAATCGAAAATTATTCATTTTAATCTGAACCAAGTCACATCACCAGCAGGATTTTATACACAAGCTCTTTCCAAAAACAAACATCAATACTGTTTTCAGTAGACATAACTACAAAATGAAATAACACCGATACACAGCAACATAAGACATTCTCCACCAAAGCCACACCCAAGATGTATTTTACATTCAGAAACACTCACCCTTAGCAAGAAGGTGAGTTTAGAATCCCTGTAGCAGATGTGGCGGTTCTTCCCATTGGAAACATCAACCAGTGCCATGATCACCTGACCAAGGCACATGAGGGAGCGATTGATACTGCTGGCCTCCTGAAAAACAAACAATGCAGACAACAGCTGTTTGCAAGAGCAAAAATCATGACTGTAGCACCTCAGAATGAGACTGAATCCAAGAACGAAGCCTAACCTTGAGTCTGGAGCCCTCTGTGTGTGTGTCTTTCTGCCTCTCAGACCCTGCCAGATCTACCAGGTTCAACTGAGACATTCGGATGTTCACCACTTCATTGATGGACTCTTTGGACTCCAAAGTCATGGTGAACACTGCATGAGATCTTGAAGACTCGCGGTTCATGGAGGTGGAGGCCACCCGTCGATTACGCCAGCCCATAGACAGCACCTAAGTGGTTTTAAACACAAATTCTGTAGACTACCACGGTACACGTCTAAAGATGATCCCAACTCTGTAAAAATTTGACACTGGTCAATAAACAAGCTTTATATTTTTGCAAAAAAATTATTTCTTACATTTTGAATCATTGAATTGGATACATAGTCCCTTCTGACTAGTTCGACATGAGTGTTACCATATGTATCATCTATTAAAAGTATAATAACCTTCTATGAGTGAAAGCAAGAAGGGAATTTATACCTGGTAGGCTTCAGCAGCTGAGTTGACAAACTTCTCCACAGCTCCCTCAACAAACACACCTTTCTTGATGTTCTCCCTGAGGAAAAGGCTGGCAGAAGCTGTGTCCAGAAGGTCATATATTTGCTCATTGTATATCTCAATAAATGAACATTTGCAAAGGAAACTCTTGGACTGGCCAGACTTTGAGGAAAAAGAACAAAATCCATTAGAAAACAAACATGCAATGTTGGTTTACAACACGTTCACGATGATGAAATGCTTCAGCTCACCCCTTCCACCTCTCGGTTGATGAGAAAAAATAGGTATTCAAAACTTCGAGGAATAACCCCCCTTAGTTCATCTGTGAAGTTATCCAACTCAGATGGTCCTAGAGCGAGAGAGAAAAAAAAACAATTATTCTCCTGCAGGACCTTAAAGGATTTTGGTACACAATATGAATAATATATTCTCACCAAGCATGGTGAACGTTTTCCCTGAGCCTGTCTGTCCACTGCAGAATAGAGAGAACTCTGATAAGGAAGTGAACGGATGGTGCACATGCAGCACAACGCAGAGTGACTGCGCAATAAAGTATTTTCAGTTTAGTACTGTGCATAAAGATATAGGTGACTTACTAGGCAAATATTGTACCATTGTAGCCATTCATGCAAGACTCCACAATATTCTTGGCCACACTGGAGAATACAGAGTCCTGTTGAAGGATGACAAATAAGGATCACACACAAGTTGGCCATAGATCCCCCCACTGACGAACCAAGTTATTGATAATCACTCAAGCTAATTTGACCCATGCATGTTGATAATACAATAACCTGAGATGTGTCCATGTCAGCAACATGATCATAGGTGAAGGTTCGTGGTTCTGGTTTTGAGAGCAGACGGATGGTGTTGGGTGAGGTGACTGTGAGACACAGATTCTGATCTCCATCAGTGGTCAGCCCAGTGCCCTGGGTCAGAGGTCGCACTCGCACAAAAACTTTGATGGAGTCACTGTCACTGCTGTGAAACCACAAATAAAAATAAAACCACTTGTAAGACACACAAATTGAGTTGATAATTGATAATTACAACATGACATGAGAGCGTTTACTCAATTATAACTTATTTAACTGTACATTATCCCCAGTAAAAACATTAAACCTACTAGTCAAACTCACAATCACCTCACAAAGCAAACAGTAACCACAGAACAATTTCTGTATGCGCATATAAAAAGCTACATACACCTGATCCAGGTCCATATACTGACTGGTGTTAGCTAAAACTACACTTTAACTAGTGTCTGTAACTCTTTTCTTTGGATGAAACAAGTAAAGCGTCCTAAACGTATATTACCTTGCAGCAAGTTGGGTTGAATCGCAAACTCCTGTCAACAAAATGAAAGGATTGTTGGTTAAAGTATGTTTGGCCGATGCTTTGACTTAATAACTGTATATAAATAGAGTAACTTATATAAATGCACTAGTGTTTATAGTTATGTCATGTTACTGCGAATTCAAAATGTCTATATGAAGGCAGCAGCGTTAAATGGAGGTAGCTCGGTCATGTTAGCTGATTGGGTTAACTAGCTTGCTAAGGTCACCAGAGAAAACAGTGAGCATTAGCTTGATTAACTTTAGCAGCATGTTGACAACATAATTAGTTTCCTAACCGAACAAATAAACATTTGGAGCGCTAACTTTACCTTTCCCACTGTAACTCATCGTTGACATATAAATGTTCGCCGTTATGTAGTAAAATCAAGTCTCTTCATAGCAGAGTCGGACGTAACAGGAAGACTCTGTTTACGTCCCTCAAAATTGGCGGGCAGGTCCGCCTCTTCTTCTTCTTCGGCCTCTAATCAGGCTACAAACCAGTGGGAAACCTCTGTGTCGCCACCTACATCTGAGTTACGACATACCAGGTGTTAAAGATCAGATCGGCAACACTTAGTCCGGAGTATCTTTCAGCACCAAGTCTCCTTTTAGGGGGAAACAGTCTCAAACAGCGTCCACACTTAAACAAGCCAATTTAAATGAACAACTCCATGCCGAAGAGACACTGTGGAGCTGGTTGCACCTGGATTGAATCCCACACTGCTGAACTCTGATTGCACTAGTACACGTGATCAGACATTATAATTATGAAGTATTTGTGAATTTGAATTGAAAGTAGTTATTGGACACATGCGGATTTTTTTTTTTTTTCCAATAGCTTCCATATAATGTGATGTAGGGAATCCATATCAATACCAGAAATGATTACTACACATGCAATATAGAATATACATCTCCCTATTGGACTTTAGAGCATCTTGTCTTTTGTATTAATATTCATACAAAAAAGCTTCAATGCAATGTGATGCTGTGAGTCCAAATCAATACCAGAAATTATTACAACAGTGGACAAAAGTGGGGACACAGGTCTTTAATTTTTCATAGCTTTCAATGATACACCTGAGCAGTGATTCTCAGTTACACTTGCTGGATGTTTTTGGAAGAAAACAACCTAAGACTAAGCTAGACTAAAAAGTTAAAGAATAGCTTGTAGTTGAACCTGTGTTCTTAATAGGCTACTAACAGTTAACTACTGGTTAACGTTATGTTAACCCAGGCGGCTTCACTGACCAGACTAATGTAACTTAACCTTAATTTATAGGCTGTAACTTGATGTTAGTTTGGTCAGCTGTCAGAGTGCAGTGCTGCTGGCTAGCAAACTGTTTGCAGAGCAGGACTGCAGAGTAAAACATGTGACTGGTCATTTGCTAACCTGGAGACCCAATCAGGTAAAAACAGGTGTTGGAAGGACACCTCTGACCACTGAATGGGTTACTGACAGACCTTAATACACCAGCCTGATGCTGGAGAATTAATCTTTTCAGCATATCCTGCTTTTTCTAGGTCAAGCAGACTGGATGTATATTTGCCTGACATGGTGTACTCGGGTCATTTATATAGTTGTCTCATTCAGGTGGTTTTCTAGTGCCGTTGTTTTATATTACTATTTTACATTAAAGTCTAGGGCGGGACCCTGTCGCAGGCTGAAGTTCCTGGATGTGCCAGTCTGATCTATGATGGATAGGAGCGTCAACCACAATGAGTCATTATACCAGTTTAACTCCAGTCAAACAGTCTATGATTCATATTCCTCCTCCTCCTAAACGGATATGTGTTTATATCCATTAAACTAGTTTACTACTGATTTGCAATGATTTCAAGCAAAGATTAAATAGGGTATTTCATCAAAATTATTTCTCTAAATCGCCTCCCGTTTTTATCTCTTTCAAGAAACAGATTGAAATTTGTTGTCATCAAACAGGGTTCAGTGACTTCACTGTCTCCCCGCCTCACTTCCCACTTCCCTTTCAATGTGCCCGTACAATCCAAATCACTTTAGTATTGACACACCGAAAACAATCAATACAGTGACCCAAGTATGTCTATGTGTACAACAGGATTATCAGTTTAATCAAATCATTATTTATTTATTTTACAATATTTCTTATATCTACATGTGTGCCTGATCACAGTGGCTGAGTCTTTACTTGTTAGAGGACACATCTTTCTATTTCTATCATCTTTGAAGCCGCCTGTTGGATCATATCCGCTCTTTAGCGCGATTGGCTGCTTAACCAGGAAGCGCGTTTCATTTGAATGTTTCTAGCGATTCTATTGGTGCGTTTCAAGACTTTTAAATTCCAAACGGTTGTCATCCGAGCAAGACGTGTGAGGTCTTTTTCAAAAGCACATTAGTCTGTCTCTGCCACCCTCAAGTTGAATCATCTGACAAAAGACGTTATCATTTCGGCCGACTGCATCTGTTTTGAGGTAGGTGGTGAATATAGGATAATAATATAGCACCGTGAACGCTCCCCACCGTCGTCTGTTTATTAAACGTGATCCAAAGTTGCCTCCACTGTATGTAAACTTCTAACGGCAGTCCTCAAAATAACGTTATTTTAAGTTACCAGTTAGCTTAGCTAGCTTAGCATTTATCGTTAATTTAACGTTATCCTCAGATGGAAATCACATCAGTCTTTCCAGGTCCCTTAAAAGTGTTTAACCGACTTAACAAACGCTAATGTCATTTCACCGATAATACTTTAATACACCTTGTTCAAAGCAGACACTCTGCATATCGCACTACGGAAAGTACAGCCAACAATTACATAGTGGGACTCTTTAAGTGGAGCAGAGCCATTGTTAATGTAACGCTATACATGTGCTCCTTCTGCTAGAACAACTTAAAATGAGTACTGTGGAAAAAAGTGTGTGCAATTTGTTTAAACCACTTAAACTTAAGCCAGCATACACACCTCTGTGCCCTATAGGCTGAACATTATTGGATTGTTCAAAGCTTATATATCATTTATATTGATATTATATTAACAATTCTACATTGTATGATAATGTTTTTTTGACCTTTTGAGAAGACCTGTGACCAATAATTCACTTGTTAGTGCTCTCTAGTGGAAACACTATGTAATGGCTGCATGGTTTCTACTTCAAACATTTTCACATTGTTGTACTGCAATTTCTTGTAACTTATCAGCCAACATTTTATCTGCAATAAACTAATATTTGCAGACGGCATCATTGCTTTTCCAGTTAAGGAGTGTTTTATACTAATACAAATGGCATGAGCAAACCAAGATTAAACTCAGTAAATTAAGTTGAGTGTGTCTAGATTTGTTAACTTTCTGTGTTATCTTTGTCTGTGCAGGTCATTTTTACTCACTACAGTAAACTCCACAACTGGTCTTATCAGCTGGGTGCAGCTTTGAGGACAGCGCCTCCCCCAGAGCGCAGTCAGGCCGATCCAGCCCTGTAACTCACAGTTCGTCTCTGCTTTTACAGGATGAGTTCTGTCGACGTGAACGACGAGAACCGTGGGGTCTGCCCAGGAGGAAAGCAGAACAGCTTAAGTAACGACATTTTTGCTCTGGATCAGCCAACTGGGAGGCCCTCCATCCTGCGCCAGTCAGAGAACCTTCCCAGCAAGGCTGTGCCAAAGGGGACCAAGGTACAGAATCCGCTCACTTTTTATCAGATGTTGTGTCCCCCTTCTCATCTTGATACTTGTCACACACTGTAATGCCACCAGACATCTGCCTGTGTATTGTTGTTTCACCTGTTAACACTGGACATCTTTTAAAATATTTGGTACTTTAACCGTCTCCTATGACTCTTTAAACAGATTATAATTAAACTTGATATTACTTTCCTCTATTTTTTTTTTCTGTATAATTTTGTATCCAGGTAGCATTTACTATTCTGATCATATAGTGTGTGTGTGTGTGTGTGCGCGCAGGTTTGTTTTCAGACTCCAAGAAGAGATCCTGCGACTAAAAGAATTCTTTCTCCCACCAAGTCCATTAAGATGACAAGTGTGGATGAGTGTACAAAAGCAATGGACTCCTTAAATTTAGATAAAACAAAGTAAGTAGCATTTCCCATACTGCAACATGCCTCTAATGAATTGCCTGATCAATTAGTAACCAAGCCTGTTTTATTTTTACAGTACTTTGCCACAAGATGCCGCTGATCACCCTGTTGATCCCAAACAAGGTACATTTTCCAACAGCCTAAAGCTATATCCCTAAAATGTCTGTGAATGCTGAAAAATTTCTGTTAATCTTGAATTTTTCCCCAGGTGTGTCATCTTACCCTGATGATAACATGCTGATACAAAGCAAAGGAGGCTATCAGTTGGATTTCAACAACCTTGATGATATCAACCCATTTCAGGGATCTAATAAGATGATGCTCTCCCCTGCAAAGCCTGTAGTCAAAAATCCTACTGCAGATGAAAACGAGCCTCAACACACAAAACCAGAGAATATTTTGGAGGATCCCACCAAAACAGAATCTGCACTGGATGAGACGCTTCCATTTACCCCGTCTGTGGAAAACTCACTGGCTGACGCCTCTGTCGACATAAGCTCCACTGAGAGCAGTGTGATCACAGTGGTGAAGGTCCCGGCGTTCGAAGAACAAGATTTGTGCCCTGCCACACCCGACACAAAACAACCTGCTGAAGTATCTCCAAGTGATGATCAAGACAAAGTGTCAGACAATTTTGTGGAAGATGCCCCACTGCCAGTGAAAGGTTCTTACACCTTAGATTTTGACAACCTGGATTTAATCAATCCCTTCAACACTGGTGGCTCCAAAATTCAGAATTCCCCTGTTCTTGGGAGAAAGGTGCCAGTCAATAACCCACCGGTCGAGGAGCCACTTATAGAGGAGAATAAACCTGCAAGTGTTGCTGACATACCTGAGTTTGCTCAGGAGGCGCCTGTTCAGCCTGAGATTAAACCCATAGCTGCAGTGGCCCCAATCACCGCTAACGCTACCAAACCTTCAGCTGCCGAATCAACGTCCCAGTCAGCTGATGCCACAGGCAAGAAGGAGCCGGTCAAACTTGAGTTTGGTTTCGATGACGGTAGTGAGGTCAAACAGAACCCGCCATCCAAGAAATTTGGCAAAAGACCACCTGGTCTAAAATCTAAAGAGGGGAAGCTGGCACCTGATGTCAAACAATCAAAAGAGTCAATGAAACCCGATGCTGGTGATGGTGCAGATGTTCCCGTTCCTAAAAAGTCTTACTCATTTAACTTTGACAAGTTTGACGACCCCAGCTTCAATCCCTTTGGCACATCAGCAGCCATTAGCAACTCTCCAAAGTGCAGCAAGAAATCTGTCCCTGTGCTCATGGAAACAGAGCAGACGGACAAGCCTGTGGAGAAGGAAGCCTTATCACCAGCGTGGTATGTTAACCTTTTTTTTTTTGTGTGTGTGCATCGAGCATTTATTTCCAGTGGGTACTTCGCTTGCCAGCAACACTTTATTTCACTGTAAGTTTTCGTGTGCTTTTGCCCTCTGTAGCGCTGGAGAGTCTGTCCTAGCTGCTGAGCCCAGTCCTGGAGCAGTAAGAGAAGTAATTCAGTTTGACACAATCCTAAAACATTTACCCATTTACCCGTCCTTTGGTCGTATGTGTTTTTCATAAAAAATACATTTGTTTTTGTGGAATGACAGGATGCTGAACACAAAGCTGCGTCTGACCGTGACAAGGCATTTAAAGTTGAAGCTGAACAACCCGTGGACAGTCTCCCTGAGTCTTCTGAATTGTGTCAGCTGGAGCAGACGTCACAGACCGCCCTGCCAGAGGTCGATGACGAGTTTGTTCCTGGAACTGTGTGTAAGTAAAGGTTGGCCTTAACTATTTTATTTTGTCTTGTTCTACAAGAAGCTTTTAGAAATGGTCTTAAAAGGGTTCACCCCTGTTTAGTGTGCGTTTGCTTTGATGCTTTGTTCTGTATTGTAGAAATTAATTCTTTGTAAATCATCACAGCTAGTAACCTATGATCTTTTGTCTCTAGTCATGGCCAATGACTTCAATGCACAAATTGATTACCTTGAGCAGTTTGGGTCCAGCAGTGTGAGTAATTACTTCATGTATGTTTAAATTAAATTCTTTGTCAATGTCAATGCATGAACTTAACGCATCTAAATGTTTTTTTTCATCTGCAGTTCAAAGAGTCGGCATTGAGGAAGCAGTCACTGTACCTTAAATTTGACCCCCTCCTGAGAGAGAGCCCAAAGAAGTCTGCAGGCCCGGCTGCTCAGACCCATGTCTCTCGCCCCGCTGCCTTTGTTTCACGGTATGACGCACTTCTGTTTTCACTTACTCTGATTGCTGCTGTCACTGGATGTTGGCGCTGAATTTGTTCTGCTTTGGACGTCCTGTACAACAAAATGAGATTTGTCTGAAATGTAACCACTTTGACCACTTAACAAGTGAGGGTTTTTTTTTTTTTTCCCTCAGGCATGACGCTCCACAGATGGCAGAAAAAGAGACAACAATTGGACCACAGAAGGATGATTTCAAACTGTTTGATGATGCTACAACAGCAGTAAGTCACTCCTGAACTGAAGCCATTGACTGTACCTGGTGACGGCCTTTTTAAAAACAAGCTTTTGGACACAGCATTGAGTGTTTGAGTGCTACGTCTCCTAACTTGATTTATTATTGGAACTGTCATGTAGCCTCCTCCAGTCCTTGAGGGCCTCGTCCCTCCTTTCCACCAGCCAGCAAACACGGAGGATGCCATTATTGAAGTGCTGAAGTACAGTCAGAAAGACATGGATGCAGCCATCGCCAAGGTCCAGGCAGAGGTATGTACTGCTCAGTGTTTTGTGATTTGACAAATATCAGTAGTTGTTTTAAACGCTGAAAAGGACTTTTCATTTGTAGTCACTCTGTTTTGGTGCATGTGAAATACGACAGTTTAGCACAGACTGAAACAACCACACTAGACCTTGTTGATAGTTCGGTTTCAGTGGTTTTCCAAACAATCTCTGCAGCAGTTTAGAGTAATCTAATTCAAGCACAGTGGATTCTGGATTTAACACAAGCTTCTGATATCAAAGAAATGTGTTTTAAAAGGCAAATGTGAGCGATTGTTTATCTTGCAGGGATGTTGGTGCCAGCTGAATCTTATAATATATAAAGCAAGACATTAGGTGAAAAGATCAGCATTTTATTAAAAAGTGGGATAATGGTAGAAAACATGAGGGCCGCACTAGGCACAGTATTTAGTTCAGTAGCAACTGTCGGCATGAGTTTATAGGTTGGAAAAGGCCTTCAGTGTTAATAATGTGTTTGTTTTCTAAATGACATTGATAAAACAGTCTCCAGAATAATTAGTAGTTAAGTAATAAGTCTATTTTCTAAAATAGGCAAAAGAAAAAGAGGAGCAGTGGTGTGCAAAGTATAAAAAGCTACTTGATGATGGTCAAGAAATGAGGTGAGCCGTGTTCCTATTTAATTTTGTCCTTGTAATTAATGATATGTTTCTGACTTGTAGTTGACAACTTTTTTTTTTTTTTACTCACACAGGAAAATAATTGCAGAATTTGAGCTCATGATTGCAAAAATGATGGGTAAGCTGATATAAATTATGTGCATGTTAGTCTTTAGGATTTTTGATTGTAATGGTGTATTAAAAAAAGAGCTCTTTAATTTTCTGTATTCAGCTGATCAAGAGAGGGAGAGGGAGGTGTCCCAGGCAAAGCTCAATGAGGCTCTGCTGGAGAAGGAGCAAGTGTCCAGTGACCTGAACGCCATGGAGAGATCTTTCTCCGATCTCTTCAAGAGACTGGAGAAGTACAAGGAAGTCATTGAGGGTTACAAAAAGGTTAGAAAGCACAAACCTTTGCCCTTTTATAAGCACAAATACTTGACATATTTAGCAAAAGCTGTGGAAGTTATAAGTTTGTTGTTGTGCCTTTTCCCCAGAACGAAGCGACACTGAAAGCTTGTGCTCAGGACTATCTGGCAAGGATCAAAAAGGAGGAGCAGCGCTACCAGACACTTAAAGCCCACGCAGAGGAGAAAATTAGCCAGTAAGAAACCCAACTCTCCTGTGCTAACAGTGTAAATTGCAAGACTTGCAGTGTCTCAGTGACAATTATTCTTCCTCTTCAGTGCAAATGAAGAAATTGCTGAGGTGCGGTCCAAAAACAAGGCCGAGATATCTGCACTTCAAGCACAGCTGCGACGGGAGCAGCTGAAGGTGCAGTCACTGGAGAAGAGCCTGGACCAGAAGGCGAGTGAAAAAGTGAATCTGTTCTTGATGAGGTAAAATATTATACTCATAATATTCTAACTTCCCTTTTTTCCCCACAGGAGAAGGAGGCTGAAGAGCTCACCAAACTTTGTGATGAACTTATCACCAAAGTCCAGAAGGGTTGAGCTGATTTGTAAATACTGTACATTTGAATGCCTTTTTCTGTTCTTCTTTGTCAGTGACCAGATCTTTTTCTTGTGTAGTATTTTGTTTGTCTTTGTCAATGTTCTTAAAATACTGTAAAGTGTTAATAAAGATTTACAAGTTTAGTGACTGATAACTGTCTTGACATTTTTTTTTTTAAATGTCTGCATGCTTACAAACCCCTAGGGGGCAGTGTTTGTCTACGTAAAGTTTTAAAATCTTATCTGGGTTTTGGATTTTTGAGGCATTTGTGGATCTGGACTTAACGAATGGCTGTTAGAAGCCTAAAAAAGTTTTGTAGTGTGTAAAGTTTCTACTTTAAACACAAGCTATTCAATGTGCTCTCCCCTCATCTGTCTGGAGCCAAAGCTCATCCCCATCCTGCAATGCTTACAACAAAACAAGAGCTCACCTGACACAATGCTCCCCTTCTTTCCTGAGCAATCACAGGGTCCTGTCACATCACTCCCACAGCAGGACAATACACTTCCTAAATGGTGAAAGGAAATCCTACCTAGATTTGGAGTTGAATGAGGTGGTGGTGCGGACCAGGGGGGAGGCGGGGAGGGTCAATTCACTTAAATGGGGAAAAGATGCTGGTCACTCGGTGTAGTCTTGCAGGGGCCATCACTCATCTAAAAAGGGACTGTGAGACCGTTCTTGTGTCTGCACGGTATCTATTCAGTCATTCATTCCAGCAACTGCTGTCCCTGTGCTGGCTGCCCTCTGTGTCACCCTCAGCAGACGCTTCAGCTCGCTCAAAGGAGGAAAGCTGACCTGTCTGTGCACAGCTCTTGTGTTTTAGGACAGGTAACCGCCACTGTTTCCGTTATCGTATTCACAAGGACTTTTACGTCTTTGTCAGCAAGCACAGAGTAGCCTCTGAAGAGCATTAATGGTTCAAACAAGTACACTGATCTTCATGAAGCAGCTGACTGATTTGTATCAGGTCATTTAATCAAACTACCAAACCATCACACTTCAGATGATTTAGTTTTTGAGCCTTGAACAGAGTACATCATACAAGATTGTCAAATATAACCAATTACATACAGAAAAATACCTAAATATTGGCACAAACTAAATGTGATTAAACTGGGTGACAAAGTACTCAAAATGTACTATACACAACAACAGTATACTTTAATAACATTACATAGATATGTAAAACGCCTTACTCTGAAAAATAAACTTTCGATACATTTTTTTAGCAAAATAAATTAAATATTCATGACTCAATTTGATTATAAATGACTACAGCTTCATAAACTGTGGATAAGGTGGCGGTCCAAAAGACCTCTGCTGGTTTACCTCGACATGCTACCGACTGATGATGAGAACCTACTAAAAAAAAAAAGTAAAAATGATAATGAAGACCAATGCAGTTCACATAGAAACACAATTCTTCCATCCCTTGCAGTCTTAGGCAAGGTTTGCCATGCCATAAAAAGTCTATAAAAACATACCAGTCTATTCTATGTCACTGAATGGAGGACAGAAGTGAGGGATGGAGAAAGGTAATATAAAGGATAGTGGTCAGCATTTCAAACATTATGCATGTTTAGCAAACAAAAGGGACTACCTGAGTAGGACCGTAAAAACCAGCCCCTTTGTAAATCTTGAGTACCATTTTCATCTTCATTACCAGGCAGAGCATACAGAGCCTCTGGGCTCCAACCGCTGAATAAGTGAAAGGTAAAAACCCCACCTCTATTTTCACCTACACCTCAAGTAGGAAAATCCAAAATTCAGCTGCTGAGGAAAACCTTTCAGCTGGCCTGAATAGCTGCGATTAAAACTCACACACTGTAATTAATGTCCTTGTCCTTTTTGTATTAAGTGCACAACAAGGATTAATGGATTTTAGTGGTGTGAGAATCTGACAGGTAGAAAATAAGCACCATAAGTGGAAGTCTGGATGTAAAAACACATGGTGTGTGAGTGTGTGAGTGTGTGTGTGTGTCACTGGCCACTGTTTCTCCCACATGCACACTCTCCCGACCATCTCCAGCTATGAGAAGAGGAGTCTGACCGTTTTTAAAGAGTATTTCCAGGTGACTGTTGCTCAGGAGCTGCTGTTCAGTCCACAGCTCATTGTCCCTCTGAGATACTGGAGCAGTTAGTGGGGGAGGGAGGAGAGAGAGAGGGGGGGGGGGGGGGGGGGGGGGGGGGGGGGGTATTTGGCACTGAGGCTAACACTGAAAATGAATGTGCTGATGCTGATGTACTTTCCCGTCCACGTGGGAGTGAGTGTGCGTGTGAATGTCGGTGTAGATTTTGGGGTAGATTTTAGGGGGGATTGTTGGTCCTCCCTGGGTGAGGAGGAGCTGCTGCTGCGCCAGGTACTCCTCATAGTTCATGGAGCTCATGCAGTCTTTCTCCGGGCTGGAGGAGCTGGAGGACGGGGCCATGCAGCCCCTGTCCCGCTCTCGATACGGCAGCCGGTGGGAGCCCTGCAGTACCTGTGCAGCGGGAGCGCTGGGAGGGGGACAGTGCTTTCTGCTCTGGCAGAACCACAGCAGCACCGTGCCAAAGATGAACACTATTCCAGCAGGGATGCCAATGATGACAGGCCAGGGGAGGGAGCTGGAGGCTGGCGAGAACATGGGCGTGATGGGAGGCTTCGTGTCTGCAAAAGAAGAGGGCCAAAATAAAATCAAGGCGAGACGTTTCCATCTCTTCCATGTTGCCAAGAGTTTGTTTACATGCACAGGTGAAGTGCTTAAGGCCTGAAACAAATGATCATTTTCACATCCTCATAAGTAAATCTGCTGGATTCAGTGTCGAGTCAATAAAATATCTGGACAACAGCCCAAAGATGTTCTAATCTTTGACTCTTTGAACAGAGACGGGTTTTCGATCATCTGTTCTTACATGACCATCACATGATCACAAGTTCCACGCTGACCAAAATCAGTCCACTGAGGAAGACCACGAGATGCTACTGATATCAAACATGTTTCATTGACAATCATATAAAAGAACAAAACCTCATATTTGGTGTTTTTTTTGTATATCCTGTTGACGATTACTCAACTAATCAATTCGACTCTTAAAGGCTGAAAGTTTCATTTATTTCAGTCAGTTTATGTGCAGAAAAACTCCCAAAAAAAAAAGACCCAGTCCTAAAAGAAAAGGCTGTTGAAGAGCCTGAGCTGCCCAGTGAATTTGATGGGTTTATATTTATTTTGCGGAGAATAACAAAAGTTCAACACATCAGAAACTGATATGAAACAGGTGACAACAAAACGTGTGTTCTTGTTAACACTGCTTTGTTGTGATATGCCCTCATTACTTTTCTCTGACATGTATGTTGTCTCTCTTTCATTTCAGTTAAACACTCCTCTGATATTATTGTTTCACGTGCACTAATGCAGAGTCCTAAAAATAAACAACCACATAAAATACACAGACTGATAACACAGATCCTGGTCCAAGCTGCTGATTTGTTGTTGCTCTGCAGTATGTTTCTAGCGCTGCCTGCTGCTGTGGCAGTGGTAACACTGTAAACAGACGTTCCCCAGGCCTCACCTGGCAGCACAGTGAGGAAGGCGCTGCGGAAGCTGTAGCCCATGGTGTTGGCGCCCAAGCAGATGTACATGCCGGCGTCCTCCTCCTTGGCACGGGTAATGAGCAGCTTGTTGAGGTAGGAGCCATCGGGTCGTGACCACACCTCCCCCGTGGGCAGCACCACGAATCGGTGGTCTCCCACCTCAATGGTGGAGTTGTAGCGACTTTCCTCATTAGACTCCACTCGTTTCAGCCACTGAATGACCGGCTTAACATCACTCCTCACTTTGCACTGGAACGATGTGGTGCCTCCGTAGTCCACCGTCGTGTTGACTGGGTGAGTGCCTGTCAAAACAGGCTTGCAGTTTGTCCTCTCTGCATAAAAACACAGGCGGAAAACTGTCAGGACGCACACAGACATCTTTTGACATGACAGCCGCTCTGCGGACAGAAGAGATCTTAGTTGTTCATACCGTTAGTAGCCTCCGGCTCAGAACTTATAATTGACAGAGAGGGAGGAATACCACATGTAACAAAAGAAGTATGTGTGATTAGTTTCCTCTCTTTCCTTGCTCCTGGTTGTACAGCACACATTTCTCATGGGAAGGGGGGGGGGGCGTAGGTCTGGCAGACAGCTGGGCTTTAATCAGCTCCAGATTGGGTGGAGGGTCTCTGAGTTAAACAGCCTCTCTCACCCTCTCTCTCCCTCTCTGTCCCCCCTGTGCAAACACCAGGGCACAAGCCCTCACTCTCAGGCCTGCTTCCTCAATATGCTTCTCATATACATGATTACACAAGCACATTCATCCATGCAGCACGGATATGAATAAGACCTGCTGATCGCAATCAGACGTCAGGAGTAGGTAGATCAGAGAGAAGATTTCTTTAAAGGTTACAGTTCTTCCGACGCTACTTAAATTTTCCGCAGCTATGTACAAAAGATCACAAACATGATCCACACAAACAGCAGTAATCATTTAAATGAAATGCCTTTACCTCATCTGTTAGCATGAATATTTCCAGGTGAATATGTTTGCTACGGGCACAGCCCAGCCTCTCTGTGGGATACTCACGTATGACCTCAACTTTATACGTGGCGTTGATTTCCCCTGCCCGATTGCAGACTCTGCAGGTGTATCTGCCGCTGTGCTCTGGCGTCAGGTTCTTCAGACTCAGAGTCCACTTCTTCTGACGGCCCTCGCCGACCTCCTGCTCCGTCAGCGGCCTGTCGTCCTTCAGCCACACAATGTCCGGTTGAGGATTTCCACTGGCCATGCATTTGAGCCGCACTGAGCTGCCGACAGGACGAGCTATCACCCTTTTTCTCATCTTAGCGGGCTGGGTGAAGCGAGGACGCACTTTGGAGGAAAGAACAGGAAACGTTTGTTTTTACTGGAAACGTGACATGAGCTGACAATCCATTTTAAAGGACCATACCAGTGTTTTAGCTCCTTAATTACAAATCATACACACTTTTGCTGACCATTTTTGGAGTGATGGTTTTCACGTCTTTTGCTTTTTTTTGTTATAGACATTAATTTTTATTCATTTGGCATGAAAATCAAACAGTGTGAAACTTGTTCAAGTTGTCTAATTCATCACACTGACCTGCTTTGTCTAAGTGGCAATACCATTGCCATTAAACTGCATAACCATGCAACAATAATGTCACTGACAGAAATTAAATGCCGACATGATGATGAGTTTAACATTATACAGACATGGGAACAAAGGGAGTCAATGGCTCCACATCAAACACATCTACAAATCCAAAAACAAAGCAGCGTGGTTTGCTAAATGTTTAGCTGTGATGTAAAGTACATGTGATTTGTAGCAAATGGGATAAAACATGCAGAACCACTGCTCTGAGCCTTTTAATTTACCACTGCATCACTGATAGAGAACGTGCCAGCAGAGCTCTTACCAAATTTTTCTGATAAGCCATCAGTGCCCGGGTCAGACTGTGCTCCATCAACCGCCACGGGTCCAGTTTTATCAGAGCCTGAGTCATCTGTTAACACAGCAGGACAATAGTTAGTCAACACCTGAGGGCCAAAGGAAATAGTACGGTGAAACTACTATTTCCAAGTTTAAAAACAAACTTGCATGGAAAACTTTCTTCTTAATAGAGAAACATTTGGATCACAGGTGTGCAATAATGTATCATATATATATGATTACATTCATCAGAAGCATCAAAAAGTTATTTTCTAAACTTCATGCTTCTTAAATAACTAAAAATGCATTTTCAGTTTTTGTGGCAACCTTAAAGGCAGCGTGCACTTTGATAATGAAGATCTATTGTTGCTTTTAAATCCTGTATTAACTCTCCATTAGAACCCCATTCTTAATTGCTGACAGTGTCACAGTCACAGCTCTTATGGCAGCGACCCAACACCAAACAGGCCCAGCAAAGTGTTCTTGGCTCTATCTGAGTAAATTTAGCATTTATAGATAGGCTCCACTGAGCGGGGTGCATGCTCAGGTCATACTCTGCAACATTTGGAAGTAATATGATCAGTTTTCATAAGCCCAGTTCCAGGAGACAGCTGTGGGGGTTTATGTCATTGGCTGACATCATGCAGTGGAGCTAAGACAGGGCTTAGAGAAAATATAATGAGTGAAACCTAATCGACAGTTTGTGATGCATATCGACTTTTCGAGTTAAGCATTGATGAATTAACAGAGCAGATCAGGTTCTTCGCCAATAACTGCCGCTATGTGCAGGAGGAGACATTAAGCAGATGATTATTGAAGACGGTCTGCTGTTAAATGATTTTATATGATACTACTGAGGAGTCACTTCACAGTAAGACATGCTAGTCTGAGCATTTCTTAGCTTTTCTAACTCACCAACCGTAAGTCGAGGGAAAATAGACACAATAACAAAGCCAAGGTAACTGTATCTATAATACAAAATGGAAAAAACGACCAGCCAGCTCTGTACTTTTCGTACCTCTTTTTGATCGAGTTCAGTGCAGCCTCAAGTTGGATTTTTCTCGATGCAGTTTGGCACACTTGATTCCCTCTCAGGGTTTGATTGGGTCAGGTAAAGAGACCAGATGTGACTTCTAACCCCCTCGTTCTGCCTCCCTCCGAGTCCCCCTGAAACCCTCAAAGCTCTCTAGGGTTCTCTGGGTACAAACCCTCCTTTGTTTGTCCCCTGCAGCACCAAGCCCAGCCATGATGTCATGGCTATTTGAAGGGGTTTAACTGGCCAACTATAATAACCCATTCCTTTAAAAAACAGCCTCCACTGGAAGAAATATTTCTCTGTTGCTCACTTGGGCTCTCCACATTCCTCCCGGTTCCTGAACCTCCCAATCCAAACAGAACATGGTCCCACACTGCCGGGGTTTTCTTTTTGACTTTTTTTTTTTCCTGAATCTATTTCCTCTCTACTTTTTGGCAATTCTAGGAAACAATGGCGCCCTTTATATGTCTGTCCTGTTAAAGCTATCCCTTGCCACTATTGTCTTCACACAATGTTGGCTCACTACACTGCAGACAGAGGCGAGGGAGGACATCTCATGGCTGCCATATGATTGTTATTTTTGGAAGATTCAAAAAATATATAATAAATAAATACGGAGTGACTGAGAGGCCTCTAAATATGTGAGAGGCCTGTTCTTGTGTTCATGTGAAATAAGCAAAAGCTGCAACTTATTACGGAATCAGTGATCAAACAGAAATACTTATTACGAACTGTGTGCAATCAAAGGTTGGTTATGCAAACGGATATTCAATTACAAGAGCCATGATTCAGGTGCATGCTTATGCAAGAGAGAAAGTATCAGATTGTTTAAAATGCAATCAGCCTCCTTCTATACAACTTAATTCCATTCATGGTCTCGCTACAGTGTTTAGAGTCTGACACCATCCCCTCCCATTTCATTCACAAATCCAGCCACAGGAAACGGGTCACTACACACTCTCTCCGCTGGCCTCCTGTGCCAGCTGAATCACAGGAAAAGGCCTGATGATTGGTGGTTACAATGAGCTCCAGATGTTGTTGGGGACATTGTAATGTCCAGGGAAAGTTATGCACAGTGGCCTTGCATCACACTCTGGAAATCTCCAAACAGCTACCACATGTGATCAGTCACACACGGGGCAGTTTCTCCCAACAGTTGGCCTGACAACGTCTCCAGACAGGAGCTAAATGAAAAATGTGCGGTGAGAGCCAACATCTCCATGTAGGAATAACGAGCGCTGCCAGCCCTGCGTTAGCTCTGTGATATATTATCTGTGTGCACATAAACGTTAAAATCCAATCCTGTAAATGTTAATATGACAATCCCATGTTAATGCTAATATGAAGCCTGCTGTAGCTTGAGCAGCTGAGGACAGAGAGGTTGCTGCATGCATCAGTCTATCCTGGTGGGGGGTGCTGGGAGGTGATGGGGCCAGTTGTCAAGAGACCACCCCAAATAGGGCCCAAACAGCCAGCTGGAGGGATTGAGGAGGCGCCATGTTGCACTGACTGACCAGATTCTTCAGATAGCTCAGGGGAGGACAGGCTGTCCGCTGGCAGATGGGAGGAGGGATATCTCTCCAGCTACAGTGGAGCCCCCTCCTCCTTACATCACCCTGCAAAACCCTGCACTCTCTCACTTCCAATCTCACCCCACGTCTTCTCTGTCTCTTTATCTTACTGTCTGTCTGCCTGGTTTCTCTGCTGGGTCCCAGGCGATGTTTAAAAACTTATGCTCTCCACGTCGGGACTTGAACTTGAACAGCTGCCAGGATTTCGTCGACCCCTCTCCCCTGACCGGCACTATAACCGACTGCAGTTGCTTCTCTTACGTTTTTCCTCTGTGATCCAGTAAAAATAATAAACTGACATGAAGGATACTGTATGCGGAGCTATGCTGGGAGCTACCCCTCATTTACAGTGTTTCAAATAAATAATCTCTCTCCTCTGATCTTTTTGAGCAACACAACAGGCCTTCTAGCAGGTCACTACAGTTAACTGCGTGCAACTAAATCAAAATGGCTAACAATTAGGTGATTCAGCGTTAATGGAAAGTGTTGCTCGTGGTAATTGCAGACTATTTGGCCATATTCAGCTGACTCCAATCGTGGAAGTATTATGACAATGAGGCCCCTTAATCTTTGTGGCAAAAAGGCACCCAGAATGCAGTGCAGCTCTGATGGAACGATTACCTATAAAAACAAACGCTGTGGTGATGTCCTGCCAGTGCCTAATGGGATGACGGACAAGAGAGCAGAAGGTAGGGGGGGGTTACTTGTGAGATGTGGACTAGCTGTCTAGAGTCGGACTGTCACGCACTCTGCACCAGCAGAGGACAAGTAGGAAATGGAACAAACCAGATCAGGATTAAGAGTCAGGCCAGAAAGTCTCAAGGTAACTCCATAAAGGGCAAAAACTCCTGATAAAAATCTCATGGAAATATGCTCCCAAGGAAGACTTATGATTGAACTTCCAATGGTATTTTTTCCTAACGTAATCACCGAGTGGGAGTAGAGAAATGCATTCAGTCTAGCTGAACTGATCTCCCGCCAATCCCTGCCAGTTTCATCACAACCTTCTTAAACTGTTTTCATTGAAGTCTTCATTCTCACTCACTCGCCCCGCAGCAGAAGCCAAACCAGACAAATTATCTGTCACATAAACACACCGCAGGGAAAAAAAAAACTTGTTATCTATCACCAAGATAAATCGGCTAACTGTGTGTGCCTCTTGTATGTGTGCGTGAGTGCTTTTCGGATTTAATTTCTCAAAGTCATCATTCCACATCTCCCCAATAACACTAAATTCCAAATTCATGTACAGTATTTGGCTCTACTGCAGAGACAAATACTTTGAAAAATATATCATCTCACATGTTTAAAGAGCCCAGCAGTCAGGGAAACTTTTGCAGCCTCTTTTTCCCTTATTTGTATTTGCTCATGTTTGTGCCAGCGCTTTCT
The DNA here is from genome assembly GCF_042242105.1 of Pempheris klunzingeri. NCBI lineage: Eukaryota > Metazoa > Chordata > Actinopteri > Acropomatiformes > Pempheridae > Pempheris > Pempheris klunzingeri. The sequence continues at coordinate 12,061,454 of NC_092024.1, read as the reverse complement.
AACCCTATAAAGACCTCATTCTATTTCTATTCCCCTGGTTTATATGAAATGATACCGTACAACACCCACCTTTTACTCTGAGCCATCTTTTGCAGTATCTGAACATCAACAACAACTCTTTGCTTTTTTCTCCAACCACTATCGTCTCTCAGTTCATTGAACTTCTAATCTCTCATTTCTTCCATGGCTTCCACTTCGACTGACATTTAAACTCCTTCAGTGCTTAAACTTCAGCTGAATCTTTCAAATGCTTTCAACACTTACAACTTCAACTATTTCATACTTTCACTTATTTAAAATGTCTGAACTAGGAATTTTCAACAACACACACAGGTAAAATTTCTTCTGAAAATGTTACCTTTTCTAGTTTATTTATTTTCTACATCATATCTTATAGTAATGTCTAACCTTTTGTCTCTAAATGCTGCTACTATGAAGAAAACCCTTTTTTAAAATCTGCTAAAACTCATCTCATATCTACAGATGTATTTGGCTGTTTTTTGTTGTTGCTTCTATTCACATCGACTCCACTGCCGCACTTGAAAAATGTAAATGTAATTTCTGCAGGAGAAAAATAAAAAGAGTCGCTCCTTCACATCAGAAGGCTCCAAGGATTGTGACAGTATTCAATCAACAGAGCCTCGAAAAAACAAACGTAAAATGACACGGTGGTTGTTATTCATCACATGATTGATTCTGAATGTATTCCACAATGAAGTGTTCCGTGTGCGTAAAAGCCCAGGGTGCCAAGTTGAATGCAGACACAGACATAGCCACGTCTGACTTTGATACTATAGAACGCTACTGTAGTATGAACCTTGACATTATAGCTGGCTCGGTGCCTCAATCTCCAACCTTTCATTTTAGCACAATCAGCAGACACCCTCTCTTTGAACTCACTGGCAACTTTATATTGAGGGGGACCCTAAAATAAACTTTGGCCCAGTCTATTCCCAGCTCATGAGCATGCTTTACTACAAAAAGAAGTGCTCTGTGTTTTCCACATCTGCTGATTATGGCTCTTCTTCTGAAGCCCGGCTGTCACAAGACGAGGCTGCAGCTCCTCCTGCGAGAGGAAGAGCAAAGACTCTGGCCCTAATTAGGCATCTTAGAGTAATTAGACTAAACACAGCCTTCACGCTCCACTCCGCTCATTCATCATGCTCTGCTCTAGCGCAGAGGAAATGCACTGTATGCACATTCACAAACGAGTAACACACTGGGTCAGACTGTGCTTAATCCTCCAGGCCCCATTCAAGAGCTGAGCGAGAGTCTGAAGAAAAACCAGCACTATTACGCTGAATGTGTTTCTTATTGCGGAGATGCAGACCTCCTGCCTCCACAGAGTGTAGCCTAAGGAGAAGGAAGAGCTTGAGATCCAATTGAGTCACAGAGGATGAAGTGGTATGAAACAATATCCCATGCTGCTGTTGACTTTGGGCAGGAGGAGGTAGGGCTGTAACACATACAATAGATGAGAGGATCAACCACTAAACCTCCATAAATCCACTTGTTTTAGACCTCGACCTCTGTGAGTGATGCTGTCTGCGGAAAGTGTTCTGAGTGTACAAATCAGGAGACTGACTCACCGTCACGGTCTCTGGTTTTAGTTAACAGACAGGTGACTTCATGTTTTATAGATGCTTGAGACTTTAACAAGAAAGGCACATTTTACAATCCTCAAAGATCTCATCTCAGGAACATGCAGAGCAACAGGTTATGCAAACTATCTAACTCCATCCGCACACTCACCGATGACGATGAGGGTGTAGTTGATGTTAACGCTACCAAAGCCGTTGGTGGCTTTGCAGATGTAGGTCCCCGTGTCATCTGCCTCCACCTCTTTGATCTTCAGGCCCACGCGGAGGATACGGAAACGGATCCAGCCGCTGTGGATGTTGCGCCCATCTTTGGTCCACATTATGAGGGGCGGAGGGTCTCCTTCCACTGGACACGGCAGCTTAATGGCGCTCCCGAGCCGGGCCGTCTGCCTGTGAACAACCTTCTCAGACACCCGTGGAGGACCTGAGGACACACAAGTATAATAATGGTGAGTTCTGTGAAATGAGTTGTTGAGTTGTTGAAAACTCTGGTAAAAATGGTTTCTGAGGCTGATACCAAACGTTTTTTTTTTTTCTTCTTTCTTCTCCATTTTTGTGCCAAAAACATCACTATGCAGCGATTCCCCACAATTTTACTCTTGTGTGATGAAACATCATCTAGAGCGGTGATTCACAACAGGGAGACATTGCACTGTTTAAAATGAGACCCCGCGTCACATGTTGCCTCTGCCAGTTGCGACCAGTTAGGTCAAAGGGATGATCTTTCTTTTTCAGATTTTTAATCTTTGATTATAACCTTTGGAGGTAAAATTCAGAAGTAAAATTCTATTTGGCAAAACAATCTCACCACAAGCTCCTTTCAGTAAAGTGATTGAGCAACTGAACATGAACTGAAAACTGTCATTGTAAGCTTTAGTTTTTAGATCTAATCAGAGAGGAGCCTCGTTCATATAAATTTCATGTAAATTTGATTGGGTTTACTAACCAGGTGGCATTGCAAAAACAAAATAATAAAATATCTGAACCCTGACTTCCCAGACTAAAACCGGCTCTAAAAACAGCTTGGATGTGGGCAGATGGAATGAGATAGAGGTAATTTGTCATCTTTTTGTCTGATTACCCAGAAATGTCGAAACCAGATTGTAATAATTGGACAAGCTCTGTCGTCCACTGCCTGCACAGAGAGGGTAAAGTGTTCTGGCTCTGGTTTTGCGTAGCGTGCAAGAGATCAAAGCGATGAGGGAGGCGGGTCGCAGTGAGACGGACAGCAGCCTGTTCTCCCTGCTCTTAATTGGCTCAGGTCTGCTCCCTCAGATCTGGTGAAGTGGAGCGGGTTGAAACACCCTGTGATGGTGTTAGGAGGCCTGCGCTGCTGCTCGCACATTACCAGGAGTTCAACTAACCCCCCACCAAAAACTAAACAAAACCCAGAGTTAGTGAGCAGACTAGACACCGAAGAGAAACAGAAGATTGGGGGAGTGAAAGAGGGGGAGGAAATGCAACCAAACCCTATAGCTGCAACAGCCCTCTAAAGTACACAGAGCGGAGTCTGTGCCTCAGAACAAATGGCCGGTCTGGTAGCGGTAAAAACAATGGGGAGGGTAAGTACACATGGCCTCCTCCAACACATACACACACGCTCAAACACACACACTGAGTCACATTCCTTTGGTGCATTTCACACATATGGTAAACAAGAAGTTCATTATACTGATGGGGCTGCAGTGGGGGAAGGTGACACAGGTAACTCCATCTGGCTGTTTTAACCATCACATTGCTAACAGATGTATCTCAGCTGCAGGTACAACATCTGGACTGCTGGGCTGGTGACCTCTGATGCTAAAAATGCTGGACTTACTCATGTTTAAAAAAAAAAAAAGAATAGGTTTATAAGTCATGCCACAAAACTCAGTCTTTTCAGACTCAGTTTCTAAGTCTTTCTCACCCATGCACAAACACACAGACACACTCAGAGTTTTCCTTCCTCTCTGTGGATGGCCCTTCCTGGTCCGCAGCATTTACAGGAAATTGGAAGTGTCATTGTTTATGTCTGTGGAGAAAATGTGACCGCAGTTTTTTTGGCTGTTGTCAGCTGGCCCATATCTCACTCTTCTGCTACCAGAGAAGCAGAACAGAGGTGCTCACTGTTCAGTTTTTTACTCTGTAGATTCTGCTTTAGTACCATAAACAGGTCACAGCATTGGCTTGGTGCTGCCGGAGCTCACATGGACTGTGTTGATCCTAAAAGACTGAACCGCTTTGTAAAAACATAAATACATTTCTGCCAAATCTTGAACAAATAGGCTTCAGTTATCTCTTCTGACTTATGGCTCTGCAAGCCACTAAATCATGTGTTTTGATTAATGGAGGGGACTGACATTCAAAAACAAGGGCGGATTCATGTCAAAGTCTCAAAACACATTGACTGAGGATTGGTTAGGTACTGTTTCTGGCAAATGAAGATTTCTGAAAGCTGGACAGGCACTTCTTCAGAGTTATATTCTTCTCGAGAAAAGACATCTGAATGCTCTTTCCATTCCTAAAAACGGTGCACTGCAAAACCTCTCTGCGGTGTTATTCGGCACTTATCATACAGCCAGCTTTTGAGTGGAGGATCCTTCTTTCAATTTGGCTTTTTAAAAGGCTTCTTACTATTAAGTTTTATATGAAGTTTTTTCATTTATATGATCAGATGGCTTCATGTTAGCGGTGCAGTGAAACTTTGGCCAGACTCCCTGAGGTCATACCTTTGAAGATGCTTGTTTATTTTGCCACATAATTTAAAGGAACAGTTCAACATTTTGAGAAATTGGAAAATCGTCAATTTCTGAGAGTTTGATGAGAAGAACAATACCACTCACATATTTATGTACCCTAAATATAAGTCTGCAGCCAGCAGCTGGTTAGCTTAACTTAGCACAAAGAGTGGAAGTGGCGAAAAGTTAGTCTGGATCTGTCAAAAGGAAGCAAAATCCAACCACCAGCACAAAGCTTACCAATTAATAATCGTATATCTAACTATTCCTTTAATTGTGATAAAGGCTGATGTGATCTTGAACTTAGGTTTTTTTCGGGGCGACTCCAGCTCCTGAGCTTTTTGGCTTAATAAACTAGAAAGCTTTGGCTGGCGCTCCAAGAGCAAGGAATGTGCAACAAATGATTTCCTCCCTCCATCTCCGCTCTTAGAAAAAAACCTTTTGAAGTCCTTTTGAAAAACAAGGCATGAAGAGGTGCTGAAATCAAGGACATCGTCTGAATAACTTAATAAGTATTTGTGCTGTGTGCATGACCACCATCCTTTCTTCAATGGGGACTCTCCTCCTCCTCCCCCCCTTCTCCCTCTCAAGGACAGGTTCTCTTAACCTTGGAGTTGAAAGCTCTGAAACTACCACACAGGCCCTCTGTAGAAAAATCCAGTTCTGAGAAAAAGGGAATTATTGCCCTATTTGCTTGATTGTAAGATACATAGTTCAAGGTGTATGAATGCAAAACACCATGCTGGAGGTAAAATCTACTAAAGCTGCACTTTTCTCTGCTATTTCAGCTTCCGTCTCCTGGTTGCTGAACTAAGCATTATGTTTCTCTACAGAGGCTGTGATGAATGGGAATCTGCCAGTTTTATGACAGACTGGTGAGCGTTTCAGTGTGTTTACTCAAATTGTTAGAATTGTTAGCTGCTCTGTAAATGGAAAAATGATACACATGACCATATGGGCTTTCCCGTATTGCAGCGTTGGTACGGCGTTCCTTATTATAGCCGAGCCCCATGTGTGAATGGAATCTTTCATAGCGCAGGAAGAGGAGGAGGAGGTCTGGCGACTCTCAGAATTAGCTCTGTTTTTCTTTGCTCAATTTGGTGATGGATTATTTTAAGAAAAAGGGGCACATTCAATAAGGGGCATTCTTGTGATTCAGACTAAATATAGCAATTTTTACGAAACCTTGTGAGCGGGTTAATGAACTGTTGATCTGACGTGCAGGCATCCGTGTTAGGAGAGATGAACACAGAAAACAAAAATTACAGACTACAAAGGAGCCAATCTTGAGCAATGTTCAGATGTGCGAGTACCTCTCTCCTCATTTATTTTCTCTTTTACAAAACACCTGTGGATTTGTAATGATGTGTACATGCATTTTTCCTCCCAAACACAGTGCTTTGGTCTTTCTACTCATTGCAAACATGTCAATAAAGGGTTGGCTTGGCTGCTGACAGCCGATCCAATAACGAACACCTGGAACTTAACCAACCGCAACTTGATAATGCACGCAACACTGTCTGCCCAATAGAGGACACAGTTATTCAAACAACACTGTAAACATCTTCTATTAAAAAGGATTAGCTCCTTAATCTCCAGCCAACTGCAAGAATTTCATGTGCATCAAAAGGCTTTTGCACACTGCCAAACTTTAGTGATTCATTACTTAGATAAACACTGATCTGAATGTGTCTCCAATATGCAGTATTTACATAAAGGATAAGAGCCAGAGAGACAGATAGAAGCTGGAGAATGCTTCCTCCTACTCAGCAGCACTGCGTTAGCTCAGCAGACCGTACAAAAGCAGGCAGACCTCGAACATAAGAGATGATGTTTAATGGAGCCTGCGCTTCCAGGGAAATATTCGATCATGCAGCTCTTAAAACCTCAGGAGCACTTGCATCATAGAAATCAACAGAATGGATGGAGAGAGGTAAGTCTAGTTCAAAGAACATAAGTGGGACGAAAAATGTACAAAACGACATGAAAGCTCGAAACCAAACCCAGAGTCGGTGATTTTACTTGAGACTGGAGGGGTTGGGTGAAGGCGAAAGGTGAGGCAGACTCCGCAGCTCGGGGAGTGTGTGAAAGGCCAGAGCTTCTCCTCTGAGCCCGCTGCTGCGCTCGGCTATACATTTCACAAGCGGAGATAAAAATCGGCATAAAACAGTGAGCAAGGCGGAGAGCCACCTTGGCAATTCAAGAAAGGAGGTGAGGTAAGGAAGGGGTGTGGGGTGTGTGGGGGGCAGTGACAGGGTGAAAGGGGACGGGATATGTGGAGTGGCGGTGGAGGCTGTTCTGACAGCAGCGGGGCAGCGGAGGGTGAAGAATGCCGTCTTTTCTTACCCCTCCAGACGTCCTGCCCAGCAACTTCACCCAGTGTGGTAATCAATACCTGTTATTTTCTCCTCTCGGCTTTCCAATCAATAGATAAGAGCGGGGTAAGACCAGCCTGGACAATGGCTCTTTCTTCGGCACCATCTGATGTGGGCTGAATAGCAACTGCTTCGGTGGTGGGAATGGTACAGGAGGAGCTATTGGGTGACATGAGGGACTAGAGAAACAGCAGGAGGGGGTGGACTAAAAAGAAAGAGGTAAAAAGAATAAGATGCTCCAGTCAATCTATCTGATTAAAGCAGAATCACTGGAATAACGTCGCTGTTTGTTTGCAGTCGATCTCTGTCTGCTTCCTTCACTAATGGCTCCAGAACGACAGGCTCCTGCCGACCCCTCATCAAGAACAGGAAAGAAACAGAGAGAAATTACTCCAGCGTCATAAAGCTTCTGGAAACATCTCCATCACGCGGCCTACCCCTTACAGGCCCTACTGTGGAGCCTTTGAACTCTAAGCTGCTATATTTCATTAAACCTGACTGCATTCTCCCGGCCCAGCTGCCTCGGTCAGAGAATAGGAGCGTGTGTTTTTGTAGACTTCTAACAACTGTCATCTGTAACCGCACGGCAACAAAAGTCCAAGTTCCTCCCCAAAAAAAATCAGGTACACAAAAATATGTGTTTGTTTGTGATAACCCAAACATGTGTTGTTTCTAAATATCGGTCATCAATCATCCAGAGGTGAGCCAGCAGTTAGCTTTTGCTAACATCATAAAAAAATCATAGATCTTTATGAAATAAAACATTAACTTTCAGGAAAAAGCAAATGACATATATCAAGTAAGTGTGTATATTTTTTAGACAATTATCCTCTAACTTGATTGGTCACAAGGCCACATACACCAGGACCCAGGTAGCTTACTGCCTTATTGATACTTTCATTACATGAAAAGCTCCTTTTAATTCAGCTAAAGGATTTTCCATAAGTTCTCCATACTTTCCCATACTTCCACAAGCCTGGAAAAGTGCAGAGTCCTGGAGGAAAAGCCTTACCTTGGATTAATAGAGGCCTTTCATATAATGTTTTTGGAGAGGCAATTTTGTCTTATTACTGGATAGTACATACACGTTTCAGTGGAACAGTTCATGGCCGGGTTTTCCGACATTTTACCTGGTTTACCTCTGTACAGACGGTTATTTTTATAAGTATTTTGTTTTGAAAGATGCCACTATTTTCGGTTATAATCATTAATGTTAAGGTTTTAAGAGCCTTCCTTTCTCTTTTGAAAAATACAATTATGGAAAATCATTGTCTACAGTTGTCTATATTGGGGTGAGTGGGAAAGTTTAGTTCGTTCTTCTATTCTTCTCATTTTATTTCATTTTTGTTGTTATTTTCCTTGTCTCTTTTAAAGGGTAAGACAGGATAAGGATGTTACTGTCAACAAAGCCCCGGAAAAAAAAAAAACCAACACACACTATTGCCTGTGTAGACAAAGGCTGATATATCTTTTTCCTCTGCACCATAGAGCTCCATTATTGTCAATAAACTATTAAAAATACATTAAAGAGCCACATTGTTGCACTGGCTGCCATTTTCCTTTCATTACCATGAACATGGGTCCTGTAGTTTAGTTTGAGTCATCCAACATACACCATCCTGCAGCCAAAAAAGTCAGTAGTACATCAAATGTGTAATAATTCACAGTTAAAAATACGCACACAATGTTGTTCACTACTGTTTGAATAACAGTAACTAAAATTTACAGTACCCAGACGTTTTAAGAAAATAGTTTTTCGGAAAAATCAAAATATGTATTTGTGAACAGATATTAAAGATTTAGATCCAAGGAACAAATAGGTTTGAGTCTGAGAGCCTCTGACAGGGTAGTCAAGTCAGAAAGTATTAAGATATGGACCAGTGCATTGTTGGTTTTGGTCCTTTCCTTTCATGGCATCTGTTGACAATAACAAAAATATAGAATAACCCCAACCTAGACAGAATTATAGGAACAACAAAAAGCAACATTGTGTTATTCTGAGTCCACATACAAATAAAGTAAATATTCTTAGTAAACAGAAAACACTAACACACTTATTCAGAGGAAATATGTGCCAGTGATTCACTGGTGCTGCCCTGTCATAAAGAGCACACAGTGAGCGGCACTCTAGTCGCTTTATCTCACTCCATTAGGCTAAGGCCTGGTGCACACACGGGGGCTGAGTGTGTGCTTAGGGCCACTTATCAAGGAAGAGGCAACAGGAGGGAGGCTGGGAAGGCAGAGAAAGGCCAGATAGAATGACAGACAGAGACAGAGAAAGAGGGGTCAGAGGAGGGGAAAGAAAGAAAATCAAGCCAAGGGGAGAGAAGCAGGGTGAGGGTTAAACAGAGGAGGGCTGATTTAGAGAGTGGCATGGAGCAGAGGCTAAGATGGCAGAGAGGCCTCCTTTAACACACAGCTCATAAGGAGAGGAGGGCTGCATGGGGGAGTGAAGGGGGATTAGGTGGGCCCAGGCGGCAGTAACCAGGAATCCCAACAATCTCACACCCCACTCCCTGGCCTGGGCTCAGCCTCAGCCACATGACACACTCGAACAGACCTCTCTCTCTCTCCAGAACAGAGCAGGGCACCAACGAGCACCTGTTTATTACTGTCTGTCTGACTTGTTTGGAGATGGACCGAACACTTGGCACGGACAGAGACATTGTGTGAACGCTCACACGCATGTTTGGCTGCGCTGAACCGCCTGTGTATCGTCTCATTATTCTCTCACAAAAAACGCACACATATATGAACATTTAGAGGCAATTATTAATTGTGAGACAATGAGCTGAATGAGCTGTTCCTCAATATTCTTTTTTTTCCTACATTGTTCCTCTAATCAGGTTATTTTAAAACTGGGGGTTAGGACGCCCCAAGGAACAACATGTTTCTACCTTTTGTCACATTTATTGCTTTTTTTCTTGTAGAATACTGAATATGCATGCCTCTTTGTGCCTGCAAAAAGCCTCCAAAAATACAATAAGGGAAGAAAAACTAACGCTGCGGCTGAACTGCACTCCTGTCCAAACTAAGACCATAAACAATGGGGGTCACAAATAGACATTGCTGTATTGGAGGCGAAAACGTTTAGGAACAGCTGCTCTAATCTTTGCTTCTTCTTCAGTTACTACCTTTTCAGAAACAAAACTAAGAGAGAGAGAGAAAGATGATACCAAAGTGTCAGTACCAATGCTTGTTGGGTAGTGCAAGCAGCCATACCAAGAGTTTACTTAGATCAAAAACTTAAATCAGAAATGATCAGATCAAAGAATAAATAAAGGAAAGTACAAATTTTTGGCTTTTGATACTCTCTTCTATGTACACTTTTTAGTTAGCACCATTAAACTATTGGCCCTCTATCCCTCAGACTGTACACTTTCAATAGATCATAATGGGACAAAGGTAGACTTTGCTTCATCAAAAACATTGGGAACTACTTCTCCAGAGCCTGCTTGCTGGACAATTAACCCTGCTACACCGTCTCCTGATAACAAGAGCTCTGTTTATGTCTCATGGCCTCCATCAGTCAGCAGCGAGGTGCATCCTGCCACTCCCTGCTCGCCTCCTCCTTCGACCTTCCTGCATTCCACAGTGGGAAAAAAACAAACTATCCAACCTGCGTTTGGTTCACTGTGTACAGTTGACACAGTTGGAGTCCAGTCTGGAGGTGCTGAATGAGATGCAGATGTCTTATTAAGTCGAGCCACTATTGCTCTGCATTGGTCTGATGTTCTACTGACGGGCAGAGAAGCACAGAGGCTGTAAACAAGACCACTTTGAGCCAGACATGCTGTCACCAGTGGACCAGTGCGTGTGTTGTGGTCACATCTGTGTGATGATGACGATGATGATGATGATGGCCAAGTCTGGCACTGAGTGCCCCTCATTTCTCCGTCTCCAGGAACCCTACACCAGCGTACAGTCTGAGGATCAGCCAATCTCCATGACACTGGGAAGCGCTTTACACCAGCGCCTTTGTCAACAAGGTCTTTTCAGGAGAGGGCCAATGACAGACTGCGATGTAGCAGGAGTGTTTGGGCAGAATGGAGCAATTCAGAGCAGAGCAGGAGGGAGGGAGAGGCTAGTAGAGAAGTGGGTGAGGGAAAGAGAAAGGCGGGTGAGGCAGAGACTAGACAGAGCGGGGAGAAGCAAGGCGAGACAGACGGAGGGGGTGGAGGAACTGGCAAAGCTCTCACTGACAGCAGTGGGGCCTCTTGACAATCCAGGAATATTGTCTGAAATCAATCTGTCATCGTGGAGCTGTTGAGCCTGTCATTACGATGTGGTACTCGCCCTTTCACAGTGACAATTTGTTCAGTGCTTTCCCAGTTCACCTTACTACTCAGCTATACAAAGGTCACTGCCCTCTATCCATCTCTGTCTGCCAGTCTGGCTGTCCCTCTCTCTCTTTGTTAATCAACTGTCCACACTGAGCTATACATTCCTTTTATCAAGGTTATCGGCACAGGAACAGGTGGCTGATGACCAAAATAGACGTCCTGCTGCAAGGACCTCTGTTACATCACTGATTGATTGCATTATTTTCTATTGTCAAATATCCAATAAATGTAAAAATGCCTTAAAAATAGACTAAGAGGCTAAAGCCATGCTAGCAGCTCTTTGTACATAGCCACAGCGGTGCTTTGAGATAAATGCCTACGTCCACAACCTGGTGCAACAGGAAACGTCACAGGATCACCAAATCCACTGAAAGTCTGTACAAAATTTCATGGAAATCCATCAAAAAGTCACGTAGATATTTCAGTCTGCACCGAAAGTGGTGATAGAACGACTAAGAAGCCAGCACTGTTATGCCACACTAACGTGGCTAAAAGTGTGTCAAGATGCTTATTGTACCAGTGCACATGTGAAATTCTTTACAGTGCAAAATAGTACACAGTTGGAATATTCAGTTTAGATATTACTCAATCTAGACACAGAATAACTGTTTGAATAGTGCAGTGCCCCCATCTGCCAAGCCTCTAACTCCAAGCACATCCAGGCTGGAGGCTGAAACTCACATCGCTGTGCATGAGGAAATCAAATCAGTTTCACTGCATGGTGCAGAATTCCAGTCTGGAATAGCAGTAGCTCTGCTATAAAATATGACAGATTATACTATTTGCTCCTGAAATGATTTTTCCTCCCTTGTCCCGTTCCACTCCTTAAGTCAAAGCGGGGACATATTTTTCCATTCATTACAGAGGTCCCCTGAAAAAATCAGGGCCTCCTCGCCTCCAGTGTTGTGAGCGACTACTGCTGCTGGAAATGGGTGCAAACAAATGCCATCATGACAGCCTATACGCTCGCAATGAAAACTCCTATTTTGACGTACTGTGACAGGCAATCGCCTAGACTCTTTATAAGGTCAATCAATGGGGACAATGCACAAAGAATTTCCAAGGTCGCTCAAAAGAATCGCTAATGAAAAACAAAGTGGAAGTGAAAAAGCCACAAAGCCATGTGGGGTCTCATTGAAGCTCATTGGAGGTGAACTGAGAGAGGGGAGGGTCAAAGAGGGGAGGATGGAGGAAACTGGACGGAGGGTCCAGGGGTGTGTGTCGAAGGCAGTGGAGGCCTCATTCAGAGCTCGTTATCCCAGCTGTCCCCTGGCTCGGCTTTCTTCAGGCTCAGCCAGCCATCGCTGTTGCCACCACCATAACTTTCAATCAACCTTTCAACTGCAGAACGGCAGGGTTGGTGTGTGTGTGTGTGTGCGTGTGTGAGGATTTGTCAGGATAGCCAGTGATTTCTAATGAAACCCTTGGTGAGAGGAAGAGGTTGAAGAAAAGCAAAGACAGAGAAAACTTCTGTAATTCTTTCAAAGTGAGCTGATGTCTGATTTCAGATTATTAAGATGAACAAAAATCATAAACAAAAGGGAAAATAATTACAGCCCTGATGGCCCAGGGAAGTAAAAAGAACAAGTAAGAGAGGAAGCATGTTATATGCAACAAGTACCTCCTGCCTGATTTGGTATTCTGATAAGTCAGTATGAGGCTACAGCAGCACAGATTCAAGCAGGCTGTGGCAAGTACAGCAAACAAGCATATACAGTAAGATGGGCCAGATAATATTTCTGCAGTTCAAATCAGCCTCTTATTCACTCACATCACAATGACAATTGTTGAACTTGTCCAAACCTGCCCAATCCAAACAAAATCCTGAAGACCACCGTCACATAAACACAGTATAGGTATGTTTTCTTGAGACAACAACAAGTGGTCATGATACGTCTACGGTACGTGGTTTTTCGCAAGGCTCAACATCGAAGGAGAGGGTAGAAGGTGCAACAAGGGGTCAACACTTGAGAAAGGACATGGAGAAGCAAGGAGAAAAAAGCGGAAAAGTGGAGGAAAAGTTTTGATTTCTCCACCTCCTGCCTGCAGCTGGGTGCAGACACAAGGTCTGACTCATAAATCTGTAGGTTAAAATCTACAGGAAAGCAAAACCGGCTTCTCCTGTTGAGGCGTGAAAGAGGAGAGTAATCGGAATCTCATCATTTCGCTCACTAAATTGACTGAGTGAACATCTGTGGGGCTCAAAATGAAGAGAAGGGGGTGGGGGTGGGGGGTCGTCTCTCTTGGCTCCTCAAAAGAAGAAGAGAAAACAGAGAGGGACTGGAGAAATGAAGGAGGCTTAGAGAGACGGGTTGCGCAAGACAAACACTTCCCACTGTGGAGCTGAAATGTTATTGTAAGGTCACTTGTAAGGTTCCAGCAAGGCGGACCCTCACCCCCACCTACAGGCTCGCTTCCAGTCGCTCAGTCCGCTCTCTCTTTGGCCAAGGGTGTAAGACAGCAGCCTGCACTGTGGAGGCTAAACAGTGTCCAGTATCATCAGATGCTTATTTAACACCAAACAGCTGTCAATGAACAAAAATCCGTTATTCATATGCCTGGTAAATCCTGCAAGTCAGACCAGGGAAGCGCAAAAAGTTGATTATCATGTGAATGGTGACAGTCTGGCACCTCCGTGTGCACTTTGTGAGCAACCACATGGGTTTTGTGAAGGTTAACAGGAGCAAAAGGAATTCTATTTAACTGAACCCAAAATCCATTCAGCCAGCAGGAAGAGTGTGTGTGGTCTGAAAACACTCCCAGAGCCAACTGCCCAAACAAACTAATGAGCATTGTACACACACAGACCTTCGCATGATTCAATAAGATTTTCTTAAACAATAAAAAAAAAAAAAGAGGAAAATAAAATTCTCCTCATTCTCATCTTCGTAATCTAAGCATTAGCATACAGCTGAAAGTGAGAAACGCTGAAAGCAGAAAATGCCTTGTTTAAATTCCACATGAATGCTAATTGAAGTGGCCATTAAAGTCAGTCAATGAGGGGAGTGTTGCTCACAGGGATTATATGACCCTGCTAAAGTAAACACCAACTGACCTCCATCATGACTACTTATCACAGCTACAGCCCTTTCCTTTATTTCCCCTTGCAAGGGTGAAGTCTGACACATTCCTCTCCCCGAATGTTTCCTCCTGCACTGACAGGGTCAGCAGTGTGTGCTGATAGATGGCGAGCACAGATTGTTATAGTAGTGGTAACATTATTTCCGTGATAGAAAGGAGGAATATTATTTCCACCTGGTGTAGAGGAGAAGGAGGTGGAACGGGAATAGTTGCTGGTGTACCTCTGAGGTTTTTCCAAATTGCCCTGTGCTCCGTGGATGTCTCATTATCATGACTTTTCTCAGGGTAATTTCAGCCTGCTTAATAAAACACACGCATATATTCAGACGCACGAAAGCAGCGCTCATTCACCCTCGTAACTTCTTCTCACGCTCCTCCAAATGGCAGCTCCACAGTAAAGAGAGTCCCTCGTCTACTGTGAGTTCTAATAGATGGCAAATAAGTCCGGTCTACAGGGATGAGGAGTGTTTAAAATTAATCACTGCTGCCCTACCCGACCTGGGGGACCGCCACACATTATAATCCATCCATTGTTCTCCGCAAATGGACCCAGACTCAGTAAATAGGGGCTACATAGAGTTGAGAAAGGCTGGGTGGGAGTAAAGGTCAGCTCATGCCTTGTTTTAACGACAGCACATTAACTCAACTCACTTCCTTCAACTTAACACAGGTAATAAATGGGAGGAAATGCAGAGAGAAGCAGGGAGAGAGAAGGTGGACATGTGTGAGAGAAGGGTGGCAGGCAGTGTCAGTCGTCTGGTTCGGAAAACACGGAAAATCGGAGGTGATGTGTTGAACGGTCATACAGATTAGAGTTGAAGAAGAAGATGGGAGAAATTTGACTTCCCATGAGCTCCGCAGTTTGGTGCGGGCTGAAAAAGCAAAATGTAACATGAAACTGATTTTATTTCTAATACCTAAATGGGGCATTAAAGTGTGAGTTGGACGAGGATTGTAAAAAAAAAAAAAAAAAAAAAAAAAAAAAAAAACATGCTACACAGCTTTTTTAGAGCAATTCTTTCTCCTTTTCTTCCCCCTAGTCTCACCAGCTTGGCCCGCGAGCCAGAACACACTACACCTTCTTACCATTCAGGAGCTATTTAAAAAATAAGAGGACTTTGGGGCATTTGGTTACTGAGAAACTAGCCTCATTACGGTTAAAGGAAATGGAAAACTGTCTAGGAGCCAAGTGGCCTTGTGATTTTAAAAGCCCTTGGCACACAATTTATCTCATAGTACCTTCTTGTTATGAAGCCATGATGTAACTCTGCTATAAAATGTATATTTTCCAACAGGGTTGCAGAGCAGTTTGTATGCTCTAAACTTCACCAGATGGCTCCAGAAGAGAAGCAAACGTGTGTGGTGTTTGAAAACAGGAATGAAGTCACATACATGCCCAAAAAGACACAAATGTATTTGATGCATGTTTCTAATTTAAATGCATCCAAACAGTACCGTTCAGTGTGTGTTCGGTCTTTGTTCACTCGTCCTGGTACAAACAGAGACACCTGGTACCTCTTTGTTTCTCCCAGGGTGCATTTCTGCAGATCCATATGTCCAGGCCGCTGCATTCCTCAGTTAGTGGAGCCCAGTGGTCCCCGGGCCTGTCACCACATTAGAGGCTCTGCTGGGACACATCACTGAGCACCTCCTCCAGCTGCTGGGGGTGGCGGAGCACCAGAGGGGGAGGAAACAAGGCGCTGGGATGGAGGAAGTGCGGGGGGTTCCTGGGCGGGGGGGCTTAAGAAATAATCCTTGCTTGGCCAGTCGCAAAGTCGTAGCAGTGGAGAGAGGGAGGGTCCATATGTACCTCTGTGTGTGTGTGTGTGTGTGTGTGTGTGTGTGTGTGTGTGTGTGTGAGGCAGGGGGTGCAGGGTTAGATGTCCCCTGATGACTGACAGCAACAGGCTTAAAATTGTTCACCCAAACGTACTGTCTTCTCAGGTGTATTGTTTGAAATGTTGAGATAACAGCACTAAAGCGACACTTCCACTGTGTTTTTACTGTTTCACACATCAGTCAAAGGGGCTCTGTCCTTTATAATTAAATTTGCGTTTGTCAAAGATATCATCACGGATTGTTAAATTTTACAGGGACAGCTTTACAGCTTCTCTAGCCTTGGCTTCACTTTAAAAGCACAACTTTTGAGTCAAAACCCCTTGACTGTATTTCACAGGATGTCAGAGTCAAGCTGTTGCATTTGGACTGTAACACAGAGCTCACTGTATCACTGCTTCTGCTGCGAGAACTGTGGGATATTTACACTTCACAGATTGTCAAGCATCATTCAAAATCGTCCAACACAGACTGCCTGCCAACTACAGATCTGCTGATGTATCTATCTGTCTGTGCATCTGTAACCACTTACAGAGAAATTATGAAAAACAGACAGTAAATTCTCCCTTTTGTCTGAGATTAAATCAGTTTAGACCCGGCTGACCTCCTCTCTCCATCATCCCATCGGAGTCCCCGTTGGGTTTCTCCTTCACTGACATCTGTTAATCTGTAAACATACAAAATTGCCTGTCTAATCTTATTTAGCCTTCACGTCTTGTTTACTTTTAGTTTAGCCGTGCTGTGAAGGCACGGCCGCCACGCTGTGAATGAGGCATTGTCTGCAGACCCACAGATCTAATCTCTCCCTCTAAACCGCCGCCAACCCCCCTCCTGCCCCCTCTACCTCGAGCCCTGATAGCCACATGCAGGTATTGTACCTATCAGACGCCTCTTGAATTAACTTCCATGCTGAGCTGGAGACTAAAGGGAGCGCTACAGAGCCTGCTTGTTTTGCCAGTGCGAGGTCTTCCGGGGAAATGTGTCTGGCTTTCAAATTTCTCTCATTAAACCTGGAGCGTAGTTTCAAGTTTTGCCTTGGTCTTTGACTCATGGCACTGGATTGCATCAGACACGGTTCAGCAGTCAGTGATGGTGGATGAAATCATAGAAATTGCCTTGACAGTTATTCATGACCTGTTGACAAGCTCACTGTAAGTTGTCTTTATAAAGCAAAGTATTGATACTGGCACAATAAACAGTGCAATGAATTGTGGTCAGACTGAGGTCTCCTGCTCTACACTCTCCAGTGTTTTTCGGTCCTGAACACACACACACACACACACACACACACACACACACACACACACACACACACACACACACACACACACACACACACACACACACACACACACACACACACACACACACACACACACACACACAGAGTCTCTTGGCCAGCTGCTGGAGAGCTGGACTCTTACACTGACTTGTGTTCTTTCACCCTGGGAAGCTGATGGATGGTGTTTGTTTGGTTTAGCTCTAGTGAATGCGCACACACACACACACACGAACACACACGAACACGGCCGTGACTGAAACACACACAAACTGGGGGTAGGGGTTGGCTTGCCCTCTCTCATTCCCCTGCCCTGTGTTGATTTTGGGTTCTGTTTAGAGATTTTTTAGCTCTTAGTTTTCCGTCTCTTACTCCTCGGTGCGAAAACGTTAAGAGCCAACTGAGACTTTCTTCATGCTCACAAGAAACCAGCCAGTCAACTAAAGTTATAATGAGCTCTGACTCTGGTGGTGCCTTCCAGATTTCAAACACGTAATATTGGTTGAAAAAGAAAGAGTGTTTATGAAGGAGCCCTCACCTCTTGCGCAGTCGGTCAGTAAAACGGCTTCAAAGATGAACAACACAATCTTCAGGGCGCCCATACTGTCCAAAGTCAACATCATGTTCCCCTAAATCTGAAAGACACAGAGACACAGGCTGCATTCATAAATCCATGGAGAATAATGGGGCTACCGATCTAAAGCCCTATAGCTATATTTAAAAGAATATCACTTTCCAATATGAAATACAACATTATGTTATACACTAATAATATTAATGGCTGTGCTGATAATTGCACCTCAGTTTTCATGTTATTCAAAGAGTTTTTTTCTGGCTGGACTAAGTTTTCTGTTCAGCTGACCTCAGTGGTTCCCAAACTAGACTCCTGGGACATTTTGGGGTCAGTAAGGTCTGTAGTGTCTAAAATCAACCCCATGTCAATATTATAAATTTAAAAAAAGAAAATAAATATAGCATAAAAATACATTAACAAAAAGTTACCAGAGTCACATTATGTGTGAGAATCCAGCTACAGACAGACCCTCAGGTTTGGGGTCTGTCTGGGATTTTAGTTTGAGGTGTGTGTGTGGGGGGGGGGATCCACAGTCCTTTAGGATCCTTGTTAAGCTTAAGATGTTCTGGTTAGTGCAGTATCAAGGTAATATATGTCGGCTACATGATCAAATAGCAAACTGAGGTCTTGAACTGCAATCTTTTTGTGAAAACAAAGAGGAGAGGCCACTACGAATATGTCGATAACTTACCCAAACACTCAATGAATGAAGTCAACCTTGTATCAGCCTCTTGACAGAAATGCTTTTGGCTAATAAAGTCCGTGGTGAGTCCATGAATCAGGAGTGACAGCGGTCGACTTTTCACCGACCTCTACCGGACCAGCGCACGCTCGTCTCTGGGATAAAACACCGGATTCAAAGCCCTAATAAAACCGAGCTCTTGCGTGAATCACAATAAATAAATAAAAAAAATCCCATGTGCTGACTTTTAAACTCTCAGTCCAGTCTGTGTAGTCCGCTTCGTCCACCCAGTGACTTTTCCAGTACGCACGGAGCGGAGACTCGCCGTCTGTCCCAGCGCTGCTGCTGCGGGCCAATCAGAGCGCGCAGAGGCCGGACACATTTAACTCTTTATCTCTCTCACACACACGGTCCTCTTCATCACAAGGCCATTATCCCGCCGCTTAATGTCAGCCTAATGTATGAGAAAACAGATAGCAGCTGCGGAGCTTAAAGCAGGACGCTATCACTGCAAAATTAAGTCCTTATGGCTGCAAATGGAAGTTATCGGGACAGTTTACTGCTGTTGTCCTATGGGGGATAAAAACTTTTAACAAAGTATTATTATTAACTCACTGCTGGCCATGACAGAATAAAATCCCCACATTATCATTTGAGAAATAACCTTAAAAGTTGTGATTTGCTCTGAAACCATGTGGGGAATAAAACATGTTCCATATTTTGGGGTAAATAAATGAAAATGTATGGTTCAGGACTGTTTCCCCTGTGCTGTTGCTGCATGAACCAGTGCTGCCACCTAGCGGTCCCAATGCTGCCCAGATCAGTTAATACCATAACGCACAGATCAATCACAACTGTGGCACTCATTATGTGTTAGCAGCATACTGAAGGTGTCCCACTGCTGGTTTTGCTGTTTTTACCTATAAAACAGAAGTGATATAAGGAATTTGGGCCTCTTTGATATGTTCTCTGTGCTGTTTTCAGTGTGCTTTAGTGTAACCATTCGGGGTTACCTTAGCTTTTTTCTTCTCTCATCGTCTCTCATATGGCTACACTTCACAGCAACAACAACTTAGTTTCATCAAACCCTCCTGTCTGGTAAACACAGACGTCTTTCAAACTCCAAACCTCCATTCTGAAACACAAACTTTCTAAAAAAGTTGTAGTAAGATAAGACTTGGTGTCTTCAGAGAGCTCCCCCAGAGCCACAGAAGACATTTAACAAGTCCACCAGTAAACTGATTTTCTGTGTACATCAGTGTGTTGCCATTTTAACTATGTGGGAAAATCTGAAGCTGTAATAATGCGTCACTCCAGCTCACCACAAAACTCAGAAATTTAAGCAGTGAGTGTTGCTCATCTGATGAGTAGGCACACACTGCCTACTCAAGTGGCAGGAAAAGCTGACAAAAAGTAACTAAAATAGACCCGGGCTGGGAATGAGCATCTCTGGAGAACATTCAGCCAGTCGATAGTCAAATCAAAAAGATATTCAGATATTCTACATTTCAACTAACTCAGAGTTCTGTGTCTCATCTTGAGCAGGGCTCTCTCTGCTCATTGGACCATGATGGACAGGAGGTCGACCAATGCAGGACACACATCTATTGGTACATGTCAATTCAGTGTTACTTTGCTGTAAAAGTAAAGAGGAGAAGCTTTCAGTTGACATTTTTTAAACAGGGAAAATTAATTTATTTCAATATACATCGCATTTAAAACTATATAACATTATTTGTTTGTTGAATATTTCACGCAGCTCTTATCATGGAAATGTCCTGTAATTTTATAAAATAAGACCAAGCTCTGAAACAATAATAGGATATCCCACCCTTTAATCACTGCATGATTTCTTGTATTTTTACATTAAAGTAATTATAGCTTCATACATTGTTTGTGTTCTTTATAAAAGAAAAAAAAACTGTTTTTCAAAGTGAGTTTATATGTTCTTTGATAAAAATAAGATTAATCCGACTGTAATGAGTGATTCTGATTATGTTATGCCTGAGAACCTGCTTTACGTCAGAGCAGAATGGACACTGTGATATTTCATTGATGTTGCTCAAAGGTCCATATTTGTAGATTGGCCACTTAAGACCATCCAGATGTACAAACTATAATATATAATGAACATGGAAGATACTTTGTATGCTGTCACTGCAATGGAAGCAGATTCAAAAGCTGAGAGGAACTCAGGAGCAAAATATGTGTTCCTGTTTTGACGGTACCACCAGAGCCAAGGACATAAATAATTTAGTTTAAACCTCAATCAAACATCCTCCTAAGAAATGGTCTATAACTATGATCGAAATAGCAAAGGGCTTTCTCCAAAATGTGGAGGTTCACTGCAGTTTGTAATCACAATATTGCACTTTACTGAGTGTAAGGAAGAGAAATCAATGGGCGATAATCGGCCTGTAGCCTGTAGGCCAGCACCTGAGAAGGCCTCTGGTTCAGAACACATTGTACACAACATGGTGATGACAGCGCTGAGCGACGAGAGGTCAACTCTCCACTAGGGGGCCTTCACGACCTGACAAAGATGACTGAGGAATCTCTTTTATCCATCTTGGTGTACAGTGGAGTCCCCAGAGAAAACTAAGCATGCTGTGGTGCAAGTGTAAAAGCGAGGGGCACAGCCCATCGCCGGCTAGAGGTGAACGGTCAGACTTTTTGGAACCCATTTCACAAGTGATGCAGAATTACACATTCATTGCCATTAAAAGCATGAAGGATCTCAATATAAAAGCTGTCTGTTTTTCATTTTTGCTTTACTGGGACTGGTAGCCTGGTGAAGATTGCTTTCCAGTTCCAATATAAATAGCAACCGTTTACTGAAGACATTGTAGTGTAGCTATTACCAGAATTAGACTTATTTACACAGTTATCATGACGTACATTCTTTTGAGTTATCCGAGTCCCGTGGGAGCTCTGGCACAAATGTAGGAAGCTCGCTAAAGCATACGAAAATATGTCACAAGTCTTTCATTTACACCTAAATCAACAAAACAAAAAAGTGGCCTGTTCTGATTTTGTGCTGCAAACTGCTACAGAGCACTGCTGCACGATGCCAGTTCAAAATCTGTCACTGCCTGTTCATCCACTCTCCCTTTTGCACCTCTATGGTAAGACAGGCATTTGTGAATCATTTGTGTGTGTTGGCTGGGTGCTGATATCACACCCTTTGGTTCCCAGTGACACACTGGTCTCTCCGAAGCATCGGCAGCAGGTCCAATCATCACTTGTGGCTGTGTGTCTTGTCTCTCTGCTCTGTCATCTGTGATGGCCTTACTCTGAAGCCTTGCTTAGCAGGCACGACCACGACCATTAAGTTTATCGGAGCAGTGTGGCATTTGATTTGTACACAGCCGTGGATCTGCCCATTGCATAGGCTCTTGCTGAGGCGGCCTTTGTGCTTTCGGTGATGATCTGGGCTCAGATGCTGGCCTTGTCGCTGTAGAAGGGCGTGACATGAAACATGTAGCAGTGTGTGCAAACCCTAACAGGCTTCATCTGGCCATAGCGGGGCAAAGGAGCGGAGTGGGAGGAGCAGCGAGAGCAGAAGATCTGAAATGACACAGTAATGTAATATATCAGTTGCTATCCACGTGGTGATGACACACAATGTGTAAGTCATCAGTTTGATCAACTACACGTTACACAGTGAATTCAGCTCCGGGGTTCATCGTACCTTTCCACAGCTTCTACAGTGATGCTTCCTGCGGATGACGGTGAAGGGAGCTTTGCAGGCAATGCAGGAGTTGCAGGCTTCATCAGGGACCCAGTCTGGAGGGTCTACAGAGAGCCAACAAGAAACAGTTAACACAAAGTAGGCCCGTCATCATCAGTGCGTCCTCTGTGGACACAAAGGGTGAAAGGGAACAGGCTGACATTTCAACTAAACTCTGTGTGGTTCTATTAGTGGATTTTCTGACCTTCGAACTGGCCGTCCCGGGCCTTGGCTGCCAATTCTGATGTGGAAATGGTCTCCTGACAGAGAGCACAGTCCTCCAGGACTGCACTACGCAGAACAGGGCCTGTTGGACACCATAGAAGAAGAATCTAAAACTGATGTAGTGTGTGATGGAAACAAGTTGCGAACACAACATTGACATCTCATCATCTTGTAAGTTGATATGGTGAACGTGTTGGTTGCTTATTCACACATCCAGCAATTATGGAGTAAAATTATCATTTATTTGGAGTTGTGTTTCTGGCTCTTTAAGCTGATTTTGGCCTCTACCAGCTCCTGGAGGAAATATCTGGTTCTTAAACTGCCAGAAGCTCCACTGTGGTCACCAGCTTGTTGCTAACTGTGGCTGTGTGATGCTGTTGTGCTGTTGCAGGTTGTGTACAGCAGGTTTTTTGGGGCTTTTTTGCTGCCTGCAGACAAAATATTTTGAGGAATAGGGTCAGTGAAGTTTGTGTACCGCATCTGGGACAATAAAAACTCTCTCTCACTTTCTCATAGCTGAGACACACTAAGGCAGTTTTGAATCCTGTCAATATCATATTAAAGACAGAAAGACGATGTACAGCAACATATTGTATTTCTAAGCCACGTTTCTTACCTTTCTTTTGCTTATCGTTGTCTCCCTGCTCACACTTGGTTGCCATGACTTCAAACAGAGTCTTGAGGATGCTGCGAAGGTCACTAGCATAGTTGGTCTGCAGCTGATCAGCAACACCTTCATCACAACAGAAGGCATACTACAAATCAGCAGGAGACAGATAAAGAGATGGAGGGAGAACAACATAAAGAGTCAGAGCTCTTTTACCTGATATACAAACAAAGAGACGGTGGATGAGGTCGCTGCTGCTGTGGAAGCGTGATCGGATCTTGTTCCTTGCAGCCATCTTGGCATCGTGCAGCGCCAGCTGGATCTCCTGATGGTCAACGTCTTCTGACGTCCCTGAGCTGGGGGTCAGACTGCTGACAGGGCTGGAGGAAGCAAAGAGAGAGAGAGCAAGATCATTCAATTTCCTTTCTTAACTCTTCTCAAATACAACTTACACATTCAGTTTATATTTGATCCATTGTAGATTTTAATCTTCAAATTAACAATGATGAGGGAAAAATATTGAATTACAGTTTAAAAAAAGAAACAAATCCACTCTCTACCACAATTTATATGCATACAGCATGACTACTGTACAGAATTTACATGGATATTAATACTCCGACATCTGTCTAAGCCAGGAGGCAAATTAATGTTGTCACCTGCAGCCCATAGGGGAAGGAGTGACTGACACTTCAATCAATGGCTGTATTTGAGCAAATGACGGCATAAAGACTGGAAATGAACCAAGCCATCTTTTCATGTATTGTGCCAGGACTTATTAGTTACCTTTCGAGCGTGGGAAGGAAAAAAAAAAAAAACAGGACAATGACACACACGGTCATGATTGATTAGTTACCTGGGAGTGTATGCACTGCTCGACAGACTACATGTTGTGACGGACACACTCTCACAGTCACTACCTGACACAGAGCTGAGGGGAGAACTCTGAAAACTAAAAACAACAAAATAAATAGTGGAAAAACACGAGAAGTGAAAGAAGCACGGAACAACACAATGGCAAAAGAAATACATGGAGATATAATTAAGGCAACAAAGGCGGAGTGTAAAATGAGAATCAATGGATGGAAGCAACAGAATAATTCAAAATGCATGATGAAATACAGTGAAAGAAAACAGATATTTATGTTGATGCAAGACTCCAACATAAATCTGAAAGTTGGTAAAATGACTCATAGAAATGACAGCACACCTGGAGCTCCTCCTGCTGTCCTCTTTGGTGTCCCTCTTTGAGTCTTTAGCTCCTGGCGTGTCCCTATCTGTCTCCTTGTCCCTCTGTCTGCCTCCGCTGGCCTGCTGCCTCTTTTCAGTCCCCAGCTGGTGGTTGCACAGAGAAGGTCCATCCCCTCGACTGAAGCCACAGTCCTGAGCATGATGCCCCGGCCCTGGAGCCACCATCAGGCACTTCTCACAGAGCTGGGAGTTTGAATCTTCTTCAAGGCTCTCTGCAGAGCAGCGGGAAGAAGGGGGAGTCAGCTGGGCGAGCTCACCTTTACTGTGAGGCTCGTGACCTCGTGGGGGCAGCCGACAAGCAGAGGACTGGATGACAGTGCCCGGGGCTGCGGTCTTACAGTGTTTGTCCAAACCAAGGGCGAGGCCTAACCCGAGTCCAGTGGTCTCTGTGCCAATGGCATCCTCATGGCCATCCTCACAGCTCCCACAGCAGACACAGGAGTTGAGCAGGCAGTGAGTGGCCACCAGGGGGCCACAGGGCTCAATCTCTGGGGGAGCGGGCCGCGGCAGCAGCAGCTTGTCCACAGCCAGCTCCGTCAAGCTGGGGGAGCGAGGGTTGAAGATGACCGTTGCAGACAGCTTCATCCCACCCATGCGGTGGGCGATGACTTCAGCTGTTTCAGACGCTGTCCCCTCCAAACCCATCTCCCACCCGTTGGTGTAAGGCAGAGTTTCAGAGCCGGGAGCGGAAGTGCAAGGATGGCGCTTTGCATTAGGACAGTGTGTGTTGTGGCTGCGTGGCTGCGGGCAGGGCTGCTCTGACTGGGTCTCAGAGTACCAGCCGTTCCTGGCAGAGTCTGGCCGTGGTCCCGGCTTGCGAATCACAGGACGAGCAGACCCTCGTGCTTTGGAAGGAGAGGCGACACAGGCCTCTGTTGGGATGCTGGTGATGCTATCTCCTGCTGCGTCCAGGTCGTCCATGAGGAAGACCTTGTCGTCCTCCTCTACATAGATGCCTGTCCTTCCTCGGCCCACCAGGAGCCTGCGAGGAGAGGCCTCAGTGCTGGAGGCCCCGCTGGAGCCTCCTGCCTCTCCTCTGTGGGGATGGTGAGCTGGGGACTGACCCTGACTGGGAGGTGACAGCAGGGTGGACATTTCATCTCCCACACGGTACACCATCATGTTGAGCTGCTCCAGCTCCTCCTCATCGTACTGCATGGAGCAGGCCAACTCAGCCTCCTCTGCCTCCTCACAAAGCAGACCCTGCTCCTGCTCCTCCTCCCCCCTCTCGGTTTCCACCTCCTCCCAGCCCTTTTCCACTTCTGCCAGCTCCTCCTCTTGGCTGGGACATACAAACAGAGCCAAATGCTCCTGCTCCCCAACAATCTCCCCCTTGGAGGTGTCATTGGTGGGGCTACAGGATGAGTGATTTTCTTCGACTGGAGCTGGTGAGCAGTTCGTGGCCAGTCCTGGGTCTGTGGACAACTCCCCGTCCTGAGAGATACACAAGTTTCTCTCCAGTGCAATCAACTCCTCATCAGTAAGGGTCTGCAGCAGGTCTCTGCAAAAGCATTGTAAGATTGTTGTAATGAATTGATAGAAGAAAAAAAGACCATTTAGACATTAAGATATCTCTTTGAGATGTTTAATATTCACAAACAGTACCTGATTTTCTTCAATAAAGTACGAAAAGGCCGGAAGAGCTCAGACATGTCCTCTGATTTTCGTTCTAGGTTGAGAGGTCCGTCTGCATACACAACCAGCCCACTAAAAAATATGTTTAAAATTCTGTTAGGGAGCAGTAGAGAGAAGATAACAAAGAGGTGGGCGGGAGAATGGATAGGACAGGCAACACTTACCACACAATGGCGAGTCTGGGAATTGTAAACATCAGTGCCGGTTCATAGTCATCGATCATGTCTTGTGTGAGATAGCCCAGCTTCAGGGCCCTGAGACGACAGGGGAAAATGCATGATAGAAAAATTAACCATATTATCTCCACATATTATTTAGATTCTGGTAAATTCCAGACGAAGTGCTCTATAGGCTGTGATTCTTCTCAGTTCCTCTGTAAACTCACCTCTCCACAGTCTCACAGAAGAGCACAATCACCTCCTGCTGTATATAGTATTCTTTGGGAGACTTCACAGGCACCATGGCTGACACATAACTGGCAATGGGTAGAAAGAAAAAGTGGGATTCAATGACATTCACAGCTTTGTTGAATGCTTTTGGCAAACCTGCTCCTAAAAAGCCTTAACAGGATGATAAATGTGGATTAATCTCACTGCTACAATTGCCAATAATGTCTGGTCCTTCATTTACCTGAGCTCAAACTCAGCAAAAAGGCTGTCAAAATGTCGCAATGCGTCCCTCATGCGGTCCGTGTACAAGTTGAGATCTCTCAGGGCCTGGTCTCTGGTGATGTTGCGTACCTCTTCCAGGCTGCGAGTAAGGTCCTTAGCCAGGGGTCTCATTGCTATACTCTCTATCTCCCTGTTCATGATGATTGAGCCTGCAGCCAAACACTGCACAGGAACACATACATCATAAATTATCTCACCTTGTACAGAAGATTCAAGTGAGAAAATGATTTTACAATGGCGCACTTGACGATCATTGAACACTGCAGTTGTAACAATATTTCTATGCACGTGTATAGGACTTGTGCAAGGTTGTTTTGTTCCAGATTGCTGCTGGAGGGAATACACTACCTCAGCCCCAAACCACAGCTGCCCTGCCAAGTTGTCATGACGAATCTCCTCGGGGAACTTGACACAGAAGTCTCTGTTGGCCCGGTCATTGGGGATACATTCATCCATGATCTGATTGATAATGTTCAACACATTGTCCTGCAGATGAGCACAAGAGTGACAGAAAACACAATTGAACAAACTAGCTGGAGGTATAAACATGAGTGACAAAAAAAAATAAAAAATCGTTTCCTCAAAAGCAATTTTCTGAGTGTTTACTTTGATTAACTAATCTTGGTAAATAATCCAAGCTTCACCTCTTTCAAGAATGCCATTGTATTGCAGCGTTTAAAGACCATTGATTAGAAAGTGAATAAAAACAATTGATAAGCACATGAGACCATTATGGCCCTCGCAGCTACATTCTCCCTCAATAAAAACACTAAACTAAAGCCCATAATTCCAGTAGTGAAAATGCAGTGTCACACAGCAAGAGCTAATCAAGAGCTTATGTGCCGCTGGCATGTACAACAGCCATAACAATGACTTACAATGAGCCTTTCACTCAACCGCAGCTGCACTGTGCACTGTAATCTTGTCAGGCACAGCACTGCGTCTTTCTCTGCTCGCCCCGAGGAGAAAGATTAAAAAGCTTTGAGAAAGAGAGCTTAACCACTGATTTCTTTATGGCTGTGTGCTGTGAGTGTGCCTTTGCCTGGACTGAGTACCACCCCACTGTCTGTGAGCGTCTCCCAGCAGGGGACACCGGACATAACCTTTGCTACTGTTTGTTTCAAATCATCCAGTGGTGGTGACTCTGGCGTGATACCTGACACGCCAGAGACACAAAAGACTGACTTCTCTCCTTTTTTTCAGTTGATCTCTCACTCTTTGCACCGGCTATCTCTGACCCTTTCTCTTCCCCTGTCTATGTGGATGCTACCTAACTCAATCTTTGTCCATCTCCAACACACATACACACTCGCCTGCCTGTTCCAGCAGGCCACACTGTAGGAACACCCGTGCCAACATAATATAAGCAGCATGCCAGCAACCCCCACAGTGGCCCATGAATAAGAGCTGATAGCTGCAGTGTCAGGTTCAAGTGCAAAATTTTGGCTTGAGAGTGCCTTCTATTCTTGGGGCTTTGGGGCTGTGGGGTATCATGCTCCTTAATTCATTCTCCAAAACCCTTGACGAGGCACGCCACTGAAAAGACTCCTCTCTGAACACGCAAGTGCTGTGAGTTTGCTGTTAAGCATTTGCACTGCAACTTTTAGGGTGAGAAAGAGACTAATCAGAGACTAATTTGAGGTACGGACACTCATAAAAAGAGCATGTCAATCACAGCTGCTGGAAGTCCTCAGCTTCATCAATCTGGGGTGATAATGAAATTAATATAAAAACGACTCAGAACACAAAAGAAAAGAGATAGAATCTGTAAAGGAATACAAAAGAAAAACAAGGTGACAGATTGGCAGAGGGAACGATAGAGGAGAAAGAGACAGATCAGTCGGGGATCAAGTGATGACCTTATTAAGTGATTCTCCCCCGTGTGCTGTGACAGCGGGGGGAGGCTAAGGCACAACGGGCCAGATAACGACCTCCCTCCATCACCTCCAGCTCTCTCAGCATGATGCAGCATGGCGGCCATCACTCATGCACCACATCACTTTCTAAGCTGCTCTCAGCCCTGACCACATAAAGACCTGAAACAGTAACCCATAACACCTCATACAAACACTCACCGTAAATTCATGTGTTGAGATCCTTCGCTTGTGTTTCAATTGAACGTTCTTTTTTGCATCCAGTTAAAAAACACATTATTTTTCCCTAACACAATTACCCCAATCAAAGCTGCAGTTATTAAATGCTTCTTTCCAAAGAAGCCTCTCTTGTAACCATTTACTAACAATCCATATGACACGCAGCCCAGTCCAAAGAAAGTCTGCTTATCTCATCTCATCAGCAAAACTGTTTGACAGAAGTACCAGGCCAAGATATGTTTGGTTGGGCAACAGTCATATCACCATGCCTGTATCCAGAAAGGGATGATAAGGGTGTTCATTTTTAGCTTCCAGGCCAAACTAAGGTCCAGCCAGGGGATTATGTGAATGAAAAAAAACTAAAATAAAAGAAGAAGAATTCAAGACAAATCCAAGGTGGGGGTTAATGTCTGTTTTTGCACAAAAATTGTGAGCCTGTCCTTAAACTCTATTGCAGCTTTACTCCACTTTAGGGCTGTTTTTTAAGTTTATTTATAACCAATGAATGAAATATCTACAGGTGATTCAAGCAGAATGAGATTTATCTTTAGTGAAAAGAAAGGCACAGAAAAATGGTGACAGGTTTTCTCCCTGCTGACCTGACAAGAGCGGAACTGGTTGACCAGCAGGGTGCATCTCTGAGGGTCTTTCCTGCCGTCGAGGCCGTCCAGCTCAGTGGCCACCTGATTCAGCTCTTCATCAGCGTAGTAGAACTGGGCCAGGAGCTGAGGGTCCGTCCTCTGCACAGAAACACAAAGTGACACAACGAGGTCATTTTCAATACTGGTACAGCTGTTTATTAAAATAATACCAACAAGGTCTTGAAAAGAATTTCAAAACCAACACAAAGAAGGTTATCAATTAAAGTAACTGTGATGATTAATCACTGGGCTTGAAAATAGTCCAACCCCTCTCTATGTTTTCATGTGACCGAGTTTGCATGTGTGCTTTGCTCAGTCATTGAAACATGTTATTGGGGTTTTCTAGATAAACTGATATTCTATTACTAGACTAGCTATCAAAATTTGAGGACCTAATCATTAAAAAAAAAATTATTATTATTTTGTTTGCATGCTAACATATCCTGTGAGAACTTTGCTCCAATCATAGCAGAGCTCTGTGATACAAAAAGGTTAAGTGTCCTTTGCTAGCTGGTTCTTAAGCTGTGGACACAAATATCAGAGCGTCAACAGCCATGAAATCATGTGACCCAACTTTACACTTCACAGCAACACACAATATTTACAGAAAATTACTGAATCTCAAAGCAAACGGAGAGAGGCCAGGCCAAGCCAGGATGACTTGGAGGTCAGAGACAATGTGTTATTCTGGGACAGGATCTGACGTTTTACTAAACTGTGAGAGATGTGAGTAAACTCCCCAGTGTCCAAAACCTGCATGTTGATCTCATAAGGCCTGTCAATTATTAATTTCAGCTGCAAAATTCAGCAACTGATGTCATGCGTAGGGGAAATTCAGCAGCAATACTGAGTGAGGAATATACTCTCAATCTGTTCTATTTCAGCCATTAGGTCTACCATTTGCTCAGGAGAAGGTCCTGTGTTCATTCAGTACACTAGTTTCTCTGTGTGGTGCTTGGGAGAATTAAGATGCACACTGTTAGAGCTCAGTGTTGGCATGAGCAGCTACAGTCTCCAGAAAACCAGATGGATTGGTGGTTTTCTAACTGTGAGAAAGTCAACACATGAATTACATATTATACTCAGCAAGTCTCTTGGTTACAACAGCATTGTGCTACTACAGCACTTTGGTGTTAACAGGTGGAGTATTTAAGTCAGCGTAGTTTCACCCACTCCAATGGTACATACACCAACAGGGAATGCAACTCTTTTAGACACCTTCTGCTTTGGAGATATAAACCCTATTCTCATGCAAATAAACCACAAAACTGGGAGCGAAAGCGATGTAGGGGGAGCAGTCAAGTCAAGGCAATCGAGCATAAACAAGAAGGCAGCATAATACAGCAACATACTGCCGATCTGTAGGGACAAAAATAAAATCAGGTAAGTAGGGCGTTGTATAGGCCAGCGTAACAACAGATTGCTCTCCCATTTGCAGAGGTATTCTGGGGATTTAGGAGCAAATGCAAGAATGTTTTACACAAATGTATTTTTGTACATAAACAAATGCTCAACAAGTATGGGAAAGTAAATGATAAAAATGGCATTAACTGTGACAACACGAGTTAAAGGTTAATATAGTGTGAAAGCTCCCCAGAAGACCAGGTGTAATTAGAGAGCCTGGCCCTGCTAGAGGATTTATGTCATTATCTCCCACCAAGCTCCCCTCAGTGTGTGTGTGTGTGTGTGTGTGTGTGTGTGTGTGTGTGGGGGGGGGGGGGGGGGGGGGCAGCACAGCAAATGACTCCGCTACTGGGTGAAGCACACCACATGCACGGTAGAGAACAGACAATGACACACTAAAACTGTAGACACAACCATTGATTCTTTGTATTATTGTCTAGACCTACTAAAAAAATGCAATCAAAATCTTGCAGGACGATCAAGGTAACAACTTTTAAACCACAACACCAACAAACACTGTACGCACTCTCACACACACACACACACACACCCTGTTGAGGGCTCACGTTGATCAAAAGGTTAATGGTTTTGAAAATGGCGACCACATGCCGACGTGCATCATCACAAACCACATGGACCCAGTGACGGTACAGGAGCTTAAAAGGACAGCATGACTGTGCAGACAGGAAGAAGGGAGAGAGACGCTGGTAAACAGGCTGGTATGCCTGCCATGCTTCAACTGTCTGGAAGTGTTTTTCATGAAGTCAGGCTGAGTACGGTAGTGGTATTTACCGAAACCCCTCGCAGGACCTTTTCCCTGAAGTTTGCAGTGCTTCCTGTTGCGTGATGCTCTCCCTGTGGGCCCTCGCCTCTCTCTCTCTGAATATGATACATGGTGCTGTTCCCTCACTCACTCT
The DNA here is from genome assembly GCF_042242105.1 of Pempheris klunzingeri. Classification (NCBI taxonomy): domain Eukaryota; kingdom Metazoa; phylum Chordata; class Actinopteri; order Acropomatiformes; family Pempheridae; genus Pempheris; species Pempheris klunzingeri. Next base: position 12,029,792 of record NC_092024.1, on the reverse strand, counting down.
CATTAATAATGAAACAAACAGCAAGGAGAAAACACAAAGATATAACCTACAGCTGGAGTACTTGTCGCATGATTTCAGTGAGGGGGGGGAAATATCTTCATCTTAAAGGTTATTTGGAGATATGTCACGGCAAGACATTAAATCCTAATTAACATATTTTGACGATTGGTAACATTAATTTTGTTGTTAGAAATGAAAAAATAAAGACCTTGTGTACCTTTGAATCAACTGGCAGGGTCCTTTAAAGTGTGTCACTTGAGTTTCCCCTTACTCACAGGTAAATCAAAGCCACAATAGGATGAGTTACAGAACAGCTAGATAAGAGCCTTGGCTCTTTCTTTTCTTGCTCAAGGACACTTCAGTTGGACAGGTACCTACCAATATAAAACCCAGTTTGTCACACATAGCAACAATAAATGATGTGTGGATTTTGATGTCTCTGCCGTGTAATGTTTACAGAGTAGGTTGGAGGAGCGATCGAGCGAGCGAGCAGAGGAAAGAGGCATCTAATCCAAACAGAAACGCAGCAGGTAAATATAGGAAATGTTTCATACTTTTCTTAACAAGGTCACATACATGCTGTATTTATAAATAATCTGTGAAAAATGGGAATAGACAGCTATAACTATAGCAAGACAAAAATAATCAGCAGAGAGGGGACTGTAAAAAGTGAAACTCATCAATGAAGTGCCATTACCATGTGGAAATAAATGTCATTCAGGTTTCTCTGAATGTGTAGGTTAACGAAGGAAACCTTAATTAAACTACCCACCACAAGAAGATTCATTTACCTTCGCATCAAGAAATGTGATCTATGAACAGTGAGAAACGCAATATCACCAGCCGAAAGTCAGATTAGACTGAACTTTACACAACTGCACAACAATGAGTGATTTTATGAAACAAATGTCATGATGACCAAATAGGAAACAGGAGTGGGAGGCAGTGAAAGACCTTTTTCTAGCGCAGGCACAACAACAACATGGCCCACATAGTGGTGGCATTCATTTTGAGATTTCTGAAGCATATAGGGCAATGCTGACGGAGGAAGAAAAGAAGCATTTGAGACAGACGCCATCCTATAGCCTCCTCCTGCTGCATTCCTCACACAAGAGAGAACATTCCTGCAGCATTGCATCATGGGGGAAAAGTCAAAGGCAGGCAATGTTCAATGCAAGCCGATTTACTTTTAGATAGGCAGCAGTGCTTCAGCTTCTTAGTCTAAGTTTGGTGTACCGTGAAAAAATATTTATCAAATATTTGAAAAAGGTATGAAAAGAAAGACTGAAAAACAAACAGATCGTTGTATTTCCTATAGCGCAGATCTACTTCACCCACATTTGTGACAGCAGTGTAATCTCAACTTTAGCCAAGTTATAAAGCAACTAAATGTAGACAGGTTGAACCACACAGATTGGTTCTTATGTAGATTAGTAGTTACTAAATATTAGCACCTTGTATCTCTCAGATGTAACCTGTACATAGCTACCTGAAACAACTGAGCAAGGTTAGCTTGTATATATACACCCCATTTTAAGTCAAGACTGAAAGACAACAGGATATGGTTGGCACAGGACTCTTGCATTACAAAAAACAACATAATTTACTTAAAATTACAGATGTTATACCAATAACCCGAAGATGAGATTAAATTGCCTCAGTTAGCATCTTCAGATATTTCAAAACTGAACTGCTGATTCAAAACTGCATTAACACTACTAACTCTTACATACATATATTTCTCCATGTGTGCATGTATAAATCAATAAACAAATAAATAGCTATACCTTCATTTAAAAAGCACTGCCAGTAAAGTATAATGTATAATGTACAGTTTGGTATGCCACAGTTTTTGTTTACAGAGTCGATTGCTTTGTATTGGACCGCACTACAGATGTGTCCTAGCAACCATTTTACACATTACAAAGGTCTTTACTTGCTAAACTAACTTTTACAGCTGGTACATCCAAACCCTGGGTCAGGGCAAAAGTAAATGTAGTAATGCTACTTAAACACCTACTCACATTCAGCACAGCTGACATGGTCTGAGAGATAAGTCAGAAAACCCTATGTTTGAAATTCAAATCAGAGGTCCTTGGACGGTAATATTTACCTTGTTACATGGACTGTGAGTCAGTGATGATGTTTGAGTCTGAAGAGCAAAAGTACACAGTGGCACAGAGTGAAGTATTGGCCTTGACATTTACTTCACAAGCATCAAGTAGGATCTAATTTCATAAGCCTCCTGACTGAGAAAAATCAATGTAAGGTGACAAAGTAGAAAAACAACTGACAAGTAGCAGTTAAATTAAGCAGGTGAAAAACAACGTCTTCCCATTAGGTGTATTAAGTCTGTTTTACAAAGGTAAGTGTGTGAACATCGGGTGACTCCTGAACTTGCGAGTTGTGTCATCACCACCAATGACAGCTCTACCTTGCATAAGTGAGGAAATGATTCAGCAGATGCAGCTCTTGTTCCCTGTGGTGTGCCACTCTCCTGTTAGACTCCTGCTGTCAGTTGTCCTGGGTGCCCTCTCTTTGAGATGACTCAAAACCTCCATCTACTGTGGTCCCAAACCCATAATTTCAGACTATTAGGCTCCCACAACCTCATCCAGAGTGACAATTACTCTTAAGCCCCCTCAATCACATTGTTTCACGATGACTCAGTGAAGTTTCTGTCCCTTTTGTTTAACATAAAATCAATAACAGGAGATGACAGTGCGACTCTTATTGAAACGTGTTAGGGAGAGTTGTCTGCCGCTGACCGATCAACATCATCTCAGCCAGCATTTCTCCTTGAGATGCTGATTCTGGGCTTCATTTCTATTCGCACTGTGAGGATGACGGAGGCCGTCAGGCTAACGCTTCATGAACGTCTATAGCATCAGTGCGAGCACATTGAGCCCACTTAAGGGACTTATGAGAAACCTTGCCTCTGCCCTCCGCGCTCTATTCCAGGCTCAATTTGCTGCTTTCTGGCCGCCTTCCAAGGATCAGAGGCAAATATCGTAGGGGGGAAACCGGTTCACTCTGCTTCATCCAGTCAGTTGGCAGACTGGCAAGAAAGCTGCCGGATACAGTTCTTCACCTTATTTATTATTCAGGACTCAGCATAAAAGCCTGGCAAGAGCGAGCCAATCGTTTTGGTAACAAACAAGGAAACTTCCTCGACCATTATTTATATTAAGTTTGGCAGAATAAAAAGTATAATCTCTCTAAGAATGCAGTGCTGTGCTGAAGTGGATTCAGTAGTGTTGAGTCATTCCTTTCATGTTCAGCTTGCATCAGGAGTTTCTTTCCTCACCTCTGTGTTGTTTTCTGCAGCTACAAAGTTATTGATGACGAGCTTTCAAGATGAAACCCCAGCTGTCTTAAAATCCTCCTGGTCACATTTTTAGATAGTTTCAGATTTTCTGTTAATAAATGTCCAATTAAATGGATGGCACTAATCACAGACTGCTGAGGAGTATTCCTGCACTAACCAGTTGGATCAGCAGACTACAATTCAGCACACTGACTCAATATATTCAGAGTGGTCTGCCCATCTGGACTGATGGCATAATCTGTGTGCTTGTCTCCTCTCAGAGGGCTGCCCTAATCTGGCATTTGGACTAAGCGATGACCTGTGCATGTGCCTGGCACATGGTTTAGCATGGCAGGCCGATGTGACATGGGGGGCGCAGAGGATTTGGGAGGCTACGAGGCGTGTCTAGGATCCCCTGATGGTAGTGTGGTGTCACGTGGGGACACCCCTCTTTCCAGCGACTGCAGGGAAATTCTTATGCAAGAAATAATCTGGTTACACAATCCACAACGAGCTGTTAAATTGTGGCTAAATTTTAGATTTACCAAATCAACAACTTGACATTTTCACTTCTATTTTACTGGGTTTTTTAACTATGTATGAGTCCTGAGCACCTGAGCAGTTACAGCACACCACATAATCGTGTGGTTGCAACTTTTGCCTGTTTGATTCCAGCCGGTGAACTTTGTAGCATGTCACACTCCTCCCTTTCCCCTGTTTCCTGACTACCTTCAATGTCTCTATCCAGTACAGGCACAAACTGCCAAAACTGTTTTAAAAAACCCCACCAGCAACAGAAAATACTGGTAAGTCAAATATCTAAGAACCAAATGAGCCTTGAACAGACCCATCTGTGCACTGTCATGATTCCTTAGCGCACATTTGACCCACATCCCCTCGTCACTTATTGAGGATGTGCATGACCTATCATTCTAACAGTGACAGAGTCCAATTTACACACAACAACCGAGGACAGCAACAGTACGAGTGTGAGCAAACAGACATCTTTGATCTGCGTCTGTGGACTGCATTAAATAAACAAATAGCAGTAATCTGTTTGCATCTTTACCCCTTACAAAGCTTTATTTCAATTCGCAGTACTGACTATGACCTCTGTTATTCATCTTTCCCAAAATAAAAAATTCTGTGTATGAAAAGCCACAGTCACAACATCGCTACATCCTGTCATCTTTAACTAACAATTCCAGTCTTCTTTAAAATAATAAAAACTACAGGATGAGGGCATTGATAAATCTAAATTTCCATCCATTTAAAATGTGTATCAAACATTCTGTTTCGATTTGTTCGTTCTTAAGGATTTCTTATCATCCCAGCCCTAAAATCCAGTAAGTAGAAACACTAGAGCAGCTAAAGAGCGACACTCACTCATCTTATCTCCTGCCAACTGTAACCAAGGCCAAAATCTAATCCCAAAAATACAGGCCTACTGTTCTCCTCCTCTGCTCCTGTTCTCCCCTGCTGCTGAGACAGAGCCCAGAGCAGGAGGGGTGGCATTTCATTTTCTGGCTCTTCCTAGAACAGTCGGATTTATAATGTAGACAAAGGGCACCTTGGGCGCATGCTTTATGTTTATCATCGGTGACAATGGAGAGGAATTTAAAAATAGTGGGGGTACGAATTATCATCAATAAGAAAGGAGGTGTAGAAAATGAGTGCAGCCTCTCAGTCAACACAAGGACGAGCCAATTCTCTGTGGCACCTTTAAATCTCACTCTTCTTCCACAGCTACTTTCTTTCAATCATCGCTTCCCCACACCTCGGACGGTGGACCCTGATTCCCCAATCCTGCAATGAATTTAAAAAGGCCTTCAATCGCCTGGCCTGTCTCGATCTGCACTAGGGTCAGCTCTCTAAATCCAGGCAGCTGACACCAAATCAATTACCCCATGGCTGATGGGTAAGCAGAATGGGACAACAACAAAGAACTCCAGAAACGGGGCTAAATATGAAGCCACACTGGCCACTGCTCAGCAGTTTGCTGTTCCATCAACTCTATGCCAACTGTGCAGAACCAACTCTGCAAAGACAAGGGCCTAATTGCTTTGCCGGCTCTCGGTTCTTGTGCTCGCACGTTAGCAATATTCACAAACAAACCAGGGAAGTGATAAATGACAAATAGAGGGCAAACAAGAGTGTGAGGCAGAACCGACGACAGCCAGGCTTGTCATACTCTGTAGAAACTAAGCGATCATTTCTGAAGAAACCAACCACCATGATTCAAAATAGAGCTGCACTCTGATGTAAACACATATGGTAGGTAATGACTCTTAATTACAGACCTTTGTTACGTGTTTATATATTAAGTGGTAGAAGTATTATTAGAATTATATAGTATAACGCCTTACTCTGAATGTACATGTTATATATTATTGTTATTGGTGGTATTATTATTATTATACATCTTTTTTTTAATACATACTTTATATATTTACATTTTTACTTTGTGTTTGACGTTTATTCTTGTTCTTTTGGAGCTGTGTGTAACAAAAAGCAATTTCCACCTGGGGATTATTAAAGGAATTCTGATTCTGATTCTGATTAACTCTGAAAGGGTACCTAAATACTGACAAGAATAACTTAGAATTCATTTAAATTTCATCAAGTATAAACTGAGTTAATCAGGGCTCCAACAAACTATTATATTCATTATTTATTAAATGATTGGCCAATAAAATGTAAAAACAAGCCACTTTCCAAATGGCCAACCAACAGTGCAAAACTCACATAAGTCTGAGAATAGCAGCACTTCTGAGAAGCTGGAGTCAGGTGATATTTGGCATTTTCATTTGAAAAATGACTGAAACGATTAATTAATTATTATTCTGTCGACCAACTAATCAATTAATCGACTTATATGCTAGGAGTAAGGCCGACTTCTTTTCTAACCCAAGAAACCCAAAGTGACATCTTCAAATGATGATATTCAGTTTAAAATGGTAGACAACAGAAATCCATCTTAAAGAAACTGGAAACAGGTTTTCTGCCATTTTTGATTGACTGAACAAAGATTCAATTATCAAAATTAATTTTCTGTCAATCGACTAATTATTTCAGCTCTAGTCTGCAGCTGATTGTTTGTTACATGATTACAATCTGAAAACTACCTTAGTTGAAAAAAAAAAAAAAAAAAATCTCAACTTCATTTAAAAACTGAGTTCATGGGCGTCAATACAATAGCAAAGCTGATTTTAGTACGTTTGTAATAAGACATAAACATGTACTACTACTGTGTTAACCGTGTGTCATCGCCACCTCTTCTTAGATGAACATTTCCTTTCATAATCAAATTCAGCTGAAGCATTTTAAGTAGGGCCCACACAGCTGGCAGCAGAGGGAAAACTGTCTCCTGAGTGGATGATGAGTAAAAATGTGTCGCCTTGTCGAAACCATCAGCTGTCAGTGTGTCGAGTTTTCGTCCCAACAGTGTAGACAAACATCTCTAAAGCATCTTTTGTGGTGGCTTGACAATGATTCATGGCCATGTGGCCATGTTCATGGCCATACTAACATGTCTTGTCGTGTTTCATTAACGTGTGTACACATGATTTCACGCCATTGTTCTAAACACAAAGGAGAACTTTTATTTAGAAACGATTAGCTCAACAACAGCTTTAATGGTAGATTTTTTAAAACAAATTTGGTTTTAGCTTATCAAGTGTAAATATTTGCTGATTTTTTTAGTCTTCTGGGATAACAAATAGAACATATTTGGGTTCTGGACTATTGCTCAGAGAAAAGAAGACATTAGAACATGTGAAATTGGGCTTTAGAGAGTAGTTGTGGGCATTTTTGACCATTTTCTGACACAGAATTACAATACGTGATTATTTGATTAATTGAGAAAATAATCTGCAGCATAATTTATAATAAAAATAATCATTAGCTGCAGCCCCAGTTACGGCTGTAAATACTACAGGCTTTGTTACTGTGTACACTACCAATATCTACACAAGATCTTTTCCCTCAAAAATAACTTAATTACTGTCAAATGCAATAGAATCATAAGGACCACCGAGAGAAAATCCAGTTTAATGCAGTTTTAAAGTCAAAATTGGTATTTTATTTTCCTGCATGCAAAAGATTAAGCTGTATAAAAAACATGTTACAAACAAAAAAAAATCAGATGTAAAAGCACACTCTGTATGTGGTGCTAAGGGGCAGAAACTGAGATTTTGAGGCTGGACAAAAAGGGGTAAAATCAGGATGTTACACAGAAAAACTACTTACAAACTGAGAGGTTTTCTTGTTCTGCCAGATCTGTTAAGATTTCTGACCATTAATTATAATAATATTTCCCTAAAATTAAGATGTATTTTTTCCTGGTTTTCTAGAATCAGTGTCTTGTCAGACATTGAATGACCTTATCGCAGTAATCAGGCTTCAGTGTTACACATGTTCATATACTTGTAACCAGCCTACATTGTTACACACTGATATCTGTTTGACATTTCGATAAGGAGGAGCGCACAAAGTATCAGCTACCCACACGCTAAACTGTCTGGCGGCGAGGGGGGGGGGTTGAAAGGCAAATTAGTAGCATCCTGTAGATGGAGGCGAGTGCGCCCGTCCTGGTGCGAGCTGTGAGCCCGTCACACTGACAGATGAGGTGGTGTGGAGCTGAAGGTCAGCTCCTGAGTGCCTGATGGAATAACAACCAAGAGAGGAACACAGGCTACACAGGAAGCGCACAGGCTTAGCCTCCTGACACCCCTCTCTCTCGCTATCACTCACTCTGCAAGTTTGCTGCTGATGAATGAGAGGTGAGGAGACAGTGGCCATTTTAGCTGCACAGAAACCTGAGCCAGGTTTCGTCTTTGTTTGGGACTGCAGCCATGTGTGATGAAGCAGATTTTTACGAATATGTCTCCCCTCACTGCAGCCTCTCCAAAGCCTCTTTACCAATCTAAAACTTTTCCCTACAGAATGAACAGTCAAAGTTCAACTAATGAGTGAGTGATCAGATAAAAGAGCACAAAATACCCAGAGGAAGTAATAAGATCTGCTTTGTAGATATTTTGGGAAATAAAGGTTAAATATTAACACTGAAGCCAGCTAAACCAATAAAAGGGCCTTAGGGAACGCAGGTCTTACCCCTGCAGCCGTACAGAAGACCAGGACAATCCATTCTTACATTCATCTCTTCCCTGAAGTTGGCACTTTGATGACAGAGTCAGGCAGGATAGACAGGTACATTATGTCCTGCACAGGGCTGCACACTGCTGCCTGGCATGTCAGGAAGGGATTGTGTAGCAGGGGCCAAAGAAAGTCCTCCTCAATGGGACTTATCTGGGGAGGTAACGCTCTGGAAATATCAATAGCTCTGCTTCAGTCAAAGGAACATGCTGATTCAACACTTTTCTGTCTCCAGGAGAACATAGTTCAATAATAAACGGCTTACTGTTGATGCAAAATGACAACGCTGTGTGGTGTTCAACTATAAATGCCAGAATATGTGGGTTGGGCACAGATTTTAATTACCACAGAAATATTTCCTCTCCGTGCAAAAGAGAATTGACTTGCTATCTTAGCCGCCGTTCAGTAGCCGGAAAATACCACGATCTGAACCCTGCTTTCATCACTGTTGTCTTTTCATACTGACTGGCATAATTACAGAGGCTTTTAGCACTTTTCTCTTCACTGGTTATTCAAAACCAACAGACTTATGTGTAATTCTGTTAATTCCTACCACAGCTGTGATTTGGCAGAAAAGCCACTGATGTAATAGCTCAGCACTTCAGAGTCAGTCGTCATTCATGAATGTGACAATACTCTGGTGAACCCCGACACTTAAGCCTAAACCTGACAATGGACCACGAAAATGCTGTGACAGCAAACACGGTTAAAGAGAGAAAAGAGGAATGATGCAGGTGTGCGTATGTGCTAAAGAGCAGGCAGATAATACATAATCATGGGCATTTTATTTCATCCCTGTCTGACATTACTGTTGGAAACACTCCAATTACTGTTACTGATATGATATGGAATCTCCGTTGTTTTCTATTACTAGAGAGTCTGACTAATCAACTTATACTGCCTAATAAAAAGACATGTTGGCAAACCTTTTAAGTAAGGCAAAAAAATGTGATTTTGTATGTCAGGAAACAACACTGCAAGTGTTTAAGAGGCTGTCTGCAGTATATTTAGCTCTTTTTTTTTTTTTTTCTCACAATGTACAGCAGTTATGACGAAAGGTCAAGCTTTTAAGTGCTGCTGTTACACCAATACACTGGAGGACGCCATACATTGAACATGCAGAAATGTTATCCAGGCCTGTCGACTGGCTCTGGACTGGAAAAGAAAACTTAACACCTTTCAGCCACTTAACCAAATTCAAGATGTCAAGATGTACTTTTGGAGTGCAAACAAATTAAGCAATTCATTTTTTTTTTTATCCCATGTCTTTATATAAATCATAACCTTTTTGTACCCATCCTCCAGAAGAGGCTACATTAGGATACTGTGTAGTACAAGTGGTGTGCATCATTTCACAAAGTGCCTTTTAACGAAATATTTGCCCAGTCTTCACAGTAAATAGCAAACTTCCATGAGAGCTTATGAGCAAGTGAGACAAGGTTATGAGGGCATATACGCTACACATTAAATAGCACATCCAAAGCTCACACTCCTCTACAAGTAGACCAGGTGCCAGGTAGGAGTTCTTCAATTCAAGTTGGGCAAAAATATGAGACTTTTGTGTTTATGAGCTTTATGACAGTAAACGGCCAAAAAAAAACTATACTCAATCAATGACAACTTGCCTGAGATTCATGCAGTTTTGAGTGCGTGCAAGTTGTCGCATTGACAACAGTAGTTAACAATTTCTCCTCCTAAAAGCTAAAAGTTAATAAGAATTCCCTCCCAGGAGAAATATCCACATTTACTCATCCTAAAAAGTGCTGGAGCTGGCATATATTAAACTGTTCATTTAACAGGGCGGCCAAGCCTTCAATACTTCCTCTGCTGTGTCAGGCTTGTTTCCACAGTCTGAGCTTGATTTAAAGAGTCACAGCACATCCATTACCAGCTCACCCCAAAGGTACGAATGGTGTGCTCTGGGCCTGAGCACAAGCTAATTTCATGTGTTTTGCTTTTAACAACAATTCATCTACTTTGGGCTGATATTTACAATCAACAAACAAACCAAAGCCTATTCAAATGCTACAGATCTGAAAAAATTAGTCGTGTAATTAAACTAAATTACTTAAATTGACAACTGTTTGGATGAGCAATTAGTTGTTCAGTCGTTTTTCAGCCTTCAATGCCAAACATTTTACCCAGTCCAGCTTTTCTTTGTCTTACATGATAGTAAGTTAAATATCTTTGGGATTTGGACTATTAGCCAGACAAAACAAGTAATGTAAGTATGTGACATTGGGCTTAACAAAATGTATTTTATTTTTTATTTTTTCTGAGATTTTATACACCAGACGATTAGTCATTTCAATTAGAAAACAACACAGTATTTCGATTAATAATGAAAATAATAATTAGTTGCCAGTCCACAAAGTAATAAAACATTTTATTTACTTTTCTACAAAAACCTATTTTACTTAAAATTATCTTATTTAGTATATTGGCTGTGACATTTTAACATTATCATGCATTTTAAATATAATGTTATCGTTATTGTTGAGGTTCCTTTTGTTATTGATGATCACAGTTGATGATGAACAGTTTATGAGTACATTTTAAAAAATGCCTTCACAGATAACTAACATTAATGGCCATGTCAGCTAAAGGCAGGAGTAAATCACTGAGCATAATTCAGAGTACACTGGCAGGCTGTAACACTGTAAACCCTGTCCGGGGCTGCAAAACAAAAGCATCAACAACAACAAAGGGGGAGCTGCTGGATAACACAGTGTAACATCAGGATCACAGGCTAACGCTAGCAGATGTGTGTGATGAAGTGATCAGGCTAGCGGTTCCTCTGCTAGCCATCTCCAAAGCTATGCATCAAAAATGAGTGACCGCAGGGCTGACACAGCCTGTGAAGCCCACATAACTTACCTTGGGCTTATACAGCCACTTCCGAAAGCGGTTCATCGTTACCTCGCCACCTTCCTTTGTCGCCAGCCCCTCCTCTCCTCTCCTCTACCTGTGTGTCTGACAGTGTCGGCGGCTGCCTGCTAAGCTAGCTAGTAGCGCCGCTGGGCTCCCAAACGGAAAACGTACTAAACACAACGTGAGGTAAGTTGTCCTGGACGTTACAACGCGGCTCTGACACGAGATATGCGACAACGACGAGTTATTCCCATTTTCCCTGAATCCCGAGGTCGGCTGCTCGTCTCCCCCGTCCGGCCACTTTCCAAGTCCCGATGATACAGACGAGCGGAGCACCGACGGCTGCGCTGCCCTCCGCCGCTACAACGTTACTGGATGACAGTCACGTTGACAACATCCACCTCCCACTTTCCCAGGAAGTGATGCCTTCACGGGCTGCTCACACACACCGACACCACAGCGCTGTGGTCGGAAACATCAACAGAAAACAGAGGTGTTGAATATTCCTGGTCATTTTGGAGGATGTAGTTTGCGGTGCTTTTGAGCCATGTTGAGTTATGCAGGGAGGTGTTTCTGTTACTTAACCTACCATCGGTGATATAAATGGGGTAGACAAAATAAGAGAAACACCTGTCAATGCAACACAATACGGTTCAGCAGCACCACAAACTACATCCCCCAAAATGACCATACGGTTTAATGTACACCTCTCTAAAACAGTTTCAGCTGAAAATGAACTCATTATAACCTCCATTGTTTTATTGTAGGGCTGCTGTATTAGGCTGCATTGTTTTAGCTGGGTGAACCTAATAAAGTGGCAGCTGAGTGTACAGTACAATGTTAAATGTTATAGTGTGATTTTTAGTCTTTAAACATCCCATCCAGGCATCAATAGATACTAGACTTTTGGTAATGATTTGTGTCTTCTATGACTTCCAATTCAACTTTGAAAAGTTTGCCTGTTAGACCATGATCAGCTTCCATTTTGATGTCACAGAATCATGTTTTCACTGTACATGCTCATCTTATACTTCTATTTGAAATAAGCACAGAGAAACTTTAGCAGGTTAATGTACAAACAGACTTTTTGTTTTTGTGTCAAATAAGATAAAAAGGACCACAGTGATGTTAGTGTGTGTGGTGGTTAAGAGAAAACTATCTCATCCTGGACAAGAACCCTGAGTAAAATCAAAAGAATTAGCTCTAGCTTTTTATCATAATTGCACTTCCATGTGTGACTTTTTCCACATTTTTGTCATCCAAAACATTCCCAAGTGGCTCACATGGAGATCTATTTGTAGGGTGGCTACCACTGTTAGCCTTGTTTTGTTTTGTGTAGTACTTGTTATGTCAATTAATGAGATATTATACAATTTTGTCATTAGTTATCAATGCATCAATGCAGCCTCATTAAAAAAGTTTGATGGTTCACTTTTACATCTCATTCTTTGACTGCCCATGGTGTGATGACCCAATAACATTGTTTACAAGCAGAGAAAAATCTGCTTATGTTAATGAGATCATGGCAGAAAATCAGATGATGCATTCTGAGACTACTGTAAAACCCCTGTTTGCATGTGATTTGCTCCGTAATCAGCTTTTCCCCGCAAACCCCTCAAAACACTGATGTGAAGTTACTCACTTTTCTCTTTAACAATTACTTGTCACACTCACACATACGGCGAGGCAGCTGCCGTAATCTGGCTGTAATCATTCGCACGTATCCCCTCCTTCTCCTTGTTGTATTTATCGCCTTTACATGCTTTTTGAAACATTTCCAACAGCACGTGAAGGCAGCGCACGGTTCGCACACACGTCACAAGGTGCTACGTCATAATTATTGTTATGGCAGCCAACAAAGGATCAGGATGTCACACTGTTAATCTGCATCCGACGGATTAAAAACCATGAATGTTTTTTACATGTTGAACAAAACAACCCAATAGTAAAAAAAACACCTCTTATTGATTCAAATGTATGTTGCCATGTCCTATTTTTGTGAGGTACTTCTCATTTAACATTTGGTGTTAGGTGGGAGACATCTCTGTTTACGTTAGTGTGTTGCTTAGCAACGACTGAACACAGCAACGGTTGGCGCTGAAAACAAGTCGCTCCGTGAATTTTCTTGATAAAATGTGCTTCCTGTGAATATATGTGTCTATTAATACCAACCACTTTGGTCTCTCTCAGGTAGAAGCCACATTTTATTTTTTGCACAGTGAGTACTGATAATATAAACTGTGTCTCTGCGGGCTTTGCTGCCAGCAAAGATCCTTTTTTTCACCACAGCTAACTATCAATCCCCACCAGCTTTCTGCAGGTCGATATAAAATGGCATCAAGCTATGGATCACTTGTCAAGGAGGCCATCGTGCTGCTCAATAAGTTCAACGCTGGCAGACAGTGTTTGGATGACTTCATAGAAAATGCTTCAAAAGATCTGCAGGTATGTAGACTTATGTTACCACTGTGTGTCCTGATGCTGCTCATGCTAAAACCTGAATATCACATTTAATATTTGTTGCAGAACATGGATTCTCTGCACAAGATGTTCATACTTGATGTAGTGTCTGGATGTGTTGAGCACAAAAAATTACTGGACGTAGTTATCAGTGTTTTCTATGGCCAGAATGGGAGAAGATTATCCAGAGAGGATCGCAGCCTGTTTATCAGTGAGTTAATGAACTAAACAATCTTGTGCTCTTACTAAATGAAACTACATTGACATGTTTATAATAATATGTCATTCTTTAGTTGTTTGTTACCTCGTCACATTTGCTCTTGATGACCTTGGACTTCAGCGTTTTGGCAGCATTGTCAAATCTCTGGACATCAAGAAAGTCCACACAGTAAGAAACTCCATTTCCGATCACAGTGGTATTGTTTTATTGGAAATAACCAACAATGAATGGCTGTATTGGTGTGCCCTCTGTGTTTGTTTGTAGTTCCTGACTTTCTTCTTCACAAACCTCACCACGTGGATACAAGAGGAGTGGAATAAGATCTATGACTCTGCCCACGTGGAGAAGCAGTGGGTTGACCCTCTGCTCAGGTGAGAAAAGCACAGGAAAATATAGCAAAAGGCAAATGATTACATTTCAAAAGGCAAGGAGCGAAAGTATATGCCTGTTTGTCTTTTAGATGGCGCCCTGATATCGATATTCTCATGGAGCAGCTTGCTGTTAAAATATCTCGTGGGAGTCAGGTCAAGAAAGCTCCAATCAAAACCACAGAGCCGGAGGAGTTCTCACTCACCAAACCTAAACCTCCACGTCTGCCCATGCCCGAGCTCATCCCACAGCAGGAAAAATGCAAAACTGTCAGCCATTCACAGTTACATACAATATTTCCATCAATCATTCCCACAATGTTAGTTTCTGTGTGTGTTTATGCTGTGATGGACGCACCACTCAAAAGGCATTTGTTTCATAGGTACCAATTAGTACATACAGGGCTCCAAAAGAGATGCAGATGATAGAGGAGGTCAAACAAAAGAACCATCAAAAGACTGAGGTACAGTGTATGCTTTTACCTTATCAACAGTACAAAGGTTATGGTATCCAGAAGACCAAAAATGATCTGTTAGAATAAATAACATCAACGAACATTAGACATTAAAAACATGCAATATCAAGCCTCTTTAATGGTATTTTTTTTCTGTTTTTCTCCAAAGGAACTGCTCTATGAGGCAAATATGAAACAGTTCAAATGTGTAAATACACAGAAGTCTCAGCATACCAAGGTAGGAGCTATTTTCTGTGCTTTGCCTGGATTTCCAAAGTATGTTATTGAGTCATGTCCAAGCTTTCTCATACAGATAAAAATCAGATTGAAGAGGGATCCCTCCCCCCTCTCTGTTTCTCTTCTTGAGGCTTCCTCCTGTTTTTCTGATTTGTAATTTGGTCTATATGTATAAATTCGACTTAACTGCTTCAATATTCATATCTTTTTTAGATAAGAAGCGTTCACTTGGACAGTACTTGTCAGTTCACATGTTTGATACAGCATCATTTGCATTGCAGAGAGTGATGTCTCACATTAAAGAAGAACTGGACTCAGAACTCAAGTTCAATTCAGTTCACTCCTCTGGACTTCCTCCCAGTAGTAAGGTGAGATCTGATAATCTCAGCTCCTTCAGCGAATCACAAGCAATAAATATCGACTAATGTAGGTATTAAATTGACTGGTGTGTGTGTGTCTGTGTTTTTTTTCTCTGTCAAGACTAACAGCTGGCCCATCAAGCTTAACAGTGCAGCCATCCTGAGGCAGGGGGCGCTATATGAACGTCAGGTGGAGGAGGAGCTGCAAAGGTTCAGCACAACCTTTACCCACCATTGCTTGACCTATTTTAGGGGGGTTGTACAGTTCAGCATGATCAGTACCCTGCACAAGACAGCATTGGAATAAACAAAATTTGAATCTGAGTGGCAATATAATTCTAATTACTGATATTTTTAAATATTCATATGTAATGTGTACTTAGGTCTCTCCTGCAAAGAAGATCTTGATCTGAGTAAGACTACGTACATAAATAAAGCTCAGCGAGACTCAACAAGTCTTTGCGTTTGTGACACAGAATGGAGCGTCTGGCAGAGGGGTCACGAGAGCCCTCGTCCTTCCTGCAGTGGCAGAAAGAGATGCGTGAGAAGGACCTTCAGGAGGAGCTGGCCAAGATTGAGCGCAGGCGTCTGGAAGGACGCATCAGTTATGAGGAGGCAGCTATGGCCCGCAAACGCATAATGGAGCGCAACCAGAAGACAGCTCAGCTGAAGAAAGAAGAGGTGAATAAAGATCACTTGACAAGTGATAAACAAAGGCATTTACAGAAGATTACATGGCGCTTTTAAGTGTGTAATGAGAAGGGTAATTAGACAAAAGCATGGCTGTTCTCTACAAACTTAACCTCTAAAGAAGGGATTTACAATTTTGCATGAAAAATGTGTTTTTTTTTATGGCTTGTTGTTTCTTGTAGACGGCTCAGCTGATGCGGAGATATGCTGAGAAAAGGTTGCAGGAGGAGAAAGAAATGAGAGACTTGGTGCAACAAGTAGCAGAAGGCCACAAGAACTCAAGGACAGCTAAAGAGAAGTTACAGAAGTTCAAGCAGAGTATAGGTATGCCTCTTTGCTGGACATCTCGTGTGATACAGTGATCGTGGCTTTTTCATGGTTTGATTTTCAGTCTCATCAATTTCATGCAAATTTCACAGTGAAAGAAGTCTCGGAGCAAAGTCGAGAGCTCCTTCGTCAAGCGCTAGAAGAAGCACAGGCAGAGCTCAGCAGGAAATTTGAACTCATCGTTGAAATCCGCGCCATTGAATCACTTCCTCACATTAGTGTCAGGGAATTTGACGACACAGAGGTGAGTGAGAGAAAGCACGAACGCCATTGCACACTTGTTACACTTTCACATGCTTCACTGTTACTCTCTTGTCCTTTGTCAGACTGCGGGCCACAAGCTGCTGGGGGAGATGTCCCTGGCCGAGCTGAGGGAGCGGCTGGCCCTCCTGAAGGAGGCCCAGCAAGCAGAGCAGCAGGAAAAACGGGAGCACATCCTGGAGGAGAAGCAGAACAAGAAGCAGCTGCTGTTGGAGCAGCTGGACACCATCAACCTCCACAGGAGAGTGCTGGCACAGGCTGCCGCCATCAGGTCAGGAAAATGTTTGGCTCTGACTTGACTGTGGCAGTAGGAGAATGTGGGCCGAAGCAGATACAAATATCACACACACTGTAGTCTTTCCATAGTTGTGAGAAACCAAAGGGACCACAGGGGAAATAAGCCTCCGCACTTTTTTGTGTTATCCTGACTTTTACTGTGATTTCCATGGCAGAACTGGTGTTTTCCTTTTAAATGAAAATGTCTAATAAAACAAACAAACAAACAAACAGGACACTCATTGGCGTGATGCATTCCCTAGCCCCTTACCCTAATCTTAACGATCACTGCAAAATGCCTTACTCTTAAAATAATTCTACCCTTAAACTTAAAACCAAGTCTTAACCCTTAAATGGCCCTTTGAAATTGTGCAAACCACACAGTGGTGTCATCGCAATGCAGGAATGTCCTCAAAACGATGGTTTAAAACCAAAATTTGTCCTCATAATTATAGAAAGACATGCACACACACATACACGTAGACATTCATGATAGTTGTGGCATGTTGCAGGAAAGAGGAGAGGAAAGCCAAGCTGGGTTTGCAGCAGCCGGTGATTCGGGATGAGACAGTTCTGGCTCTGCAGAGGAAGCTTGAAGAGAAGCAACAGGAGCGCCAAAGACTGAGGCAAAATGAAAGCAAGAAGGCCAAAACCTCTGAAGAGGCAGCAGCGTACTCTGTCAGAAACATAGAGCCACACAACAGAGTGAGTATGAAATCCAAAACAAACTGACTTCTCTCAGTGAGTGTGCTGTAAGCTCTGTCTGTGTTTGCTGGTGGTGAGATTTGTCATGTTAGCAGTTGTGAATGATATTCCTCACTCGGCCCTCTGTTTCTTGTTCTGACAGAAAAGTTTGAAGGGGAAAAGCTGGGAGGAACTGGAGCTAAGCTTAGAGCGTCATCTCCAGAAGGACGCTCTTTCTCCCTTGGAAACACTCAAGATATAAGTATGAGCAACAGGCTTCACAGGCATAAAATGTTTCGTTTTAGATCAGAAAGATCAGAAGTGTTTCGAATAATTAGATTTTCACCTTAATTTGATGTATTTTGCTTTAAAATTGCTGTAAAACATGTTTGTGTGACACTATGATTTCTTTCCACAAGTAAGTTGATTATCATTACTTTTTGATTCCATATGAGTGACATTATAATGGATTTTTTGCCAAGTGTTGCCAAGATGTTTGTTATGCACACTAAATGTCAAAAATGTCTCCCCAAATTAAATTCCACCCACCTGTTTTATGTGACATGGAAAGGGAAGTGGACCTTCAACCTATGACTCATGAGTCAATTTCCCCTTTTAGAATGCAATATAATTTACATTTAAGTATATGTATGTATACATATAAATTATCTATCTATCTATCTATCTATCTATCTATCTATCTATCTATCTATCTATCTATCTATCTATCTATCTGATTTGAACCATACAAAGGGCAGTGGCGCCCCTGCTGGCTGCTCTGTGTAACAACAACAGATCTGTCTGAATCCAGCCCACTTCTCTCGGTTTTCCCTACTAAAGCAAAATCACATGATTTGTATTTTGTCATATGACACTGATGAGAGGACTGATCCCACTGTGGACGAGCGTCCCTGACGTCCTCTGTGAAAAACAAAGGTTGGTCGGTGGTCAGGGATGAGATGCTGTAGGCTGACATTGTCTCGGGGTAGTGCTCGTTAATATCTGGAGGATGGACTGTCGGGGAGTTCTGCCTGCGATATGCGTCGCTTTTTTCATTGGTAAGTTTAGACTCTTAATAGCTTTCACGAAAAAAACTGCTGCAAAACAGTAGCAAGGGCACTGTGGCGTTATACTATACTGTAGCACTATGTTACTGCATATGTAATGTGAACTCACCAAAACTGGAATAGTCTTTGTAGAGCTCATTATTTAAGAGTGTTGCTGTGGAATAAACAAAAACGAAAATAAAAGCACCAAACCAGTAGGAACTGAATAAAAATGCATGCAGAGGCAAGATTTGGGCGTCTGTGTGGCAAATGAGCTGCTGTACTTGTAGTTGTTTAAAAGTATTAAAGCAGGACATTTCCTGCAATTTGGATGATATTAAAAAAGCTTTTTTAAAAAAAAAAAAAAAAAGTTTCATCATTAAAATCTTACTTTGTTTGCACCCAGACTTCATATGACACTTCCCCTTATGAAAAATGACTGTAGAACAAATGTACAGACTTACTGTTTTTGTGGTACTCTGTAGTGGAGTTAATGCTGACGTTATATCATGTTATCCTGCTGTGGTATCAGCCTATAGGGACTTATAATTCTGCTGACATCTGAATCTGATCCTTCCACACTTTCAGGATTACAGCCTTTCTCTCTGCCGCTTTAACAGAGGCTTGTGTCTAAAAGTTTGAGAGAGAAATGTTGCCAACCCAGAGGAGACTGACCCTGGGAAATCACATGACCCCCTTTCTGAATAATTGCATTTCATCAGGAGGATGGCTCCTAGTCAAGAAAGCACTTAGGCACATGGCTAATGTGATTACTACCACAATATGGGCTCTGTTTGTTCTTTTACCTGTTGCCCCCACTTATTCAGCATTGGCTAATGCTGAATGGTGAATATCACAGTCACACAGTTGAATTAAGAGTGTTTTAACTCATTTTTTTATAAGGTCGTACGCAGTGTATGACATAGCAAAATGGCCCCCAGCCAGCTGCAATGCTGATTGTTTTGGTTTTCTTACGTTGGCTGTGTTCTGGTTGGAGCCACATTAGATGCATATCTGAGACTAAGACCACTACTGTTCATGCCTGTAAGTATACATAGGTATATATGCAATTTCTACTTGACATCACAACAAAGATCTACTTTGGTGATATGTATTTTCACACATTTGTTGCTTTTTTTGTTTAGTGCTTCAAAATATGAGCAAAAAGGCAAATAGAGCAGGAGATTGAACCAGTGAAACTTAGGGGTCAGAGCTCGGAGTGGAGAGGTAGCAGCCATTGTTTATGACATGGTTTCTAATTTACTTTGTACATTAGAATAAATAAAAGACATGGGTTTTTGAGCTACAACCATTGAGGACTAATATGTGGTTATGCCAATGAGTTTTGTAAAAGTGGAGAAAAAAACAACAGGCCCCTAAAAAGGCTCAGGCCAGCCCTGTTAATCCTATTTCATATCCTATTTCGTATTTGCTTCCACTGTTCAGGATTAAACAACGTATTCCAAAATGCACAGAGAGATTTAAAACAGGTCAGCAGCAGGTAAAGTATGCAGTCTTTAATAATCTCCTCCTATTGTTATTTATAAGCTAAGTATGTTTTGGGGCATAGACAGATGACAGAAAATGAGGAGAGGGAGAAAGATGGGGAACAACGTACAACAGAGGCCGTGGCTGGGTTCAAACCGGGGGGACATTGTAACTTATGGTCATGCCAGTAGTAAAATGGTAAAGTAAAAGGGGTTATTATGAATGAAATTGTTGAGTTTGTGTTGCAGCCTTGTGTCTGCTGCCAGAGGTCATATCTGAATCATCCAGTGTCCTGCCCTTCCAGGCATGGTGGTGAGCCAGACCACACTCACTCCTGCTGTGATGAGCACCACTCTCATCGAGAATGTGACCAGTCTGACTCCGACTCCCGTGATCCTCAGCAGCACGACCCCGGGCTGCTTTGCATTCAACACTTCTACTTGTGAGCCCTGCGCACCAGGATCGCAGTACGACAACAGTGAGTCAAGGACCACGTTGTCTGACATGAAGCCACTAATTTACTCTTTTGTGTCGTGGTGAATCACAGAACAGACGTTCCTGTTTATTCCATACTGGTCCCGACCTCTGAGATTTGTTACTGCTGTGATTAAAACTGGAAGAATGGACAATAAAGTTAATTAAAGTTAAGAAATTATTATCTGTCCCTCTCTAGATACCCTGCTGTGCACCTGCTGTTCTGATCCCGGGCTGTGTCTATTTCCTGGAGCCTGCCTGCCATGCAATAGAGGTTTCTATCAGCCACTAGCTGGACAGCAGCAGTGTCTGCCCTGCAACCGCGGCTTCTACACAAAGTAAAGTCACAGATTGTGCCAAAAAAAATTCAAATTTTTCTTTTAATGGTGTTGGCTACTCTACCGTCTAGTTCTTGTGTATTTTATGCTACTATGCAGTTTCACTGGAAGTCCATTATGTAGCCCCTGCCCTTCTGGATCCTTCAACAACAACACTGGTGGGAACAGTTGCACAAGTTGTTCACCAGGTGTGTTTATTTATCTCATTGTACTGTGCTGTAAATCAATAACTAGTGATTTGCTTCCAGACAAAAATAGAAGTATGCTTGTTTCAGAAATTCGATTTATATTTATTTAAAATGTCTTAACCAGATCATTATTATTAAGGAATTTAAGCTTGCAGATGAATAAATTATCTTCACACAAAGACGTACAGTTAAAATTTACATGCAATGATCTCATGTAATCTAAAACTTGAGATAAAATCATCACGTATTGAGTTATTTCTTTTCTGCTGCTCTTTAGGCTTCTATTCTTCTCAGCAGAGTTCCACTTCTTGCTCACCATGTGCACAGGGAAGTTTCTGCAAGTGAGTTGAACATCAATGTCACCTGGTCTGTGTTTCTATGTCTGTGTCTGTTGTTTGTAACTAGGGCCCAGGAATCAGTGTTGAACTTTCATAACTGTCTCTGTGTTTGGAAAATCATGTATCTAACAACCAGATCGAGCATCACATGCTTTCATCCCATGGCTCTGTTTGCCAGCACAGATGCACCCACACACACAAGGCCGGTTACACAGTCAGTGCTTTCAGCAGAAGGTATGAAAATGTAAGTGGCATGTATGATGAGGTCTCAGCGGATATGAATGGAGCTTATAGAACTGGACCTGGAAATATGAGATAGTGTGTAAATTCTGGAGCAAGATGACCATTATCAACCCCTAGATGTTTTGTCACAGGCTGAGGGCAGCAAGGTCTCCTCTCTTGAGCATTTCCAGGCTTGACCCAGAATTCCTCCATAGCGAGACATCTGTCAAACCAAACTGCAACAAACCAGCTTTGGCATTTCATCAAAAGTGCCTCTAAATTAGTTTTGGCAGGCATTAAAATCATCGTAGTTTGTCCATTTACAGTCACAAACAAGTGTCTTTCTTTCTGCCAGCTCCTCTGGTTGTGCCCAGTGCCAGCTGTGTCCTGGAGGAAAAGAAGCTCTACAGACCGCTGCTAAAGATTGCACACCATGTCGACCAGGTAATTCACAGCATGCAGGGCTCAAATAAGTACTATTTCTGAGTACTGCTGCTCATAATAGGATAGGGGAAGCGTGACTACCCATTCAGATGATATCTGGTTTCGAACAGGGATGCACAAGCCTCCCCACCAGACTATGTGTCAAATCTGTGGCAGCGGCTTCTTCCAGATCCACTGGGGCCAGGAGAGCTGTGATGTTTGCCCAGAGAATCACTACTGCCCTGTGAGTGCTGCACCCTCCACACACTGCCTAACAGGAGAGAATCAGCCTGCGTGTCTGGTGACGGAGCATTGTTGTTTCCTCAGAGTCCAGACGTGAGCCCCATTCAGTGTCCTGGCGATGCCTTCTGCCCTGAGGGCAGCTTGGCTCCAGGCTACTGCATGGAGACTTTCTTCCGCAAATCAGGGGACACTTGTGAATTGGCTCCTGTCACCATTGCTCTTTTAGTTATTGGAGGAGGGGGTAAGTAACAACACTGGAAGACATAAAAGAGTCCTTTATTCCCATTTTATTTCTAATGAAGAAATATTCTAATACATTCTTGTTTTTACTCATAATTCTTTTAACTTACTGTGGTAGTCATCCAGTCTTTTTTAATGCGATTTAATACCATGTCAAAGGAACTGGACATACAGTTATGCTTTTCAAGCTGCTAAATCCCACATTTACATGATCTGATTACACGCAAAATATTTCTTTTAAAGTAAGTACTAACTGGTAATTGATATAGTAATGGTTCATAGCTCCCTTTGGATGATGTTAGACATGACTATTTCCCGTAGCTTAATGGGACAGAGCTCACAAAATGTAATGAACAAAGATGTGACAAACTAAATATGCAGTGGAGCTTTAGAAGAGGAGTACTCGTTTTGTTTTCGTATACCTATGTAAATGTAAATTACCCTTGCTTATTTAAATGTCAGCCACAGCAGGTGAAATATTTTATTGTTGAAATGTGTCATTAATTGGACACTTACATTTTCAGAGAGACCGTTTTCCTCATGGAAACAGTAACATTTTATTTTTTGCTTTCTTCCCCTTCCACTGAGACGACATCAGGCACAAATAGGACGTAATAAAATAGAATATCACATATCAATGCACTCTGTGTGTGGCTGTAATAAGACCTACTGACGGTCATTCTTTGTCACATTGTCTGGTGTTTTTCTTCTCACCCGTCAGTGGCCCTACTCTTCATCATTTTAATGATACTTCGTCGACGGAGAGACACTGATGCAGAGCTGGCTGTAGCCCGAGCTCCATTATTACGCAAAGAGCGACCTCAAGGTCGATACTATGGGATCCCCTGTGATGCAGAACCCGTATATGCTGGCTGGTGAACCAAAGCTCAGCTTGGAAGGACAAAACAAACCAAAGTCTTAACTCCACATGGATCCCAACTAAAGAAGAAAGAACTGATAGAAAAAGACTGATGGTCATCCTGGACTGGATCCTTCAGAGTACTTTGACAATCCACCAGCTTTTTTATGTGGTACAGTTGCATATATTATTGAGAAACGGAAACTAACTCTGAATTCTTGTAGTTCGACACTGTTACAGCTGTCCCACTCAGAGATGAACATGCTCCTCTAATAAACTACATTATTGGATTATGAGAGGAATGCTGGGACGGAGAAAACAAGATGCATGCCTCAACTGGGTTGGAACCTCTCTCTCTCTTATGAAAAGCACTTTTTTTACAGAGGTGATTGATTTACTTTGCACTCGTGCTGGTAGACTTGTGGGTGCCTCCATTATCTCGTTTAGTTCCCCAGTGACACAGACGTGTAAACTGTGGTTAGTGCCTTGTGTTTTTTAATGCATTTGATTATGGTCTGTAGTTTCATTGAAACCTTTGCTTAATGTTTTTCATCCATTTTTTAAGGTTGTATTTGTATGTTTGAAAGGAAAATAAATGAAAAGTATTACTTTGAGCTTAATTCTTACTCTTTTGTACTTGTTTTAATTGTATTGCAAACTTAAATTAAAATTAAAACCGTTTTAAAAATCATTCTTCTTTATAAATGCAATGAAAGTTATATGGTAATTTAGCCAAGAAAAATTACACTATACCTTTCAAATAAAGGAACCAGATGTGTAGTGACAACAGTCATATTAAGTGTGTGCTGTTTGTCCAAGAAACGTTCCCGAGTAAATACTATGAGATTTCTGGTCAGATTGCCCTGAAATGTGTGGAAAGTATGAATCCGGACTGATGGGACCAGACTGGCCACATTTTCAATTTTGTATGCTACTTTTCTACCCACTTTCAGCACAGTCGATCAGGGATTCACATTGGTTCACAAGCACGAGGACACTGACTTAACAAGCTCTTTAGGTAAAGCAGCATCTGTCAGTAAAATAATAGTAAAATTTTTTGGTATTGCTTTGGGTGTCACTGTTCAGAAGACCCAAACGCAGATTCACTGAACAAAGGCAGTAGTTGGACGATATGGTCACTTTACTGAAGGGTAAGGCAGAGAATAGCACAGCCCGTTCCTTAAATCCAGGCAACCAGGCAGAGGCACAAGGCATTGGAGAGAGAGACAAGTCAGAGAGCGGGCACAGGTCAGAAATCCAGATGATCATTCAAACAAACAGGCAGACTAGGAAGCAAGCAAAGCACAAACTACAATGTGGCAAAGAACTTAGACAAACTGATTGATATAAATACAGAGGGAAACAAGCTGATGAGTAACAGGTGAGTGGCAGACTGAACAGGCTGACAGGTGATGATGGAAGATGAGCAGAAGGGTGTGTGCAGGAGGCTGAGGTTTACAGTTACATTTGCAGTTGTCATAGCAAGAAAATCACAGGTGTAAAGGGGAACAGGACCATTTCTAATGTTATTAGTTGCATCTGTTCATTTCTGCTATGACAAGTGAAAATGTCTGCCATGAAAACTATGTGTTCAGTGGATACTGTAAGTGGATTTACCGGACTAAAGAAAAGAGAGAACCAGGCTGTGACTTGGTCCCACAGCACTAAGCAATTCTTTCCACATTATGTAAACATCCAGCAGGACACTGTGACAAATGGCAGATCTCAGCATCAGCGAAACAAGTTTACAGAGTGTGACAACCATAAAGTAGAAAGACAGATATACAGCTGAAGGTTGCATACAAGACAGTGAGTTACAGAAATACCAGGAACAGAAAGCAGATACTAGAGTACATAACAGAATTTCTGGAAGCTGAGACGTGCCTCTACAGTGATTTTAGGTCTTTTCATTTCATCATTTTTATCTCAGTACCAGACAGTAGGGGGAAGAGGCACTTAGGTCCTTTACTTAAGTAATAACACCAATGCTATAAGTAGAAATATCCTATCACAACTATTGTTAGGTGTTTACAGCTAAATATATAATATGTAAAATATCAAAATATATAGTAATGCAGTAACATGTAGGAAGCAATTTAATGTTGAGGCTGGTAGAGAAACTTATATAAATATTTCCCTCTGAAATTTGGTCGGTACACAGTAGGAAAGGAAATATTCAGGTGAACTACAAGTACCATAAACCTGCAATCTCTACATTGAATCGGATAATTTTCTGGTTATTGTGGAGGTGTCCACTAACAGGTGCTAGGTGGCGTTAAAGCGCTGTGTCGTACTAAGTTTGTCCAAACAGGACTCCGTACTGACACTGACAGGCAGGAGAAAACATGGCGGCCGCCTTGGCAAGGAGAGTGTCCGGTGTGTACCCACTAATGGAGATTCATACTATCTCAATTGTCTTTCCTCAATATGTAAATTTTCAGAGTTTTATTCATGTTTAGTGTTCTGTACTAATGTTGGAGTAATTGTGCGCACGTGTAGTTTATTAGCCTCGTAAAGTCGGGACATTAGCTAACTAGCAACAACGCTAACTACGTTTTCTCTTGACTGTGATGCCTCTCATGTGGTTTCATGTTGTCTGTGTGTCTGACAGGGCTGCTGAGGCCACTCTCTGTGTCTCTGTGTGCCAAGACACCGCAGCTCTGTCAGTTCTCCGGCCTCATCCAGCCGCAGCCTCTTTGCAGCTCCACCGCAGCCGCTGTCCGCGCTCCTGTGTGTCAGACACCCCGGCTCAACATCCTCCAGAGGTAACTCTGCTGTTCCCTCGGGTTTACCCTTCCTGGGGCTGTTTATATTGGTGTTTGTGGGGAGGAAGTCCCCCGCTTCCTGTTCATAAATAAATGCTTTTAAAAAGTTGGTGAATAAGAGGTCAACTGGTCTGCACAGAGCTCTTACCTAACACCTTTGGGATGGATGCTAATAGACTTGTGGCTGAATGGGAGCAAATCTTTGCAGCCAGGTTACAGCATCTTATGGAAAACATTCCCAGAAGAGTGGAGACTATTATAGATTTCCTTTGATCAATATCAATTTCTTGTTGTTTGTGGTATTGATGTCCAAAAAAAAAGCTGAACTAAGCACCCTGAACAAAACAAATAACTGCTTCTGTGTTGTTGCAGGGTAACAGCACTTATTCCCAGTCTGACACTGCAACCAAGCAGAAATCTGACATACTACAGTCTGAAGAAGGGGAAGAGGAAGACTGTGAAATCTGTGACAGAAAGGTTCATGAGGCTGCATTGTGGCCTTTGGGTCAGACGTCAGGTGAGACTTTACTTTTAAATACACTGATATCATTTCACTGATTTTGTGTTCTTCAGACCTTAAAAACACAGCGTGACTTCTTGTTTTCGGGTGTAAACAGGCTGGATACAAGAAGAAACTGTGGAAAAAGAAACCTACCAGACGAAAGCGCCTGAGGGAGCATTTGCTCTGCAACAAAACACAGAGCAAGCTCTTGGATAAAATGACATGCTCTTTTTGGAAAAGGAGGAACTGGTATCCTAATGATCCGTACCTGAAGTACCACGATCGGGTTAACCTCAAATATTAATTTGCTGATTCATGTAGTGACATGTTGTTTCCTTTAAGTATAATGTAATAAAGCTATAATCGTACCAAAGTCATGTGTCTTAAATGATCCTTTTCCATAAGATAAGAAAAACAACACTGACACACAAAGTTTTGCTTCATATTTAATGGATGTAAATCGATTGAAACAGAAATATTTAAACCAGTAGAACAATAAGTTGATAACCATAAACCATCATGTCATCACTTCACTGCTTTTTGTTTCATAATTCCCAATCAAGTTGAAATTTAAGTCATGTGACATTCTGGCCTGCCAGAACAAAATTTCTTAGGATAACCTAGTAAACTGGTGTCTCTTCATGATTACAGTCAAAGTGGCAAATTGATCAGTAAATAAGACATGTTAATCATATATATGTATAGCCAACATGTATGGATAGTCAACATTTTATATTCTTTCTACAAAGCAACCGAAAATGACAGCGAGGCATCTGAAGAGGCCAACAGCTTCTCACAAAATCATTTAAGAAATCCAATTTTCATACAACTGGAGAACAAACATCATGCAACGCTGAGTTTCAGTCTACGCACAAGTGTACAAATCCGCTACTTAACTTGTTTTTTTTTCTCCGTTTTACTTTGCATGAAATTTAATAGAAGAAAATCACCTCCAACACTAACACTGATACTAATGCTGAAACACATAATGAGATTTTTCCTGTTTTATTTTCTTTTTACCATTTATCCATTAAAAGGACATTTCATGTGCATAACAAGTGTATCTACAACATCGGAGTGAATGATGTGTAAACGAACAGTTGTACCTGAGAAGCTTTTGTTTCAAACTTCAAATCACCGTAAATGATACAGATACAATAAGGAAAATTATAAATCTACTGCGCAAGTCCACCCATCGATAACCAACACAGTGGTACTTTGTGTAAAACGTTGCTATGATTCAGGCTCAGTGAATAAAGTACTGGATGAAAACATACAGTGTCTCACCACGCAATATTAAGTGAAATGTAAGTCTGTAAACCTCCAAACCAGGAAAGTCACTCTAATGAATTCCTAAAAACTGAAAGAAGCAAGCTGAAGGTAAGATGGTCGGGTTCAGTGTTGCTCAGTTAACAGCAGAGCACGACACAGTGATTTCAAACATGGAAAAAGAACCATGTTTAAATACAGTAAATATTTACTCATTTTATATCATATTTCTGCTACAGCTGAAAGTGACATATTCCTAAACGGCCATAAATTGCCAAATAAATTGTCAGTTAAATGACACAATGTGCATACAAACTGAACGGTAGATTGTCAAAAACAGTCTGCTCCACTGAGAAAAAAATCCTGTAGTAGTCACCTCTTTCATTAATCTGTGATGTAAATGCTATTACTTGTTACACAAGTAGTTATTTCTTTACCACAGAGGAAATAAGCAACAATGATAAAGTTATTGGTGATAATATTCAGCAATTAATTTATTATGATTGTTGTATTATGTAACTTTTGGCCATTTCAGAGTATCAAGGGCAGTCATTTTATATTC
This sequence comes from Pempheris klunzingeri, assembly GCF_042242105.1. Lineage (NCBI taxonomy): Eukaryota > Metazoa > Chordata > Actinopteri > Acropomatiformes > Pempheridae > Pempheris > Pempheris klunzingeri. The sequence continues at coordinate 12,001,166 of NC_092024.1, read as the reverse complement.
TAAACATAGTGCAAAATGATTGTTTATGACAACATAGTTGTGATAGAAATACTTAAATAATGTGTGGAGACATTTTATATTTTTATGTCTTTCTTTAAGGCTTTAAAAGAGAGGTAAATAACAGAATATTGTCTGTTTCATTACTACAAAGGTAGGGTTGTCTTTTCTTAGAATATGTTCTTGGGTTATTGATCGATACCTTGATGTGAAAATGTATCAGTGCAGAGTTCAGCTGCTCACAGATTGAATATGGGTAAAAACAGCCATGCCTTTTCTTTTGATCCTTGGCTTTTAACACATTCTCCAATAGTGACCACGTCACTCTCAATGCCAGCTGTAGTTTTCAGTGACAGTACATTCTGTTTGATAAACAGCAGACTAATGACAGGGAGGACACACATGCAATTGCCTACCCAAACCCGATATATAAAAACAGTCAAATCAGAAAGATGAAGAACACACAAACTGTACATAAATACATATGCATTAACCCATAAACTGAAAATATCTATCAGCACGGAGCCCATTCATTCATTTGTTCTATCTCAGTGTCACAAACCTCATTTTTTAATCATGAGCCACAAGCTATGTACTATAGAGGGGTCATCATAGGTCACTTTGGTAATACCTTATTCCAAAGCAAGGCTGCTTCAGTCATGTAGCTTTTGGCCATTCAGTATTTTCACTTCTTGCAGCAAAGGCAGCTGGAGGAGTCTTTAGGACAGTTTCACATGGCTTCATTGTTTGAAGAAAGAGCACTCCTGGATCTTGTGAGAGGCCTTAAGACTCTAAGAGGAGGCTAGAAGCAAGGACAGATGAGGATAAGAGCAAAGAAGGAGAGTTTAGTCAGCTAATAGCTACAATGAGTTCACATTTATGTAAAAGATACAACTGGCGTTTGTGCTTTTCATCTTGTCAACAAATCCCAAGCTAAGACCAAAACTAACAATGTGTTGGTCTGTCTCAGTCCACAGCCCACTGGTTCCCACTGAAGACATTTGATGGTCCTGTACTGAGTATTCATGGCAGCAGGATGGTGTATCTGGGATTGCCTTAAATAAACTACAGTGCCCATGTTTATCGTTAAGAAGGAACACATCAACCACTGCATCAGTTTGTCTTATTGAGGCGGTTTTAGTAGTTTTTGAACAGCACTAGACGTCTGTGGTACACAGGAAGAGCAATATCAGGATTCAGCTACAGAGACCATGTGTGTTTATAGGGTCAATTTTATTGTTGGTTTTGTTTTTTTCATGGGATTTGTTGAGAAAAACATAGAAAATTGCCAGTGCTATCCTTTAAAAACTGCTGCTTTATTTAGTTGGGCATCCCCATGCCAAACAAACTGATAGTAGATGTTGACATTTATTAATGATTATGCAGAACCATTTTAAATATACAGATTATCGGAAAATACTGAAATATACTGGAAGGCAATCCATGTCAGTCATGTTTGGACATTTCCCATGCCACATTTCCAAACAATGGAGTAACTGCAGTCATACTAGAACAAGATCACACATTCATTTGAACAAAACAATAATTCCACTAAAGGTAATGCATGATTCTGCTTCATCAGTGCATACGTCCTATCAGCAGCCAGACTCTCCACAGTTGCAGTAGTGCTGAACCATGATGATTCATTTAGCTACACAGCAGCAGAAATTAGTTAATGGGTGAGTAAATCACCACTCTCGAAGGGCTGTTAGAATCAGGTAGCAGCTGAGCAGCCACGTTGACGAGGCGGTGTACCTCTGGAGCCTTCCTCTTAATCAGCCCGAGCTGTGGAGAGCTTGATTTGACCAGCTCCTCAGGCTGCTCCGGAGCTGGAGGAGTGGGGGGTGGAGAGGGCGTGGGAGGTGGGGAGGACTGTGGTGTCAGTGAGTGCGTAATGGGGGTGGACTCAGACTCAGAAGGTGAAGTGGTCTGGGACGGTGAACCCTTAGAGTCCCATTGGTTCAACCCCAACACCTCATACTCAGTCATGTCAAAATCCTGTCCTGCACCATGAGAAGAGGTTGGTGGAAGGGATGAACATGTAAATCCCGTCTCTGCTCGATTCTCTCAGCCCATTTTCAAGCCATGTAATGCCAAACATACAGAGTATATTGACAACATTGTTCAAATGGAGTTTTAAAATGACACGATAGTACTAAAGGACAATTTTGGTGGCAGTATATATTTTTTATATTGTCAACAAATCCCTCGACAAGATCAGAACCAACAATGGATTGATGCTAATAGCATATTCCTCACAGAGCTCCATTGTTGTCCAAAAATGATTAAAAACACATCAGTGAGCTGCACAGTTGCAGTGACATGTTCCTTCATTACTATGAAACTGGGCACTGTAGTTTATTTTGAGTCAATCCCACATAGACCATCCTGCTGTCGTAAATCCTCACTAGAACACTAAATGTGTAATTAATCCGTGGCTATAAAAAGTCGCCAACAAATGGACTGTTTACACCTGTTTTAGTAATGTTTCATACAGTTCCCAGCTGTTTTAGAAAAGTAATGAGCTTTTAAAAATACACATGGCATGGTTAGTTTTTGTCTATTAATGGGATTTGTTGACAACAAGAAAAATAGAGTGTAACACCAGTAGTGAAAAGCAAAAATTAAGTAAAGTCATAAAATGAATTTTAAGAATATACTCAGAAATTAACAATTAATTTGTTTGATATAATAGTAATAATAATAACAGATAACACGGATAGAGATATTTCAATCCAGCGTAAACAGTTGTGTCTGAACATTACGTCTAAATTTATCAATAAAGGAACAATTATAAGCTGAACCAGATCCAGATGAAAACAAACAACAGCTGTTTTCACATGATGTTAAAGTGGGAACAAATCCCCCCAGCTACATGTGAGTTTTATCACAGGATAATTCGCCTGGCAGCCCTGTGAGGCCTGACCTGCTCCAAACAGGAAAGCAGGACTGAGGTTTAGGGGCCAGTCAGGAAAACAGCGGTTCCAAACAATATCTGTCAGCTTAGACAAGCTTGAACAGGAAGACCGAAATCTACATGATAATCAGTTTTACACAAACGAACCAGGCACTCCTACTGCGTTATAATGGCACCATTGTAGCTAATGTTCTCTGAGAACTGGCAGTAAGTTACCCATAGTTATCAATATGTTGTATTACAAAACTGATATATCATTATGTTTCGATAGATTTTTAGCTTGCTAGCCTCTCTGCTGGCTATGTCTGCTCACCTTTGTTGTAGCTCTCTGACTTGCTGCGCATCATAGCTCTGGTCCGATTCTGTGCTGCTGCAGGCTGCGTAGTGTCAGGGCCAGAGTTAACGGCCTCAGACTGGTAGGAAGACAGATCCTGCATGCTGAAACTCCTCAGTCGGTCTGACAGGACCCCTTGGCCCTAAAGCAGGTAACATGTGACAGTTAGAGCAGGGATCTTCTTTACGGGCATAAATAATGTGATACAAACAGGTTACTGGATCTTCTACTAAAAGAACAACCATTCAAAGCTTTATTCAGCAAGCCAACTTCATGAATATTAATGTAGAGAAAACAACATAACATGTGTGATGCCCAGATCTACAATGACCCTCTACTGTACCCCCAGGTCAAAACAAAACAAATGTCCACAGTCTGCATTACCTTTGTTGCAGCCATGACTGCAGCTGTGGCTGCAACATTCAGCCCTTTTCTCCCAAAATGCACCAGTGTGTCATAGCTTTTGTCCTTCGCTTGACCAATGTACTCATCTATGTCCTGAAACAAATACAAAAAAAAGCACATAAAAATAGTGCCTCTCATTGTCATTGTCAAACTCATTTTATGCGCCGTGCTGAAAGATGTTTCTTCTATTTTATTCTCTGTCTGTTATTGTCTCGACCAATTCACAAATGTGTTTCCCGACTCTGCCAGGGAGGAGAGGAAAACGGAAAGGAGAAATGGAGTTACCCATATGACATTTCCTGTCTCCTGTCCTGCAAACCAATCTTTAACAGCTAAAGTGGAAAAGCAAATTAGGACTGAGGCACTTTAGTTCTCTATTCAGCAGTGAAGCTCAAATTCTATTAGTCACTAAACCATGCAGACTAACTATGATCCTACACTGAATAGTTTCACCTAAGCCTTTCCTTGAACCGCACCGGTGAGAGGAAAGGCAGAAGATACAACAAAGGAAGGGTTTTCACCTTTTCTTTTGAGGAAAGCGTGGGATGAACAAACTTCCTGTACAACACACTGGAGCCTTTGGTGTAAGGAGACAGCAGCCACACCACGAAGGCTATCTTCAGTTCATAGTAGAAAGGAAGCCTGCAATGGAGACACAATATGATGGAGCCGCTCGTACAACAAGGCATGATGAAAAACACGCTTTACATGCCATTAACAAAGTATGTTATGTGATACGGCCAAGTGGATCACTTACCAACAAAGAAACATATCTGTAAATACTTCCACAGTAGTGAATAGGGCAAATATTATCCAGTACATCATCCATTTTACCTAAAATGTGATAGAACAGTGAAAGTTAAAGTAGCTGCACATACAGAAACACCTTAAAGACTCACATCAGTAAAGATGACAGTGACTGATAGAATTTCATATCTAAATATAGAAATACTCACGTATTCTTTCACATCTTTTGACTTCACAGCTTTATAAGATGAGTATGCAGGATATAGTGTACCAAACACAAGTCTAGAAAACAGAAAATGTGTCAGTCAATCAATCACAGAAACACAACATTCAACACTGCTGAAAGAAAATGCATGAATTATACATCAAATCAAGACATTTCAAATGTAATAAATCATCATTATGGACAACATATTACAGGTAAAGTGGAGATTTCAAATTAGGCTATTGAAAAATACCTGGGCTAAAATGTTAACTTTATTTCTTTGTCATCATAAATCCGTGTACATTTATTTAGCACATTTTCATCTATGAGGCATCTGAGCTGCAGCCTATAAAAGTAAATTGATAATGTCGACAGGTAATCCAGAGGTAAATCACAAAAGATTAAACACTTTCCAGAAGGAACCTATTGCATCGACAGTGCCAAAAGTTGGATTTTGGCCTGGATGATGCAGCTAAACAAGTCGCCCAGGTACCAAAACTTCCTCACATTAAAATTAGCTCGCATGTGCTTTCTTATTTTTCACTTCTATTCCTGTGTAGACACCTGTGCTGCTGGGTGTCCGGACAGAGACAGGACCCCGTTCAAGTGCTACGGCCAGGCAACAGCTGTGAGTGCGACCTGATCAAATTACTGACCCACATCGTGTTGCACCTCTCCGCCCTGCCAGCTAACTGTGCTCTAACAGTGTAGAAACACAAGGACACTAAAAATAAATAGATCATCTGTGGGAGACGCAGCTAAACCTTTCTGTTGGAGACTGGGCCCGAAACGAGCGCACACAGTAACCAGGTTGTGAACAGACAGTCCTTTATATGCAACATGATCTTGTAATCTAAATTTAATTGCCTCACTATTTTGAGGCCGGACCTCCTGTTGGTATACTCCACACGCTCTGCAATGCTGATTCATACTTTGTGCAGGTTAAAATAGCCATAACTTAGTATAATAAATATTGTTTCATTTTGGTTCCTTCCTTTAAGGAATATATCGATATATGTGCAAGCACCTTATTGCATGGATAACGTTTGCATTGTAACCTGAGAGGGCTGACCCATCCCTGTTGGGTTTTTTTGTCCAATATGGGACATCAACAGAGAATACAGCTCCGGTCAGAGACCGCTCCTGTTGTTCGGTCACCTCGCCACTCATGACATTTAGGTCTCTACCAGTGAAAGGCGCCTCTCATTTCTAGATCTGACTCATATCACCATTTCATGGATGACATTAGATTATTCAGGCAATCGCGTCACCTCTTTGTCTGTAATAAAAAAAAAGCCACTTGATAAACACAAAGAGTGTCAGGCTGCTGCGCTCTGCCAGCCCGTTCACAAATACATGAGGTCCATGCAGGCCTTGCTCAGCAGTCCTGCTGAAATGGCAAAGTACAACCCTGAACAATTACGACCGTTTTTCAGGGAAAAATTAACAGACAGACAGCTGATCTCTTCACGCACTGACGTCTGATTCTGATTAAACATTAGACAAATTGCGGGGGCTTATCAAGCGCGCCGCTCCTGCACCGTCAATGAGCGACACAAATACCCGCAACAACCGCAATTTATTACCGTCATTATTCTATTCTGTGACAGAGAATATGGAGATAAAGAATTTAATTACTTACACCACAAGTCTAGAGATGATCCAGGAGACCATTGCGCTGGGAAGGCGACAGGACGCGCTGTCTGCGGGGAGGAGTTTCCTCCAGATGACAGGCGCGTCCAGGCGGCAGCGTCCGGACGCACACAGGCAGCAACGTGATGCAGGATAAACAGTGAGCGGGCTATAACTCTTATCCATAGATGGCAGTGTTGTATTGCACAGTCAACACAGACATCAGCATCCCGGATGGGCAAAGAAGAGTCCTCAGGTCGAAAGTGTTTCAATCTCATGTGACTGTATGTACTGCTTAGTGGGCCTGGAGGCAAATGTTTTCTGTTGGGCCCCTTTTAATACCCTTTAGCCCTTTTCCTTTGGAGTAGGGGCTCCTCAAGTTCCCACAGTACACCAGCAGACTTTTCTTAGCGGCCTCATTATTAGATCCAAAGACTAACTAATACTCTTATAGGTGAAATCATACCTGCCCCCAGTGTGTCAGTCAGTTTGTGATACTTGTGATCACACACACTACTTTATTAAGAATGATGCTCCATATGAGCAGGGCTGCTGATAGTAACAGTTACTTTTACTACAAATAAATCTGTTGATAATTTGCTAAATTAGTTGCTCTGTCTTTAGATTTGAAATTATTTATTGGTTATCAAATAAGTTCACCATTCATTTTCAATTTATGAATCTATTGCTTGAGTTCTGCAGGTTAGCATAATATAAACTAAAATACTGCAGCTCTAAAAACTAGATGTTGACACTGGACCAATGTTAAAGACAGAGGTTCAATATAACAGGAGCTAATGATTTAGGACTGCCTTTGCTGACCTTGTACTTAAGCAAAAAGGCCACTGTGGCGGTCATTGAATAAATAAATTGCACCTGAGTCTATGTATAGAATACTTTTACAAGATGAATAGGTCTAACAGCTAAGTTTAGTCTCCTTTTGCTCTTTGAGAACTGGGGAAACTCCCAAATGGAGGTTGTCTACAGAAACCAATGCTTTGTCCTGCCTCTACCTGGCCTACATAATGGAGCCAAAGAACAGAGACAAGGTTTTGTTACAGTAGAGCAAAAGCTGCAGAGGGAGGGCTGTGGCTGGTGGAAACACAATCCTGTTGTCCACTCTGAAGACAAGGAATGACTTCAAAACAAGGGTACCCACGTTTCTCGTCCCTCTTAAGAAAACACACTCATATTAACATAATGTAATTTGATCCCATCATCTGACAGGTTAAATATAAAAAGGCCAGAAATTAATTATTTGACATGGTTTCTGATTAACACCTGCAGCAGCTGACTACTGGTAGATTCCAGTCCCTTAACCTGCAGACTGATAAAAAGCAGCTCACCCATTCATTTAAGTCTTTTCTGTTCACACAGTTTGGTTTCAAAACTGCTGAGTGGGCCGGTTCATCTGTCAAGCAGGTGTTTTGTTACAGATTTAGATTGTCCCTGCAGTACAGTTTCTGACCTCTTGAGTGGGCTGTTGCAGGTCGGTAGATTCACACTTCTGAAAAGCTTTTTCCTGATTAGATTAAGCTTTAATGCATTTAGTGTTTATTGTGTTGTTGATGAGCTAAATGTACAGCTAATGTTTATGTGATCAACGCCGGAAGCAGAAACAGCTATAATCCGTTCTTCTTGTTGGCATCCTTTGTTCTTAAAAGTTTATTTCCTCATTGTTTCCCCCGTTCACATAGAAAAATATGCACACAATACTTCCACAATACATAGGTTCTGCACTAACCAACCTTTCCATTTCCGCTGCATCTTCCGGCTGACAAGGAACTCAACCGTGTTACAAAGTCAAACACTTAACAAGCTGAATGTTAATGCAAAAAAATGGGTTAGGTTAGTATGCGTGCATTTTTCTGATGAGTGTACTTTACATGTAGGACCACATATAGAACAGGTACATTTTGACTGTACAGAAAATTAATTATCAAAAGAGAAATCCACACATCACCTCTGGTGTTTCAGATAATGTGGGCTGGATACCAGTAAACAGAACAGCTGTTGTGTACAAAGTGTTTCCTAACAAATTAGAACAACGGCTGAGTAGTGATCTACGATGTGATTTAAGTGCAGAGTGACTTCCATCAACAGTTATTCAGTCACTTGTTTGGATCATAAATACCCAAGTACCTCCTCCACCAGTCCATGACTCAGGACACAAGAATATGACGAAGCACTGTAGGCACAGCAGGCTTTTCATACTTACATTATATACACTTTCTTAAACCTTCCGTTTGACTTTGGATAATAAAGACTCATCTTGGTTTACCCCAGATAATAAAAGACAAAAAGCAAAAACACCTTTTTCCCCAGAATGAGTAGACCAAATGTTCTATAAAAAAACTTTAAGACATTAACTGTCATAGCACAAAATTATCCCCAAATGATTATGTGAAGTAATATTTATAATATAAAGCGGCGAGGATGCTCAGTACTGTAAAACCTGCACTAGAATCGTCTCTGTCCTTATTGGAGTGAGCAAAGTGACTGTGACAGAATAGCGGCAGTTCACCTTAGCTCCTCAGAGCTGCCAATCTCGACTGCATCTCTTCAATGTCCTCCTCGGACTCGTCCTCTGAAGCTGCAGTGGCTCCAGGGGGCTCCACTTCGGGCAGGGCGTCAGTGACTTTGCTCGGCGCTTTGCCAAGGGCACCTAGAAAAGAAAATAGGACCATGAAACAGGGCTTTGTGTATTATTAGTTTGTAGAACAAGTCAGTCTGTGGTTCAGACTTAATTTCTTTGTAAATCTAGGCACCACAAGCTCATAACAAATCACCTATGTAACATTGCACTGCCATGATTTAGTTTGAAAAATAGCTTCACCTGCTGTGATCTCAAAGAGGATCTTGTCAACTTCCTCCTCTGCTGCTTCCTCCATCTCTTCTCCATCTTCCATGCTCTCAAATGTGTCTTCAAGCATTTCCTCAATGATGCCAGCCTGAAAGATGAATGTGTACATGATGCCATGGTTTAGCCACTCTGTCTTCAAACAGTGGAACACTGGGAGTCTTTTTATTTCTTGTAGTAACTTGATTGTAACTAAATTGTATTTGTTTATGTTGGAAACTGCTGCTGACCTTCATCATCTCCTTTGATAGTTCCCTCATGTTGGCCTGGATCTCTGGGATTTTGACAAGGCTCTGCATGGCTTTCATCACCTCTGTGCTTTTCTGCAAGGCCCCAGCTACACGCAGTAGAGCTAGAAACATGCAAATACATTCCTTTCACTAACAGTGCAGAGCAAAACATTAAGTTACATGATAAAAGAGCAAACTGTTCAACTGATGATAACAACATAAATTGACTTCTCCCCTGTGTAATGACCCTGCTACTGTACTCCCAAACGCACCAAGCTGTTGCTTCATGCTGAGTAGCACAGAGTTCATCTGGGCTTTGGAAGCGTAAAGTTTTGTGACCGCTCGTTTCGACTGAATCATCTCCTTTGCGAGAACCACACACACATCCTTCTGGCCCTTTTTGGCAGCATCTTTGATGGATCTCTTAACTTTTTCTTGTTCTCTTTGAATATCTGAAATAAAAGAGCACATCATTACATACATTACACACAACAAAAAAACTTGTACACCTTGTATAATTAGATTACTGTCTAATAAAACTATGCAACATTTTCCATCTTAATAAGTCACTGCCTTTTATGGTCCATATGCCAAGGAGATAACAAAGATAACACAGATCCGATGTTGTGTTTATATTCTTTATTGAAATTTAAAGGGGTTCAGTGGTAGTGCTAACTGCTCAGTCTTACCTCGAATTTGTCTGTCGATCACTCTCATTTCCTTCCTGATCTTTTGAGACCATTCGTTGATCTGAAATGATACATAATCTTATTTCAGTCTGTTCTGATACAGCCCCAACAGTCACAATAAGTTTATAATACCCATGTCAGCATAGCGTTACGTTTAACTTTAGACTGAACCGATAAATAACTTCAAACAAACAGGTAAACTGATGACAATGTAGGCTGGAGCGACCACAATCACGGTTTGTTTACGTTGACGGGACTGACAGCAGACTAGTTTTAGCTCGTGTGCTAACTAGCTAGCTCTCCAGTACAGAAACCAAGATAAAATTGGCTAATAGGTTGATGAGTCATGTACACAAACATACAAAATTACATACGGTATAAATGTTGGCGGTAAATGCCGGATACTATTAGAGGCTCATCTTAAACTAGAGTAACTAATTAGCATGAAGCAGCAACAGATTGGACGGAGAGAGCTGAGGTAAACTGGCAGCTAACGTTAGCATGGTTAGCAAACGCCGCTGTCGTTTTCTCCTTAATACGGACAAAACTCTCAAAGACAGTTCTGGTCCTCAGCAGTCAGTGCTCACCAGCTCTTTTGGTGGTCTCTGCGCTGTTCTGCCGAACAGCCCCATAGTGACTCCTAGGTTAAGTACCGAGCTAAGCTACCCCACTAAGACTGGCTGGCTAGCTCAGCTCGTTCAACCAGCAGCACTTCCTGCTCTGGCCCAAGGGAAGCTAAACAAGACGGACGAGCCATGGCGTCACCGTCCCGACGCTCTGCCCGGTGTCAGACGTCAGTCACATTGAAGTCTACGGGAGGTTCACGTAGCCACGCTATAAAACCCATCATGAAAATACATGGGATGAGCTTTGATAAAGAAATGCAAACAAAAGAACACACTCCAGAGAGCAAAATACTGACTGATTTCTCCAAATAAGACAGGATAAACTTTATTAAACTCACTTGTCACAACAGCTCAATAGTACGACAAATGTGAAAAGAGAGCACAAAAATAGACATAAAAATATAAATGACATAAATACACTGTCAGCATAAATATACAATACGCATCCTCCATATATACAGATAAACGTAAATACACTAGTGTACGTTTACGCGCTACACAGTGACGTAATGAACCTTCCTTTTTTAGTTTCCAAGGAGACGTTTAAAAAAAACTTCACAGGTGTGTTACTCTTTTTTTTTTTTTTTTTTTACTGAAGATAAGGCATCTGGAAATAGCTCATGTAAAATAAAACACAGAAATAAATAAGGAAAATTAAATTACATTTTTAAATTAAATGTTAATGCATTTAAAGAATACTCATAGATATCTGTTATCGAGATAACGAGCGATATCCAGGGTGGTTGGGGCAATATTGCTTTTTATTTTCACTTTTTCTTTCCTTATTTATGAATATTTTCCACATGTGCTATTAAATATTAAATTGTGGATGCACAACTCATCATCTGGCCAGACCACACCTGTGTTACTAGGGTTACGCAATGGGACCTTACTTCCCTGTAAGTAGCCTCTCAGGCAGCTCGTGCTTTCAAGCTGTGCGCCGCCCTTTGCACGCTCCAGATATCAATTTAATGTGTGCAACGCTGATTTCATAGATATGACAATAATGTGCACGCGTCAGTCCTGCAGCACGTGAGATGTGGACGCAGACGCTCTACCTGACAGGTTAGATTTAGGGCAGACATGTCCAAGAACCGCTGCTGTCCCCGCTGCCAGTGACGTATACCACGGTCTCCCTTCCAGGAGGTTCTAGATTGTTCCGTTATCGATTGGTCGTCGCACCAATCACGTAACGACAATGGCTGTGAGGCAGCCAATCAGAGGCGGCGGGGGGCGGACCTCAGTGCGTCAGCCTGCCGGAGCCGCTGGGTGATGTTTAGGCCGCCTTGGAGTGGGAGAATCCGCTCTGGACACCATTGCTCCCTGGGATTACTCTGAATGAGTTTGCTATAAACAGCCCGACTTACATAAGAGCTAGTAATTCAGTTACCCAGCATCCTCAACTAGCTTTCTCGTTTCTTTTCAGAACAGAGGACACGCTTAGTTACATTTCATCTTGGAGCAGACCTTAATTGTATATATATATATATTATATATATATACATATATATATATATACGTTTATTTCTGATAGGTGTCAAGTGCGGTCGTTGCGGAGGATAACTTGACAGTAGGTGAATTTCAGTGCGCTCATCATGTCAGTGGTAGGCATTGATGTGGGTTTCCAAAATTGTTACATCGCCGTGGCCAGGAGCGGCGGCATTGAAACCATCACCAATGATTACAGTGACAGATGCACACCGTAAGTATAAATACTGACAGGCATCATCACCGTGAAATGCGGTCTGGCTGTGGGGTTTGTTACGCAACGTTAGCGACCGGAGATGGTGACGGTGTGGACGCGGCAGGGATGGTGGCGGTGGCTGTGATGCGGCCTGTAACTATTGGTTTATTCACCGTCACAGCAGGTTAACGTAGGTCAAAGTGTCGCATGTGTGTCGCTTTCTAAAATGACCTCTTCTGATAACTAACAGACATGTCCCCTGATAACCACCACGGGGCTGCGCAGTGCGTCTCAAAGTTGCCGGAGAAGCAACTTTTAAGAAGACAGGATGTTAATTATGTGACATATCATGCTAATGTGTTAGTATATAGGTTAAATAGGTTTTGACCTGTCATGTTGCCAAAAAAGCTACATCCTTATTGTCTACAAGGAGAAATATCAGGGAGTTAAATCCCAGGACATACCATAATAGTGACATAATTTCATTTATAGGGGATATCATTAATTACAGTAATAAACATTTTCTATATGGGTTTCTGATTATAGCAGGCTAACTGGAGTACATCTGCTGCAGCATCCTGCAAACAGGCATGTGTAGCTGGGGAGGAGAATGAGCATTGCACCTTTAAGTGAATGAGGATATTTTTGTGGCAAGGTGAAACCAGGGAATGACTTGTCACTGCCGGCCGATGTGAAATAGATCCCTAAACCTTGAATGACTAGAAGCATTCAACTTTGTCAGTAAACACAATGATTTCCTGTTCGCTAAAAGAAGAGTTAAATGAGTTTGGGAGGGTTTTTTTGGGGGGACAGGATGAGCTCACTTTTGAAGGTGAAATGTTCTGTCTCACTGCCCTAGTTTGTGGTTCTTCCTCAGACTCCCATGTGAAATTCTTTTAATCGAAATCCGCCTCTCTGCACCCGACATTTGATTCTGTCTGCTGCAACAATCACTCAATTACAGTTCTGCCTCGTCTGCTAACAGGGTTATTTCTGTTGTAGCCCACCTAATTTGCTAATGTGTTTGTCTTCCATCAAGGGCTTGTGTGTCTTTGGCATCCAAAAACCGCATAATTGGAAATGCAGCCAAAAGTCAAGTAAGATCATCCATTAATTTCTGTAATAAAAGATTACAGAAATTACATTACACATTGTAATGACACATACATTTTACGAAATAGTTTATGTAAAACAGTATCTTCTCATTTTAGGTCATAACAAACTTCAGAAATACAGTCCATGGATTTAAAAAGTTCCACGGCAGAGCATTCGATGACCCGTTTGTCCAAGCGGAAAAACCCAAACTGCCTTACAGCTTACATAAACTGGCCAATGGAAACACTGGAATTAAGGTGAAGCACTGTACAAACTTCCAGCATGTTCTTCCTTACTGCTTTCTGTTTTCCCCCCTTTTCTCGCTGACCCTGACCGTTTTCTGCTGTCATTGCACACCTTTGTTCTTAAAATTCAGTCCTGAATGACCCTGATAAATGAGTGGGATGTACAGATGTTTTTCTGTAATTCACCCCAAAAAAAGCTTGCTGGCTTCATGCTTAACATGCCTTAGTCTCTAGCTAATGAGGCACTAACTGTATCATGTTTATAGGTGCGTTATTTGGATGAGGACAAAGTGTTCACAGTTGAGCAGATCACAGGGATGCTGCTCAACAAGCTGAAGGAGACGTCAGAGGGCGCCCTGAAGAAGCCGGTGGTGGACTGTGTCATCTCTGTGAGTGATAATAAACATTACATATGACCATCAATATAAATCACCAAGCAGTTCACTGAAATATATTGATTTGTGCTCTTTTACAGGTCCCGAGTTTTTTCACAGATGCTGAGAGACGATCAGTGTTTGACGCATCTCAAATTGCAGGGCTGAACTGTTTACGGCTAATTAATGACACTACTGCAGGTCAGTGTTCTTGTAAAAATGTAGTGATATTTGTGATATGTGTGCATAGGACTGAGGTTGTGTTCAAAGTTTTTGAATGGCACAAACCTTTGATGAGATCATTATAGTAAAGTATGTACAGTTACACAGACAGTACCCGAGCTCTTGGTTGTACCTTGAACATTAAATTGAGTTTCTGTACCATATTGTCTCTTGACATTAGGACAAATATTTAATTTATAACTCAACCTAAGATGACAATAAATGTTTTTTATTATGAACAGTGGCTTTGGCCTATGGGATCTACAAACAGGACCTTCCTACTCTTGAGGAGAGGCCAAGAAATGTGGTCTTTGTGGACATGGGACATTCATCGTTCCAGGTCTCCATCACTGCCTTCAACAAAGGCAAACTAAAGGTTAGCCCGTCATCTTTTTCCATCTCAACCTGCACCTACACCTGTACCTCCAAACTCCAGGCTCAGTGTGAACTCCTGTCTGTCAGGTCCTCGCCACGGCGTTTGACCCATACCTCGGTGGGCGCAATTTTGACGAGGTGCTGGTTGATTACTTCTGCGAGGAGTTTAAGGGCAAGTACAAGCTTAATGTAAGGGAGAACCCAAGGGCTCTGCTGCGGCTGCACCAGGAGTGCGAGAAGCTGAAGAAGCTCATGAGCGCCAACTCCTCCGACCTGCCTCTGAACATAGAATGTTTCATGAATGACATTGATGTTTCCAGCAGGATGAACAGGTATGAGTCACAAGCGTGCTTCCTGATCATGCATCTCTAAGGTGGAAATCGAGCCTTACGTGTTTCTCCTTTATTTGTAACCGACAGGGGCCACTTTGAAGACATGAGCGCTCAATATCTGATGAGAGTAGAGATTCCACTGAAAACAGTCCTCGAACAATCAAGTATGTCCCTCAGATGTGGTTACATTTATGAAGGCATAGTGGTTGAATTCTCCTCCACTCAGTCCATTTTGTGTGTTTTGTTGGCAGAGCTGAGCAGGGATGATATCTATGCAGTGGAGGTAGTTGGAGGAGCAACGAGAAGCCCAGCTATCAAAGAGAGAATCTCCAAGTTTTTCAACAAAGACATCAGCACCACGCTCAACGCAGATGAAGCTGTTGCCAGAGGCTGTGCACTTCAGGTGTGACAAATGCATTTTTTTTTTGTTTTCATGTGCTGTACAAGTATTCTGCAGTTCATAAAAGATAATGCAGAATTGTGGTGTGTGTATGTGTGCGTGCTGATGGTTTGGGTGTAGTGTGCAATTTTGTCTCCAGCGTTTAAGGTGCGCGAGTTCTCCATCACTGACGTGGTTCCCTTTCCTATTACTCTGCGCTGGAAATCGCCAACAGAGGATGGATTGGGGTGAGGACTCAATTTGCCCTATGAGACAGCAACGCTACACAAAAAAAAGACATTATATTTCTCTGTAGTCATTTCTCTGTGTGGTAAAGCATTTAGGTCAGCGAGCTTGAAGATACAGTATTTGCTGACTGTGTTTCAACATCCTGACTTAGCTTTTTTTTTTTCTTACTGCGTTTCTGTCACAGAGAGTGCGAGGTGTTCAGTAAGAATCACGCCGCTCCATTTTCCAAAGTTATCACCTTTCACAAGAAGGAACCCTTTGACCTCGAGGCCTTCTACAGCAACCCTCAAGATCTCCCCTACCCAGACCAAAGGATAGGTAACTCTGCTCATTCTGCCCTCTGAAAGTCAGATGTGCGTTTTTACCCCTTGAGAGACGGAGCCACATGTTCTAGGCTGTAACACTACGCAAGTATATTTGGTCTACAGCAAGACAGGTTACTGATGCGTGTGCCATTAGTAGTTTTTTGGTTGGCCCATTTGTGCCTGAGTCCCCATAGGGACGTACATCCTGTATGGGAATTAGTAATATGGTGCAGTGTCCAACACCATCACTGTCTGTCTGTATGTGTTTGGTTGGGTTATCAGTCTGTAGCTTATACCTGTCTGTTAAGGGAACATGTAGAGGGCCGGTAGTTGATGCTCTTTAACAAACCACTCATTTTGTTTCCATCTGTCTCCAGGATGTTTTTCTGTACAGAATGTGGTTCCCCAGCCAGATGGAGACAGCTCTAAAGTGAAGGTCAAAGTGCGCGTTAATGTCCACGGCATCTTCAGCGTGTCCAGCGCCTCCTTGATTGAGAAGCAGAAAGGAGAGGGAGAGGAGATGCAGATTGACTCAGAGCCAATGGTGCAGAATGAGGGCAGGGCAGAGGACCAGGTAAGACGACTTGCCACAGTTGCTTTTGTGATGGCATGGTCAGCGTATTATGCTGCATTCACGTGGATTTAGGCAGACGGCAGAGAGCAAACCGGATGAGAGCAGGATGGTACAACTAGGTGAGGCTGGCAGAGAATACCAGCAACGGTAATGGTAGTAGGCATTGCTGTCCAAAGATACAATATTTTAACTTTTTGTGATCCTCTGCAACAGTATTTACAGCTGAATGTTACAAAGCTGCCTCACATGACGAAAAAACATGCAGTAATGCATAATATACAGTTTCATGCTATATTATAATAATCCAATGTATACAGTGATTTTACTTAATTTATTTTACTCCAGTCTTTGTAAATAATACAATATCACCAAAGCAACATTTCATCATGTGTATTTTGTTTTGCCGTTCTGTTGGACTGTTTGTTCACACTGTATTTCCTGTGCTGTCCAGAAGGTGTCCCACTGCCGTCTAATGTCTGCTTGAATCCATGTGAAGGCAGCAGAAGTCAAATGTGGAACATGTATTCATGATCCCCAGATGATGAGTCTTGATGAATTGTTTAGCCTCTGATTTTTTGAAAGCCTGCTTCCCTCTAAATCTCGGCCATGTATGTGTATCAGACCAAAATGCAGGTGGACCAGGAAGGCCAGAGCCAGGGGGACCAGCAGAATGGGGACAACAGCTCCAGCAGTAAGGTCAGACATGTTTTTTTTAAGATTTTACCAGGATCCTGAGTTTTCCTGCTTCTGTCAGACCATGCTGATATTTAGATATGACACAGGCACCAATCTTGCGGATTTAAAACACATTTTAGCCTTTCAGACTTACCGGTCTTCCATCCATCCATTCCATCCTGGACTGGTCACCAGTCAATAATCACAGAGCCAACACATAAAGACAGACAACCATTCACACTCACACTCATACCTATTGAGATAATTAAGTGTTTTTATAAAAATGACCTCATTACTTTTCTTCTGAAGTGGATTTGACAGCAGTATGACAGCATATTAAGTAACATACAACATAGAAAAATAGTCACAAAAAATGCAAATTCTAAGATAGTGAATTTATATAGATAGTGCATATAGATGCATTTCTACAGGAATACCATAACATTTTATTAATTAGGCTGAAAAATATTCTAATTAGTTTCAGCCTCCTGAAGTGCCCCTATATCTATAAAAATAGAAAGAATACAGAATAAGTTATAGAGGGAATACAGTAGAAAGACTTGGAGAAAGAGTTGTGTTTTCTGGTTTCCACATCCAGGACGGGTCAGCTGGGGAAAAGCAGGACCCAGCAGCAGGGGGAAGCAAGCCCAAAGTCAAGGTGAAGAGTATTGATCTGCCCATCATGGCCAACAGCATTCGACAGCTCGACAGTGATGTCCTTAATGACTTTGTGGAGTACGAGGTGAGTGCTCCTGCTGGCTTTTGGAAAAAGCTGACTCATGGTCTGATTGAAATGCCGATTACCTGAGCACTAATGCACGGAGTTGAATTAAAACCTGATGCATGCTTGATATGTGCTGTACTTGTTTTTTCTATTCTAAAGCACTCAAAGAAAGAGCCAAAGTCTTTATCTAATGCTTACTGGTTGGCCCAATCTGAGCCAGATTAGATTACATTGTATTGTCATGTATTGCTGTTATTGTTTGGCTCCTCTGTGACATTTTAGTGTGTTTTTTCCTCACAGCGTCAGATGATTATCCAGGACAAACTGGTGAAAGAGCTGAATGATGCTAAAAATGCCGTTGAGGAGTATGTATACGATCTGCGGGACAAACTTTGTGGGATCTATGAAAAGTACATCACCGAGGAGGTGAGCGCTGACTTCTTACCTGACCTAATAACGCTGACACTGACAAGTGTGAGAAAATTTACCAAGCAAATAATCTACTGCTGTGTGTACTTAATATCTGTTTTTGGCCATTAATAACAGGACAGTAACCGGCTGACACTGATGCTGGAGGACACAGAGAACTGGCTGTATGAGGATGGAGAGGACCAACCCAAACAAGTCTATGAGGAGAAGCTAGATGCACTCAAGGTTTGTTTTTTATTTCTTCCAAGAACATTTCTATTTTCAATTTCAGATGGGATTATGTAAGATACTAAGATACTACTCTATCAACCTGCAGAGCTTTACTGATGCTAAGAGGCATTTTAAAGGTTTTAAAATAGAAATAGGTGAACACAAATAATATCATAAATTCTGTTATTCTCCAGACGTTGGGTCAACCCATTCAGGACAGGCACAGAGAGCATGAGGACAGGCCGAGGGCTTTTGATGAGCTGGGAAAGAAACTGCAACTCTACATGAAGTTTGTGGATGCCTTTAAGCAGAAGGTAAATCTTTTAGATCTTGGGACGCAACGCCTTTACATTTTTTTAAATGATGCTTAAATGGCAGACATGATGATTTTAAGTCGTCCAAGTCTGAGAATTTACCAGTGCCATATAAAGTTAACTGTGATAAACAGCAATGTATTGGTGTTTTACCTGTGTGATGTTTAACACATTGGTCTGCTATGCTGCTTAACTCTAGCTGTCTTGTTCACACTCTCTAAAATGTGTGTGTCATACTAAGTTTAGTCTCAGTGACACCTACTGCCATTCATTTAGATTTCTAGATGTAATTTTAGTAACTCACTTGTCACAAACTCTTTTCTAGGATGAGAGATACCTGCATTTGAGTGCAGAGGAAATGAGCACTGTGGAGAAGTGTGTGAGTGAAGGCATGGGCTGGATGAACAGCAAGATGAACGCACAGAGTAAACTCGCCATCACTCAAGATCCCGTTGTTAAAGTAGCAGACATCATTGCCAAAATACAGGTATGTAAATTACTACGTAAGATTTCATGCTTAGCATTAGCAGCGATGAGATGTGCTGATTTTCTCATGCCGACATGTTCTACGCTTGTTCTGTCACCAGGAACTAGACGATGTGTGTAATTCAGTGATCAACAGGCCGAAGCCCACAGTGGAGGAGGCCCCTGAAGTGAATGACCAAAACAGTGGAGCTCATAACGGGCCGACAGCCAAGCAAGGAGCAGAAGGGAAGGGAGACGGAAAGGGAAGCCAGCAGACAAAGCCTGGCACGAAAGAGATGGAGGTGGACTGAGACCAGTGTCGGAGAAACAAGCTCTGTAGCCATCACTGCGTTTACCACAACTGACCATTTAGACAGTAGAAACATAAATACCTGGGACCATTTCTCCATCATCACCAGCCACTTTTGTGGATTTTTTTGTGCCCCTCCCTATTGGACTTTTCCTTCTGGGGTTTTTTGTTTTCACCCTTTCATCCTTATGTGTGACAATGGTGTGCTTTTACCCTCTCAAAGGTTTGACATCTTAATAAATGAAAGAATGATGCAATAGATTAAAATCTGATTCTGACATAAAACTGTTTCCTCTGTACCGCACAGGAAGGCACCCTTTGTGTTTGCACTCCATGTGTCTCATAAGCGTCCAGCATCAGCAGTAAATCCTTATCACTCATAAGAGAAATAGATAGTGCTGTCCAAAAAACTGCTACTGCAGAACTATTAGTTTGTACGAAATAATACAAATTATATATATTTGTATTTAAAGAGTTTGAAATGATATCCATGTTTAGAAACTGTAAATACTATTTTAGTAAATAAAAGCAGTCAGCATATATAATATATGTACATAAAGAACATATTCCTAGTGCAATGGCAATGCTTGATACACCAAATCTCTTTAGTAAGTGATTGGTTGCCTATTTCCCTTTTTGTTGTCTTGCATTTTTCCATACATAAGTCATGGGATTTAAAGATGGCAAAAATAAACACATTTGTCTGTAAGACAACATTTCTTTAGTCTGAAATTATTTGATTTTATAAGCTGAAACTGAAAGAAACAGGCCAAATCTCTGTTGTAGATGTGTCTGCGTGAAGCCCTGGGATGAGATCAGGACAGTTCAAAAATGTGTGGCAGATTGTTCCCAGTTGCAGATAAAACTATAGTTGTGGATCTAAAAGTGACACTTTTCTGTCTAAAGGTGTGTGTTTGTACAGACAGACACCTCTGTGTGATTTATTTTTACTCAGATGGTAAAACAAAGCTTTAAGGCATAATGTGTGTGGAGCCCTAAAGACTTCCAGAGTAAATGACTAAATTAGACATTAAGAAAAAATAATCATGTGAACTGCAACAGACAAAACGGTAAATGCAACCAGGAAATTATGAAATAACCAAATACATTTTTAAAGTCCAGCTTATTCTTCACTTTAAAAAAAACAAAACAATAAAATTTTTTATGTAGTTTTAACAGTTTTAACAAAGTCAGCATCTGTTTGTATCTCACAAAGCCATTTTTCCAAATGATAATTATTTCAGAATGCCACTTTTCATCATCAAGTGTTTGTCAATGAAGACAATCATAGCAGAGCCAGTTATGTGGTTTATGATTCAGGAAATCAAAGCAGAAATATCCAGTTGATTAATCAGTTGTTTGATTGCTAATAGGAATTGTTTAGGATTAGGATTGTTAGTTGCAGCCCTTGAGATGGGGAAATAACATATTTCTCCATGTCATGGTTGTATAACATATTGTCTGTGTGCACTGATCTGATTACTTATTGAAGCACTTACTTAGTTAATTTGAGTGAATGCACAGTCTATATGTTCAGACTTCAAAAACATACATAAACGACACAGACATAAACCTGTACAGATACAAACCTGTGCAGTGTAAAAGCCTACACCGTATGATAACAGGTATGACTCCCAGGCTTTAGTCTCACATGTGAGGGAGCCCTTCAGGGGGCGTGGCGAACCCTGCTTGTTGTCATGTGACGTAGCGGTGACGTAGGCACGGGAGTAACGGGCGGATATTTTCAAAATGGAAGAAATGGCGACGTTTTGGAGGGGAACACAGAAACAACATTTATTTACCCTGTGAGAGCTCCTGCACCGACGATCCATGCACTCAGCCGGCCGAGGAAATTTACTACAACCCCGCATGCATCTGTAAGACCAAAAGCAGGCACGATGAGTGTTTCGATCGGCGATAAAATTGAGGTGAGTTATTATTGCCAGGCTAACGCCCCCAAGCTAACTTCAAACTAACTCGGGCTGGCAACGATGTGTTAAAGTGAAGGCAGGAGTTGGCCGTCGAAGTAGCTGGTTAGCCGAGACTTAAACGGTGTTAGTCACTGCAAAGCGCCAAGAAAGCATTCAGTTTGGTACAATTAGCTGAATAAATGCGAATGTTGTATAGCTTAGCCTTGTACTAATGTAACTGAATGAACGCTATTTAATTAGCCAACATCATTAGCGTCATTAGCTACATTTTGGTCTCATCTTGTTGGTTGTTTCATGCAGTAGTTGTAGTGTGCTGCAGTAGTAGTAATAATAATAATAATAATAATAATGGCATTATTATGATATGCATTACTCTTGTTATTAATATCAGAGTCATCATCACGCTGCAGCCTCGGTACCTGGGTGTGTAGCCTCACTCTGGCTCTCCCGGGACAAACCGGGTTGTTTCTCCTCACTGTTTGGTAATTAAACATGCTGCTTGGAAACGGCTACAAGAGGTGCTCTTTAGCGGGAGGAGAGCCGGGATAATAACAGGCTTTGGTTGGCCATATGACGGCGTCAGGTGTTGGTGGCTTGTTTGACAGTTAACGTTTGTTGTGGGAGGATTTCTCCTGTCGGAGCTCGTTAGATGCCGGATGGTCCGTTTTGCTGCTCGTCCAGCATGTCGCAGGCTAAAGGGACGATGTTTGATCAAGTTATTCACTATTTCTTCCAAAACCTCTCTGCCGACACCAGAGATGATGAGAGAAGTTTATCTTGTGCTCGGGAGCTCAGGATCGAGGTATCATGTCTTTAAAGACCCTGTCTGTCTTGGGATCAAAATAGAAGTAAAATCTGAAATCATAGTTGTATTTCCCTGCAGATACCATGTGCTGTTTGTAAAACATCAGTGTTCATTTTTCTTTCTTTTCATGTAGGATTTTAAAGTCCTCACCCTCCTTGGTAAAGGCTCTTTTGCATGTGTTTACCGGGCAAAATCCGTGAACACAGGTCTGGAGGTTGCTATCAAAACGGTAAGAATCCCTCACCTACCATTTATGTCTGATGTGAGTTAATTATAGTGTGTTTTACCTGAAATGTAGACACTTAACCAGCACCCAAGCTGTTGTCAGTGACTGACAGTTGAAGTGTAACCTGGACCAGTTGGATTATTACACCTTAGTTCCCTCCCCAGGGCTTCATGTGGTCCCTCGGCTCCCCACAAACGACAACTGAATAGTTCGCTGCCTTTGTGGGAGACAGATTGATTATTAGCCATCAGACCAAACCACCGTACCACATTACACGTTGACTATAGAAGTGGCAGGTGTATAATTATCTCTGTTGTTGTCATCTGCAGATCGACAAAAAAGCAATGCAGAAAGCTGGCATGGTCCAGCGTGTGACAAACGAGGTGGAGATTCAGTGCCGATTGAAACATCCTTCGATACTTGAGGTAACGTTGGCTGGACACAATTCATTTCTTGTGACAGATTACTGTTGGTTCTTATTACGTCATATAAAGTCTGCTAAAACACTAATTTAATTGTTCTCCTATATTTGTTTTAGATTATCTATGTGATCATTCATTTTTATTTTAAATGTCTACGTAAAATGTACTTTTAAGTAGAAACAGACTTCACAATGTACTGTCTACGTAACTAAACTCTCCTTTATAAGAATTCAGTTGAGTTTTTGGAGCATAAAAAAAACCCCTCTGCAGTTACAGTTCTTCCCAAAACACTCTGTACGTCAGCTGTGTTTGAGTCTGTGTATATCAGCCTTCTGTCATTGTCGCCATGGTTATTTAATGTGGACAACTTGCTCCTAACTCCTCTCATTACTTTGTTCAGTATTATCTTCCCTCTTCCACTTTTTGTCCACTTGGAAAGCACGCTCTTTTGCTTTGTCTGGATATACTGGTGTGAATTTTTAGCAGTCCCACTGTTACCACTTTTCTGGACCACAGAAGTGCATTAAGTTTACTACTTACTACTACTTTACTACTCAAATCCACTTTAGATTTTGTTGCACTCATATTTTTGTGTCTTCTGACTTTGATACGATAATAAATTTTGTATCATATATCATGTCTTTGTATTTAAGCTATACAACTACTTTGAGGACAGCAACTATGTGTATTTGGTGTTGGAGATGTGCCACAATGGAGAGATGAGTCGGTACCTTAAGGAAAGGAAAATGGCATTTTCTGAGGATGAAGGTCAGGCAGAACTATTTTACATATAAAATGAAATGTGAATTATGTTGCAGTAAATTGTTTATTATAACATTATTGCTGCCTGCCTTTTTAAAACATTGTTGTTTTGTTCCACAGCAAGACATTTCATGCATCAAATAGTGAAAGGGATGCTGTATTTACATACCCACGGCATCTTGCATCGAGATCTGACCTTGTCCAATCTTTTGCTGACCAGCAACATGAACATTAAAATAGCAGACTTTGGCCTGGCCACTCAGCTCAAACTCCCAAATGAAAAGCACTTCACCATGTGCGGGACGCCCAACTACATCTCCCCGGAGGTGGCCACCCGCAGTGCGCATGGCCTCGAGTCAGATGTGTGGTCACTGGGGTGCATGTTCTACGCCTTCCTGATGGGACGCCCTCCATTCGACACGGACACAGTCAAGCACACGCTGTCCAAAGTGGTTCTTGGGGAATATGAGATGCCAAGCCATGTTTCACTAGAAGCTCAGGACCTGATCCATCAGCTGCTGCAGAGGGACCCCGCCCACCGGCCCAGCCTCTCTGCCGTGCTGGACCACCCATTTATGACCCAAAGCCTGCTGGTCAGGACCAAGGAGCTTGGGCTGGGGGATGAAGGATCCATGGACAGCGGCATTGCCACCATCTCCACAGCCTGCACCTCCTCCGCTTCAGCCGGCAGCAGCAGCCGCCTCCAGAGGAAAACCAGGCACATGATTGGCTCAGCCTTGCCCAATCGCATGGCGCCTATTGCAAGTCTCCCGCGGCAACCCAGCAGCGCCTGTTTTGAGGACGGAGACCAGTGGCGGCAGCAGCAGCATCCTGCAGACAGATTTCACAGAGAGGGCAGGAGCAGGGGCGTTCATGGTGGAGAGAGTGGGCAGCCTCAGTCTCGCTACCTGCGGAGGACTCACTCTTCAGATCGCTCCGGCTCTTCAGCAGCAGGTCAGGGGCAGAGTCACGGCGAGCTGGGGAGATGCCACTCAGAGGAGACCCTGACTGGTTTAGGAAGACCAGTGTTCCCCACGTCCTCCACTCAGCACCCATTTTCAGAGCATGGAAGGTTCCCGTCTCCCCCTATCAAACAATCAGCAAAGTAAGAAGTCTCTCTATTCATGATCTGACATTCATTTTTGCAAATTTAATAGACAGATTTAACAGACTGCACTTTCTGTTTCAGCTCTGGGTATTCATTATCCACACAGACTGCTCATCCGCCAAACCTGCAATTTCAAGACATGGAGGGAGTCACTAATTGGCTCAATAATGATGGTAACATTTATGCTTTTTGGCTTTTTGATCATCTGTGATTAGATTTCATCACTGTAACTTCAGTTTTATCACTCAGCTAATGTTCTTGTTCAGTGCAACGTTTAGTTTGATGCCTTGGTTGGGTTAAGTTCTAACTGCCTGTTAATGACATTATTCTTTGTTATTAGTGGATTTACCCTTATTAGATATAGAGGGAGGCTACTACGGGGTATAAAAATTGATAATTGGATCTTCAACTGTTTAAACACAAGTCAAACCATCCTGCTTAGGCAAATCTGTACAAATATTTTCTTTTCCATCTCAGCCTCTGGGCACAGGCCCGCAGACAGCAGCACTCACAGCAGCAGCGGCAGCTTCCACAGCAGCAGAGGACCTTCAGGGGTCCACAGTTCCTGGACAGACAAGCCCACGGGCCGAGGCGTGAACCCCCAACACAACCAGCACAACATGCACCACAACCTCCCCTCCGACTCTGACCCATACAGGGAAAACATACCCGGCGCAGAGTTCCAACCTCCTCACGGCAGAGAGTTAAAGCTCCCTTCAGCCAAGACCAGCGCGAATAAAGAGAAGAAAACACTGAGAGGAGTTGTCCCACCGCTGTGTGCGTCCAGACTGAAGCCTATCAGACAGAAGACAAAAAATGCCATTGTAAGACGATGCTGATATATTTGTTTATGTGTCAATGGACGGTTGAGATAATTGTTGATGTCTAATTTGTTTTGAAATAATTTCTTACAGGTGAGCATCATGGACACAGGTGAAGTGTGCATGGAGTTGTTAAAATGCCACAGTGGTCAAGAGAGGGTGAAAGAAGTCCTCCGGATTTCCTGTGATGGGTCAATGGTGAGTTTGATGTATTGCACTCTGAATTGATATTTCCATATGTGACTGATAGAGGGTAGTATAACAACATATGATGCAACGCTGGTGGCTTAATATAATGTAAAGCTCATGATTATGACCTGATGTAGGTGACAATATACCAGCCTAATGGTGGAAAAGGTTTTCCTGTCCTGGACTGCCCTCCTGCTCCCCCAGAAGATATTCTGATTTGTAGCTATGACGACCTTCCAGGTATTCAGATGGATGCATCACAGCCAATAACATCAGCTCATGTAAGGTTAGAAATTCTTCTATATGTTAATTAATTGATTTTTTCTGTCACAGAAAAATACTGGAAAAAGTACCAATATGCCTCCAAGTTTGTGCAGCTCGTGAAATCCAAGACTCCAAAAGTGACCCTTTACACCAAGTATGCAAAGGTCATGCTGATGGAGAACGCTCCCAACGCAGACTTGGAGGTTTGCTTTTATGACGGTGAGCCAAATGTGTCTGTTGAAGCATCACGTGATCATCTCACTGAGGGAGAAGCTGCACTTACACCCCCCCCCCCCCTTTTTTTTTTTTGAGCTAATCTGTAATTATTCATAAAAACTCACGCTGTATAGGAGCAAAGACCCACAAGACGTCAGAGCTCGTGCGAGTGGTGGAGAAGAGTGGGAAGTCGTACACGGTGAAGGGCGAGGTGGGGCTGAGCGGCCTGAGCCCAGAGAGCAGGCTGTATGTGGAGCTGTCTGAGGAGGGCCACAGCATGTGTCTGTCACTGGAGGCCGCCATCACGGCAGAGGAGCAGCGCAGCACCAAGAAAATCCCTTTCTTCCCCATAACTATTGGCAGGTGAGAGGATTGTGCTGTTATTTGTATATTCTTAGTTTTAATGTTGTCCTGGCCTTATGTGGCTAATGTTAGTTCTGCTCACGTTAACCCTCTTAGGAGACCTGCCAACCCAGACTCCCCGTGCTTGTCGTCACAGCCCTCCCACACGATGCCTCCTGATACAGCTTCACCTCCTCAACCTCCACAAATCACTCCTTCAGTGAGTGTCTCACAGCACTGCGCTTCAGGATGCACGAACAGATAGTTTAGAGGCATAAACAGCTAGACTATGTCTTGATTTTTTTTAAACAATTTTATTCCCAGATGATCTCCTACGATGGGTCTGATTTCACCACAGCCAGCCTGAGTAAGAAAAGCTCCCCAGTGCGACAGGACCTCGTACAAAACACAGGAAAAGTGGTCAAGTCGATATTTGTGCCCAATGTTGGCTGGGCATCCCAGGTAATTGATAAATAAATTAACCTAATATTCTGTAATCAGCACGAGTTGTCTTTACGATGAAAAGACTGAATCTGTTTTCCTGGGCGTAGCTGACGAGCGGAGAGGTGTGGGTGCAGTTCAACGACGGGTCTCAGCTGGTGGTTCAGGCAGGAGTTTCCTGCATCACCTACACGTCTCCAGAGGGGAGGATCACCAGGTGCGAGACATGTCAGAATTGTGTTTTGTCACTTCATGGGCTTGTGCGTTTAACAGCTTTATGTCAGAACTGTAGATAATGTCTACGGCTGCTCTTGCTGATATCTGTCTTCTTCACAGGTATAAGGAGAACGAGAAGCTGCCAGAGCATGTCAAGGAGAAGCTGCACTGTCTCTCCACCATCCTGGGACTGCTGGCCAACCCGACAGCACATCACCTACAACCTCATTAACACTGTTTAAAAAAAAAAAAAAAACCATCTCAGCAGCAGCCTGGCAGCAAACAGAAAGTAGCAGTGGAAACCTTTATACCGTCTCTTGTCTGGTGCTCTTGTAAATATCTGTTTTTTTTTTACATGTACAGAAAACTAAGATTATGAAAATATATTTTATTTTAATAAGAAACCATTTTGTATAGAGTTTCAATAGGCCTTGTTGGAAAGTTTGTGTCATGAAGTGTGTGTCATTTTTACTGCTTCTCCAGTTCTATGAAATGTGTGATACTGAGGCAATAAACATCTGGAGGCTGGGTGGAGAAATGCTGCATGTTGTTTTGCAGTCCTCTCTTTGCACTCGATACATTCATGAAGGATTTTTTTGTAAAAAGAAATTAAAGAATTTAGAGCTACCTCATGGTTTCAGTAATACAGACTTTCTAAATACATCTACTACACATGCTAAGTACGATTCAAACTTGGATAAAAGGTGTAAATGTCATGTATCGGCTATAAGGAGTGAGGGAATGTGCAGTAGAGGATTATCCCTCACTTTATTCAAAGAGACACATGTTTAAGGCTCTGTACAAGATGACATTTACCCAGAGATCATCAGTGAGGAAAACAAAGCTGAATTAACTAGAGCCAGATATGGTTTCACATGTTTATTTCGCCCCGTTGTTTTGGCCATTTAATTTAAAAAAAAAAAAAAAAGGTCACAAAATCGTGGATTCCTCTCAATTACAGAACTGATACAAAACAACATACTGTACGGATGTAAGCCTCGGCGTATATACACGTACTGTACGAGACACCCAAGACGTAAACATTCAGGTGGAAGCTGGGAGCACGATGACACTGTCTGGGCTGCAGAAATGACCACGGGTAGGATTAACCATTTATTTCCCATTTAAAAGCACGATAAGGAACACAACATAGGACACGCGGTATAGTGGTGTACACAGACAGCCTTTCCAGCCTAAACAGGGACGCACCCTCAACATTGCCCCTGTTTCTAGATGGGAGGGGAAGGATGTGAAAGGTTCCCCTGAACCTGCTGCAATACCTTTAAATTTTGAATTCATTCAGATACACTCAAATTGTGGGAGATTTAAACAGGATACAAACCCTGTTGTGGAAATATTCTCACAATATGAGGTGTCTAGTGAAAACCAGTTTACATAGAGCCATTTGGTATCCTTTTGTCCCAGAGAGATGCTGGTGAGATGGCTGCGCTGACACTGTTATTTATGATCACAGGGCGAACGAGAGGACGTTCGGTTCCCTCGCACTCTGATGGGGGAAATAAAACTGCTAGAAGGAGCTCTCTGGGACAAGAGAAGGAGGAGGAGCAGGCTTAAAAGGAATGCAAAAATCTGTATGCGCTGCAGGTTGGCACTCCTTCCTACGAGATGCTAGAGGGAGACAACAGCAGCAACCACAAGCTCGTGAGTCCCTTTGACAACCAGACCCAGCATTTTACTACACCTCTGGTAAATATCCACTGTTTGTTCAAAAACAGCCCGTGCTTTCATTTCATTTATATAAAACATTTTTTCCCATAAAATCTCAATAAAATAAAGTTGCTCTTAGTAGATATCAGGACAAAGATATTAACAAAATTGGAGTAAAAAAATCTCACAGTGAACACTGGGAACAAGAGCTGGACCATCTCCCCCACTTCTCCTCCAAATGATTTTAACATGTGACAAATACAGCAGCTGGATCAGAAGACGCGTCAGAGAATTTATGCATGAAGCAAATGAACCGACTAGACCGAAGGTTTCTTTAACTGCAGTTAGTATGACATGCTGTCATAGAGTGAAAGAAAATCAAACGAGAGGTAATAAAGCCGAACAAATACCTCAGTTATATAGAACTGTTGTCATTTAATGGTAGCAGAATAATTAATACCCAGCTGGCAGGTATTCAGACACACATTTCACCCTTATTTTAGTGGAATAATTGATTTTCTGATGAACAATTCAATGTAAAATGTCTGGCCTCAGGAGAACAGTTTGCTCACATGTACAGATACAAGCACTGAAGACACACGGAGAGTCTGTTTAAGGAGATTACACACCCATGAAGTGTTGAGAGAAATCTCACAAGATCCCACTGGAATTCGGAAAAATCATGGAATTCTCTCTGGAAACATCCACAAACACAAAAAGGAATGTGATCCTCGTCTTCCTGTACTGAAGCGACTCAAACTGGGACTCAAACAAGCACACGGTTTGTTTCTTGAACACTAACAACCGACATCTGACGTACAGTAAAACAAGACCGATTAACATTGACAAAAAAAAACAAAAACCAAAAAAAAAACTTGGTCACATGGTCATGGAGGCTTTCTTCTGTCTAATGTTTGAGGATGTTTTTTTTCTGCCGGCGTCCTTCCTACACTTGAAGTAAATTTGATGGCACTCGGAAAAGTAAACGGATCACCTGTTTGTTCAAGCTAACGAAGCCCAAAACTGTCGTCGTTCATGTTCAGACTCATTATGTCCTCTGCCAACAGTTGGCCACAGTCACATAGCAGCCTGGGATCTGAGGAGTAGTGTTCAAATGTCCAGCCACCTTTCCTCCCCCTCACTCTGTGCGGAGGAGTCAGTGGTATTCACCAGAACACAAACACACATGTACAATGTAAACGTACCTGTGTGTGTGTGTATGTGTGTGTGTGTGTGTGTGTGTGAGATACAACAGATCAATACATTGCACATCTAGTGGCACATCTTTCTCCAGTCCTGATTCGGCCAGTCCCGTTAGCTACCTCGCCTGGACCCTTTCATTACAGAGAACTCACACAAGAGAGAAAAATAAAATCAGCTATTAGGCAAAAGTTCCCAAAAGTTCACATTACAGTACTGTTAAGTCTCATTAGACAAAACGAAAAATACAAAAAGGCAGAGAGAAAAAAGCTTACACCCAATCACCATCATTTTCAATAACTATATAGGAAAAGGTTTGTTTTTGATTAGATATATTATCATCATTAACATCATAATTATTATGATTATTATTCATTATTATTGTCACCATTGTCATCCGTTTTTTTTTTTTTTTGTTCAGGGATCAAACGGAGTGGGGGAGATCAGTCACTGGGAGGAAGCCTTGGTAGCTATCGTGGAGACACAGTGCTGCTGGAAGTTGGGGGACATGGCCGAGTTGCAGCCCAGTCTCTGACGCGGGCCCTTCAGCCCTCCGTCGCCCTCTACGATCCAGGGGCTGCCACTGGCCTCTTTTCCCAGCATGCTGCAGCAGCCGGAGGCCGGCGGGGCGGCGTTGGGTACCGTGGTGCTCACTGGCAGGCCTTTGGGCTGCTCGCTGGCCGGGGCGAAGTCTGGGTTGTGGCTCTGAAGCACGCTGGTGATGTGGTTCAGGAGGTCATTGAAAAACTCCGGGACGCCCTCGTAACCTGGGAACACGTGAGGACATTCAGTCAGTTCTGCTGCTCCAAATGCTTAAATGCTTGTTGATGATATTCCTGTTCAGATGCTATGCAGCCGTCTTTTGTGCATCGTGAGTATACACGTATGTGGAGTTCAGCATATTTACTAGTCAGTAATAATCAGACTGAACTGAAACTCTGTTTTTATCTATTATCTGAGTCGCTTAAAGCGAAACAAAGCGATTCAGAGGTCTGGAACCAGGCTATCTATCAGTTTTATCCAGTCGGGTTTCCTTTTAAGGTTAGCAGATAAATCTAAAGCATCACCGTAGAGAGGAAAAAACACAAAGCTCTGCCACCCAAATTTCTAGTAACTGTTTTGAATCATCTATTCATTTAGTTTTGTAAAAAACTTTGGGAGGAAATAGCCAAGCTTTACTCACTCTGTTAAACACTAAATAAATACTGATTGTTCTGTGAGCTGACAGTCAGTTCAAACAAATGACCCCGTTTTCCCAGGGGACTAGTCTATTAGTAGAGAGCACTTGTAAATAAGAGGTTTGGAACAGTTTGTCCTCCTGCATTATCAAGTAAATAGGTTGCTGTAAAGGTGACAAAGTGCTGAAACTTCTAGAGTCACAATGTGATTAAGGTTTTTCTGCAATGCGGCTTAAATTGGAATAATCCATGTCTGAATGGAGGTTCGTAGAGGAGGAATAATACAGTGACTGAGACCTGCATGTGTGTTAACCTTAAACAAAGGTTTAAGTTTGTGGTTACGAAGGTGACAGGGGAGAGGCATTTATTTCAAAAGAACTGGTTGCAGAGGAGAATGACATCACCGTGTCTCTCAGTTTTCAGACAATGGCGCCTGAACGAGTGAGAGCCGAGAACCTGTTCACCACAGAAAGATGCCTCTGTACAGGTGAGGCCGGTTATCTCAGATAAACTAAACAAGATGACCAAACAAAATAAACAGACATACACACCATAGGCTGCACCTACCAGGGAATGCATTGATGTCAATGACGGCATGTTGGCCTGTTTGGTTATTGATGATGACGTCGATGCCAAACAGGGACACGCCCAGCGCCTGCCGCAATGATCTGGACAACTCCCTGATGACATCATCGCTGGGTGGCTGGGACACTCCCTCTACGTTCTCTCTCTGAGATACAACAGTAACATTTATTAGCAACAGAGACCACATCAATAAAAATCTTAGGGGACAGCAGCCGGTGACTGTTTGGACGTACCGTGGTCAGGTCAGAGGACGACTCTGGTTTGGAGACGTTGTGGCTGTTGAAGAAAATTGCTTTCCTGTCTGGAGAGGAAACAGACAAAAAAGGTGAGGCTGAATCTTAACGAGCTCAGACTGCACTTAGACGTCATTCGTCAGTGTAGTCGCCTACATACATGTTTCACATCTCAGGCACTAGGTGGCAGCAACGCTCAGCTGGTTCCACAGTGCAATGAGAGCTTTACTAATGTCTGTATTTACTGGTTCCGGCACCAAACAGAAACCTAAAACTAAACCATGCTGGCGTGACCTTTAACCCTCTCAGTCATAACGTGTCATGTTGAGTGTTCACTTAAGAATGAAACAGCAAGTAACTTGTTTGCCTCGGGTGAGGGATTTTCTTTGGAGCAGTAACAGGATGAATCGCAAAAATGTATTGCCCCTTTTTTCCTGTTGTCAACATTTTAGTGATTAACATTAGAGAGTGTTGGAGGGAAGGAAGAGGGGTAGAGAGTTGGGGGAAGAAGTAAATTCCATCACTGTCCAAATAAATATGCCCCTCGGCTTGTAGCGGGTCGTGGTAATGAAGTGTTACGCAGAGGAGCTCTGACACTATGACACTGGATGAACAAACACCAGTTTAACTTGACAGCAGCATGGGAAGGAAGGCTGGATGGGACAGACCATCTCTGACACTGTTATTTTTAAGTTCTTTCCAAACACTAACCCCTACTTCTCTTTACGCCTTTCATCCAGCCTTTCCCTCCGCTTACTGGATACTAAACACAATATATAGCTCTGGGCTGCGGAGCACGTTCATCCAAATGCTGTGCAGATGATGGACGCTGTGGTATGTTGCTTCATGTGTTTGACAAGGGCCGAGCTTTGCTGCCGGACCACTCAGCATTCCAGGATGAAAGCAACTGTTCTCTGTGCGCCGTTACACAAAGCAGACTAGTACGCTGATGGTCAAATCTGGTTTGCATGAGGGCCTCTACTGTATCACATGCAAATATTGGACCCGTCTGTATCAGGGGACAACCCTGTATTCAAAGCTGCGTCATGGGTAAAGCCTCTGAAATGTTAATGGGGAAAAACGCCGCTCCTCATGTTTGTTTTCAACACCATGTACCAACAGGGCAAGACCTGATTGCTCTCTGCTACATCCCTTAAAAGGGTGAGCAGGTCCAATCGCAGGGACTATAAAGCCATTTTATGAGGTCTTTTATTGGGTAATTTGCAATTCGCACAGTGTGGCTGCAGCCCTTGGACTGTCTCTCTCTCTCTGTCCATCTGCCCGTCTCCTCACCTGCTGGTCCGGCAGGGAAGTTCTTGAGTGAAGGTCTCTCCACCACGGTGTAGGAGTCTCCCACCACAAACACTTTGTAGAGCACTGCGTTGTGGTTGATGAAGCTCTGGATCACACATGGAGGCTTCACGTCCTTCAGGTCCTCTTCACTGAAGATAATGGCCATCTGAGGACAGGAGGACACACAGTGATGACACGCCTTAAACTTGCAAGGACCAACATTCATCGACCAAAGCACTAGTTAAGTCCTAACTTAGAGTCAATGCAGTGAGTGTGGAGGAATGAGGACTATCTGGCCGGCCTGACAGGGGTATTGATTTACATGAGGTACAGCACTTTATCTGATCTTGTTGTTTGGACTTGAGTTAAATGACAATCCTGTGACAGGGCGAGTGTTACTGCTTGCACAAAGCAAACTGTGGAGGGTGTGAGTGAACTCTGAGCCCTGTGGCCTCTTACCTCATGGGAGTTGGTTCCATGAGCCACCCGTGTTTTGCAAACTGAGAAAGAAATAAAAAAGAAGAACAACAGAGAATTTAGCAAGGTAACCGACAAACATGCTGACATCTCACTCCTTGTGCTGTTGTATTTTTTTGTTGCGTAAATTCACCACCTGTCTCACATTTCAGTGTTTCACTGTTAATAAGTGACTAACGGTACAGCAGTAGGCCTAAATAATGCATGGAAAGTATAGCTTTAAGTCCTCCATATCTACAGGATGAGTGAGGTGAAGAATACTTACTGAAGGGGAATGTGAGTCCTTGCCTCTTGATCTGCTCCAGCACATCTGGGCTGCACTCCGTGTTCAGGACCATGAATGGAGGAGAGCAGATCCTCTCATCTAATGAAAAGTAAGATCGATGTGGAGGGAGTTAGCACAGCGGCAGAATAATCTGTAACTCTTCAGCTAAACTGATATAATGATGGATAATAAATGCCAATTATTTTTACTAGTGTGGGCTTCCAGAGAGGAATTAAATTACACTACGGCTGCAGCTGAGCTTTTCATTATCAGCAAATGTATTGATTATTTTTCAAATTAATTGATTCATATTACCTGGTACATAAAATGTAAAAAGAAACTATCACTCAGAGCCTGAGGTGACATCTTCAAAATGTCTTTGATGCAAAATATAGAAAAGCATTGTAGTCTATCCATTTCCTAACAACTAATCGCTTCAGGTTCACTTTTCACCACTGAAACACATTTTTACACCACCAACTACGCTTGGGCACAAAAAAGGCCCCAGTGTGTACTATGATCCATGTACAAAAGGTAAAATACATCTTGCTTTGGTGTAACATAAAAACAGTTAAGTCTTTGCTCTCTGGTGAATACAGCTCTACTGGATGGTGATTTATGTTCCTTGTTTTTTCCAGAAATAGCAGCACTCGAAGCTATTCTTTGTCTTATCATCCATAGCCTACTTAGAAATAAATGAAGGGCAGCACATCTTAATGTAGTCTGAGCAAATTTGCTAAAGACCTGTTAGACAAGGGGAAGCAGAGGAGTCTCTCGTGTATACAGACACACCTTACTTCGCTTAACTTATTTATATTTCATCCTTGTGACAGGTTTAGACGACAAACAGCAGAGGCCATCTGATGCCTCGGGGGACAAATGACTCCTGTCCAAATAAATACAGCGGAAAGCTGCCATGCTCCTCCCAACACACACACTCGGACACACACACACACGCAAAAATGCTGAAATACAGGAAGACACAATCTCACGAGGAACTACAGACAGGTCAAACCTGCTGAGGACATGACAGTCACCAGATACGTCACCTGACTGAGAGCCGAAATTTGATAGCTCATCAGTCGGCCAACAGCAGAAAAAAGAGGTGCAAATACACACACTATAAACCCGGCCAAACCTTAATTCAACATAACTGAGGCCAGGACCAACATTCAGCCTCTTTCTCACACATCTCCACCATGTTTTTACATCACATCATACTTGTTTTCATCACATCCTGTAGTGGTAAATAACAAACATCCTGGAGCTCCATCATACTTCATATCAGCATTTAGAGTGCATCTTTATTAAAGTCCTGCCTTCTGTAATTTCCCCTCTACAGTGCATACGCAGGGGTGATAAGGCAGCTGTTTGGAGATATCACCACAGGAAATCAGTGAGGGGGGCCAAACCAAGAGCTGGCAAATTGCTAATGACAAAAACACAATAGAAACATGCCGGTCTTTGTGTGCTGTGGGCCTCAGCAGTAGCAGGGCTCTCTGCTCCCGCTAGTGCTGAGGTCAGGAGAATCTCATTTGCCTACGTTTACTCCAGTGCTGAGCACTGAGCTCTGGGTGCACACTGGGCCCCACAGACATCTACGGCTTCCGCAGCAGCCAGATAGTGCAGATACACACAATAACATTTGAAACCCCCCCAATGAAAGCTGATGCATGAGGCAAAAATGGCAGCACAAACAGTAGTTAAGGATCCTTTTACTGTAATAAGGCTGCATGATGGTGTAGCAACTGGGGAGATATATAATTAAAGGATAATTCTGGATTGTTATTGTAGCTGTGGTCAATAGTAATTATATTATACTAGAACTGAAGCAATTAGTCAATTCATTGATTCCTAAAAAATGAATAGGCACCTATTTTGATAATGGTTCATACTTAGTGCCAAAGATTCACTGGCTGTGACTTTTAAACTTAAAGAAAATAGCTGGCATATACATTAACAATAAAAATAACTAACATTGTTGCAGTCACATTTTGTATTTTATATAGTTGTGTGCTGAGTTTGGGGAATGTGACGACACTGCTACTAAACTCATCAGCAGGATAATGAACATGAGCGTCTGGCAAGTCTTAAACAAAAACCAAGGTTAGCCAACCCTCTTCACTGCTTATAGTTTATAGTAATTTCTAGTAATGTGGACCCCACCCTTAAAAATTGGTTTAGATAATCAGGCTTGTTCACCCGCTCATAGCATGTTTACAACCTGTCTGATCGTCTGGCTTTGTTGTAGTGGCCAGTAAGACGCTATCACAACTGATAGAAGTGACGACCACAGCTACAGAAATAAGACCTTAGAAGTCCTACAAGCATCCTCTTTGCTGATGTGCCTTCCAGCTGAAGAACTGCTCCACTGCAGCTGAACATGTGCTTTGACCACTATGAACAAAACTAATTTCCTAATAGGAACACTTTTATCTTTACTTCAAAAAGGAATAAATCTGCATCATTAAAGCAAGCCAAAACAGATCTAGCGTGGTAGAAATGGCTGTAACATGACAGATGAACACTGAATACTCCTATTCTCTCTCACAGGCACATACTTGTTCTGTGTTCTGTAACCTTTCCTTGTGCTGCTGGACCCATTCCAGTGTTGGCTCTGCAAGCAGTCACTTTTGGGAGCGGGAAGCCTGGAGGGTTACCCATCAGTCATCTTTGTACTGGCTACAGCCACGCTCGTCATACTGATGTTATTTTACCAGGACAGGAATAGCAACATAATGTCTTTCAGAAAACAGCCTGGTAGGGAAAATATCCCCATTGCATCGCCAAGTTCCCAAAGACAGATGGCGTTAAATTTTGTCAAACAAAAAACCATCAAAACATATAAACCTTGTCAAACGGAAAACATTTCATGCTTCAAGTTGGAGATTTATAATAAAGAGACAAGGGGATGGTGGATAAGAGAGTGTGGCCAAGTTTGTAATAGCGTGCATGCTTGGCTCCGGTTGACGCTTTAGGGATGAGGGGATGGAGGGGAGGACTGGAGAGGGGGGAATCAATCTCTGGCTCTGTCTAAACACTGTGTGCTCACAGCAGACCCAGCGGAGCCGAGGACGACGTTTACGGGTCTTCACGATGGGATGCTTTTTAAATGCCATTATTCAGTTACACTACTCTTTTTGTTTCTCTTGTGCTTCTATCACATCGGGACATCCGCTGCAATTCCTCATCTGTCCACTCTGTTACATCATACTCATGCAAACAGATGTATAAACTTATAGGCAATAACTGGTGTGACCGAGAATGAACAGGGAAGAGATTCCTCAGCAGGCGTGTTTATAACACCTGACATTCAGATCACAGCTTCCTGCAGAAAACAACAGAGCACCCAGTTACATTAAGCTCCATAAAGTGCGGTGCTGTTTAGGTGAAGGCTGTTGCTATTTAGAGCTTGTTTCCTGGAAACCCCAGCATCCTCTCTGACTGTTCTCTCTGCGTCCCCCCACCTCGAGGCAAAGCAGCAGGTTTTTCAATATTTTAAATTGAACTCTAAACACGGCTATGCACCGAGAATAATGCAATTCTCAGTATTTTGCTGTAAGAGGCTTACGCTCCAATTACAATTATGAGCCATTTATTTTGAAAAGAAAAATTTGATGGGTTTTCTCACAAGACGTAAATCCTATACGTTTGATGAGATATTCCTCCTTTGGCACGGAATCTTTTACTCAAGTTAGGCAATCCTGTCTGCCCACTTGGCTTACTGGACGAGTGTTTGGGTCCTGAAGTGACTCAGTGTTTGTCTTTCTCACACTGCAACTATGATTAAATATTGATCACTTGCATAAACGTGACACTTCTGTTCTGTTGGTCTTAGCAGAGGCGTGGATTAATACCAGCACAGGGACCTCTGATTAATACATGAATAAACCCAGCAGGGTTTCAGTTTGATCCTGAGGAATCTGCTTGTGTTCAGGAGAATTCTTTTATCGTGAGCTGGAGAGGGATAAGCTCAAAACATTTAGAGAGGCTTTCGTTTTATAGAACAGTTGACTTGGCGACGGTTTCTGTCTATAAAAACAGTCCAAGATATCAAAACTCAAGCATACACAGGAACCAGTGGATTCCACTAAGTAACATAAACAGTTACCTTGCCCTGGCTCACAAAGGAAACACAAAACCAAGTCAGACAACAGAGCAGCGCCAAAGCACCAATAAGCGCAACTATGAATCAGTGACACTGATCCATTAGTGCTCATGTGGCCCTTGTCTAGCTATTTTCTATTAAACATAACATTAAGATGAGCTAATTCTTGTCCCCATGTTTATATTAATTTAAACAATTCTGAGCAGAACAGCTAAATGTACTGTGACTGGAGCCATTTAACATTGGGAGAACACTCAAGTGATTAAATATGGTTTGCTTTTCCAGAGAAAGCATGAGCACACCTCAAGTGCTTCCTCCTATTGACTACTATTCTGAGTCATGCAGGCTGTGAAGCAGCGGCTGGCTCTCTATGGCCTTTTAGTACTGGGTTGCCCTGGCAGCTGCTCCAGGACTCCATGGCCTCCGCTGATAAGGAGGAGGAAGTGGCTGTGCCTAAGAAAGCAAGGTTTCCCCACTCTCAAACGATCCCCGATTATGTACTTTACTCTAACCTTAATCCAGTTCTCCCAGTCACTTTTTTTTGCTGACTGAAAAAAGTAAATTTCTCCTCGGTCACATGCCGTTTTTTTGTGGAATCATGGTGGTGTGGTGTGGGATTATAATGGCTTACACTCCATGCTTGCGTATAAACCAACCACGTTTGTCTGGGTGGTTTGGTATGCAGGCCTAAGTGTGAGCAGAGAGTACCACTTGAATTAATGGAAGGATTCAAAAAATGCTTCCTAGAAATGCAGCCAGTGAGCCATCCTCCTCTTCAAACCAAATGCACGCAGTAAAGACAGAGCAATGCAGCTTATACTCTTTGTTACGCAACAGCTATCATGTCTGTTTAGATGAAAAGACGGTTTCTTTTGGTTCTATTTTAAGAAACTAGTGACACTGCCGACATGCTGAAACGCCTCTGATCTGCTGCTCTGACACCAGACTGCGGCCCCTCGCGCAGTCATGGACACTCTGAAGTAATAATTAAAAGGTTTATGTTCCCTGCCATGTATGGGGTTAAAGGAAATGTGGATGAGTCACAGGTGTGTTTAAAGTGAGCGTGGGTAGGGAATGTGCTCCTGTCGTCATTGCATTTCTCTGCCTCCAGCAAAAAGACGTGATTA
This sequence comes from Pempheris klunzingeri, assembly GCF_042242105.1. NCBI lineage: Eukaryota > Metazoa > Chordata > Actinopteri > Acropomatiformes > Pempheridae > Pempheris > Pempheris klunzingeri. Next base: position 11,961,686 of record NC_092024.1, on the reverse strand, counting down.
GTTTGTGGGCTCAGTGACGGAGGAAGGTGCTGCTGGACCCGCTGGAAGACGAGCTCTGATCCCTCAGTGAGAAACTTACACAGAGCCAAGTTCATACTGGGTTCACGCAGGGGGAAATGGAGAGGTGCTTTTGTTGCGTGAAAAGGAGAAGAGAAATTATATCAGCAGAGTGCTCAACCGGCAAGAATTAAACATCTGCTCGGAAGCATCGAGTAACATAATTCAAGTGAGAGGCGACAGAGCACTCATATGTTATCCACGTGTCCCCTCTGGAAGAGAGGAGGAAAGACAGAGAACCACAACTCTACCCTTGTAATAATATTAGCCATGTTCAGTAATGTAGAGGGTAATGGCTGTGGAATCAACAGTTCCTTTTTTATTTTAAGTTACTTCTGCTTTTATAGAATATAGAGGAGAGAAACAGAGACACTGATGGTGTTTACTCAGATTGAACCCATGATGCCGTAAAGGGCTGATCACAAAGTGAGACAGCAAAATACACCGCCAGTTGATCAGGTACACAAGGCAGTCTAATACAACACTTCAGCAGCAAAATTCACAAATGTCTTAACAAAATGTCACAAGTTGCGATTGGTCATTAACCAGAAAACACATTTAAATGGTTATTTTCAATGGACGTTATCTGTACCATCCACTCTACTCACACAGTCGATTGCAAACCATGCTGAATCTCTTTAGTGGAGCAGTATAGAGAGCAGCTGAGAGAGCAGGGGTATAAAGAATGGATGGTGTGACACAGCTAATGCCACAGCTTCCTCCATTTTGGAGTTTTATTTCTCTTTGTCCCCTTAAGGGTCAGCACAGGTCATTGGGCAGCAGTTTGAATTTCCATGTTAAGTTTCACCAAATGTGAGCTCTGTGTCAAAGCACAGCCCAAATTTACTTCCCCTCTGTGAGCAAATTCGCTAATTGCAACTTCGCAATCATTGAAGAATTTACTAAAAGATGCGTGTCTGGTCCAGCTCGTCAGTGAGAGACGGCTGTGCACGTGTCGCCAAGTTACATGAGACATCTCACCCTGCATACAGCTCTCTATCCTGTGGATGAGCTGGTAGGACTTGCAGCGGTCCAGCAGAGTTCGGATGGCTGGAAGTGGATCCAGGACGATGGTCTCTGGGTGGGCATCAATGTAGTCCTGAAACACAGCGACACATTTTCTTAAATTTTATTTTATTTTTATGAAAGTATGTCCATACCCTCCTTGGCCATGATCCATAACCCATCCTAAAAAGGTGGAAATAGGAACATCTCCTCCAATTGTGTTAACTGGTGAAAACACACTAGAAGCTACAACCTGTGTGTGTGTGTGTGTGTGTGTGTGCAGGAATAAAATGATTATTCATGCATCAACACTGAATTTTCTATTTTCTGAAATTAATCAGAAAAGTATCTTACTGAATCAATAATGAAAATAATGGGAATATGTAGGTGTGTTACTGGAACACAAAATATGGAAACAAAAAAGTGCAAACAAAGGAGCAGCACACAACCATCTGCCATGACACATGACACACACGCAAATAGATCCATACAGATTAGAAATACCTAACATATTGAAGCAGACAAACTACAAAGACAAACAAAGAGTTGAAGGGTCAACATGCCCCACTCTGCTCTGTGTGTTTGTGTGTGCGCACACTAGAGAGAGCATGAGATGTATGCCAGCGGGTCTGTGTAGGTTACATCACTGCATCTCCGCACGGCCGGCTGTTGGGTCAGCGTGAGGTTCGCTATTTTACATAACTGCACTCCCCATCTCCTCTCTCTTCTTGTCGGCTCTCCTCTGGCTCTGTCCCCACACCACCTCCTCTGCACTTTTGCAGCTCTCCATGCTCTCCACATTTCCATCTTTGTTCTGTGAATTTCTCTGCCAGCCATTCCTTCAGAGCAATTTTTTTACTGAGTTGCTGTCTGGTGAAGCTGGCTGGCCTGCACATTTACACAAACAGCCTGACAGCTCACATCACAGCCCTTTAAAAAAAAAAAAAAAAATCCCAACTCAGCTGCCATACACGCTTGCATGAAATTAAAGACACGCTTGCATGAAATTAAACACATGCATGCTGCGATGTCAGACATCTGCCAGACATAAATGGTGGGGAAAAACTGCACACGTACTGTCGTATGCAGCATGTAAACAAATGCCTTTGTGTTGACATGGAGGACCCATCTGTAGGATCTGCCGGGATCTAACGGGCAATGCTGATCAAAGCCAGTTTAGCGGTTATGTAAGTCAACCATGCTGCCGCCAAAAAATAGATTCAGACTAATCTTCCAAGAGTTTAGAGGAATACTCTCCTGATAAGGAATGTCACTTGCTGATGTCTGGATTTCAGAAAAAGAAATGCATTCAAACACAGACAAGAGGGGGATGCGAGATGGAAATGTGCGCTGGCTGGCAGGTGTTAGAGAGGAAAAGAGCCAGACGTATGTCGGTGTGGGTGGAAGGGAGTGGGTGTAAGGGTGGCACATTTTCTGTTCGCTTTTCCAAGCAGATCTGTTTCCATAGGGAAAAAAACTGTTCAAAGTCTCACAAAATATGGTCAGCACAAAATCTAATCTAAGCTGCTGGTTGTGAGCCACGTCTGTGATGACACACGCATCAAACCGTCAGTAGAAAATAATTTTTAGCACTTCACAGCAACCAGATGGGTTTGTTATTTATCACATCAGCTCGAGTAACATGAGTTATTGATCACAGGGTAGCCCACTAGACCGGACATTTAATTTATGTTTGGAACAAACGATACCTATATGGCAACAAGTTAAACAAAACAAGTGTTTACAAATGTTAATAACACAGTTTATAATTGCAACTTGAAAATGTAGTCGTAATAGGTAAATAGCATAACTGTCATTTTCATTCATTGTGATTTTTTAGGTAGCTGACAACTCCAAAAATGCTGATAAAAGATAAAAAGGTCAGCAAACTAATTTAGTTCCTTAAACCACAGTCTCCCACATGATTTCTACTAATGATCATTACTATGATTGTCATCGCACCCATAATCATGTGGTTCACACCTCAGGCGACTGAATCACTGGAGTGCAGACATTTCATCTCAAATAAGGAGGTATTTTAGGGAGGAAGTCTTATTCCCTCCACCTCACAAAAGGTTATCAAAGATCCCAGCTGTGTCATACCAGAAATGTGCTTATATCTCGAGGAAAACCTAATCACAGATGACAGCTTTGTTCGGGTGAACAGGCAAAACTGAAGAACAGGTACAGCTGGCTGAGCCACGAAACTGAGCTGTTGATTTACCAGCTAATACTTGATCCAATCATTATCTACAGTCACAAGCTGGTGAGTGAAAGACAATGTTGGACTAAAACCACTGTTTCTCTGCCCAAAGGAAGGCCTGCCCGGGTAGTTTGGTACTTGTCATTGATGCTTACAGGATACCAATCTCTGTCTGCTATAATCTGACGACGATTCAGCCTCTGGGGGCCATCTGTTTATGGAGACAAGGTGCCGCCCTTTAGAGCTGTAATGTACACAGCAGGCTAAGAGGAGACCTTTGGTTAAGATGAGGACACACTGGGTGCTTGAGGATTGTATAATTTTATCAGCACTTCTTTGACTTAGTGTATCTCTGTGTGTTCTTGTGTTGGGGTCAAAGTTCACCTCTAAGAGAAAACCAGGCAGCTACTGGAAACAAATGATACACTTTTTGGTTACCACACAGGATTTCAAAGGTAACAAGTTATGATGCTGCTTGTGGATGGACACCCAATTGAACCTATGGCCACAGGTGCATAGTCTGTCTTCTCTCATGTCAGAGAGATTTTTTAACTTTTGAGGCAAAAGCTATGCATTGTTGTAGGAAAGCCGTGACCTATGATAGAGATGTATGGCGGCCTTTTGTATCAGCTACTGTGAAAAATATTTCTATTTGAACATGCACCTTGAAGGATTAGTAGAAAAAATTCCACAGTTATAATCATACACGATCACCATCGTTGCTATCCATACAACGTGGAGATCTATACTTTGATTGGGGTTATTCAGAGTGCTTGTTCTTCATGAAGTTCTTTGCATGAAAGAATAGCAAAGACTGCCATAAAAGTGTGCAAATGTCATGTTGTCTTAATATTAACCAGGTTCTGCGGTTTAAGTGATTGCTTCACACTGACATCCTGTTTGTCCTTCTGAATTGAGCAGTCAGGAACATGTTGACAGAATTTTGTGACGCTGATCACGATAATGGCTCCTCTGAATCATACAGAGGGAGAGACAGAGACAGAGATAGAGACAGAGACAGAGATAGAGACAGAGACAGAGACAGAGAGAGAGACAGAGAGAGAGAGAGAGGGAGGCAGAGCTGGTTGAAGAAAAATATTTTCACACAATCTATAGCACTGCTAGATTAATGAACATGCACACACACACGTTTTCTGAAGTGTGTTCACAGTGCCACAATTGGAGCTGTGACCTACTGTGCATGTGAGATTTTTCTCACCGCAGGAGGAGCAAGAAAAAACTTTTTAAACAATTTTGAGCAACAGCATTTAGGTTTTCAATGAGTCACCACAGACTCTAATGTAGCAGCCAGTGTCCTTCATGTTCCCGGGGCTAAGTTAAGGATCTTTAGCCTGTCTGTTGGATTCCTCAAACTGGGACATTTACATTAAACACAAAATTCTGTCATCCATAAATGCTTATTGCCTGTAGCAGAGCTGCGGTGGTAAACATAACACTATCCTTGTACACTTTTTCCTTGATTTTGCCAAATTCAAATTCACCTAAATGACATGATCTAAAATTAAACAATACGTAAGCGACATAACAAATCTGACATTGTTTGTCAGCTCGTGCTACACAGTTTTTGATACCTGGCACTGAGGTTGTGATATAATTTTTTTAACATGACAAATAGAAAAGCATGTGAATTTCGTTTGCTGAGCCATAAAAAGCCAATAAGTGGACCTTTGAACTGAGATTATTTTGTTACTCATACTGTTGCCAGCATCAAGAATGAACGTCAGTGGTCAAACATTTAGAATGACAGAACATGGAGCAAGTCTAACAAATTGATTACATAGTCAAACATGTACTGGAAAGACATTTTTGATATGGTATATCTACGCCCATCTCTACGCAAATTGTGCAATTATGTAAATGTCAGAGGGGGGTTTTAAGAACTGGAAATGATCATTTCCTTTCCTCTGTGCTTGTATTCTTCTTATCACCTATGAATACTCAGAAGAAATGGGGGAAGACAAGATGCGTACCTGTACTCTTTGCACCAGCAGCACAGCCTGTGAATCATTCTGGTCAGCCTCCAGGATGAGGTCAGTCAGCTTATGGATGATGACGTCCAGGGGGCCCTGCTCCTCCAGAGGCTGGCTGAGGTCCAGCTAAGGAGAGAAGGACAGCCATGGGTCAATGTCTGTGGTGCAAACACAGCAATCGAACATTCAGGTATTGATTTATCACATTTAGAAATGGTTCAGCAGTCAGCCATGCATTTCTAAAACTGCTGTGATACATCTTTGTAATAAAAAAAGTGTTCAACTGTTCAATAAAAATCCCAAATCAGGACTGATTCTGAATCATCTTTGTCCTCATTTATTTATAGCTGTCATTTTTGTGCAGTCAGAGTTTATGTTCAATTTGTTTTGAATTACACCATCAGCATTTATTTCTGGTGTGATCTATTTTACTATGAGGTACAAACTCTCTCCCTCTAGCCAGACCTCGAGTCTCGCTGAGAATATTCGGTAGCCTCAGAGAAAACACCAAATTAGCATTTGTTTGAAGTTTACCACAGCCGAAAGATCGACTGCACTGGCCAAGTAGTTCACAAGTAGTCGGAGCTCCTCTCCAAGTGTGATAAGACTTATGTGGGTCACATGCAAACACACACAGACACACATGCAGCAACATTACATAAGACAGAGAGATGCTAGGCGGTAGCAACCAAAGTTGAGTCCTCTGCTAATGAAAATGCTAAATCTAATTCACAAAAGCACACTATTCAGGTTGAATGTGTCTGTCACAGGTTGTTGTGACAGAGGGAGTCCAGTTAGGTATGTGTGTGAGACAGGACTTTTCACGTTAGAAGGGTGCTTGGAGTTGTGACTCCTTGTTTGTTGCTATATAACGAAGGACCTTCAGAATTTGAGAGGCAGGACTGTGTGAAAGAAGGACAGACAGACAGACAGTCAGAGAGGCAGATAAAGCGACCTTCAGTACGTGGCTAAGCATAGTATTTGCTGAAAGATATTTTGAGATAAAGGAAAAAATCTAAAATTTATCAAAAATAGTCCTTAGGCCATATGTTTTATAACAGCAGTAATAGGCTCTGTCCTGGTTGTGCCATTGTTTTCCTATGGGAAGAGCCATGGCGCCATACTAGGCGGAGGCCCCACTCTGGGTGTGGTACATTACTCAAAGTTGCCAACGCTCGCTTCAATCAAAGTTCAAATTATTTCAACTTTGAAAGGTCAGTGTCAACCAAGGTCAAAGCACAACCGATGAAATGGCAGCTGAATGTGACACAGCCAGAAGCGATGACATACCTGCACTGCACATTGCTTCTGCATGTGTGCCTGCACGATGCTCTGTGTAAATCATCTCAAGGCCAAAGGCTTAAGAGACAGTACAACTGAAACCAGAGCAAACACATCAGCGTTGTACTGAGAAGACTGTGTCAAAAAGAGCCAATTGTGTTGGTTGGAGCGTTGCTGTTGCGTAATGCAGGCGTACACCACCTCATTAGCTAATCAGCAAATGGGGATCACCTGATCAATACAGACAAAAGACAATTCAGCAACACCTGTGTAAATAAGCCAGACCTCACTGTCCTTTGTTTCATCCAGACAGTACGCAAACCAAGAGTGAATACACCTTAGTCACACTGCTGTGGATCAATCCAAGAACTGTAAAACTGTACAGAGTTTCAGTTGGTTTAGGGTTGGCCAACACTTCCTGGTTAATGATTGTGAGAGATGTGATGGATGGATGACTAATTAGAGTACCCTTGGTCCAGCCCTGAAAAGTCAATGTGGTAAATCGGTTGTATATATCAGATGATTTAGATACCACGTTCCTTACACTGGTTTCATCAGGAAGAACAAAATGTCCAAGGTAAGACCTTGTTTTGACAAAGATATGTTCGCTGTTCTCATCAGAGACTAATGAACAGAATATGGGCTTGTCCTATACGACACATCATACAGTCTGTACACAGTATCCCGACATGCAAAGAGATGCCAACACACACATGCAGTGTTCAAGTCAAACTGCATTCTCTCCAGAGCTCATTATTACAACAATACGGCATGTCTTTCCCTGCCCATCTTAACGATGTTGGATCTCGTTCTCCTCCACGCTCCATTCCTCCTGCCTGTAGAAACACGCACTTCAGCTCAAAAGTGGCATGCCATCATGAGCTGCAAAAATAATATGCAGAGCACTGAGGTTTGCTAGAACTGACACACAGACAACATTTTCAAATCAACTGTGGCTCAGGGACGGCTGAGGTTACATGTGGGCGTAAATAAAATCCACTATCACAGTATATGCAACGTTATATGATTATGATATTGATATATATATTTGGACAAAATATATTTTCTGGAAAACTAATTGATAAATTGCGAATGTTGAACAGAATGAATTAATCAAAGATTATTTTTTTTGGCATTTTCTGCGTTATAAGATAGTGACAGGAATTAGGGGACAGAGAGAGGATGACATGCAGCAAAGGGCCAGACTCTGTCACAGGCCGCTGCAGTAAGGACTAAGCCTTAAGGGTAATACCAGGAGAGCTATTGAACAAGAGAATCTGATTTTGGTTAATCGAACACAATGGATGCCTCAAAAATGAAAGAATAACCAAAAACACCACTTCATTGCCAAAATAATGTAAAATTCCAATATTCCATCCATAAAACATCGGCGGCAATTGATTAGTTTTTTCCCCAAAATGGCCTAATACACCTGTGGTGTTAGGGATAGATACCACTGCATGAGCAGTATGTCAAAAACTCATTTATCGATTTTTATCATCTGACAGTATGTATCATCAATTTGGCCACCAAAGCGAAGGTATCTCTGAAATTAGACACGTGCAAAACCGTTGCAAAAATGTGACTTGTTCAGTAGCAGAAGTTACTATACAGTGACAGTGGCTGATAAAGTATGTATAGATTGGAGCAACGTCTAACTGATGATGCACTGCTGGTATGGAAGGATTCAGGAGGTCATATGCGACACTACAGTAAAAAACAGTGACAAAATCAACCAATGTGATTTAGGGCTACATAAAGTAGAACAGTAGGGCCCAGGGGTAAAAACAAACTGCACAGGGTGACTTAGTGTCTCAGCAGTCCAGCTGGTTTATCAGGAACTGTGTGGTAGACACAGAGGTGTGAGCATATGGTAGATGCATAAAACACACAAGCATACTGCCATAACCTTAATGGCACGGTTGCTAAGTCAACACACATCTAATGTGTTGTCACCTGCGGATGACCTATTAATGGGTCTATGACACTAGCTGGTGCGAGCAGCAGTGGTGACAGGGCCTCAGCAGTGGTATGAGGTACAGCAGGTCAGTAAAAACTGAAGCGATCACTTGTTTTCTGTCTAGCTAGCAGTGTCAGTGTCACAGGGCCGGGTGGAAGGGAATTTGTCTGTACTCCACTGAGGCATGGCTTTTAATCTTTTGCTTGCACAACACAGAGGGCCCATCCACAGCCTGGCCCCTCCACAAAATCAGGGCTCTACACTGTGGGGGTCAACAACCACTGGCAAAGACACATCGCAGAGGATGAAGCTCTCCTCTCCCTGTGCGTAGACAGAGTGACCCTGCTTTAGAGCTAATCCAAAAACCCAGCAGTAAAGTCACTGATGTCCTGCTAAATGCTAAAAGCAGAAATGTCAGCTGACGTCTTTGCAAGTCCCTCTGGGACTGAGTCCTAGCAGTGAGCCACCGTGGTGATAGACAGCATAGAAAACACGCTGGATCCTGGAGGGAGAGAGAGGGTCAGGGCCAACATATTTTCAGCTTTGATGTAGTTGCACAGTGGCCCCCGGGGACATCTAAGAACAGCAGGGACAGAGCTCATATGCGCACCTTGGTTTTCAACATAATTGTATACCAGTATGATGAACACATACTGTATGTATAGTCCGGAGCACTTGCTTGTCTCTATGCCTGCTGAGGTTTTACCATAGAGCTGCATCATCCTTTAGACGTCTCCTTCTAGTTACCCTCAGCTGTATCTAATCTCCCTTGGCTTTTGCTTTGTTGCCAGGCTAGACCAGAGAGAGTGCAGACAGACATGTGATGAATGATTTATTTTGTATGCTGTGTGTCAGTTGACACCCTCGTGTAACAGAAACATATGCGTCTGAGACAAACTGTGGCTGTCAACCACACCTTGCATGAAGTGCAAGACTAAACATGAGAGGGGATCGACATGAAGGTGAATCTCCACCCAAAAACCATATGGATGATAAAATGGGAGCTCATTAGGCTAATGGCTGTCCTCTCAGGAGTCCTCACTGCTGACAATGTAGTGCAATGGTGAATGGATGAAAAAGACTACTTTCAGAATGAAAGAGAATGAAAGAGACTTCATACCTCTACCAGGTCTAGAGATATAGACGTCACTGTGAAGTTCATCATGGTTAAACTGATGAATCTCTCAATCATCATCATCATTTTTGCCCCGACCTCTAGACCACGAAACAACCCCTCACACACTTCTCACAGCACTTAAAAAACTTGTGTCAGATATTTGTCAAATCAACAACAGGTAGAGTAAAAATTACTTGACTCAGACATTTATAATTATCTGCTTCATCTTAACGTCCCTGTATGCTAATTGCAAATAATGACTGCCAATTGGGTTTCTTTGGGTCGTGATACACTGGAGGATCAATACATATCATATCAGACAATCTCGTTTGTCAGCCTCCACAAATTCAATATGTGTGGGAGATACAGTAGCATGTCGGAAATTTACTTTAAATTCTTAGGCACTTACCATATAATAAAAACAGTGACTCAATAACTTTTTCTGGACAGCCTCGAACGATGGCCATTTGCTGTGATAGGTTCTCTCTCTATGAGCGAATATTGGCCTCCTAAAGGCAGAGCCTGGCGAGTTAATCTCATCAGCTCTGTGATACAGACAGGCTAATGTACAGAGCAACGGGAGGATGGCTCTCATGAGCTCTGGGCTAAGGGGTCGATATTGATGAGCTGGTGCAAAATCTGTAGGAGGAGAGAGAGAGGAAGGATGGAGGGGTGAAAAGTAGAGACAAGATGCGCGTGATAATGGATTACTTAAAAAAAGAGCTTGACTGGAAAGATGCTAGAGGGTAAAGATGCTAACATTAAAAGTCAAACAAAAGAACCTTGTGTTGTTTTTTAAGTCCTGATGGGCATACATGTAGATTTCCCACGCTAGGGATGGAAATATAAAGTGAACTCTCTTGGGCTGCCAGATTTAGCAAAGATCTGTTCACACAGGGTGATGTCATAACCACTGCCAACCCTCTGGAGGATCCAAACTCTTGTGGCAAATACCATATATCGCTAGGTGGTGTTATGTGACACATCAATGTCATTTTGGCTTCTTTTGCAAATTTTTCATTTAGTAGATTGTATGGCTGCAGGTATTTTCATAATAGAAGTATCTGTTGCTTATTGTCTTGATTAATCGGTGAATCATTTAGTCCAAATATGCACATCACAACATCCCGAAACTCAAAAGTAACTTCACAAGACACCCTTTTTTTGACAAACAATCCAAAACCACCAGACTTTGAGTTTAGTATCACATAAGACAAAGAAAAGCAGCAAATACTCACATTTGAGAAGCTAAACCCAGGGAGTGTTTGGCATTTGTGGCTTACAAAATGATCTACTGACAAAACAGATTAACTGAAGGTTTCAGATTTAGCTCACTGATATTACACCAACAAATCTGTGACACACAACAAATGTGAAAGTGAATTAGCTTCTACGAAGGCTGTGAACAACATTAACTAATGGTTTATTGTGCTAGAAAAAGCCCAGGATTCACATATCCTTGGCAATCCAAGGCTGAGTTGTTATCATCTGGCTCAGCTAGTCTGCCAGACCACAGGGACAAGGTTATGTGGTAAAATTGGCTGCAAGAGATAAATCTGCTCATAAATCAGCTATGGTCTCCTCCAGCGTCCTAGAGGTGGACTTTATATCTACATAACAGCAACACCCCTACCCGGCTGTAAAACTTTAAAAAAATCAAATGAATAAAACATAAACAAATTGCGAGCTGAATGGTTTATCGACAATGAAACACATTTTCTATTTTGAAGCTACAATAGTGTAGACAGGTTTTAGGGCTACATTTTTTTCTGTGTAATGTGTGATGTAATTGTGTATGTAATGTAATTGTCTCAATGGGGAAATTCGTCTTCAGTTTCAATGAGACTGGACTTAATAATATTAAATCACAGCACCTTAAGGACAAGACATACGGGGGAAATATGGAGAATAACAAGGCTTCAATTACATAACAAGAAATAGCATAATTAATTGCATAATAGCAGTCTGAGGGAAAATCTAAGGGTTGCTGGACTCAGAATTCACTGGTGCAATAGGAGAAGACAGCTTTGTACACAGACTTGTATAACAAGCCCAGCGCATTACAATGGCTACCATTATCTTAGCTTGTAATAACAGCCATGACAGCACAGGCACTGACTGGCATTGGGTGCATCTGAGGCAGCAGAGTCACTGGTGTGTCTGAGTAAACTGAGCTTCCGCAATTAGCAGCGACAGCCCAGCTTAAAATACAGACAGTCTGTGCTGATTTGTGGGAGAAAGATAACTCTCTGGACAACAGGTTGTCCTGGAAAAAGAGAAATGTTTAAGGCCAGAGGGCTGTTCGTGTCCCTGGGTACCCCTAGTGGAGGGTCTATGAGGATCTGCTGTCTCCCAGGAGGGGCTGAATGCACAGTGGGAAACAAAGCCCTGCTTACTTTGGGACTATTCCCAGGACAAGGCTCTTTCTGGGTGTGCTTATATCGTCAGCACAGTGAGAGGAAAAAAATAACCTCAAAGCGAGGGGAAAAAAACAAGAACCCCCCAAGAAGACAAGAGACAGCATTTAAAAAAAAGAAAAAACAGAGTCTGAGAGAAAAGGCAGGATGATTTCCTGCTCAATTGCAAGAAAGCACTTAAACTGACAAGTACTTTTCAGCACTTAGCTCCCAGGACTTAGTAACAATTGTTACTATGCTGCTGTATGTGCTGTTTACTTACTCAGTGTGGTGTACTGTGCAATATCCATTAATGACAGCAGCCTTTACATTCTTGGAGCCTGTATTTATCTGAACACAACTCACCCATCCTGTGCCTAAGCTAAGAAATTACTGCTGATAGAACACCACTTCTTTTGGCACATCTACATGACACAGAATACATTTAAGTGACTGCAATTAGTGATCTGTTCACTCACACATTTATGCAGTATTATACTATAGAAAATATTGCTCTTGGTGTAGGTGACTGATACTGCTGTCAGACACTGTGAAGACCTCTTTCCCCTCTTCTCACACACACACACACACACACACACACACACACACACACACACACACACACACACACACACACACACACACACACACACACACACACACACACACACACACACACACACACACACACACACACACACACACACACACACACACACACACAATGAGTAGCCATTGGAGTTTACAGAGTTGAGGCCAGGTGTTGAAACATCATGCTGGGATGAGTTGCGTCACAGCTTAACAATGAACATGGTCTGGTCTGGTCAACTGTGACTGATGATGCTTACAGACTGAAAATAGCAAGACTGTGAAGCAACTGCATCAGGTATGTGGGAGGTAGCAAACTCACAGCAGTTTACAGCAGGCATTTCAACAGGGATCTAAATAGAAGATTTCCCAACTAAAACAGTGAATGTTGTCCACTTACCTGAACAACTTCAATTCCTCTTTTCCTGAAAAAGGAGACAAAAGTAACAGTCATTATTTTTTAATTGACCAAAAATAAACTGAAGCAATCAATTAAAACAAATAAATAGACATTGAAATGCACTGAAGGTACATAAAAACTACAAGATGCACATTAGGGTTATGTCAGGTACCGTCGGTGAGGATATCTGTGGCTTAACAGTGGGCTCAAAGGCTCAGAAAAAAAAACACTTGAAAGAGCCCACAGAGTGTAAAAGATGAAATCCAAGTGATGCAACACATAGGCTCTTCTTGCATGTAAAACATGTTTTTGCATCCGTGGCCCTCACTGTGTTTCTTTGCTTTATTATTTCAAAGTTCCTTTTACTCATCTTGTAAATGCATGTCAAAACAGTTCCTCTCCATAAGAAGAATCAAACAGAAAGTCACTGACGTTTTCAAAAAAATGGACTACTTGACAATTACAGACATGAGCTACTGACACATAGGCCTTTCTGTGCTGAGATGTCAAAACTGAATTATACTGAATTGTTCAGTAAATTTGTGTGGGGCCATTGTGACTGAAAATATGAAAAAAAACCATCCCTGCTGGAGAATATTCTACTTCTTAGGAACGGCACAAAAATACTGGTCTTTAGATGAAAGTCGGTTGCTTGGCAACCAGCAGACCACCACAAGAGTGGAGTTGTTAGAAGAGGTGACCATCATTACACAGTGCACCACTAAGCAGTAAGCGAGGAACCTGAGCACATCTCTTCTCCTCACCTCTGACACTATACAGTATATCTGACCATTTGTGCAAACATTTGAATGTGAAGTGACTTCTTCTCTTTTTAAAAGGGAGTTTTTCTAGAAATCTGTCAATGCCACAGAAGAAGACTCTTCAAAGCTTTAAAGTTTAAAGCTGCCGGATTTCTCATAGTCCTAACTCCACCCATGACAGAAAAACAACAGCCAACATTTGTGGTTCACACATTTGTGGAAGAGCAGGCTTGTCAACTGTTCTGCCTATCTTAATGTCACAGATTGGCAAGAGGGATTTGGCAAAAAAATACCAAAACAAGTAAAACTTGATTGACCAAAATACCACATCTCCTTGTTGGGGAAATTACGATGAGGACAAAACCACCAATCCAGCAGTGCTACAAACTCAGCCTGTCCAGCCCAGTTGTTTTTGAGGTTACAGCCCCATGGAAACAGCCGTGCAGCCATTCACTGCTTCACAACAATGTGGATATTTAATACTGCAGCTGGCATGTTTCATGTGGTGTGAATGGGGGCCTTTAGTTTCGTCCCATCTCAGATATGGAGATCATTCTGCTCTCCTATATTGTTACACGGCGAGCAGAGTGAAAGAGATGTAGAAGACCCAGAGCAGAAAATAGGCTCGGCAAACAAGAACATGGAGATGTATAATGACAAACAAGAGTTTCTTTATTGCACCATGTTTTACTAACACACAGTATCATATATCAATAAACTGTAACCGTAAGGTTTGGTATTTATGGTACAACATAGATTTGACTACTGCACTGCATAACAGCATGTGATAAAGTTTAAAAGAGGATGTATTTGAGATTATACTGACTTGCAGATGGAGCTAAATCATAGCAGGACTGGCTGAAGCTCAAACCAACAGACTATGGTGAAAACACTATGAATAAATGCAGCCTTCTTCTTATGGATAACACTGGGCAGAGACAGTTATAGCAGCCCTACTGGGTGAAGCAGCTTTACTTGTTTGGGCTATTAAAACCTTGTGCTGTCTGTTCCTTTACGTCAACACAATGCCTTCTTTACATGTTAAATAGATTTTCATGCGATACTCGTCACAGGTTCTGAATAATCACAGCCTTCCCATCACTACAGTAAATTGCTTCATTTGGGTGAAAGCCTACGTATAAGCACACAGTGGGTATAGCTCAAAGTAATCTCATCAGACCTGTCGTCCTAGACTGCAGCGGCCTTGCCTTGATGAAGTGGCAATATTTTCATTATTGACGCTAAGGCTGACTGTTCTCAAGGACATCACATTTTTCCTAATTAGCTAAATGTGAGTAATTGCTGTGCAAGCTTATGGGACACAAACATAAACCCCTCTGTGGATCTGACCAGCGGGAATCCCTTAAGTCCAGCTGTACGAGACAAGGCAGGCTCAACACTGAGGCACCCCCAATGTCAGCAGCATGCCACATGATGAGAGGGAGAAAACCTGGTTGGTTCCTATCAGAGCATGAAACTGGCACTTTCTGTTAAGCACTTGGTTTATCTTTGATCATAAAGCCTGACAAATCAAAAACCTGCACTTATCCATCTGGAAAGTAAAATCAAGGGTGCCAAGAATAACATTTCTTAATAAAGAAGACTGCTTTATAAATAATAAAGTGGCATTAATGCCACTATAATAATAATAATAAACAGCAGCTCTGGAGACAGTTTACAAATGACTGATATACCCTTTGAGAGGAAAAATGTCTTTTAAAACAGTTCAGTTCAAGTATACCTATGGGAGCCACACATACACTAGAAAGGTTCTTAGTTCCATCTTTTCCTTCCTCTTTGACGATGACTCTTGCTTTCTAACATGGTATATGACGGGGGGGGGAAACATGTCAGCAAAAAGGAGAACCAGAAGACAAGTTTCAGTGGCTGACTCGAGGAAGCAGTCATGTGGTGATCATATATGGGACACACCCACATTCACTTGGTGGCTCTTCCCCATCTAAATGTGCAGGTATTTGTTGTTGTCTTGTATAAAGACTATTAATGCGACTTGATCTTCTTGATCTTCTGTCACAACACAAACACCACTTCTTAACCACCCGCCCTTCATAAGAAGGGTACAGGGAGGGAGGGAGGGGGGGGGTTACTAGGAGGTTTATGGAGAGATTAAAAATGTTTTGTGGATTACACGGTGGTAATCTGTGCTGGCTCAACCAGGTCGCTTTGTGAGACAACAACTCTTTTAAAAAAATGTGAAAGTGCTACAAAGCAATTGCCTGCTATAACAGACACTGACAACACACCTGCCCTGCTAGGTCAGATGTGCTGTCGTGCATATTATAGCTCCAACATGTTTTCTCTATTCGCCCTTGTTGCTAGCTGCTGCCATTGTTTGTGTTTTCAGTATAACTGCGGCCCTCACACGGCACACTCAGATAGGTGATGTTGCAATAAGAGACGATAAGGTTGCTGCCAAACCTTGGAGACTTTCCCCAATCCAGTATACTGTAGAGCAGCTACCGTAAATCAGTGAGGGCGAGTCTGCGTCTCCTGAAGTCATGTCTGCTGAGAAAATCCATGCCCTACTTTACAGCACCTTATATAACCTTTTACTTAGCTGGAGATGGATAAGCTACAAGAAGATAACATACATACAGCACCAACGTAACTTCCCCCTCAAGGCTGGAGAATCAGAACAAATCCTTGCTACAGTAGAAATACACCCTTGAATCAATTCATGCTATGACTATGTATTTGGATGGATATATCTCTTCTTTTTTAGATAAATAAAATGTTTCAAAACTAAAGACAAAAAGCCAAGATTGGTCTATGTTATAGTACTGTTCCAGTTACTATCGATGAAATAAGATCACATATTTTGGTTTAGATATGTGAATAACATGGCAGAGAATCCTTTTTTCAGTCCTCACACACCTGCCTCACAATTTAACTAAATAATGGCACTTGTTTTAGCTGCTTGTCCTGCTAAACTGCACCTTAGGCCACTGAGCGGATCCACCTATACACATTACCTCCTCGCATCATGTCTCAACATAAACAAAAAATAAATCAACTTGAGCTACTTCCACCTCCCCTTGGGGCACGCATTCACACAATTTTCAAAGAATACCTTTGCAATACAGCAGAGCAGCAAGGCTATACAGACATGAGCAGGGGAGTCACTGATGCTGTCTGTAGGCATACAAAAAAGTGCTAATGAAAACTGCAAAAGGGATATTCCCTGTAAGAAGAGATGACAATTAGCCTCTTTTGTCATGGAGTCATTAGGAGAAAGTGCCGTGTCAGCACACCTCTTAACTCACTGTGCTGTGACATGAATTGTTAATGATGTAGGCCTACAGTGTGAACACATGTCAAGCTGTTTCTGTTAGTTGCACTAAAAATCACTTGACCCCACACGCTGTAAATCCGTGTTGCAGCCCCACATACCTGCACAGGTCAGCAAAGGCCTGAAAATTCAGCTTCTTCATCTTCTTCTCGCTGAGCCAGTAGCCGACTCGCCGGCCTTTCAGGAAGGTCTGCATCTCCACTGTGCCCCTGATCCTGTAAACGGTGTGACTGAAGGCTCGACCTGGATAGATGAAAACAGGAAGGATAAGTCTCACTACAGTCAACAATGGGTGATGAGGAGGGGGGGGGGGGGGGGGGGGGGGCCACACACTCAAGTTCAGGACTTGGCTGTGCTGCGTTTACGTTCCTCAAACAGAGCCCGAAGTGGCGCTTTTCTACTTGTCTGCCTCATGGAGCTATACGCCCCCGTGGTTCACATTATCTAGTTTCTAAATGTAATATTACAGTGTGTGTGGTTCAGCAGACACTCCTTTTTTCAGTACACACACACACACACACACACACCTGCCTTGCCACTTAACCAACTGCTTTATCGGTCTGTCCTGCTGTACTGCACCTTAGGCCACTATCAGCAGACCCGCCTACACACATTTCCTCACACGGTGTCTCAACAAGCGCTTTCTCTACTTTCTCTTCTTCTCTAAATAATTTCACTTTAAGCTAGTTCCACCTTCCCTTGGAGCACGAATACACACCATTTTCAAAAAAAAGCATTTGCAATACAGCAGAGCAGCCACGGGCCTTATGAACTGTGCTTACGGGAAAACTAGTGCTTTACTGTCGTGAGCAGGAGACTCACTGATGCTGTCTGTCGGCATTAAAGAGTGCTTCAGAATCAGCGAACCACACACACACACACACACTCACACACACACACACTGTCCCCCTTTAGCTAACCTCAGCTGCTAACCTTAGCTGGCTAGCTGAGTAGTGACAATCTGCATAGCTGATAACAATTAGGAAACGTGAGCTAGCATGCTAACAAGGCTGCCCTACATTAACAGATCCACACCACGTATAGGTATCAAGTGAGTTAGCTGCGGCGACGGCTAGTTAGCTACAGGATGAAACAACTGACTAACTACGTCAAGGAGAGGCTGTGGTAAGCTAGCAGTAACTAACCTGGCAATTTTAGCACAGTTCCCCCCCCTGAATGTGTGTCCTCTTCCAAAACTAGCTCGGGTAGTTTCCCATTCTCGGTCCGTCCGATGGAGAAGGAGAAGTTTCCCAACGAGGTGACAGATGACAGACACAGCTGGACTCAGGTTCAGATGTTCCTGGTATTTTCTCTCTCAGTGTGTGTGTGTGTGAGTGTGTGTGTATGTGTGTGTGTGTGTGTTGAACTGGCTGCACACACCCAGGAGCCAGGAGACTGATGCTGCCTTCACCGGCCCCTCGGAAAATACCACTCCCCCACCACTGCCTGCTGTCCTGATTTCACTTACTGGCCTGCCCTCATTGTCGATTAACTTACATATTGTTTTATGGGGTAATCGATAAGTTGATGCCGATGAACTATGATAAAACAATAAGCTTCCTAGATATGTTGTTTTTCTGGTCAACAGTCACAAACTCAAATACATTTCACTGTCAAAGATAATAAAACTTGTAATGACTAATTTATTAATCGACTACTTTCGGATCTACATAAGTAAACGTCCTCTTGAAAGGGGCATGAGGCTGATAATGGACCCTGAAGAGTAAATGTGGATAAACATTTATAAGTGTGTTGTTAGTTATGAAACACTTTAATGAGCAGCTGTTCATTGTTAACGTTGACAGTAATATTGTGTTCATCATTACAACGACAGATACATAGACAGATTATAGGCGCCCATAGGATGACTTTATTTATTTTTTTATCTTAGCTCTGCCCCCTGGATATCTACCATCTCCTGGGGCCCTACACGGTGGCGCCACCATATTTCCGACAGCTCCTGAAAGCAGCCGGGATGCGTTCAAAGAAGTTCAGTTTGTTCGCGGTGCGCCGCCTCGCGGTCTGTCAGCCCACCCTCCAGACCACGAGATGGGAGAAAGTTTAACACGAAATATGGATCAGTGGATCTGTATGCAAACCGGCTGCAGTTTGAGTTGATCCTGTACCTGTGGGCCAGTCACAGCTTGCATAATGGGAGCACCCACGTGCGACAATCTGCTGCCTCCATCGAGCTGATGGCAGAAACAGAGAAACATGTCACAGTGGCGCCATCCATTGGAAACACACTTTTATTGTCCTGGGTGTACAGCAAAACAACAGCAGACAGCTACAACTATGGCTCAAAATAACACAAAACAGTTACATGAAAATACATTAAAAAACAAAACAAAACTCAAAACTTAAAAAATACACAGCAACAGAGACGCTGCTCAGGTGGCTGCAGGGAGAGCAGACCACAGGGATAGGTAAACAGGTAAATGTCCAAATACCTCCTTTCTTAGACCAAATCTAAGTCTTTTCACTGATGTGTCTGGTGTGTTTGTTTGGGTTGCTAAATTGTTTTTTTAATGGATTGTCTCTCAAATATTCACTTTAACTGCACATGTCTTGTCTAACTTGTTTATCTTGACCACATGCCACCATAACCTCCATAGCCGGTGCCTGCTGATATGGTCATTAGAGACATATCATATAATCATTACATACTTAAATACAATTTAATGCAAACAATCTATTTAGCTTAAACTGTATATATTCAATTTCTGTGAGTGTGGACATAATTTGTAATGGTGTGGCCTCGCTTTTTCCTTTATAAATCTAAATAATTCTACCTGCTGGAACTGAAACCTTTGCTGAAAAGATATTAAATGTTGATCGGAGGTTTATGATCCCACTGGGGAGGGTTTAAAACTGTAAACTTAAATGGTTTTGGGTCCTACTTTCTGATAATGCAGCCTTAATAAAATGGTTAATAATTGCAGCAAATAGTTTTGTTAATGGTTCACACATCTACTAATGCACTCTAAATGAGTTAGTTATTGATAACATCCAATATTGGGTGTCAGGTTGTAAAAAAAAAATCCCTTTGGTTGCCATCCGTCCTTTCCATTAGCCAATATTGACTGAATCAATGTTGGTCATTAATCAATGAATGCTTAATAAGTCGTTGTTCCATATCTTGTGCAACCCTTTTCTGGTAGTGTTCATTTCTGAGTTTTTGGCAAAGTGACAACTCTCCAGTTTTACCCACTGATGGCTCTTATCAAGACATGATTAAATGATTAATTAACCATTGATTACTATTGGTTACCCGGCAACTTGTAAACATTTTATAAAGTGTGCCTTATTTGAAAGTTGTATCCAAAACAAATCAAAGTAATCAAATTTAAAAGTAAACCTACTGAAACCATAGATATAGTAAATCTAATAGCACCATTAAATAGCAGCAGGCTCCGTGTATCGATTATTAATCAGTCTCTTGCGTCACTTCCTCCACGTGGTCTCGGCCCAAACTCCCGCCCGGAACAGTCGTTTGTCAACACTGTTGTTTCTCACCGGAGTCTGTGTGAGTCTTTGTGTCTTTTTACTCTCTCTTACCAGAATGGCAGCAAACAAATCCGACGCAGACTTTGACGATTTCCTCGCCTCCGAGGAGGACCTGGAGAGCGCCCTGTGCGTGCTGGCTGGAAGCGACCCGGAAAACTGCTCTTATTCACGGGTAAGAAAAGCTTCCTGCCCCGCAGCCCTGCAGCCGTCGGCTCCATCCGCCTGCTCGCTTTTGTCCCAATGCAGCAGCAGCTTGAGATGTGTAGCTGTGTGCACGTTGTGACTGTGTGCAGTGTGTTTTATATATGTGTGCTGCTATAATTTCTCCTAAGGGGTTTGTACTTTCTGAGGGGAACTGAAGAGTTAAACTATGTTGAAATTATTGTCCTTTTGGTTGGTGCAGTATTTCTAACCTAACCTGCAAAAAAAAAAAAAAAAGAATATCCTAGTGTTTTTATTATTGTCATAGATAATATATACTGCTGCATATTTCTACATGCTGTGCTTATTGCTGCAGGGCTATGTGAAGAGACAGGCTGTGTTTGCCTGCAACACCTGCACTCCCAGTGCTGCAGAGCCTGCTGGGATTTGTCTGGCCTGTGCTAATAAATGCCACGATGGACATGACATCTTTGAACTGTACACCAAAAGGTATTTTGTGTTACGATAAAGCAAAAAGCAGGATTGAGTTTGTGTGCTTCGGAGTTGTTTTTATAATCTTTTTATTTTTCTGGATGTAGGAACTTTCGCTGTGATTGTGGAAATAGCAAGTTTGGAGACTTTACATGCCAGCTAATTCCTGTGAGTCCTTTGGTTTTGACGCTGTTTCTAAAGTGAGTCTGTATCCCCCAGCCTGTCTGCCACTGATGCTCTAACTGATTGGAGGTATCCCATCTTTTGCATTCACAGGCCAAAGACGAGCAGAATGATAGAAATCACTACAATCACAACTTCAATGGCTGCTACTGCACGTGTGACCGGCCGTACCCCGACACAGACGATCAGGTGCTCCTTTTTATTTTATCCCTGATCCCTACTGTAGTTCAGATCATTTGGATGAAATCTACTGTTTATGTTTGTCTGTCATCTGTTGTGACACAAAACACCTTTTTAATTACCCGAACAGGCCAACGATGAGATGATTCAGTGCGTCGTCTGTGAGGACTGGTTCCATATCAGGGTAAGCACAAGTCATATTATTAAAATGAAAGGATTGATTGTAATTTCCATTTTATCACCACTTTGAGTCTTCTTCTCACTGTGCAGTCATTCTGTTTGTCTTCGACAGCATCTGGGTTGCACGACAGTGGAACCTGAGGAGCTGCAGGAGATGGTGTGTGAGGCCTGCATGAACAAGGCTCCTTTCCTGTGGACGTATGCTGCTCACTTTGCAGGTAACTGTTGATCCTGGGCTGCTTGTTACAAGTCAGCAAGGACAATCCCGCACGTCTAACTTTGCACACATTAAACTGTAAAATCCAGAAAATCATATTTTCCCCGCCTTGCCTTTCGTCTGCAGTGCCGCCTGTGGTCAGCGTCAGTCGTCCTGAGGAGGACGTAGACGTCGATGTTGAGGAAGAAGCAGAGAAGGAAGCAGAAGCCACTGAGCCCCGTCAAAGAGATGAGGCACCGTCCACCAGTGCTGAGAGCACAACGCAGGAGGTGAGAACCCCCCCCCCCCCCCCCCCCCACCTCTGTTTCTATGTTATCATGGAGGGTTCGCCCTTTTAGGAGGGAACACAGATAAAGAGTTAGTGAACAAGAAGACCTACCGACTCCAAATCTGTTCTTTGTTGTTGTTTTGATTTGTGCTGAGCGTTCACACCATAGGGGAACTGAAGGCGGTTGCCAGAGTCAGAAGCTTATAGTTACAAAAAATCCTGTGACATGAAGGCAGCATTGTCATACTCCACTATCCATACACACACATGCATGTGTCAGAAAATGGAGAGAACAGGAATTTAGGTTTCCTCTTGTTGTTTTTTTTGACATGATAACAACATATAAGTCCAAAACCCAACTTATTTTTCTTGTTACTTTTTCATTCATGGTTTTGTTCGTATTATGTATGATTCAGAAAAAATAATTTAACGTGTCTTGTACACACAAATTGCACAAATTCACAAATTGCACAAAACTCATAAATATTCATTGTTTTGTAGATTTTTTTGTATTTAAAGATCAGATTTCTGTCAGTTTCTGTTCTGTTTGTCAGCCATGGTTGGTATTGTCTGGATATAAACTAACTAACTAACAAAAAGCTGAGTGAGCATCGTGTGTGTCTCCATCAGGTGTTTACTACTTATGGTAGTCTGGTGTTTCTGACAGTTCACTTGTGTATATGTACTCCCCTAACAAGGGGACATGGAAGGGTATTTGCTAGGAAAAAGGGCCCTACGACACAGTGTAGGAGTGTTCACTGTGCAGCTTCCCTCTGTGGAGATGCTGTTTTTGCTGCCACAAGATGGGGCTGTAGGGTAATGAGCAGACTGCAGCTCCCAGCTGTCCCCTCCTCTGGGTAATTAGAGGAGAAATGACCCATGAGGCGCTGCTTCTCCTGCTCTGTAGACTGCGTTGGCTGGGCTTCACAGGACAGCTTACTGTAAACTGGTGATTTTCATCACCCAATCATCTCGTCGTGTCAGTCGCCTTGAGCCTTCCCCCGGATGAGTCTGCAGTGCTGTTTTACAAAGGCCAGGTGTTACCATCTGCTCCTCCTCTGTCGTCATTTATTTCTTAGGAAGCTGCAAACAGGAGTTCCCCTTGCAAGCGGACCCACGAGGAAATGACTGGCAGTCCCGCAAATGCTGCAACCAAAGCTGTCGTGTGCACACTGAAGGAGCTGCAGGCCCAGGGGCTGCAGAGGCTCTCACAGGGAGCGGTGTTCTGGCCTTACAGTTGGCGCTCAGAGCTCTGCACCTGCACAGACTGCAAGGTAGGCCACAAATACTAGTGCTCAGATTATAATGCAGGCTTTGGCAAAGGGCACAAGAAAGTGCACGTTGCAGGTGTTAGCTCTACATGTGATCCTGGTTCGTGTAAAAGTGTTATGAAGTACTTAAGCTTCTTTTAATTAATGTTTCCCAACTGTGTGTGGATTGTTGAGCAGAGGGCCTACGTAGCTGCTGAGGTGCCGTTTCTTATGGATCAGACGGACACCATTCTGGCCTATGAGAACAAAGGCTTGGATGAGCCGTTTGGGCAGCACCCACTGATGGCGCTGACAAACTCGATGAACCGTGTACAGCAGCTGGAGGTCATTTACGGTGAGCGTGGGGAGGGCAGAGGGGAAGACGCTTGGACAATCACGTAAAGTGAATTTTATGGGTGAGGCCATTGATTGAAACTAATCATGTGCTCTTCCTGCAGGTTTCAACGAGCTGACTACTTCGATCAGTGCATTTTTAGAAGAGTGTGTTGCTGAAGGAAAGGTGAGAAATGGATTTCAAGGTGCAAATATAGTCTGAACATTTAGGATTAATCACCTATGAGGTATCTGTTCATTTAGTATTCACATTACTGGGTCTTATCCCTCCTTCCTCCGAATCTCAAACCTGCTTTTTCTCTGTCAGACGGTCACAGTTGAAGCCGTACATCAGTTCTTTGAGGAGATGCGGGCTAGAAAACGACGCAGAACCAATGCAGGATATCAGTAACAAGGAGGCCATGCTGCCATCATATGGTGCTTTGAATGAATGTGCAACTTGAAAGATAAACCTTTTTTTCTCCTGTTGAATAAAGGGCTTCTTGCTAGAACCAATGTGACCCTAATGCTTGAACTATTAGTGCAAAGAGTACTGACTGGCAGTGTTGTAAAATGTGACATCTAGGTTGAGGGATTGTGTGTGTGTGAGTATCATGTTCAGCATTTTTACGTGATTTATAATGATGCCTCAACTTCTGAAGCTCATAATGAAAGTTTACTTGAAGTATTTATGAACAGAAGAAATTGTTTTAGTACTGTTTGCTTTAAAGTGTCTTTCTGTAACATTACGAGAGTATTTCAAACGTGATTCTGCCACATGCATTCCTGTAAACATATCCAGTGCAATGTTAGGAGGTTTCCTGGTGGCGACCATTTGAGACAAACCTGTTTGTAAAAGTGCCGTGAAGAAATCACTGTTTTATGTGGAATCATGTTCCAAATAAAGTTGTCACGTGTTTCTACAGCACAAAACAACCCAACTGAGATCAAATGAATTCCATAATATCAAACCAGTTTATTTTGAGGATGCCCAAGTTGACCACTGTTACGCACCTTCTGAGGTGACAGTAGAAAAATAGATTCAGTGAAACTAAATGCAACCTAATATCAATCTACAAACATGTTTTCTATGATACCATACAAGTACAATGTACCTGTTTAGAATTCAATACAAGCAATCACACATTTCAGATGGTTCAATTTCCAAAAAAAAGGTGCTAAATAACACTATGTACACAAAACGAGCTACATGTGATTTCAAAGAACTATCTGATGCAGGCTGGTAAGCTGGTAGAAAAGAGCTTGCATAGACATCAAAGTCACTTCTCCAATAAAAGCCCAGCCGCAGGCGGGGGAAGGCACTGACTTCTCTACAGCAAAGAGCAAAACAAGGGCTTTTATTAAATGGAACATTGTCCTGGAAAATAAAACAACTACCCAACATGAACATGGGGAGGAATCTGGAGTTTTGCATTTTTTCCCCATGAAGCAAACTAGATGGAAAAATGATTTTTCTGCTTGGCAACTTCATCACTGCTAAGCTGAGAGCTAATGTCTTCAGATCCTCTACATATTCCTGTTACTTAGAAAGTAAAAGGAAAACAGGGGGAAAAATGTCTCTACAAACATGGTTATCCACACCACCTACAACATTGAACAAACTGCCCTAATGCATAACATTTAAGAACAAAATAGATTCTGAGACACAATCTTTATGTTTTATACCACACATTCTTAGTGAGATTTCATGACAAAGACAAATACACAGTGTTGTCCACTACAGTAAAAACACAAACCTTCAACAACCACTAAAAAGGTGATAGAAACCGTTAAAAATTCATCAGAACATGTGGAACTCAATTCATTATATACAATTACCATTGGAGATATGAGCCAGCAATCGCCAACTTTTCTTCAATATAAGATTCCTTTTGTTCAAAATTATTTTGTTCCTTTTCCCTTCAGCTAATAGACAGGTGGCTCCTACAGTGCAATGATACTCGAATGTGAGGTTGTGTGCCAGCTGTTGGCTGTGACAGGCTTTTATGTGTGTACTTGCAGGGTTCTGGAGCTACAGCTGCTGCGGCTCTGTAACAGTATATTTAACAGCATCAACACTGGCTGTGCAGGTCCGCAATCTCCCATGAGGTGGCAAGATGGAGGCCTGATGTATATATACATGGTTTTAGCATTTGGGTTCTGTTAAATCCACCTCTACCACCCAGAAAAACTGCAGTGAATGTGTCCAGAGTGAACAGAACAGTCAAATAAGCAATTAACAGGGGTTGCAATATAATGACATCATACTTAATTGAATAAAGGTAGCTAAAACTGAATATTCCTAAGCACTGATTAAGGCTTTAGATTTGATTACTTGATGCTATTGGATTAAACAGAGGAGAGGAGGGAGCTCTAGCACACTGACCACCGCACTCTGTGCCAAAGACTCGCGGGTTCTCTGATATGTACAAACAGACCTGACTAAAGATGGGAGTGTACAGTACTGAGATTGTCTAAACACCTGTGTGTATCAAAGTTATTCTCGCACACAGACACGCGCGCACACACACCTGTTCCAGCTGAAAAACCAACAAATCCCCAGCACTTGATCACTAAGTCAGTTGCCATGGCACCCGTGTATTTTCCACTGTATCTCAGTAATGAACCTGCCTGTGATCCTTCTGCCCCCACCCCCGAAAACGATAGGCTTCAGCGTCTAAGCTACACACTCATGGGCTGTGATAGTTAAAGCCTGACACAATTATCAGACTGGGTTACAGGAGAATGAAGAGCTCTGATGACCTACTTCCTGTCAGATCCAATTCCTGCTTTGTGTGACCAAGCCCGGCCCATTACTCATCGGCACTGCAGAACCAGGGCCAGGAGGCAAAAACTAGTCAGGTGGGTTGCTATAGGCATGCTACAGGAAGAAATGGAAATACAAGTCAGGTAGGAAAAGAACACAGCCAGACGAATTTACATAATTTTATCACAATACTGTGTCCCAGACTGGGTGCCATTGTTTGCTTGTGTAAATTGAGATTTCCATCCTGACGTCTATGCTGAAGAAGACAACAGAACTTATGAATATAGTCTTTGTTAAACTGTCAGTTCATAACTGAGCTACATTTAGTGTTGTGACCTCCTCATGCAGGATTCACACAGCATAGAGCTAACTGCTTTCTTTCCAATCAAACGCAAGAGATGAATCCATCCCAGTAGGGCCTGAGTCATCCTCTAAACCAGCAGGACTAAGCAGACTTGCAGAGATCAATTACAAGCTTTGACAATTAACCTACAGCTCTTACTCTTTCCATACTCTGACTGTGTGATGGATAGCACAGTGTGGTAGAGGTAGGACAAAAGGACAGATCCTATAAATAGCAACCATCGACCACCCCTTTTCTCTGCTCCTCTCAAACACACACACATATACGCAGGCACACATTTAGTGCTATGCCATCCATTGTGATGGACAGCCACTCATCACACTTTCCCTTTTCTTAACTCAACCCCTGATCCTCAACTGGGGTTAAAGTGCAGACTTCTTATAAGGGTAGTCAGGCTTGCTGGGTGACCTGCGGTCCCTGGCGATCTCCTCGCTGACACTGTTCCTGTGAGGCTGCTGGAGGGGCCCCAGGCCTGATGATTCTCCAGTTAGAACCATCTCCTCTGGGGCATCTCTAGATCCTGTGTGCCTCTCCTCATAGCTGTCCATATTCCCGCTGGGAGATCGTAAATGGCCTAAGCCATGAGTCAGGTCTGTCTCATTTGAACGTCCCCTTGGGATGTGTCCCATTCTAGGCTGAGCCCCAGAGGGGCTGGCTAGGACTCCGTCATGCCTCTGAGAGGTCATACTGAGGACATCAAGACGTAGTGGGTCTGGGGCAGTTCGTCCCTGCGGGTGACCCTGGGACTGAGAGTCAGAAATGTAGGGAGGTGGATAAGAGCTGGAGGGGGTGCAGCTGTGGCTGTAGAGATCTGGTCCTGCAAAGGAGGGGAGAGGGTGAGTGGAGGTCGGGGTTGCAGGTCGGCACGAGAAGTCATACAGGTCAGGGAATTCGGCTTGAGCCTCCAGCTTGGGTTCAGGGGCGTGTCTCTTGCAGGAGTGGCCGTGTCCTGGACCGTGGCCATGGCTGAGGCGGGTAGAAGGGCAGGGTCCATGGGGAAGATGGTGTCCTGACGGAGCCATTGGGCTGTGAGGGCCTTCCCTGTCCATCTCTGCCATGTGCTGCTGCTCCCTCAGGGACATGACCGAGACACCCAGCGCAATGTCAGGCATGAACTCCCTCATGACAGGCTCCATGCTCATCTGCATCAGAAAACATATACAATGTGTGACATCATCTGACAGTTGAGCTAATCTTGATCCCACGCACAAACCATGACGCTGCATATGAATAAACAAAAACGTAGCACAAGGACTCTAGGAAGCAACACACACACACACACTCACCACTTGCCGGTCTGAAAGCAAAGCTCGGCCCATAGCCTGTGGGTTGGTGCAGTCTGGGGGTTGGGGCCTGGGCACAGAGGAGTAGTCTGAGCTGCCATGCTTGGCCGCTGCATGGCGCTGGATCAGGGTACGGTTGCAGGGGTAGGAGAAGGAACGGGTGGGGGTCGGCATGGGTACACGAGGTCGCCAGGCACCCTTGAGCTGAGCATGGCTGGGTGTGGCAGGGGGATGGTATGGGGGAGGTGGAGGAGGTAGGGGAGGATGGAAGCCCGCTACCCCTTCCAGCTCTGCGAACATGCTATCCATGGCTGGGCTGCTGTTTACCCGACACCGACCCACCTGGCGCAGAGCCAGAATTGGACTCTCATCTCCAAACCGTTCATCAGGGAAGAATTTGTATGGGTTCTAAAAAGACAAAAAAACAAAACAAAAAAAACAAGAGCTTAAGAAATTGATACTCATTGTGGTGCTGACAAAGCAAACCATACTGTACGTTTTTTCTGAAGATTTATCTGCCTGGGGTTGTTCAAGGTCTATGTCTGCTGAATTACTAAGGACTATGTGTCCTCAGCCTCATCAGCCCTGTTTGTATCCCAGCCTTAGCGATCTCATCCCTCTAACCCAGGGGTGTCAAACTCAATCAAAGAAAGGGCCAAAATTTAAAACACGGTCTAAGTCGCGGGCCAAACGGGCTCAACATTTAGTGAAGACTCTAAAAGTGACTCTTTTATTATAGTATATAATATAATATAATAATAATAATATATATATTATCCAGAAATATGAATTTAAACAGCCAAACTTCAACAACTTTTCCTCAATAAAATAAATAGAATTTTAAATAATTTTTTTATTTTTTGTACTATCCTGATGTTTTGTCTCATAGTGTCGTCTTATATTTATATTCTTTAATTATGGCCACATCAGCTCCACAAACAAGACACATAGGTTCACCTGCGACAGACAAACAGGTAAAACTCTGCCCCCCACCTGCTTTGAAAGTCTCTGTTTTCAAAGTCCACTTTTCGTTTAGCCATTTATTTTGGGGGGGGGCTAGCTTAATGGCGCGCTTCCACTAGTACCTACTCCGTACCTACGCCAAGTAGAGCTGAGTAGGTACTAGTGGAAACACGCCATAAGTGTCGCTATAACAGCGCTGACCGATGCATTGATCCGCTGATCGGTGTGTCATTATACCTGCGGGAGGAGGGGCTGCTCAGGTCCTGACTAGCGCGGCAGCTGTTCAGTGCATTGTGGGATTTGTAGTATTAGAGGTGAGAGTGCTGTTTACCAACGGGCCATTCTTAATAGTCACATGAAATTATCTCGCGGGCCGTATATAATTTTATCGCAGGCCGGATGTGGCCCGCGGGCCTTGAGTTTGACATATATGCTCTAACCCCTGAGGACAAGCTCTGCTTTCTGCTAACCTGCAGTAGCTCAGTGGCTCCATCTGCCAGACCAAACTCCCTCAGCACCCGCAGCTGCAGCTCATAGCTGACGGTGGCTCCTTCACCACAGTTGAGAGCATAAGCTCTCTGGACCTGCTCTGTGTGTCTCAGTTCCTGCAGCCTCCGAATCATCTCCTTTACCACCGACAGCTGAGGCACTGAAAGATGCACACAATACAAACATGAGTGGATTTTTCACTTAAATAAAGTCATATTATAGCTTGAAAGTTTATTGCTCAGAAAATTCAGCTGAGGAGCTCAGAGTTAGTCACAGATCAGCATCATGTTTAAGTGTAGTTTGAATTTTTGCAGACATGAGTGCTAGGTTGTAAAGTTTGGTCATCCCTCAACAATTTTCTTACCTGGAATTTCATTGGCCACAACCGATGGAGCTGTGGTTGAGGCGCTTGCCATTTGCTGGTGGTTGATCATGTGACAGCACTGAGGCACAGCATTGTTGACCATGTAGAGAGTGTCTGGGACGTTGGACATGCGCACTAATCGCAGACGCACCAGGTCTGTCTGCTCCACCATCATTTCATCAAGCACAGACTATGGACAGGTAGACGAGAGAGGGGAAGTTTGACCAGAAATTCTAAAAAATAAAAGTCCTATATGCAACTCAAGGACACTGAGACAGTTTGCAAATTAGTTCCACTTGATTGACACTTCATCTAATAATGACTCTCTCTGGTCTAGGGATATGTTCATAAATATTCATGGCCCTGGGAAGGCCTATGAGTTATTAGGAAAGTGTGCAAATGGACATAAATTGAATTTCAGTCAAGATGATGGAGGCAACTATTAAAACTGGTGAGTATGCATTGCAACATGGATTATTTTAGCACGTCTGAGCTATGAAAAGGTCTACAAATTTTCCCCAAGGCTCTTAATGGTTAACTGGCCCTCTTCACAGAGCCTCTACTTTCTTTGATGATAGCTATATGGGGCACAAATAATCCACCGCTTCCTGCAATGCTTGGAAGCTCCATTAATCAGACGTGAATGAGCCATACCTTAGCCTCCTCCACATAAGGAGAGAAGAGGCGCGGGCGCACGTAGATGCCGGCGTTCTTCTGCCGTAACCAAGCATTGGCTTTTCCCCCTTCGGCTGTGGGCAGCATGTCTGACGGAGGGGTGCTTATCAAACCCCTTTTAAGCTGTGAACAGGGTGAAGAATATGGATCAATGCTCAGTTTATGAAGGTCGTGATAACTCAGGTGCACATTGAGTCCCACAGCAGATGAGAAAAGGCAGATAAAGTGTCATGTACCGCATCAGCGAGGACGTCACTGTTGGGAGGTAAGATGTGCTCAGTTCGGATGAAGGGCAGGAGAGGAGACAGGATCTCCTTTAGCTCCTCCACATCCAGGTCTCTCCTTTTCACTCCCCTCTTGTTTACGCTGTGGGCCGTGCCACTCAACAGGTTGGGCTCTAGGTAAATGAGGACAAGAGCAGACATTAGCAGATTTTAACTTAATGCATATAATCATGACTATGTGTGCAACTATAATTAAGCTTTTATGCATTTAAAAACAACCTGGCTATTTTTCACAATGTTCAGGCAATTTAACAAATCACACGGATGAATATTGTATTACATGCAGTTTAGCTCAGCTTCAAATAGCAGGTTGCTAGTATTACAACATCATGAGTAATAACCTTGACCATAAACACTGCAGAGGACAACTGCTTACTAAGTCAGAGCACACAATGACATTGCCACTCACTACGAGGCCACTTCCTGCTGACTTGGGTAAAGTTTGGCTGCTTTTTGCAGTGCTTTTAAGTGTATTTTGGAGGCTCTGGTAAGTGGGTAATTTCCTCAGAGCCATTCGGGGGGCTGCTCAGAGGGTAATTATAGAGTGTATTATCTTACCCCTGTCTGCCATCCTCTTAATAAGCTGCTGCTCGCCCCACTTAACAACATACTTGAGAATGTCCTGTTCACTCGCCTGTGAATAAAGCCATGGTACAGAGAAAGAGAAAGACAGGGAGAAAGAAATATAGGACAGGGAGAAAGAACGACACAAAAGCATTAATAGGACAAGGTTAGATATTGTCAAGAACAAAACTGGAAAGCTGTTAAATGAGGATAAGGTGGAAATACAATATGTCCAGGCCGTGTCTCAGCAAAGCTCAGGCCTGGTTGGTTTGTGTTTGTGTAGCTGAATTACAACACATCACCTCAACCATCTGGTCTGAGGCCCAAGTAGCTTGGCAGTGCAGATGATGGCTCAGCTTTGATTAGTTTTTGGGTTTGAAGGCATTTCCCTCCAGGGAATGGTGTTACTCAACTTTGGAGACCCTGAACATTGTGTGTGTGTGTGTGTGTGTGTGTGTGTGTGTGTGTGTGTGTGTGTGTGTGTGTGTGTGTGTGTGTGTGTGTGTGTGTGTGTGTGTGTGTAGTGTGTGTCTGAGGTGATGGCAATTTAATTTATAGAGCTCATTTCATTAAAGTCAATGTGCTTTACATTAAAAATATAAAAATACAAACATGAGAACATAAGCAACATAAATATAAGAATAGAAGTTAAAAAAAACCATTGCAGAATATATAAAACATTAAACATACCACAAAACAAAAGAAAAAAAAACATCAACACAATCAAACAGAAACCCGTGTAACCAGCTGTACAAGTGCGACCTGACAAGTACACACACACAAATTAACCATACGCCTAGGAGGCAGATATTCTGTTAATGAGTGTGTGTGTGTTTGTACTGTATTATCAAACATTGATGTCATGAAGAGTGACAACAGACTGACAGGTGATGCTCCGTCTCATTACCTGTAGGTAGTCAGACTGGATTGCACTGAGAAGGTGCTCCTTGCCAAGCTCATAGAGAACATCTGAGGTGACAACCTGACTGAACTCCTCACACAGGAAGTGCATGGCCTGCCTGTGGACCCACTTGGAGCCATATGGCTGAGAGCTCCACTTCAGGATGGGGACGAGTGAGTCCAGAGACAGGCTTTCCACAACAATGTCCTCGCAGCCTGACAGAACCAATGAGATAGACAAGCAAGGTACGCTTAGATATTCAATCAAGTCACTTTATGAACACAAATACATCACATTATAAAACAAGTACAGATATTAAAGACAGCAATACAATATTTAACAAAAGAAAAGAAATAAAATTGAAAATCATGTGATGGAACGATCATTGCAAAAGGTACAATACAAAAGGTAATTCTGCAGCCACTGCCAGACCATTGGCAGCTTAGACTTGTATTCACTGACCCAGGGAGTCTCCCCCTAGAAGCCCCCACATCCTCCTTGCTGTGTTTTCTAAATCAGAGCACATACCAGAACAGCAGGCAGCGGTTTAACTCTGTAACACACAAACCCACAGAAATGCCTTTGATACCTTGATGTGTTTCAGTCTCAAGCTGCCTCCTCTTAACCGTGATGAGTAAACATAGCAGCCTGAGGAAATGTGCTGCCGCTACACACATACACACACACACACTTTTGTGCATAATTCAAAAATGCATTAAAAAGCCACAGGCAGCTTAGGGAATAATGTACCTGCTGCTCTAGCCATTTAAAAAAAAGCAAAGTTTTGAAAATTCAGCCTACCCCTAAACTCACACTTATTCTAAAAGGGATCCATTTAGGCAGAATTAAACCTCCTAACATCCACTCAGATTAACACATGACTGGCTAGGTCAAGCTATCTATGCCAAACTCCACCATGGCAGAACGTCAGTGGCTCTTATTTTCAGCCTTTCTCTGATCAATAACATTTAATACAAAATGGACATCAATGGAGATGAAGCCAGACTGACTGACGTCCAGTTAGAGCTGCTCTGAACTGAGACACAAGCTTGCCAGCTTCCTCATTCCAGGCCATCCTGCCCATCAGCTCATGGCTGGGCCAGCAGCAATGCTCCTCTGGGAAACTCTTATCTTAAACCGGGAGATCTAAGCTGCCTTTCCGCCCCCAAACCACCACTCTGAACTTACACTCTGGGAAACTGGACACCAGACTTGAGAGTGATGGCTCCAGCTTTTGCTTTTGAATCTAAAGCTTCATATCCGTCCAAGCCCAACTCAAACATGTTAAAGATGAACACATACACACATGTAAGCAATAACCTACATGCACATAAATACATGGATGCTCACACTGATGATGCACTTCCTGTTTTGGGCTCCTTCAGAGAAAGTTAAGAGAAAAGCAAACCAGACACCTGCAGTGTTTTAAACGAAATCCTGCAACATCTGTGCCTCTGTCTCCACCACTCGTCCCTGTGCTGTCTGTCTTCTTAGAAAGTGTTTTTGCTCATGTCAGTCTATCACCTTTCATCTTTGCCCTCTCCTAAAAGCAGACACACAGGCACACCTTCAGAAGAAGCAGACAATTCCCCACTTGGGACCAGTGGCACAGGAAAGCAACAGCTCCGCTCTCTTTTAGCCCATTAGAATTCACTGCGAGAGTCAGTCTTTTAAAATGCAGCACTTTATTATGAGCCTGAGATTAGAATCAGCATTATATCCAATACTAACCCACGTCCCCTTCTCTCCACGGGTGGTACACCACATTCACTGGGGCTTAACTGAATGACAAGAACATCAACCTAACATCAGTAACAACAACAGCCAGCTCTACATTAAACTAAGTTAGGAGGACATATGCATTTTGTCTTGCTGTTATTATTTGGAGCGCTCTGTTTATGCAGCACACAGTCTCTACAGCCACTTAAAACATCAACTGCACTCAATGGCCTGTAAACAAGCCTGTGGATGTAAATCATGTCTGATGATCACTCAAGGACTGGGACTTCAGTCAACACACTCCAAACACAAGACAGGGCACTGAAAGCATTGGTCAGTCATAGAGCATGGAGAGAAAAGAGATACTACAGTGCACATGCTAAAACCACACCAACAGGCAATCATCTCTGCGGTGCAATAAAAAAAATTAATAAAGCTTTTAATATTGGCTGCTATTTGAGTGAGATGGAGTCATAAAGGGATACACATCTTGAGGATTAATAAGGAGGAATGACAGAGATCTCAAATGCTCCACAAAAACCTCTGTGGGCCAAAACTTCACACAGCCAGAGGGTAGCAGTCGAGGAGCACACGAGGAGGAAGACGTTGTGACAGATGAGAAGGCTATCTCCATATGAAACTAGTGACATAAGCCTCTCTGCTGCCTCCTGAAGAGACGTGGCAGATACTTAAGTCTCCATCAATGGTATTAACTCTGATTTTTTTTTCATTTCAAGTGTTTAAGTTTTTTTGAATTAGATGTAAAAGAGAGATCTCATAAAGTGTATAGTAACAGGAAGTTACAAAATAGACAAAGAATGGAAACTTGGATAAAATGACACCGGGGCGACCTCAACCATCTCACCACATTCCACATTGAGGTTTCATGGGAGCTGATTAGAGCGATGCAGCAGAGAGGGAGGATAGGGGATAAAAATACCCTCCAGTAGGGGTTTGTTGAGAAGGGGGATGGGAAGGAAGAGGAGGTGATGGTGTGCTGGGATGACACCATTTGGCTTCTACTGCTCGTCGGCTTAAGCTGCCAGAGTGACCCTGAGAGACACTAGAGCCTGAGGGCGGGAGACGGTGTATAACCGGTTTTGTGTATGATGTTTGTATACAGTGCTATTCAGATCACTGCACAGGTCTTGAAAAGAAGAGTGGTTTTTGGACTTTTCAGTCAATTTAGTTGCATTTCAAACTATGGTTTATAAATCCCTGTGTTAGCGCAGCACACAGAGAGGCTCTGAGTACGTTGCGCATCTGCAGCTGCTTCACAGTAAAAGCTCACAAGAATCTGAGTGAAAGTAAGGCACAAAGGAAGGACGTGTCACTTTCATAGTAAAACAGCTTCATGGAAATGTTTTGAGCTGCATACAAACTATACTGAGTGCATTCTGAATGTTGAATATCCTTGTAAACTTGGTGTTTTAAGTTGGAAATAATATGGTTTTGATTTCATCACACAGCATGATGCAGTGAAATTTTATGCTTAAATCATTGAATGCATCTCATATCACCATTTCAATATTTGACCAACTAATTCCCATCATTGTGGCCCTATGAAAGATAAGATGGGTTTAGGATATGATAGCAGTGTTGAAAGATACAGCCTCTCTGGATCTGTATAGTCATGACAGGCAGGCCAAATGCAGTACTTTGTGTGCATTTGAAATAACATATTGAAAAGGTTATTCTGATTTACAAAGAGTTTTGTTAAATGTCCTGGAAAGTGGACAACCCTCTGACATGAACCAGTCACTTCATCACTCTGACCTCCTCCAGAGTGGCATGTCTAACCATGGCTGTAACCTTTGGCATGTTACTGGGGTCATTCTGAAACAGGGGCGAGAGTCAAAAAGACATCTGTGACATCCGAGTAAAGATAGACCAGTGACTAAGTGGACGACCAGTGACGAGTTGTTGACAGAAGCTCAGATGTGCTGCATGTATCAGACAGTAAGCTGTCTGCCCCTGGAGACACACACAAACCCTGCAGCCTACATCAATCTGTTACTGGCAGCCGCAGCTCTAACACCCATCACATTCAGCCAAGCTGTTTAACACTAGTCTGGTGTGCACAGCCATACTGCACATATGCCAGCATATGCATTATGCAGTTTTAAGAAAAGGTTGGAATATTAAGACAATGAGTGTGAGACACATGAGATGTATAGAGGGAGAGATTCAAGTAGGCATTAGTCTTGCAAGGCTTAACTCAAAAATCCAGCCAGTTATGACAAAATCGAACTCATTAATGAATCCACAAACACTGACACTATAATTATCTCAGTCCAGACTGACAAATTAACTATGAAATTCATGGCAAATGCTATTTAATTGCATTACCACAACTTCTATTGAGGGTTTGAAACAATTTGTCTAAGCTGAGACCTTAGTCAGTGTACACATTATTAAAGAATGAAACCAGGCTGAAGTGTGAGGCAGATTACTCTCAAAAGTGGAGCTGGCCAATTAAACAAATTTATCACATTCGCTGAAACATTGCGAGTTTCTTTTTGTCTTGAAGTTAGTATATTACAATTTAAAATAAGTGTCCATAAAATGAGAAAAGCTACAGCAAGCTTTGAAACAGTAATTGAAACAGCTCTCCAGTATCTTTACGTTTTTGTTAGCTGTAATATAGCAGGACAAGCACATCAGAAGTGAGTCTGTGAAGAATCTCAGTCATCCAGGTCATAGTTATTCCTTAAGAGTTGAGCAAAAGTAAACTTTTGCCTAGAGGCGAAACGTCTTAAAGTACCTTCAACAAGTCCAGTTGACTTTTGCTCAACTCCTAAGGAATCAGAAGTGAGCCAATATGACATTGGAAATACTTGCACCAATGTTAAAAAACATATCACATTTATGTTTCAAGGTCAATTTGATAATATGGCTTCATAAAGATTTTAGTGTGGACAACATTTTCTTTCTATCTCATGGAGCAATATTGATTTTTGTGTATGTGCATTTTAAGTGTGTGAGATTGATTGTGTGTACCTTGAGCCAGC
Organism: Pempheris klunzingeri; assembly: GCF_042242105.1. Taxonomy (NCBI): domain Eukaryota; kingdom Metazoa; phylum Chordata; class Actinopteri; order Acropomatiformes; family Pempheridae; genus Pempheris; species Pempheris klunzingeri. Next base: position 11,924,482 of record NC_092024.1, on the reverse strand, counting down.
ATACTGAACTCCAAGAACAGAGCGATATGGTACAGCTCCATGGCCTCCTCTGTGCGTGTGCTGGCTCCACGACCCCCAGACACCAGGGCCTGGACCTCACCGAGGCTACCTGCTGAGGGACTGCCCCGCAGCACCAGCCCGAGCTCCACCACATCTGTGTACATGCAGTGGAGAATAACCTGCACATATTTCCGTGGGATGATGGACTCATCCAGCACAATGCGGGTGGGGGTCTGCAATGTGCGCTCTGTCATTTCCTCTCCGGTGCGGATGCGCCTTTGCAAAAGGTTCCTAAAGAAGGGAGAGCGTGCTGAGAGGATAGCTTTATGAGCCCTAAGGTCCTCGTCTGGGGTCCCGGGGAGCACATTGCCTCCTGAGCTCCCTGTTGGTACTGCAGCCACAGCCCCTCGCTCATTACAGCTCTCTATCATCTCAGAGTCTGATGAGAAGCTAAGTAGAGCGTCGTAGTAACACATGTAGTCAAACAAGCCCTTCATATCAGCCTCCAGGGAGTTGGGTGTACCAAACTCCTCACTGAGTTGCACCAGTACATCCACGTTCTGCAGCCTGGTATCCTCCGCTCCGCCCACTCCAAACTCCCCAGTGTACAGGTAGTGAAGTAGGGCAGAGAACATGGGCACATCAATGCCAGCTGTCTCAATGTCCATGAGAACCTCTGCTCCATAGCCAGGGGAAGAGGACAGCAGAGTCTTGAAAAAAGGGCAGCGGGCAGCTAGGATGGCCCGGTGAGCTGGGAAGCAAGTCCCTTGGAAGATGAGGTCCACATCAGTACAGTACTTATGCTGGTAGAGGGCAGCCAGATCCCGCTGCAAGCTAGGTGCTTCGGCACGTGCCAGGCTGGCCTGGAAGCTCAGCTCCTTGAGGGCCGCTGTGCCCTCATATTCCTCCACCAGGGCATTTGTGTCACGGACGTCCCACCCCGACAAAAGCTCTCGCATCTGCCGCGCATGATCTGCTGAGCGGCTGGACTTTCTCCTTTTGATGAACCTCCGTTTGAGGGTTGCCAGACCAAGGCTCTTCTTCTTCCTGTCTGTGGGCCTCTCATGTCCGTGCTCAAGGCTGTATAGCTTAGATTCCCAGCCATATCCCTGCTGAGAGTAGGATGAGGTCCCTGGAATGAACACACAATGCAAGTTAGTTTCATAAAAATTGTTTAAGAATTTATACAAACAAAAATCTTAACATATGTTGGATATGAAGTTAGAGACTTCTCATTATTAAAGGACTATAATAGTTTTTGCTCAAAAACTGTTATGGCGAGACACTAATTTTTTAACCTAAACACCAGTTCACTCTTGAGGCCAGACTGCTGGAAACACAATCTGCCTCTAGCACCCTTGTGGTGTGGCCAGCTCCGTCAGGCCAAGCACACAGTACCCTGACCCAGCTACCAAAGCATTTGGATCCTGTTCAACAATAGCAGAAAAAAAAGAAAACGAATCACTTTATTTAGTTTTGTTTTAGACCAAACTACGGTTCAGCACAGACCAAGAACCAATTAGCTCATAGAGGACTTTGTCCTGCTTTGTACCTCAGCCCATTCGCATACTTGGGCCCAATCAATTACACTAAACAGCAGTTATCCTTGGCTTGAGAGACAGGACTCGCACGTCAGAAGAAGCTCTGCCAAGGAGATCCTCTCTGCCTGCCCTTCTCTCAGCATCCATCAGTGTGACCCAAATAGTAATCATTCTAACACTGTGAATCATCTGTGGCCCAGCTCAACCAAGCAGCTCCAGGGCTCTGAGTAAACCACGGAGGGGCTGCAGAGTAAATTTGGGTCCTTTAACAATACTATGACTTTCAAGAAGTCGTCTACAAAAACCCCAAAGCCATTTTGAAAGTGAAATAAGCAATGTTTTTGTTAAGGACAGATTTATTCAAATTAATCTCCGAAACAGTTCTCCAAACCCTCTGGCACTTAGGGCTGCAGGGGAAGATTTAAAAACCATAAAACAGAAAGACTCAAATGGTTGACAATTTAGGAGTAACAAATTTGCCTCCTGACATGCCTCAGACACAGACAGTGATCTCCAGCAGCCACTCAAAACCACAAAATATATACAAGAAATACAGAATGATATCTATCTATCTATCTAAATAAAAGCAATACATGCAAGTAACTAATGTAACCTACAGTATATGTCAGAAACATGCTAGCTGCAGTAAAATGACATCACTACTGTTGAACCTAGAGGTCTGTAGCCGAGACTGTACTGTTGTGCCATTCAGTTAAAAAAAAAAAAAGTGACAGCAGATTAGCTCCCATCCCGTCTGATAGCCAGCAGCCTTATCATGATCACATCACGACAACAGCACACAGTAGCAACAAACAAAGAACAGCCAGACTGCAAGGCTGGTGCTCTTACACTTGGTAGAAGTTAATTATAAACTCTGCAAGTTAATAATTCTTAATGCAAGTTTGGTTAAACGCCCACGTTGGTCACACGTTTCTTTTCATATCTGCCTCTCATTATACATAATACTACCATAAAATCCATAGAGCACAGAAAGTACATGCATTGCTTTTTAATGCATTTGTGCCCATTGCACGAGTAAATGGCCCAGTTCAAGAGCTCTCATACATAAAAACATTCACCTGATCGCACCATTAGTTGTCATGGAGGCAGGTTATTCTAATCTTAAGTGTGTGTTTGGCAAAGGTAGACCCCCATTGTGTTTATACATGGTGTGCCAAAGTGGGATCAGGAATACAGCTTTAACACTTCACTTAAGTTCAGAAGACAATTGGACAGAGAGACAGAGATGTCATATATATTTGCTGACTGAAAATACAGAATCATCCATGAGAGTTCACTTTGTGTTAACTGTGTAACCAGTCAGAATGCCCTTAATAAATCCACAGATAAAATACCTACCTATAAAAGTCTGCTGTGCATGTGCATTTCCCCCTATGCGTGGGGAGCATGAGTGTGGATAGCTGGATCCATTGGCACCCATCCTCACTTCTCTTCACTTGCTATTTGGGGGTCCCCCCTCTTGCTGAGTCATTCTGCTCAGACAATGTATTCCTCTCAATCCTCAGTCGTGGGTCAAGCACAGATCCTCCAGGGCGTCTTCAGAGCCCCAGGCCCAGCCTGCCATGCCTGGAGGAAGGAAGATAAAAGGGGACAGAAAGAAGAGTAAGAGAGATGTTTAAGTCGAAGAGGGGGTGCTTTTTAAAATGTTGCTGACTAGCAGCTTGCAGGGATAACAACATGATGAGTTTGGACTGTTTGGTCAAAGATAAAAAATGGCCAAGGGCGTCAATGTCAGGTAAGCTAAGCAGAGGGACATCTATTACTATCTATCACAGTTTCAGCCATATTGATTTCAGTGCAGTCATGAATCATAGCTGCCTTGGCAATTTTAAAGGCCTGAAATTTGGGTTAAAAATTGGGTTGAGGTTTTTTTTTATTATTATCAGAATGACTGTCTTTATCAGAAGACTATTTTTTCAGATTTCCATCTATAAACAGTGGCTTAGGTTAACAGAGACTTCCTCTGCTCGGCCCTCAGGGACCACTGACTGGCAGTCAACAACAAATCAGTGATTTTTGGAGGAAAGTACATCCCACTCTGCCTTTCCTCATCTTGTCCATTTTATTCCTTTAACACTTGGTGTCGAATGAATAATTTGGATGTTTTTCCAGCTCAGTGTGTACAATTTTAGTGACAATTCATTGACCAATCTCATGTCAATTAGAGGCAAGCAGTTTAGTATCACATTTTAATGACTACAGAAGTATCTCTGAGCTAGCTGTCAAACTTTGGATCTCTATTTAGTTCATGTCAGTACAGTCAGACTAAACACTGTGAGATGATGCAAATTCACAAATCAGTCAAAGATTGTGCCATGCCATTTATACAGTGCATCCCCAATACTTCTGTTTGTATTATGACTTTGTAGACAGGACAACATTAGTGCAATACTGGATTTTATTAAGATTCATTTTTGGGGGGGTTATTTAGGTAGTAGCTGGTAGAGAGACAGAACAGACAGGGCAGAGAGAGGGCATGACATGTAGCAGGTCAGGTTCAGATTTTGACTCAGCCTTGTGGTACACACTCTACCAGGTGAGCTACTGAGATGCCCCTACAATACTGGATGTTTTATGTGATTTTTGTACCAACATGATGATTTACTTTGATTTGTTGGGAAAATAATCAATTAGATATTAAATTAAACAGACTTTGAGAGAGGATTTTATTTATGTCACGTATCTCTTATATGATGCTAATTATACAGGACAAGAGATTAGATCATTTAGGTTGTTAATTTATATGGTCTGGTTTATATGGTCTGGTCACACAAACATAAACCCAATGAAGAAATCGCTGTGTGACAGAGGTGAGCAGCTGAAAACTGCCCCAGACAGTTATATTCCCTCACACTATTCTTGCCAGCAACGGCGCCAGTCATGACACTTCCTGTAACTTTTCTTTTCTCTCCTTTGTACGATCACTGGTAAAAATCTAACAGAAAACAGGGCACGTCATTAATTAAGCATACCCATAAGGCTATTAATTACAAAATGAGTGTATCTGGCTTCGAAGGAGATCATAATTATTTCGATTATTTTTAAAGCCAAAGGGACAGGTTTAATTTTCCATGGCACTAATATCTTGGTTAACTTTGCATTAACATACCCTTTTTAAACATTATTTAGAGTCGTGGAAATATACTTCTCATCATTCTGGACCTTTAAATAACTCTCACTACATAAAGTCATTCATGCACATTTCGTCTCTTTCCTATGTGAAACCAGAATGAGAACTGGAGTGTGATGGGAGATCCGTTATATCTCAGCCTACTAGCTTTCCTGCCCACCATACTAATAAATCATTGTGTCTGCCCCTGTAGAGCAGCACTTCGCAGCCCCCCAAGGGTTCAATGGAAAACCACAGCCTCTTACTCCACAAACACAAATACTCACCAAGCAGTCACACTGGAGAACTCCAGTAAAAATGTTGGTTGATCTTTATTTCATTAGACTTTAAATAAACATCGTCTTCACAGGGAATTCATTTGGACAAAATTAGAAATTGAATTTGAATATGTAGGAGAGAGGAGGAAGCCCTTGAGATATATACTGTCTTGTTTACAAAAGAAGGTGTGGGAAGGAGGGAGGATAGGGGGGGTCCTCAAAGGAGCACAGGAGAGGCAGAATAAAATAAAGCAACCAACACATCAATTGAACAATACACTCACTCCCAGCTAGGCAGACTCACAGCTTTAACTCATTCAAATGAGTGAACCAAATTTAACTTTAGCTGCAGTGCAGAATTCCAAAAGCATAATTTAGGACAGCTATTTCCTTGAGACCTGACTCACACTATTCAATAAAAGGCATCTCTGCCATAATCTCTCTGATGTCGAACATCAGGACACTTTTCCGCAGTTTAGACTGAAACAGTGTGCTGCTCTGTTGTGCTCAGGCAGGGAGCAGAGGAGGGCAGTGCCACAGACGGGGGAAGGCAGACGCCAGCCGAGCTGGACTATACGTCCCTAATGAGAGGTGACAGCAGACACTCCCTACCCCCACCTCTCTCTCTTTCTCTCGATACACACGCACACACAAAAACACACACAAACACAACCTTTCAAACTGCTCACCTTTCCTCAGTCCTTTGGATCATTTCATTTTATTTAAATCAGCCACATGCGGAGGTTCAAAAGACAGAACCCCAGCCTCCCATAGAGCATTACCATACAAAAATGCTTGGCACAAGAGCAGGACCGATGTATTATTCAAATGACAGCAAAGGCACTTTATCAATCATTCATGTGGATTTCCTCATCATGGCTTGAGAAAAGGGAAGCGGTAGGTATCTGGATTTCCTTTCCTGTCAAAAACCCCAAATTTCAGCAGCACATTCTGATTATTTCAGTGCTGATTTTTACAGGTCATCCCACTTAACCAAAGCTCTGGTAACGAAACACACACAGCCCACATTTTGAATCAAAGTGACAGCGGTAATGAAGTTACGACAGCATGACAAGACTTCAGCAATCAGAAGTGATGTGAAGAATTACTTGGGCAGTGTAGCAGATGATTGAGAAATGCCTTTCTGATAATGTAACAGTTTGTGAATATAAACACACACACCGCTTCTCTCAAATGGAAAAAAGAAATCCAGGTGTCGTGTTCTCCATTGGCTGCACTCTGTATCCTAAGAGTGAAATGATGAAATCATCACCTTTTGATAGTAATCTTTGTTAGTCTCAATGACGCAGGCCCTAATCCTCTGAAGAAGAGCAATCACTGTGCCAGTATCACAGTCAGGCCTGAATGAAAGGGCAGCGATTGCAGAAACCCCCACATGCTTTCATGTCTAAAATTACACTGTTGCTGCAAAGTGCTCTATATGCAAACCTCCCAAATACACAGCTCTTCAAAATAATTTCTTCAACAGGGGATCAACAGGGTCTATTGTTGGCATGTTATTATGTCATGATGTCCCTTCACACTGATCCCAGCAGAAATGTAGATAAATTACTTTCTTTCACATACAAAAAAAAGAAAGATGCTGGTCTAGTCCAATTAGAATAAAAAATATAATTATATTATTTCGACTAATCCCTTATCATAATTGCAGTTTATAACAAGTTTAGGAGGATAAAACGACAAAAAACAAGAAGTTTTGCTGTCACAAAAGCTGTTAAATGATGTGTGGGGAGAATTGGCCGTTATGTGCTTCGCTAGCCAAGCTGGACAAAAATACTGCTTCAAGCAGTAATTATAGACTGTTTGACTCTTTGGATATTTGATACGATCAGAAGCGGTCTAAAAAGGGTCATAATAAGCAATCCAGCGGGGAGCACAAACCAGAAATTTCTAACAGAGTGACCTCAATGGTACTGATACGTCTGCACCCATTTCTCAGCAAGATGAGCAAGAGGAATTTTAACCACAGGTGAAAAGAAAACTGAATTAATGACTCCCCCTAAGATAATAATGATGTCATATTTTGTCTGACATGATAGGTGAAGAGACAAAAGTCTGTGTGGCAGAGCACACTGCTTACCTCTGCAGTGTTTTTGCCAATCAGGTCAATCAGTCTAACAGTTAATCAGGCCATTCGACTGATTACAGACTCTGCCGGGAGAGGTACAGGAAACTACAGGAATCAGAACAGGCTGGAAACAGCAACACACTGAACTGACAGACACAGACAGACGAGACAAAAGTCCCCACAATGATGACTCATGGTGGGCAGCCTCTGGATTAGCCAGTGTCAACCGACAGTATGAACCATAGTGCTGCATATTTGGGATTTCGCGGACAACATTGTCAGCTGATGCTGATGTTTTTGCTCTGGAGGCCATGACACAAACAACAAGGTGGATATCACGCATCATTTTTCATCAGCACCGACCTGTTCTTTTCTACCTGGCTGAAAACATGACGACATCTAAAGTGACACAGAATAAATGGATGAATGTCATGCTCCAGGTCAGCTTGCATAAAAACACTGAACAGGGCCTTCTTGTCAATAAAGAAATGTTAAGTGTGCACACACTAACGACTATACAAACACAGCCAGGCAGTCAATCTCCAGAGAATGAATGGCAGCCCAGGAAACAATAAGTACTTATTTTAAGTGAGTTGTCAGTGCTCCTTGTTGAATTCACCGTCCTACTGGCCAGGGTAAACAGCATCCAGGCCAAAGTCCGGCTCATTCAGTTACTCTGTGGCAAATACTTGCAAGGTTGCGGCCTTTCGGGCCAGTCACAGACTTCTGAACATGTAACTCCAATAATTACACGTCATTATATGACCCTGGGGCACTGATATAAATACTAGACCTGGTAAAATAACAAACCTACATGCTGAGGAGTGCATTGAATGCACCTTTGCCAAATGAAAAGGTAGAGAGACACTAACAGGTTGCCTTTCAGAGGATGTACAGAGGGCTCACCAGAATTTCAGTCAGATTACCACAGGATTATCACGGTGTGCATATGGCTCCTCACCACTTAAATAGATGGTGGAACCAACAACTATCATATGCATAGTTAGAGAAACACCTTGGGACGGCAATACAAACAGGATTCTTTGGGTGGGTTAGGCAAGACTGTGAATGAGACAGGAGAGCTAAAATAACGTTTCCCTGCAAATCTAAGTAATTACTGACCTCTAAATCTGTACTGGATACTTTCTGACTACAGAAAATTACTGTAGGACTTTGACACACCAGTAAACCATTATGCACAAGTAGGTATAGACTGCAATAGCTGACAGGCCACATTGTTGCCATAGCAGATCTATCAACAACTGCCTGACACAGAGGCAATAAACAGCAACATGTAGGTTGATGCGCAGAGTGAAAATGCACTTTCATCCCAAACTTTTCTATCGATCTAGCCTCACAAAATCGAAAGAGGTGCCCCCTTCTGCAACCCGTGCATGCAGAAATCAATCTTTGGCGATGGCTTTGTTAGCCTTACGTTAACGCGGAGCTATTGTTGCTCCTCGGGCTACTGGTGGGCTATAGCTGCTCAGCGGAAGCTTTGGCTAAAAGTGCTTGTAAGAGCAAAAGCCAAGTGGGCTGAATGTCTCAGCTGATAAAAATGGGAAGTAGTGTCTAAATATTTCACAACAACCTAGCAAGAGGAGTCATATTCACCCCAGCCCTGTAATTAGTAGCATATCCTAAGAGGCTAGGCTATCTCTGCTGTGTCGCTTTGACTTTACCCCTCGGAAACAGCAATTTACTTAAGAGCAGGATGCGACGCAACTGTTGAAAAGAAAACATTTACCAGAAAGTGGAGAGCTTCGTGGGCATTATTTTTCTTCGTATGGTCTCGTAGTTTAGGCAGTACTCCGACCCAAGTTGTCTCTGGCAGAGAGAAAAAATGCAGCTCAACACCTTCTTTTTCCAACTCTGCTCATTACGCACGACTCGACGTCAACGTCCACATTTGATCCCTAATGTGCGATAATTTCCACTTACATCGACTTTCCGGCGAATTCCTCGCATTCACCTCGACTAAAAACTAGACCTAAACCGTTTTTATTCTCGGCTCGGTTCGGTATTTCCCCATAGTAGATAAAACGCCTTGTTGGGTGGTTGTTATGGCCTATCCCAACGTTACTCGTTTCAAGCTAGACAGTATATCAAACTTCGCTTCTGGTAAAAACTTTCAAAATAAAGGCACGGACTGTTACAATTGTGCACTAGCAGAGAAATATGTCCGATGAAAAACTAATGTTACATATTCTACCTTGACTCCAAATAACTGTTGGAGAAACATTGAAATACTCGTCGTGTTAGATAAGGTAAGCCTACACTGTGCCTCTGTCACGCCTTTAGTTTGGAAGTACAGTAACCTCGTTTCCTGTATTACTGTGAGCTTTACAGGCCCATCCGTGCTCCTGCAGCCTGAGCAATAACACGTTTGCGAACGTCCTCTAGCGGCGTGTGTGTGGCAGTGGACACTATGTGGACTACGTACACGTCAGGATATTTTATTTTATTCATATTTTATTCACTCATTTTAATCATGTTTTTCCTTTGATGAGAAAGTCAGGTATTTTAAAGAGGGCTGAGAATACGTAGGTGCGTATGGCAGTGAGCCATTATGGTTGACAGGTAAGTATAGTATAGTTTAATAGAAATACACATAATTTCCCAATGCAACATATTTTAATTATTCATTAACTTTTATCAATTTTATATAAATCTGTCAATGTGAGATTACCATGATTTAGTCTATATGGCAAATTCAGGCCATAAATGCATATTAAAACTATGTAGCTTTATCTATTTACCCAATGCACATGTAGTAACCCCACTGCAGTACGCTATAATTTGCAAACTATTTTTTGTTGTGTAATATGATTTTATTTTTTTTGATGAAGCTAAAAAAATAAATCATTAGAAAAGTCATTATTTTAAAAGAAATTGTATCAGTAAAGGCGTTAGAGCTGAAAGTGGCTGCCTCTCATCTGATTGAAGTTCTTTTGGCCTCCTGCTGAGGGCGACACAGTACATCTAATGCAGGCCAAAACCTCCTCAGCATACATATAGCTTTCCCCTTTATTCATAGTCTGCGGACTCCAAGGTCATTTAGGCAGTTGTGCTATAAACGGAATCCCAGAATAATTTTATACATTCAAAAACCCCTGAGACTTCTCATAATGACATATAAAAGTGGGATACATCTGAATAAGTAACTAAAAAAAAAAACAACCGAATGTGACTCTTACAAGACCAAAGTCATGCCATAATTGTTGTGCTTAACTACATAGTTTAAGCACTTATGGTTCAATTAAACAGCCTGTGCCCTAATCTGGCAAAGTAGGGGGGATATCAGTCATCAATTCAGAGAACTGAGTGAGACAAAATTTATATTAAGGAGTGTTATTCTAGATAATGGGATGATAAAGGACTTTTTAAGCTCTCAAAGGTCTTTAAAATGTTCCTCAGCTGTTAGCAGGTTTGGTGCTAACTTCCTGAACAAATGCATACCATCTTTTTCCCCAGACAAATTCAACTGCTTTTCTACTTAACTGCTTCCCTCAAAAGTCTGCAAGCATTTTTATTTCCAACACTGAACAAAATATAAACATTATTATACTATCTTTATGTCTAAGAGTGCACAAACCTGATTAAAGCAATAAAAGATATGCAAAATTCTGATGATAACTCTGTTTACAGTAAGAGCTCAACATCACATTTGTATAAAGGTGAGACTCTGCACTTTTGGCATTTTTTCATGATTTGAGTGATGAGTCAGTCACCGAGGGCTGCTTCTTCATCACAAATATTCCTATTTACATAACCCGTAAGAAATACCCACTACCTATTGAGAGCACACAAGAGGTTGGTGCACAATAATTACTGATTTTTAAAATAGTAAGTTTGAAGTTTTGAAGAAATGTTGGCTGAGTTGATTGATGTTATTCAGCTGATGTTGACCTGCAGTGTAACAAACAAAGTCAGATTTCTTATCCTGATGAGCTCATTATGTTTAAGGGAGTGTCTCAGGCCCATGTAACTGTGCTGGGAATGAGCTGGAAGTGTCGGCATCTTACAGAATATGAGGAAACATTTCCACAGAAACATTTCCCTACAGTAGAGGAGAGCAGAGATCCACTGTGACCTGGTCCAGGTTTGTGAAAGCCATTCACCAAAATCACAGAACAACCATCCACAGCAAGTGGAAGTTTATGTAGAGACATCCCAGGTTGTTTGACTGTATCAAAATGTCCCACAGCAGCAGGAGCTCTAGTAATATTTTTACCTGCACTATCTGCGATGCTGAACTGCGATTAATCAAATTCTAAAGACCGCATTGGAACTCAAATAATATAAACAGTCCAACAAAGTCAGTCTTGGGAGGATTCTTCCCTGTATTTCCCCCTAATGCGAGGTATTCAAGCGAACTGTGTTCCCCAGCCTGCAGAGCGGGATAGATGTTTTATTCATTTCTTATCCATAAGTCAGTCTGAGACTCTGGCCTCTGTAAAGGGATCCCATGATGGAACTGCAACAAAGCGGCTGGTGTTTATGCCACTATAAATCTGTTGATCTGTCCTCAGGGACATGCACTGGGGCTTTTTGCAAAGCCTGGCTCGGGTTAGGTATACCAAATTGCAGAGGGACAAAGGGACTATCACGTTCAGTAGATATAAATGGGGGCTGCTGTTATATCACAGGATGACTCACTGAGATCGGGACCCTCTGTTGTGGACACAGGTGTTCAATCATCTCCATCCAACCTGTAGCTGATGGCAGTAGAGGTTTCAGAGCTATGATACAATGCTGTAAAATGAGCATTAAATATAATCCTTCATGCAGTCGTTTGATTCACTTCCAATGAACATAATGTTTATGAATTAAGCATTTATGTTTGTGTTGCAGTGGACTTTGTTACAGCAATCCGTCTTTACCATATGCGTGTTTACTTCAGCTATTTTGGCCCCAGCTGGATGGATCACATCCCAGACTAAGGGCGGAGATCACCTCCACAACCCTGACTCCTGCAAGAACTCTGCATTCAGGAAAACACCCCTGCTACTGTGTGTAGCCCTTTTCCAGTGTGCTAAGTCTTATGAAGGGAAGTAAAACTTGCTGATGACACTGTTTCCATGTATAAAAACTTTGATATGGTGTCTGCTGTGGTATGTTTTTATTTCTAAGGAACATATCTGATTGCTGTTGTGCTTAAAACATGATTAATATCAGCAGTAGTAACATACACAGGGGTCATTCCAGGTGCTGTCTGCAGTGGCAGGATGTCGCTCCCTTCTTCTTGGCACAAACTGTAATGGGGAAGATCTCTCAGTCTGTCAGTGCTTCAGACCCTGACATCTGTTTATCTGTCAGCTCCTAGAAAAGGATGGAGAATTTAATTTGTAAAATGCTGCATTTATCACAACATTAAAGAGTGGTATATGACTACATGTATAGATTTTAAAAAGCTGACTTAATGTTAATTTACTCTTTACGTGATAATGGGAATCAATATTAGCCTGATGACAGACCTGTATTCACTGTTTGTTACCAAAATAAGGAAAAGCTGTCACACAAAAGCACGAATAAAGGAACATTTTCCATTAAAAGATAAAAACAAAACACAAAAACAATTTTTTTTGTTTATTTCTAATAATAATTTTCCTCCAGGACACGTCATGATCCTGATTATGACAATGTGACAACCATCTGTTGCATGTTTATCCTTTTATATGCAGCAGAGATGCACAAATGCGCAGGAATATGTGGGTGAACACACTGAGGTCCTCGGTATTTCCCTCCTACAATCACCCCGGAGAGGACTGACAGGGTTGTTGGAATTCTTGAATGACAATTTGTCAAAGCCGGATCAGTCCATTTGGAAAGGTGTGCTGTGGCTGATGGATATCAACATTTCTCTCCGGCCCGAAAAAATACAATTCTCAAAACTGGAGAAAAAAAAAACTGACTCACAAAATGGGTCTTCTTCTCAATTCCGCTAAAAGCTCCCGAAAACGACCGCACCACCGCTGAAGAGCCACAGCGTATAAATCCATCGCGCAGAGTGGTACAATCAAGCCGAGCCTCATCTGCAAGGGGGGTATATTCACTTTTTCACGACTGAGGGAAACACAGCGCCGGGGAGGAAAAAAAAAACACTAAAACAATTGACAATCTGGGGTTTATGTTTTACCAAGTGTCTGCGAAATGTCTACGAAGGCAGAGCAGTGTAAGTACGGCAGTGTGTGTGTGTGTGTGTGTGTGTGTGTGTTCTCCTGTTTAGTCACGGGGGTTTGGAAACTGGAAATGTAATTTCTTGTTTTAACCAAGAAGGCGAATGAGGGGAGCTGTCCTTGGTGATGAAACCGCGGTTGCCATGGCAGGTTGCAACACGTCCTCTCACTGCAGAGGATGGCTGGAGGGCTCCGGAAGCCAAAGAATATGTTTCTGCATTTCTCTTCATGATAAAGGAGAAACAGTCTTACGGCTACATCGCACAGCCGTCACCTTATTATCATTAATATTTTTGATTGACGTGGCTGGATGAGGCGAAAAGCGAGGTGTGCTCAAGGTCGACCTGGCACATTCTTTACTGAACAATATGGTGGCGTTAGATTGATCAATAATGTGGATTGATCACGCCGTGGACTGAGGGCTCATTTCCTTCTCCTTCCTCTTCTGGTTGCTTCTGAACAGGTGGAAATCAGCCTCTGTTCTCAGATTCTTTTCCATATTACTGAATGATCTCTGCACACTTTGAATGTAAATTTAAATGTTGCTTGCTTTAATAGACATAAATTATGTGATAAAACTTGGAGGCTCCATTTCAATTGGCTAAAACCTGTGTGTTGCTCATGTTGTTTAGTGGCCAATATATGACATAATTAATCCAGCTCTTATCAGAAAAAAGATGAACCACTTCTAATGTTAAACAACAGATTTACAGCTGTTATCTATATTTTTTAGTGTGTTAAGGTGTCAAAATGATTAATTAATTTGGTACTGAAGATGTTTTTCATTCAAGAAGAGAGAAGCATGTGTGCTACAGCAGAACAGGCTTTGACCAAAGCCTGCAGCTGTTATTGTTATTTTGAGGTTTGTTATTTACAGGTCAGGGAGGAAGCTGAACACAACTGCCCAAAGTCACAGAAAATGGGTCAGCGATCACTCGCTCCAACTTATTCTAACTCTTATTCGACCCGGCACAATGAACTAATAACACATGCTAAATCAGGTACAAGGGAGTGGTTGAACAGAGTAAGCAGCTGCAGGTCATTGCTGAAATGTCCCTCAGTATCATCTGTATAGGGATGAATAAGCCCTCTCTCATTTTACCCCCTGGACTACCTTTTCCCAGCTTGCCAGGGGACTTGAAGTAGCAACCTTTTGTACACGAGCGTGTTTCTGTAAGCAATAGTTCGCTGCCTCCTCTAGGGCTTCCTGTGACCTCGCTGCTATACCAAAAAGGTCACCTGGTGAAGGCCAGAGAGCCATGGGAACACAGACTCTTTGTTTGACTGGATAATTGGATGTGCAACCATTTGCCTTATCTTTGTACTCAGATTCATATTTTTACCCTCCATGATAGCCTCACTAGTGTTGATTTGCCTCTTACTCTGCTCTTTATTTTGTCTAGTTGCCTCTAAGATACGATACTTGCAAGAGTATCACAACCGTGTGCAACACAATATTTACCCTGTGCCCTCCGGAACAGACATTGCAAACACACTGAAATACTTTTCCCAAACGCTGCTCAGGTAAGTACCCTGCTCTGGAGCCGACAGGTGAAGTAACAGAGTGTAGTATGTTTGATATTTAGCTTCCTTAATGACCAGATGATACACAGTAGCTTGTACTGACACACTTTCTGAAAGGGAAGACAGTGACACTATTAAATGTCTAATATGACTTTAGTATGTCAAAAGGAAGTTAGGGAAGTGGCCAACTCTGTCAAATGCCTTGCCTGCCCTGCTTTGAAACATAGGAGAAGATAGAGCTCCTGCTCCTGTGGAGGTATGGTGTTAAATCAGCGGCAGAGATAAACGGCTCAGTGTTATTTCTTGATACAGTGGTCAGCTGCGAGATGAATGCTTCCCTGAGGCAGCCTGTTGTGTCCTTCCCAAAGGGGCAGACGGAGGGCAGCTCCTCCGGCTCTCCAGTTGCAGGGTCAGCTCGCCCCCCTGGGTGCTGTGAAAGCCTGAGGAAGGAACAGCATGTGTTTTCCTCCTCCAACACAGGTCAAGTAGGCAGCCATTTTGGACACATCTTATTTCACAATGTGTCTTTTCCCCAGCTGGAGCATCTGTCTATATGAAAATAAGCAGCAGTGATGGGATGTTTCTGTATGTCATATGGTTTGTTAAGTCTTACTGCCCACTGGCTTCTTAGAAAATACCAGAGCTGTCCTAACTTATTAGCTATTTTACAAAAAGGGTGGGATTACTGGAGGCAGAACTTGTATGCATCACTTTTATTATTATTATCAGCTTAGGGTGCAGTCTATTTGAGATTGGCGGCCGGCCTCAATTCCACACATTATGCCTGAGCCCCATAATGATTATCACTGTGCTGAGTGATCCTCACAGAGTATTCTGGATGCTGCTTTGCTGAAGGACTGTCCAGCACCAGCAGCCACTGTGCTCTTTTAAACACAGCCTCTCACATGTCTTTGGCACAGATGGAGCAGGACATGGGCTGCTACCGAGGTAGTCTGGGTAAACTCAAGTGACATGTCTCTAAGGGGCTGTGTCATTTGAGTGCGAAAGAAATCGCTTGCTATGATGCCACTTTTAACAGTTGCTTGATATTTTCCCGGAGCAGGCCCTCTCAGACTCAGATATGCAGAGCAAATAATTCTCCCCACGATTAGAGAGGTCTGGTTTCCTCAACAGGGACTCCAGGATTATCCATACACCTGTGCCCCCTGAAGCCTGGGGTGAAAAAAGAGAGAAAATGAAAGAGAGAGGGAGAGAGAGAGTAGTGAGCCTTGAAAAGTGGAGCAGGCATGTGTCATTCTCCTGGAAAGAAACAGTGAAATGGCCAAATAGGTGGTTGCTGATTCATACACCAAATGCAGGTTCAGGGTTCAGGTCAGACGCAGAGCACAGTTAAAGGCAGGTATACATTTTTCAATTTACTGACAATTAGATATGCCTCCAAAAAGATGAGGCATAGCTTTGTCAGACTGAGCTCTCTGCATCAGTGAGCCACGCTGACATCATGCCAAGCTCAGAGGAATGACTGTAGGGAGCAGAAATCACATCTAGTATCGTTTAGGCATTATTTTACATGCAGCACAGGTTTGTTTCTACCACACACACTTAAAAATCAGTTAAGTGAGGAAGTCTAATTGTGTTTTGACGCACAGTCACTGATTTTGTATTGACAGTTCAGGGTTTGACAGTCAATGTATGTCATGTGTCTGTATCAGTGCATTTCTACATGTGTTTTACATGTCGTATATGTTAGTAAATTTTTGTGTCGTATGTATGTATGTATGTATGTACGTACGTATGTGTGTGTGTATGTATGTATGTATGTATGTATGTATGCAAATATGTCTGTTCAATGGATGCGTGTGAGTGTGTGTGAGTGTGTCTGTTAATGTCTGTGTTCATTGTTCAAAATAATGATGTTTTCTATATGAGAAATGGGCAGTGAAAAAGTCATACTCTGAGATACAGTCTGTTGTTAAGAATTAGTTTGAGTTTATGCTGTATAATAACGCATCTTTATGAATGGATCTACACTGACTAAAATCTTACAGAGTATAACTTTGAGGGGATAAGTCAGAAATTGTTATGTTAAATTTTTTTTAATGAAATCCCCTTTCTCACTTGCCAAAAATGCTGTAACTCTACTTTTTGAGTGACCTTTTCGAAAAAAAAAAAAAAACAATAATGCATCAACATTTATATAATCTGGGCTCTCATGATAAATCCCAATCATTTTCCCGATAGAACAGCTTAGCTCTTTAATAATGTGCAGTAAAAAGAGCAATGCTCTCTGCCCCCCCCTTCCCCCCCCTCCACCCTAGACGCTCCACACTCAACCCAACTAGTTTTTGCTTTTGTTTTTCCTCTCTTAAAATTGAATATGTCCACCACCTTCCCCAGGGGACAGCAAACACAATTGTCCATCCTGCATTAGCTCACAAACATAATGCTACCAGTCATCTCCCCCTGATACAACCTATTCCTTTGTCATTATAGTTTCTCCTCTACCGTAGATTAGTTGTTACATTTATTTTAGAAACCTGAATCCATATGCCTGTTGGATCTCATTATTTCTCCTGATGATACTGGTACAGTATCATAACGTATGCATACGGACATTATTTCTCTGGTGCAATAAACATGTGCTGTGACCTAGGAGCACTTGATCTAACCTCACACACATGTTTATTACTGGCTGAAGCATGTTTCAAAAGTGTCACCTCTGTATTTTCCCGAACCAATTTGGTGTCACTCCCATCTTTGACAGCCCCACTAAAGACAAGGAAATTTTTTTTTAATTCCACGTCTCATTGGCCTTTTTGCATGGTAGCCTCTGACCTTGCTGATTGGAAGAAGGCAGCCATCGAGGGACAGTCATTTGTACTGTGCCTTTTTGGAGAAGTATGGGGTTGCCACTGAAAACATGCCATTTTTTATATTTTTGCTCCTTGTCACCAGATACGCATGAGATGCAGTGATCATTGCAGTTTGTGCTCATGTTTTTTTTGTTTTCCAAGTTCCTAGACAAAACGAGATAAATTGAATTCAAGTCACTCTGGACAGACAAAGC
The DNA here is from genome assembly GCF_042242105.1 of Pempheris klunzingeri. Classification (NCBI taxonomy): domain Eukaryota; kingdom Metazoa; phylum Chordata; class Actinopteri; order Acropomatiformes; family Pempheridae; genus Pempheris; species Pempheris klunzingeri. The sequence goes on along the minus strand of NC_092024.1, from coordinate 11,906,713 downwards.
AGGGAAAAATTGCCCGTGCCTTCAGTGATACAGTCAAATAGTGAGACACTGCATCCTATGTGGGGTTTATCTGGGTTTGTTTTTTTCTATTTACGCTGTCTCTGTAGTGCCATTTCAATGTAATGTGCTGTTTTTTTGTGTCTTTGTTGTCTCTTTTTTTCCCTTGTTCCCTTCCCCTACCCTCCCTCCCCTCCCCTCCCGCCCCGGAGCAGCATTCTGTCCCGCACAGGCAGGAAGGAGAACCAGGAAGCTTCCAATTTGGCCGTGCCCATGACCATGTGTCTTTTTCCTGTGCCATTCCCACTCACCCCATCTCTAAGACCACAAGTCAGTTCCATCAACCCTACAGTTACTCGCTCCCTCCTTTACAGCGTTCTGCGCGATGCCCCATCAGACCGCGGGGGGCAGGGGCAGCAGAGTCGGGACGCTCAGCTCTCAGAGTACCCCTCTCTGGACTATCAGGGCCTCTATGTGACCCTCGTGACCCTGCTTGACCTGGTGCCCCTGCTGCAGCATGGTCAGCATGGTGAGTCAAGGCCCAGTGCACCACTGTTTGTCATCATCATCCCCGAGCCGTCTGGCCTGCATGAAGCCACTGCTGCTTTTTTGGCCTCTTTTGTAACGGGAGGAGAGAAGTCCTGCTGAGGATCTTGAGGGATGCATGGGGTGATTGGGAGCACGCTGGATCCTATCAACTTAATCGTTCATAAGCCATTGGATACACCAGACATAGGCCCTCTCTTCTGTGTATCATACTTGACTGCATGTTTGTTATGTAAAGTGGGAGAAATGTTTTACTGATGTTGTCATGTGCAAATATACAAGTTAAATGGAAAACCTATATAGGCAAATGTAATGTTATATTTCTTTTCATACATGTAGAATACTTATTTCACAGGCTCAAGGCTGCATCACAGTCTGTGCTCTTGTTTTTCATGAATATTTTACCACTGTTAAAAAAAGCTCAAAAGCATGAAAACCCATCTCTTTGGCTAGAATGCTCTACTTTTCCTGAGGGCAAATTTTACTTCAGTGGCTTTTAAAGAAAGCTCACTGCCCTCAACTAAAGCTCATTGTCCAAATGTTCTCTTTTTTTTCACTGTTATACTGTCAGAAGACTGAAATGTCATGTAACTTTGACATATGTGGCTGCATACAGTATGTGAATACTGTATGTACTGTTAATTGAATGGGTGTCTGTGTATCTCTCTGTCTTTTTTTGCCTTTTCCCTTTCTCATCAGATCTGGGACAGTCCATATTTTACACAACCACATGCCTCCTGCCCTTTCTCAGTGACGATATTCTCAGCACTTTGCCATATACTATGATCTCCACTTTAGCTACATTTCCCCCTTTCCTCCACAAAGACATCATTGAGTACCTGAGCACCTCTTTCCTTCCCATGGCTATATGTGAGTATGACTGATGATAAGATAATTTAGGCAACTGATTCGCCTCTTGCCATAATGAAATTCTACCTATGCGGTGGGATATTTGGTGATTTATCCTGCGTGTGGTGGTTATCATTCTTTCTATTTTTCTTCCTTGATCATCTGTAGTGGGCTCCACTCGGAGGGAGGGGGGAGTCCCGGCCTATGTCAATCTGTCAGCCTCCTCTATGCTCATGATTGCAATGCAGTACACCACAAATCCAGGTAGACCATCCTTTGGGCTGCTTTCGAAGCACATGTGCAAATTTAAGCTACATTGTAATGCTGTGTAGTAATGGCTCTCTTCTCTTCTTCTTTCCAGTATATCACTGTCAATTGTTGGAGTGTCTAATGAAGCACAAACAGGAAGTGTGGAAGGTACTTCCCCTCTAAACACTTAATTCAGATATAATGTCATTTATGCAAAGAGTTTAATTCCAAATAGAGAGCCGAAGTCGTGATGCCTAGCTTCTGTTCCACTAGCTTCTGTAACTACGTGCAATCTCTCAATTGGTCATTCTAAAAGGAGGGCTTGGGTTTACTTTCTATATTCCAAGACAGATTACCACCCACTACATCACTGCTGTAAGAAATTGAAACCTCAGTGATTTTAACAAAGTTAAATGTCTTTTATCTTGTGAGCACAAAAAACACAGCTCCAATTGATAAACTACTAGCACGGCAGCACAGGTGCTTCCCTCATTGAAACTTCCGTATTCATAAAACTCACGGCTCTCCTCTAAAGTCATCTTTCCAACCTCAGCTGTAATCTCTGCCCTCTGAAAACATCTACAGCAGTCACTCCTCTCTGTCCTGCTGTTTTACAAACATGTCTGAGCTAGCCGTTCGCACCTAAACATATGAAGCCACATTGCATACAGTTAAGAGAGGCTCTGTCTATAGTCTATAAAAAAAAAGCTGAGAATCCATGCATAATTACCACTGAAACTACAACTTTTTCATACATTTCAGGCTAGCTGTTTTCCTTTCCTCCCAATCTTTAGGCCAGACTGAGCTAACAGTCAACGCCAGTTTTATTATTTTATTTTTTAGTTTTTATTATTTAGCAACATTTGAGTGGTATTCATTTTTAAACAGACAAAAAATAATTAGGGTCCCCAATGTTTAGAAATATCGAGTGTTGGCCACAAGGCAACAGTTAGTGTTTACAAAATGGACATAAAGCATGTTGGAGTGGATGCCTTTAAGCAATTGCCTCCATTCATTACTATGCAAATGTCTTTGAGTGTCATTACACTTTGTGATTAATGTTGATGTCTGTACTGTGTGCAGGACCTCCTTTATGTCATATCCTATGGCCCGTCCCAAGTAAAGCCGCCAGCTGTGCAGATGCTGTTTCATTACTGGCCCAACCTGAAGCCACCAGGAGCCATCAGTGAATACAGAGGGCTGCAGTACACAGGTCAGATTCTCTTGATGTCAAATCTGCTGCTTGATCTGTCCTCGAACTGACTGAAGGTCTAACCTATCCAACATTTTTCTCCTTTTGTCCTCCCCTACTGCCAATCTTCTGTCTCTCTTCAATTTCCTGGATCAGCCTGGAACCCCATCCACTGTCAGCATATCGAGTGCCACAATGCCATCAATAAACCTGCTGTCAAGGTGACTTCAGTCTGAAAGAGTATTTTAAACAGGCCTTAAACACTAACTCTTACATTATTGATGGATGTATGGATGCTGGATGCATAGAAAAGATCCCTTTACGTCTACAGTGCCTTATTACTGTAAGAGGATAGATTAGCAGTGCATTCTGTATTCAAAAGCTGCGTCCCTTGAGAACTTCATCGGGAATGCATGGGGCATATGCCAGATTGCCTTGCCGATTTCAGCCGTGTGTGTTGGCGTGTTTGCTTTTGTGAGCCCCTCGGTAAATAAATCAGTGCATGCCCAGGCAGCTGTGGGAGCGGGGTAATGATATCAGCCTCCATGCTTCTTTACACCAGTCTCTGCTGCTGCTGCTGTTGCTCTGCTTTATCAGCTCTGCCTGCTTTTCCTCAACTGTGCTCAAAACCGACAAATAGAGTAGGAACAGGGGCACGGACAGGGGCCGGATTTCAATTACCAGGAGCAGGGAGGGGGTACGTAGGGAGGGGGGCTTAATTGGAAGCAGTGACCCCGCCTAGCCCTTGAGGATAGGGTGGCATCAAGTGCGCACAGTAAATTACAGTGCACCATCTGAACATTGAGGCCATGAGCATTGAGGTTTAACGCAGGGCCAGGCACAGGTTACAGAGAACAGAGTGCAGCATATGTACGCAGCCATCCACACAGAGGAGTGGGGAGACAGGTATATGTGTCACATGATTTCTTGGGCAAGATCATGATATACTACTCTTAGAAAGTGATAGCCACAGTAAACGCAGTGTGTGATACACTTCTGTGTAAAAATTACCAGGGTGAAAGGAGGTTCAGAAAAGGGGAGGACTAGGCATTTTTTCTTTCTGCTGAAGGGAGAACAAGCTAATATTTCTGACAAAGTGGGGGGGTCTTTAGTGAATGAACGTCATTTGTCACTGTGTAGCAACTCCCACCTTGACTTTATTCTGCATCTCAACAGAAAACAGAACTACAGTGAAGTTAAGATGTGTCAAAAAATGCACATGTCTTATATATAAAGTGACAGTGAAAGCTTTTTGGTTCAAACATAAAGAATTGCTGGAATATTTGATAAACAAGATGCATAATTGTGGCATTTTCTGATTCCACTTCAATTTGCAGCTATGTGAAAATTATCACTCCATTAACAAGGTTTAGATTGGAGTAAACCATCTTAAACTCTTGATGCACTTCTGGTTGTTAATGGCTAAATCATTTGTACCAATGCCATTCTGGTAATTCCTTTTTCAAGCATAATGTTCAGTCCTTCACCCCAGCCCAAAAACTTTTACCATTCTTTTATTATTTCCCTCCTTTGCATGAAAATAAAAGATCAAAGTGTCAATATATTCACCTTTTAAATACATATACACATCTATGTATATTCTAACGCTACCTGTCCTTCTTTGCAGATGTGTATAGATCCTACTCTCTCTGTTGCCGTGGGAGACAAGCCCCCTCCTCTATATATATGCGAGGAGTGCAGCCAGAGGATAGCTGGGTATGCATCTGTTTCACCTCATTCTCTCATCCTCCCCGTTCAATAAGATGTCATTCCAGTCATACATCACCTACTGCCTGCCTCATTATTCCTCACTCTAACCCAGGGGAAATATATCGCCATGGTTATGTAATTCCCTTGTGCTGATAATGAGATCATCATCACAAAACCATGCAGCCACTTGTTTCTCTTTTCTCCAGCACGTAGCATGCCATACATGTATAGTTTTGTATTTTCTTTGATATTGAGGGAAGATATTTTGCTTTTCCAGCTCTGCTAGAAAGTTGACACTACTGTGTGTGCTAGGTGGAATTGTGTATAGGCTCTGAGGAGCAGATTGCCTCTAAATCAAGCGTTTTAAAAAACTATATTTCCTTGACCTTTTCAGAGACCACGCTGAATGGCTTGTTGACGTACTGCTGCCCCAAGGTGAGCATTCACAAGCAGAAAGGCATTTCTATCAGCCTGTCTTGCCCCCCACAGATAAAGAGACATACAGTATATATAATGGGATATCCATGAAACATATCCAGTGCAATCTACGTTATACAGGGAGGTTTTTAGCACAATAATATGATACACAGTTCACATATTAGGATAGGTACACATATTTCTTTATTTACTGTGATTATGTTCATAGCCATAATTAAATCTGGTACATAATACAGAAGTTGTTTGTATCATATTACAAATAAGTATTACTTAATTCATTTTTGGAGTTGTATGTCATGTACAAAAGCTGCTATGTAGGCTCCTGCGGGTAAAGTTTTTGCAATAGTTTATATTTCCCAATGAAACATAACACTAATTTTAAAAAGCGACTTCTCTTGTCTGCAAACCCATTTTTGTTCATTTGTCTTTGCAGCAGAGATATCTGCCATTTGTCAAAAGAAGGTAAGATATTTGGACCGAAACATGAACATTAATGTCACTGTCTACTATTGTTTTCTTATGTTCATTGTGATCTATCCCATTACAGCATGATGTCATATTGAACTCTATGAAAGTCTCTTATATTAAGGACAAATAAACCTCTCCAGTCATTTCTTGTTACTGACTAACCTCACTGCATCTTCAGTGTAATGAAGTTCCACCTGAAACTGCACACACATAACACAAATTAAACAATACACATACATGAAATGGGTTTAATACTGAAAACAGAAACTAACTGAGCCTCTTAACCTTGTGGAAGATATTTCAAGAAATCCTATTTTTACCTGTGGTCTATAGCAAGGTCATTTATTTATGAACCTTAAATGTTTTTGTCACTGAGAGGTCCATTCACTGGAGCAGCTCCATAAAGGCCGAATCATTTAAAATGGAGCTGCTGGGGCGTGATGCTTGTTGGCTGTTGACGTGCCGAGGGCAAGTGCTCCCTGCTGGTTTCCAAGGAGACACCGGGAAAACTGAGTGTGAGATGATCTCAGGTATTCCCATCAGGCTGAGCAGCCGCCCAGTGTTGTCAGGGGAAACAGCTGGCCTCCACCCTGGTTGGTCCAGCAGTTTATAATCCAAAGCCTCCCCTTCTGATCAGGCTTTGTCACACTAATTTCAGAAAGCCCTTTAAACTCCCACCTGGACTTACACAACCCCTGTCCTTACTGACTGAGACATTACTCTTCATCTGAGAATAGCTACTTATAAATACACCATGATACCGAAGATAGAACATACTGTAAACATCATCAGCAACATCAGGGTATTGTTTTTTCTTGTTGAAAGCCAAAAGGGTGAATGAGAGACCTCACCATCAGAGGACAGATATGTTAATTTGATAGGGAGCACTGCATCTCTCTAATGGCACAAGATTAGAGGCTGATCAGATTAGGATGGCTCTCTCGTGCCATGCTTTTTATTTTTAGAAACCTGAGACACCATGGGGACACATAAAGACTTTCTCTGTCACTGCTGATGTGGACAGATCAACATCTCTCCACAAACGCATATTAGAGAAGGCGATACTCATTGTCTGAGCAGTTATTTGCTGCTGAGCCCTGGAAATATGTTTATTTTTAGAGACTTGTCATAAGGAATAATTGGCTGATTTGCTGTGATTCTAGCATGGTTCTATTTTTTATTTTTTGCCTACTGCCCAGAATAGAAAATAAACTGATCTGTCCTCTTCCTCCTCCTCCTCTTCCACCTCCTTCCCTCTATTTCTTGGCTTTGTAGAACTGTAGCTCTCATGTTAGGAGGGCTGTGGTCACCTGCTTCTCGGCTGGCTGCTGTGGGCGCCATGGCAACCGGCCTGTCCGCTACTGCAAGCGTTGCCATGTCAACCACCACAGCAGTGAGGTGGGGGCTGCGGCGGAGACCCATCTGTACCAGACCTCGCCCCCTCCCATCAACACCCGAGAGTGCGGAGCAGAGGAGCTAGTGTGCACTGTGGAAGCTGTTATAAGGTGCATTCACAGTATTTACACTAACATATCACATCCACAGTTAGAAGGCATATGCCTGCAATGCTGTGAAACATGTTTTTACATGAATATATAGACAACAATACTGCATGAAATAAGATTACTGTATGTGCTGCGTCAGGGTAATTGTATCTGTGTTTTTATTTCTCTCCTGCTCTTTCAGCATCGATAATCTTTCTTACGTCTTCTCTCTGACTCTCTGTGAATCCTCTGCAATCTCTCTCATCCTCAACATGTTCATCCAGCCTTCTCAAGGAGGCAGAAATACACGCAGAGCAGCGTGAGTTTGAGTTGAACAGGCGTCGTCAGATGGGCCTGTCTGCCTCCCACCACTCCCTGGACAACATTGAGTTTGATAACAAGGAGGACGACCAGCACGACCAGAGGCTCCTCAGTCAGTTTGGCATCTGGTTCCTGGTGTGTAATCACGGGCTTTTGCTGTCTGTCAATAACAGGGCTTTGTGAGATAAGGAAGTGTACAGTACATGGCCTCTTATCATCACCCTGCTGAATTCATGGTTACCTGGCTGATTAGTTTTACTTCTCTGACCTTCGCTCACATCTGCAGGTGAGCCTGTGTACACCCAATGAGAACACGCCCACAGAGAGTCTGGCTCGGCTGGTCAGCATGGTCTTCCAGTGGTTTCACTCCACCGCCTACATGATGGACGATGAGGTTGGAAGCCTGGTGGAGAAGCTGAAGCCTCAGTTTGTCACCAAGTGGCTAAAGACAGTGTGTGAAGTGCGATTTGACGTCATGGTCATGTGTCTGCTGCCCAAGCCTGTTGAGTTTGCCAGGGTAAGGCCAAGAATTACAATATAGGGTTAAGGAGGATAGAGCGTGTAGAGGGGGCTGATGGGGGTGGGAAAAGGTTATATCTGTTCAGAAAATGTCATAACAGCATCAGTATGTCACTGAAGGCTGAGATTATGGAGGGCAGGTCACCATCTCAACTCTCCTGGCAGTGTTGGATAAAAGCCTGTCCTTGCATACTTTTCCACAGGTGGGGGGATACTGGGACAAGTCGTGTAGCACAGTGACCCAGCTGAAGGAGGGTCTGAACCGGATCCTGTGTCTGATACCTTACAATGTCATCAGTCAGCCGCTGTGGGAATGCTTTATGCCTGAGTGGCTGGAGGCCATCCGCACCGAGGTGCCGGACAACCAGCTCAAAGAGTTCCGGGAAGTGCTCAGGTACATCTGCCACCTTGATGTGTTTGCATATTGTAGTTGTTATTCCTGTAATAAAGGCATTTGTTATGACTTCACAAACAGGGGTGAGGGTGATTAAATATTATCAGAATTAAAAAACGGAGTTACTTATATATGCGTATTCTGATACACCTTATATACAGGACCTACAGACTAATCTGTTCTTTCTGGGTGCCTGTTTTATCATTTACTGGCGTAATTTTCTCCTTCTTACGGCAGATATGATTTTAGTAGTTTAATATTAAGATACATTTTTGGTTTTTGGTTTTGGTGTGAACTCCACAGAATCCACGAAAAAACCCTATTTTCCAAAAATATCATCTACTGAGATTCAGCTGCCAGACAGGGAGTAGTTACTTTAGTTTTCGGCTTCAACAGTCTGTAATGACGACATTAGCACAGAAAAATCTCAGCTCAGAATCTCAGCTCAGAATGAAGAGCTGGATGGATTCTGGGCTACAGGGCTTATGTGCAGTAGGTGTGTCATCATTGAAAAGCTTAACAAATGTAGCAGTTTGACATTTTGGGAAATAGCTCTTTTGCTTTCTTGCTGAGAGTTGACTGATACTGCTCTGATGTCCGTGGGCCAGAACCAGGAGGCGATTAGCTTATCTTAGCATAAGGGCTGTAAGCAGGGGGAAACAGCTTGGTTGGTAGTTAACAAATTGTATGTTGTTTGGTTAAGCCGTGTTGTAGTTTTAGGTTTCATGGAATCTTGTCATCACAGCAAGTTTGCCAGGCAACAAGCAGAGACTCTAGGAAATCACTGCATCCGGCTGGCCGGCTGTTTGCCAAAAAGTTGTTGCAACGCACACCTTCCTAGATACTATAGCTCGCCAATTTTACATTCTGCTTGTCCACTGATTTTTTATTTACAGTGATATCAATCTTCTCATTTAACTCAAAAAAGCAAATAAGCACATCTCCCAAATGTTAAACTATTCCTTTGATAATACCCAACCTTAATAAAGCTGATCACTTTGGATGAAACACATATAATCACAGAGGAAATAGAGCAGAGGCAGTGTGAGGACAGTAAAACTGCAGAGTGAAACATTAATACTAACAGCAGTGAACTGAACATCACTGATTGTGTAACAGTATTGAGGAGTGTAATATTCTACTCTGTTCTGTGCCTTCTGCTTGCAGTAAGATGTTTGATATTGAGCTGTGCCCCCTGCCTTTCTCCATGGAGGAAATGTTTGGCTTCATCAGCTGCAGATTCTCTGGCTACCCGGCGTCTGTGCAAGAGCAGGCTCTGCTGTGGCTGCATGTAAGCACGCACGCACACACGCATGCACGCACACACACACACACACACACACACACACACAAAAACACACACACACCCTGTCTTGGGTCCAGTTTGTGTCCTGGGGTTCTGTCCACAGTGCGTGTGAATTGAACAGGTTGTCATAGAGTGTGAGAGTCTGGGCAGATGCCCTGCTGAATATGGATCTGGGTCACAGAATGAGACTGAGAGAAATAGGAGGGGTTTTGCCTTTCATCCCATATGCACTCACAGCTTGCTGCCCTGTATACATGGATCAATTTCAAGTTTTCTGTCACAAATATAATCAAGAGATTGCATGAATGTACCCTCATTAGATAGGTCACATTCAAATCAGACAGAGAAGTGGTGCCCAGTTTGGACATGGTGCACCTCTGCTTTATGTTCATGGTATATGTCATATAGGTATTTGTATTGTTATAATTGTCAGTTCACTCAGGTAATACATCCAAACAGCTCAACAACTGTTTTCACAGTTTTTCTTTAGAATAAAATGGTTCCTGATAAAAACACAATGACATCATGCTGAGTAACAGAGTCACATTTCTGTTGAGTTGATGGTTTTCAATACTTTGAGCAGCATGAGCAAAATTTCATTCACCTGCACTATACTGGGAAGATATCAGACTGTTTAGCACTGGAAAGAAAACCATAACTTTATGTTTGGTAATTAGAAAACTTTTTTGAAATTATTATGAATGGACTCTTTAAATGTTCGCATGTCTTCTTTGGACCTAGGTGCTGTCAGAACTGGACATCGTGGTGCCTCTTCAGCTGCTGATTGGGATGTTCTCTGATGGAGTGAACTCTTTGAAGGAGCTGGCCAATCAGAGGAAGGCTCGCGCCTCAGATCTGTCTGGCAACACGGGGGCTCGCAGGGTGAGGGATACAGCACTGCCATAGCTACCCTCCAAAACAATAAAAAATATGAGAAATCAATGCTTGTTTTCAATTCAGTTTAGTTATCACATTAGCAATAAGTCAGAGCTCACAGTATAATTCCAAAATACTCACTTTACTCTGCTCAAAACACTTTTGGGAGGTTTTTTGGACATTTTGCACTCTGTCAGATGACTGTTTAGGATTTGGATGCACACGTCTACTCTTCTTGGATTTACTACCATTCATTGGGACATACTGTATGTTGCCATGGTAACTGTCAATGTCTAAATATAGCTCCCTTAAAGGGCTTAATTGAACTTGACTCTGATGTAGATTTATCATTGAAATGTATTGCCAGGCAACTCTGCACTCCTGTCATCATAACTGGCAGTTACAGAGGAACGTCGGAGATGAAAAGACTGTCATAGGCATGAATGGTTTAAGTCTGAAGTGAAACATATATATTTTACTTTACACAGTGATGTCCTCTTTACCTGCAGGTGAGTGTGGTGTCAGATCCAGGACGCCGTGGGCAGCACAACACCCTCAGTCCGTTTCCAAGCCCCTTCAGGAGCCCCTTTCGCAGCCCTCTGCGCTGCAGCCCCTTTAAAAACCTGGGCCACGCCACCGGCCACTGTGCTCTGGATCTGGACTGTGATGATGATGACATGAACCTCGGCTGCTTCATCCTCATGTTTGACCTCATCCTAAAGCAGGTGACCACACTATCCTGATGAAACAAGGCTAAAGTTATAATAATCATATTCCTAAATGCACGAAGAGTCCATTTCTGATGCTTGGTGATAGTATTTCGACAAAGTTCTTATAGGATTTTATTTTGTGTCTTGCTGTTTGTATGGGAAGAACAAACTCTCTCATATTGTATTACAAATCATATACCAAAAAGGTACACAGAGGTGCATTTGTACATAATATGCTACACTGTTTAAAAACAATTATTTTTGCTCATTCATATACAGAAAAACGACACATTGCGTCAACAACAATGCACACAGGTGGGATCTTGAGATTTGCGTGTCGTGCTCCTCTTTTTGTTCCCCTGTTTTTACGGTCGTCTCCCACGTTGCCCCAGATGGAGCTTCAGGACGACGGTGTGATGCTGGGTCTAGACAGCAGCCTGGGGAAGGATATCGTGGGCATCATCAACAATGTCTTCCAGGCCCCGTGGGGGGGCTCACACACCTGCCAGAAGGATGAGAAGGCCCTTGAGTGCAGCCTGTGCCAATCCAGCATCCTGTGCTACCAGCTGGGCTGTGAGCTCCTGGAGAGGCTGACCCCCCGGGAAGAGATACGTCTTGTGGTGAGACATGCAGCATGAATTTTTATGCACCAAATATAAACGAATCCTGAGCATTAAGCAGGTAAGGCTTTGAAATTAATCCCATGTAGCTCCTAAGCCACAATGCCAGAAACAGCACTGTGTGCCTGGCTGAGCTAATGTAGTTGTAGATGACATAAATCTTTGTTTTTGCCAACTTACAGGTTAGCAGCTCTAAAATTACTTTTCAGTGACACTAATGAATATCACGCTCATTACTGATGAATGTATAAACATGAAGGAGATATTTTGACGGGGTTTGATTTCTTCTGCAGGAGCCTACGGACAGTTTGGAAGAAACCTTGCTCTTGTCTCAGCCGGATTTCTCTGTAGGAACGGAGAATGGAAGTGAGGAAGGAGACAACCCAAGTGGCTTGCATGCCGACAACCCCACGAACCATTCCCCTGATAACGCACGTGCGTGTCAGCTCTGTACAGTGTTGTTCAAACAACAATTGTTGATGTGCTCAATAGTTTTTTCTTACTGTCAGATGAGAAGATTGTTACCTCTCTTTTATCTGTGTATGAAATAGATATATTCATATCTAGAAATATAGAAATATATATTCAAATAACTATTGCATATGAAAATCATTGAATGTTGTTTCTAACATTACACACACTTTTAACACTTCCTTCCAGCCATGAAGAATAACGCTGATAAAAAGTTCTCCTACCAGCAGCTCCCTGTTTCTCTGAAGCTTATATACACCATCCTGCAGGTACTTGTTCTGAATGACTAAATATCAAAAGTGGGCTGGAGGCATTTTCTCAGATTTATTTGAGTACACTGAGTCCGTACTTGTCCTCTGTATTCAGGAAATGTCCAAGTTTGAGGAGCCTGACATCTTGTTCAACATGCTGAACTGTCTGAAGATCCTGTGTCTCCATGGAGAGTGTTTGTACCTTTCCCGCAAGGATCACCCCCAGTTCCTGGCCTACATCCAGGAAAAGATGCTCATCCCAAGGTGTGTGCAGACTGGTCGCTTTAATAGAAATTGTTGGGTTTAACTAACCACTTGACAGCAATTTGGTGTCTGTTTTCAGTCTTTGGTCCATGCTGAAGTCAGAGTTTTGCCAGCTAGCCTCCCTGGCTGTGCCTCAGCTCCTCCATGCCCTCTCTCTGTCGCATGGGGCAGACATCTTCTGGAACCTCATCAACACAAACTTCAACAGCAAAGACTGGAAAATACGATTCGAAGCAGGTGAGAGATAGGCTTGGGTTTGTGTGACTGAAGCGTTAATGGAAACGCCCCAGTATGCTCATATAATGTACCACCTTAACCACTGTCTGCCAAAATCTCCCCCTTCTGTTGTCATGGTTACCGTGTGGCTCAAAGAGGAATTGTGGGATTAATAAGGTTTTTCTCGCCTTGTGATTGGTGTGAGGAACTGTATGACCTTGAGACAGATGCAGAGGACAGGTCCTCTGTCTCAGTGTATGAATAGAGGGAAAAGGGTAGAATTGAAGTGACGATAGCCCCAAACATACAGTATATATTTCTCAGAAGGTTATTGGCCCACTGTGTGTTTAAATACCCCAGAAATGGTCAAATGAATTCAGTTATTACTTCTCCAAATAATAACATTATGCATCATGATGACAGGTTGAAATGCTGATGATCTATATGATGACCACAAGGTGTAACAATGTTATTATACATCCTTTAGTTAGTAGTGTTGAAAAACACTATTGTATGATTGTAGGTGCAAATCACATAAAAGAAAAAAAAACAAAACATACATATATATGTATGTATATATGATGCCTTTTAACCCCCACACTGACATCTAGTGGTCTATACTGGGTACTATCCATCAGCCCAGAGTGGGTGAGAGTTAATGGGTTTCAGAATAAGGTGTCTATTTTTAGATTTTTATCTGAATCATGTTAAATAAAGACAACAATTACTGGAAGGATCCTATTTTTTGAAATTACAGAATGCATTTTTATTTCACTCCACACAGGGTATGGGGTATATTGTGGTATTAATGTGTGGATGTGAACAGTGAGCATTACATAAATGTATTTTTACACCCATAGAGTAGATGACCACTTAGATTTGACCTCTGTTCATAGTTTTTCCTATTAAAGTAACATACAAGTGCAGACAGATTTTCATGTTCATTCTGTCTGGTACCTGCAATTTATTGTGTTTGATGTGCGTCCTTCCACAAACTATATTAGCTGAAATATTTGCTTAGTTAAAAATCAATATAATATATAATACTTTACTTTTAATACTTTTTACCTAAGTAATACATAATAACTCATCTTCATCAATGATGCCATATCTGGTTCTATTTAATATAAGTAATTCATTACGTCAGACAGCTCAGTTGTCTGGGTCGCTGATGACGTCTGCTTTCTCTCTGCCACAGTGGAGAAGGTAGCAGTGCTGTGTCGGTTCCTGGACATAGGTGCGGTGACAAAAAACCACTTGCTGAAGTACTCCCTGGCCCACGCTTTCTGCTGCTTCCTGGCATCTGTAGAGGACGTCAACCCAGCCGTGGCCACCCGAGCCAGACTGCTGCTGGACACCATCAAGAGGCCGGCCCTGCAGGTGCTGCTGCTCACAGTCACAGCAGTCAGTCAGAGTGCAAAAATGAATGTGTTCCAAGCTGCATATGAGTCTAATGTTAAGCACTGGACTTACATTATCTAAATTTGTTTAATTACTAACACTTAAATATTATATATATATTTTTGTCTCTCTGCACCAAAATTTTGTGTTATATTTGTCATCACCTCTAGATTACAGTCTTTCTTAAGGAGTGCAGATTCTGTTGCAAAATGGCAACTACATATACATCATACATGCTATAACAGGATTGAGATATTTGCATTAGTAATAAAACAATAGTCTGTGGGTCAGGCAGTGAACCTTAAAAATAACCCTTAATGCAAACCTGTAAAGAATATGTGTGTAAGTGTGTGTGCAGCCAGAACCAACAACTTTTAATGAGCTTATAGTGCTTTGTCTTTACTTTTGAAACCAAATGAAAAATGCAGTATACTGTGTTTTGGCATTCATCCATTAGCAACAGATTAGTGAGTCTAAATAATGTGGTTCTACCTTTGTGGGAGAAATATTGCAGATTTACATGAGTGCCTTGTTTGTTATCCAGGGGTTATGCCTCTGCCTGGATTTCCAGTTCGACACTGTTGTGAGGGATCGGCCCATTATCCTCAGCAAACTCCTGCTGCTGCACTTCCTGAAGAAAGACATTCCTGCTCTTAGTTGGGAGTTCTTTGTCAACCGCTTTGAAACATTGTCTTTGGAGGCTCAGTTACACCTGGACTGCAACAAGGAGTTCCCTTTCCCCACTAGTATGTAGCTGCTGTGTCCCCATTCAGGGTTTTTACAGCTGCTCCACCTACTCTGCATTTTTCTTCACATAACATTAATTCGAACAGAAACATTACAGTCTGATAGTGACCCAAATTAAGTTTGTACTGTATCTTTTGGCAGCCATCACGGCCGTGCGAACCAATGTAGCCAACCTCAGTGATGCAGCAATGTGGAAGATACGACGGGCCCGATTTGCCAGGAATCGGCAGAAGAGTGTGCGTTCCCTCCGTGACAGTGTGAAGGGAGGCCCGACAGAATCCAAACGGGCGTTTTCACTCCCTGAGTCACTGAGCAATCGACTTCGTGAGTAGCATAGATCAGCCAGTCTATGTCTCAGTCTGAATCTGAACCTGTGTCACTTTCACTCAGTCTGTGGTCCAAAAGTGTTTGCAAATACCCTCTAAAACTTTAGTTTACTACCAGTATCTATGTAAAGAGGCAAGGTGACACAGTTTGGATTGTCCTTTTGTGGTAATCACTGCCCCTTCTCTATTACATGTGGGAGAAAACTAATTATTTTTAGTTTGCAAATACTGTTTGACCAAGGCATTTTCCTGATGTTTCTCTCCTCACTCGTTTGTTTCCAACGTTCATTCCACTAGAGTGTGTGAACACTAGTTTGCTTAATAACAGAGGGATTCCCTACCATGCCATCATTTTGTCTTTGCCTCTGCACAGACTGTCTGAGTTTTACTTGTGTTGGCTTCAAACATGCTGTGGTTATTTGATATTTATGATTAGTCAAAATACCCTAATTCTTGATAAGACTTGGATTTTATACTGTTTTGAGGCCATATAGTGTGGTTTTGTCTGTGTCTGTGTGTGCATGTGTTGGATGAAGCTCACACACGTGTCCTGTACTACCTCCCCTGTACATTCTCCTAAATTGTGTTCTTCATATGTGGTTTTTAGCTCTAAGGCTTACGAGGCAAGAGCACTCTGCCCCGACACTGGGAGATATGATAGAGAAAGTCCTGCCAGGTAAATAACAACCTAAATCTGAAACATGCAATATTATTCTACATAATCTCATCATATTGAGGGAGAAGTGCAGTAAGATTATCAATAATGCTAACATGTAAAATTAGGAATGGAAAATATGAAAAAGCAATATTTGCTCTGTAGTGGCAGTCATTGTTTTTTCATCCAGTTTTACTCTCACTCTGACACTGAAAAGAGGAAAAAGCAACACTCTTGCTAACAGCTAGCTGGTCAGGGTTTTTTGTGTTTACCCCTTTTACATATTCCGTGGACGTGTTGCACTTATGTATGTTTATCGCATGATGATGTCCCTGCCTCTGAGAAGTGGACAGGATGTGTTGACTCCACCCATCTCTGTGTTGTCACCCCCCCTTGCTCCTGCACCCTTCCCTCTCCCCTGTCCTCTCCCCTGTCCTCTCCCCTGTCCTCTCCCCTGTCTGCAGCGCGTTTCCTCCCGCACTTTAACCCTGACGCTTCAGCCCCTCTTGTAGGCCAGACCCCATCTCCCGAGGAAGACGCCGTGATCAGAGACCTGCTTCCTGAGGATGCCGGCATCGATCACCAGACGGTTCACCAGCTGATCATGGTGCTCATGAAATTCATGGCCAAGGACCAGAGCAGTGCAGAGGCTGACATTGGTAGTGCCAAGGCTTTCAACACAGTGAAGCGTCACCTGTACGTGCTGCTGGGCTATGACCAACAGGAGGGCTGCTTCATGATTGCACCTCAGAAGATGCGCACCTCTACCTGCTTCAACGCCTTCATTGCCGGCATTGCTCAAGTAACTGATACATAATCCATTATCACCTTTTCTGGTGTTCTGTGATTGTAGCTAGATATTAACTTTCATGTTTGATAGAAGGTGATAGCATTATAACAGCATAACATGAATGCAAATCAATTTAACTGTTCTTCCTTCCAGGTGATGGACTACAACATTGGTTTGGGGAAGCAGCTGCTCCCCCTGGTGGTCCAGGTGTTGAAGTACTGCACATGCCCCCAGCTGAGACACTATTTCCAGCAGCCACCTCGATGCTCTCTCTGGGCCCTTAGGCCACACATCAGACAGATGTGGCTCAAAGCCCTGCTAGTTATCCTCTATAAGGTACTCTTTGTCTTATCATGTGTCAGCGTCATTGCATGGCTCATTATTTGTTCTCAGATAACATGTTTTGGGTCTCTATGTGATTGCTGTAACATATTTTCTTTAGATCTTATGATATACAGTATGAACTACAGTTAACCAACATAAGCTTATAATATTTTGTCTGTGCACTGCAGTACCCTTACAGAGACATGGACGGCAGTAAAGTGGTCCTCCATCTGATCCACATCACCATCAACACGCTTAATGCACAGTATCACAGCTGTCGTCCACATGCTACAGCAGGGCCCCTCTACAGCGACAATTCTAACATGAGTCGCTATAGCGAGAAAGAAAAAGGTAAAGCTAAATAAAAGAAGTTGTTTATCTCAACACCAGACTTATCAAACAATTGTTGATTTTAGTTTCGGAAATCTTTTTTTTTTTTAATGGATACCATGCTGTGTAGGTTATAATGTCAAGATAAACTGAAAGTAACACTCTCCTGAGTGAATGTTGCTGTTTGCTTCTTAAATGCAGTACTGACGTTAATTTTTTCTCCATCTTAGAAGAGGACAGTGTATTCGATGAGTCAGACGTCCATGACACACCGACTGGTGCTGCAAACAAGGAGTCACAGACTTTCTTTGCCCGTCTCAAGAGGATTGGTGGCAGCAAGTCTGTGAAGTACCAGCCGGTAGAGCTGAATGCCAAGAAAAGTAAGAAGCAGAGGCTTTCGGAGTAAAGTACAGTATAACAGCACATTGGTTGAATCTTTTTCAGCAGAGCATATTTTTTAAACTGCATGAGGCTTACTGCTGTCACTGGGATGACGTCTACATCTTTTTTTTCTGTGTATCAGGTGAAATTGAGCTGTCAGAGTACCGTGAAGCCAGCGCCCTTCAAGACAGCATTCTACACTGTGTGAGGGAGGAGAGCACCAGGAAGAAGCGACTGCAGGCCATGCACAAGCAGAAGTCTCTGGACATTTCTAACACTGACTCCATCCTCTTCAATCTGGACGAACACCGACGTAAATCCTGCATTGATCGCTGTGACATGCAGGTGCCTCCTGTGGTCCTGCCCCCATCCTTAGTGACGTCCCACAGCAGGCATCAAGGGAAAGGATCATCAGATGGCTCCTCGGTTCGGGTGGAGGGCAGCGATGCTGTGGACAGGCGAGGGTCTCGAGGCAGCCACTCCGACACCTCCAAGCCTGTCATCCCAGAGGTCCGCCTCAGCTGCATGGAGACCTTTGAGGACAAGTTGGACCAGGGGTCACTGGGAGGCTCAGCTCAGGGAAAGGAGGATCAAGACCTCATTGACCTCTCCTCTGACTGCACCTCCATTCCAGAAAAACACTCGCTGCTCTCCATGTCTGACAGCGACTCCTTGGTGTTTGAACCATTGCCTCCTTTGAGGATTGTAGAGAGCGATGAGGAGTTTGACCTTAACACCATTTTAGCCTCCAAGTTTAACGGGAGTCCAAAGATTTCTGCTTCTCCTGCAAGCAGCAACACTTTGCGATTGTCTCCTGTGATTCAGGTGAGTGTAGAGGAATGTTCTAGTGACCAGAAGACCCCAGGCCTTCTGGGAAGCTCAGAGCAGCCACTTCTGGAGAGGAAGCCAAGACCTGTGACTCCCGGCACCTCACTGGATCTTCCTGACCGACTGGATAATGTCTGCCATGAAAGCCCCATGACCCTGAAGCAGAAGAGAGACCTGCTGAGGAAGACCCCACATGTCCCTTACACCTCCCTCGACGACACTCTTGTGACCTCTGAGGAGGTAAAGATCGGAGCGGGACCAGGGACAAGTCCCTCTGGCAGGACCATCTTCTTAGACATCCCAGAGGACAAATCAGAGCCTCTTTCCTCACCAGAAAAAAGCAAGAGCAACAGCAATGATGAAGAAGAGGATGGGGATGATGAAGACGATGATGACATGGGTGATGAAGAGGACAGCGACCCCAAACCTGACAATGGGGACGACAATGATGAGGCGGAGTTTAAAATCCAGATTGTTCCCCGACAAAGGAAGCAGAGGAAGATAGCTGTTAGTGCCATCCAGAGGGAATACCTGGACATCTCGTTCAATATGTTCGATAAGCTGGGCGGTGAGCAGACCACAGAGGCCGGTAAGAAGGAGGGATGGATAAGGATAAGTCCTGCTTTACCAGTGTGCTGGTCAGGTGCAGTGTACTTAGTCAAAATGATGTTTTAAGGAGAGGTCTGAGGTTTGAGGAGGCTTATCCAAACCTTTTTAGAAGCAGAACAATCACTTTTTGTACCAGTGTGGTCCAAAGTGCTTTAAACTTCTTTTTAAACATTTTACCCCATTTACTACAAATAATTTAGACTTTAGGTCACAAATAACCATTTTGCAAACCACACTGATGTGTTTGTCTGTGATTTCAGTCATCTGGTGGTTTTCATTTATGTACAATATGAAAATCAATTAGTTGAAAAGTTGTATTATTTATTTGTTGCTGTCTAAGCAACATTATCAGTATGAGGAAATGTTAGTACTGACTTTTCACATCAATCTCCTCTTGAATTACCTTACTGCATAACTATAATTAACACTGAGAAAAATGAACAGAGACGCGAAGTCCACTGATTTTCACACCGTATTCCAAATAAAAAATGGAAACCACTTACAGCCAGGCAAGCCAGGAAAAATGCCCCCAAAACCTAAAAGTGATGCTGGCTATGCTCCTGTATATTTTTGGAATACAAGTGCACTCTGAAACGTGTGCAAGCGGCCTCAAATCTTTATTTAACTAACAACTCCAGCTGTGTGGTGTCCTGTGGTGTGTTTTTATGTGCGTATTCACTCTTCCTTTCCTTTCATACTAACAATTCAGAGGTTTTTCAGCACACATCAGAGGCTGTGAATCTACATAATTTGACTTAACTTAAAAGATGCAGAAGAGCAAGACAGAAAATCATTAGATTTTCTAATTCTGAAACTGGTGGCGAGGGAAACAAAACACTAAACCTCACATAAGATACTGTTATTAAATCATATGATAATTAAATAACCTTTAACTATATCCTGATGGTAGCAAAAATAGTGCTTATCGATACTGAATGCCTATATCTTGTGCAGTTTTTATTGGCATATAAAGGCATATACTCTGGTGCCAATGCCCCGTCCATTGTTCACCCATATTGCCTTGCAGATCACAAAGTTCTGTCTACATTGGAAAAGCCACGAGAATCTGCCTCAGCCCCAACGCTTGAAGCTGCTATGCCTGAAACAAGCCACCGCTCTTCAGTATCAAGTAGGATCCAAATACTTCTTAGTCTCCTCATAAACCTCAATAAATCTGACTGTTGTGCTATCTTAATGAGGGGCTCAATTTACCATTTTCATTTTGATTACTTGAACATATTCTATACTTTCTTTTTGCAAACTTCATATTGGGGCTGGAAATTTGCAATAGAATCACTTATTATTGTTTGACATCTTATTATAAAGCCAGTAAAATTCCTGAGAAAATAGAAAAAATGTTTTATAAGTTCATTTTCAAATTAGTTTCACTCTAAAATATTGCTATAATGTTGAAGTTCCTCAAAAATGCAGAGCTAAATACTTGACTTCGTGTTTATGATATGATCAAATTTCATTGACCATCTCTTTTCATGTGCGTCTTATCTATTTCCACATGACTACGCCAACTTGTTGCAGAAACGGTCTTAGCAGGTAACCCAGGTGTTGTTTTTTGTGTCTGACCTCCAGCTCAGTACCGTCAGGTGAAGCGAGGCTCTCTGGGAGCTCTGACCATGAGCCAGCTAATGAAGAGACAGCTGGAACATCAATCCAGTGCGCCACACAACATCAGCACCTGGGAGACGGGTCGGTCACTTTAGACTTTTCTTTATCCATTAATGACCCCCTTGAGAAGATTTAAGGACATATTTGTAAGGACAAGTGTAAGAATTCAAAAGTAACAATAACAAATAGTAACAAAGTAACAAATAAAGAACGTAGAAAACGTCACTGACTGACCAATAATTGAAATCAAACTCTGTGCAAACTTAAAACAATACAAAAGGAAAAATAAGTAAGCAAATAAATACGCAAATGATACTCTGTAATGAATAACGTAGCATTTTTCAAACCAGCACGTTATTCCTCATTGACATCGTCCAGCATCTAATAACTGAATCTTACCAAAAGCTTCCTGTTCTTTTATTTCATCACTGATGTTCTCCCTTTCTAGGTCCGACAAAGACCAGTCTGCTCTCAGCACCGAGCACAGTCAGCATGTTTGTTCCAGCGCCTGAAGAGTTCATTGATGAGCAGCCCACCACAATGTCTGACAGGTGAATGAGTCAATCAACAGCTACACCCGACTTGAAATAAGTCATCTTAATGCTTAAACCGGCCTGGTTTATTTCTATGTGATGTCCCAGGTGTCGGGACTGTGCAGCCGTGCTGGAGGAATACGACGAGGAGACTCTCGGCCTCGCAGTGGTCGTTCTTTCTATGTTCATCCACCTCAGCCCTGATTTGGCCGCTCCAATGCTTCTCGACATCATGCAGTCTGTGGGCAGGTACAGCTGCTCCAACATTCAACATCCACACAGCACTTCACCGTTAAATGAAGTTTCATAACTCACCCTTAGAACTCATGCATAATTCATCCCCGAGACCTAATCCACTGCTTTGACTTCTTTCAGGTTGGCATCTAGTGCCAATTTTTCTGGACAAGCTGAGAGGTATGAGACGTTAAAGCTGTCACACCGGCATGCTCAGATATTCAGCAGGCTTATGCATGAGTTTAATAATAGACGGGAAGTGTGACCGCCTGTCCAATGCAGCCATTCTCCCTGTGATGTTTTACAGTATGTTGATCCCAGGGAATGTTGCGGGTGTAGCCAAGCAGTTCCTCCGCTGTATGTTTCACCAGCTGGCCCCTAATGGCATCTTGCCCCAACTCTTCCAGAGTAACATCAAAGGTCTGTTCATACCACTGACCACTAAACTCAAATATCCGTAAAATGTAGCTGCACTCTTTTTACAGAGTCTTACAGAAAGTCTTAGCTGTCCATTTCTGTGGGTTTTGACCATGACCAAGGTTTATATTCATAGCCTATAGTAGATGCATATTTTACTGGTTTCTTTACATATTTGTGTTAATGTATCTGTTTTTTTCCCCCAATGATAAGACTGTTACCTCCATTCTGTGTGTCTATCTTTCTTTATTCGCAGATGGAAGTTTTCTACGAACACTGGCATCTTCCCTGATAGATTTTAATGAACTGAGCTCTGTTGCTGCCCTCAACATGCTGCTTGAGGTGGGATTTGTCTTCATGTTATTGTGTTGAGTCATTTAGCCAGCAGGAGGAGCTCTTGTCAAAGCAAAATCTTTTGTGGTTCCAGCTACATGCACAGCATAAGCCCATCTAAAACAACAAATCATCGGGGCAGCCAAGGAAACCTGCCTTAGTCTGCATCACTGTACCAGTTTATTGTTACTGTTCAGCTAAATAAATGACACAGATAAGAACTCTTGATGCATGAGCTCAACCAAGCAATCATCTGTGCTTCGATGTCCTAAATCCTTTGCTCTCATCATGACCACTGTAATTGATCAGGACTGAATGATCAGTTAAATGGAAATATCTTCGCGTATAGAAATTCATTATGTAACCCTGTTATGATTTATGCCTCTGTGCCCTCAAGGGCTTGAACAACAAGAAGAGTCTGCCAGCAGGGGGCACAATGCTGCACTGCCTGGAAAACATTGCCACCTTCATGGAGGCTCTCCCCATGGACTCTCCTAGCAACCTGTGGACAACCATCTGCAACCAGTTCCAGACCTTCCTCACAAAACTGCCCTCTGTGCTTCCTCTTAAGGTAGATATCGACTCTTCCGTTCACTTAGTCATGGTCTGATATGGTTTAATGTGATTATGGCCGGAGGAAAAAGCATCTAGCAGTGCCCTTGTCGGGTTCAATAGTCTTAAAATTGTAATTGATTTGAATCTGACGCTTTTGACCTTGGAGGTCAAATTAGTGTCCTCTAATCAATTTATTGCTGCAGATAAATTTAAAACACCAGGTCCAAGAATAGAGCTTTGCACCATGCAATATTTTTCAACTTTTGCACTTTAAAACCTGCTGACCTTTAACACTTTTTTCAACTGTTTTTTTTTTTGCAATCATTAGTGCCCCATGGATTCCAGTTTGAGGATTATCATTTGTCTACTGAAAATCCCTACTACAAATGCAACCCGAGTAAGCCCAGAGCAAAATTTACATATTTATATGTCAGAATTCTGGCCTTTAATATCTCACATTTCTATTCTTTTTCTATCCTACAGAGCCTCCTGGAGCCTTTCTCCAAGCTGCTGAGCTTTGTCATCCAGTATGGCATGTTCAGTCTTTCCTACCTCGTAGAACTATGTGGACTGTGTTACAAAGCCTTTAACAAGGTACTTATGAGTGTGCTGACATGCCATCCTTTTGTGCAAGTAGTAGGAATAAACCATGAGCTAAAGTCCAAAATGTAAGCAGACTTGAAAGAGTTAAACCTTTTAAACTAATCTGCAGTGTTAAAAATGTTGAGCTCCTGTCCGCAGGCCTCCCGCTCATCACTCTTGTGGTGCTACACCTACTTCCCCGACTCTCCAGTCAGCCAGAAATGTTGCCATGTGTCACAGATGATTAAGTAGGCAATCAGCCAGTATTGATTAACATGATTAGTTGGTGTGCTAGTGCAGAGGATGTATGGTGTGTTTCGAAGTGGCTGTCTCAGACGGAGATGGAGCCAGGGCTGTCTGCACTGTTGGACCAGATGGCTCCTCAGTCCTCCACCACTGTCAGCGCTGCATGCTTTATGTCTCCTGCAGTATTGATTTTCTACACCCTCTTTAATTCCTCACCATATAATATCCGCTTTTCAAAACCCAGAGTCACTGTGAGCAATTGCTTTTGGACCCTGTCCTGTGCAGTTGTTTTATGGAGAGGTGATGTTTCTGGGAAGCACATGGAGGATTTTTCAGCCAGTTCAGTTATCTTTGGAGGTCAGGTTTTAAGGACACAAAGTCAGGTTTCCTAGACCTACTAAAGTTTGTCACACCATGCACCATTTATCACAGCTGCACTGCACTATACGCCGAATGCGACTGGGCCCTCTAGCTTAAGAACAGCCTATGATTTGCTATTTACCAAATGGACATGCTCCATTAACTTTTAATTATGAGAGTGCTGCGTACAGGTATGCGCATTACCAAGCCACACATTGAGAAATGTCAGAGGCAGCTCTGCATTCTGTAAGAGCGGAGGAGCATGTGCCTGCTCCTAACATAAGCAAACATGACTGCATAGAGAAAGAGAGAGGCAAAGTGGAAGCCAGAAGATGACAGTGTGGTTTGTAAACAGGCAGCTGGGCTTTGTGTGGAAGGGATGAACAAAGAGAGCAGCCTGTCCTCAGGGAGGGAGAAGGCAGCCTGACAGCCTCATCTGAGCTGCCTGGGACTCTGGGAGGAGAGATCTGGACTGGCCTAAATCTACTCCTCAGCTTCACTATTCTCTGTCTATTCTCTGTCTCCCTGCCTCCCCTCCCTCCCCTCTCGCTGCCTGTCCTTCCCCCTCTATTCAGGCTACAGAGTTTATGCTCTCCTCGCAGCATGAGTAAGGGAGTGTGATAATAGAAAAAGGCAGTCTTGCTGCATCAGTACATTTACTCCACTCTCTATCTCCTCGCATCCAGGAGAGAGATAAGTTCTACATGTCCCGCATTGTGGTGTTAGAGCTTCTGCAGGCTCTCAAGTTCAAGTCTCCTCTGCCTGACACAAACTTGTTACTGCTGGTCCAGGTAAAAAAAAATACAGTCTTTTATGCACTTCAGTTTACAAGAAACAAATAAATCATCTTGAATACAATTGTAAAACTTGCCATGGGATTTCTCAGTTTGTTTGTGCAGATATTGGTACACGACTAGCAGAATCCACCATCATCCAAAAGCACATGATCTCAACACTGCCGGTGGTAAGACTTTAACGGATGTGTGTTTAGAATCAGCCTCATAAAGCAGCAGGGAATAAAGATGGACCCCACTGTGATTCCTCCTAAAGGATAAACTGTTTTTGCTCCCTACAGTGCACCACAGCAGCCATGGAATGCATGAGACAATACATAAGTGAACTCCTGGACTTCATTGCAGATATGCACACGCTAACCAAACTTAAAGTGAGTCTTGTTCTTCGTGTGACACAACTCTTCTTATGATGGACTTTTTTGTCCATATTTTGCCTATTCAACATTTTCCTGTTATTCAGAGCCATATGAAGGCTTGCTGTCAGCCGCTGCATGAGGACACTTTCGGGGGGAACCTGAAAGTGGGCTTGGCACAAGTCGCAGCCATGGAGATCAGCAAAGGCAATCACCGTGATAACAAAGCTGTGGTCCGTTATCTTCCCTGGCTTTATCATCCGCCATCCACCATGCAACAAGGGTAAGAATGTCAAAACTACAGATGACTTTAGTAGTGCTTCAATGACATGAAGGGTCAACTCACCCACATTACATAAATCCCTTTTTCCTCAGCTCATATGTAGCTTTATTTGTTCAGGTTGTGAGATATCCATCCATGAGACTTCTGCCTCCAGCTCAAGACAATGGAGGCGAATGTGATTTGTTTTGTGATGCTTACAGCAAAAAAAATGTGTTGCTTTACAGCAGAATCCACAGTCCTGCTTTCGATAACTCACAGAATTGCAAACAGTGTTGTATATAAAACAGCTGATAGTGTTTTGGTGTGAAGGCAGACATCTCAAAAATTGCAACAAAAAATCTTCATGGTAGATACCACTAGAGAGAAAATATGTTAACTTAGGTGAGCCAACAAAAATGTCAGCACAATTAACTGATAGTGAAATACTGAGTATAATCCTGAGAAATACGATTGTGAGATTGCATAAAATATGTTGTTGGCTGGTTTGTAAAACTGATTTTCAATGTTTTTTTTTCTCTGCAGACCAAAAGAATTCATCGAATGCGTGTCCCACATTCGTCAGCTGTCCTGGCTACTTTTGGGCTCCCTGACGCACTGTGCCCTGCACCAGGGCTCCACCTCCTGTATGCCCATCCCCTTAGATGCCGGCTCCCACATCGCAGATCATCTTATAGTCATCCTCATTGGTTTCCCAGAGCAGTCAAAGGTCTGGCAGAAACAAATTCCTTCAAATGACCACACCCAGGTTTCGTTAATATGATCTATAACCACCTCACTTTCTGTTTTCGTCTCGATCTCTGTCCTCAGACGTCAGTGCTGCACATGTGCTCTCTGTTCCACGCCTTCATGTTTGCCCAGCTGTGGACCATCTACTGCGAGCAGGCGGCCGCTGCTCCGTCCCTGCTGAACCAGAATCAGACTGAGTTTTCGTCCAGCGCCATCCTCACTGGCCTGGAGTTCTGGAGTCGGGTTACACCCAGCATCCTGCAGCTCATGGCCCACAATAAAGTGGTGAGTGCTCTGTCTCATCCTTTTCCACTGGGGATCAATCTAAGCTAGCTAAGGCAGGAATAGGGGCCTGGAAATGCGATGTGGTTGTTCATATGTGAAATATGAAGAGAGGAGTTTTGTGTCATGTTTTGGAATTTATTCCTGTTTTATGATGACAGACCTGTAACAGAGAAAATCACAGCTTTGATTGAAATGTTTTCTCTCAGATGGTAGAGATGGTGTGTCTTCATGTCATTAGTTTGATGGAAGCCCTGCAGGAGTGCAACTCAACCATCTTTGTCAAGGTTTGCTATAACTCTTATATTTTCCCACATGGTAAAATATGATCACCTCAGCACGTAGCCTAATACTTACCTATCCTCATGATTTCCCATAGCTGATTCCTATGTGGCTACCCATGATTCAGTCAAACCTTAAGGTGAGGTTTTTAACCAACTATGTGTCATTATTGATGCAGACTAATAATATGCAACTATTGACTCTTTATATGATTTCAAACTAAAACAATATCCTCCCTTTCTTCCCTCATCAGCATCTGTCTGCGGGGCTGCAGTTGCGTCTCCAGGCCATCCAGAACCGGGTGAACCACCAGTGTCTGCAGGGCCAGACATCCGGAGCCCCTCCATTTGCGCTGCGCAAATGGCTGCAGTGCACCCAGTTCAAAATGGCTCAGGTGGAGATCCAGTCCTCTGAGGCTGCCTCACAGTTCTACCCCATGTGACCTGCTCTGTGGTCACCTTGGGTCTGGACTGGGTCCTAAGACCTGCATGCACCCTCTCTGGCTGAACCCTCAGACCAAAAAAGGACTCTGTGTGGGATTCTTGTGGACTGAATCATTTTCTGCACCTTTAGTATAATACCTGTAAATGTACAGTAAATCTATGCTATTTTAAAGTACTAGCACTGGAGCTGATAATTAAAGGTTTGGTAGGTTCGTGTGAGATAATTGTATCAGGTGCCTAACTGTTGTATTCAACAGATTTGAAGAGTCAGGGATGACTAAGAGAATTTCTATAGACCCGCTTCTAGGTTCTGACAGCAAATGCTTGTTGAATCTCAGATATGCTCACCCTGTGACATTCATATTCTATCACTTTTTAAGTTGCTTGGTTACAAGCTGGATAATAAAAGTACGAGTTTTTCTAAATGTTGAGATACTTTGTCATTTCATATGAATCGCAGACCCCTTCAAAATTCAAATGTGGCATTTACTGCCCTTTGATGTCCTGACTGATGTGGAAAATGTCCAGTTTACCATAATGCAGATGGCAGAGCGATAAAATCGGCTCTGTTGTTTACTCTTCTGGACGAGAAACTGAACCTCAGGTGTCTCTCCGGGAAAATGACATGACATGCATTACTCAGCTCCTGTCTGAGATCCTTGTCAGCCTGTCAGTCATGCTGCCTCTCTCCATCAGAGCTCAGATCAATCAGAGGCCAATCTGACTTGCAGCAGCAGCTTTGTAACTCGATAAGGTGGAGCCAGACATTGGAGGTAAACAAGACTATTTTGGTTGTGCCCTCCTCCCCGCCCCAAAGTGGAAAGCCCACCCCCCCCTTCTCCATCCTCTTCATTGGCAGCAGCGAAACAGATTGACCCACGCATATACCAAGCAAACACAATTACCTTTGGCATAATGTAGTTTGTTGTGATTAAGCATTGTTGTGAGGTCTAACCACATTACCACGAAGCTCTTGTCTGAGAATAACAGATGACATGACAGCAGGGCTAGAAAGCCGAACAGCACATTAATCTTTGTTTTGATCTTCACTGCTGCAAGGATTTCATTATCAAGCTTTAAGATGAATTAGATCTGATGATATAAATGTATTCTGCAAGAACAAATTGGTTTATTAGACAAAAATAATTCCAATTTGATTTGCATACATTTTTTTTTTTTAAATTGCTTTTTAGTCACTGCATGTATAAGAGGACCCGTGTTGAGAGGTGTGTGACAAATGAGTCACTAGTATAATGATATCACACAATGTGACTAATGAACACACACACACACAGACGCAGACACAGACACATACACACACAAACATACAACCATACACACACACACTCCCCGGTGACCCCAGGCTAGCTGAATCAGGCTGCAGTGCCCCTTCTCATCAACCTCTAGTCTTGGCTCATCAAAGAGCCCCTCTCCTGCTGCGTGCCTCTGTGAGTGTGAGCGTGTATTAAAGTGATGCTGGATGCAAGTGTGTATGTGCATGTGTCCCTGCACGTGCACAGGTGTGTGTGTGTGTTTAATCAAGTCCCTCTTGCTCTGGGGTTGCATCTGTCAGCCACTGCCACTGTTGTGATCGTTTGAACTCGCAGCCCTTTTCGAAAGAACCTCTCTCATTAGCAGCAGCTTATGTAATCAGTGTCCCACAGGTATCCAGCACTTTCCCCGCCCCTGCTTGCCTGCCTGCTACCTCCTGGAGGACCATATGGGAGCACTGACCTGATGAGCAGGCAGCAGGAGGTACTGAGGATAATTAACGCTGACCAAAGGCCTCTCAAGCAGAGGAGTGTGAGTGGGTCTTCAAAGATTGTGAAGGTCAGCTTTGAAAGGACTGTGCGAGCTCTCACACCACACACACGCACACATATGCATCATCAGGTGCGTGCACTGGTGACATTCCTTGATTAAAGAGCAGGTTGAGAGAGGTAGCCTCATACAGGCTGCAGAAAAAAAACAGTAGTTTTGTACAGAAACAATTTTAAGAACCAAAATTTTTGTCTGTGTATCAGCGTCCTTTCCCTCTATGGAAATACCCTCTGAAAGCCTCATAAGCTTGTTGAGACAGTGACAATCCCTGGTTCCCCCGCCTAGTGCTGTCACATTGCTTTTATTACAGTGAGATCCACAGCGCCCTGGCTGGACAATGCATGAATGTTTAAATTGCTCAGTGTCCTTTGGCATTACCATCAAGTGGCACATCTAACGCAGGGAAGGCAAAGTACTCTATGGTCCCTCATTCACATTGTAATTCATTGACATTCCTCTTCAGTGCACCTCTGCATCAGCCTGTATATTACAGGTTTGTTCCCCCTGTTTGTTTCACATCATTAGCTACATTTAATGTATAATGTGCAAATTAAAGTAGAAATGGGAAAATGACTGAGTGATTTAATGTATGATTGTAGCCTCTGTCAGAGGGGTGTTTGAACCATTTACCCTCTTTTAGCTCTCCTTAAAATCCTAACTTTGTTTTAGCAACTTGTGTTCTTGCTGTAGCTGCAGAAATCTTTCACACACATCCATGATTTTCTTTCCACACTATTATTTATCGAGCCCCGAGCTAGCACAATGCGTAACCTATAAGTTTTCTTGTTTGCGTCATTAAACCCCATGGAGTGGAATACGCTTGATAATCGCAGTTCATTAAAGATGCACTGTGTGAGACAGACTGAGAACATGTCTTCCACTGCAGGGGGCCCAGGAGACACGGCCAGCACAGCTCTGCCCAAGACACAACACAGCACAGGGCAGAATGGATGGGCACAGGCTAAATATAACAGTCTCACTTTTGTCACCTTCGCCAGTTTGTCTGCCATAAAATAACAACAGATTTCTGCACATATATCTCTTTAAACACAATAGACTGTAAGTCTGTTGTTATGTACAGTTTTATTTACAACTGAAAAACTCAGCAATGAAATCAACTTATGCACATCTTTCTATTTGTTTGGTATAATGCATAAATTGTGTATGTACTATTGATTGCCATATATACATTAATGGCTTGCTCCATCAACATGACAACATTGACATAATTCTAAATGGTAGCACATTGTTTAAGATTAACTATGTATAAACATATGTTCTGTTACACTGTACATTAATTAACAGTCCAGAAGGCAGATATTTAAATATCAATATTTACATTCATGCATCCATCATTTCTCTCATATAGGTACATGGTGGGGTATACTGTTAGCTAATACCTGTGCATGTTTAGATGCAAGCATGTGTTTTTCCAAATTTCCACAGTTTAGCCAATATCTATACTTAACTGACAGCCACAGAGTACAGCCCACTCTCACTGAGTACACTCATCTGCATGCACACACATAGACAGACAGACAGACTGACCGACAAACAGGCAGACAGACAGGCACGCGCACACACACACACACACACACACACTCACACACACGCATGCACGCACAGACGCACGCAGATTTAATGTTTAAAAAAAAGCAGAGCAGCGTTGAGTGATGCTCCAGTTCAGCTCAGTTGTGTTTTTTCCAAGCGGGGATGTGGAGGATGCCTGTGACAGCACTGAGTCACACACATCCCTGCTGAGGCCATCCTCTGTGCAACCTGATCTCTGGCTATTGGCTAAATCTCCTGTCTCTCACCAGTCACAAGGTCAGCCCTGGGCTCATGTCCCCTGTTTCTATAGCGATGGGCTAAGCCCTTCTTGACAGATAGAAAAATGAAGATTGTCAAACCCAAACAAAACATGGCTGAAGGCATCTAGCTGACCCCAAGACTCTGAAACAACAAGGTATAACCAAGTGACTTGTGATAGCAGGCTTAACTTTTGGGGGGGTCTTGGACTGAGTTAACAGATTGAAAATGGGGACTGGCATATGATGCACCACAGAAATGTCTGAAAAACACACATTCACATAGCACATCATAGACACCCCTGACTTTCTAGTTGAAGTCTCAGGAAAACAGAGAAAAGCATATCAAAACACCCAGAGACAACACAACTGATACAAAAACTCTTTGCAGAGCAAGCGTGTTTTCTGCATCAGTGTCTCAACAAACTGACAGCAGGCTTAAAGCATCGGAGCATCACAAATGAATTATATGGTTTATAAATTATTCACTTAAAAAACAGAGCTATCAAGAAATAAAATGAATTCATCAAGATCTTCAAAATTTGTAAAGATGTGATTAACTTACAAGACAGTTTTTTTTCCTTTTAAGTAGAAAAATAAATTCAAAGGTAGATAAGTAAATAAATAGAGCAAATAAATCGATGATAAATAGATGAATGAAGTATACTGAAGTATATTACATTGAGCCTAAGTCTTCGGTGGCATTTTTGGCAGGGTAAAATAACCAGAACGTCCCATGCTGATGTCGTTGCTCCTCTTTTTTTTTTTTTGAAATGGATTTCTTTAAATTGCATAGTCAGATGAATCCACATCTCAGAGCCAAGGCCAACTAACATCATGCCCCTCACAAAGCATCTGTCTCAAAAATGGAGAACAAAAGATGGACAGTGTGTGGATTGGAATATAAAAAATGTTGCATTCTCTGTAAAAACTGCATGCATGTTATTTATTGTGTGGGTTGGGCTGTCCTGTCTGGCCGCCCATGGGACTGCAGGGCTGCTGTATTGTCTGTTGTTCCATTGCAGATGTCAACAGTGTGTGAGGTCTGGATCTGCGGCAGACTGGCAGACAGTCCATCTCCAGCCAGCAGCCAACCAGCCTGTCAGCAACACTTGCTGTTACTAAAAGCATAATGTTCAGCCTGCTGTGCCACTTTCCACACCATGGGGGTTTGTGGATTTCTTCTATCCATCCTTTCTGCCTTGATTTTTTTTCCTTCCGTCGTTTACAGCTCCTTTTGAGCTGAATGGCGTCTTCAGTCCAGGCAACATGCCAAGCAAAGAGGGAAGGTTTACCTATTCGAAAACCTCGGAGAAAACCCAGTTGCATTCTGGGTGAGAAGGGATTGTTGTATTCGGGGTAAGGTGATGGACGGTAATGGTGATGTCACTTCCTGCGTCTACCAGGAGACAGTCTATACCACAGTGTTGTTCGTACCCATGGCCTTCTTGTTGCGGATGCTCATGGCAT
Source organism: Pempheris klunzingeri (assembly GCF_042242105.1). Taxonomy (NCBI): domain Eukaryota; kingdom Metazoa; phylum Chordata; class Actinopteri; order Acropomatiformes; family Pempheridae; genus Pempheris; species Pempheris klunzingeri. The sequence continues at coordinate 11,874,296 of NC_092024.1, read as the reverse complement.
ATTCCCCACGACTTGTCCCGTTCTCTTCTTTTCTAAGTGGTTTCCTGGAAAATAAACATTTTCTTGTGAGGACAAATTGACAAGAGAGATGTGACGTTACCTAAAGGCCATGTCATTAAACACAGTTTCTAGACTGTTAACCTTTGGCTGATTTGATTTCACGGGCTGCTCTGAGTGGATACGCTGCTCTCAGCGATCCTTTCTAATAAGCTCAAAGGTCACTTTTGCAAGGAGACAGGAGGAAAAGAAACATAGCAACACAGGGGATAAGGCGATTACCTTCTCTGACTGCTAGATGCAATCTTCCCCCAAAGTAATGAGTATGTGTGTGGCTGTCAAAACAACTTGGGAATAACATCGATACATAAACTCTGGTGAAATTTCCTCCCAATACTACTGACTGTAATACTCAGTCACTTCTATGAGTACGTTCTGGTGCAAAATAAAGCTGCAGCACATGATCCCCTTGCTGCTACTGGCCTATGAAGAGCAGTATCTTTCAATACAGCCCTTTTCATGCACTCCTCTGTGCCTTTGTGGTTATTATATTTGTCCAGTGTACTGTGGCTGCTGCACCGACCCCCTCAGCTGCTCTCCCCTGCTTGGGCTTATGTAACTCTGAGACAGATCTGAATACAGTTAGTACAGTCATTGTCCCACTCAACACTGTACAGTGCCTTCATTGCCACAGAGGACCCTTGAGCGACATCTTAGCTCAGTGTCTCTCCTCCTCTGAAAGCGCTGGCTGGCCAGTCCAACTTTGACGAACAGTCATTCCCAGTCCAGTCCAGCACAAATCTTTTTCCCTTCTCAGGCATCGTGCAGAGAGGGAATCCGTACAGTGTGAAATGAGCTCATACATGACATAATTCAATCTAATGCAACAGGCCTGCAAGAAAAATTGTTAGTAACTTATTATGTTTAGTTTGAATACTGTGTCATAGAGGTGAGGTAATTATTTTCAATAAGGCCTCTTACAAATGAAAAGTTGAATTATTGAACAAAAAATTGTGCTGTTCTTCAATTCAGTACAGTGCGTGGGGCTTTGCTGCTACAGCCTTTTCTGGTCTGGTATGGTCAGTAGCTTATGGCAGCTAATTTTAGCTCACTTTGCATAAATGGTGCTGAAATTACTGAGTTAGTTAATTGACTTTATGAGTCCTCTCTACGTGTGCTTCCGCACACTTCAATTTAGCATATGCCATTATCCCACAATTGTCACTTTTAGCAACGGTGGCAGAAGTTCAGCAAAAAAACACACAGACTAGTTTCAAGACACAATTTTGTGCTGTTGTACTATATTTTGTTATATTGTTTCTGCTCTGGTTTGATTGTGTTTCTGTTATCATGTCCAGGAGTCTTGCCATTGTGTGGAAAGAAGAAGTGTACAAGGTCAGTCCAGTAAATGTTCAATTAGGATTTGTACTTTTCATGCGAATGCTCATTTTCCCCTTGCTGTCACCTCAATTTGTAAGCTGTCTTTTTTGCTGCACCCATACACTTAAGCCAATCTGATTTTGCCACACCTGTTAAACAACTGTCTTGTTGCTGTCAGGTTTTAAAACTGTGCCTGTCTTGGCTGTTTTTCAGCTGTCGTTTCAGCGTTGTGAACCACCTCCGCCCCTCCACCTCCTGAATTCCATGGTCTCCAGAGGATGAACCAACTGACTTTGATGACCCCTAATTTCCCCTCTACCAATAGTTTGAAATGTATTGTTTTTGGTGAAATATCTCAACAGCTATTGAACAGATTGCCATGAATTTTTTTCCAGACATTTATGCCTCAAGCCAAAGTGTCTTTGGCTATAGGCCTACTAATTGTTCGTTTAGTGTCATCATCGGTTCAACATTTTAGTTTGTCCAATACTTTCCTTTGTGACAGAAAACCTTCAAAGTTAATGACATTCCCATCAGCATTGGCTGTACTTTGTATTTAGTGCTGATCAGCAAATGTTGGCATGCTAACATGCTAAACTCAGATAGCAATCATTATAAACATAACACCTGCTTAGCATCAGAGTTAGCGTTGTCACTGTGAGCATGTTAGCCAATGTTAGCATTTAGCTCAGGGCATGACTGTGTCTGAGTACAGCCTCGCAGAGCCGCTTGCATGGTTTTTGTCTTGTTATGACATTATTAATTATATAAATAATAATAACTGTCCTCACTTTTAAATTAAACTTGACACTGTACCTTGAGTTTTTTTTTGCCAGTTTATGGTCTTAGATTGATTATAATATTTGTGTTTATATTTTGGCCTGTCGTGTATGATCAGATGATCATAACATAAATGACAGGCTTTTCTTGTGAACATCGCATACTTCATTTAATCTGCAGTGGTCGGGGTAGTTGGAGGTTATGTGAGCTAATGGTTCTCGAGCAAAAGCTGTGAATAAAATGTGAGCCGCTGACTACAACTTTCTGAGGGACTCTGTCAGCTGGGAGGGGTCGTATAGCTTAGGACACCAGGGATACATGCTGGCCATGTAGGACAGATGCTGCTTGCTGTGTCCCTGTGGGACCCGGGGAAAGCCTCAGAAAGGAAACTGTCCAGCTCCAGGGTGGAAACACATTCTGCTGCGGGGGAGATGATTGGCTGAGGTTGCTGCAGCTAGGGGAGTTGGGATATACCAAAATATGCCAAAAAGGGACAGACGGCATTGTTTACAGCCAGCTTGGGAATTCTTCTACTTGGAATAGAAAGTCAGTGGGGACGTTATTCGTTATGAAACAACATCCTAGCAGCTAACTAATGGTTTATTATGAATATTTTTTACAGGTCAGTATTTCACCTACTATATTATTACATTCTGTTTACCAGTGGTGATCTATAGCCTGCTGGAAGGTGCTTTGGGCCTGTTTATTTCTCCCAGGATGTAATCGCTGCTCAGACTGACCATGTCGCTTTGGGCCACCACACAGGGCAGAGCACTGAGGCCTCAAACCAACCTCTACCCAGGCCTTCAATAATAAATGCCATGCTGTTGACACATGGCAGGTGGCAACACAACACTTCACAGGTTAGATGAATATTTCATATCAAAGCTGTGCAATCACAGCACACATTCCTGTTTGAAGTTTGGGGAATGGATCATGGTGAAATTAGGACATGTGTTGAGCTGTTTACAATTACTCTAGCCATCTGGAAATTAGAGTAACATGCCATGGTTCAAAGAAAAAGCATTAAAAAACAGACTGCAAAAATCTGTCACCCGTTTTGATGGGGCCAGTATAGTAATTCTGAAAATAAAACAAGAGTATATTAATAATGTATTGGTAAATATTAGATTTTAAACCATTTTGCCCGACTAGTATTTTCCTTTTATTGTATCTCCGGTTGAGTGTTTTGGATAGACTGTATTGCCCTTAGACAGAACCAGCTGTGATGTATTATTATCCATCTTTGGACAAGCTTCCCAGAGCGGTAAGTGATTGGGGGAAGCATCTAGCTTCATTAGTCAGTTGGTTTGCGTTTTGTTTGTTTTGGCTTCTTGGATGGCTGACAGCCTGGACTGCAGCATCATGTCTTTAGCTTTGGATGGCACAGCAACACTGAAACGCAGCATGTGTCTGAATCCTCTTCTCTATGCTTGCAAACACCAGCCTCCCTGGTGCTGTGGATTCTGAATAGAATTGTATGGAAGTGTTTTTTTCTTTTCAGCCCCTTTGCCTCTGACAGATGACTGGCAGACAAAGATTATAAAAAATAACAAAAGGCCAGGAGGGCTGGGACCCGCAGAGCTCTCTCCTCTGCTGTCTGTGGTGCTCAGGCCTTGGCCCTCGGCCAGCTGATTTTCATTGGGAAAGCCCGGAGCACTGAGGGGCTGGAAGGGCTATATATAACTGGCTGTGTTTTTCTCACTGACAAACCCTTTCTCACATTGTTATTGACTAAGACGCTCAATTACTGCCTCTGCTTGCTTTGGTAGACAACATTTCGTCGTTTTCGCTGTGTTGTTTCCTTTCCCTTCCACCCAGAAATGATGGATGTTTAGAGAATCCATGACAAATGTTGAAGGAATCACATTTTTCCTTCGATTGCTCTCCTATTGGCTGGTGACTAATGAATGTCTAATGAGGCCAGTCTGGCTGGACCTGAGTATTTTTCCCTTCTCATTCAGAGTGGAGGGCAGCTTGGCGTGGCATAAAGTCTGCAGTCTAGAGCCCACAGAGCTTCAGGACACGACCCGCTTGCATGTATAAAAGATGTGGCCTGCGACTGAATGACTGCGCAAATTAATTCATAAATAATGACTTGGGTTTGGGGCTAGAGCCCGTATTGCAACAACACTTTCCTACCACTGCTGCATTAAAAAAGGTGCCCCTTGGCTACACAGGGGGCTGGAGAATTGCCATAATGAATTCCTGAGCCAACCGCCCATTACTTCCGCAGCCTGACTTTGCCCATTTGTTGTTTAAAGAAGGGAAAAATAGAGTTCTGCTGAGGAAAGACATATCTGGTGTGCAGGCTTAATATAGTTTCAGAAATATAATAAGGTATGATACTAAATCAATTTAAATACACATAAATAACACATAGCTCCCTAATTTAGCACACATATCTATGGCTGTTTTCATATGGGTGTGTGCGAGTCAATGTTTATGACATATTTTATAGAGTGTGTAAATATGCCAAGATGATGTATCCATGTATGTAAAGATGTTGTGTGTTTACGGGTGGGTGCACACAAGTATCCTCTGCATGCCTCTTTGTGCATGTGTAGTGCTTTGCACGATGTGGAAGTGTGTGTGTGTTTGTTAAATGTCTGCAAACATTAACGTGGATGTCAGAGTGCATGTGTGACACCGTGCTGCCTGAATGTCACACAGAGAATTGGGTCTGGGTTGTGCTGCAGGCTAAAACCTCACGCAGCTTTTTCTCTAATAAGCCAAATGGGGGAAACAGTCCCTGCTGCAACAACAGCGTCTTGGGATTCCTCTGCTCGCCTCTTGCTTTCACCTCCGTGAATCCAGCTGCCATTCTAGGAAGCTTCAGACACTATGCAAATTAAATTAAAATCAACACAGTACTATAAAGTCAGGTCAACGTGCAGCTCAATTAATTCATTTAGAATATAGGATGTTTCTGGTGACTCAGTGTAGTGAATCTTCCTCTGTGACATTTACAGCCTATTCCATTATCTAACCTCTGACCTCAGTGTGACCCAGCAGGGTGATGACAGGGTCAACATATCCTCCTGCGCTAAGGGCAGAAGAGATGGCTCAGTGTCCCGTGGGTCAAATTACGTATGATATGTTGAGTAGCCTGGCTGTGACAGTTCCAATTTCAATTTGTCATTACTTGAAAATATTTCGTGAGAGTCAAGTCTAACTGAAATACCACAAGAAAAAGACAGAAAAGAGAAAAATGACATCCAACCTCTTGATGGCCTTGTAGCAGATGATGATGGCTGAGAGAAGGAAGACAACTGAGGCACAGCCCACTGTTCCAAGCACTATAATGTCCATCTCCATCCACCAGGGCCTCAACAAGGGCACCATGGGATCTACCACTTAGAAAAAGAGAAGAGGACAGGGCAGGAGGGAGACATTTGGATACAGAAGAAGAAAATGAATAGAACGCATTTAACAAAAATAAAACAAAGAAATCTAAGATTACAGTCACTTTAGGTTCAACAGTGACTTGAGTGTTGTTATTTGAGACTTAGTGGTTGTATTATACAACACAGTAACAGAGCAGCATGGAGGTGAATTTTCTTCCTTGGACTCTGAGTTGGGAAGGCGCTGTGTCCTCGCCTGTTCTGTAGGTCTTAGGTTCAACGTTCAAAGATATCTAACCCGACACCATGAATCATTTAAGGTCCCGTCAGCCTTCCTTACACCAGCACTCTTGTCCACACCAATTACTGTTGCAGGAACCTCCTGCTCTTTCCACATTAGATTTGTGGAGTAAGACCACTCACCAGGAATGTTGAATAACATTATGTGCATCAGCAACTTCGTGTCTGTAATGCAGAACTTTTCTCTTTCTCTTTCTGCAGCATTTGATGCTCTCCCACTGTCTATAAATCAGTTTAATCATGTGCACATCTATCTATGAATGCTGATTTGTTCCAGTTTTATGCTCCTGGGGGAATACACTGCGCTGTGTATACAATAACAAACTCATAGCTGCTGCATTTACAGTTATTTTGTTATGAATGAGAGGAAGGGTTTACACCATAGTGACAAATACTCCTTAGTAATGCTGTAGACTATTTTCCAACACAGCACATTTCCACAGTGCAAATAACAAGGCACGGCTCTCCCCCGGTACAGCACATCACGTCATAAGTCACTATGAATTTAAAAGCTCCTCTCAGCCAAACTTCCATTTTAATCCTGCGTTTTGTCAACGGCTGTAGGATTTAATTCAGTCAGTGGTAAGGATCTTCTTCATTGTGATAAAGCACAGTCCTTTGAAGGACTCCGGAAACCATTTTTAGCACACACAGACTTACTTAACATTGCTGATTTCTCACTTTTTTTTTTTGGACTTTTAGCAGATAGATAAGATCTCAGTCATTGTCCCCGTTTTTCATGTTAGCTATGCATATTCATTGCATTTTTAAAGACTACAGTTTAAAGCAAAATTTCAGCTCTAACTGTTCTGCAAATTGGGCTACTGAAGGAATATCAAGAGAATTATGCGCCCGTATAGATTAAATTAAGAACTGAAGAAAAAAAAAACTCCCTTTAAGTGAATTATTCATGGCGTCTCCACCCTCATTCCTCATTTCTGTGAAAAGCTGAAAAGGAATAAAAATTGGCCTGCTTATGGTATTTATCGTGACATACTGCTGTTTATGGAGGCATCAGACACTGTAAATGCAGCGTTGCACTCATGCGTTGGCTATAATTGGCCATTCAAACCCCCACCTTAGCTTCCAGTCAGATGGTCCTGGCAGCATTTATGCAGTGACCAACATTCACAGAAGGGTCTATAACTCCCGGTTCATGGGTAGCTGACATGGTGAGTCAGGGGGAAAAAAGAGGCACTTCTAAATTAACCAGAAAGAAAAAAATCATTGGAACTGATTGATTAAAACCTTTACACTGCTGTCCGTTGAGACTTTAATGATAAAGTACTCCTCCCAACTCATAATATTCAGGGCTCAGGGTGAGTGATTCTAAAGAGTCATAGTAATAGCTCAGGATGGCTGCATCATCAGCAACGCCTGTCCCATATTTCAGTGCACTGTTCATTAAGGTGCTTCAGACTACATACAAATCATATTAACTTTCAGCGGGCAGGCTGGTGAAATATGTTCGCATATCTGTTAGTGGATTTGCCATCTCAGAGTGGGATGACAGAGGGAGTGTCGGAAAGAAAACTGCTGCAACAGGCAGGGGGTCCACGCAGGTATACGCGCTTGTTGTTCACAAGCAGTAACACAAACACGCAAACACACAAACACACACACACACCCTTATTGCCGCCAGCTCAACTTCAAAATGAAGCTGGAACCACTGGGCTGGTTCATTAGTCCCTTATCTCTATCGAATTAAAGCTAATTTAATTAACTCATCTGTGTTTTAATCAGGGGTCCTCCGGGGGAAACCCTACCACTGAACCACTGAGCTTAGCAGCCCAGCAGGCATGGATTTCACAGGCAGCTGGGTACTCCCCAAGGTCAGACCTGGCATATATTAGTCCTGTGTTCAGCTGTCAACATCCTGCTGGCTCTATCACACGCACAGAGGCGCACGTGCAAAACTGCACCCATGCACGGGCACTCACACAGCAATCTCAGGGGGTTGAGGGTACATTTTTCTTTGGAGCATAAAAGGAAACACTTCACGTCAAAACAGTCTTCACACTAGCCAGTTGCTTGACACCTGCACCTGGCTAGGAATGACCTCCAACTGTGGGGTGAGAGCAGACTGAGAGTGAGACAGACAGACTTGGAGCGAGACAGGTGTTAAACCTGGGTGGGAGTGTGAGCTGGGAGCCCTACCTGTGGTGCTCAGTAGCCGTGGAGGAGGTGGCGGAGGCGGTGGAGGAGGAAGAGGAGGGTATCTTCTACAGTGGCATGCCAGCTGGCACTGTTCGCTAACTTTCTCCGCCACAGTCCGTGAGCATGACCTCTGGAGTTCTCCCTTATGGTGAGGGAGAGAGAAAGAGAGAGACATTGAAATGACTGAGTCCTTCAGTGCATTACTCAGAAGTACCATCAGCACAACACTGTGCAGCACAAATGGAGATGCTTGAACACTCAGCAGCCTCTTAGTTAGCAGCACTGTGGATATCCTCTCAGCATTCTTTTCATATCGCAGCAGTGTTGTTGTCACCGGGGCTGCTGTGTATGTAGTACATGCACAAAAGTATCACGTCTATGGCTGCAGCCCGCTCCCTGTAAGAAACCACCCACCAACAGAGTGGGCAGCAGGCTGCCCCGAGGAGTGTGCGTGGGTGGACTTGGAAACTCAAGCAGATCACATTACACATGAACCCTGGCAACACTGTGTGCGTGTGAACAACAGCTCACCACTATCTGTAGGCAGCAGCATGGGGCAGAGGTTAGAATACTCATCACTAACATATGCCTGCTGCAGGGATCCTGGTGGGATAACTGAATATTGTTATCATAAAAACACAGTTGGCTACTCCATGTTCCCACTACAAGAGAGCTGAGTGTCTGTGTGTGTATGTGTGTGTGGTGTGCATAGCTGTATTTCTCATGCCTTGGAAACTCTACTCGTGCATGCCTGTCAGTATTTCCTCAACACAGGTGTGCCCTGGACTGATGACACCAACATCTGGTGCCAACACACATGCAATGTATTGTGTATTAATTGCAGCACGATAAGTACTTAAGTTACTTGAAAACAGAACATTAGTTCTCATGCACAGTCCATCAGTAAATCTAACTCCAGTTGCATTAGTGTAACCTCTTCTCATGCGTAAATTGACAAGTGGCGCGCCTGAACATAGTTCTTACCTGGCACGAGAGTAAAAACAGTGAGAGAAGGCAATGACCGAAGAAAAAAGGCCAAAAACTTAAAGTAAATGGCATTAGATCTTGGACCAGCATTCCTCTTGCGCTGTTCTCGAAGATACTAGGCAGCGTTTCCAACAAATGAATGCAGTATACATAGGCTTGAACAGTTTGGGAAATAACCATCCACCCTGTCCAGTTCAGCGGCGATATCTGTGACAAGCGTCTCCAGAAATAGTTTATGCCACAATCATTTTCCTCTTGAAATCCCGTTGTCGATAGCATAGGACAGGCGAGCCGGTGGAATGAGTAGCAAATCTCGATAATTCACATCTCGAAAGTAGTTTTTTTTCTCTTATTGGCACTCAGATAGCGACCTGAATCACGCCGCTACTCCGTGCAATGTGAGGGCGGTAGATGGCCCGTACCTTACATCCCTCCTCGGCTGCAAGCATGAGTGCAAATGGGCCACTCAAGCCATCGAAGTTGAAGAAAAAAAAAAAAACGAACAGAGGAGAGATCCTCAGGAATATCGTGCGGCAGGATTCCTCACAATGGGATCACACATGCCCTCAACTTATCTAGGCTGAGTACTGTATGGGCGAGTCCGGAGGGCAGAGCCGAGGGTTAAACTGATGCATCCCCCTCTGAGCCAAAATACAGCGGGCTGCTTTATAGCGGAGCATCACCACCGCGCACTTGATGCAACGCTCACATCAGCTCATCCTGACAGCGTGTGCTCAAACAAATTCACCCTCCGCTTCTCAAAAAGTCCCCCCTCCCCTCCAAAAAAAACAAAACAACAACACACACACATACACACACACACATACACACACACGCGCGCACGCACAGGAGGTGAAGGGGATGTGGTTATGAAGGCGTTGGTAATACCAGGTGGGATTGGCTTGTTTTGTTTTTGTTAGCTTGTTTATGTTTTTTCTTTCTTTCTTTCTTTTTTTTTTTTTTTTTTTTTTTTTTAAAACAGTGGTCCAGGCTGAAAGTATAAGCCCACGATGCGTGGAGGCGAGTCCGTAAGGATGACGCGTACTAGACCGAATTAAAGTGGAGTGCAGAGAGAGAGAGAGGGAGAGGGAGTGCAAGACGCCTACCGACTGAAAACATTGCCATTCCCATGTTTGATGTGCTGTGCGCCTGCTAGAGCACTCTGTGGTCCAATGTCCCAAAGTAGGGCTGAGATCAACAACACTGATGTAACCTGGCATTTGCTGCTAATGCCCAACAACAAAGACAATTGTAAGATATTTATTAGATGCTTATTTTTAAACTCAAGCTTAAATTTTTTTTTCATGCCGCCCCATCTTTGACACCATACTGTTGTAGTTTGATGCTGTGGGCCAGAGTGCAAAGAGTCAGACTGCAGTGGGTAGTTTTTAAGAGCAGAGTTGCATAATGTTGTTGGTGGTCTCCACTAGGCACAGTTATGAAATTACCCCACAGCCCACAGCCATGTACACGGTACCACAGAGCCAAAGTGACATTCTCAGTTTATTGGAATTCACTAAAACAGTTAACTGACCACGGTTATAAAACCTTGGTGCTCATCTCAGTGTCGTTAATAGATGAGGCAATATAGAAGAATTGTGTTTAGATCTGTATGCTGTGTCTGACTCTTTGACACCGCCACATTATTTTACATTACATCATCCGTAGAGGTCCTGGCACTAACAACTCATTGTAATAAAAGCACAGACAATGGGCTACTTTATTGGTCACAGTTCTCGAGATGAAGCCATTTATCGATTCATTGGTTCGAGGGTGACAGAGAATTATTCTGCTACTATTTTTGTCACTCTACAGGAAAAAAAAAACTGCAAAACAATACTAAGCTCTGGCTTCTCAAATGTGAGAATTGCTGTTTTACATCACGGTGAAATGAATATTTTGAGCTCTAACACTGTAGACTGGACAAACAAGGACATTTGAAGACTTTTCCTTGAGATTTAAGAAATGCAGGTGGTGATTTTTCACTGCTTTCTGACATTTTATAGACTTTCATCAAATACCAAAATAACTGTTGGTTGCAGCTCTTAACATATTAAACACTCGAGTGTCCAGGCATCATTCCTTAAACTGTTTAAGATCCATTGGCTTGCTTAAAGACACTTCAGCAGGGGTTATGCTTTGAGGCTGACATGCTTTTCAGGACAGTTTCTCTGCTCAGTGCACCAACGTGCTGCCCAACCTGTATGTCATTTTCACTGCTTATTCACGCTTCATACATCCACAAACATTTGCTGTGCCCAGAGGACTTCTAATGGTGGTTTAAATAACAGAAGTGACAGCCAATTGTGTCACAGTGTGCTTATTCCAAATAACACAAACAGCATCTAAGCCAACTATTCAAACAACTCTGGATTAAGATCAATGGATTCAGCATCCAGCCCCACAGCCTTTTGCTGCGGCTGAGCATTTATCACATCTCTTGCCTATCAAAAAGCTCTTCACACACAGTAATGGGGTGAGCTCATGCACAAGAGCTGTGGATGACTTTTAGAGTGGAAAATCCACAGCTGCTGTTAAACTGCATATGCACACACAATGCTGAGATTTCAGGGTTCAGAGTTTTCAAAGTACACAACAAGCCTGGATTTGGCATACAGTGTGCCCAGCGGTTCAGCTCGTCCATCCTCTCCTACAGTCTGTTCCTGTATTGATTATCTGACAAGAGAAAAGCACTACATCCTCCTTGTTCCTTCCTGCTGCCTTACCTCATTCCAACAAGCAGCAATCTGCCACAACATACATCACATCCCTTTTAAACTCAGATAAGAAACCCTCTTAATAAGATTACTGTGGTCTTTCAGCGTTATTATTCTTGCCAAGATACTTAATTAGCACCTCTGCAAACAAACAGAGCCCCAAAATATTACTTACATCAAACAGATATTTTAAGACGCCCTGTCATTTAAGGGATATTAATGTTCAGAGAAGATTAATTCAGCTTCATTAATCTTTACTATTTGTGTATTTAGCATATCTATGTGCATCGTAGTGGAGGTAGATTGCCATCTAGTGGCAAAGTCTGGGAACACATGACGTTAAGGTGCTCTGTTCAAATATGTTAACAGATCATTGAGTAAGTAAACAAATTAAGATATGTGAACATTTATCTCCAACCCTGCTGTTGAGAATGGATTTGTTTGATGTGATGAAGAAACAAATGAACTTCTTCCAACCAAAGTCTCTTAATTTCCTGGAATTTGTGGATTTTTTTCTTATGCTCACAGAGTGCCAATCCTCCTCTTATATTCTAATGACTTCTATTTTACTTTGACCTATACAGAGATATTGTAGAGCTCTGAACTGTGTATGTATATACTATGTATGGCTTTATTTACTTTGGAATTATAGTTTAGCTCTCCTAACTATTTATTTCTTTGCTCTGTTTTATATTTCTTGTATCTTATCTGGTCTTTTTCTTGTGTTTCTCCCACAAGGCTGCGTTGGGCTGTAGGGGAAACACAGCCTTATCTTATTTAGATAATTTTGAGCAAAGCTAGCAAAAGTATAGTGCTTACCATAGAGAGTTCAACTAATGGATATATTTTGGACAGCTTCTGCCAAGGAGCTAATACAGACAGAGTCAGATTTCAGTAGTATTACGGCTTCTGTCACAGAATGCAAACATGGTGAAGATTTATGGTTCAGCAGTTTGTAACACAACTGCACGTATTTGGAGATGCCAAACGCCTCCCGGCTGCAACCTTTTCTGAATGCTATTTGCATGAGTGCCAGAGATATGCAAGTTAGGTTCATATCTTTGGTGCACACACGTAACGGCTAAAGTGACGCTTTAACTTGTGTGTTGGTGTGTCTGCTTGTCTGTGGGAGCAGGATTGATGGTGTGTGCAGGCAGACTCGCATGACCCCCTTAAAGCGATATTGGTAAATATAGAAAAAGTTCCATAACTCAGCTTGACCCTCCAAACATCTGAAATGATCGACGTCCCATCCACCTGTCTTGGCACGAGGACAGGGAGACATTGTGGGATTTATGGATGCCGCTATGCTTCCTCTTCCTCTTTCTCCCTCACTTCAAAAGCACAGGAGTGGGGTGACAGGCCAGGGGAGGGGAGCACCATTGTTAATTGGCCTTTTCAGCTGAGCAGAGAGGTGAAGGGAAGAAGAAGAGAGGAGGACAATAGGGTCCTATTGCTTTTCCAGAACAAGAGGGATGCACCGCCTAAAAAGATAGACCAGTCAGAGCACATATAGACCTGCAGGGCTCTCCTCAGACAACCCCAAACTGAGTGAATGAGGCTATCAATCATGTTGCCTGCAGCTGACTCTGAATAAATGGCCTGTAGCTTTGATATAGACTGCAGATTTTCTCCTGGTGCTAAAGTGGCTCAGGGTGTATATGAGGGCAGCATAGTGCACAAACATGAGGTGTTACTCACCAGACAAACAGTTTCCTCACATCTCACTCCACTGCTGCTGCGGTTCAATGGAACGATAGGTACCCTTTTTCCACTTCAATAAGGGGATGAAGCTCAATTAGCATTTCACAAGTCCCCTTTTCCTCCTCCATTGCAACCTTCCCCGCGGAGCCCATGCTTTCTCTGGGGATTGTCCTGTTTTGGGCCCTTGTTGCCGTTGGCAGGGTGACAGTATTCGAGTGTGCAAACTTGTGCTATTGTCCGCGGGCCAGAGGGAGCCATGGAGACCCCATAATATGACACAGGAAAATGTTTGCTGATGGCAATTCTATGGGCTTTGTCCGACTCTTTCTCCTTCATGACGACTCGATTTAAGTCTCTAAATGTTTGACTACAAATGCAGGAGTGCTATCCAGCTCCTTTCCCTTTGTCCCGCGAGGTTTGAATGAGTAATTCAGCTTTTGTGTCGCTCGATTGAGGGGGCAAACAGAAAGACAAGATTCTTGAGCGTTCAAGCCCCTTTCCATGGTTATGCACTCTTTAGATCCCCCCTCACCAAATCCTACAGCTGACATCACTCTTGGGGAGGGCACGAGGGGTATGTTACAAACTATAACAGCTCCAGAATTAAGTTAGAATTCATGCATATTTCAGCACTCATTTTCATTTGCGCACACTCCGGATTTTAGGAGATATATATGTAGTTTTTTTTTGCCAACGCGCAGAAATCACCGCGTAGGAAAAATATCACATCCCCTCGGCGGCTTTTTCCAGATCTCCATGACAACAATTTGCAATGGAGAAGAATTCGATACCAGGGCGCTTGGAGGCTGATTGGGGTGCATTGTGAGGGGCCTGGGGTCGCTGATTGGTTCAAGGAAAGCACCATAACTACAAGGAGTTTATATTCATTCAACTTGTTGAAGTGCTCCTACTGCAGCCTGGAGAGAAGTCTGTGACTGGACTGTGGTTTCGAGAGAGAGAGTGTCTGGATTCATCCAGCAGTGGTGGGTAAAGAGTTATTACACATTAATACAGGCTTACTTGCAGAATTCCTATAACAGAGAACAGTGCGCAATTACGCAAAGCCTAACTTTGTTTTCTGGCTTTCTTTTAGATCTTGGTGGTGGACTACAAGTTCTAACATGGACTGATTTGATCAAAGTCTCTGCAGAAATGGCAAACGCAGACAGTGAAGTCAAGACGCTGTTGAATTTTGTGAATTTGGCATCCAGCGATATCAAAGCGGCCTTGGACAAGTCAGCTCCGTGCAGACGCTCCGTGGATCACAGGAAATATCTGCAGAAGCAACTGAAGCGTTTCTCTCAGAAGTACTCCAGAGTCCCAAGATGCCACACACACAGGTCTGCTGAGTATGGGTGCGCCAAACCGGTGGGGACTGTTCACCAGAGCGTGAAGGTCGCAGAGAAGGCCAGTTCTGATGCTCAGGGTGTGGAGAATGTGGGGAGCGCCGTGGAGCAGGTGCCTATGAGGAAACGCCAACTACCGGCCTCATTTTGGGAGGAACCCAAGTTGACCCAGACTAAGAGGGAGCACTCACATTTAGGACTGAAAAGGAACCCTGCAGATACATCTCAGGGAAGTGAAAACGAAAAGAGGAAAAGGAGCTACGATGATGATAATGCAAAGGCCACTCTGTCTGCGTCCAGTCGACGCAGCGCTGTGGACAAAGAGACGCTGAAATTGGACCTGACCTCTCATCACTGTGTGAGTGTGTGCGGCTGCTGCCCCTTCCAGTACCACGGACACCAGGTCCTCCACAGTCACATTATCGTCCCTCACCCGCCTCTGGGGCTGTGGAGCAAAGCAGCAGGGACTGAGACAGAGAGACCTGAGCATCATTATGGACAGAAAATCCACACACACGTTGTGGTCAAACCCATACCGACCAAACCCACCGTCCAGTCACCGATCTTCAGTGTGTTTGGATTCATTTAGTCACCCCACTAAAGGACCAGTCACACCAAGAACTGTGTAAATAGGATTAATTACTTTCATGTTGTGTTATCCACAGCCAAGTCTTCCTCTTTCAACATTTCAACATGCGTTTCTCCCTCAAGCACTTATTGGAATGATTAATCTATTTTTATTGTTTAAACCTAAAGGACTAAGTTGCACTTGCAGAATAACTTCACTTTCATGCCAGTCTGATGCCCCCAGTTATCTGAAAAATGACAGTAAGTTAAAAGGTTTCTACTTTTAGGTATCTTCAGAGAGGGACTGTTCATTTTAAGTACCAAAAGTCATGCAAATGAATGAAAGCATCCTGTTTTAGTTTTCTGTTTCTAAGATGAGAATAGAATGTGGGACGTACAGTAGATTGCTTTTTCTTTGTCGGAGTTATGTTTGATAGGCACATTTGAAACAATGACTTATTTTCAAATAAATGATTCAACTTCCTGCAAGATCTCCTTTGGGCCTTATATAATTTTCACTTTCACAGAGCGTTTCTGTGAAAGTACAAAACATTCTGACAGACAGATGAAATAAACTTACTGTCACGTTAGATATGTTATAAATAGATGGTTTATACATGGACAATTGCATTTACAGATTCAAGATATTAGATGCAACTAAAAAAAGAAACATCACATCTCTGATGCCTATATTACTTAAAGTTCATCTTAAAGTCAGTCAGCCAGGCTCAAGTATCTGATGAGTCTGTCTGGCAGAGGTAGGCTTGTCAGAGATTTCAGTCTCTGTCTCCCCATTTGGGTCCGAATCCTCATTCTGCAGAGGTGCAGCAGTGGACGAGGCGACACTGTAGACAAGACAAAGAGGATGGTCACATCCATATTTGTACTCATCATTTGTGTTGTATGCATATGTGAGGAAGTGAAAGGGGCCATAAAAGAGACACATTTGCATTTTAGGATGTAAGTGAATGATAAGATTTTAACAGACACTTACGTGACTTCCTCTTAACAGCGAGCCACTCTTCTCGGCTGTCCAGTTGCTCAGTGAGCTTGCTGCACAGCTGAACTTGACCTACATGCTCCAGCAGCAGGTCTATGATTGGTCCTGCCCATTTACACATGACTGATGTTGTGATCCACTCACAGAACTGGAGAAGAAAAGCAGAAAAAAATCTAAATTACTTATAAAGACTATAAGATTTTGAATTGTGTGTCACTGTTATTTTTCACACCTGTGTTGCCCTGTCTGGTGGCTCACTGCAGTTTAATGGAAGCATGCTGTCATTCTGCAAAATGTATCCAGTGCTGCCAACAGTTCTTATATGGGATCCTCCTGACGTTGGGTGACGGCCGCTGCCGTATGTACAGGAAAAGCAAGAGAGAGCATCGCAGCCATTGTCCAAAAGGAACTTGAGTAGAGGCAGATTATTCATGCATAGTGCCACAACAGCAGGAAACGTAGTAGCATACGACGGGATCCTGGCATTGACATCGGCCCCTCTCTCCAGCATTAAGGACACAGTGCTGACACAGCCCTTCCGCACGGCCATGAGTAGAGGACTGACTGGGTCCAGGCTCAGACTAGCGCCAGCGTTCAGTAACACCTCTGCTGTCTCGGTGCTGCTGTTGGCAATAGCAAAGTAGAGGGCTGTTGCGCGTCGATCAGCGTACTGGATGGAGTGACTGTGGGCCAGTGTGGCATTTACATCTGCACCTGTCTTGAGTAGCACAGCTGCCACAGTGTGTCTGTTGTACTCTGCTGCCAGGTGGAGGGGGCTGATACAACTGTGGCGGAGCCTGGCTCTACTTGTCACTGGCACAAGCAGGGTCACAATCCTGAACACAAAACATGGATGTTAACAACACAAAATATACAAAGACAACAAATACAGCACTGTTTCTCTTATAGTTTCATTTGCAATAACCACGCTATTGTACATTATAACCACAAATTTCGTGTCTGAAAACAATGGTTTTATCTTCGCTCATGTTTTCTACTGTAGTAATACCTCATTATGAAGTTGTTGTATCTTAACTTACTCATGGTGTCCATATTTGGCAGCAACATGCAGCGGCAGCAGTCCTGAGTTAGTGGGCTTGTTGGCATCTGCGTTTTTAGTCAACAGCACAGCTACGCTTTCCTTGTGGCCATGTTTACAAGCCTCATGCAGCGCTGTGACACCATCACATGTCTGCATGTTCACATCTGCACCTACAGAACAGTATTCTTCTTTTACAACCTTTAAACAGGGATCAGAATCAACACAAGGCGGAATATTTTGTGCAGAAAAGTACCTTTCCCAATAAGGTAACACAGTGCCCTCATCTGTCCTCGCTGAGCTGCTACAATGAGCGGTGTGACGCTGTAGGTATTGGCTGGGTTGATTGTGGCCCCGGCTCTTATTAGTATCTCGCAGATCTCTGTGTTGTTCCTGGATACAGCCTCATGGAGGGCTGTCCAACCCTGACCACACCGCTGGGTCACAGTGGCCCCATAGGACAGCATGAGGCTCACCATGTCCACATTCTCCAGTTCACAGGCTGCAGAAACAGACAGGACACACAGCTATCTACACCCGTTTTGGTCCCTAAATAGTTCTGTTGTATACAATTGATTTCATAGCTGTACCTTTGTACAATGGGGTTTCTTTGTTCTTGCTGCTGATGTCAGGGTCGGCGCCTGCCTCCAGAAGGCACTGCACACATGACAAGTGTTCACAAGACACAGCAAGCAGCAAGGCCGTCTGCTCCTGCAAGGTACGTTTGTCGACAGAACCTGGATGGGCTGGAGGGGAAAATATACAGCTTCACACAAACCATCTTTGACACTCAAGTAGAAAATATGCAAACAACCCATCACAACACCTCCTTTGAATAGATCTATGTCCTCCTTTCCTACATCAGCACACTGAACCCATGTGATTTAACAAATGCATGGGACCCTCAATAATGTCTTTCAATGTCATACCTTTCAGCAGGGTCCCCAGGCACTCTGTCTGTCCACAGAAGGCAGCATCATGCAAAGGTATCCATCCATCTTTGTTCTCCTTCAGCAGGCTGTGAGGAGCCGATGTTGTCAGATCATTAACAGCCCTCACATCTCCTCTTCTGATGGCAAAGACCACCGGGTCAGCATCCCTTGAGGGGAGGGGGGGGGGAAAAAGCACCTTAATTGACTTGAACCTAAATGTGATTAAGTATAATTTCAGACAGACATCAGCTCTGTTTGAGGACCACAGTTTTGTTGCAAACACGGATCTTATGTCTTTATATTTAGGTGATTATCTAAATTTTTTGGCTTTATTCAACCTAAATAAGCAAATGTACCTAATGTGGTGTGGTATAAAATCAATCAAGATTATATTGGCTACTCTTCACAAAAGACCCCCAACACACACACACACACACACACACACACACACACACACACACACACAGCCTCGTGTCAAACACCCCAACAAAAGACTCACTCCGGCTCTGACGTTCCGCCGCTCTGACCGTCTCCTCTCCTCCTATCTCCTCGCTGTGGCGGCTGAACATTATTACATTTAGCTCCAGTATTACGGAACTGAGATAAGTATTCAGAATAGCTGAATTTCGTCATTACTGATGACAGATCTCACGGCGGTGTTTGTCCACACAGAGAAGCGGCGAAGCAGCGAGCAGCGCCGAGCGGGGCTCAGCTGTGATCGCTCAGATTATTCTGGGACTGTATTGTCAGGCGGCAGGGTGACGGGTTTATCCATATATGTCAAGAGACTCGGACATACAGAGATAAGGCGAGCAGCACCGGGGATAATGCAGTCTAAGCCGAGATGTCTGTCTTTACATGAAGCCTTTCTTTCATTGGCCGGTTTCCACATTAAACAACCAAGATAATAAGGCGCTCTAATCTTAAAGGGGGATTTTTAGAGGAATAAGCCTTGCACAAAGACACAAAAACAAGGAGTAACAATGGCTACAACCGAAGATAACTAAATGGTAGAAATGACACATTTCATGAGTCAAGACTCTCTTACCATCAAATGGACCATACAGTAACAGGGCCACAGCAAGGATTTCAGAAACATTGGAGTCATGAGTTCCCCCACTGTCCCCCCTGGACATTTATCATTGGCCATCAAGATTTTTGGTTTGGACATTTTCTTTGACATTTTAACTGTGCAATTATATCTTCATTCAATTAAATGTTCCTAAGTGATGGTCTAGAATTACATTAATTGCTTTTATTATTAATTTCATTTTGTTTGAATAAAAAGAGACTCATAATCCCTTCGAAGTTTGCTCTCCTTGATCAGAGAGGCACCTGATTCAGCTACACACTGCTCTAAAATATTGGAATCACACCTTTAAAATACCACCATATGAAATGTGTGTAAAATATGTAAAAATCCCAGAAACAATACTGAGGATATGACTCCTTCCTGTGGAAATTATTTTCCTTTGTCCTATTGTGGGCAAATTGGTTAAAATACGGTTTGACTGGCATTTGGAAAAACTACAATTATTTTAAAAAGATTCCTTTCCCTTTAAAGAAAAGCAGCAGACAATGTTAGCGCCTGTAGAGTCACATGGGTACAAAGACATAATTATTCACGTTCATGACCTCTAGGCAGTGCTCATGTGTCGGAGAATTGTTTTAGGATCTCCTACTGGCTCGTAACTTACTCGATAACTGCTTTATTCACGTTAAACAGGCCACAGTTTCTCCACAAGAGGAAGGTGTTTTGTGATTGGCAAACCACATGCCAACCTATATGGCATCTGCAGGAAATTAAAGTCATTATAATGCAGATATGTACATTTCAAAGTCTCTTACCGGTGACAGTTAAAGCTGCTGCACACTTACAGTCAGGCCACATGCAGGCAATTAGTATTAGAGCAATGGTGTTTTTTTTAGTTGATCTTTCCTTTGTTCAGGTATTTTTAAAGATTTAGATGTAAAACTTGAGGTGAAATGATGAATGATAATGGAATATCATTTTGTCACAATTCACCTCCAGTGTATTCTAACTATTCAAGTACTGCAGAACTACAGTTCAGCGTGTTGCTGTAAACACCAAATGTTCGATTATTGTTGTGTTCGAGATTTATTTTAATGTTATTTTATCATTTATCACTTCTTTCCTCCCACGAAACAGATTTATGATTAAGCTTATTTCCAGGCGCCTGACCACTGTGAGAGTTTTTTTGTTTGGGGAAAACAGCCAACGAGCTTCACATATTTACATGATTTCATAAACACCCAAGTTTCTACTTCAAATATTCGGCACTGCTAAAACTTAGTCAACTGACAACACTTTCTTTGTTTTATAATTGTACCATATTAGAAACTACTGAATTACTTTATATTTATGTAGAATATACTAACTACTTTAAACATTTTAAAAGGATTACTCAGGGATATTTTGTGAAGGTTAATCTCATGGTCATGTGCATACCACACCATAACTCATATAAAAAGGTGCCTTATAAAGCAATATTATCTGTTCTCACCTGAGCAAGTTTCCTGTTGAATTGGCTGAAGAGTGGAGACTTGGGGAGTAGACAGACAGCCTGTCATTGATATCATTGTTTAGTCTCTGGTAAAGAGACCTGGATCTGCTGACTGCGATCATCACAGGATGAGATGTGCTATCCAGTCTAAGGACCCGAACGTCCAACAGTGTGCTGCCGTCTTCTTCATAGACCTCGGATGAGGCTGATAATCAAGACCAAAAGATCAGAAAACCAAAGTCAGAACAGTAACATCAGCAACTGTAAAGTCAGGTTTTGCAAAGTCGTTAAAATGAAGGATAATATACCAACTTACAGCAGTTGTATGTAGTAATACAGACATACTATGTGGTCATATTGTATGAAATAGAGACCAAGCTCATTTGACAGAGCTGAAACCTGCACTGGCAGACATCAGAGAGCAGCAGCTCCGGCAAACAGGGTAGATGCCTTTTAAGGGCATGTTTAACTGTGCTTGATTCCACTTGATTCTGCTGCTCCAGAGGCAACACTGGTGTGAGGTCGTGTGGAGTGCTACAGTGAGCTCAGCAGCACAGAGATGCCATAAGAGTAACACATAAAGCTGGAGTTACTGTTTACTTGCTCAACTGTGGACTAAGAAGTGGCTGTTTATTCACCATTTCTTCAAACAAAGATGAAATACATGCGCATTCACAGAAACACCAGATGTATAAAACTTTCATTTAAAGCTTGAAGACTGTAACTCACCGTGTGTCAGAGTTCCTCATCCTCGTTCACAGAAGCTGCTCTGCCATTGCAAATGTGTCGATCCCCTCACAGAACAATGACATCAGATCTTTGTCTTCTTCTTTGGAAGGTTGCTTCCTGCATCTTCCTGCTTTTGGTTTGACACAAACAAGTCCTTCAGCATATCTATTTACAGCTGGAGGAACTAGACTGTGCAGACTAGCTCTCAAGCTGTTGCCAAATTTCTGAGAAGCCCAACATTTTTGACCAACAAAGACAAATTTGCCTGTGTTTGACTACACTGTGAAAACTGCACCATTCTGCAACTGTACATCCAAAAAAAGTGATATGTAGATAGTGCATTTGTTACTGTGAAGGGTATATTTATTGCATATTTCATATTTATATGAAAAGTAGAATATATCACTCTATCCCTAATATGAATGGATTAGACAAAATACTAGAAACACCTCTATAACACAATACAATTAAAAACTACACCCTTTAAAATACCACAAAACACTGAACATTATAACCATCATGGAGGTATGATTTAATGCAGGACTGTTGCATAACAGTATGAGAATATGAAGAAGAAACAGTGGCAATACTGACACGTGATCAACTGCAAGCTAAATTTTCACAATAATGCAAGTTCATGTTTTTCCTCTGTAGATTACTGTTTAGTACAGTAAATACAGACTTTTTCACAGAAACGCCGCAGCAGAAAATGCCTTGGTGGAACTAATACCATTAACGAGATCAATGCTCCATGTCCCAGGAAGCCTGGAATGAGTCTTTTTCACAGCAGATTTTTCGAGTCATTGCAGGAGAAGCACAGGTGTAATCAATACCATTAACAGTGGCTGTGCTCCATTAAAGTGTATCAGGAAGCCTTGTCAGTGATCCTGATAGCTGAAGCTAGCAAAGCTAAATGATGTTTGGCTCTTATTAACATCACTAATTACACTTGTGGGCTTTCTGTTATTTCATGTCAAAACGTGTGCTGGGTGAAAAGGTCTGCTGGTAAAACCAATGTGGATGCAGCCATCGTCAGTGGTATTAATTTAACCTGTAGTTCTGCTGTTAAGACACGGTGAAGAGCTATTTAAGCTAATATTAAGTCCTACTTCACTCAAAATGTGTTTTGCTTATTGTAACTTCCCTTGGATATTTGGCTCTCACTGCAGAATGATGTATGTGTAGAGTTTGACACCAGAGGGCTGTTTTCACATTCATCTGCTGCAGGGGGGAGATTTCTCTGTGCTTGCGTCAAATCTGGGGTGAACAAACCTGGGTAAAAGTAGGATTGTGTGACATCACAGCTAGTCTGGAGGCCAGTCATGGTTCGTTGTGAAACCTGCACAAGCGTGATGTGGAAACTTGAAACCTCCTGTGCACATGATAAGACAGGCCTTTTCAGTGAAGCAAGCCACATCTTGCATCCTCCACTTTAACTTCTGAAACGAAAAAAAACGAGATATATATCTATATATTCTATTTTTAACAAGATATTCAAGCCAAAACACACAAATTATAATTCAAAACAGTGCTTTTATATTTTTACATGACTGAAGGGAATCTCTAAAGGGAAGTTGGAAAGCAGAAGCATTTTTTTTTTTTTTTTTTCAAATGAATGCTTTTATTTTTCATTCTGTGTCAATGACAGGATAACTGTGGGACATATCTAACCAGTAAACTCTGCAGGGAAGCACAAGTAATCATGTGAGCTGAATATCCCAAACAGCCTCCTGGTCTCAGACTGCGGCCCTCCGGTTCACTGTTGGGGGGCATCAGAGCGGGGAGAGCGCTCTCCATCCCCTCCTCATCCCGGACCTCTACCGACCTCATTTCTATGCCTCTCACTCAGTCACCAACACGGAGCTGCCTCCCCTGCCAGTTGCCATGACAACGGAGAAACGGTATCCCGGCACATTCCCTGTTGTCGCGCCTGCGGTTTCCCGGGCAACAGCTACACAAATCCAGGAAAACATCCGGAAAAGAGCCTCGGTCGTCCCTCTGATCGGCCGAACGTGGAATAAGTGCAGGACCTGTTCCCTCATCAGACAGTGAAAAGACATGGCGACTTCTCCCCTTCCTGCTTTAGATAACAGCGATCCCCGTCTACTACTGGCGGTGGAAAACAGAGTAAAAAACATCTTCGTGACACAGTCGGAAGACACCAGGTAGGCCTGTGCCTTTATTACAGAGGACTGCCTCTTCTTCTTAAAAATAAATGCATGGTGTCCTTACTGAAAGTCTGTTTTCTCCTCAGAATTAAAAAAGCTGAAAATGTCAATTACATACCTGTTGTAACAGAGGTAAGACAGAGTAAGTAAGCCAAAAATCTGATAAAAATAGGGATAAAATGGTTTATCATCAACCTGTGCATTTAGGAAATATTATAACAATAAAAGAATACTGAAAATTAGACTTGTTGCTTGTGATGTCTCACTTTTTTAAGAGCTTTCAGTACATGGAACGTGTTTCTGTGATATTAGTATTTTTTAATCTATGTGTAGACCTCAAGCAAAGTCCTTGAAGCAGGAGTGAACACTCTGCAAAAGACCCTGGTTTTGAAGAAACAGGCTGAGCTGGATGAGGTTGACAAGCAGCTCGCACTCAAACGGCAAGAGTTTAAGAGCTGCGCGGAGGCTCTAGCTCAGAGAAGGTCTGAACTGGAGATAAAACAGCAGCAGGTGAACTGAAACCTCTTCAGACTACTTGAATGCGAGAATGATCAGGGAGTAGATATCTGTCACTGTCAAATGACACTGTCCTAATCCAGCTGGGGTTTGTTTACCCAGACTAAAGAGAGGGCGATGAAATTTGAGAAGTTTGTAGCTGAAAATGAAGCAAAGAGACACAGGGCACTGAGGAAGTACGAGGCTGCACGGGAGCAGAACATTTCGAAGAAGAAGGAGAAAGAAGATCTGACACAGCAGCTGAAACACCTCAGAGCCAGGTGAGACCTGTAAACCAGAGCCGGAGCGCAAAGATCTCGCTCCCACGGTTGCTTTTTACCCCAGTTTTTCCATATGTCAATTTGCAGACATCAAGTTCTGAAGGAGAGAATGGCCAAATACAAAATCTATGAGGACTACTTGATGAAAACACTAGATTATCTCCCCAGCAGTAAGTTCAAGACCGACTTTGTCACCTCTATGACTGAACTGCTGCACCCCCTGCTGATATAAATACACACTAGTTCTAAGAAGATCCCTATATCATACATATTTTTCAGCTTACCATGATAACGGGTCTGAGTCTTTGGTTATGCCCATCATTCGGCGCCATGAGACCCTGTCCATCACCCACCAGGAGCTGCTGCAGCGTTTGGGGCGTCTGGAAGAGGAGGTGGAGCAGGGCCAGCGACAACTGCGGACCATGAAGCACGGGCACAGCATAAAAAAATTGGTCAGACATGCAGATATTCACTGCAGCTTGTTTTAACAGACAGTGCTTGAGTGGAAAACCTGTTAAAGAGCTTTTGTGTGTGTTGCAGATGGCCAATAAGGAACTGTCTGAACTCCAGAGTGAGTTAGAAACGCTCAAAGAGAAGAACAAGCAGGCCGAGGTTAACCTGCTGTTGGAGCAAGGCCTGTCCAGAGAGAAGGTATGATTTCAAGATTATGAGATGGAAATGACCCGTAGCTGATTTGCAGATACCACTTTTGGATAGAAATGTTGTCATCACTCAGGTTGAAGAAGTGGGAAGCTTGCTTATGGCCATCAACAACCTTGCAGAGCAGTGTTATCTACCAGCGTATGGACCTCTGGAAAACATGGACACACTGACAATGATGGACATGGTGAAGGTAATGTCTTTGGGACAATAGCTATTAATACTCCTAATTTAGCTTCCTCTACCTTTTAACTAAGCAAGAGTTTGATTTCAGGAGTACATTCTGGACAAGGCAGACACAGAGAGGAGAGCGAGGAGACTGATGGAGTCGGGGTCGGCGCTGACAAGTAGAACAGCTCTGACGGACAAAAGAGACAGGGGATCAATGAAGAACATCGGCAGTAAAACACAAATCAAAAGTTCAAGTAAAGCCAGTAGAAAGAGCGAGATGACGAGTTGATGCGGAACTTTTACAATGTCTCCCGCAATTAAAAACAAAAAAAAACAATCTGTGAAAAACTAGTAAATGGACCTTGTGTTAAGATATTTTTGTCAACATTTAAGGGTGTTTTGCCTCTGACTCTCTGCACCAAGTTGTGCACTTAAAATGTGTGTTTCATAAATAAGGTAAACAGTGTGTGTTTGAGCATCAGAACCTTATGAAAAAGTGGATTTCTGGAATGTAAACATTGCAATTTTCAATAAAAATGGCCGCAATCAAATGATGCACTGAATGATATCCACTAAAACGGTCTTCACAATGGTATGTGTGCAATTTTCTCAAATTTAGATCAAACATTCATTCATTAAAAGCAAAGTTAATTCTTGATCCAGTCCTGCTCTATGTTGTCAGACACTGCTAAACAGGTTTTCTCAGTCTTCCAGTGCAGACAGTGATCATCAGATATGCTGCAATGCTACTCCTCGGGGCAATGCAGTTAAAACTGGAAAATATGTTAAGCACATGTTTTGGGCTCTTATTTTGTCAGTAGCATGCGCTCCTAAGGATTAGGTGATAATCTGGGTTTGTCAGGCTGTGAGAAATCTCCTCAGTGTAAAATACTTGTGGTTGGTGTGAGTGTCCTCTGCCATAGCAGCTTGTTTTTTAGAGGCGTCTCTGTTAATGAGGACCCTAACCCACCCCCCTCACCCTACATTCAAGATAGTGTTGGAGAGTAACTGAGCAGACTACATTTACTCAAGCATTGTACTTAAGGATATTCTGAAATGTGTGTACTTTACTTGAGTATTTCCATTGCATGCCACTACAATAATGTGCCACATGTAGTTATTTGTTACATTAGAAATTCTAAACATTACAATAGATCAATATGAATATTATTGTATATTAAGTATTAATATCTTAAGTATATATGGAGTGAATGCAATATTAAGTAGTTATAGTTACCCCCACCTTGACTATTGGGATACTTCAAGTACAATTTGCACGTAATGCTTTTCCAAAGCATTTTAAATATGTGACAAATGTCTGAACACTCATACCTGATGACACAACAGTGATGGAAACCGACAGAAAGGAGGACAGCCCAGACACAGTAGCCTGACTGTGGGTTGCCATGTTTTGTGCAGACACGTTTCAACATTCAACAAATCGTGCACTGTCCCTTTAACACGAACACGTGGTACCTGCAAACATCCGGTTTTCAGCAGATGGAAATAAAAAAAGCTGCAACAATGTTTTGACGCGCAGCTTTGACGCACGCAGTCTTGCCAAACTGTAATTACATTTTCTCACACAGTTTCCATGTTGCTGAAACACGACGGTGTGTGCTGTAACTGTAACGCTGCGTGTTTCTCCACAGATGGAGGCTGGCTGCCTGGTCTCAGGCAGGGAGGACATCTCTTCGCTGTTTCCTGAGCAGACACCGGGTGCCAAATATAAAGTAGGCTGTTTAGCTGGGGTGGGCTGGTGCACTTCAGGCGGCCTTCACTCGCTGCAGCATTTTAACCACGTCTATTGTCCCCTGGTAGGAGCTAAGCAGCCAGTTTTCCTCCGTGAGACAAGTGCGCGGAGATGGAAACTGCTTCTACAGAGCCGTCTGCTTGGCACACCTGGAGTCAGTCCTACACAATGCCAGGGTTTTGCAGAGGTCAGTTATCATCAGGACTGCCTTTTCATCAAACTGAAGTGCCTTCAAAGCTAAGGTGGCCCTGACTCATTGCTTTCACTTTCAGATTTAAAGAGAAAATCATTCAAACCGGCCAAGATCTGTCTTCTGCGGGATTTGATGAGGGCTCCTTCAAGCACCACCTGAACACAGTAAAGAAAACTTTTCCTTTTACAGTCACGCCCATTTATTTTACTGACCAGGGATCCATAAGGGGGATTTATTTGTTGGAATAAACATTCTGAAATTACTCTATGTCAAGTAATACAACAAACTTAGGAGCAAGACAAGCCGATTAAAAAAATGTCCATATTATTACCTCTTTGGAAGATACATTAAAAACTCAGTTTTGGCCTCTTGGTAGTCCACAACAGTCCCCGTAAAAGGCACTGTGATGTTTTTGACATATTACACGCTAACAGGGTGTGTAGTACAACATAGATGCTTATGACAACTATTTGGATGAGTAAGAAAGTGTGTGTCAATCCCTTAAATCCAACACTTAATAAGATTTAATTCAAAAGCCAACCTGTAACTGTACTTAAATCTGGCATTTTATTAGATCTTGAGTGAGTCCAGGAAAACGTACACAAGCACAAATGCATTCCATGGTTATATATGGGTAAAAATCTGTTACCAGCTTACAGCTGTGTGTTAATGAATCTTGAGTGATGCTAACTGAAACAGGATGGGCCCACTGATCTGTCACCACGTCATCTTGTGACTGATAAAGATCCGCCCATGAATAGCTCCCAACTACTACTATCCTCCAAGTGTGATTCATCTACTATTAGAACTCTGTTCATTAAAAAGGTGCTGGGAACGGCCATCAAAGCAAAAGCACATTTAATGCATTTGTAGTAATAGGAGCAGTTTTTGTACAACCAATACGGTAAAAATACCTGTTCTGTTTCTCTGAAGGTTGTAAGCGTTGTGGAGCAGTGCCAGGCTGATGAGCAGGAAGACGGGCTGCTCAGGCTCTTCAATGAGCGGGCGACCTCTGACAGTGTGGTGCAGTATCTCAGGCTGCTCACCTCAGCACACCTGCAAAACCACGCCGACTTCTTCTGCAACTTTGTGGAGTCGCCCAACCTGCAACTGTACTGTCATCAAGTCAGTATCAAAGCGTTGCTGCCATCTAGTGATTCAATTATGATAATCTTTTACTGACCACGCTTTTTACATAGGATAAGTCGCAGAAATACACATATAAAGTCTTCGTTCTCTTCATTTAGGAAGTGGAGGCCATGGCGATGGAGTGTGATCATGTGGACATCTTAGCGTTGTCACAGGCCCTGGATATTTGCATCCACATCGTCTCCATGGAGGGTGATGAACAGCAGCTGGCTCACCACGTCATTCCAGAGGGTGCTGAACCCTCCCTGCACCTCCTCTACCAAACGTCACATTATAACATTCTCTACCCACGACCTCGACACTGACCAGTGAGCCACCAGGACTCAGCTCAACTCAGGAATAAAGACTTTGGTTGAATAAAACCCCACCTGGGCTTTAAGACGCTTATGGAAAAAAGATTTTATAAAAGCTTGCAGTGTACAGCAATTCAACATCTGGAAATACAATTTTTGCTCATTGTGCAATAAGTATTTAAATGACTTCAGACCAAATTATGTAAAGAAATAATTACATAAATCCTGTCAATGATGGCCTCGTTAAACACACATTTCCATTAACACGTCATTGCTGCTGTACTTTCTTCTGTTTCTGCTGCTGTGGAACGCCTCTCTTTAACTTCTGTTTCTGCTCCTCTGTCGAAACCTTGGTAAGAGCACTTTCTTTCCCTGCTAGAGGCAGTGAGAGCTTTCCCATCTGGGTGGGGTACTTGGTCTTTATCACATTCTTAAATACAGGCTGGGAGACCAAGTGCTTCAAATGCTTTTTCATCCCCTTCACCATCTTCTGCTGCTCTCTGTCAGTGTCCTCGTCCCGTGCTCTGCCTGTGGACATGGACGGTGTATTCAGGTGTCAGTATTTGAACATTTGTAAATAGACTGATCGTGTTAAAGGAAATTCTCTGTTTTGCTGGTTTTACCAATTAAAAGATCATCATCCAGGTCCACATCCAGGGCCTCTGCTGCGTGTTTGAGCCAGGAGTTGTGCTGCTGCGCCCTGCTGTTGTGGAACTCAATCTTCTCTATCTGTCGGGCCAGGTTCACCCGTTCCTGTGAAGGGACACACTCAACAATAAACAATCAAGTATTATAATTAACGTCACATAAACACAGGGCCTAGTGCTGAATCTCACCTTGATTGCTTCCATGCATTTGGTCTCTATGGGGAACATGGGGAGCTCCTCGTCCTTCCCAAGAGTCTTGTAAATCTTTTTGAAGTTCATCATGTCGTCGGGGCCTATTAGCAGCAAACTGAGACCCTCTTTTGTGGCTCTTGCTGTTCTGCCACTCCGATGGACATAAGTCTCAGATGTCCTGGGAACCTGATTTCCACAAGAGAATATTATTAGAGTTAATTACACCAGGTAATACTCTCTTCATGTACTGTACAGGTCTTTTTCACAGCAGACATTTTGACTTGTCCTAGCAGGAAAAACAGAAGGATTTGTTAATAACAGTAATGATGGCTCTGTCCCAGTAAGCTGCTACAGTGAGCCAGCCTGCACACGGCCAGTACCCTGAGACTAAAGCAGCTAAATGGAATTCAGCCATCATTCATTTCATTAGCTACACCTGTGCTTTCCCTACTGTGACAAAGCAAAATGTCCTCTGCCCATTCTTTAAAATGAAAAACTTGGCCATGTAAAACGAATGCTGACAAACTAAGAAAAATCCATGCTCTCATGGCTCAGTGATGTGTAGTGGTTAGTGTTACAATTAATTAGTACCCCTGTTTATGTAGGGCAATACTTAGGCAGTCTGAATACAAGCAACTCTTTTTCAGTCAAAAATGATAAACGCTATGGACAGCCAAAAAAAGCTTACCTGGTAATGAATAACATGCTGAACATTGGGGATATCCAGTCCTCTTGCAGCCACATCAGTAGTCAGCAGAACACAACTGTGAATTAAATCCAGCCAATTTTTTAAATTAATTTTGTTTACACTAGAGATTGAATGCCAAGGAAAGTGCCATGAGATGCCAAATAATCAGGGTTTGTAGTATCTGCTACTAAAGAATAAAGATCAAGCGAGCACGGGGCTACTGCTGATTACAGGAACTGAAAACATGTCTTCAAAGTGACCAAATTAATGTTATGAGCCTAAAATAAGTACATCTTACTGTGTAAAATGATTATCCATATATGCAACTTCTATTGTTTAAGTTCAACTAAGGGACACCTTGCCGAGATGGCAGCAACACAAGCACATACTCGAGTTGTTTCTCCAGTCTCAATTTCGAGGAACGTGTAAAAACAAGTCTGTTTAGTGAAGAATATATTATGAACTCAACGTTGGAACTAGTAACGGGAAACACAATCCAGTTCCCATAAACCAGATACAATTTTATTTGCAGATAACAGGTTTTTGTGTTTCATCATAGGTAAACCTGTGATAGATTAACCTGAGGCAAATACCTTCAGACCGCTACTGCAAGTGTGTGCAAAGCTCACCTCTCCCTCTCAGCAAACCGTTCCAGGTTTTTGAGGCGTTGTTTCTGGTGCATGTTGGCATGAAGAGGCAGTGGAGTACAGTCCAAGATAACCAGCAGGGAGTTCAGTCTCTTGATACAGTCGATACTGTTGGCGAACACCATGGTGCGGCCAGGGTACTGGAGCAAAAAGTAATACAGGTAGAAGTCCATCTCCTCCTTCTGACAGTGGATTCGTGTCTCAGTCAGGGTCTCCACAGTCGCCTCCTTCCTGGTCAGGTCGATGATTTTGGGTTTGGACTGGATCCCCACTTTTTCAATGAGATTCTCCAGCTTGCTCCTCTGGTCCAGATTCTTCTTCTTCTTCTTCTGTAGGACGCGGGAGGGCAGGCTGTGAGCCATGGTCAGTGTGGCCGAGAACACAAATGTTTGCCTCGTGGGGTTAAAGTGCACGGTGTTCAGCATCTCCAGCAGACTCTCCAGCTCTGCAAAATGGCCTCTCTCTACCATGCGATCTGCTTCATCAATGACCAGGCACCTGTTGAATAACACAACCAAGAGTCGGTAAAAAATACTAGCCCGGGAACCTAACAAGCCAACGAATAATCTGTAACATAGAAATACTGATCACACTTCTGATATCCCTCTTCCCATCTTTCATAAAGAGATCCGAATGAAACACACTGCGACAGAGTTTTATTCTTGACTTAGAATTCTTACAGGCAGCTACCAGAAGTAAAAGCCCACTGATTAGCATTCACTGCATTAGGAGCTGCCCAGTCAGGACGCTACTGAAGACACAAGTTCCTACTCAGATGTCACTAAATTCTGGAGGGAAGTTAAATTCAGTAAAAGCCACTGGTCACCACCTCTGCTATCTGTTTAGCTGTCAGCAAAAATTTTGCTGCTGGCCTTCTGTTTGAAATGATTGCACAGGGATCACTTTTACAAACAGCAATAATGTGCCTGCAGTCAACGCTAGGACTGTTTGCTTTATTTAGCCTTTCACTGCTGATGTTGTACCTCAGGCCCACAGACCACAGATTAAAGTCAACATGTCTTCTTCAGCCCATTCATGTACCGATCAATACAGGGCATTTTAGCTTAGTAGATGTATTTGTCAGAGATCATGAAAAATAAATATGCTCAGTAATTTCATTTATTTTTCATTGCAAATGTAAACAAGATGTTACCATAAAAAGCATTTATTGTTAGTTATGGCTAGTCATATAAAATAATTATATTAAGTTACTGCAGTTTTTGTCCTCCGTGTGAAAGGAACGTTTGGGACGCAGTTGTAAATTTGATCATCTCATCAGTGATTTTGCATGTTTGCCACATCCTTATATAGATTACATATTATGTTTTATAATGCCATACTGATTTTTACCATATCGCCCAATCATTTAAGAAAGACAATTGTGACTTACTTGAGCTGCCTGAGGTTCAACAGATGTGGATGTCTCTCCTGGATCAAGTCCCACAGACGTCCTGGAGTGGCAATAATGATCTCTGGTCTTCGCTTTAGCATCCTTCTTTGTTTCTGTTGTGCCATCCCACCCACCACTATCGCTGTTTTGATGTCTGCACAACGGTAACATCTTGAGTATCTTGACATTCATAATTATGCTTTATTCATTTAAAAATCTCATCCTGAAACTTAATGACTTACCTGTGAATTTTGCCACAGCATCGATGTGGTGTTTGACCTGAACAGCCAGCTCTCTGGTGGGAGTGAGCACTAGTCCGAGCAGAGGCTGACTCCGACCGGCAGCAGAATTTTCTTCTGCTTTCGCAAAGTCAAACTCTGCATCTTTGATCACTCGAACACATCCAAGCCTCTCATCGTCATCTTTTTCTTCTACGCCATCTTCATCTTCGCTGTCATGTTCATCACTGTCACTGCCATCCTGCTCCATGATGCTTTCACCCTCTTCATCCTCTTCATCCTCAGCCCCCACGTCGTCCCCCGCGACCTCGTCTATTGTGGATTCAGCTGCGTCTCCTGACTTTGCCGACTCCTCCACAGCTGGTAAATACAAACTCTCCACCTTAGTGGTTGTTTCAGTGCTCTCACCATGAGGCTTTTCTGAACCGTTCCTCCACTCCAGGATGGTGTGGATCATGGGAATACCAAAAGCAAGTGTCTTCCCACTTCCTGTAATGACAGTGCTCACGTTAGCTTATCTTATGAAGGAAACATAGGAAGATAGATTGTTTCGGGACAAAAGAGCAAAAGGTATTTTATCTTACCTGTCTCAGCTGCCCCCAGTATATCCATACGATCCCTGATAGCTGAAGGCAAAGCCAGGGCTTGAATAGGAGTCGGTGAACCAAATCCAAGACTGCTCAGTGCCTTTAGCACCGGGGAGGGAACAAACAGGTCTTTCCATGCGCTCACATCAGTACTTTTCTCATTAGAGCCAGAAAGTGCCGCATTCGTCCAGTTCTTTGCCTGCTTTTTAGGGGGCTTTGTCGCTTTCTCTTGAGCGGATTTTTCTTCAGGACCCTGAAGTTCTGATGCAGACTCCTGGTTTGGTTGTGCCTCGCAGACTGCATCCTTTTCTACCTGCTGCTTCTGTTTCTTCTTTTTCTTCTTCTTCTTCTTGCTCTTCTTTGTGGGTTTTGATTGGGCACCTGGCTCTGAGCTAACGGCTGTATCTTTTACAGTGTCTTCTTTAGCCGTTTCATCCTCCATCTCTCCCTCCTCACCTGCAGCTTCATCCTTCTGTGGCACTCCTGCACAAATGTTATCTTGCTGGGCTGATTCCTTTGCAGTCAGCTTCTTATTTTTCTTCTTCTTGGCTCTTTTCTTGGCAGGTTCAACTGTCTTCTCCCCCTCTTCGCCCTCCACACTCACCTTCTCTCCAGCCCCCTCTACCTCGCTGGCTTTTCTCTTTTTCGCTTTGTTCTTCTTCGCGTTTTTCAGTTGTTTCGCCGCTTTAGCTGCAGCCTTTTCGGTGTCTATCAGACGGTAATTTGTCAGCTCTTCAAAACACACCAGACCCTCCATGCCCTCCTCGGAGAAGAGACTGGGATCGAGCTCTATAGCCTGCCATTTGCCTTTCACATGGATGCCCCGTTTAGTTTTTTGCAGCCCGTGGGACAGACGCTTGCTCTTCGGCTTCATCTTATTTGTCTTCATTTTTCTACAAAAAAAAGTCATTCCAATATGTTAAACTCCATCCCTTGAATTGAGATGTTAAAGCCTAACTTTATGTGTGAGGTTTGCTAGCAGCTTGGTGCCGAGCCATTCCTCATAGGACGACACTCATAAAAACATCAGCTCCTGTGAGCTTAGTAAACCATAAGCAACCACACAACTACAAGTAAGTTAATAAAAAACACCTACCTCGACGGACTGTAAACTCTCGAAGAGTCAAAATATTGTTACAGATGATAACAACCACGCATGACACGAGGGCGCAGCCATGACAGTGTTGATCACGTGGTTTGAAAAAACTTTATTTAGCCAACAACAGCTACACAGATGTTTTTTCTTGCTGAAAAGAAATTTATATCTATAATAATCATGTGATTTATTTTTCTCTGGGAGTAATCAGTCGCCCCTGCAGCTACGGATTATCAGCAAAAGTTCACAATGTTTCGTGCTTGAAATGATCAGTAGCCAGATATCTGGTGATCACCCTCTTAAATCAGACATTAACGGGAGAAAGTAAGATCATACATTTCTAATCTGACTAAAGTGTCGTCTACTTAAAACTGGATTCACTGATATCTTGTCCTCATAAACCACCAATAATAATAATAATTTAAAACATCTACCAATACTTTATACAGGGTTCACAAAAAGTTAGGGATATTCAACTTTCAGGTGAAATTTATGGAAAATGTAAAAAGTGAATGCTACAGTGATATTATATCATGAAAGTAGGACATTTAAGTATCAGCATGCAATGGTAGTTTCTTCATCTTAAACAATTTATTGAAAGAAAATCTACCAACAGTGGAGGGTAAACAAGGGTAAACGTAAAATTGGGATGTGGCCAAAGGACGTCCACTCCTCTCCTTTCTGTGACTCTTCCAGTCTCTGTATCTCTGTTGCAACATGCTGATGACACTCTGTGACCCTCTAAGCTCAGTGGACACTTCTGTCTGAGGACCTGTTTGAAGCCTCCAGTTTTGAGGTGCTGCTGATCAATAGTTAGGTGTCGTCTTGGTCTCATGATGTCAGAATGTGAACAGCACGATGAGGAGGACTGTTAAAATACCAATTCTAACTGAACCAGGAAATGTATTGGTGGTGGTTCATCCTGAAATTTCACCTGAAAGCCGAATATCCCTAACTTTTTGTGAGTAGTGTATATTAGTTATAATTCATTTAGAAGAACAACTTACATGTTACCAGGTTGTGAAAAATATCTTAAAGCTTTTGCAATTGATTCACTTCACATGTCCATACACTTCATTATTGAAGAGCAGAAATTATTTGACTTAATCCAAAAGAGGCACACTCATGTCCATTTTTTATTACTAGGGATCCTGCACAGGCAGGAGCAAGGAGCACAAGCATTTGAAGCAAAAAAGTAAGAAAATAGGCTTTTTTAAGGCCTGAATGAACAAAATGTCACATGCAAGCATTTCAGAGCTCAAACACAATAGTCATGACTGCTAGTTTTTGGTGGGGTCAATCACCCTGCCCATGAACAGCAGACAGTTTGTGTCTTCATGGTATATGAAGAAGAAAAAAGGTCTGTTGACAAAGAAGGTCCTGGGTAAGGAATATGGAGTAATGCCAATTGATGTAGCTGCTGCTGCAGTGGTCCCAGCCTCATCCACCTCGATCACAGCCTTGTGCAGCACCTGTGATTTCAAACAAAGGATAAAAATTCATCTGCAGACGTTGGAATATGAAAGTATGTTGTTACCGCATGGGGAAGTTGAAAACTAACCTCTGACACTTTGAGGCCATGGTCCTGACTCAGCTTTGTCAGATTGGCTGAATTACTGAAGATACTGGCCATGCCCATATCTGGTAGAAGTTTGTGCAGGGAATATGACTGCTCCATCTTGAATTTAGGTATGCTGATTTCCAGTTTACTGTGAACAAGACATGGCGGCCATGTTGAGTAGACTTACTTATCTTTTGCTGTATATGATATAATGTATTTGCACATTTGTTACTGGGTGCTTTTCACAGCCCCTCTCTAGAGAGGTTGATAATATTCAAAATATAACAGATTACAGAGGATAAAAAAGTGGAAAAGCCAAAGGCAGACAAGCCTGACGTGTGGGAGTAAAGCATGATGCTTTGTCACTTAACTTACGTTTTTTGCAGGTTTTTGATCCAGTTGAGGAATTTGTCAGTAGTGATCTCATCATCAATGACAGTGTAGTCCATGCCTTTGTTGGGTAGCAGGATAAGCATGGAAACGCCATCCTGATATGGTAGCTTCAGCACTTTAGCACCAAGAGGATAATCTACCATTGTATAGAATTTATCTTCTTTAAACATCATCGGCACTTGCACAACACTATAGTTGTCAATATAGAAGGAAGCACTGTCAGTAAAATTGGGGTTGAAAGGCATCTGCCAGGTTCCTGTGGAAGGAATAATACAGTTAAAGGCACAATTAACAATGACCCAAGAAGCAGTTCTAAACTAAACAAGATTGATTCAACTTACCCTGGAAGAAAATTGTGTTGATTAACATGAGTTGAGTCGCTACGTTCAAGGTGGAAATCATATCTGTCACTTTGTCCTCAGTTTTGTGCTTGATATACTCATTGATTAAGCTGATGCTCCGTTTTGTGTCCATAAAGTCCAAACTTTTGATGTCGCCGTCAAAAAATGTCTTGATCTGCTCTTCAAATAACTTCTCCACCTCAAACTGGTGGTGCAAAAAGAGAGCCATGCTTTGATCCAGCTTCAGTGATCCATTTTGTGTGACGTTCTCATTGAGAAGCTGAAAGAGTTTCGGGATCAGCTCCGGCTGGTCAGCCTGCCCCAGCTGCTCCAGGTTGAGTCCCTTCAGTATTTCCTCATGTGTGACTCCATCACAAGCCAGTAAGAGAGCAGCAAAGCTGGTAGAGATGCTCAGAGGTGAGAAAAATATGTTCTTGTCATGGTAGCTGGATATTTTCCTGTATAGGTTCATTGCAAAGTCCATATTTTTGAAGGAAAGATCAGAAATGGTGACATTAGGTGGGTGTGCTTGGTGGACAGGAGCAAGGAAGCACATGTAGGTAACAATGAAAATAAATCCCATCATCATTTTGTATACCGCCATATCTTAAGTCCAGCAAGGTTTGGGTGCGCAACCTGAAACATGTAAACATGCAGAGATAAATATATGATATATAAAAAAGATAAAAAAGCACAATTAACTTATTTTCTTCCACTCACATTACTACCAAAACCACTTAAATAAAATTAGTTCTGAAATGCAATGGATAGTTTTGACTGAATTACATTTACTTACATCTCATACATTCTCCAAAATTAACTAACTCTCATACGTACCATTCAGCTTGGGCAAGATTATGTCTGGAAGCCCAATCTATTATTTGGGGAGACAAAGTGCAAGTATGCTCTGAGCGTTACATATTAACCATGACATAGTGCCTGCTGTGTTGTCTCAGATGGAGTCAGAGCTGTTTGTCAAACATTTGAGGCCTTTTGGTCCAGAGGTGATGTCACAAGAACCATCAATAACTGCAGCCATGAACTGGCCTAAAGTCATTAACAAAAAAAAAAAAAACATGAAATAAACCTTCATGTGTGATTTTGTGCTTTGTTAAGCACAAAAATTAGTACCCTTGTTCCACGATGAGCATTGTGAGCATCTGTGTAATATAAATCAAAGTTACCAACTTCCAAACAAAACCGTGCACCTAATCACCCAAAGGCAGACCCGACTTATTTAATGCCAAAACATGATCAAGGATAACTCAGTCCTGTGCATCGGCTTCTCCTTCAAACCATGTTCAGAATGTACATGGAACTCTTTTCAGTAAATTTACATTAGTGGCCATTTTTTAAAGATAACCTAGAAATAGAATTTCCAAATCACTAGAAAAATATAATATATAAAGTACAATATCAGGTAGGGGACAACCACCACAACAACAAAGAATAAGGGAAATTAAAACAAAACGGGGAAGAGAGATTACTCCTGACCCCACCAAACAAATAGTACTTTCCCTAAAACCTGCATCCAGGGAACAAAATATTGTGCAATTTAACGTGCAAAACCCCCTCCACACACTTTAATAAGGTCATGTGGATACTACGGCTTACAAAATGTGTGAGCAAATGTGTTCTAGTTTTGACGAGAAAATTAGGCCAACAAACAGTCCCACAATAAGCCAATTTGCCTATTAAATTTGAAATTGTCCTGGACAACCCCCAATTTGTCACAAATTGGCCTAGTTAGTGTGACAAAAAAGGGGATTCAAGTATGAAATAAACTTTAAACATGTTGAATTTAACATAAACTTGAGGTGAAATAAAAAGAATTATGTTAATCTAGCAGATCAGTAATGTGCGTAGAGTGTGATGGGTGCAAACAAGACAAAATCTTACACCAAACTGGCTGGTGGAGGACTGGGAGGAAGAAAGCAGCAAAGAGCACGCCACTTCAATAGGCTGAGGCCCATTTTACTCAGGTGTTGGCTGTTTCCTGATGTCCCTCCCCGCTCTGCCCATTGGCTCCTGAGCTAAGAAGCCAATCAGCCATACACGCAAGAGGCAGAGAGGAGGGACGGACGTCACGCTGCATATTGACCACAAATTACAATAAATGAGACACGGGAAGCATCAGGAGTAGTGAATGTCACTTTAATCCTGGAACAAGAACTAATACATTAAATGAAAAAATGTGCTATGATATCGTGAAATATAACAAAAATTCTGAGTATTGTACTCATCAGTACTTATTGTAAGAAGGTAGTGAGTGAAAATAATGTAATGATGAAACCCCAACTACCAACATTTCAATTTTATCCTCTTTCACAAGTGCATTTTAAATAGAAAAAAAGCAAAGCAAACTAAAACTAAAACAATATCATGGAATCTTCTTGGAAGTCATCCAGCACAAGAAGTCAAACTTTGCACAACGTCCAATACCTCTGTGGACGCATCAAGATATATCCATGCTAAGCAGTCATCAGTTCCAGAAAACATAATAACTGTAAACAAATGTCCCTGTTTTAATGCTGTAATGTGATCTATTCTTTAACATTGTGTCCTGTAACCAGATTTTGGTTTCAGGGACTGAATGGAAGCTTGTAGAGGTGATGCAAACACATCTAATGAACACTTAAAAGTGGGTAGTACAAGTTCAATTTTTTGTTTCTGTCTTTGGATTCTAAATTACACAGATCATAAGGTTTAGTAACAGCCGCCCTTCATTCTTATTATCTTAATTTCATTTTGATTATTTTGAATGTCATCTATCAGCCAGTGGCTTCCATAGTTTTAACCCCTGGCAACCTCAGTGCAAATGAATGTATCTTTGTACAACCTATGTGTACAACATTGCTCTAAGTATTATTGGGATACAGGGTGAAGCAAATCAGTGCAATTTAAACAAATATTTCAGGGGCTGTAACAAACGAGTAAAACTATAAACAGTTTGTGAAAGGGAGTCCAAAAGGAATATGATTATTTTAACAATTTTTTTTTTTTTTTTATTAATAAATTCCCTGTAGGGTTCATGACAAATACTGATGAGGAGAAAGGCTGGCTGGACACGCCAGACTTTTTTTTGGTTTTAAGTGATCATACTGTGCAGGAATGAATAACGTATTATTTATCTACCAGCTGCAGTTTCATGGTGTGTTTACAGGTTGCTTCTTTGTTCCCAAATCCATCCCAACTAATTCTGGGCATAGATATGAAAAATATGCATCAGTCAAATGTATCTTAGATTCAGCAAATAGCTCTACGGAATCATTCTGTCCACGGTCTGTCCAAAAACACCCTTAAATCAAGTGTGTATGAGCTGTGTGATCTTACATTATTCATTATTCTTACTTACACACTTAAAAAGGTAAAAACAAAGCCACAAGATTAAAATGAGATGTTGTCTAAATTCCTTGGGAGGTCACTCTTAGACATCCACAAGTAAAATGATGGATGATGTCAGGAATAAATGACCCACACATGTTAGTGCTGCTGACTAAAAGGTATTTCAGTACACTGCAACAAGAAAGGATTTCAGAACTACAATAGTTTGGTGGTGGGGAGGGTGTTGGAATCACATTTTACATCCTACAAACCAAGTCCAATATAAAGGAAGGAGGCTCTGTCATTATCCATCAAACCTTTACTGTGGTCTTAACATAAGCGTCCTATGGCTTTCACAGAACACCCATATCTGTATGTATTCACCCTCATACAAGTAAACACACCCTTTGTATGCTGAAGATTCCTCTTCATCTCTTCCAGTGGAAAAAAAGAGAATAAAAAAACAGTATACAATAGAAATAGAAGGCGCCATGGTAAAAAGGCATTTGCAAACTTGGATTAACTGCATCATGAGTTCTGTGGTCACCCTTTTCCCAGCCTCGGTGCCTCAGTGAGTTAGATGAAACTAACTGCTGCTTTTTCTTTGTCGTCGTTCTCTTCTCTATAGCCTGTCAGCGAACTAACCGGGGGAAACGTGTCAGCTTTCTGACTGTCCTTATGTTCGCGTGTGCAAAAGGTTAGAGGAAGGAGCGAAGCTACCCTTGTATGGGGTTGCCAATCCAGGCAGCTGGTAAACAACATAAGCAAACCTTTCACTTCTTCACTGGCTAGGCTTTTGTTGTTGGTCCTCTTCAGAGCTTGTGTTTACTGATCCTAGAGGAGGGAAGAGGGCTTAGGTTAGTATATTTCATGCGTTTCTGCAAAAGGTTTTTTTTTTTTTTTTTAATAAAATGCATTGAACAAAAAAAATCAGATGTGCTTACCTGAGCCTCCTGTTGGTTTTGTTTCCAGCTGTTGAGGAATGTTTGTCTGAGCTTGTTGCTGCTGCCTAAGAGGTCAACAGAGAGAATTTGTATGAAAATTCATGCATCAATTTTCCAGTCAAGAATAAAATACAACAACATTAACTATGGCCTCTAAAAATACCCCCACAACACCGTCTATGTCAACAGATGTCGATATACATTAAGCTCTTAATTTTAATGAAGACACATTTACAACATAAAACTGAACATCATAAAATTCAGAAAGTAGTGCTTATCGCAGGACTATTGAATTGGATTACTAATAAGTGCTTACAGTATTGTGTGCACCTGCTGTGCAGTAATCACCAGACATGCAGCTAAACCTACCGATCAAAATAGGCTTGTCTCCTCTTCCTCAGTTCCTCGGCTGTGAGCGCCTCATTCTGGCCTTCTTTTTTTCCTCCTGCAGCACTACCAGCTACCTGGCTCTCTGATTTCACATTTCCCATTTCAGACTCTGAGGATCTGTTGCTCATCACTGCTCCTATAATGTAGTATATATATATGTCATTATGTGCTATTATTATTATTGTGAACCTGGAATACAATTTGTGAAAATAAGACTAACTGATATAACTTAATTAGGTAAAAGCCTTATTGATAGTACAGTGTAAGAAATGTGAGTCTACGAAATCAACTGTTTTGTTGCCATTAATCGTGAAAGAAACAATGTAACACTTTAAAACCTTTGGATAAGTCACTCTTTACCTTGCATGCTGAGCTGTATTGCCCTGCGAAGATCAGCCTCTTCATCTTCCACATCTATGTCCTGTCTGCTCAGTGCCAGAGCTCTCTTCAGCTCGTCATCTTCATCTACTACATCTTCCTCCACACCAAAGCCCATCTCCGCCTGGCTCAGGGCTGCTGACCTGCTGCTCACATTTTAAGGCTTGATCAATTGTCATAAGTAAATTAAAGGGTTTTTTTCAGCAACTTGAAACAAAGACATAAACGAAGATACTGCTTTCCAAGTAATTTCTGAGTCTGCCCTATTATACTGTCTGCATATATACTACATACCCTGCGCTTGTCTGGGCCTCATCCTCCCCAATAAGCCTTGGCCGCTGCTGCTGATGCACTCTCATGATCCCAAGGATCTGCTCTGCTTCACACTCAGGGAGATTTCCTCTGATCACAAATATGGAATAACCTGCACAAATACAACTCTTATAACCTCTTCTGCATAGCAACACCTAAACATACTGTTAATAAAAGTAAATTGTACAATACCTTCTTGTTGTAACTGTGCAAGGAAAAGTGCTAGATAGGTGTCTGATATCAACTCTGGTCCAGTCAACAGTGAATTCAGATTAAACCACTGCAATGAAAACAAAACAGTGTTTTTTAATGAGTAATTGAGCTGTATTAAAATTGTTTATGATGCCTCATACCTGTTGTCCAAGTTTACGTATAGTAAACCAGTGCTCCTTGTAGTTGCAAATGAAGGCTTTCTCATTTCTGAAACGTGAAAGCAGGAGTAGCTGTCATCATCGACTCATACTGTAAATT
This sequence comes from Pempheris klunzingeri, assembly GCF_042242105.1. Lineage (NCBI taxonomy): Eukaryota > Metazoa > Chordata > Actinopteri > Acropomatiformes > Pempheridae > Pempheris > Pempheris klunzingeri. Next base: position 11,832,029 of record NC_092024.1, on the reverse strand, counting down.
AGCTTTGTGATATTTACAAAACAGTCTTGAAAAAGTAACTTTACATTGGGTTAATCATCAGGCTCTGGTACTCCCGGCTGTTGAAGAGGATTAGCTCCAAGCCCCACACTCGCAGGGCATTGCTAATTACCTAAATGAATTAGACGACAGACAAATATACATGTAATACTGACTTATATCGTTTAGTGATCTGAATGAATAAGGGAATCTCTTTGACTCACTTGTATTGAAAAGAACCCACTGTCATCCATGTTCCCAGATGGTTGCTGGAGACACATTCATAAACTTAGAAACTGTTTAGTAATAACATGTAAAATAAGCTGATGCGCCAACATTAATCTTTAATAATGACTCCTCACCTGTAAGAATGTCCTATACTCTTCACTGGCCATACCTCCCTCTGCCATCCTCATTCTCTCCTCTTCATCAAGCTGGTGAGCAATGGAGGACAGATCCACAGGGGTGAAATACTCACCCTGCAGCAGGTTGTTGAGACAGTGTTGGGCGCAGAGAGAGCCCTCTTGCTACAAATTAAAGATCAGTTATTGTTGAGACACTAGCGCAAATGACACTGCTAACATGACAGCACGATGAAACAGCTTTATGAACGACTTAGTTAGCTTTGCGGACATGGAATTAGCAAACACTAACATTGTAAGGATTTGGTCTGTCCCCACGGGTAGACTCATACACCAGTGGAGCTACATACAGCTAGCTTACGTACAACTACACTTAATACTCCTTATTAAGACCTGATGTCTCTGATAAACCAGTTCGTTTAGTAACTTGTGAGAAACAACATATTTGCGGATGTTACAAAGCTTTTTGCGTTGTTATTCACAGCTGAAAAGAAACTTTTCATATATCTGACTAGCAAGTGCAATTAGCATTTTAGCTGTCTGGACAACAATACTGCCAAACACCACCACTAATGTCTTGACACCGGACAGATAGCGTCGGCTAACTAATGGCCGCCAGAAGATCCAGGGCTTTCTGAACAAACACAATGAATTGCTTGTAGCTAAATGTTTTAAATTAAACGTTTTAACTTACTTTCTCATGAAATATGGAATCCATATTCAGCTTTCTGTCAAACATTCACCTCTGACCTCTAGCACCGCTCCATTCATCACCATAGAAAGACGGGACAGTCCCGAGCGGCGCCCTCTAGTGGCCGGACCCCCTCAGCGCAACCATCTCCATTCAAAACTCCATTGGCAGATTTCACATTTTTACACCAGCGATATCATTGAAATCACTGGCTGTGCGGGGCACACAGAGCAGTCTAACTACTATACAAGGAGAAGCTGACCACAAAGTGTCTTTTTTTTGTTTGTATATATGCTCCATGCATGGGAGCCAAGTTATCATTAAAAGTGGGGGTGCATGGCTACTAATGGGCAAGGGGAGGTATTGCAGGAAAATGTACCCTGTAATACTGTACCATGCCATAGACTACCATACATTACCATATATTACCATAGAATGCCATACCATACAATACCATAGATTACTGTTGAATACAGTATAGTAATAGTGTAAAATAAACAATACATACAATGTAAATACAATACATTGGATATCATACCATACTGTAGAGTACCATAGATTACTATTCCATAGATTACCAGTGAATACTGTACAATACCATACAATACCATAGAATATCATACCATACTGTAGAGTACCATAGATTACTATTCCATAGATTACCATAGAATATTGTACAATACCATAGATTACCAGTGAATACTGTAGGATACTGTACAGTACTATACAATACCATAGATGATCATGGATACCGTATTATACCATAGATTTCCGTACCATATATGGACTCAAAACCTAATTTAATAATTGTCCTATCATGTATGCAGACCTTGTACACTGGGCTACCACCAGAGGGCGAGTCTAGCAGAATATTTTGTTTATAAAATGCTCAGTGTGACCAGAAGAATATAACTACTACAAGAAACTGATATTTTTTTCTCTAAATACGTGTCCAGTTTGATTAGTAGACTGATGTACGCCTGCTTTGCTAGGTCCAAATATCCCTGACTATTCCAATTGTGGTCTAATAGCGTCGCAAAAGGTTTTCTATTACAAGGGGAACAGTCTCCTGGTTACACCTCCTCCTTTACGGCAAATGGAATATGGCGGAGGGCGAGAAATCCATAGACGGACTGGAGCTCAGCAAGGTACGATTTTCAAACAGCTAATGTAGCTGACAGTGGTTACTGAGACTCGGGGACCAAACGCTGAAGTATAACCTGGTAGTTTCTATGTACGATGCAGTTTGACCGTGTAGTGAAAGGCTGTCTGCTTACTAGGCTAGCATTCGTAGTTAGCTCCTAAGCTAGCTAACTCCCCAAATGGTTAAAACGTCCCTGCAGGAGCTACAATATTTATCGCCCTCAAACGGTCCGTGTTGCTGGTTTAGGAGTCACGATTTGTCAGAGTAGTTGGGGGAAATATGGCAGTGTTCTTCGCGGTATTTTATTCACGGTCCTATTGTGTTTTGGTGGTCGCTTTTGCCCAAAGCGCCTCAACATGAGTTACAATGAGTTTTTACAAATTTTGAGTTCTTTTATTCCGACTGTTTTTGGACCACAAGCTCTTTTAAGACTGTTGTCCAACATGTCGTTCCCCGTCTGGGATTGAAACTGGCCTGGTTGGATATTATTGTATTACGTTAGATATTTACAGTTGTGCAACAAACAAAATGCAGAAGGCTGAAGGAAGTGAGGCTTATTAAACCTTGCTGAACCAGGACTATAACATTTGACAACGATTTGATATCTAATGTAACTCGAGCCTCCACGTACAATGTGCAGTATGCAGCTACAGTGCATTACATACCAGCATGAATGCGGTTAAAATAAACACACCGGTATTATTTCCACCCAATCATCTCAACTAACCATTTATAGACTTAAATACTGAAGATGAGTAGCCAAACAGGCCCCTGTCTCTCTATATGCTTCCTAATGTTGGCCTAAAAACACAAAACTATCAAAGATGCTCTGATGACGTTCACTTGGCTAGCATGGTTAGCATGGTTGTTAGCATGGTTGTTGACATGGCCATGATAAATTGGTGAAATGATGATGTTGTTCTGAACATCTGTGGTGTGTGTTACCTTCTACCTTTGGGTATTCAGCGCCGTTACCAAAGATCACCTCTAGTTGATGACTGATTGGATATTTTTGTAATGACACTAATGATATTTGCCAGATCCAACAGTAGAAAGTACCCTGTGTACTTGGTGATTAGTTGGTCATTTTATCATACTTTGTCATTTTAATTCCATTTTAATGTTTATGGTGCACATTCCCAGTTCAGATTTCTAAGGATCAAACAACGTGAACGTTTTACTTAGCGGTAGCATCAGCAGTCAATACAAAATAACATGCGTCAGCATTCATCACAAGCAATTGCATCATCATAGATTTTAACAAATGCCCTAATGCCCCTCTCTGTTCCCTGCAGGAATGGCTGGAGGCTGCAGACAGCATGGCGGAGCTGCTCAGCTACCTGAAGGAGCAGGTGCCACAGATCTTCTGCCTGAAGAAGGAGCCCAGCCCTCAGGAGGAAGAGGAGCTCACGCAGAGACGACTCCTTCATCCTCTGGAGTGCTTCCTGTTTGGAGAGGATCCGCAGGAGGGTTTGGAGAAGCTGAAGCAGGGCAGCACCTCCTCCCAGCTCTGTGGACGTGTCTTCAAAGAGGGAGAGACTGTCTACTCCTGCAGGTCTGAACAGACCCTCTGATCTTCTGTAATAAATATGTTATAACAGCAAAAATAATAGTAGCTATGATAAAATACTAAATATGTATTTGATGCATTAGTAATTAGTAATTATCATTTTGGCATGAAATGCAGGTATCAAACGGTATGCGCACAGTACTTTTCTCTAGTCAAATCTCATTATTGGATGAGATAAAAAGCTACAGAGTGCAAAGACAGGAATATACATACATGGAGGCTATTTAACATCATTTAATACTTTTAGAGGAAATAGTTTGGCCTCAGTAGGTTTTACTTCTACAGCGATCTGATTACATGACAACCCCACAGTATTTAGGCTAAGTGTTAAAAATGAATAGTTAATGATTAAACTCTCAGGTTTCAGCAAGGGGCAGTCCGCGAGTAGATCTGAATGATGTGAAATGCTGTATGACTCACATTGATATGCACATTTGTTCGTCTGTCAGAGTTTTTCTCAATATACTTCATCAAGCTTAATTATGCAAGTTTTATGTCAGCATGAGGCACATTTAAGAAAGTCCTGACAGATTCTCGAATAATTTTACATAATAGAAGTCAGCGGTGTATCCCAGTAGGTATTCTCTATGAATTACTGTCTGCTGTCACTGTATTCAAACTGATGATGGATAAATAGAGTAGTTTAGTAATATTGTCTTCATAAACAGCATATACAACAGGACAAAACAATTGTTAATGTCTTGACAAAAAAAAATTATTTGTTACATAGATATAACAATAAGTACCTTTATTAAAAAAAAAAAACTGAAGGAATACTATTAAAGGGTGTCTGTTTCAAAAAAATGTGTACATACACAGTACTGTGCAAACGTTTTAGACAGGTGTGAAGAAATGCTGTAAAGTAAAATGCTTTAAAAAATATAAAAATCAATTGTTTATTTTTATCGATTTACAAAATGCAAAATGAGCGAACAGAAGAAAAATCTAAATCAAAACATGGTGCGACCACCCTTTGCCTTCAAAACGGCATAAATTCTTCTAGGTGCACTTGAACACAGTTTTTGAAGGAACTCGGCAGGTAGGTTCTTCCAAACATCTTGGAGAACTCTCCAGCCTTTCGGTGAACAAACTGCCTTCTGCTACACCAAATATTTCAAATTTTGACTCATCAGTCCAGAGGACCTGCTGCCTTTTTTCTGCACCCCAGTTCCTGTGTTTTTGTGCATAGTTGAGTCTCTTGGCCATGTTTCCACATCAGAGGTTTGGCTTTTTGACCGTAATTCTTCCATTAAGACCACTTCTGGCCAGACTTCTCTGGACAGTAGATGGGTTTACCAGGGTCCCACTGGTTTCTGCTAGTTCTGAGCTGATGGACCTGCTGGACATCTTCCAATTTTGAAGGGAAGTAAGCATAATGTGCCTTTCATCTGCTGTACTAAGGTTCCTTGGCCAACCGCTGTGTCTACGATCCTCAGCGTTGCCCGTTTCTTTGTGCTTCTTCGAAAGAGCTTGAACAGCACATCTTGAAACTCCAGTCTACTTTGAAATCTTTGCCTGGGAGAGACCTTGCTGATGCAGTATAAGTACCTTGTGTCTTGTTGCTGTGCTCAGTCTTGCTGTGATGACCTGTGACATGAAACCGTCTTCCACAGCATCACCTTGGTAGCAGAGTTTGTTGCTCACCCAGTTTTAACCCTCCTACAGCTGTTTCTGTCTCAGTTAATGACTGTGTTTCAACCTACATATGAAATAGATGATCATTATCATTGTTTGGTATAATTGGTTAATCATACACCTGAATATGATTTTATCAAATCCCTTTGATTTTAGATTTTTCTTCTGTTCGCTCACTTTGCATTTTGTAAATCAATGAACTGAATTTTATAATTTTTGGAAGCATTTTTACTTCACACCATTTCTTCACACCTGCCCAATACTTTTGCACAGTAATGAATGTGTTATATATTATAATTAATTACTTAAATGACTAAAATTAGCACAGAGACATATAATATAAAATGGGACAAGTGTGTTTTTGTTATTGTCTGAAATGGCTCTTGTGATACATTCATCGATATGATATGCAGCCAATAACAGTGAATTTGTATCAACACAAAATACGACTGAAATTCATGTGCTCAACAAGTTTACACTGTGTTTGCACTGTTTGGTTAATGCAGAAGAGGTCATCATGCATACCAGGCTGTACAGTAACTTGAGTGGTTTGTCTTCAGCAGCAGATGATGCACTTTTGTCTATATTTGATTGATCAAGTAACACATCGTCCTCAACCTTTTCCAGGGATTGTGCAATAGATCCCACTTGTGTCCTGTGCATGGACTGCTTCCAGGATAGCGTGCACAAAAGTCATCGTTACAAGGTTGGTGCCCATGTAAATGTTTGTAATGAACAAAATGAACATGTTGTATCTAAATACAGTAATTGAATGCAGTTGGCATGTTCCATCATGAATACATGGGAATAATAGAAAATCACTCATCATTGGGTTTCTTTTCTGAGATTTGACATCTCTACATGAGCATCCTTACCTTGTCCTTGTCTGACACTAGTCTCTGTGATTCACTCCCTTGAACATTTTGCTGTAATGTCAACTTGATGACTCTCCTCAAAACATAACAAATAACATAGCAGAGAACCTTCCTCTATGCCCCTTAAACTTTGGGAATAAGCTAGAGTTTAAACTATTAGTCAATTAATTGATAATCCAAATTTACAGACCATTAATGCACAACTATTTTGAAGACAGAATAATTGTTTGAGTTGCCTTTCAATCAGAACTGTCCAAGAAATTATGCATCCGACTCCTTAAATGTGAGGATTTACTGCTTTTTATGTTTTCCATCATTGTAAAATTTGGACATTTGGAGATGTCACGTTGATCTCTGGGAAACTTAGACATCTTATACACCCAATGGATAATGAATTAATCAATAATGGAAATAATCATCAGTCGTAGCCCTTGTATAAAACATTTAAGTACTTGATTCACTTTTAATCATTATAGGACTTATGTGGCCTTTGATGTTGGAACCCCAGGGTCCATGATAATGCATTCCCACAGTTAAAGCAACTGTATAATTTAACTGTTGTTTGTATCCATTACTTGCCCCCAGTGACATGCTATATGTGCATTTTTTCCCCCAGATGCACGCGTCATCAGGCGGGGGCTTCTGTGATTGTGGGGATGTCGAAGCTTGGAAGATCGGTCCCTGTTGCTCCAAACACGACCCAGGGGCAGCCACTGCCATGGTAACGGTGAGTTACATAATAGAGCGGAAAGAGGGACGTGGGAGGGGCATACTTATCCCATTCTGTGTCAGTGACCCCCAGAATGCTTATTTTCCCATCTCAGTCCTGGATGCTGCTCTCTTGGCTAAGGCTTTGGCTCCGGAAACAAGAATGAAAAGCACTTTGTTGACCTCCACCAACTGAGAAAATTTATAACTAGGTTAAGAGCTTGGGAGGGTGATTGAGTGCATGAAAACTGGGGTAAAACAAATGATGGTGATGCTGGTAGAGAGCAGTCTTTCTACAGTTGCTGAAATCCTGCTGAACAGTACAGGGATGTATTCAGTGTACAGTTTCACCTACCAAACTGCTGCTGGGACACATTTTGATGATTGGGTGTTTCTGTTCATCACTTGTTTGCCAGGCCTTTCTTTGCTGATCACAGTATTTGGGATTGTCTCTGATAAGATCATGCTCAGGGGCTTTGAGCAGATGTACAGCTTGACAGCTCTGTGCCTGTTTCCATAAACAGCAGGTGCTTCTATTAACAGAGAGATCACTGACCCCAGTCTGGGAGGCTGCTCTGTGTTTTCTACACCAGATCAGAACCTGTGCTTAACAAGCAGTGACGCATGACATGAACATGAAAACCCATTATGCTGTTTTAGACGTCATGTTGTTAATACTCCAGTTTTTGTTCTCACACAGTAGTGTGACGTAGAGAATACACAGATAAATACACAGACTCATTGTATGTTTGGTTTGTGTGTCAAATGTCAGACATTTGTATGAAATACTTGGCTGCAATGTGGAATGTTTGTTTTCAGGGATTTTGATAATAACTTTAAGGAGCCAGCTTTTATTAAACAAAACATCTAGAACGGTTCCTTGTCATATCCACTGCTGGCGACACAGGAAATAGGGAATTAGTAAACGTTTTTACAGCAAACTTTGTCCATGTCAGATTAGGTGCAGTTTCTCTGCAGTTGAATATTTGTGTTGAAGGCTGCTTCAATAATTTTGTGTAGTTATGATCTTGGCAAATTACAATAATAGGAAAAAAAATACAAAATTTAACTTGTATCTCCATATTTATTGAATTAGTCCAGGTTCAATACTGATGTCACCAACTAATGGCAGTTTGTTGAAGGATGTTCATTTTTGTAGCAAGAGGAGTCCTCAGAGTGTTTGTGGTGTGCTCAAAAACAGATCCTGTGCGTTTGTCTCATTTTGTGCAGGATGACTGTGTGTTGGAGCCGGAGTTGTATGAGCGGGCTGAGAAGCTGTTCCGGGTGCTGCTGCAGTACGTCACAGATTTTTTGGTTTGGGAGGAAAATTTGGAGCTGTCACCTGAACTCCAGCCCCGGTACGGCCTGTTTAATCACATGTAAATGCATAAATCCGTACGCAAAGCACTCAACGTAATTTTGACAGTGTATTTCTCAATCCATGCAGGACAAAAGACAATGCTTACTACTGTGTACTGTACAATGATGAGCACCACTCGTATGACCACGTGATCTACACCCTGCAGCGTTCTGTTAACTGTAATGAGGCTGAAGCACAGACACACACAGCACTTATTGACAAGGAGGTAATTTTTGGTTTTGTTTTCTCTTGACCTTTCCTTTACAATACTGTCATTTGAAAGGGAAGCATTGTAGAATACACCCGTGTGTAATTATTGTGAACTGTCGCACAGGGTCGGCGAGCAGTAAAGAGAGGAACGCTTCGTTCCTGCCAGCAAGCAAAGGATCTCATCAGGGTAAACACTGGCCACTGACTCTGCATCAGTTTAGACATTAAAATTATGTTTAATCTTGAACCTGAAATAATTATTTCCCAGTTTTTCATTTCTAAGTGAGCTCTAACTCTTTCACTGCTGTGCTGCAGTCCAACTCGGAGCACATTTCTCTGCAGCCACTTCGTGTGGAGATCCTTCATGCAGCAGTAATGGCTCATCAAACTTTTGCTCTGCGTCTGGGCACCTGGTTCCAGAAGATCATCAGTTACTCAGGTGCTACCATCGTTGCCATCGCACAAATTTCATTGCTTTATTTAATGATTGCACACCTTTTTTAGATAATGTGTCTACACCTTAGGACACAGTTGTCCATGCACAGCTTCTTGAACCTATGTGTGTCTTATGCAGTGGGCTTCAGGCAGGCCTTCTGTCAGGTGGCACTAGAGACCAACACAGACGGAGACCAGCCGTGCCTCATCAGCAGACTCATGCTGCACGATGCCAGGATGTACAAAGGCAAGCAGATCTTATCTTGGTTTTCATACACAGTGTAATCTCACCTCAGTTCTGTATGACACTAACATGAAGATTTTTTTCTCTTATTTCCTCAAGGAGCTCGCAAGATAGTACATGAACTGATTTTCTGTAGCATGCTAATGGAGACAGAGTTCAAGAGGCTTTTTGCGATTGAATTTACAAAGGTAAAAAGGGATATGTTGTAATTTTTTGCAATTCTTTCATTTGCTTAAATTAATAAAATTAATTCCCCATCTTTGTCTTTTTCAGCACTTTAAGCAGCTGCAAAAGGATTTCATAAATGATGACCATGAGAGGAGTATATCCATCACTGCTCTGTCTGTTCAAATATTCACTGTACCCACATTGGTAAGTGTTTGTTGTTAGGGCATCAATGTAGATATTATGTTATAGTGAGTTAAATATAATATAACATTAAAATTTATACTAGTTTAGGAAGACCATACTGCACATATCTGTGCATTATCATCCATCTCTATTGTCGCTTTCCTGTTCCTCTTCTAGGCCAGACAACTGATCGAACAGGCCAATGTCATTAAAGTGATAGTTGATACAGTCATGGAATTGCTGCGCGAACATCTGGATGTCAACGATCGCTTTTTCTTCCTTGGCTACAACTCAGACAAGTTCTCACGCATCCAGGTCATCTTCCACGACCTCAGGTCATTAAACGGGAAGCAATTTTGACAAAATTCTCATTTGTAACTGTTGGGATCTTTATCTAAGATGTAAATTTTGTCTCTCTCAGGTATATTCTGATCAGTAAGCCCTCAGTATGGACAGAAGATCTGCAGACACAGTTCTTAGAGGGGTTCAAAGTCTTTCTTGGTCTCCTCAAATGCATGCAGGTAGTCTTCATCTTCACCCTGATTGATTCTGTGATAATGTTTTTGTCCTTACATCAGGTTACAGTAACTCGACAAACCAGATTTCGGAGAAATGCTGGAACTCTTTTGCTTTGCTTTTCAGGGCATGGAGGAGGTGAAGCGCCAGTTTGGTCAACACATTGCAGTGGAGCCAGAATGGGAAGCTGGGTTTTCCCTTCAGATCCAGCTCCGCCACATTCTTGCAATGTTTCAGGACTGGTGTTCCTCTGATGTGAGTTATCAATTTGTCCATTCACAAATGGAGGAAACATTCGATAAAACCCCCTCGCTGTCCATTTACTCAGAAGTAGTAGAAGTAAAGACAGGACAAGTTAATTTTTGGTTGTTTGCTCCCTCAGGACAAGATCTTGCTGCTTGCATTTAAAGAGTGCCACAAAGTCCTGATGCAGTGCAATAACCAGCCCTTCCATAGGAAGGCCACCGACTATTACATGTGCAAGCACATTCTCCATGTTCGTCCGTACAAAGTGTCTCAGGAGCCTGTCAGCATACATCTGCCCATCTCCAGGCTACTGGCTGGTAGGATAATATTTGAAGCTCTTAGTGTTTTATTGGTGGTTTCTCAGTCAATTGTGACCTTACTACTCTGTGCCTTGTGATCCCTAGGCCTGTACGTACTTCTGTGCAGAACAGGGGCAATTGAACATCTGGATGATCCTGTAAGTGACGTGATTTAAATGTTTAGTAAGCTACTGGTGTCAGTGTCAATATTCAATGTGTGCTGTGTTGTGGTGTTTGTTGAAGAAGCTTTAACTCCCTGCTGGCATTTAAGAGTTGTGGTTTATTTCTGTCTGTTGCAGGAGAGCTATGACTTCACCCAGCTGGCAGAGTATCCTCTGCGCTGTGTGGTGCTGGCTGCACAGGTCTCCGCTGAAATGTGGCGGAGAAATGGGCTCTCATTGGTCAGCCAGGTATACTACATTCTGTAGATATTCAATGTATTGTTTTTATTCTGTGCGATCTGTTAATATTTCTTCAATTAATAAATAACAAAGACATTAATTGTTGTTTCACATGATCAGGTCTACTACTATCAGGACGTAAAATGCAGGGATGAGATGTACGATAAGGACGTTCTCATGCTTCAGGTTGGTGGCAGTCAGACACAGAATGCCCTTACCTTGCCTTTACTTTTTACATTTACACAATGTGGTGACGTATGATCCTCCCCACAATTTATTTACAGATAGCTGCTTCCAAAATGGACTCCAACCACTTCCTCATGCTGATCTTGTTGAGATTTGAGCTCTTTGATTACTTCAATGGGAGTTGTTCAAGCAAAGACCAGGTGAGCAACACCTCAGTTATTCAGAAAATAAGGTTGTCATGCCACCAGATGCCTTACTTATTGATGTTTTTTTTTTTTAATGATTTGCAGGATGAACTGATACAGTGGAATCGCTTGACAGAAGAGATGCTGTACCTCATTATTGTCATCACTGGTACTGTCTACTAATCAAACTTGGGAAGTTAGTTGGTTGGATTTGAACCACATGACAGTGTCTCATCAGTGTTGTGTTTCCAGGTGAGCGCTATGTCCCCGGTATCAGTCAGGTGACCAAAGAGGACGTGACCATGAGGGAGGTTATCCACCTGCTGTGCATTGAGCCCATGGCTCATAGTAACCTGGTCAAGGGTCTGCCGGAGAACGTAAGATACACATACTGTCTCACTTATTGAGTTATTTTCTTAATTTTTATGAAAGAATAATTTAAAAATGAGTTTAAAATGTTTTCTCTGCAGGAGAGCCATGAAACTGGCCTGGAGAGTGTAATTACCAAAGTTGCCACCTTCAAGTATGTAAAGACTGAGAGAGTTTGAGTTTAATCCTAACAGTCATTTTGGATTTGGTTTAATCTGTCCACTCTGCTTCTGCTTTCAGAAAACCAGGAGTTTCAGGACATGGATTGTATGAAGTAAAAAAAGAGCGTATGATAGAATTCAACCCTTTCTTCTACCATTATTCAAGATCTCAGCATAGCAAGGTAACACACTGCCTCAACATCGGTTCTGCATTAAACGGACACAACTCCTCTTGAATAGTCCTCATATTATTCTTACCTTTTACTTGTTGTAGGCAGAAGAGTCTCAGAAGAAGAGGAGGATTCAGGAGAGCAATGATAAAGGTGACCAATGTCTTTGCTTAGCACAAGCCTCCATACAGCTCTGACATGTGACAATCTTCTCCACTCCAGTTGCTAATGAATCAGCTACGCTAACATTCCCTCTGTTTTTGTTGATTCTCAGCGCTGCGTCCTCCAGTGCCCCCACCATTCTGCCCAGCTTTCGCCAGCATAGTGCGCCTGCTCTGCAGCGACATTATCATCCACATCCTGAGACGTGTCCTGCAGAGAGCTGCAGAGGACCGGGCAACTCATTGGACAGAAGCCATGATCCAGAGGGTACACATTTCATCCTTTTTACTTTATTCAACCTTTAGAATTTATTACTCAAACCGCTTCCAGTAACAAAGTGCATGCATTTACCACACAGGCCCTGCACTTGATAGGTCAGGCATTGCTTGAAGAGAAAACACAGCTTGAAGATAGCACTGTGGAGGAAGCAACCTTTGACTTCAGCCTCAAGGCCCGCCGTGAGTTAAAAACAATTTTTTGTTTGATGTTTTCATCACTGATTTAACCATTCGACATAATTCTCAAAGCTTTGAATTGGTTTGGTTTTGCAAACTTTGAGTGTGTCTCCTTTGTTCTTCCAGGGATTGGTTCAGAACACGGCAAGTCAGTGTTCCTCTTGCTGTCCAAGATTAAAGCTCTTCCTTCCCTTGAAGCTCAAAAAGACATGGTCAAATGGGTTCTACAGGTAGGCTATTCAGTTAGCCAATTCAAATTTTTTATCATTTACATCACATAAGAGTTTCTAACATTCTTGTTATCCTCACCATTTTATATTGTTTCTGATAGATGTTTGAGATTGTCAAGTGCCTTAGAGAGAAGTCCAGTCCAACAACCTCAATGAGTGTGGAGACAACTAAGCCTGAAGAGGTAAAAGAACCATGAATAATAAATGTAAAAATGTGAATTTACCTATAAAATTGACTCAGGTGAAGTTCTGGACATCACACTGATTGATTTGGTTTCCCTTAGTGCCAAACACAGTCAAGCCATCATTTGTGCCCTTTTCTGAAATTATAAGAAATAACTAAAACTTAATTGCATTGTATATCCTCTCAGCATTGAGAAGTTTTACCGTCTGACTTGTTATTATTCCAGAGTGCTCAGGATAAAGAGAAAGCTGAGCGCAAAAGGAAGGCAGAGGCAGCTAAACTCCACCGGCAGAAGATTATGGCTCAGATGTCGGCAATGCAGAAAAACTTCATTGAGTCAAACAAGATGCTATATGACAACATGCCAGAGAGTGGTACACAGGGAGAGCCTGTTACAGCTACTGAGAGGTGAGGAGGACCATTTGTGAAAAAAAAAAAAAAAAACACATGAGGGTGTTCAACTGGCTTGAGATCAAGAACCAAACCAAAGCAATTTGACTAATTCCACTTTGGGTCATCTTTATTCCTCCTAGTGCCATGGAGCAGATGGAGCTGCGTGTAGCCATTGGGCCGCATCGAGGCTCCACTCCAGCCGAGAGGGAGGTGCTCACCTGCATTCTTTGCCAGGAAGAACAAGAAGTGGCAGCCCAGGCTCAAGCCATGGTGCTGACTGCATGTGTTCAGAGGTCCACAGTGCTGACACAGTGCAGAGGAAAGATACCGACCAACAGAGCAGATGGTCAGTCTCCATTTACTATCATTTCATTCAACTGTTAACAACCGTAATTTCATAGGAAAAATTAAACATGTTCTTGTCATTGATCCCTTACAGGAACAGGGACATCATATCCCCTCTTCATGCCTCCTGAACTTGCAGTTGGGACCCACACTGGCAGCTGCGGACATGTCATGCATGCCACATGTTGGCAGAAGTGAGTAATTACAAAAACATGTTTTCTTTTCATGTATGTGGTAACAGTAGAAAGCACGATTGACAGTTCATTTGCCATTTAAGCGTTTTCCTCTGTATCCTTCAGATATTTTGAGGCTGTTCAGAATACGACCAGGAATCGTCTTCACGCTGAGCTGATCATTGACCTGGAGAATGGAGAGTACTTGTGTCCGCTGTGCAAGTCTCTGTGCAATACTGTTGTCCCTCTCATCCCATTGGAACCACTAATGTTTAACTAGTAAGTCTAGGGTACCACCTTCAAGCCAATCTGCAGTGGGTTGTTGGTTGTACAAGGAAGTTCTTTGAGTGTTTGTTTCTTATGTGTAGTGAAAATGCAGAGATAATTGGACAGCATTTGACCCTGCCTCGCTGGATCCAGATCCTCTCTGCCAGGATTAAAGGACTCAAGTCAGTCACTCAGGATAATGGTAAGAAGACATACTCAACATATAATGCTTGCATCTCTTCAGATGGATGAACAGCAGTGGCATGGTAACTGCATTGCTTTCTGTGGCATCGCTTACGAGTGTTAGAGGTTTTAGGTTCAGCCATTGCAGCTCTTTGCCTTCCACACCAATGGAAACAGATGTATTATCTAACCTGGTACAGCATCACATGTGAATGCAGTTTGAAATGTTGGTATACTGTTAATATTCACTCAACAGTGCAGATCAATTGTCATTATGTGCGACACTAAATTGACAATGTGGCACGAGATAATTGATTATTTTTCCCCTTTGTGTAGATTGCAACACAGAAGGCAGTGGTGTTGATGGGGACACAGGGCTGTGTGGAGAGGGCCAGCCAGACTTCAGGTCCATTCTGAGCTATGGAGTCCAAGAACCGTGAGTGAAACTGCCAGCTCAGTCAGCATTACTCAAGTATCTGTGTTTCCTGTAGGGCTGCAGTCTGAATCCTCTGCTGCTGGTTGTTTTTAGGAGGAAATTCTCAGATAGCATCGTGGAGATGCTGGTTGTGTGTGCCACTACGGTCCACAGGGTGGGACTGCAGACGGCACCCAATGAGCTGTGCCCACGTGTGCCCCTTATGGCTTGGAACACATGTGCCTTCACAATTCAGGCCATAGGTACAGTAAGAACTGTGGCTTATTGTGTCACTATGCCCACTTTCATGTTTTTGCAGTTCTCACAAGGTTTGCATGTCTTCACAGAAAACATACTGCAGGAGGAGGACAAGCCACTCTTTGGATCCTTACAGAACAGACAGGTTGGAAGCCACTTATGACAGCTGTCACATCATGCATGTAATGTACATTGGTTTGGGTTTGAATTTCAGACATCAGTTTTGTGAAATGCATCTCTATTTTAGCTTGCAGGTCTGAAGGCAATTGTTCAGTTTTCAGCAGCTCAGAGACTTAAGAGCTCCCAGGCTGTCATCCAGAGGCACTTCTCCGACATGTTGGGGGGTATGTGGTTATTTAAGAATACATGATGTTTATCTATCTATCCGATGTATTTGTGCAGTTTTCCTTTTTACAGGAAAGCAATTGTGCTTTCCCCTTTGAATGAAATGTGCTATATACTATAAATAAAGGGTGCCTTGCGGTCCATTTGCCTTGTGGTCACAACTGCAACCTCTTTCCCCAGTCTTGCTACCGGTCATGAGCAGAAAGAACACCCCTTCTATTATGGAGGTGGACTTCTTCCATCTTCTGGTAGGTTTCCCCTAAAGGGAACAGCTCTGTTCAGAATGATGGACTCCAGCTCTTCTTGTCCTCATCTCTCACTAACATCTCTTCAATTAGAAATGATAGATAAAACTACTAATAATTACAGGAATGTTTTCAAGCTCTAATGATGAAACTTAATAGTATTATATTTTTATATAGTTCCTATTTAAGTGTCTTGCAATGTTGAGCTTTTGCATGCCATTATTTGCATTTTTTTCTTAATGGCTTATGTGTTCTTTTGTGTTCGGTCAGGTGGGGTTGGTGTTGTCTGTGCCCTCTCTATATCAGGAGGAGGCTGTAGACTTACAGCCGTCTGCTGTCAGCTCTGCCTACAACCACTTGCACATCCTGCATGTGGTCACCATGGCTCACATGCTGCAGGTCCTGTTGTCTTCTACAGGTACTATACTTTCTGGTCTAACAACACTACATATCTGCCTCAGAATGCTCTACGGTGATTATGATGAATAATGGATGTTGTTGATTCTGTCTAGATTTCCCTGCAGTAGCGAGTGGAGAGGAGACAGAGGAGGCGAGAGCAGCAGCAGAGCTGTGCGCTATGGTGTCACAGCACACTGGGAGGTACAGCTGTTTCTCATCATATCATTATTTATCAGGCAACATCTATTAAAAGCTAAGACAAGGATGGCAGAGAATAGATTCCCTTGCGTAGATGTGCAACTCTTGTGAATTCAAATCCCATGAACAGAATATCAACTAAACTAAAAGGTTGTATGCTCTGATGTCTTAATCATAAAAGACAATACAAATGTAGGCTGAAATTATTGCTTCAGAAGTTGTGCTTCAGATAGAAATATATTCTTTATATTTTGTGCTTATTTTTTATACAAGTCATACTACTGTGCTCAGAATTTCTCAAAAAATCCCAAAAGGGACTTTATTAACTGCATCCAGTGGTTTCAGTGCAAATATGGACATGGCTGTGGATTGTGCAAACGTCCATTATGATCAGTACAGTGAACAGTCAATGAATGGATGTCAGTCTTAGCAGTGTTCGTACAGAATCCTGGTAGAAGTTTCTTTTCTTTCTACTGTGAGACATGAATGTCTCCATGGTGCTACTTAATCCCTCATGCTGCTGCTGAAATTAAGTCTCTGAAAATGTAAGCTGCTTGCAGCTTGGGGGCAAAAAGCCTGTTATTTCGCCCACAAAGGTTTGTTTGAAATCTTAATTTCTACCAACGCACATTAACTTATAAGCTCACTTTGACCATTCCTCCACAATAAGGAGAAAATTGTTCTTTTGCTGTTGCTAAGGCTGTCATCCTGGGGTTGAAGCCACTCACCCATTTGTCAGGGAACATATGCTGCTTGTTACCTTTTACCTCCAGAAATTCTGCCATTTCACCACCATGTTCCTAAATGAACACAGTCTATTGATATTTTCACTGAGTGTTGGGAAAGTTTAATGTAGCAGGAATTAGTTGGTTTTTTTTTAATTTGCCTGCATGATCAAACGTGACAGGAATCAACCTTGCCTCTTGGCCCTCCCATTAGAGGCAAACATTGCTCCTTGTGCTTTGTTGTAGAGGCCCTTTTCCGTGCTGCATGTCCAGAGACAAGCACGATAATGAAGACTACCTTCAGCTTGTTTGACACGTTGTTCTGTGCTTTGCTCATCAGGCTCATTCCAGATGTGTCTGGAAGCTCTGTGGCTGAAAGAGTGAAGAGAGGAATCGAACCTTTCTTGCGCTGCGCTGCTCTCTTCTTCAATTGCCTTACAGGAGTGCATCCTCCAGAGGAGCTCTCTAGTAGCGCTGGTAGGTCAAATATATTATTAGAATGATATCATTCTAGTGCATATGATGACTAATTAATTCAAGCTGGTGTTTGGGGTCTTTGCAGTTACCTCTCAAGGACAGATAGAGGCACTATGCAGCTACTTGGCAATACCCTCCAATGTGTTCCAGCTCTTCCAGGAGCACAGAGACTCTGTTACTCCACTGCTGCAGAGGTAAATGAGGAACATCGAAGCAAGGTTGATAAATTAGATCGATAGCTTCTTAGTATTCACAGAAGAGGTTTATGACAATGTGTTCTCCTCCTTAGGTGGTGTGGGAGCCCAGCTGTTACCAAAGTCCTGAAAGGCAAAATCCAGACAGTCAGGTAGACGTTGGCCTTTGTATTCATCTTCAGCATCTCCAAATAAATAAGATAAATAAAAAATAAAATAAATTAACCCAAATTAATAAAATTAAACTCTTTCAGATACCCCAGGAGAAGGAATCGTTTGATTGATCTTCCCGATGATTACAGTGCTCTCCTCAATCAAGCCAGCCATTTTCAGTAAGTGGGGACTTTAACTCCTTTCAGTTATCACCTTTCAGCAGTAGATCTGCCAGAGATGTTTAATCCACTTGTCTCCTCTGTTGCCCTCAGGTGTCCCAAGTCTACCGATGATGAGAGGAAGCATCCAACCCTGTGCCTGTTTTGTGGGGCCATGCTCTGCTCTCAGAGCTCCTGCTGTCTCAGCCAGCTGGATGGGGAAGATGTGGGAGCGTGCACCGCCCACGCTGCTACCTGTGGTGCTGGAGTGGGCATGTTCCTCAGGTGGGTCAATTCCAGGTCTTATAGGGATTAGAATAATTGTTTTTCAATGCTCTGAAGCATGCTTTTTATCTGCATCTTTTTTTTTTTTAACCGTATCCTTCTGTATTTTTCTTTGATATCATATTGGCAGGATAAGAGAGTGTGAAATCGTACTGATGGCCAGTAAGACTCGAGGAAGCACATACCCTGCTCCTTACCTGGATGATTATGGGGAGACTGATCCTCACCTCGGGTAAAAATGATAGCTTCTTTTCCAGGTGTTGAATTATTATTCCTTCTACTCAGAGCCACACCTGTAGGTATGTCAATATTGTCTCCTGCAGGCTGACAACTAACAGCTGCTACAATTTAAACACCTCCACCCCCTACAGACGATGACTGCTGCAGCTGCAGTTTTATATAGAACTACAAGTCTGATGCTCCTTGTGTTTTGGCCCGGTGCTTTTCATCCATGGCGCCATGTCTCCTTGTTTGAAACTTGTTGCTACTAGACCATATCGACTTGACTGAAAGATTATTTCACACATTTTTTTTTTTCTAATCAAATTGTGTCATGCTGTTCTATTTTGTAAAAGCCTTCAATTTAAATCTTGTAGAGTTCAAAGTCATCCAGCAATGAAAAACTAATTATACTACTAATTATACGAAGGATTGCTGTTTGTACATTTTAAGTTTATGGTACCTTTCATTTGACTGCATATAATCATGGGCATGAAATGCATAGTTTGTAATTGCAAATGTATTATATATTGAATAAATCAGACTTTCTGTCTTTAAATTTGCAGAAGGGGCAATCCGCTGCACCTTTGCCCGGAGCGCTACAGGAAGCTGAACCAGCTGTGGCAGCAGCACTGCATTCTGGAAGAAATCGCCCGCAGCCTGGAGGTGGTCAACGTTATGTTTGCCTTTGAGTGGCAGATGTTGTGATGACTGCTCCAGCTGTGTTAGCCAGAGTGTTAAGAGCACAGCCATAGAGTACAATCTGCTCCAGTGCTCCTGAGACACACACACACGCACACACACATACACATGTACACAAACAGCCCTCCTGCAATCAATGGAGGCCTGAGCAGCCAATCCTCTCCTGAAGAAAACCGCTGCTGGAGTCTAGAGAAGTGGGACAGTCCAAAAAAGAAGATAAGGAAGATGAATAACGGAGGGTGATGGATAATGAGAAAACCCAAGTCGCCTTGTTTTAATTTGATTGTCTGCTGTGAGAATGAGTTTCTCCTCAAGTAATGTTATTTGCAAAGAGACTCATTCAAATAAAGACAAACCTCAGATACACACTAACATGTTTCTGTTATCAGTTTATGTATTTGATTTCTCTCAGTAATGCTGTGAATTTTCTGCATTTTCGTTTTATGTTAGAAATTCTGATTTGTCATAAGTTATAATTGTAGAATTGTACTGTTTAGGAAGGTACATTCATTTGGAAATGTTTAGGTGAGGTGGGAGATGCAGCACATTTTTGTGTATGCAGTCAAAATGATCCACATCCTACTGTTACCTTTAACACACACACACACGTAATGCGTATATTGTGTATACAACATTTATAGAATATATATCGTTTTCAAAGTTGTAAAGCAGATTCAGTATTCTGGGAGAAGTATACAATAATCTTCCAATATTTCCTGATAATGTATGCACACAACTAAACAGACATTTTGACAAGTTTTCTGAATATTTTAGCCTTTTGACATTTATCTTTACTCACTAATCTTAAGAATAAGTGAATAAATTATATGAAACAGTCTACCATACTATATAGTATTATGAGATGCTGGTTTAGAAAAAAAACCCTTTTAGCGAAACTTCTTATAATTGTCAGATATCCATGATTAAAACATATTGAAGGGACCATTGCTGGACAGAATAGTAGTCAAATTTCACCATATGGTGCTGATTCACTCAACATAAATTGAATTTAAGTAAATATGATTTCAATATAATATTTAAGAAATAATTGTACTTTTTATTGAAAAAGAAATCAAAGGTAGAATATATGATATTCTTCAGTCAATACATTCATTTAAGCTCAGCCTTTCCAGGAAAATGTATGAATATTAAATTTCCTCCTTTTGTTTGATGATACTATATGACTTCCAGGCTGTGGGAATAAAGACACCAGCCTCTATACAGATCAACTGTCCCGTGCCCTGAATTCATCTGATAACAGTGGTGTCACCATTTCTAAAATCTAATGTGTTATCAAGTTAGATTTGTTTCATAGTAGTGGAACAAAATCTCCTCTCATGTCGCTCATCCATAGAATAAAAGTAATAATCCATTTTCCATCCTCTATATTATTTCATCCATCAAGTGAGCGCCAGATGAGGAAAAACAGGCAGCGTTCCCTTTCTTCATTGGTTTAATACATTTACATGGTTTGTACATTTTAACACAGTAATGTCTCATTGCCAGAATCAAAACTTTATTCATCTACATGCTTTAATTTAGCAACCTGCAGAAACCTCCAGTGTCTTCCCCCCCCCCAAATGCGTAAGCTGATTTCCTTTGACCAACAGACAAGATCCTGCCACCAGCCAATACATTGAAGGCTTTATCATTAAAACAAAATGAGACATAGTAGCCTAGTTTGTACTGTGAACTGTTTGGAGCCTTACAAAACAATCACAAACTATAAAACCCAGCCATCACCAGCTCAGATGGTTTATTGTCAAGCTTTTGGTAGCTCATCCCAGCGGAGATGACTGAGGTGTTTTTATAAGACCATGGTGGCATTGCTGAGGCACATGAGATCCATTGTAGTGACAGCTCAGACGATCTAGAGTGTATTATTATGGGTTATCAATTAGATTTCTGTCTGGTTATGTGCTTTTAACTAATGTGAAAGCAAAAACATATATTGTTTAGTACCTCTGGAACAACTTTGTTTGCTAAAGTCAGGTAAAATGCACAGAAGGAAACCAAAAATGTTACTGTTGATCTAAACACCCAGAACTAATGTAAAATGTAATGTATAAATCCTCATGCTCTTCCAGTTCTTAAACTCACTTCGACCTGTTTAAGGGGCCAGATCACCCCTTTTCTTTAATTTATACATCCTATAAATTCTTGTAATTCTAAACTCTTCTGATTGCTTTTTATATCATACTTTGAGGCAAAATCAGGCAAAAAAAAAAAATGTGGGCTTGTGATCCACATCACTACTTTAACTTCAAACAATTCAAGTTCTTTCTGACTCCAGTGTTGCAACTGACCGGTGTATTAAACAATTTTGGACACCTGTTGCAAAACCCCTCGATACACAGGCAACAAGATATCATTTGTAAACAACAAATTACAGTACAGATGTGTACAGATGTACAGAAAAACATCTACATTTGTGGTGATTTATGATTTTTTTTTGTGCTATTTGCAACAATGAAAAAGGAAGAAATTTATTTTTGATTGAGAGATTTTGATTAATGGTTGTAAAAAGTCAGCAAGGCATTATCTGCATTTTGGAAAAGATGTGTGATATTCCGCACAATAGTTCCATTTTACACACACACCTCTATAGGTATTTTTCTCAGTTGTAATTCTTTACCCAACTGATATTGATTAAAACCAATAAATGTAACAAGAGGAACTATTTTAAGTGGTCTGGATGAAGGCCCTTACTCAGGCCTGCAGGGAAGCTGTTCACTGAGGCGGACAGAGGTCAACTGGCCTCAGGTATTTCCTTCGGTGGGACATTGTCTGGTCCATAGTGTGCTTTAGAGGTTGAGGGAACATCAATATTGGGGTCTCCGTTGTCGGCTGTGTGTATGTGGTTGCACTTGCCAAGGCTCTTGATGATGTTCAGGTTGGTGCGGGCTGTTTCCATTAAGCTGTTTTCCAGCAGCCAGCCGTCAGACTCAGAGTTGGGGTCACCCTGCCTTAGTACATTTTCCAGGGAGGTCTGGAGGAAACGAACCCCTGTCAACACTGACAGCTAAAATGAGACAGACACACAGACACATCCACGCATATTAGTGACACCAAATGTGAATTATGATACAAAAAAACAAAGAAGAGGAGTTTTGTTTGGCTCCATATAATACGTAGTAATTTTGTATCTAATTTGTATCTTAAGCTTTGTGATTCGGAAACTGAGTAGAGGACAGTAGGAGAGTCCATTTCAAGTGCTGCATGGATGACCCAGAGATTATATGAGAGGATAGATTTACTCAAGGATTAGTACTGTGAGTGAGCGTGCAATGAGGTGACACCAATCATGTCCTCCATTAGTGACTATAAATCTTTTCATACAGTGGGGAAGAGAAAAAGCTGATAACTTTTCTTGTTACGTGATTTAGCATATCTGACGGAGTACTTTCTCGTATTTCTAAATGTTTTGAGATGAACAAGAATCATAAGAGTCCAACAGGGGTAGCACCTATGCAAATGCAGTGCTTTTGCAGACAGCTGTCTCTTTAAAAGATCCTCCAAGGATCTCAACAAAAAGTCCATTACACTCCTTTAACATTGTCATACTCACAATGGACATTTAAAAAAAACAAATGCATCAAAATAGATGCAGCAGAGGCAAAGATGTAGTCTTCTTCACTGTCAGACCCTGGTGCCTACATTACCCACAATGCAACTTGTTGGAGATTCAGGTGTGTTAAGGGCTACTGTAGCCTTGAGCCGCTAGCCTAAAACACAGATGAGGAGCAGACTACAGTGGTCTGGTAAGCTCACTTCTTTCAAACTTGACACCCATCATTTTTTTAATATGCAAACTTGGAGTCTTCAGTTCCAACAGACATTGACTCAGGTCACGTCGCTTCAGGCAATTTATCAAACTTTTGAAGCCACAAAAAACTTCATCCAACTTTTTTTTTCACATATGCAGAAATGGATGTTAGTACTCCCCAGCACCTGTAAAAAGACTGCTGTGCTAAAAAAGTGGAGTTCCCCTTTAACTTCACCTTTAAGACCTTTTGCTGTAACTAACTTTCATCCTCTCACCTCAAACAGCCAGGTGATGAGGACTGTCAGGCCAATGGACTGCATGATGTGGGTGTAGTACTCCAGCAGCGCCTGGCGACATCCTTTCATCCACAGGTTTAGCTCCTCCATCTGATGCTCGTAGTTGAAGTGAGCGGAGTTGTTGGTGATCTGCTGCTGGATGCAGGGCCTGGGGGAGTTGATGTTGCAGCAGCTGAAGGGGACTCCATCTATCAGGTACTTCCCCTCCACGTTACTTCTTAGCCGACTAGAAAACAGGAAAAAGAAGGAGGAGCTCAGGGTCTGCCTCTGTGGTTTGACCATAGTGTGTCATTGTTTGGGAAAGTTTAACCTCTTATTTAGTTGTTATTATTCTAAAAAAAGTGGCAGGAATATTCATAATTTCTTAGGCCCGTCATGGAAATTTCTCATCACACATTTATTACACTGACTTTGAACAGATTTTTATTTTTCACGATTTGCTTATTGGTGAAAGGAGTTGCCCTAGCACATGTTTTGAGATATTAGGTGTTGCAGCTTTTTTTCTATGTCAATAGTCCTTTTTTATGTCATTCTATGTGTGAATATGTGAATATACTCTTTATGAAATCAGTGTCTTCTGTAGTTTGCACTTACTCTGCCACCTCCTTGTTGGATATATCCAGGTAACGACTGCTGATCCACTGGATCTGAAACCAGTCCTTGTAGCCATTGTTTCCACAGCACTGGAAGTCTATCTGCAGCATGTCCACAGTGCGCTTCAGGAAGCATCGTCCTGGTGTGTCTGTGTCCTTATAGAACCTGATGGCCTCTGTCAGCCCCAGGTTCAGAGACTCCTCAAGCTCCCCACGCATGCTGTAGCACATCAGAGCCCCCACCAGCACACAGAAGGTGAAGAAGAAGGTGCATATAATGTAGGGCAGCATGATCAGTTTCCAGCGCAGGAACTTGGTGGAGTCCACGCAGTCGTAGCAGATCTTCCCTCCCAGGAAGTTTATGGCACAGGCGATGAGGCCCACAGCAATCAGCATGTTGGGCACGTACTGGATGTCCCTCTTAGTCATCAGTTCTACTCGCTTGTTGAGCTCCACCTTGAGGAAGAGCCCCAGGCTGAACAGGATGGCCCCTGTCACCACTGAGATCCAATTTAGGATCCACAGAACCTGGGCCAGCTTGTCCCTCTTGGTCTTGGTGAACTTCACTCTCAAGACGGCCATATTATGTTAAAATATATCTCCTCTTTAAGTTTCCTTTAAGTTCAGGGGGGGATTAAGGGTAGGATGCAGGTAGAACACGGGAGAGGAACAGGTTATCCTCAAGGGGGTGTACGGGACCGAGGGGAGGGGGATTGGTTGTACAGGTCTCTGAAGGTAGTCTCATAAGCAGCTTAGCCTGGTAGTCATGATAGATGTATTGTGGACGCTGCATTACAGTTATACTGTAGATGCAGGCAGGTCTGTGACACTACAGAGGAGAGAGTATGAAAAATTAAATGTGCTCACATGGCACAATATCTTGGAATGGAAAACACTGTTAAGACTAAATAAAATGACATGTGATCAGTTGTATGCAAGCAGGAAACAATCTGAATGTGAGACAAACTATAGAGCAGATCAGCTAGATGTACTTTGGTTTAAAACAAAAAAAAAACACAACAGTCTCCTTTTAAATCCAGTGATCCAAGTGTTTCTGTCTGTTCCTAAAAATAAAATGTGAGAAATAACTGACATTATGAAACAGAATCCAAGAAGTGCACTGTACCTGCCTTTTCCTGGTCAACATTCACCTTGAACATCTGACATCATTCTCCTCTCGTTTTCCAGCGGACATTCTCAGATTTAGTCCTGTGAGTGGCGAGTGGTCGTAGTGACACAGATAGTATGAAGGCAGCCAAAGCAGCATCAGGGTGAGACTAGTAACCAAGTCCTGACCCTCCTTCTAATCCCCTTTAATCATTAATCATCCCTGGGCCCTATGAGGGATTTGGACCTACCTTCTGCCACCTCCGCAAATCTGACTGTCCCAGCACTGAGAGTAATGGATGATGGCCATTGTGGATGTGTGTGAGTGTGTGTGTTTTAATTTGTGTCAAAAGTAAAAGTGTTCGAAAAAAATGCATAGACGTCTAACTGGACATGGAAATGTTGCATTCTATAATTCATCTCCAGTATCTATAGCATCAGCATGAATACACATTTTAATTAAACATTAAACTAGCTTGTTGTGACAAATAAAGCCAGATTAATGTTTGCAGAATTAAAAATGAATCATTTCTATGATACTTTTAAAATATGTTGTGTGCCTAGCTCGAAATCTTGCAGCAGCATCAAAACAAAGAGAACATCAGCACCCACAGATCAGTAGTCCTCTTATCGATTGTGGGCAAAAACAAATGCATTTCAGCTACAAGACATCGTCATTGTAATTAAAGCCAGCAGAGATGACAATTCTATACATAGGTGAGGTCTTAAACACACTATTCAGCAAAGACAATACATAATGGCAAAATAGGATCCATCTGTGAATAACTGGCCAGATATGAAGGAAGTGTGACAGCAGCACTCAGAAAAACAAAGACTAGTGCCATGACTAGAAACATATAGTTAAAAGTAAATATAGCCACATAATCCAGATCAATAAATGAAGATGCGCATAGATATGAAGCTAAGAGCAACAGAACATTATCAAGAAATATCCAATTTCAACTGACATTGTATGTGACCCTAATTGAGGAGAAGTAGTAGTTTACTATTAATAAAATGAGTCTTGTTTATGTATAAAACTGATAAAAAATACACTATAAAGTAATAATAGTATTGCCCACACACACTGGTGGACTGCTTTACAGGTGGAAACTTTTCAGTAGGGCTGCCACAGATTGATCGTTTTTTCTGTAAAATGTCTACAAAAATGAAAAATGACTGCCAGAACACACACACCACAGCTCAAAACTGATATTTTCAAATGTCTTACTTTGTCCCAACAACTGTCCAAAATCCAAAGATACTCATTTTACAGTCATATATGACAAAGAAAAGCCTCAAATCGTCACATCATTAATTAGGCCATTATTAAAATTAAAATAAACATTGTAGTCTATACTTTCAATGCATGCAGTGCTTTCCACCATAATGAGAGATGTCATAGCAGGTATTTTAACTAATGTAGCCAAAAGTGTCAAATATCTGAAAGAAGCAGGATAGTTTTCTTCCTTCTGTCATTTAAGATGTTCGTTTTCACCTTCTGCTATCATCCCTCCCCTGCTGGTCTCCAACTTTCATTTCAACACACACACACACACACACACACACACACACACACACACACACACACACACACACACACACACACACACACACACACACACACACATGCTAATATACACTCACAGCCACGCTGCAAGTCAGCCAATGAAATGTTAACTGAGAGCACGATTAGTGGATTAACATGTACCAAAGTAGCTGCTGTAAGAAGAGAGTGGTACTGTAGCCGCTTAGCAAATCCACAAGGCAGACAGAAGACGCTGCTGACCAGACCAAGAGAGTGTGTGTGACAGAACTATTGGACAACTGAACCACATCTCCAAGTAAGTCTTGAAAATCCATCAAACCTTTGCAATTTTCTCAAAATAAAGGCTACCACATTCACGCTTTAATCCGTTCTTGCACAATCCAATGATCTAATTATGGAAATGTCTACGAAAGGTTTTCCAGGCTTAAGTGCACAAGTTATTTAACCACTCGTTGAGATACCCTGAGTATTTTACATTAGCTTTCTAGTACATAATATGTAAGATGTTTTCATAATTGACAATTTGTTTCATTTGTTACAATGAGTCACAGGTTTCAGCATTTTTTCTTTCAGTAATGGTCCCTTGATCCCACCATGTGAACTCCCTTCTCTCTGTGTGGGCCACAGGGTCTGAGGGCATCATGCTGGATACAGAGGGCCAGTGGTCCGAGGCGCTAGCCAGAAACAACATAAGAGCCATTATCAGCTGGCTACAGAAGCTTACAGCTGAGGGTACATTAAGAGCATTAGGAGCAAAAACGCACCTTTGTGAATTCTTTAATGCGTGACTCATTAACAATTGATGACCGTTAATACCTTGCTGCAGGTGATGTTGATGTGGAGGAAATCCTGCCAACTTTCAGCTGCTGGGTACAGAGGACATCAGAGTTTGCTAAAAAGGAGCTGTTAACCTTATGTAAGAACATGTTCCTTCATCAATCAATCACATTTAAATGTTTAAATTCCCAACTACACACTGAGGATCTTTGCATCTCACCCACAGGTTTCAGTCGCTGCCAGGGCTTGTGGATGTTTCTGGACCGGAGCTGTTTCACCAGAGTGCACATGCTGCTTCAGAGACTGAGGAACTTGCTCACCTTGGCCCAGTGGGCAAGAAAGCAGCTCAGTTCAGCCCACCTGTGGCATGGTACACACCTCAGAGCACACACAGAATACAGCTGGAACAGCAAGATGGTTTGGCTGATATTCATCACTGACACTGTTGTCCTAACCTTCTGACATGTCAACTTGAAATCACAAGAATCAACACTTTTCTGTTTTTCTTTAGGTGTGGGAGTCCCATGTGTGGTGTGCAGGGATATGTTCAGCTCCTCAGATGTCAGATGGCGCTGCTGGAACAGAGAGCACAGGGCTCTAAAGCAACACATCTGGCTGGGACAGCTGGTTCAGTGGTGGGGCATCATGGGGCTTCTGCCAAAGTACCCTGGTACAGGCCACGATCACGATTTACATTATATGGACGTTATGAGCTGTTATGACGCCTGTAAATGCTTTTCTGTTCTTTGCTGTTGCTGTCAGAGGCTCATGAGGTGAAGCGCATCTCTCAGATGTGGAAGGAAATGGGTCACAGCCATCGGAAAGCTTGTCTCGAGACACCTGGGTAATTTAAATGATTTGACTGATGAATTTCAAGCAATTGTAGTTGCTTTTCTCCCACTGAAGGCTTTCCCTTTATGTCTTCTCTGCCTTTCTTACCCCTGACCAGATGGAAGGAGGGAGACAGGGGAAGATTTAGGTCTCTGATACAGGGGATGGTGGCTCAGCTGGACAGACAGTATGGGTGCATTTGGACTTCTGAAGACTGCACAGACCAGTGCTACCCTCCTCCTAATCTGCAGGCCCTGCTGAAGCTTGTGCTGGTGCCTCATATTGACAACATGTCAGTCCAAGCACTTGTATCCATCCAAACGCCACATAAACAAAGCCCTCTGAGGGGCATTTTTCATCTATTGTGCTCTGTTCTGTTTTAATACAGATGAATACCATGAATATATACATATGTATGTATATAAGTATGTATAAGTATCTTCTATGTTTGATTCAGGTTACATACTTCTTAACCTGTCTGTATCACAGCTCATGTACTTTGTCCTGGATATGGCTAACTTCCTGCAATGTAAAGACGACCTCCTCCAGTCTTTCTGCCATGCCTTCACTATTCCCTCCAGCTTTTCTCAACAAATCAGGGCATTCTGGATGCTTGATCATGGACACATCAAGGTGCATAATCAATACCAGAAGAAATTGTGATTGGCGCATTAGTTTAGTGACTGATTCTGATTTTGATGAAGTCATTATAATGAACATGTGCAAGTTGACTGTGATGTGATTGTGATTCAAAGGTCAGTTGATCCCGTTGATTACATTACTGTCCTTGTTTCAGCCATAATGGTCTGCAGGTGACACTAATGGGCCACTTAAGTAGTGCAAATGACAAATGTAATAACTCTCCACATTCATTAGTGATGGAATTAGAGTAGGTCTCTCTTTTGGAAGAGAAGATGGTTTCATGGATGTTTTTGTCAGTTTATTTCTCGATAAAGAACAAGTAGGAGAAATGTAACGGATTGTAGGTAAAAAAAAAAAAAGAAAAACTTATAATGCTGCTTTATGTCTTGTTACATGACACCCAGGCCTCCATGGAGCTATTACTGAGCCCCAGGGCTGCTGTTCCCTGGCTCTCCTGGCAGCATCGTTGCATTATCCACTGTCTGCTAATGAGGAAGCAGCCTCATTTGGCGTTAAGGTACCTCCACTGGACCAGACCCACAGTGGAGAGCGCTGAGGATGCTAAGCTCTGTGCAGATGTACTTCTTCAAAACAGGTACATTCATTCATTACGGACTTACTGCTTTTAATGTTGATTTTTGACGTAGATCTAAAAATCCCATCTGATCATCTCGTCTTATTGTGTGTTGTTGATGACATTCTCTGGTTACCAGTTGTGTCTCTGAAGCCTGGGCTCTGCTGAAGAGAGGACATACACAAAGTGATGACATGGTCGTGTATTTCCTCCAGGCGTGTAATGGATTTGGCCTGTGTGCAGAGGCTTTAAAGTGCATCCCTGCAGGATACAATGTGGGTGAATCTCTGGAAATACAGCAAAACAGATGCACCAGATATTCAGCACTGAAATATTTTTTTCTCTCTAAAAATCAATTTATCAGGGTGAAGAGGTCAATGTAAATGGGATGCAGACTACAGAGTCAAAGTTGCCGCTGATGCAGAAAGGTGAAGCAGGTTCAGTGAATAGAATATTACATGGTATCGGGACATTCTATGTAACCATGAGATTTCATTTTATATGACCATTCAGTAGGAAGGCCGCCCTGCCCGCTGTCTGCCAAACTGTATCAGGCTCAGAAAGTGAACAGAGTGTCCCCAGAGAAACTGGTCCAACTAGTCAGAGAGGCTGTGACGGAAGTGAGAAAACCTCATCACAACATAAGGTACTGAGGATAGAAGCAACTGGACCATATATAAACGTATGCGGAGAACTCGGCTGATCATTTCTCCATGTTCTGTATCCCAGTGAGGTGGTGTGGCCCATGCACACACAGAGAAAATCAAGCAGCAGAGAGATGTTTCTGTCAACCCAGGCTCTATGTCATCTCACGCCCAGTCCCTCCCCAATGGACATGATAGAAGAAATGGAGCAAACCACACATACATCTGAACCAGAAGAGGAACAGTCTATCCCAAATGTACACATTCCATTTCTAAAAGATTATTGATTTTTTACAACATGTGATTTTGAAATAATGCCTTTCACGTGTCTTCTTGTCCCTGCAGCAACTCGAGTCACCAGAGCATATTTCTTCGGAGGATCTGAGCTCTGAGTCTGTCTCCTCCTTCACCTCAGCCTCCTCCTTGCCCCTGTTAAGACGGGACCGTCCTCATGTGTATGAAAGTACCTTGACTCTGCAGAGGATCTCTTCTTTCCTCACTGATGGAGAGAACCACAGCGAGGAGGAGGAAGACGAAGAAGAGAGCAGAACCTCATCATTGACTGATGAGTTGCCAGATTGCCCTGAGCTGATGCTGACACCAGATGGCGCCACAGACCCCATTTACACCAGCAGCTTGAACAAAGGCGCTTTGGTGGAGCTGTTGCTTTCTGCACAGGGTAAGCTTTGTGTTGAATTTGATTTGAGCAACATTCACATTCGGAGAAGGTCAAACGATGAATAGAAACTTCAATTCTTTTCTAGGTGGAGAAGATGATGTTAAGACAGATGTTATTATAAATGAGGACTTTCTCAGTGTTGACGCCCTTTCAGGACCTTCCAAGAATGAAACCCTATCTGTGTATAAGAGGTCTGAGGTCACCTTATCTCACACTATACTTATGGTTGATTTACCACCACCGAGTAAATTAAAACTGAATAATTTTGTTTCCTCTTGTTCTTCCACCTTTGCTTTAAAGCAATGACGGCAGCCAATCAGTGGCCTCCCTCTGTGAGCCCCAGGTGGAGAGTCACGGCTTCCTTTCACCTGACGATGGTGTGTATGTGCATCCAGCTGGAGTCACAAAATGATCAGGCTGCATTGTGATCTACTGAATGTCCACATCACTGGATCAACTTTTATCTGCAGAGAAAATGGCCCGTTGTGAAGGAGTGTTTGAAGAAAGTCCCTCAGATGTTACTGATCTGTGGAGCTCTGTGGTGTCACTCAACCAAGAAGACCAAACAGACTGCATCCCTTATGAGATTATCAGTTTTAGTGAGGCAACCACATCTGACGGCTTCCTGGAACAACATCAGGTACGCAGTATCTCGATCAATCAGTCCATCAATCCTTATATAGTGCCAATTCATAATAGTGTTATCTCAAGACGCTTTCCATAAAGAGCAGCTCTAAACTCTCATCCCTACATGAGCAAACATCAGATATTATATTAGGCAACAGTGGCAAGGACAATCTTTCTGTCAGGATCCATGTTGGGTGGAGGTTGGACAGAGAGAGAGAGAGAGAGGGGGGGGGGGGGGGGGGGGGGGTGCAGTGACAATAGGAATATGACTAATAATTAGCATTAGTATCTCTCTTAAACTGAACAGTACATACTGTAGGTTGATTTTTATGTGTAATGTTTTACTCTGTATGTGCCCAGACAACATATGAGCATCATCAACAAGAAGAAGAGGGGGAAAGCTTCAGTCGAGGCTTCTTCTGCACCATGTCTGAAACCACACAGGAGCTGCTGATTGACCTTCACCAGAGCCTCCTGTCAGAGGATCCTGTGGCCAGTGGCTCAAAGGCCTCAGGGATGGGCTGTCCTGACAGCTCCCTCCTCTGCCCCGCGCAGCTTCAGCAGATCTCTGGTAGCTCTCTGCTCTCCAGCTCTACCGACAACATCAAAACCACCTCTGCTCCTTCTGACAGCACCTTTGAGAGCTCTCGTACAGCCCAGGTACAGATGGATGATCCCTGCCTCCACAACAGTGCAGCCTGGCTCGAACATTGCTTAAAGGGCAACTGGTGGAAACAGGACGTGGAAGCCCATAAGGCCTCTAGTGGCCTTCTATCCGCTACAAAGTCGGGAGCTATCACGTCAGGTGAAGAATTTTGGACGCTTCTTTACCTTTGCAAATAAACAATATCATGCATATACAACCATTTACAAAACAATGCAACCAAATGATGAACAGGACTTAGTAGAGATAATGAAATATGTGCCCCCGGTTGCCTTAATGACTTTCAGGGATCCCAAAATATTGCAAATGGTCATTAGAAATATGCTAATTTAAAGAAGCTGTTTATGCCATTGCTAGCATTAGTGTGAGGCTGAATACATTTATGTGTGTGTGTGTGTGTTTTGGCCAAACATAATTGCATGTCAGAGGTCCTGCTGTCCACTGCAGGGTGCAGGACACAAGTACATGCATCAAAGGCGGGGGGTCTTGGCTGCTAGGAGAGGGAGACTGTGAGGAAGTGAAGTGTCAGAGATTGGTTCCCTTAACCTTGCTGGAGCAGTCAGTCATCCATGAAACAACCCTCACTCTGTCCCCCCCTCCCTCCCTCCCTCCCTCCCTCGTGCCTTCTATGGGGGGTGAACTGTCTACCACTGCAAGCAGACCTCCCTCCATCTGCTGGTTTGTGCTGATCACCACTGGGCCTCAGGGACCTACGGCCTGTTGCCCCAACCTTGTCACTGGGACATGGGTTAAAGCCATAATAGTGGCGCAATGTTGCATAAAATTAAAAAAAAAGTAGTATCAGATATTTATTCCACTGTGTGTTGTTTTTAACAATGGATCATGTCGACAGAAAGCAATTCATAGAATGTTAACACGGTCTTCTGTACGGTTTTCTTACTGTTCATTCACAGATAATAAAAGGCCTTCTTCTCCTGCACCGAGCCAACCATATTCCTACAACCTGGTCAACTTAATAGACCTCACTGGAAAAGAAAAAGGAGACAACAGAGACAGCAAACAGGTACTTTCTACTAATGCTACATATTGTATGGTGAAATCTGGGGCTGTCTCATCATGAGAAAATAAAAGCCATCCTGGTCAGTAGGGGTCACTATTGTTCCAGTTAAGAAGCTTGACAGCATCTCTGATTTGGATGATCTCATTTCTGGTCCCTGAGGATTGTGCTTCATCACATCCCAGCAGGTGCCCTCTTTACTACCCTTCATCCCTCTTTCTCCCATCCTCCAACATAAACACCATCGCTTTTAAGATCTCCACCTACAATGATGTCACTGTGGAAACATGAAGGTAGTATTTATGGGATATAACTCAATTGTTTTGTATCCTAAAACACACAGTGCAGATGTGTGTGAAATGCCACAGAATGTAGATAGTATCCATTTGTTAACAACAGTATCTGACGCTAATGCAGCCACCTTTGTATATTGTGTAATTTTGCTTGTTGTTCATCATGGACATTACACTGCTAAGCACTGTAATACCATCTCACGGATATGACCAGGTAATTGTTTTACAGAGGTTTCATTGGATAATTGTTTAATTGGGATGCAGCCACCTAATTATTTTGTTCAGAATTGGGGACCATATGGAGCTTGGCAGGTGAAACATAATTAGGCCATGTTAATTTATGATGATTATACCTTGGGCCAGAGTAGCCTGTATATACTGTACAAATAGTGTGTGTCTACACCGTCAATGTATTTTGGTTGTACAGCGCATGCTTGTAGTAAATGCATTACATTCATTAACTTGCGGTCTCAGCGTGGGATATTGCTTCCAGGGGGTTGTTTCGAAAGAAGTGCCGTTAGAGTTATCTAATTGTTCATCTACGCCAGAAATTATGCTTGCTTCATAGAGATGTATTAATGACTAATGTGTGAAAATTAGTTTAAGACAAACCCTTAATGACTGATCAAACTATCATCTATTCAACGCCACGGCTTGGCTAAAGATAAGGAAATCAGGATATTAAACATAGTTATTAGTGCAAACTATGAATTTTGAGTTCATCCCATATGACCTCATACTTGACTGTTTATGATGATTATTGCTGCACAGTTATAAATGAGGTATTCACCTTGGTGAAAACAAATCCATCGATCAAATCGTATTAGATCATGGCCGCTTAAGAAGATATCGCAGAATGAAATATTATCGACTTTGCCGTCTTTATGAAAATGCCAATATTTGCACAGAGGCGGAGAGTAGCTGTGTTGGGTGATGTCGCATGTTGAAACATTCAAGATTCAAGGGGAGACGAATGGCCTCTATTAGGAGCATTTAATCAGTGTCCCCAGTCTACTGCGCCCCCTGGGGAAAGATTAATGGGTACAGGATATTTCATCAGGCCCTCCACATCACTGCTCAGGATATGAGGCTGTAATTGTGTCTGTATTTGCTGTTGTTTTGTGTTACAGGCAGACAAAGAGGAGTCCGCAGGTTGGAGTTTGGGGAGGGGTTCACAAGGTGCCATCAGAAGTGGGAGAACACGGTTGAGGAAAGGAAAACGAGTGAAGAGAGCATGAAGAAGAGCATGGACTGAACTAGAAGTGCATTCAGAAATCTTAAAATGATGCATCTTTGTTTTTAATTCAGAGATACATTTTGAATCCAAATCTAGATTCAATTTATCAACCCAAAGAATTCTGTAAGGATTAGCTCACACCAAGATGAACTTACTGATCATTCTACAGCCTCGATCTCCACACAGACGTTTCACCTTGACGTGATCCATCTCCCCTCATCAGTCAGCTGGTCAGGTTCTTCTGACAGCTGCTGCTACAGCTGCTCCTATCAGTGACCTTTCCCACCCAGTGATATTGTCGCGCCGCACCCGTTTTCTTCCACTGTAACGCCACATGTCAGAAACACTCACTCAATAATGAATTTCTCAGGAATTATTGATAAACGTAAATTATTAAATATTTTTTTTGCTATTTAAAACTCCAGTAATATCTGATACTGTGTGCTTTTATTATCTTGTGAGTATTACAAGGCTACATGTTGGTCCATTTGCTACATGAATGCTCTACATTTAAAATGCAGTGATGGTGTCCTTGAAAATGATTCTGCACATTAGATTCTTCACTGTATTTTTCATCTTGAAAAAGGATGTTTGCTTTGCTGCCATTGCAACTCATGAAAAATGGATAACCTCCCAGTGCTTCCTGCTGCCCATCGCTCCCTATATTTGCAGAGAGCGCAGGGACTGCATTTGGGTTAGCATCTTCCCTCCCTCCCTCCCTCCATGGCTTGTTCTGGGGGTGAATAACTTAACACATATTTCAGCTTGACACACTTCTGCTCTTGGTCTCCCCTGGGTGCCCAGTTCATGAGCCCACACATGCTGTATTATTTAAAAGTGTGGTTTGGAGTTCTGTGTGTGTGGATGTGCGTGTAATCTCCTGTTTGTGAAAAGGGGAATGCCTTATGGAGTTGTTAGGCCTTTCCTTATGACCTTGCAGGTGTAGCAGCACCTCTGATACCAGATTATGCCTGAGGTCTAGCCAGACGTTAAAAGCATGTCAGCATGGTTATAGTTTCCTGCTCCTACTTCCTACCACTGATTCACAAGCAGTACAATACTCCACCAATACTGTAATGAATCATTTTGCAGTTAAGATCTTTGCGTTATGATAAAAGAAATCAAGACAAATTTTCATACACTCAGGAATAAAGAGATCTACTGGTGCCAAAAAAAAAGCCCAAGGAGCATGAAATTAAATATAATACCCAATGATGCTAAGAAGCAAACTGGCTCTGAACATGTCACTGAGATAAACTTTAATGCCAAGACCACACACACACAATAACTCAAGCTAATCTTAGAGCTGATAACATCACAGAAATCAGAGCGCTGTGGTGCAGCAAAATGACACATAAATCATGTGTGAGGGAGAGGATGTGAAATACTGCAGTTTGTACGATAGATACAAATTACCGTCTGATGTCTGGAAAGCCCTCATATAAATACTTGTCTTTGTGTTACATGGGATATTTCCCAGGAAAGTGCAGCAGGATTCATGTTTTTGGAGAGAAAATGACTCAATTCCAGGCTCCAGAGAAGCTGTTCACTTTTGCTGCCTAAAGATGGAGTTTTTCTATTTTTTGAATCAAAACATCTTATAGACAATTAGCTGGAGATCGTCTTACATCAAGGTGAGCACATAATAAACATGAAACATGGGTCTGACAGTGCAGGTGCTTAGCCCACTGGAGGGCACTGTGAGCAGCACTGAGGATGGGTGGCCGAGGAAGGTTGAAAGACACCTTGGCCAGCTCACCAGATGGGCTCAGTGAAGCATGTCAGATGGCTGTGACAGCTACCTGCCCTTCCTTAAGGACTGTCACCATGTATAAACAAACCATTACTCTAATTTGTGAGTGCACTGTGCTGCCTTATGTGTGTATCAATGTGGGTATGTGTACAAGGGCACTGAACCCATTGAATTAACATAATTGACGACTATCACCTACTAAAAGAACATCTTTTTTTGTTTGTTTATAAATGTATTTGGATTTATATGTTAAATTTCAGTGATATTGTACAGCCTAACATTGTAAAGATCTAAAAAAAAAACAACTTTATTCTAAATTCTAGTGGAGACAATAGGAAATATATTAGACTGAGGTTTGGGGAAATGGATATAGGGTGCACTAAACATCTGTAATACTGATTAAATAGAGCAGCCATAAAAACGTGGAGTGGAAGGTTTGAAAGTTGACTAATTGAAAACATCATATCCCTTCAAGGAAGAATTTGTGTGAGGTGAAACAGAACATACATGCAGTTCTGTCAGACAGTGTGGTAGAACATGAACTGTCCTCATCTAAGGGTAGACCTGCATAGTAAGGAGTTATGCGTCATATTTAACTGGTGGATACTTACACCGATGCAAACGGGACCACCATTGAAGAGGAGCATCTCCACAGGCTGGGTGTAGATAAGATGGAGGGCCCAGGAGGCCTCAGCCTCGCTCATTAACTTGCAGCAGAGCGCGTCGTCGGATGCTGCGCCTCCGCTCATCGCCGGCGCCTCTGCGCAGCCGCAGTTTCTCCAGGACACAGAGAGCAGAGGAGGGAGACAGCAAAAATGGCCCTCGACAATTTAATTTTCGCCCAATGCATCCTTTATTTTTTAGCATTCGTTTTCGGTTTCATCGCCGTGGTGCCTCTGTCTGAAAACACAGAGGACTTCGGGGGGAAATGCCTACTGTTCACGCGGGGTATGTGGCAAAATGAGAACATCACTGTGTCGAAGCAGCGCTTCATCGTGGAGGAGTGGGGACCCGAGTCCTCCTGCAGCTTCATCACTTTTGTCGGGATAGCGTCCCTCATCCTGTCCGCAGTGCAGGCGTGGAGGCTGCTGTTCTTTCTGTGCAAAGGACACGACGAGTGAGTGACTGTGCACTTGTGCTCGTTCAACACCGGCAGAAAGCTCAGCAGGACAGGTTACACCACTCAGGCTTAACGGCTCCATGTAAATGTGTTGTTTTCTGGCCATCTCCCACGGTCCTGTATATGCTCCATTCCGACAGAATCATGAGGCTGCATGCAATATAGGCTGTATACAATGATATAGTGATAAGAGCCATAGAATAAACCTGTAGAGAGTATCAGTCACTGTCGTCCTCCATTATAAAGATGGAGGGAACACACTTGTGCAGTCCCACTGTGGCTCAGATACAGTATTTCCAACCTGTGACAGTATTTTCGTGTGACCGAAAGACGCCATCCATCACAGAAAACTAAACCATGCTGTGTAACAGGCCTGACTGTGCCTCACTTTGGATGAATGTGCTCAAACATGAAGCAGAGGTTGCACAGCCTTCACCTTCTTCGTCTTTTCTGTCCTACCTGCCCGCAGCTCCATATTCAACGCCTTCCTCAACCTGCTGATCAGCTCCCTGGTGGTGTTCACAGTCTTCCTATCTAGCACCATCGTCAGTGTGGGCTTCAACATGTGGTGCGACGCCATCACGGAGGGCGGGACCATGCCCAGCAGGTGAGAGAGCAACACACAAAGTCAGCTTTTCATACAACTATCATTATCATACAATGGTCCTAACCTATGTCTTGTTTTAGCTGCGAGGACCTGCAGGACACCGATCTAGAACTCGGCCTCAACAACTCTGCTTTCTACGACCAGTTTGCTATAGCACAGGTAATGCTGTTGAATTTCTAATGTTGTCCACACGGTTTCATCTCAGTCTCAGTTATATTTACAGTAACGTCTGTCCTGCAGTTTGGCCTGTGGGCTGCGTGGCTCACCTGGCTTGGGATCGCAGTGATGGCATTCCTGAAGGTCTACCACAACTACAGACAGGAGGACCTGCTGGACAGCCTGATCCATGAGAAGGACCTGCTGCTCGGCCGCTCCTCACGCCGCGGCTCTGACCTCAAGACCGGCTTGATCTAGAAACCAGAGGACACACAAACACACACACACACTCACTCACACTCAACCGTACAGCCCTCTCGCCTGCCATGAGAAACACCAATATTTGCCTATGTAGACAATCAGAATTAATTGGCTTTTGCTCTCATTGACCATGGGTTGAATCAGATGGAAGGTTTTAGCTTTGTTCTCCAAGGGTAATTGATTTTCTCCAAAAAAGAAATCTCCCAGTGGTTCTATTGGAGTCCTGCTTTATTGAGTTTATTCATCTACTGTATGCATTCCTCTTCAGCACAAACAGCCATAGTTCAGCTCTGACAGTATTAAAACCATTTAGTGGAAATGTAAACCCGGTTTTCTATTTAGCAACACAATATTAATGGCTTGGACAGATAGGCTGATGGATCATGTTGTCTTTGTAAAACTTCTGCATGGACATAATGCATGACAAATTAATAGGGTGGTGGTTTTTAGATGTAAAGGGTTGTTTTTTTTGTTTTATACACCAATAAATATGTTTTTAAAGTAGGCTTCTTTCTGGTAGCACTACTAGATGAAATGAGAATTCTTTGCATGCTGCATCAAAGCAAAACGATGTGTGCTTTTGCAGTGTATTCACACTTTTATCAAGCTACAAAAGTTGTTTTATAAAAGACTAGTTGTAGTTGAGACCATTCATGTATCAGGCAGCCAGTCCAAAAATGCTTTTAGCAATCTGTGTGAGATAAAAACAAATCCTATTTCGTGCCATATACAGTAGTAACTCAGGCTTCTCCTTCACACTTTATAGGCTACAAACCAATATACTGTTTTACTGTGAATAGACGCACAAATGTACCTGCATGCATCTCTCTCTCTCCCTCTTACACATCACACGCTCACTTATTGTCAGAGATTATGGGAAGAAAGCAAATCATCTGCTTGGCTTTGATAGGCAATGACAGTTTTATTCAAAACAACCGAAATCATAAAACGGTAGGAACTAAGAAAACCCTCCATAAAGGCACTTCTTTCAAAGTGACCGTAAATGTTTGGACAGCCGTGAAATGCAGCGTCTAAGGTAAATGTGCATATACAGGACATGGGTTCACTGGATATTGTTTTATTGCTAATGACAATTTAGTTTGACAGTACAGAGTCGAGAGTATTTCTTTCTTCTATACAGGCGTTATTAGCCTTATATTGCTTTGACATTCAAATGTGAAACCTCCGAAATCCAACGCTTTCCTTTTGAGTTCCCTGAAACCTGTTATATAAAGGACAATGTTTTACTGGAAACTATGTGATGTGTGTTATTGCTCATAATGAGAGGTCTGTGGGATGTGCATCACTGTGCCCTTTGATTCCTATAATCCATTTGTGTGGTGGTTTGGCTGTTTGAATTTTATCTGCTTTCTCTTATAAAGGGACTCATACAACAACATACAGTATCCGATTCTGTCATATTTCTGTGTTTGGCCTCATAATAGTAGTAATGAATGTGATAGAAGGAGTTCATCCTTGTTTTATGTATCGCAAATGTTTGCAGAGCCCACACCCATCCATACATGTGTCCAAAGCTTAATGAGCATTTGACATCACGATTAAAACCTGAATATTATTGTTTTTAAATAGAAATGTAACAGGTAACAAAAAGTTAAAAAATTTAACCGAAAGTTGGATATTTGCGTAGATGCAGATATACAGTATAGAAGAATAAATAACATTTAGGGTAAAGGATATTTTGTGGAATTCAAGCAGTTATAAAGAGGAACACTGTCAAAAGCATTAGCATTCATTCAGTTTGAGTATATTGTCTTTGACAATAGATAAGGAGAAAATTCATAACATTGTGCTGCAGATTTTCCCCCTCAGTGGAGCTAGGAATTAGCTGAAGACAGTCAGCCATACAGAAGAGTAGACGGTCTGTAAAGAAAGAGGTGTTTTTCATCTGTTAGTAGTCACTCAGCCTGGTACTGTGAAGTGATGCAGCCCTGTGTTTTCTCTCTCACGTAGCTTTATCCAACAGTTTACACATTTGCGCTTCCGTCCTCCTCCTCTCGAATGTGTACTCTGCCTATCAAAGCTATTTCCAAACATCTCTACATTCATTTATGTGCAATTACAAGGCTGAATATAGTGATAGTCCTTAGCATATTGAACCATATGTAACCATTCAGTTCTGTGTAATATCTGATATACACAAACCATGTACTGTAACAAAATAAATATCTGCATTCCATGGAAACATTCACTCACATATATTAGACTGTGACATAAACTGAAATATCAGATGCTTGTGGTGATTAAGTGAGCGTTATATGTGAGCATCAACATCGCAGATGTGCAAAATCATTTCAACTTAAATAAGGAGTGGCATGCCCACCACTTTAGTACATATATACATACAGACATGGAGGCTACATATTTCTGGGATTACACATTTCTTCCCTTTTTCACTGTGAGAGTGGCTCAACACCACAGACAGCGGACAGAGCCTTGCCAAATGGCTGAGGTGTTTGTAGGCCTGGGCTCCTTCATCAATAGGAAAAAAGAGGGCTCTGAAAAAAATAAAGGGGGCTCCATGTCTCCACCTGTGGTCGGACTCAGTCACTGCATGGTCAGCCATATCCAGCAGCCCCACAGAAGCTGTTTCATATGCAGCAAGTAGACAGCCAAAGCGGCCTCCAGCTCCTCGCACACACGCTGTGGGCGCCGTCGGTCTGTGCAGTACATGGCCACACCCAGGAATGACATCAGCAGGAAGAGGCAAGTGAACAGGGCGAGGTGGGGGCGGGACGGTGTCGTCTCATAGGCTACAAAGGAGACACCAAGACCAGTTTCTTAAAATTTTGGTTTGTAAATGAGCATTTGAATTGTCACATGCACATGTCCCTCTCTTTCATGTAGAGCCAATAAAGTCAAGACCTCAAGAGGCAAGTTTCTAATGGAGAAAGTTCATGTGAATACGTATGTGCAGTTTAGTTGAGGCTGTGCAAACTGTGCTTTCTGTTTCAAGTGTTGCTAAAAAGTGGGAGACAGTGACAGGTTTAGCTCCATTTTGCATGGCAGGCAACAAAGTTAATCAAAAGTGGCATTTGGTTTGCATATGTTATTTACCAATGAACCTCAATCCTCCCCCCTCAACATGTTTACATACAGTAGACTTTTTTTTTTGTAATTAAAAAGTGTTGTAGTGCACATTCTCATGCACATTCACATGGTGATTCTGAACACTTTCAAACAGACTTACCACCTAAACAGTCACGGTAAGGAATGTCTGTAAAGCCGACAGAAAAGAGGCCAGTCAGTCAACAAGAGCCAAGCTCTGTAATGTACAGTAGCTACCAACCGGCTGCTGTGTCCTCATAGACTCCACTATCTCTCTGGAACAGACTCCACGGTGCCTCATTTGCATGCATAATTAATCATGAAGAGTAAATCACTTGCTCACATTTCAGCATTACATTATTCTTAAATAGTACAGAAGCCCCCCAAGGACAATAGTTTACGATGCAATCTCAGGTTGTTTTAATGCATTTCGTTCTCTCCCTTTACTGCTCAGCACAAAGCATACACTGTTGTTACATGTGGGTTGTGGGCCCCACTGTAAGCTGGGATAGCAAAAATGTCAAGAAATATTTTTGCAATCCCTTATGAGAGTTTTTGTAAGTGTAAAGCTGACATGAACAAGCTGCACGCAATATGGGTGACGTCAAGTCACTGAACTAGGTTGGCCCAGGTGTTAAAGCACCAGAGGGCAGTATGCTCTGTCTGGCTGTACAAACACATCTGACATCTCTGACTGAGCAGACTGGATTTGATGCAAACTGTTTCCTCACCATGTACTGTGGTCTCTGGCTCCCTGAATCGAACCCTCCGTTCGCCTTTCCGTCTGTGGTTGGGCTCTGTCTCTGACCCGTAGTGGGGACTTGGCCTCTTTAGAATGGAGGTGGGGACTTTGCCATTGGTTACCTGCATTATACACAGCTTAGATAAGT
The DNA here is from genome assembly GCF_042242105.1 of Pempheris klunzingeri. Lineage (NCBI taxonomy): Eukaryota > Metazoa > Chordata > Actinopteri > Acropomatiformes > Pempheridae > Pempheris > Pempheris klunzingeri. The sequence goes on along the minus strand of NC_092024.1, from coordinate 11,789,599 downwards.
GTACCCACAACAAGCTCCAAATACATTTCACAAACTGGAAACAAACAGCTGGAAGGCCCAGATCTTTTGCAAACAAACTGCTCACATCCAGAGTAACACACAGTGAAGGTACCCGCAGGTGTTGTCAGCACTACCTTAGATTTTGCTGTGTCCTCCTGTTGGTGGTGGGTGTCCTTTCTGTGGCGGACCTCTGAGTGTTTCTCCCGGTGGGAATGAGGAAGACAGTTGACGGTGTCCCTGATGGACTCTGCAGCAGCGAAGCGCTTGGACAGTGCAGACACACACTGACCCAGGGAGTCTAGTAAGAGAACCATGACCTAACATTAGCAGTGATCTGGTCCTGCTTAGCACTTGAGCTGGCAGTCTGCTCTGAAGATGGATAATGAGGTGAAGTTAAACATACAAAGTTAAACATTCAAACAAAAAGGAAAGACACCAGCGTTAACTCTGTCAGCACCAGGTAGAGAACTGGAGCAGCTTAGTAGGATCAAGTTACAACTCACTTTTTATGTTCGTACTAAAAACTTTACTCTACTCCAGGTCCTCATAAAAAAGAGTCCCATATCTCTAATAAATCTTCCATATAAAACATATAGAACATTATTAACTCTGGCTGATGAATTCGTCACTTCCGTGATTGATCAGTGATTTAATCAGTTGATCAGTTGACAACAATAGCTTCTATGGAGAATGACTGATTGAAGCAGAGGGAGACAGACAGGCAGGAATTTGGAGGTTTTATGTGTAAAAAACAAAAAAATGTACCAATCATTATTAATTTGTATGAAATCGATGTTTTGTTCTTTTCTTTCTTATGTAATTGATGAATGAGGTCTTGAAAGTAGAGTTGACGTCAGTGGAAAAAAACAACCCTTGCCTAATTTGATCTAATTCCACTTTTAGAAGACAGAGGGACGCTGCACCAGCTATAGCCAAGAGGAGTAGTAACCCTCTGAACTATATACTCTTTAGATGATTAAGAAATACATGTGCGACATATTACTGAATACACATGTGAATATCAGCAAAATTAATACAAAATGAAATGATTAAATGCCAAATTTTTAAAGATGGTCAAATATTCTTCAGTTTCTATTCCACCCACTAGTTTAAAAAGTGACTGAGAGTAAAATCAAAGGTCACAGATTTAGGGACATTTAAACATATTTCATTAGAGACTGTATGAAAATTATTAGGGGGGAAGAGGCGGTCAAAATTGAGGGAGGGTTATGTATTTTTTTCTTTTTGCTGAAAAGAGAGTGGTCCAAAATGTTTGCCAGGGGATGATCTTTTAAATTTTTGTTACCCCCACAAATGAAAATTTCATTTCAGCTTGCCCTTGAGCTTCACAGAGCTGCTGCCTGTGCCCAAGTGGAATTTGGTGCATATTGTGAAAATTAGTGCTCCATGTCCATTATCATGCCTAAAAAAGTAATTCATTTGAAATTCTTGAAGGACATTAAGTCTATCTTATAATACAAATTATACCAATTCAACAATGATTTATTTTCTTGATATATTTGGATGGAAGTCAAGGGGGAGAGATCCATTGAATTTCACCAACCACAGCTGATGTAGTCTAATTCAATCTGCGTAGTAATAGCTATGCTAGCTGAGGGAGGGAGGGTGAGTGACCCAGTTTACAGAGAGGGGTATCTAGGGGCCAAGAGCTATAAACAGTTAAACGTGCCTCTGTTGAGGCGCGTTACTGTAGGTCAAAGAGGATTTCTCTGTGTACAATACAAAATAAAAGGTCTGCTCTGATCTGCAGCAACAACCACAGCCTCCCTCTGACCCTGCACTTTTTTTTTTTTACCATTTCACCAAACATGTTTAAGACCATCTGAGGTGAACAAAAGTGTGTTGTAAATCTTTGTCTTTATATGCTGCGTACTCCTGTCTTTATGCAGCCGGCCATGTTCAGCACCACTGCCTCTGAACGCTGACTCAACAGCAAGGCTAGTTTCTACCTATTGCTTTTAACACCGCAGCAGTCTTCACAAAAATGCAGAGTTCAGAGAGTGTTGCTCCCTCTTAGTGCAAGCCAAGCATACATCCTGTGCAACAAAACTGTGCCCCCAAACTGTCACAAAGCTACTTTTCTTTATGGTGCTGCATAAAACCACTCGTGTCCAACATGACTGCAAGTGTTTATTAATTTAACATTTCCGCGGGTTGACATGGTTTAAAGGCTGACTGAATTGCTTTAAACCACATCCTCACTGTGCTGAGTGCTCCTTAGAGCAGAGAGCATATAACTTGTTCTTGAGATTAGCATCACTGTTCTGGTATTGCCATGCCTCACAAGGCAGCGAGGTCTCCACCTTTATGCTCAGGACTGAATGTTGAGTTAAACTGTATACTGCTGAGAGAGGTGTTTCTGGAATCACACAACCATATTTGTTTTTCACTGTCTTTTAATCTGCATGCATTTGCCATTTTCTTGAAACATCAAGTCGGGATGACAGCAATGTTTTTCTGTGCCATTCCTCCCGGGTGAGTGTTTACCTGAATATTCAGTCTTGCCGATTTCAGCATAGACAGTGGCCATAAGCTCCAGGCTTCTGGCTGTAATGGGGTGGTCATTACCAAAGGCCCTCTGGTGGATCTTTGTAGCCTGAAAGATAAATTTACACATAGAAGCGATTTGATGTCAACACAACAGGAGTGCCATAAAATGTTTCATTTGTTCAAAATTCTTGAAAGGAATCAAAGAGAGTAATGAAATTGACATACCTTACCGCTGTACTCTAGAGCAAGATGAGGTCTGAAAGGAAAAGGAAAGGAAGATGGCACCATTAAACAAATACACTACCTCTCCTTTTTTCTGTGGCACTGGAGTAAAACATTTTACATGTGTTGAAAACTAAAGCAGTCTCTTAAAAATGGACGCTGAATTATCAGATGAACTCTATCTCTGCGCATTCTTCTTCTGTTTAAATATTTTCCAAGACAACAACAATGCCTGACCTTAATCAGATGTAGTGACCCATGCTGTCTTGTCAGGTTAGCAGATCTATTTCAGTGTTTGGAGCACAGCAGCATGAAAAATCTAAACATGCGTGAGCTGTGATTAGACACGCAGAGCAGGTCTGCAGGTGCTCAGGTGCCTTATAGAGGAAGTGGAAACCTTCTATTTCTGCCAGCACTGACTGCCCCTTTCTATTCTCCAGGGTGAGTTACAGAAGACATGGTGCTTACAGGTTGGTTTACTGACTTGTGCCCTTCCAAAACCCCTCTACGTAGTGCTAAGCTAGGTGAACATGATGTGTGGTACATTGATGATCGACCAGCTGCTCTGCTCATATCTGCCCTGGAAAGTCAGCCAAGGACATTCATCGCCCTCACACCCTCACGTGTGCCTATAGATGTAGAGCAAGCTCTGTTTAGTGTGACAGATGTCAGCTTCACTGTTCAAAACCCACACTTCCCTTCAATTAGTAATGGCCAGGTGTCAGTTTGCACTGCTTTAGAAGGTCCTTTTCAGGTGACATCTGATCGTGAAAGACAGAAAAGCCCTTCGCCAGCCCAAAGGACTTCCTACGACATCGCTGAAAGATTCAAGAAGTATTACAACTTCCTGACGACAATAAAGAAAGACTTGGACTTAGGCTTATGGTGAAGGTCTGCGAGGAAAGATCAAAGATCAGAATCAAATTCCTGCTTAACCAGAAACCCAAGCCTCTGGATACAGTCATGCACAATCAGTACCATCTCATTTAAGTTTAACTACTGTATGCTCCTTGCATTAATGAAGCAGCGTGACCAGCCCTCCGCCAAACAAACCTTCCACCCCTGTCACCCTCTCTGGCAATCAGGTTAAATGGCCAAGTCCCAACAATGACAACAGTGGCACAGAAAATGGGTGCATGCAATGGCCTAACAAAGTACCCCTGCAACAGGAGACACCAGATCCAGTTAAGGTGTTCCTCCTGTAACACTCACGTAGAGTGCGGTGTCTCTTTTCTCCACATCTACAGGGAAATTCAACTCTTGCTAAAAAGACTTGGAGCTGGAGTTTATCTAGTTCAAAAAATTTCCACTCCAAAAGGGGGATGTGTGTACGTGCAAGTGGACGTGTATATGCGTACATTTTGTCAGTAACCGAAGATTTCTCATTTTTCAGACAGTATGAAAAAGTAAGAGCATCAATGACTTTTATACATGACACGCAACTATGAACTGCTAATAAAAGCAAAGTTAAAAGTGAATTCCTTTAAGTGTTTTTCTTAAACTGTCACACAACTTTACCCCAGCAAGCCAAATATTCCTTTCAGTGATCCTGCAGTAAATTATTTATCTCAAGATTATTTCAGGCTGATCTTATAAGCTAAGCAGAGGGTTTTATTTTATCAACAAATGACCCTTTTATTTCTCCAAGCTGATGCTTACGTAATAAAACTGATAACCGAAACACATGCAAATATACTGTTTGCTTTGTTACAACTGAATCAGCACTGTTTTCACTTCAGCTCGATGAAGAGCTGAATGGTCAAATGCCACAGAAGCATATATCCACGTGTATATCTATCTAACTATATATGCATACAGTATGAGTTTGATTAATCATGATTCACTCATGATTAGCCTACATCATGATTACCTTAAACACACAGAACATGTAGTTCCGACCTAATTACACCACAACAGAAGCTACAGCAGGACACAGTTTTACCTACTGTTTGCTCATGATGCACAGCTGGGCCAGCCGTTCTAGGTGCTGTGCCTGGGAGGCCTGCTCCGAAAGCTCCTCCGGGGTTGTCCATCCTGCAGAACCCAGCGTAGCCTCTTCCTGAGGCCCTGTTACACAAACACAGGGCATGGAATCACAGTCAGGCCGCCAACAAACCACTCAGTCTTTCCCCTTTGCTCGTCTATCTATCTCTCTCTCCTCACTGTCCTTTGCTGTCTTTACCTCTCTACCACTGCACAGAGTTTGAAAAACTAAAGCCCCAACAGCCTGGATATCTGGCTATAGCCTGTGTGGCAGTGCTGTGGACTTTAAGCCTGAACAGCAGAGTGGAGCCAACTGAGGACTGGAGACACGGGAGCAGAGATAAGGGCAGGAGAGAGAGGATAAGGGAGTCAAACAACACAGTCACCACGCCCACTGGAACACTGAGACACACGCATGCACACAGTAACGAAGCATAAACATACAGTATGTACTGTACACACCAGACTCACACACAGCACACATAAAATAGTGGAAGTGGAAGTGAGTTTGGCTTGTAATTCATGCCCTAAGCAACTGCAAGCAGGTAAGGACTTTTGTATGCATTTCAGAACCCACAAAATGACAATTATGTCAGCTGTCAGTGGGAAACTACTGAGATGGGTATATTTGAAAAAGACACTGGGGAAAGAGAGAAAGCTTGTAAACTGCAATTACAGTGCCAGCTCTGCCCCTGGAGAAGTTCAGCATTCAATCCAAGTGAGTGCTGAATCAGGGGCTTCAGTATTCTACAGCGACACAAAGCTCCTAATGAGCAAAGTGTGGCCATTTGTCTTCTACGATGTCTGTCCCCGATCTCCTCTGCCGGGCCCAGCACGCTACACTGCGCTGCTGCCTCAGCAGCAGACAGAGAGGAAGAAGCAGGCGTCTGGAGCAGCAGCAGGTGATGAATGAGCGGCCTTGCTGTGAATGCTGCCTTAAAGCTCCACCAGCTATATTGTAAACAAAGATGGACTTGGGTGAAATGGCACATCAGTGCATATTGGCTTAATGAGTCAACAGAGTAGATTGTTTTGGGTGTTACAGAGACACATTGCGCTATATATCATTACTATACATTATCTGGTGGTTAGTTTGTGGATGCAGGTCACACACAAGTCACTTTGGAGAGCTGCCTACAACAAATGCAGTCTGCCAACAACTGAACAGCTTCAGTGTAGCTGCTGCTTTGCTCCATTCATATTTTTGTTTTGAAAACTTACTTCTTCATATATGCTGAATTATATGCTTGCCTGTTAACAAATTTGAACATTTCTTCATGTTCAGTTGACCTGATGTGAACTGACTATTGCACACTAGTTAAGTAGAATCAAATAATTGAATGTTTAAGTGCATTTTAAATAGTATTAGTAACAAGTGACAAGTGTTTTGCCAGGAAGCTTCCTAAGAAATTATCAACCATCTCCGAAAAACATTCTAAATCAAAGTAAATGACTCATCATAGGCTGAGTGATGTTCATTCAGTACATGCAATACTGTGCGTGCACTTACAATATATCCTCATAAGTGTTCATCGGTAGCCTCACTTCAAAAATACTTGCCTGTGTTCCCCTGAAGAGCCGTGAGTTCGATCAGTGCCACCTCATAGAACATTTTCTCGGCCTGGATGAACTGAAGGGCCTTCCCATCTGTTTATATGGGTGAAGGAGCCGTCTCAGTTGTCACCAGGATTAGTCAGTTGTTGCCCAGCTCAACACTGTGTTTTTTTTGTTTTTTTCCAGCCCTCTTGAGAATGCCCCCTCCAGGCAAACAGAATGTGTGGTAATACAAAGCGAAGTGTTGATCTTGAGGTCTGGATTTTGCAACACAGATTTTAACTACTTAACTACTAGTGTATGTGTTACTGTTTTTGTGCTATTATGTATTACTTGTAGTTTCTGTACTGGAGCAACTGTGATGCAAAACAAGTTTCAAATGCTGAATCTCGCAGTGTAGTCGTTTCTGGTTACACATTATTGTATTATATCATATTCCTATTTTAATGTCTGATTTTATTTTTGTCTTTTGTGTTTGGAACAGAAGCCTTTTGATTAATCCGAGTGCCAGTTTTGTTTCCATGAAAAGACCACCTATAAAAAGCATCCTAAAAATAGAGCCTGTTCACTTTGACAAAAGCATTCTGCGTACTGAGAGGCCGTCCCACTGTAAAATGACACCATTGATGCTTGTTAGGTGAATTTAAAGACCAATGGGACGGAGGAAGCTTAAAATAAACACAGCCCTGTCTGTCTAAATGTCCTACTTAACACCAGATCTCTCATGTGTAAAACGCTATAAATCCCATTCTGGGTATTTCACTTTTCATCATTGTGGTGACACTACTTGCCAATTATACATAATATATCTCACATAAAAGTAAACATCCAAAACTTTTATATTGAGGGTGGAAAGATACAATAGAACAAAAAGGTTTCCATGTTTAAAGAACAGTTAAGCTTGGAACTGAGAACCACAACAGCTGGTTTCCTTCATTTAGTCACCAGGTGAATAATGTCAGCGAGCAGGCGAGCCACAGATCCACCAGGAAAACTGAGACAGTACTGAGAAAATCCTATTTTACATATGGTCCTTAACAAAAGGAAAGGGCAGTTAGCAAACACAAAGATCCAAGATTAAGAATTAGAAATATTTCTGTTTTAAGAGCACCAGAAGATAGCAGAAAAGATGGATGGTTAGAAAAACTACTGCTTGTAAATCTGAATAATCTCCCTGGGATGATACTATTATTGCTCACAATACCACAAACTTGTTTTGTTGCTTTGAACAAATCTCGAGATATGTTAGAGGATGATTATATCAGCATTACGCCAGTCCCAGCTCCTGGGAGTCTCCTGGCAGCAGTGGAATAAGGTGAGTATGAGGTGGACCATCTGTGAAGCAGGATTAGGGGAGCAGCCATAATCAAAGGTCAGAGCACCACTTCTGCCTGCTATTTTTAGCCTGGCTGGACCACAACAATGCCACAACAGGAACCTCACACAATCCTCTCCAGGGAGTGTACGCTCCACTCCACCCACCTACACCTATACACACACACACAAACACAAACACACCCTCCCCTGAACTGGTAACTGGAGTGCACTCCAAAACCCGACAAGAACTTCCATTAACACTGGCACCTTCTTAGTAATTCTGCTAAGAGTGCCCTGAAATAACCTCATAAAGTACACTATCAGCCCTAGTCAGTAGGAATCTGGTATTTCAAATATGACTAAATGTGATTATATCTAACCACAGTGATTTGTTTGTGTTCTTAAGCTCCCTTCTAGACCATCTAGTACCAGTCTTTCTGTACTGCGTATCCGCTCTAAAAATGTAAATACACCATATGCCCTGGTTTTAATCTTATAACCCCCTTTATGTGAGATTAAAGTCACATCGCCTGGGTCGGCATTCTTTCAAAGAAACATGTATCAGTAAACACTCAGCAGTCAAAAGAGCTTTTGGCTTTGTGCAAAGGTCACTTGTGGATACTGCCAGCTCTGATAACAATACATCAAGCCTTAAGCGACCATGGCACCGCCACTATCACCGTCTACTGCATCAAATACAGTATATATTTGTCCATGAACCCAAGGAAATTTGAATATGTACATTTAGCTTTGTTTCAAAACCCAACATGAGAGGAGCCAGCATAAATTCTGCTGTCGTGACCATTTCTGTGAACCTCCAAAGTTCCCACACCCTCTCCCAGTTTGAGCACACTGACCCTTTCACCTCCCTCCCCGGAGGACCACTGCAAAGACCACAGCATCACTGCTCCTGTGATGATGCTCATGAGAAGGACTTAAAAAAGAAAACCGAAGCAACTCTTGGAAACATTTTATGGAAAATGACCACATATTCTCAATCTCTGCACACAATGACAGTATAAATATAATCACTAGATGTAATTCTTACTGTGCCATATTATTGTAAATATATGTTTATGATTACACTAAGAATACTTATAAAACTTTATCCCTATTTTGTATTGCTTCTATCTGTCGCTTACCTACTAAACAATGCATGATGTAGTTACATGTTCATGGCTGTAAACTTACACTAAGAGTAAAACAATGTAACATGGTAACTCTACCAAACATAAAATGCCACAGTTTGACATGACACAACTCCATTACTATTGATGATGCTATGTAATAATGTGCAGTATGTCAAAAGATTTAACCCTGTCATGGTAGATGACCCTCTTAAGTAGATACCTTTTCATGCTGAGAAGGGGCCTACTGATGGCTATTGATGAAGTGAAGCTCAGCAAATCGACCTATTTTGGAAAATGGACAGCGAGGGGGTAGAGGCTTGCTGAGGTAGATAACCTGAGCTGGCAAGTTAAGTGTTGGAGTGTCTCAGTAACGGGGAGAAGAGCCATGTGGGTAATATATCCTGTAACGTAACACCTCTCTATTATCTCTATGTCCTATACTGCTATAGTTTATAGAAGCAGTGAAGTGGCGATGCACAGGCTAGTCAGTGCAGATACAGGCTAATTAGTGCTCTTCCGCTCTGTTGTGCAGAGATAAGAGCCTACAAATCCTCTTAAGAGACAGACAAACAGCCTGAGCTTCACACAATACGTATGGTATTCTGGGACAAATGTGTGACTATGAACTTGCCCAAAGAACGTCCACTGATTCCCCTCAGTTTACACTGCTTTCTATAAAGGGTCTACATCATCCATTGTGCTGGAATTAGCCACGCCATTCCATCACTGACAACCCTTTAACCAATCATATCACAGAAATAGAACACTAGTTTTATAGGTAGCCTCCTTGCTAACACTTGCTGTCCTGAAGGGATGGTGAAAGTAAAAGACGTCAGACGTGAGATGGGGAGCGAGACTTTCCCTGAATCGGTAAAGGATACAATTCTTTTCAGTGATGAAGAGTTCTGCGATCTGTAAAGCACAGAAAAAACAACCAAGAGACATGGTTAAGTATTGAATAATTCATTTCCAACATCGTTCCGGGCTGTGTGTGCGTGCATGATGTCATGGCCTGTCAAAACGAGTAATTCAGCTCTCCTCGCAGCACCACCGGTCTGGTCAACATCATGCCACACGTTCCAAAGTTCTGGAGTAAAGGTTCTGTTTTGACGACAGGGACATTCCTTCAAGCAGTACTGAACGGAAATAAAACTGAGTCTTGCCTTTGTAGAAGGGCCTTGTAGAGCACCCCTGTATGTAATCTGCTGAGACTTTGGCCTGGCTACACAGTGCAAGAACATAATGCCTGCGGCCTCAAAAATAGCAAAACATAACCCACACACAATGGGACAGACATGAACTGGATACTTAAGTATTTTCAACAGTGCAATGATCTTACACTGTCAACACAGAGACACATGATGGAATATGATGTTAAATTTGACATTGGTGTCAGTGATAAAGGTTGAATGTGTCCTGTGTGCTGTGATGTGTGATGATTTATGATGCTCTAAAGAAGAAGTGATGCAAATGTGTCTATACAGCTGTACAAATACATGATACAGCAGATTTTGTGGATGCATGTAATGAATATGCATGTGCATGTTTGTATGTGTGAAAGGGGGGGGCACAAATGTGCTGAGGCTCTGTGTGCCCAGTCCTCTGGCTCACCTGGTGTAGGCAGTTGGGCAGAGAGGTGAAGCTCTGCACATGGGTCAGTCCCAACAGGCAGCTGAGGAAGCAGTGGAGGGCGGCCTGGTACTCCCCCTGCTGCTGGAGCTGCTGTCCCAGCTCAAACAGGCCCTCCCTCCCCCCGTTCAGCATCCCCAGTCCCAGCCAGAGTCAGCACTGCCTCCCATCAGAGCTCCACCGGCCGAGGACAAGCGCTCCTCTCTTCGTCCACTCCACTGAAGCACCACAGGTAGGAAGACACAGCCACACACAGAGGGAAAGATGTTTTAAAAAATCCAGCTGCTGACATAAACACAGACAGAGAGGTGCCTGAGCAGGAGTGAGCGGCACAGCTTCCACTCAGTCTCGTCTGAGCACAGTAAGTCAAGGACAGGTGGTAAGGAGCAGGCTGAGGGAGCTCCGGCGACTCACACAGACAAGATCCATTCCCCTCCCTCCTCCCAGGCTGCACCAGGAAAGGAGGACAGAGGAAGTAGGAGAGTATTTGCTGTTTGAGTGGCAGAGCTGTGGACCAATCCCTGCTCTGCTCTTGCACAGTAGCTCCGCCAGCATGTGTTAAGTATATTGGGTCTCTCTCCAATCCTTGAAATGGGAGATTGCACTGCTGTGGGTGTTGATGATGAAAACCAAAGGTGGTGTGCACATGTTCTACGATGTATATCTAAATGTAGTAGCTGATAAAATTTTGAATTCATCCAGTATTTTGAACAAATTTTCCCTGCTATTGTGCATTCACAGAGCAGTGCATTATGTTGAATCATTTTAAGTCTTACCCTTATGAACTTATGATTTATAAATGAGGGGTGCATTAGAATTATGCACCAACAAGCAAACTAGAATAAATGCTGTGTTAGCATCTTTCACATCACCACAGAGAAACCAAGCTTCTGTAAATTCTCTGAAGCAAACAGACAGTGGATGCAAACACATGGTCATTAGGAACAGCATGTGTGTGTGTATGTGGGTGTGTGAGAGAGAGAGAGACAGAGAGAGAGAGAGCTATCCAAACAAGGACAACAAATATTTGTTCACAAGGAGTGCCTTCTCTGGATGTTTGCTCGCTTCCCTTCACACTCTGCTAATCAACATTAGCGCAAGGCCAATCTGTGCCTGGGGAGACAGAGAAGAAGAGATACGGTCACAGCACTTGATCCACGGATGATCCAGAGGATCATGAATAGGTCTTGACTTTGAGAGCAACACTCCTCCCCACTCTCGCTCCATTTGGACACAACTGTGGTAGCTGGAGGAAATGAATGGGGTAACACAAAGCAAACTGGCACAGTCAGTCTCCATTAGTGTTCGATGCACCTAGCTAAGCAAGATGGGATTTTAATGGTTGTGAATGCCAGTGGATGGAGGATCAGAGAGCATTAAACATGCACTGGCAGGTCAAACTCAGGGAACTGTGACCAGTGCTCACTTTGGACTAACAGCATCTAAAGCAGCCGTGGGACTTGATTATGCTAATGCAGGGCTGCTTTATCCCCTCCACCCGGAGAACACAGACAGGTGATTCTGCTCACTTTACTGTGGTGTCAGTAGCGTTGAGTTAGAATCCAACGAGCCAGTAAGCAAAGCTTCCATTGTGATTGAGTTGGAGGGCCACTGGCTGACTCTCAGTGTTCAGTCCTAATTGAAAAGGAGTCGGCTCCATCTCCTCGTTAAAGACCAGTCAAGCTGAACAGACACACATCAGCAGAGACGAAATGGCACTGAATGTTCTTGTCCCCATGTTCACAACATTTGACAACAACATGCAACTGGAAACCCACCGTAGCAGAACTGCAATCCTCCCAATGAAAAACCATATGTTGGACCAATATATTTTACTTAATAGCTGAAAGCAGATACTGTTCTTATGTGTTTAGGAGATCTGTGAATGCACCACACAACTTTTAAACGTGTCTGAATCATCTGAGCCTATTAGTCTGGGTGCTGACTAAGGTGACCATTCCAAGATTTTCCTATAACACATTCAATTAATTAACATTTATTGGGTATGTAAGATGTAAAAAATATATAAATAAAAATAAAACACTGTATGTAAGCATTCATACAGGTTTACATCCAATAAAGCTGGTCAGTAAATAATGTGAAAGCTGAACAGTGTACAACTACTACTAATAATAATTTAGGTAACTCTTGGCAAAAGGTTCATTTCTGACTCAAGTGGTGATGTTAATCTGGAATTGACCATGAGCCAACTGTAAGATGATAGCTACTTTATAGCGCATCATATGCTGAGTTTTACTACTTTTGGGGACAGTCCCAAAATATTCTACACTGGCTGCAACTTTGCATATTATCAATTAGTGCTCAACAGTAATGAAGATTTAGCCATTATATATATATATATAATTAAAAAATTGTTGCTTGGAGGATTGGCCTATTGGACTCACTAGCACCACAAAGTTGTAGGTCATTTGCTCACATCCTGCTCCAATATCACATCTTGGTACAACTTTTTGTCTGTTGAAAACAAACCATAACCCTCTTGGTTCATCAACCACGCAAGCAAAATAACTGGCACCACACAGTCCGCCGCTATCAGATCTGTACATCCAGGCTGTTAGATGTAGAGCAACCCTCAGTGGATCGGACCATTCACGCCCTCTCCACAACTCATTCCAACTTCTCCCATCAACCTGCTGCCATAAAAACGCTCTTGCAAAGACAAACATTTAAAAAAAAAAAAAAAATCTTCAACAAGTTGAAAGAATTAGTACTTTAACACTCATACATGTTCATGTATGTTTTTATTCCATGTGTGAGCCATGTCGAATTTCCATCACCTTGCTACAAACAAAGTTTTTCTGATTCTGAAACACCTCTTTGTGCATGTTCTGGCACTTTGATAAAGATAATGACTGATGTCCATTATACAACACTCCAAGAATGGAAATCTACCTGTAATTGGAATATTGATTGCCTGTCTTGCAGAGTTGGAGGACAAATACATCAGTATGATCAGTAAACACTCTTCACAGCCACCATTCCCAGGGAAGGCAATACACCAGACTAATGTGAATGAGTGATGAGCAGAATGCAGAGCAGACTGAAACAGTGATTTGTCCACAGATATAAATCTAACATCGGCAGTTATTGCAGTGCAGTAAACCTCAATATAATCAATTAGTGCTAATGCTATGTGTAATCTATATTTACACTGTTCTACCATGAGTACATCTTGAGCTGGTTAAAATATCACAGTGCACAGCCTAGTCTCATTTTTAACCTAGTTGGTTAAAAATTAAACGCTGCCTTTTGTTTTACTCTGAAAAATCTCCACAGGTTCAGTTTTGCAGAGTCTGACTATGTGGATATTTCCCATAAGGCCATAAATCAAACATTATTTCATAAACCATTTGTTAGAATATTGCATTTTGCATTGTCCAGCAGGTTTGCAGAGGAACATTGCCTCTCTTGTGTCCTCGTGTCATTTCACGACACTGCGCATGGCCCTACATCAGCATATACTATTTATATTTCCTGCATTGTGCACATACAGCCACTCTATGCAATTCTGCTGTAGCCTGGAGGCCTCTGGTATGAAATATTTTTGTCTGTGTGAGTGACAACAGCTACATCCATTGCTACAGTATGCCAAGTCCAGTGATGTGAGGAGAAGATCAAGTACTCTTTTTGAAATAAGGCACCGCAGAGATCCTGCAGGGCCAGAGTCTATGGACGTAAAAGTTGCAAGAAACACCATATGCACTGTGACGTGCATGATAACGTGCATATTGTGTGCCTGCACTCTGGATGCTGGAGTCTCTAGTCTTGGCCTACAGTTTAAAGCTCTCCACTCTGTGCTGCTGCAGCCCTCTAAGATTCAGGCTCTGGCAGTTTAATAGGTTTGGACCTGACAGCCCCAGCTACTGAAAGGCAGTTTATGACCTCCATGCAATCAGCAGTAAATGCTGCCACCATCTGTCTCTTTTTACTCAATTATCTGACCCAGTGGCTTTTACTGACAAACACTGTTCAGGTAAACACGGTAACGCAAATCTCCCCGCTCAGATTATGACACATCTATACATCACCCCCACACTCTTTATGATTTCTTTTTCAGTCAGTTTTCATTCCTGCAGTGCTGCAAATGTAGCCGCTGTCCTTCAGTTATGAGCAGAACAATGTGGTATGAATCATCATAGATCCTGATTAATTACAGCTGTGGGGGCATTATTGCTTGAATCTTCATCACCGTTTCATTGTGAACAGGGTCACATACAGTATATACAACGCCCTCCAGCATGACTACAGCTGAAGCTAGAACTTTATTTAAATGTCCTTAATGAAAACAGTCACTTAACTGGTTTATAGTGATTCATCAAAATAGCTTAAAATTCAGTTTCCTTCAGATCTGTTGCTTAAAGGCAGTGACTCAAACAGCACCTCGACAGGCTCGTTATCTTTTGCTCCACTGTTGCACCCCCTAGTGGACAATTTATGGACTGTGAACAGTATGAAATGCTGTGAATGCCTTTTTCAAAAATGCTTTGAAAGACAGAGTGAAGTAATATGTAATTAAAGTAAAGTCATCACCGGTGTAGAAATATTTTTTTGTAATATGGTTCATTATAACACAAGCAAGTATAAGTCCAACATACAGTATACATGTCTGTGAAGATTCTCAGTCATCCAGGTCATAATTATTCCTTAGGAGTTAAACAAAAGCCAAAAGATGTATACAGTATACATCTTCAACCTGTGCATGACTAATCAGCCACAGAGCTCAAAACACCGGTGTGGGCTTTTATCCTATAATAATGTAAAATCAATTAGTACTACAGTCGTTAAATGGAGAAAATATTCAATTGTACAATATTTTTCAGTGAAATGTAGTGAAGTACAGGTATAAAGAAATACAAGTACTTCAAAATTTTACTTATCCTTGGGTAAATATGCTCAGCTAATTTACACCACTGCAAAGGCAGATGCCTTTATTCATGCATGATGTCACAAGAATCTGCCTGAACATGGGTCAGTTAAAGTGAAACAGGTTAAAAAAAAAAAGAAAAAAGAAATCACTTGAGAGAATCCTCATGTCTCGTGGCCCTGCTGTTTCATTCTTCGAGTATGGAGCCATCTGTCTTGGAGTCAGGGTTTGGTTTCTCTGTGTGGGAGATTAAATGAGAGTACAGATTTGACTTCTTACTGTTAAATTTAAATGCCCATGATGATTAGGTATTGCACCTATGAGTCTCTTGTGACGGCCACTCAGACTGTGACCTGCTCCCACTTGCCCTCTGTCCTCCATTACTCCCCTGATCCGTCACATATACACTGTTGCCCATAAAGTTGGAATAATTGTTCAATACCCCCAATTTTGTTAAAGCCTGAATACACAGTTTGCAAAGGTTAATTGTGGTTTAAGTTTCACTGTGATATGCTTGGAAGAGTTTGATCAATAAAGTTGAGAAGATATACACTTTATTCATCAAGAATAAATCACATTGTCACAATCATTTCATGAGAAGAGGTAAAAAACATTTTATTCCAACTTTATGGGCAACAGTGTATTTCTCCTCAGAGCTCTCATCCTAGTTTTCTCTCTTCTATTCCTGCTCTGGTCTCAGCCTTTTCAAATACTTATGAGACATGATGTCAGAGTGCAAGATACGACTACCCACACTCACGGTTGCTTACTCATGCTAACAGGGCTATCACGATGCTTACAGTCACAGGATCTCTGCCAGACTTCATAGAAATAATGCCATTTCAAACAACTTTACACTGTATGGTCATGTATGACCAAGCAACTGGGCCTTTGTTATTTCTCCAAAGCAGGCAGAGAGATGATGAGCAAACGAAGGACTATCCCCAGGAAACTGTATTTAAAAAATAAAAGAATAAAGACACATTTGTGCAAAATATAAGCTAATTGTACCTGCACCTGCACAATTTACTGTCTGACATCTATTCACAGTTAGATTTAAGGGGGTAAATCTTATCCACACAGCATCAACTCTTCGGAGGTTACCATGCCAACTGGTACGAGTGTAGTAAAGGTCTTTCTAGCTGCAGAATAGGTCACTGGGTTAATGTCTGTGTTCAATTCAAAATAGACCACATGCAACCTGTCAATAAGGCTCAAGTGTTAACAAGACACCTGCAGCCTCTCCGGCCTTGTTGCTGCTCATCATTTCATCATTCTCTCTCCCTCCCATGTTCCTCCTCTTCCTGTGTAATCATGCAGGTGTGGGCCACTCCATCAAAGTGGTTGCATTTGGCTGCTTTCTCCCCTCCAGGGTGAGTCATGGTCTGAGTGGAAAAATAATGATGAGATCTGGGAGGCTTTCATAACAACACCAAAGCCCAGTGATTTTTTTCACAATATGAGCCCAAGACAAACAGATAGGTTCAGTCAGCAGAGCACTTCAGGACAGACAAGTGTCTGAAGCTGAATCTGAGGGGAAGAAAAGACATGAACTGTTATCAGTTTTGTCCACTAGGAGTCTAAGCTGAGCCACCAAGAGCCACAAAGCAGTCTCAACAGAGCCACTGTGGAGTAATACTTTGAAATGGGTGCTATTTTTGAAATGCTGCTCATGTTTCCAAAAAAAAGAGTTCAAACAGTGAAACAGTTCTGGATGGCATTAGTTAGATCTTAAGAGATGTATATTGTAGGAAGTCAATTGCAATGAGAATATAGCCTCAAAGCAGCTGTATACAGCTGTAAGTCTTCAACAGCAATCTGATTAAATGTTTCTAAGTTGCTGAAGTCATTAATATAATCAAACATCAATCATTTTTGCTTCCTTTGCAGCACAAGTGAGCAAGAGAGCAAACCATCAAAGCACATGTATTAGCTTACTGAATCTAATTTTTGTCACTTTTAGTCACACCAGAGGTGTGGCTCTATTAATGACGATGTCGGTCTGTGGGGCAGTCCACCGCTTTGGTCCAGACAAACATCACAACAACCATCGGACCATTCATGCTCCACAGAGGAAGAATCATACTCACCTTGATCCTCCAACTTTTCCTCTGGCAGCATTCTTTATTTTTAGTTGGTTAGTTTAGGCTCAACAGCTATTAGACGGATTGCCATGGTATTCTGTACTCACGTTCAATTTGTTGTAACTTTAGTGATCCCTTGACTTTTCCTCTACCGCCATCAGCAGACCTAAACGAAGTCGTCAAAGATGTTTATGACCAAATAACTGCAAAATTACAAATGCTGTTCCCATCAGCTGTGGTGTAGGCCATGCTAATGTGCTAAAATGGTGAATACTAACATCAGCATGTTAGCATTGTGAGCACGTTGAGATCAGCATTTAGTTGAAACTTTAGTTGAAATGTCTTGTTACAATGTATACTTTGTATTTATACACAATGTATATTATGTATTTGTTTTTTTGTCCTTGATATGAGAGACACACTGAAGCTCTTTGCAGAACTAATTTCATCTTCACTTTTATAAAATGCTGGTAAAATGGTAATTTGTTGGATATTATTGTTGATCAGAGTAGCAGAATCTAGTTGACCAAAACTATCTGGCAGAACAGCTCCTTGATAACTCCTGCTTTGTAACTGTAACGCTGAGAAAACCTTAATTTGATCTGTTCCTCCTGCATGACTTCATATCACAAGAAACATCTCACAGGCTTAAAGGAATGCCACTGATAAAATTACAAGGTTAAGCGTTGTCTCCTTCCACATTCAATGACCCTCAAACATGACCGTGACTGTGATGTGACTGCCTCTGGACAAGCTATGGTCAGTGTCACGGTCAATCAACCACTGATTCAGGCGTCAGAGTCACACACCTCACTTTATGATAACTCAATAGCGAGGAGGGAGGATGGTTACTATGGAAGGGCAGAGGAAGCCAGTGACCAGCAGGGAATGGACACACACAGTAAATGTTTATGTGTCATTATTCATCCTCCAGGAGAGGCTCCCTCTTCTACTTTCAAATGCCTTTTTATTATGGCCAATTCAAAACCAGGATAAGAGGCTTTCAAATTTAATTGGTTGGAAAATTCGGTCGTTTTGTTTTTGGTGGCGAACTGGTGCGACTGTACATACTTAATCCAGGGAATTTCCAGCCATTTTACATGCGAGTGGTTTAGAGAGAGTCAGGGAAATTGGCTCATCGCTCAATAGAGCCGTGAGATTTCTGCTGATGACATTTCCATTAACAACAGGACATAATATGTTTATAGATCCCTGTTTGCTTGGCCCTTTAATTTCCCCCTCTGCAACATAGTTTCTAACAGCTGCGTGGGTGTGTGAAGGGAGGGCTTTATAGATCGTCCATATAGTGGATCTAGAGGCTGTAAATTGTGCTGACAAAGCATGGTGAGGTGGCTGGGGTAGAAAACTACATGTCATGAGTGACTTACAGAACATGCAGAGCTCAATTAAGAGAGTACAATGCCAGACAATAGGATACTGGTAATTTTACAAAATGTACACCTCAGGAAGTAAATAATCCTATAGAGTACTATTGGACTCTTGAACCCTATATTTGATGTACTAATGAAGACATTTTCAGATAATGATAATGGCTTGATGAAAATAGATTTTCTAAATGTGTTCAACAAGAAGAAAATCTCTGATGAAAGCTATTGCAGCAGTTCCCAGCCTTCCTGTTTCTGTGTTGTAGCCCAGGTTTCAGCTGCTCTGGTGTTAACAGACAACTCCTGCCGCACAGTGTCCATTAATTGTAAGTGAATTAGATTAGATTCTGTATGACCAGGTCTGCTTATTGGGTATAATTGGATTTGTGAGGCCCCAGTAATGTGTTCCTCCAATGATGAAGAGACGGTTGGATTTTTGATGCAAGAAAAGACATTTGACCATTAATGGTCTAAATGGCACTAAACACTAAATGTCAAATCTTTTAGCAAAAAACATGAAAATAAAATATAGTAAAGCAAAATAAATGAACTGAAGGTTCAAGGTTGAGATATTAAGGTATTTGTCATTTTACAACACAAACCACAATATACTTTTAGTCACCAAACAAGATCTGTTCTTGTCAAAAGAACATTATCCTTTGCTGCCTTAGCTTTGATTGCTGTCCAATTGTAGCATCTTTTTTTGGAATAATATAATTACACACTGATTTCTCTATAATGAAAATACAATTCAATTACTTTTCCCAAAAAAGTATGCAGAGGTCAGTGTAGTTTTTTCCTCAGTCTGGCAGCTGGACAGTTAGAGATTTTAGTGTGTAAATGACACTAGAAAGTGATGCGAGGCAGATGGTTGCGGCAGCTCACTTGTACGAAATTGGATTTTTACAAGTAGAAATTACACCCCGAGAAAAAAAAAGAAAGATGGTGTTCTAAAGTCTGTTTGAATTGCTACAATAGAGTCTTAACCTGGACAGCCACATCTGCCCTGTGATGATTACACAATAATAATTACATTGGTCACCAGAAGTCAAGAGCTACTGCTCCATGAACTGTTTATTTACGGAGTCATCAACCTCTGGGCAATTTCATCATGGGAAATAAACAACCAGGGTCACGTCCTTCACTAGTGAAATATATCAACTCATCTGTGAGGCACCACGTTAATAAAACATTCTGGCACGGAGACATAAAACCCAAATATTAGGTGCACACTCACACACACTCCAACAAGATTTAGACTAGATTTAGCACCAGTTTAACCACCTTGAATCAGTGTAGAAAAATAAAATGAGAAGCTTCTGCTGACATTTCAGTGCACCTAATTAACAGGATCCATCTGGGATGGCGGCTTTGACACAATTTAAATTTTCATTTAAAGTGAGAAAGAGCTGGAAATCTCAGAGTGCGCATACTGTATATAATGAGCTTGAGCTTGACAAGAAAGAAAAGGCTCTCATCAAATTAAAATAAAAATGTGAAATTTGATCATCTTAAAATAAAGCAAAGCAGACAATTAACAGCCTGACATCATAGATGCAAAATATGTATCTGATCCATCCTGAATACCATGTCATTAATGTGGTATCAAGAACAAAGTGGAGAATCCACCTGATCCACATTACATGATGTCTTTTCAGTAGCGTTACTATATAAGCACAATGGTAATGTACATATTCTGTACAGGTTGTATCAGCATTGTGATACTAGTTTAAGAAATGTTCCTTCGCTGCAGTGGCTCCCACTGCTCTGGTTTTGATGCATGAATCTGGAGATGGATTAAAATAAATTTGAGCATAATTGTTTGCCTGTGAAATGAATCAGTGCGTTTATTCAAAAGAATGACTGGCATGATCGGCACGCCGATTTATAGCACACCCTCTGGTTTTGTGCTAATAATTGAGAGGAATCTAAGCCTCGCTCTCCCTTCCGCACGAACACATCTTTTTAAAAATGGTGTTTTAACTGTTTTCATCTGGCTGTGATGCCCGTAAAGCATGTCCACTGAGAACGCTGTGTGGGGGCCGGGAGCTCTCATGGGAAATCTAGTAGTTTGTTTGGCGGGAAACAGGAGGCGTAAACAAATGGAAGGCGGTGGAGGATTTACAGCTTCCTGATGCATACATCTCCGTGGTGGGACAATCCCACCTGCTCAGCCATGGCTCATTCTGACAGGCTGCAAAAAGGCAGTCAGAGACTAACCTGCTGCTTCTGAGTGTTAGGATGTACTGCAGCTTTTCTGTTGTATAATACTGAGGTAAAATGTACTAAAACTGCAGAATTACCGTCCATGCTGTAAATTAAACTGAGGCAAAACACATGGCTGGCTGGAAACGGCTGGTTGTAGATTTGTATCTTCTATAAAGGTTCAAATAATTAGCCTGGTAGTTGGCTTAGCATGTATTTCTTCATGACAAAAGATAATCCCGCTCAGCTGGCCATGATGCATAACAGTAATTCAGTTTTAAGGCAGCTCACAAACCTTGACATGTTGATCCTTCTTTTGTTCCCATCATTCCTGCCACTCTCCAGCCACATAACGATAAAACAAACATGCCAGTGCCTTCATGAATAAGAGTTATATATATTCTATTAAGTTCTGACGGCAGCCAAAAACAAAAGGTACCTGAATATTTTGAAGATCAATATTTGCAGGCCCAATGTGTGTGCAGAACTTCAGGAACAAAACACACTGTAGGAAGAATAATGTGTAATGTGATAAGTGGTTTTCAAGAAATTGATATCTTACAAAAATCAAGATTTTATTCAAATTTATACTTTTTTAGTCACAGAACAAATTGACAGACTATAAATTCACAATTTGATTCCTATATTTGTTTGCAAATTTCTGCTGTTTTGGGAGTTTTTCTTATAGGATTGGCTTATTTTTTCTATGTCTGGGTCTAGCAGGTCAGAATCCACACTGTGATCTAGACGTTAGTTATATATCTCACATATAAAACAAAATATCTAACATCAAACAAAGTGACTACACACTGTATAATATGCATTAAGTTGCACATTACATTAGCTTGGCGCCACTGATGCGTTCATTTTTTGTATTTTTTTATTGCAGGTTCCCCTAACTATAAAGCAAAGCTATTATATTACATCCATGATAGTAAGGCAATGTTTTATTGTGAGCTAATAAAAAGCTAAATTCATCTACAAACGCTTGACAGTTTTCCCTCCAGGAGAGATGCAGTGGGCATATTGTAAAATCCATGATAATTATCTTACAATATTGGTTTTTATTACTGGAGGATGTCTCCCAACCACATGCTGCTTTCTGGTATGATTTCAATGCTTCACTGCAGTATGAGCAGCATGAGGGGAGGATTGTACCCACGAAGCAAATGGACAAAACCAACAAAAGACCAGAGCAGACTCTGCATTGTTTACTGTACATGCATAAATTCACATTCAATGTGGAAACATTAACTTCAGTTTCTTTGTGATTTGAGATGATATATAATGTTTGTAATAATGAAGGGCATACTTCCCTTTCCTGATACTTCCTGTCTACTGTGTTACTGTAAGTTGGACATAGCAACAAAGCAAAAAATTATTCATTGTTGTACTGCTGTAGTCACCGTTGTAGGTCAACACTGTATATTCAGTTACAGGAAAATGTCTTTGTTTTAAGCAGGTTCACACCACATCTTACCTTTTAAATTTCCCCTGAGCTTAAATTCGTTTTCACATATTTACAATATGTTCTGTATCTAGATCTTGTTAAACCTATGATACTGTATATGATGCTGAGGGAAATATTTGAACCCAATACATATATTCGACATCTTTTATATATATTGTTTATATTGTATATATTTTGGGACTTCCAAAACATTTTAAGAACAAAACCAAATATTTTCAACCGTGCTTGTGGCTCTATGAGAGTGTTCTTAGGCATTGTGGTGCCAAATGCTAATGTCAGCATACTAACATGCCTAAGTTTAGCAAGAATAATGTTTACCATGTTCACGACCTGAGTTGCTAGCGTTTGCCAATTAGCACTATTGCTATCTATAAAGCCACAACACTACAACTGAAAATCTTCAGATTTTAATGCAACAGAGTTTGCTTGTTCCACGCCAGAAACACCTTGTGCACAATTTTCAGGATCTTTCCCTTGATTCATTCTTTGTCTGGTGATGTTGCCTCACAGGGGGAAATCACTAAAGCCAAACATTCATCTTTTTAGTCATTTCCTGCTCACTATACAGTGTGGTATGGGGTTTAGTACGCCTCTTGCCTGATTAACTTCTTTTCGGCGGAGAATGAACCCAACAGGAGGGAAACCTCAGCATGACCTGCATTCACAGAAACCCTGAGTGGAGTGCAATCTACTGTAGGACTCTATTCCTGACCCCCAGCATCCATCCTCCATAAATCATCCAACTGTAATGTACGTATAATGTCTGTATAGAATCCCACAGCTTACTTCTGACCTTACATGGCCCTGGTCTAAAGATTGATGGGGTGTGTGTATAATTCTGAATGAAGGCTCCTCTGATTCTGTGTGGAGGCCTGTCAAAGAAAGAATAGAACAGTTTTGGTTTGCATAGTTGTAATAAAAAGAAACCATGCAGGTATTGTATGGTTTCTATCTGTTCTATGAGGCTGTATGTCTGATTTGACAACTATTAAGATTTCATTTTTGAAAATGAAATATGATGATTTAAAATGATCTTGATCCTAAAGGGATAGGAAAAGGAAAACTGCATATGCAGTACAGTGCCACGTTCTGCCTGGTGAAAAGCAGTCTGGCAGTGCTGTTCAGAAGAGCATTAGGCCTGTCATAATTGCATCCACAGTCTGAGGTCACAGGAGGCCTGCGAGTATCAGGATGAATGTACATTACTGATGGAACCTTGTGGAGTGAGAGGAGCCCATTACTGCAAGTCCCAGACAAGAGTGAAAAATGAAATGGCTTTTCAAAAAGTGGGCTGCTGTAACATTTTGGTACCATATAGTGGTAGAGTAACTGTGTCAGCTGCAGGAGGGGGAGTTGGTGAGGAAGTGGGCAGCTCAACAGGCTCAGGGAAGATGGAATGATATGAGAGCAAGGTGTAATTTCCTGGAAGTCCCCCAGAGAATCCCGGCCCCTGGATGGGAATTGTCACAAATTGTAGATGCACTGCTGCACACACACACACACACACACACACACACACACACACACACACACACACACACACACACAGTAGCTTGATTCCCTTTTGTGACAAAACACAGACACACACACACACACACACACACAGAACCAGATCTCTATTTTGCACTTTGTCTTTTTTACTGAGGGAGTAATTGGCTCCAGCAGCAGCTACAGATGCTGTTGGGGGAGAAATGGGGCAAATAAAACAAATCTAATTGCAAATAAGTTACCTGGTGAGTTCAGTTAGATATTCTCCTTCAGGGCTTCCAAGGAAGGAAAGAATAAGACAAAAAACACCCACTGAGATGCACCCAATGCTGTACGTACCACACCTGTTCGGTTAATTGGATTTTCTGACATTAAGAGTCATTCATTTACTGTACAGTGTACTAGCAGTTTTAAATTTCCAAATTATTTTCCAGGCCTGAAGAGGGCAGACGAGTGTTCTTTTAAACATGGAGAATGGCAGTCTTTATCACCTCCACAGTGTGTTTTCCCCAAATGACACCACAGGCATTTGTTAATTTGTGCAATATTTTTACCATAGTAACACACATCTACTACTAAAGTCATACAAGGTATTTCAGCTTATTATGAAGAACTAATTTATTTTTTTCATTGCAACAGCTAAAGAATTTGTAAATAATCAAAAATATTGAGCACAGGAAACCCTACATCCACATAAAGCCATACGTAACAGCATTGTGTTTAATTGTACGGGGCTTGGCAAACACACTTTTATCAGATCCATTAGTTCCACCAATGAACCAGTGACAATACTATGATAACTGCACAACAGACAGCAGCAATCAGGCGAAATAGAAGTGTATTTCTCTGTGACGTGTGCCATAAAAGGCATCCATCCAGAGAAGTGTGTGTGTTCAGACAAAAGCCAACGTAGCGGCGCAGGGCTGGCTAGCAGAGAAAACACCTGTCTTCTTATCTTTATGATGCTGCAGCGTTGGCGCTTCCCGCGGCTGAGGCTTTTACTACAGCAGGAGTTCCACTCATTCACATCCTTTTGTTATCTGTCCAAGGGAGTTAATGTCAGCCACTGAGTCGTTACCATTTATGGACACATCTGTATGCTGAGGTGACTTTTGAATATGCAGAGAAGCAAATCCTCCTCACATAATAATGTTTTCTTTTTTGGGGGCAATTTTTGCTGTATTTTGACAGGATAGGAGGAAGTGACAGAAAAGGCACATCAGAGAAAGAAAGAGGGGATGACACACAGCAAAGGGCCTGGGCTGGACCCCAGTCCAAGCTGTCGTGGTAAGGACCCAGCCTGTATGAGCCACTGGGGTGCCCTTCACTTAATTATGTTAATAGAATGTCCAGAATAATAAAATCTGATCTATGGCTCAATCTATGACCATTTTCATGCCATGGAAATATAAAAAGTGCCATTCTTATTGTGTGGGTTGGTGTTCTCATATGCACCAATGGAAGCAATCAACTGCAAGGATGTACTGCATATAAACAGATTTTGCTGATGATAAAGAGTCCAATAAGACTGTTGGACATCTCCAGCAATTATACTGGTTCTGTCATTAAGAAAGAGCAAGAAACAGCAAAAACAGAAACTGGCCTGATGAGAGTGCTTTAAATTGAAGGAGACAAGCTATTCAACTTACATAGAAAATGAGATGATTATGGAAAACAATATGGTGTAATTTCTGGTGCAGTAATAGGACAGAAATAAACAGTTTTTCCTCTGTAATCACATTTATGCATTGTTAAACCCAGTGGTGTGGGTTTGATGGATGTCATTACTCTGTGGTCAGATCCATCGCGCTTACTGTAATAGTCCATAAAATTCTACTGCAATCATCTCTCTTAGTACAGTAATGTTGCAATGTCTTTGAGAAACAATGGGATGACTCGCACACGATGATATGTCTTTGGATTCTGTAGCGAGATCGGCTTGTCTCAGACAAAATAATGGCACCGAATGCCACTCTGTCCTCCCTTTCATACTGGAAATGAAAATGAATCAGGGCAAAAGATAAAAGCTTGACAAGCACCACAGTCAATCCTTTAGTTTAACAGCCAGAGAATTCACTACTGAACAAATGAAAGTGGGCTGCTGGGAAGAGGGGAATGGCATTATTGTGAAAGACGATGGCACTGCGAGAGCTGAGCAGTTTAATGTGTGTGCGTGGCTTTGTTGCCACTCTGCACTTTCTCACTTACAGAGAGCAAAAGAGAGGAGGCGAGCATGTGTTTAGAGGATATGGGCTTTGAACACAGAGGATGTGTCAGCTTCAGACCTTCCTCAGAGAGGGCAGATTTGACCGAATAAACCATAGTGACTCTCTGAAGTCTGTTGCCCTTCTCTCTGAGGCGGTCCGTTGTGTTATTCACTGCAGCTCGGTGAGTGTGTGCAGCTTCGCTTGGCAGTGATGCAGTGACTTACAATCAGTAAGTAAGTCAGCATCAGCATTTCGCAGAAGACGTGTTGCTGTCTCTTGGGCCGTTGACCTAATCGCTGGAGCCAGCAATGAGCGGACTAATCCATCAATGTGACACCACCAATCCCCCCATGCCCACCACCTTCACCACACACCTCTACGTACACATCCAGCCTCACTTAGTGGATATGGACACAGACAAGCAGGGTCATCAGGATGGAAAGTGTACTGTACACCCAGGGTCAAAATGAGCCAAAGATTTCGCTTAGGTTGTGTATTGTTACAAGGAGATGCTACAGTGTGGTGATCTTTTTCGCAGTCCCGGGCTTCTAAAAGTTACAGTGTCCTTCTTCCTTAATCAGATCACCACATCTCCTGTGTGAGGTCCTGCAGGCTCCACTAATCTCATTACAAACCCCCATGTGGAAGAGCTGCAGAAGAGCCCCTTGGACACCACACCTGCTCACACAACAGAGCCCCACGCACTGATCTAATCAGGTGGCATGCTCATCACTGATTTTCAGCTATAAAAATTTTGAATAGGATCAAAGTGGATTGAGGCGAGGAAACAAACGGGGAAATGACAAGAAAAAAATACGAAATGGGATGAAGAGACCATACGAGGAAATGAGGATAATGTGCGTGACAATGCAAAATCCACGACTCGCACTGTCTGCTGCCATCTGCATATCAGCAGGGCTCAGACAGCAGCAGTCAGTGTTGAAAAGTGACATGGAAAATCCTGAAATTATTTATCTTTACAAATCCTTTAATCTAACGCTGCATCTAAAAATCTTTTTTCTTAAAACCAATGACAAACTCTGCATGACAGCTTGTGATAACTTTTATGTCTTGTATCATATATTCCTTATGTATTCTTTTTTTCAGTTTATGTTTCCCTTGGTGAGTGAAACTGTGTTTAAATCAGGTGAAATTGAACATGATATTTAGTTTATCAAGTACATATCCACAGAGATTTAAGTGGCTAATGGTATATGGAGGAATGATAAGCATTACATTGTTTGTTGTATCTCTTAAACTCCAGCTCATTAATGCCCTCTCACTCTCTTGTGTTGTTGATTGGAGGGGTAGACACATAGCAGATCATGGGACAATAGAAGGATTAATGGGGAGTAAGCCTGGCTGCTGATATGAGGTCGAAACAGACAGAGAACTGGATCCCTCTCCCAAGGGAGAGCTTAATGACAGACATTAAAAATAATTAGGAAAGACAAAACAATCCTGGTGGAAATGAACCCTCCTTAAATCCAAGACATGTCCCTCTGTGAGCAGCATCCGGGCTGTCCAATTATGATTATCATGATTAGAACAGATATCTTATTTCAAATATCATTAAAAACACTGTTTTCATGATGAGGTGTTTATTGTTTTTTATTCAGCACGGATATCAGTCACAGTACGAGATTTGGCTCCATATTCTTTCACACCTTAACTGAAAGCTATCCGGTAGCTTCTTCTAGTCTTCATACTGGTTAGCTTTGTTAGTTTCTGCCTTTAAGCCAAAATAACATAAATCAGTAGTTACATACAGATTTGGAGCCATAGCAAAGCTTTGCACTTATTACTTTCGCAAAGAAAAACTGTAATTAGGGTTAACATTTGTTCAGAGAAGATATCAGAATTACCATGTGCATTAGGCATCTTAACCCAGGATGTACCCTGCATTTATTATTCAATTGAAATCAGTGGCTTAATGAGGATTTCATTTCTTTAAGGGTCTCAGAACAAATGTGAAGTACAATAGTGTTTTATATACTTATTATACCAATACTTTTTATATTCCCTCCTGTGTATATTGTCCTATTTTTATATTTCATCTTGTTTACTGTAGTTCTACTTCCGCTGTTCTTTTACTTTTGCTTACTTGCTGCAGTAACACTGTGAATTTCCCCGCCGTGGGACTAATAAAGGAACATCTTATCTTATTTTCCATATGGATTTAAGGCAGAGGGTATTTAAGAAAAATCCAGTATGGATCTATAGATTTTTTTTCAATTCTATTCTAATTTCATAATGCGCATGTCATTACCAAAGATTTAATGGCCCTAGTTTCTTTCCACAGTAATAAATAAAATCTTGTGGTGTAATGAAACAACAATGAAGCAATGAATCATTGGACTGATGGCTGAAATGACTTCACCTGTTGCATTCTTAATTAATTAACTCAGAGTTAAGAGCAGAGCAAGGGCACTAATAGATTTTTCAAATGCTACACACTAGGCACGAAAACTGAATAATAAATGAATTGGAAAAATCAGTAGCTTGTTGCTGAAATGAGACCTGCCTATTGTAATTTCACAGCAGAGGACTCCATAAAAAAGAAAAAGTAGAGAGTAACTAGAGAAGATGGGCTTAGGGAAGTGATTTGTGTGGCTCACACAACCATATAATTTATAGGCCGTTGGGGAGTGTTAGTTTAAGTTACATGTCCAGTGGACAGCAGCTTCATATTTTCATAAAGCCTTCTTTCAGATCCCACACTGGGTATGAATGTCAGAGACATCAGTCTGCTCTGGGGAGGGGGAGGACTGGGATGCTGCCAGAAGCGCAGTGGATCCCCGTTTTAAGTCCTGAAGCACAGACGGAGAGAAATTGGGTGGGGTGGAAACCAGAGAGGGCTCCTTTTCCCCCTCCTGGTCCCAAAAGAAGGGATGCATTGGCATCAGCAAGCTTCAGACCCCCTCAGATAATTAAAAGTGAGGTATAAATCAGTGTGTAAGCAGTAATCACACAAGCTCCTGCCAACTCCCCACAACGATCATAAATCTAGAGGAAAACAAAGCTTCAGCACTAACAAAGGCTCTGCAATCCCCACTGATCTGGGGTTGGATATGCATTTCATAGAAACCACATTGCCCTGCTGTTGCAGAGATAATACATCTGTAATACTTAGGACATGGTTTTATGTTTAAATCGATTCAAACGGATCAAAGGCTCTGGGAGAGATGACTTCATTCAGGAGTTTTTTCTTTTAAGAAATGCTCATGTACAAGAATATGGACAAAGACTCATTTCATTTTTACTGTTCCGTATGAAATCCTAATTGGCCTGTGTGCAATATATTTTATAGAGGGAAACCTTTATAGGAGGCAGAAAAAAGGAGAAGATGATACCACTTGTATCTGACATTTTGACAGGAACAAGCAAAAGCTGAGGGGAGCAAATGTTAGTCTTGCACTGGTGTGAGGATGGAGAGGTGGTACTATCACAACTCATCACACACCGTATTGATTTGTGGGAAAAAAAGTGAAAAGTGTGAGACATGAAAAGAAGTTATTGATCGTTACTGAAATCATGCTGAT
Organism: Pempheris klunzingeri; assembly: GCF_042242105.1. Taxonomy (NCBI): domain Eukaryota; kingdom Metazoa; phylum Chordata; class Actinopteri; order Acropomatiformes; family Pempheridae; genus Pempheris; species Pempheris klunzingeri. Next base: position 11,759,986 of record NC_092024.1, on the reverse strand, counting down.
TAAAGTCTGGGCAACGGGGAGGTCAATAATGGTTCACCAATGAATGCATCCTGACAGGGTCAGGGTGAAGTATGACGAAAAAAAAAAGAAAAACAACTACAACCACTGATTTGATCTAATTTGTTAGTGAAATTAGTACATTTTCTTTCACATGCACAAAAACAGAATCTCTTTCAGTTACTACCCTCAAAACATGATTTCAAAACATGAAAGCTGATATCAAGATCAAATAAGATGAGCTTACCATTTCTTTGTTCTTTCATTTTACCTTGTTGCTGAAAGAGAGACGGGGACAAAGACCTCCAGGGTCAGGATCAAAGCTTGTGCGCTGAGCAGTCAACTGTAAAACACTATGCCTGAGGACTTACCCAGGCTTATGGTGAAGAAATGATTCTCTCTTCCCTCTGTCATGCAAGGAAATCAAGATGAAATGCACAAAATGCCTCAAAATGTTATGAAATGACATTCAGGAGCTACAGGTAAAACCTGGTGAGGGTTACTAACAGGAAAAAAAGACCATGAAGTGCCTCAACCTGCTGCAAATATACTAGAATAAATTCCTCCAAAAGCCTGTTTTAACAAGCAGCATGTTTTGGTTTTCAGGGTATAAAACACCTAATCAGACCAATTACTTCATAAACCACATAGCCTGGCCTCTAGCATTTAGTAAAGCTGGGTTTTATTACAGCTTAATAGAGAAATATACATGAAAAACTTCACATTTAAGACCACTGGGCAACAGAGCAAAGACGGATTATAGCATGTCTAAGCTATCAGAACAAACATGTTGTGTACTTATCCCTCTGCTAATCTGCAGGGATCAAAGCTTGTTACTGAGATTACCTGCTAATCAGCACAAAAAGCACAAGTGGATCCAGCGGACAATGATATTACTCTGTGGGTGTGTGGTGTGTGTGCTCAAACCCCCAAGTGATCAATAAGGTTGTAAGCGTGCGCTTAAATCACGCTGCCCTCAGTTCCTGGGTAAACATCCGTGTGAATGGGACAGACAGCTATAGTATAGTCAGTGTTTTCTCAGTCAGGCCCCCGATTTTAAACAATAATGACTTTTTAATGTGGAACTGTGATTACATTGTCATGGTGAAATACGGCTCTTCTTGACCGCATTGGAAATGAGGGCCTAAACGTGAATTACTACAGCGGCATAGATTATAGCGTTGCGCCAGGTGAGGCAATCTTCATAAATTCAAATCTAATCTTAACAGAGCCAGCAGTGTCAGCCAGTGGAGAAGGACTTTACTGAGAGGAGGCAGGGCCGGAGGAGACAATGCCCACATCTCAGGCTACTGAAGTGAGCATTCAAATCAAAAGAAAGGACCAAACCCCCAAAACTGTTAAAGGTGTAGTTTGACATTTTTTATTTCCTTTCCTGCAGAGAATTTGATGAGAAGATCGATACAGATTGACGTCACCATTTGGTTTGTGGACTGCCGTTTTGAAGCCTCGAGTTTGGCCATCGCCATATTGATTATGATGGGGTTTTTTTCTTGCTTCGGCTTGGTTAATCACAAGAATGACCTGTCCTAAAGCATACCATATTTTACATCTACCTTTTTACCTACCATACCTCCATTTTATTTCAAATGGGACCATAATTTACAAAATGTCGGATTTTATCCTGTTTTTAACTTCTTGTGTAATTGTGTATATTTTATTCTACCTTTACTTTTTCCCATTCATTGTACGGTGCCCTTGAGTGCTGAGAAAGGCGCTTTAAATAAAATGTATTATTATTATCATTTCTATTAAAATGAACATCATGCTGTATTGAAGAAGACACTGAAGGATCCAGTGGAGCCGCCCCCCTTGCTGATAATTAGAAATAATGCAGGTTTAAGGCACTTCAGCACTGGCTTTACTTTTCAGACGTGCACACAATGTTCACTTCTTTTATACAGTCTGCTGGCTTAACAGCTAGTCCGTCTCTGTCCAAAGGTATAAAAAAAAAAATCCCCATGCCATGCCTTGCAATGTACTTCTAAAGTTCACTAATTAACACATTATTTCTTGTTTGTTTATTCTGTCCAAGAATTGGCCAGGCATATAACCCCAGGGAAACCGCAAATTGACATTTTTTTCACTGATGTTGTACCAGAGTGTGCTTCCAGGTTTCATTCTAAGCTAAGCTAACCGGCTGCTCGCTGCAGCTTCATATTTGAAGGCAGAGACAGATTCACAGAATCCTTAGCTGAGGTCATTATAGATAGTTCAATATGCACTGAATGCAGATCGGCTGTATTAAAGAGTAAAGCAATTGTCTAGTTTTTAAAACAATTTTTTTTTGTTATTTCTCTGTCCAGCACATCAATCATATTTTATCCTCCCATGAAGTGGTGACACAATGGCGTCAGTGAGGTGACAAATCACAGGGATGTGGTGTGGAGCAAAGCAGGGTATCTGTCAGCACCTTGTCAGGGGCTGCTGCCCTTGTTTATCTATCCTCTGCCTGCGACTAAAAGTGATCACAGTTTGATGGCTCAAGCCACGCTCCTCACAGGGACATTTCTTATTCAAGTCACAATGCTGTCATTGACATTTTAGAGCCTATGGGGTGCTACCGCGGTGATAGCACAGTTCCTATTAGCAGCAAGCATTTTGACATGCTGACAGAATCCTTATCATTATGTCGACAGCATCAATATCTCACACCTCCAAGTACAAATCATATGTGAGGAACCTCCTACACCACAGTGGGCATATAGTCTGCTTTCCTGCTCTCATCCTCACAGCTTTAATTCTTAACACCCACTTCACATTTGGCACTTTGAGGAGGGAACAGTTGAGGACACAGAGGCCATGTCCTCTGCTGAAATCGCCAAGTTCTCAGAGACAAAATACAAACTTTTATTAACAGCATAAAAATTGTGTGTCTAAGAGTATTAATTTTGACTGGTTATATTTTAAAGGAATAGTTTGACATGTTGGAAAAAATGTTTATTTACTTTTGGACAGAACCAGGCTAGCTGAGATAACCACCTACTGGTTGTAACCTTATAAATAACAGATATGAGAACGGTATTGATCTACTCAACTAAATGTCGGCAAGCATGCAAATAAATGCATTTCCCAAAATGTCAAACTGTTCCCTTAGTGGTGCTATTACGAAGACACATGCAAACTACCAGGTCATGTTGCAGAAGAACAATGAGGGCGATTTTGATGTTGTAATTTAACAATTACTGTTTACATTAGAGTATTTTTTTTTATCTTGCATCTTGGTGCACCTTTATAAAATGTAACTAAAATATTTGCAGACAGTATTTTACTGCATCACATCATAACACCAGGAAAGAGTGGAAGGAAAGAGTGTGAGTGAGATGACGGGAGATATTAGTGGTCAGAACAAGAATGAAAAGAGAGTACATTTTAAATCACCACAAGATTTGTCCCCGTGAACTATATGCAGAGAACATTTCAAGATTTTACACGTAAGCCGCTTGTCTAGGGCTGCTAATCAAATTTGAAACCTAAACGTCCATGTATTTCCCATAAGAAGATATATCCATTATAAACCCTTTGCGCCACTGATACATCATACATTAACCTTTGCAAGCTGACAAGTCATTAACTGGCCTTTTTAACTGAGATGCATCAGCAGTCAGAGGTGCATTTACCAACCTTTACATCCCAATATAACTTCAGGGCTTTGAGGGTCTGTGTCAGTGGCTCCACCAGGGGCTGGACACATGAGAAATGAAAATAGTTGGAGGATTTTTGACACTTTCAGTGAGCTCTGGTGTAAGAGAGGCATATAATTCTGTGTCCCTTCACTCTATGACAGTGACACAGTAAAAGGTCAAAGCCTGTGAACGTGCCACTGAGCTGGCAGAGGAATTAAAGGGCCTGCTGCAAACCTGCACCACTGGCTTTCATGGCTCAACGCTCCCTACCCGTGTTCTCCCCAAGCAAACACATACATTTGCATTCCACCCTGCTGATGTGCCCCAGACAGAAATCACAGAACAAAAGAGATTATACAAGGGTGAAATAAAGTATTATCATATGTGTGTGAGTGTATGTGTTTGTGTGTGTGCATGTGTGTACTGTTAAGACAAAAGGAATTATTGGAAAATCATTAAAACTAAGACTTTAACACGTCCACTGTACAGAATTACACCTGAAGTGCTCCCTCTCTCCACGTTAAGGTATATTGGAGGAAAGCATTCTGAGAATAAAGAATAGGGAATAAAGAGCAGTTGAGTGAAAACGCATCTCGCCTGAATCCCTCAAGCCCTCGCGTGCAGCCATTATCCTTCTTGTGTGTGATTCTCTGATGCCTCATATGCTCTGGTAAAGTGCTCCTCTCATTAAAAAACAATGTGATATCTCCAATTTCTAATTAAATAGGACATTATCTCAAAGACAAGCTGGAGTGGAATGAGGCCCTCAAACGAGTTATGGAAAAGACTAGCAGCTCATAGCCTAATCATGCTTATGTTGATCTCACTGGTGTCTCCACACTCAGCTGATACTCAGAGACAAAAGGGGGGTTATTACACAGCTAATCTATCCAACAGAATGGTTATGTTTTTCCAAATCTATTGGTAATTTGAGAAGTGCTGCTTTGCAGAAGAGAAAGCCCATGTGGTTTGAGGCATTTGATGGAAAATGAGTGTGGTCTAAATAGGCCTTTGTTTTCTTCCTGCACTTCAAATGGTTTTCTTCTTCACACAGTATCATCACACAGAAAGTGTGTTTTTGAAGCACAACTCATATGTTATTATATAAATGGCTCTGGCTGCAGGAAAAATAGCCTGTCATCTTTACTCAGGTACCGATAAGCCAAATAGTAAAGAGGATGGAGACAAAACGTATCTGTAGCAAAACAGGTTAGAGGTGAACAAAACAAGTGTGATTCACTACAATACAATGCAATACATTGTATAGTGAATCAGATCTCTCAGCTAAAATCTACTTCAACCCGAGCACCAAGCAAAACCAGTCTTTACTGCAGGTTCTCTTCCACATCATTTGCTGTTCTTATCTATTATTGATTTAATCTTTGTGTGTATGTGTGTGTGTGTGTGTGTGTCAGTCCGTCCACACAGGGATCTTGATGATGTCATTTGTTCCAGCAACACAACCATACTGTACTCAGGGAGCGAACTGCATTTAGTTCCCTTTTTTTCCATGACAGTGCTCTAACACATTGTAGAAGGAGCATCCTGTTGCCGCTGTGCCTCGGCCCTGCTGACAACCAGAACGGCTCATTGGCCTGAATATTCCAGCAAACACTAAGTGTTTTGCTGTCTGCTCACATCACATGCATCAAACATGATGGCTGCTTCCTGTGTGTGTGTGTGTGTGTGTGTGTGTGTGTGTGTGTGTGATTGGTAATGGGTTAAACCAGCTATAGTCCCAGTTTGGGCAGACAGGGGCTCCATTAAGAAGCACAGGTCTCGCAGTGAGATGTCTATGTTTACATCTGAGTGCTTGATGGCAGCTTCACAGACAGTAGCACAAAACTACTACCACTCCCATGACTATCTTAAAAGGTCTCCTTCATCATTAGATTTCCCGCAAGCGAAATGCCTTTTCCTTTTGTGGAATAAAACACACGTCATGTCGTAAAAAAGCTGCTGTGGTTTATCAGTGTAAAAATTAAATTGTGCCATCTTACATGCATCAGTGATTTGATACCCTATAACAAAAATAACTACCCTAAAAGGCACCTTTCCTGTCTCACTGCCACGAGCCCAAGCTGGCATCGTACTTCCCTGGCTAGCGTGCCATTCATGGAGAGATGACAAGGACACAGCCTAGATGACTTCTTCCAGCACCAGGGCTGCCTGGACCTGATAAAGACACATAATTACACAGCTCCATTTATCTTTCAGGGTCAATCCCATCTCTACCTGATGATAGTAGGAACTCATGCACCAAACCTGAGTTCAATTTCAGATAACATTGTCTCCACCATTTCATTCAGCAGCTTGGTTACTGTAGATGTGTACTGCAATAAACCTGGAAAATAATGTGCTAGATGAAAGAGGGGTTTCACATTGTCTGATGGGCCAGCGTCCTGAAGGAAGATCACATGACCTCAGCAATTATGTCTCCACCTTTCCTGCAATTGTTTCTTCTGGTGTAAAACCCATGCTGTGTTATAAAAGTGCATTGTCCCTTATTCAAATAAGTGAATGTAAATGGTCTTACTTTGTCTTAACCTAATTGTCACCTAATATGTACTTGGTTACTGTATTTTGGCTTGTGGGGCAGGAGATTACTTGACATTATGCTCAGTGCAACCACCTAAACACCTTATTTTAGTGAGCAGTGGCCCTCTATGAGATGAAATCATAAGGCAAGCGAGAATTATTGATCAACCCTAAATTGGTATTGATTGAGTTTGGAGATGAGGTAAATTGGGGCGACAGGCCCAGCACACACCATCAAAAGGTGTCACTATCACATCATGCCAAATGTATTTCTGGTCATTGTCTATAGAGCATGAACAATTAAATTTCCAGTCACTTCTACAAATGTTTACTGCTGTTTCACTGTCCCTGGCGGAGGAAATATTTATATTTTTAAAGCCTTTTTCTAGTGTTTTAATGCTTTAAGTGATGGGAGAAAGTAGAGGTAGACAGGGAAGAGAGGGGACTGAGAGAGGATGACATGCAGCAAAGGGCACAGGCCAGATTCGAACTCGGGCAGTAAGGACTTAGCCTTGTGGTACGTGCTCTACCAGGTGAGCTCCCAAAGTACCACATACCACAGATAAGTCTGTGGGGAAGTAGCAGAACTGACCTGGATTTATCCTCAACCATATGGGGCTCAATGGCTCTTTGAATTTCAAGGGTTGAGATGGAAAGTTCGATGAAGACTAGAGAAACAGCTCAGTACATCTACCAGAGATGTTAGCAGGTAGCTGACACACTCAGCAGTGACACATAAGTAATAATGTAATAATTTGTAATAATAATTTTTAATACATCATTTTTTATACATACTTTATATATTTATATTTTTACTTTGTGTTTGAAGTTTATTCTTATTCTTTTGGAGCTGTGTGTAACAAAAAGCAATTTCCCCCTGGGGATTATTAAAGGAATTCTGATTCTGATTCTGATTCTGATAAGGGCTGATAGATACCAATATTCAAATAATCAGTGGATAAGAAGCTGCTGTTTGATTACGAGGCTGCTAATTTTCACCTTTAGCCATGGACACCTTTAAAATAATATATAGCACGGAGGAAGGCAGTATATTGGCATGCTTTTCATGAGTGGCTACCTATAATTTTCAGAATAATGACCTACACTGTAAATTTCCTCTAAGCTGCAATTTATATTCATAGGGCTTTAAAAGGCCTGTTACACCATAGGAAGTATTCATGTCTTATGAACTCATAGGGCTCAAGATCACTTCCCAGATTCTTATTTGAGAAAGGGATTATAAAAAATAAATGATTAAGTATGAATAACTGTCAAGTCAAATTGAAATCCAATTTCAAAGACACACAGCTGAATTTGACAGTTTTAAAAACCAGGGGTTGTGCTCATAAAACATCCTAATGCTCAAAGTAGCTCCAAACTAGCTGAGTTAGAAAAATTACTTAAAATAAGGGCCGTGCCAGATCCAGTTTTAGGACTCTTTTGGTCTAGAAGTAATTCACAAAGCATTTAGCACTTAAATAGGACCTAAGTCTGGGTGAAGTTGGTGGTGGTCCTATTTCGAAGATCTGCACACAGTCAGTCAAATGCTGCAGCAAATGTGCCTTATCACATTAGCACATTAGCGTTTTGGAACATACAACAGCATTAAACTTTTGAAAGCAACTAGATGGTGGTTAGGTTAGAAGAGTCTAGATCAGTAACAAATTAAAACTACCCAATAACACCAGAGATGCTGAAAGTTTTTACACAATTCATAAAGTGTTTGCTGATGTAGCATCTTTGCTAACAAGTGTAAAGTAAACTCCCCATCCAAGCTTTCCGTCTCCTGATGACATAAAACGGGGGGTTTCTCCACATAAACAGGAAGCTCATCCTACACCATCAATAATGCAACACAGTTGGCCTCCTGATACCAAATCAGAACATCGGAATTTGCTCCAGGTGAGTAATGGCGGGTGTGTGCTTGTGTAACTCTGAATATTATTATTCAGATCAGGATGCAGCTATTCTAAGTTGGCTGTTATATTGTACTAACCTCAATTTTCATTCCACCTTGACTTCTCAATGTATGATTAGAAATAAGCAAAACAAGCCTGAATATGATACGTGATAAGTTTGCATGCAGCTGCGAACCTAAATTACTGAGACATTCAATGCAAGAGCAGAAACACACAGAAGCAGTAAGTAGCTTTTCACCTCAGAGAGACAATGAAAAGTTCTTCTTGGAAACTCAGAAGTGCTTTATCGTAATTTAGTGACAGCGCTGTATAAAGTCTGCCACTAATGAGCTTTTTTTTTGTGCTCATCAACACAGGCATGTGTGCACCACAATGAGGAGAAATCCTTATTTGTTTTCATTCATTTCAAATCAAGGTTGCAGAAGACAATGGTGAAGTGGTGAATATGATCCTTTGTTCATGGGTGTTACTGGGATGTGTGTCAAAAAAAAGTCCTGTCTCAAATAAAAGGCGGTAAATCTACAGACAGTGCTCACAAACATGGTTCATTACCGCAGTACTGGAGTTTATTAATACACAATATTACATATCAGCATGGTTAAAGAACAAAAGAGACTCACTACCACTTTCAACAATATTCTTTCCTATTTTCAGACTAAATCACAGCCACATCTTTGTCTCAACAGTTGCAGTAATGGATACTGTAACAATAGGACATGGATGAATCAGACTGGATTGACAGTGTGAGATGTAATGGAAGTGATTACAGTGCTGTCTGTGATAGATTTATAGAAAGTGGAGGTAGACTGCAGTGCTTGTCTTCAGGTCTGGGACGGTCAGGTGTGAAATTAAAATGGAAACAGACATGGCCGAGGGTTGCGCAGCACAAAAATGTATCAGCCCTACTGCATATATAATTGATGAAAACATTTCAAGTGTGTGGTGCATCAAATTCAAGTGAATATGATGTATCAGTGAATTTTGAAATGAAGCATGTGATCTGATGGCCAAGGTTTACAGTATTGAAGATAAAACATACATGCAAAACAGGTTTCATTCAAGTCAGTTAGATCAATTCTCTGATCCCAGCTTTGGAAAATAGGGGAAATGGGGAAAATGGGATTTATGTGCTTATAGCTGCCGGCAGCCAGCACCACAGCTGAGGGAGATAAGGAGCAGAAAAACATAGAAAGGAATATAAATGTAATCTAAAATAAAATGTAGGTGAAGAAACACATACAAGTCAGTTGTCAGCAGGAAAACACACTCCCCACAAGCAGCAATCACAATCATATGACATACTGCTGTGAGCCCATCGTGTGTGTATGTGTGTGCGTGTCTGCCCATACTGTATGTGTGTGCAAAGGTGGGACAGAGGGGTTTGGGGGGGGGGGATGCAGAGCGCACTGAATTATTGAGTTGAATTTTCACGGGCTGAAGGTCAGTGAGCGAGTGGGGGAAAAACATGCCTGATTAAAAATAGATGTCTTCTTATTGTCTGCCATGCCAACTGCTGAAATATCAAAAATTGCAGAGATGATTATTCCCAGAATCAACACCATCACAATCATCTCTCTTGACAGAATAAACGTGGACAAATATAAGCAACCGGACTGCAACAAGAAGTTGAAATCAGCTCCAGACAAAATGGAAGTCCATCAGAATAACACACATGACTGGACTGGCTGATATTACTCACTAAAGATCTATGATTATTAAGTAATAATCATGATTACGGCCCCCATTAGCACATCATAATTGATCTTTAAGGAGCTTCTGAGATTTATATGTCCCCTGTGCAGTGAAACTTTACTCCAATAACAAAGATTTCTCAACCAGGAGAAATCCATTGTGGACTAATTGGATTATCAGTGGAGAATTACAAAATGATCTCAGAGCGTTGCCTGTAGTCCTCTTAATGAGCTCTGTCCTCATAAACGGAGCACTGGCCTTCTCTTACAGCCTAATTGATATTTCATTACAACCTTTCTATTTATGATTTTAATGGCTTGTCCTATCGCGGCACAAACCAAGGCTCTTCGTGGGACTAGCCGGAGGTTCCTATTGGACATATCGTCAGCTTCAATGTGGTTAGGATGGGATCTAATAAAAAAGCGGGATTTATGCCTTTACCCTTTGGATACTGGTTTACAAGAGCATGGAGTCATTAAACAGATCTAGATGTCCCTGTCCTTCAAGTACACACACACAGACATCCATGTGCATCTAAGGGACGTGTTAAACGCTGCACATTTCATGTCAGTGCTCAGCTAGAACACAGAACTTGTCATTTACACTCATTGGATTTGTAATCTTCTTCCACAGACTACTTCAGGAGCACTCATTCATTTGCGCACCAACTTTTATAAAATTTTTAGAAACATAGGCAAACACATACATGGGTCACTCACACATGTTTGCTATGTAAAAGTTTACTTTCTGGTCACAGTTTAAAACCCACATCTCAGAATTTGGAGTTAGGAGTTGTTGGCAGCATCCATCATTATATAGCCAAACCGGTATACTGGCACAGATTTCAAGTGTTTGCTACTCATTGGGCGTGCCTAATCAGCACTTAATTTGATGTAATGTATCTCCACCCTCGTTAAGGGGTTCGGCCGGACAAGTGATGGCTCTCCTTGCCAGACATGACACCACCTCCAGCTGCAGATCTCCATCACTTCCTCTTTATAGCTTGATGAATGCTAATGGTGGACGCAGAGCTTGTACTCTGGAGTGGGAGTCAGATAATGGTGGTGGTTGGGGTGGGGGTTAGTGTGCAATGAAGGGTAACTGTTAAACTAGTTAATAGATTAATTCCTCCAAAAGGAACCTCGTCTCTCTCCTCCCCCTGCACCTGTCCTGAACCCCTGGACCGCTTGACGATTTGTCACACTGCTCTTTCCGTTCTCCTCTAATTTGCTCAGTGGACAAGAAGATGGAGCATAATGGCTCCACAGATGTTTGGAGAGGCTGTGGGTGGCAGTGAGCTCAAAATTTGTAAGAAGATATCCTTGCTATACTCTCTGGCTATTTGTTTTAGGGCCTTGATTGGCCATGTTGCCTCCATCCATCAACAAGGAACAAGCACAGCACTGAAGAAGCACCATTACAGGCAGAGACCAGTCTTCTAATGACTTGTGTATAGCGAACCCTCATTTTGTTTGAGCACGAAGACTTATGAGCGTGGTTTCATATAGGGAGTGTCCACAGCTACGGTACAGTGGGGAGTAGGGAGCAAGGCATGGCATGGTGGATTTGCTCTGATCAAAGGGATGGGACTTTGATGAATGCTGTTCATTAGGCACACTCAAGTGGGTTTGAGGGAGAGGACTAAGGGACGTCAAGGGAGGAATAAAGAGAGAGAAGGAGAGATGGAGGGGGAGGGGGCAGAAAATAACATATGTTATTGAAGGGTAAGTTGAGCAATATTACGCAACCATATGGACGCATATTTTTTTTTTACAATCAAACCAATTTCCAGTGATTCTTTGCATTGAGTTTCCATTCAATTTCCAAATTGGCCACTGGGTGGAGACAGCTGTCTTGTGAGTAAAACCTCCATCTGCTCAGAGCTTCACTGACAGCACGAGTCCACACATTAGCCTGACCTGTTGCATTTTCGGTATTAATCTAAAACAAATGGGGTAGTGTGTCAGTGTGGGGAATTATGTGTTAATCTGAGGGAATGAATTATGGGCATCCATTAAAAACACAGCCCCTCTTGTAGACAAAACTAACTGCCCTACGAGTCCACCTGACTGATTGTTTGGTAGATGAAGGCTGACATGCACAAAGTGGGGAATGACAGATGAACTCACCCTCCACTAATTAATATCTACAACTGGATTATGAGGTTAAACTCTGCTTCCTATGCCTCTGCTGAAGTTAGTCTCGGCTGCAGATGCTTGTGTGCAGCAAACGTGTGTCATTATTGCAGAGGAACTTAAGGTGTAGTGGCTTTGGGCTCAGAGGCAGATTTCCTATGATTGCCAGAAAGAAAAAAACGCTAAACAACAATCTGTCTCCTCTGTTTGCAACAACAGTGTACAAATTGATTTGGTATGCTGCCCGCCTACACCTTTACTAAAAAAAATATGGAGAGGGAACCAGATGTCACAAGAAGTTTTTCCAAGACACCTGAGATTCAATTCCAGAGATATGAATACCATTTTCGAATCCTGTGCTCGGAAATTAAATGGACACACAGCAGCAAATGGGAAATCTTTGCTTGAGACTGTTGTTTTAAAATGCTCTTCTCATACAGCCTTCTCCTCTATATTCAATTAAATTCCACTGCGATTCAATTTCACTTTATTTCACCAGGATAATCCACTCAGTATCTCAACCGCTTTCTAGCAAGACCTATGGATATATATATATATAATGAATATATATATATATATATATATATGTATGAAAAACAATACATGACCCAAGGGGACACGGGATGCAAAACAATAACGATAAAAATAACAAAATAACAATTACAGTCTGCAAATTATATTGGTGTTATAAGTATTAAGGGTACCCTTAACAAAAAGAAGCACGAAAGAAGCATTTGTGGCTTTAGGAAGATGTCAAATAAAAGGTAAATCTTCAGATTTATAAGTTTTCAGTTAATTAGTGTTTTAGTTGTTTAAAATAAGAAACAAAGTTAAGGCATACACACTTTCTTTGTAAGCCTGTCTGTTTAGATCCTTCAAGAACGGAGGCCTGATAAGAGCCGGGGTGGGTGTGAAATGTGTAATATCATGCTCCTGGCCAGGTGATATTTTCCCACATTGAGCCTCAGTTGGATCAAATCAGAGGAGTGTTACGCAAACAGAATGACAGGCAATTAGCTTCCCATGACTTCATCTAAATTACGTGTCAATTATGTGATAATGAGGAATTAGACTCATTCATATGTGATAATGCGAAAGGAATTAATGTGGGGCAAAATGAGGAAGCAGATATCCCAAATGCAGTAAATGTTGCAAAAGTATTATGTTGCAAAGCCAATTCAGAGACACTGAGAGTCAGGTAGAGAAGTAAGTACACACTCAGACATAAAAATATATGCGATATGCTAATGTGTTTTTTGTGATATTATAGTGTTATAGTGCACATTTCACGGTGTAAGGTCTTGGATTATTTAGTGTACAGGACTAAGAGATACATAAAACGTCAAAAAAAGCCAACCGGCTAGTTTTCTTGGAAGCAATATCATTTGCACCACAAAGGCCCTTCGGTTTCTAGATGAATCTGTTATATGACAAAAAGGGAGGGCCTGCACCACCTTCGAAGGATAACTCTGCACCTCTTCATTATTCTTTATACGCACAATTAATGGAGGGTCTTTTTTCTCCTTTCTTCTTAAAGGGCATCTCACGAGCAATAAACTCCGGATGCAAAATGATTTTGAAATCTGCTGAAGTGGTTTGAGGGATGGAAGAGCATGGGGAGGGCGGGGTCATAAACTCTGCAGAGGACTACATTTGGATGTGAGATGAAGACAGTCAGGGTGAGAAATATAGACATCAAAGGAAGAAGGAAGAAAGAAAGAGGTGAGCTCTTTGACTGTAGTTTTTGCCTCTTGAGATGTACTCTGATACTACTTTCTCTGATCCCACTTACCTAAAGATATTCACTTCACGAAGATATATGACAGAGAAAAGCAGCAAATCATTCAGTTTGAAAAGATGGTACCAGAGAATAAAGACTAGCATTTGTTACAATCTTTGCTCTAAAATATGACTGGAACAAACATCTGATTGCTAATCATTTTTCTGTTGCTCAACTTATCAGCTAATTGACTAATTGTTGCAGCCCTAATAATATGTTAACATGTTAATAATATGTGTTTTATTGACCAACCAACATCTACTGTAACTGCACAACATTCACAGTTTCTGGCCTCAAAAAGTTACCAGTTTTGTAAACTGAGGTGATTCTTGGTTGTACTAGTGACTAGTTTTGCCAGCTAACCACAAGCCTCACTGTAGGAAGAACTATGGGTATGGGGCGGCTGTGGCTCAGAGGTAGAGTGGGTTGTTCCTCAATCTGAAGGTCAGTGGTTCGGCTCCTATGAGTCAGCATGTTGAAGTGTCCTTGGGCAAGACACTGAACCCCAACTTGCTCCTGAAGCACAGCTTCAAAAGGGCTGTTTTTTTTTTTATTGATGAACAACAATAACATTGTGTTCTATCATAAACCATATGTACAGCAGTGCAGCTACATTATCATTGGATAAAAGAAAATATTTGGAGCAATATCTATTCTGTTTTATTTGCTGACTGTGCCACTCTTGAAGCCTATCCATTTATCCATCTGTAAAAAGATACAGTAGCTTGTTCTGCAAGTTTACATTTGGGAAAATGCTCATACTCAAACCCATTATTGAGGAAACTACTCATGTTGTATTGTATACTGCATATAGCACGTTATACTATAATAGTGTCAGTGTTCTGTACACCACTCTGCATATTGTAGCTTTTACAAGCTTTTGACATGTTCATCATCCTGAGTAAATACGGACATTTTAGCCTTTTGTTAAATGGTAATTAAAAATACTGTCACAGGGACTACACCAGAAATTGAGTTTAATTGAGTTTGAGTGCTGAAAAACAGTTTTTGTATCAGGCATAGTTTACATAGTTTACAGATGATATAAACCATGCAGCATACAGCACTGTGTATGTTATCAAGCTGCTTTCTAAATAAATCCAACTGTTCGTGACATTACTGATCTCAGAAAGAATTTTGTCTGTAAAGGAATTCAAAACAAATGTCAGAGTTTGCGCTGCAAACAAATCGTAAATACCTAAACTAAATTTCATGAATTTATTAATTATAAAAACACTGTCCATCTTGTAAAAGAGAATTGTAAATATGTAGTCTTCACACATTTACTCTATCCCTTTAGAAAAACACATGTTTTATGTATGGTTGTTAGAGACCAGTCTCATTTTCTAAAACTGTCATGGCTCCCTGAGAGCAAGCCATCTTTCTTTGGTACAGTTGTTTGTCTCTGGATGACTTTGGCAATGCACACAACATGAACACACAGCATTATAATTAAGAGCACCGGGTGGTTAAGCCAAACAGACAGACAGTGAGTTCCTGTTAAATCCCAGTATGTCCTATGTATTTGGTGGCACTGAGCCTTCTAATTCAGTCTGATGATCCAAACATGGAGCGTAGATTAATTTACAGAGGCAAGACATGGGACAGAAATAACAAAAACTACTATACATAGTGTAATAATCATGGCAAGTTGCTTTACAGATAATGGAGAAGCCAGGTTTTGGCGATAAAGAAGAATGCATGAAATAAAAAACACGCCATCTGTCGATAAGTTACATCGATTTGATACTCGATCCTGCACTGTGAAATTGATTTATTCATCTTTTCATTAATATATGACTGTTATACCACTGTACTACAATAACAGTGATAGTTCTCGAGGAGCACTCATTGCATCCTGAGATTGCGATATTTTCAGTTAATGAATCATGGCAAAGATTGAACATAAATGTCAAGTGAGGAGCTAATACACCATTTCAGTCCTATCAAATGATGCAGATGCAGTATATCATAGTCATTTAGTGCAATGGGTCAGAGAACGTCTTTATTAGCACCCCTTTAACTCAAAAGAGAGTGTGGCTAATAGCCTACCCAACCTGGATATTGCGATAACGTAGATGGTTTATAACTATAACTGGTTCATTGAACTTAAATTCTCAGTTTCCTTGCCCCTCCCCACATGGCAATCTGAGTAAGATTAACACAAAAAGCACAAAACCCTGGGATTGCAAAGGACGCACTCACATCAAAACACTTCAGAGCAGGTACAGAGGTTCTTCAAACCAGATAAAACGGATATTCTGAGCACACACAGACACACAATTACATCAGGGAGTGAGACTATGAAAAAAATCTGTCAGTCAGGATTATAAATCTTAGCAATGTGGCATCTCATTAAGTAAGTATCTTAAGAGACCTTGATTGAGGCAAAATAGACAAGTGTGAAAGACGGTAAGCAGGGCTGGTGTATGCCAGCTGATAGCAGATCAGCTGATATTCCATTGCAGCTCTATAGCCAAATCTCTGTTGTATAGTTCAGAGCTGAGCTGCTGGTATTGTGTCTGCACTCATTCATTGGAGCCTAATCCCATATTGAGGAGTAATCCACAGGCTGAGCAGTCAAAGAGAGCTCTACTTCTTTACTCAGCCAAGCCTAACTGAGGTGGCTGAGGGGATTTTACAGCGCTCTGTCTGCAGGGTCAATGAGAGGTGACAATAGAACGCAGCATTCACAACTGGTTAAAACTCACACACATGTAAAGCACAATGTCTGATTTCAGGGACGTACGTGGAGGAAAGGTTGCAGGTTGCACGCTATTGGAATTTTGATTAGTTAGCAATTGTTGTGTGCTCAGCAGAAAACACTGGAGGCCACAAGGTGTGCATGTACGCCTGATGCATGCAAAAACACACACATGCACATACTTATTTCAAGGCATATGGCAGAGTGATTGACTCGTTTTACATGCATCATTCATTAATCTCACTGTCTGCAAAAGATATATTCTTTGGGGGGAAATTCCCCACATCAGCACTCTGCGGTAATTTCCTGCAACGCTTGGGACATGCCACAGCTGAATGGCAAGCTAAATTGCAGCAGGGAGCATTACCTCCGAAAGGTGCCTTACTAGCTCTTAGACAGGGCTATTAGCACTGGAGTGAGCCCAATGATTCGGCAGCCCCCAGGGAGCAGACGAAAGGAGAGGCTGTAATAATGACAGTCACCACCACTCTCCATCTATTTGTGCTTCTGCTCAGCTGGGCTGGTAAATGTGGGACACAAATCAAACAGAAATTTGCATGTTCGTACTTTATTTCAACTGTGTTATTATAGAGCTCAGCTGATTTTATATCAGGCGAGTGCCAGACCAAAGAAAAATAAGAGCCAAAAGCACATGCTACTATTACCCAGAACAGGTGCCATAACATCGATATATAACTGGCATACATGTGAATTGACAAGTAAGAATTGAACTTTAAAGTGGCTCTAATCAATATTTATATTTTATATCATCAATTAATCAAACAACTACTCATGTGTAATGTAGAAGGAGTTGCTAGCAATGGGGCATTTAAATATTTTTCCGCTCACGTTTCCAGATGCAGCAGGTGGTAGTTTTCAGTGAAAAAGCTAAAAAAATAACAAAAACTCAGGCACCAAACGGCAGACAAAGTTACAGTGAACATCAGAGAGCATTTAGCCGCTAACAAGTCAGATATTTCCCTCAAGAGTCAGTGGAAACGAAGAACAGAGCTAAAGAAAATATCGATCTTACAGTGATCAGGTGGATGGAAACTGTTGGCCTTTTCAATTTTACAAGGTGATAATATGTCAGTTTTGCCTTTACATCCTGTTTCTACTGCCCCCAGTGGTCAACAAAAATGACTGAAGGTTTAAAGCCTATTTCACCTGCCAAAGTTTTGTCAGTTAACACATTCCTTTGTCTAATTTTGTATAATGATTCACCCAAAGTACAGACAAAAAACCCAGGAGATGCTGCAAAAAAAAAAAAAAAAAAAAACTTTTTAAAAGAAAATTATCTATGGAAAATAACCTGAGGCTCAATATGCGGCTTGCATTCGTCCCTGGCTGCTGTGCTCCGGAAGCCATCTCGCCTTGCCTGGCAGTGACAAGTGCACCTGCAACACTCTCTCAGCCTTATCACCATTACCCAGACAGAAACCGTAACAAACAACCTGTAATCCTCTTACAGCTGTAGAAAAACACTGGCTCAACAAACCCATATCACCTTTAACAGAGCAAGACAAGAACTCTCACACGTTAAAAACACTACTTATTTCAGCTATAAACGTATTACCATTTAATTTGTTTTTCTGTTACCTTGTGGAAGCTGGATCAATAGGAATCAGAATCCGTGGACATTGAGGAATATTTCAAGCTACAATGCCGTGACATAAGAGAGGATGATGAATTTTTCAGGATCTGTTTGCTCTAAATTTGGAGTTAATTTCATGGTGTGAAACAGTACCTGGGAGTGAGCTCTCGCACAGACTCGTGGGACAGAGCCTCAGACACAATGTGTGTGCATTGGCATTTGTGGCTCTGTGCATGTGAGTGTGCCACTAATGACCTTGAGTGTCTCCTGCGTGCCTGCCACTGCCATCAGGCTGGCACAGTCTTTGATTAGGAGTAATTAATGCTCTAACATCTGGTGGGAGCTCCCTCATCACTTCTTGAATTTGGCCCTCTCTCAGTTATCCCTCCTGCTCTCCATATTCCCGTCCTTTTAATTTCTCTGTCTCCTTTTCCAAAACCATAGAGAGAATCCTTTATTATCTGACATGTGCCTTGCTTCTGGGTGTTGAATATACCCTCCGTACCTCACTTAGTTGAATTTACCCAAGGTTTACATGTCAGTGTTGATATTAACGAGTCTCTGTCATTGTCACCTTAGCTTTTGCCCAGTTTTTGATCTGCTTTCCATGCTAACCCGCGCTACTTCACTGTGCGAGAGATGAAACGGCTGTTTTCTGGCAACCTGAGCAAAGCAAGTCCCCCGGCAGTGATCCTTAACCAGTTTGGCCTCTCCCAGGAATTGCACATCACATGCTCACAGGAAAAAAGAAATGGAGATAAATAAACAGTTGGCTAGAATATCTCTCCCTCCAATTATCGACAACAGATATGAGTCGTGGAAGACACAGGAGTGTCCAGCTTTGTTGTCTGACTCTGAAACAATGCAGTATGTATTGCTGCTGGGAAACACTAAGTTAGGTTGAGCTAATTTGGCAGACATTGTCATTTTTGCAGCCTATGATATAGCAGACAAGCACTGACACACTGTTTAATTATTCCTTACACTTAAAGCTGTTTTATTGTGGCTTTTGGAGAGAGTAACCACAAGCTTGACAGACCTACTATACCTAGTTACAGTTGTCAAACTCTAACTGGACAATTGCAGGTTTGGGAAGGTGTTTAGCAAAAAGTAAAATGGTTTGCTCCCAAAGTATTCTATATATTGCTCAGGCATTATTTCAAAGCAATTTTAAAGGAGTATTTTAATAGATTCTTATTTTTCATCATGTTGTCTCCCCTTTTTTCTTTGAAATAGTGAAATGCAGTGGATCACGTTGCACAAGCTGAACCATAAATGGTGACCCGGGGTTTTGCTCCAGGACAGTGAGCAGCTAAGCTGTCAACACCAGCCCACTGACCGCTGTCCACACAGCAACACATCCTGCCTCGGTCCCCTGGCCCCCTCCCTTTCTCTGGCTCAGTGTGAAGAGCAGCTGACTTCCAGAAAGAGGGCCATGTCCAGCCATTATCACTCCCAGCATGGGGCAACATGCAGACAGACAGGGCGGGGGAACTCCAGGCGTGTTTATCTGCTCAAAGCTCGGTCTTCCCTGTCTGTACTGTATTTATTATCATCATGCTTTCCTGCTCCTCCTCATTCATCAGGGAAAAACAGTTTTAGTCAGTAAATATTTCCACAAGGGATTCATTTTGAAATCTGTGCATTTATAATTACCTGTGGCTACAAAATGAAAATGGATTAAAAGACTAATCTGTAGAGCGTGTTTGTTTCATGATGCTCCACTGTTCAAAAATGACACAATCAGATCATATTTTTTTCAGTTGCAAGATTCACCTGGCCTCACTGATATGGAGTTATGGTGTTAGAGTAAGGCTGAAAATCTGGGCGGACTGCATCTATGGATTCAGTCTGGCAGGGGGTCTTAGCCAAGGTTGTCGGTGTATCTGGAGAATGCTGGAATTGGGGGATGTGCAGAGATAAATATTCAGCAGAGATAGACACAAGGTGAAAGGCCGTAAATGCATGACCGCATGAATAAACATTGTCCCCCGCTACGCTGCAATTACAGCCCACGAGCAAGTGGT